>NC_137581.1:78880555-80183855 GCF_963210335.1 Falco punctatus
GCACAACGGTGTCGCTCAGCCCCACAGTCCCCCTGTGGGTGGGAAGAGGGTGGGCAAAAGGCAGCTAGCCTGGACATCTGGCACATGAGCTTACAGGCAAGTAAGGTCAGGGTGCTGTGCCACAGTGCTGCATGGGTTAGTACATCAGCTTTTGGTTTTATGTTTGTAAATTTAATTGCTCACCAGGATATGAAAATATTAGTAGAGGAAAGCAGTATGGCTGAGCAATATGTTACTAACAGTAGCACATACTACAGGTATCAGTCTGAGATCAGTTACCGCACCTACACAGCAGAAACAAAGACTGAAGGCATCTCATGCTTGCTTTATATGGAAACCAGTTTCTTTGCTGGTCCTGGCTGTTTAATGACAAAACACACATTCATTCTTTCCCTGGGTTCTTCGCCTTTCCTATGCCCTGCCCTGACAGAAATTCCTCTTCACTGCATAACATTGTATTTCATCTGGGTTTTATTGCCTATAATAATCTTTCAATTCCTTGACCTTTCCTTAACCCAATTTTTCCAGATCCCAAATCTAATTTCTTACAAATCATTAATTTAGAAAATCAGAGTACATTCCCATCAAACATACTAGCAGATCTTACTGTTAGCTGTTGAAAACACAGCAAACCCTTCTTCAGCATGAAGATTCAGGCAACAAGCTAACATTTGTAGAGAGTCTTACAAAGTTTTGCCATACTATAAAAACAAACAAAAAAAAAACCACCACACCCTAACATTTTCTAATATTTTTCACTAAATTAAATGCAAAGGCTTTCACCTCATTCCAACATCACCTGCAAGTTATCAGAGTAAGTAGGGAATGGAGTATATTTTCACCAGGTTGAGCTCACTTACGGGCAGCCCCCTTTCTAAGGGACACATTTGCCTCATTACCCCTGCCTTTACACCTACCAAGCTTTGACTAAAGGATAGGGACCAAAGATGTTTAAGCCCAGATGAACCATTTGTGGGTTCCATAAATTTACTATCTATGGTTTTGCCATGCCATCAAATATTAATAAATGCTTTTAGGTTATCCCAAGTGTAGAGACAATTTAGAAGTATAAACCTACTAAAAGATGTTCCCTTAAAAAGCTTTCATTCCACATCTTTTATTCCACATGAATTCTTGCCACTGGGAGGGACTGGGGATTGAAATACTACATGCCTATCTAAAACATAAAACTGGGAAAACTTAAAAATATGTGCTTTATTAGTGCCTTCAAACTCCATGGGCAATTCCAGCAAAGTACAGGCCCGTGGATGAACACAGCAGATGTACAGTGACAGAAATTTGATTACCAGGGAGAAGGACACATATATAGGTCAACCAGAATCTCATATACCATCAGAAATATTCATATAGACAAAAGAAGCAACTACTTATTATGCAGTTTACATATATAGATGTCAGAAGGGATGTTAGATACCTTACTATGATTTACAAACTATTATTATACCGTTACGCTGTTGCATTACGAAGGTGAGGTGTTACATTGTGATATAATGAGTATATATTATACCTAACATCTTAATAGAGAGCTTTAAGTACATCCATTACTTTGAATGCCCAAGTTTCATTAATCTTTGAACAACAGAATTAACAGCAAAATTTATCAAAAATGCAGCTTCAGTTGAATGCAGGACATGGACAAAAATTTCTGGAGCTACAAAGTGCCAGAAAAGAATATACACTAGTGACTTGTCTTAAAAAGAATATTACAACCTTTAATAATTATTTAAGTAGAACTTATATATTTGTCCTGATGTTAATGCTCAGCACTCACAGTGTTTTAGGGTACTGTATTTTACCCTGATGAACACATATATTAAAGATTGATTTTAAGGGAGATATTAACATAACATTTACTGCTATTTTAAAACTGAAGTTGAGACTCAACAGAATGGAGAAGGATGGGGGGCATGTTTCCAAGATGTAAAATGATCTTAGCAGGACAGCTTTTGAGTGATAATTTTACTACATATAATTTTAAGACATAATTTTTTGTTACCGATTTTTTGTTAGTCTTCAAGAACACTTCCACAGACCCCTGAAGCATCTGTGCCCTTTACAGGATGCAAGAAGGGAGATTCAGGCTGTTGCAGGTTCTCTCAGTGTACAACAAATAGTCATATCAGGGACAGTGAAATTACAAAACAGTTGAGGGCTGATTAGGGAACCAGCGCAGATGTAAAACTGGGAATATTTTAGGGTAAAAATCAACCACTACCTTAACACGCACTGATGAACTGCTTATGTGATTACAATGTCAGACAATACAGAGATACAGGCAAATTTTCCACCCTATTTCCTGAGGTTATATATTCATTCCTGCATTAAAAAGGTGAGCCCCAATGCCGCTATATGTGTTGTAGTTATTACAAGTGCACTGACGCATAAACCAAAACAGTATATTTACATACTACTAAGCGAAATGAGTGTTTGCCCTTGCATTTCAAACAGCTGTGTAAAAACAGGTAATAATTGTTATAAAAACAAAAGAGTTGATTCTTTTACAACAAATGATTGAAAGCAAGCAAAGGACAATATTTTATCAAACAACTTTCATGTATATTTAGTATCATATACAGGAAAATTAAATCAGGTGTCAAAAGGTGCCAAGCAAATCCCATACAGAACTAAAATAAAACGGTCAATGATTCATTTTTTACTCTATGATGTTCTATGGAAGAAAATACACCTAATTTTTGATCAATTATGTTTGTATCTGATGCACAGAAGTCAACAGAGAGATAAACACTGTCCTCCTCCAAGCATAATTGTATCAGAGAGGTACACACTGAAGAAGTCAGAGAGATGTTTAAGTTGAAGCATAATACTGGTATAAGAACAAAGCTGGCTGTGAAAATAGTTGGGGTGGAAATTTAGAAAATTGTTTTAAAGCCAAAATAAAGCCAGTTCTCTCCATACAACTAAAGGGACAAACAACCCAAACAGTAAATTCAAGAGAAAGATTACATGATGATAACATGATTGCCTGCTGTCACAGAGGGCTGGAGCTGAAGAAACAGGAATTATCTCCAGTTTCATGTTCTCACAAATGTCACACAAGAATATGACACCAGTCACAAGTAAAACAACCACACAAAAGCTAACCTCTACATTTAAATCAAACTAAAGGAACCTTTATAAAACTCAGTAAGCCCAAGGAGGAAACATTTTAGGGCTAGGGATATAGTCCGTACCATACTACTCTCTGTACCAAGTAAGCTAGGTTCAGACAAACGTTTCACTACCAGAAGAACTAAACCACAAGTATGCTGACATACTTCTCTGAAGGAAAACAGAGCAAATGAACAAACAAAAGGAAATGGGCAATGAATACATTTCATCGCCAAGATCCCAGAAGGTTAATGCAGTCTGGCCTATGCTGAACCTATTTCTGAATATGCGATAGCATGCAATCAACATACAATGATCTCCTAGGCTGCAGCTAGAACCTGCACAACTGCTTGCTGGAAATCTGCCTGACGTATAACAGCCTCACATTAAAGCTGTGAATAAAATTACTTAAGAGGCATTAGGAGCTCTGTTCACTGCCTATGGAAAAGCCCCAAGCCAGAACAGCAAAAATAACTTCTTCAAGCTTTTATGCTGCCGCAAGACCTAAGGTCAAGAACAGGAGGACTAACATACCAACCTTAGGTAGTATTTAGCAGATAAACATCTATTTTTCAATGAAGCATGGAGCAGAAATCTCAGCTATAATCTAGTTTTTCTCCCACACAGTAACAGAATCTGCCTTCCTATTAGCAGTCAGCTCCTCCCCTTTAGTCCAGCAGCTCTTGTGGATGCAATTAGTACAGAGAATATTCACCTTCACCCCTTAGAGAAAAGTCCAATTCAATACGATTTTACCTTATATTACCCAGAGGTCATCTTACCTCTCCATAAACAGAATATGGTGTTAAGGGTGGGGAAAAAAACTAAAACCCAAAACATAATGGGGATGGAATTTATATCAGTGATTAGAAGTCTGGGTAGAGACTTTAACAAAAGTCTCCAGTATCTCCAGGCGTTCAAGGTTTTCTATATACAATGCTTGAACTGTACTAAACAGATCCGGTGAGAAAATAAAATGGTAAAACGTACTTTTTAGTAATTTTTTTCTGAAATCTTCACATCATTCTGTTTATTCCTATACTTATCCCCAGCTTCTCAAGTGCTTTGATTTAATTTGGTCAAATCTTCATCCATTCTGATTTTATTCACTCCATTTCATGTTTGTTATAGAATTCTAGTCTGGACTACTCAGTTTGTACACTGTCCTCAGAACATTTTTGATTTGCCATCCTCACTTTGAAGTTTCTGGTTAAAATCTAGAAAATATTCACAGGACATTTTTCTGATTTCGGTCCTGATCTGCCAGTCTATCCCAGTGTAACCAGCACGCTGTTTCAGTCTGCTGGAAGATTCTCCTATGAAACTTAGCAATATCACAGTGCTCCTTATTAACAGAAAGATTTCAACATACAGCTACAAATCGCTGGTTACACCCATTTTGAAAATATCCCACTTGGAGACTCACTATATTAGAACTACTTGACTAGATTTACAAGACTGATGAACATTAGATTGTGTAAACTACAGGCTGACTCCCATTTTGAAATAGAGCTAATCAGACATTATTCTTGAACCCAAGAGTAAACACACCAGCTCTGTAACTAGGGTGCTCACTAGGGTTGCAAACAAATTTGTAACAATTCAACTACTACATGATTTTGTATACTATATAGGTTATTCTTCAATGAAGAGTTCTTTCTCCTGTATTTTTCCTCGTTAGAAAAAAAAAAACAAAACAAAACACAACACACCAACAACAACAACAACCAACCCTACCCATCATGCAATCAGAAGAATTATTATATGAGGGGGAAACTATTCCCTAGCCAGTTTATCACATAATAAAACCAGCATCACAGTGCAGGCTGTTGGTACACTGGCCCTTCAACAGATGACCTGAAGTGGTACTACCTCTCAAGAGATGCTTTTTCAGCTTTTCATGCACTAGGTAGTAATAGTGGCTAATATGATTGTCAGAGGATATATTAAAGCAACTGTTGAACTAGATAAACATAGAGGGTAACTCACCATTAGTGACATTTGTTTTACTAGCCACAAAACAAAATATTTCTATCATTAATACGCGATCCATGAGTCTATAATACAGTCTCGGAAAAAATGCTAAAATCTCAGACCTCAAAATAACAAAATAAGTCCTTGGAATTAAAAGCCTTAACAGATCAGATGAGAGTGGAAGGAAGCCTAACAGTAAAGAGCTTTTATTCTTTAGCACTTGTCTTCCAGTACACCTTTAGCCTCAATTTAATTTTAAAACCTTGTTCCCCTCACCCCACACCCCACCCCCACTCCTTGCCTGATTCTTTTATAAGATGAAAATTAGGCTCTCCGGGTCTGCACAAAAATGTACCTAAAATGAGGAGCCAGGGGTGGGGGGGAGACAAAAAATATAATCAAAATGCTTTTCCATCGAATGCTTCATCAGAAATGCATACTCACAAGCTCTTCTCCGGAAACTCACAACAGAAGAAGGTGGAAGAGGCTTATCAAATCATTAAATGTTGATTTGCACATCTGGCCTGTTGAGCATCAAGGACTTCCATGTATCATAAAGAGACAGCATAAGACTTAATTCAAATGGAAACCAGAATATTAACATTTTTTGCATCAAGTTTCTAAAAGTTATAGCAAAATTATATAAATCCATTTTAAGAATACTAAAACTCCTCAATACATATAAACAGGTCTCACTGTTTTGTAAGGTCATAGAGGACAGAACCATTGGTTGAGGCGTTCACTCTTGCTGCTAATCCAGCATCCCCAGAAAGCAGTGAGTAACTAATCTGGTAAAACACATGCAGAAGCAATGAATGTGCAATTAAAATATTTTTTGGGGAATATCGGTGACTAGTTAGTGCAAGACCTCTGGAGACCTTAGAAGGATTCTAACACCAGAGAGCAGGCTGGGAACAACCCAGGCCTTTCTCTCACCTTTATCTTTGATGAGCTGGTACCAAATGACTTCTTTTATATTAAAAGCTGTATTATTCTCAGGAAGTCTCATTTTATGATTAAGACACCAAAATCTAAGAGTCTAACTCCCTCCAAAGCCTACTGACTAGTTAATTAGCTCTCCAGTGCAGCTGACCTCCTCAGGGTGGGTGGAGGAGAGAAGGAAAGATGGGGAAAGAACTCAGCTGCCTGAAGGTCATCACCTAGTGCTCTGTAAGACACCCAACACAGAGCTGGCCAGTAAGTACAGGACCTACAGGAGGACCCATCCCTACTAGGACAGCCGCTCATGGTGAGGTGGGATATGCCACAGAACTCAAAGGAACACTAACCATCTAGGTTTAGGCAACTGAATCCCTAGCTTGAGGTCTACCTCACGATGGGCTCAGTACCTCTCTGGTCCCCACTGGCTATAACGGCTGGCTGTCCACAGACTACAATCAGAGCTTGCCACCTAACTAACTAGCCACTGTACAGTCACATACAGACAGACAGCTAAATGTCTTTTAATTTTAATCTCAAATTAGCTATCACTCCTTCCTTACTGTTGGCTTTGTTTAATTATACCACCATATCACCGTATGGTCTACGGAACCTGTTACCTAACTTTTTAAATATGTGATCTTAAATAAAAAGACATAGATGCAAATGGCCAAATATCTACCTGCCAGTCACCCTACAGAAAACATCAGGAAATAAATGTCCACCCCTTGGGAAAGCAATAGAAAAACTATTGCCTATTTATCTGGTAGTAAAATTTCTCCTGGAGTCTACCTGTCCGTACGCTAATCACTCACTGCCCTTAAGACAATTGTATAAATAACTTTGTGGTGTACGAGGCATGGTCTTTGCAAGGATTGTGAAGCAAAGACATTTATTGTTAGTTAGTTACAGCTTTTGTAAGTTCGTACTTTGTACGCGCGCTGCTAAAAGCTTTACTATTGGTCAGACTCTACTGTCCATATGCCCAGCCACTGTTCACTATAGGCTACTCTGCTGTTCACACTGTCTCCTTATCTTCTAGAGGTGAGATCACATTCCTCTTTTGTTTTTGTCTCATCCAGGTTTCTTCTCATACTCCCTTAAAGTTATTTGCCTCTTTGGTGGAGGATCACAGCTGCACATAGTCAAAGCAAGGCCACAGCTGCACATTATCAATGTCGAAACAACCCACTGTCTCGGTTCCCTACATAACTTCATCTTGTTTTCCTAGGTATCATAGTGATGCATGCCTCCCTGTATCAGATGCTGCTGCTCTGATTCCATCTCTGCTAATTTTGGTCTCCTCTTGGCATTATTCCAGTGGAGTTCAAATAAAACTTTTGTTTCACGCCACATTCAATGTATCTCACTTGCAACCATCCACAGATGTAAACATATATGTATTTTGCATATGCTATAGTGATAGTTCCCAGTGAACAGGAAAATTGCATAGCAGAAGCTGAAAAACAAAACAGGAGACTATTTACTGAAAGGAAAAGCAGTAATTTGAAGCAATTAGGCCATATTTTGTGCTTGAGAAAAGAGTCATCAGCATACAGACACTACATACACCTCTTTAAACTTGAGGAAAATAAACAGAAAGGCAGAAAAACATAGATCGATGGAGAAATATATACATTCCTAACTGCAGCACCCTTGAAATTATTAGAAGTAAGACACAGGAGTAGAGGGGGTAAAAAAATCAGCATCGAGGATATCAGCATCATGAATTACTTATAAGCAGACATATTTTCCAGCATTCAAGGTCTTCCAGAACAGCCAAGTGAGCTCAGGTATGTTTCGGTATTAAAAGTAATATGCAAGGTGGTACCACTGAGCAGAGGAAGCACAGGCCTGCTAGTTCTATGGCCCTTAATCTGCCCAGTTTCCACTGCATTCATCATGACTGAGTCCAACACAAACAGTTTCACAAGGTCAAAAATAAAGAGAAAAAACCCTCATCAGTAATACCAAGGAGCCAGTTAGGGCCAGAGGAAAGGAATGAATCATCTTTCGTTACTCTTGAGGAAATGGCGTATTATAATTAATGGGGAAAACTGCATCTATTTCATGCATATAACATGAATGCTAAGGGAATCAAGAAGTTTTTGACAAATTGGACATCACACACAACATACTTATTAATTCATAAATTAAAAATACATTCTGTTACCTTATCAAAGCAAACTTTTTTTTTGTTTCTGTCTCTCTCCACGAACCTTTTTTTTTCTCTTATCACCAAAGTTTTTTTTAAAAAAAAAGTGTTCACATTTTTGAAGGAAAATCATAAAAGACTTCACATCCATCTTAAACCATCATGCGCCTCTGCATTTCAGATTGAGTTGAAATTTCTAATTGAAATGATTTTTTCATGAGTTAAACTATAAAGGAGAAATAAGTGATACATTTAAATTATTTATTCATCTTATTTATAATTAATTAGGTTTTTCTCTGTGCACAGTCAGGCTATACTAGAGTGTTTGATTTTTAAAAACTTCTCTATCATCAGGCAACAATGGATGACTGCTTTTCTCATGTCACTCTTGTTTTAGTTTGCTCTAGAGATTCAGACAACTCCCATTCACATCCTGGTCAGCTTTAATGCATTAACCCTCTCAAGTCACAAATGACAGCTAGAACCTTTTCAGGGAGAGGTGTTAGGCAGAGCTGTGTGCCAGACTGCGTGTGTACAAGCTGCTCTAGGTGTAGAGGTGAGAAAGACAAGGTTGGGATCAATCCCAGTCAAACTTAAGCCTTTCCTCCTCATCTCCACCAAAGGACAAGAGGAGAAAGTTGTACTAAGGTGAACAGACCCCGGGACACTTCTGGGTTTGAGCAAGGTGAGCAATTTCTTCTCTTCACCTAAGGAGCGAAAATAAAGGAAAGAGGGGAAACTGCTTACAAAAAGCACGGGAGGCAATAACTTCTGAGGGAAAACAGGAACAAGCTCTTTGAGACTGTTATTCTCCCAAGACAGTGCCTGAGGGATTGCTCCATTCCACACCACACGCAATGGGAGAAGCAGCAGAACTTCCCCACGTGGAGCAGACGGGCCTGGGAGGCAGCACCGGGAGCTGCTCCTCACAGCTGCCTTTACCAACCCACCCTCAGCACAGCCCCAGCACTAGGTACCACCTTTGCTTCCTACCGTATTTGTCCTAGCTGGAAGGAAATAGGGAGAAGGGGTTTTTTTTTTGCACACTGGTGTTGACAGAATAACTGGCGGGAGGGGCAGTTTAATCCCAGAAGGGCCACCTTGGGGGGAAAAAAAACAACAACAACAACAATAAAACAAACAAAAAACACATTAAGAATTTTCCATCTTTACCTTTTGCCCCCAGATAAAAATATGAGCTTCAAAATCCTACGTTAAAAAAAAAAAGAGGAGTATTTTTACACTTAAAAACAAGAGGTCATGTTTTTAAGATTTGTTCCCTGGTCTCAAGGATTAGAAACATCCCCCCTTTTAAACAAAGGATGACAAGCACATGTAATCACAGTCCTCCACACACAGGTGGGCCTTTTCAAGGAGAAGAAAAAGTATCATGCTGTACAATAAAATCCAGGGCATCTTATAAAGGCTTATTTTGTAAGAGACAAATAAAAGGTGCTGATATTTATGGAGAAGAGAAATGTTAAGAAAAAAAAAAAAAAACAAACAAAAAACCACCAAAAAACTTAGGACTCTATAATTTTCACAAATGTATCATTTTTAAAGAAGGGTTTAGAAATTGTTAAACCTCATTTTCTCTCTAGGAGTCCAGTAACAGTGCAACAGAAGCTGCATTTCTCCTGCATAAATCACTGAATGTGAGGTTTCAAGAAAGTGGCAAATACTGCAAAGCTAGTAAGATACCACCATGCAGTAACACCCTAGTTTTCATATAGAAATACTTTCAGGTTTTCTACAACAACGCCATGCCTAAATTTTACAATTCACTTAAAACCAGTAAGACTTTATTTTGAAGAATAATGCAAAAGTGTATTAAAATCTGCACCATCGAAGGCAGGGAGGGGCAGGTTTTTATGATAACCATTAAAAAACAATAACAAAGATAGCCATATCTTCTAGAAGCTAAAGATTATATCTCAAGAAATACCAAGTTTTACAAAACAGCAAGAGGAGCTACAAAACAAGCCAAGCGAAGAGGAACAGGAAGGGGCAGCAAAGATACGCATCTCCAGCAGTGCTCACTGGGCTGGCGCACCTGCTATTTCCCTCTTTGCACCGGGAGGTAAACCATGCACGTTACTGCTCCGAGGAAATATGCCTACCAGTCATATAGGACTAACGCATGAGGTGTGATGGAAGGTGCAATACACTCTGCTGCAAGCACATGGTGAAGGGAAAGGGCTCGCCAGCAAACACGATTGTGGTGAACAGAAGGATGGTTGGGTTGCTGCAGGGACGGAGAGAGTAGGACTGAGCTGCTTGATCCTAGATCAGCTGAGCAGAGGGGAAAGCAGCAGCATCCCTGTGAAGCAGCCTGCAAGCTGGTATCCCAGTTTAGCTGGAAGGTGTCCTTCGCAGCCCCAGACAGCACACTGAGCTCTGGAGGGCAGAGCTTTACATGAGAATTGTGAAAAACGGGGTTCAGTTCAGGGGGCTCTGCTTTGTATCTGCCCAGATGGCAGCAAGCCCAGAGGGACTCTGGCAGCACAAACCCAGCAAACGGCCATGATAACCTGAGCACTCCCTATATGCCATCCCTCTGATGCCCTCAAATTACTCTCCATCCTGTAAGAAATTTGCTCCTTTTCATCTGCTGGATTCAAACAACAGCTATCCACAACATACCACTTCTGCATTGGTTCTGTAAAACCACACATCCTCAGTCCTCACCCCTGCCACAATCTGCCATCATTCCTGCAAGACCGCCACGGCCCCAGGACCCGATCTAATAGGAAGCATTTCACAGCAAACCTCCTGCAGCTCTCTCTCTTGCTGCTGGCTCCGCTCCTCACCATGGCTGCAGCTCTCCAGCACGTCAGAGCTCATACACCTCCCTAGCACCAGGGATCACTAAGACCTCCTGAGGTTTGAAGCCCTGACTGTTGCTGCCCACAAAGGCTCACTGCACCATTACCTCACACATAGTGGTATTTTAAAAAAAATATAAAATTTACAAACCTCACCCCTCCCCAAAACACAAGAGAGAGTGCGCAAGCTCAGTTATATATACCTTACCATCACCACCTTTTTAATATATCTCCCAAACACATCCTGAAAGTACAGTGAATCAGTCAAGTGTCAGGGTGCCAAAAGTCAGCAGCCAAACTAAATATAAAATGAAGGACAATGAAAATAGATCACTTCAGATCTGGGGGCCCACCTTTCCTCCACAGTGTGTGTTTTACCAGCACAGCTAGCTCAGAATTTTTAGCAACCATGAAACATGAGGGACCCAGCTCTGTGGGACACAACTAACTCTGAACCCAAGGTGAGCTATATGCCATACTGCCATACCTGAAATGCAAGAACAGTTCAATTCTTCTATAAGATAAATATGATCTTCAGCCCTTCTATACAAAGCTGCTATATTGTACTGTTTATTTCTAATGTGAAAGTTATACAGAATTGCATGTGGTTCTTCCTCCCCTTAGGGGGGCTCTATTTCACCTTTTGATGTAATCTTGTTTGATGTTTCCCTCACCGTATTAGAAATGTTTTCAAAGCAGACAATCTCCTATTGAATCTTCCTCCTAAAATAAAGGCTTATTGCAGTTGATGCTTTATGTAGGTCAAGAATAGTTTCACATATCCTCATGTAAATAAGACTTGGAGCAAACAACCCATAGGGATTCCCGTGCCCTCAGGTACTACCATGTCTTAATTTGGTTGGTTACACAAACCCTACCTTTCCAAAAACAATTTTTGCTTTTCTTTGTTAGAAGCACAAACTTTCTTGTTCCATGGCCTAAGGGCTTCTTTTCTGTGTTTGTTTAGTTAAAAAGCTGTGGGTTTGGCAGTCTGCCTGGTGATGGTGTACAGCGCTGAAAGGATGTCAAGTGCTCTCCTATTATATGCAGGTATTTTTGTTGTCACAGATTTAGTGTTTGATTCTGAACCTCACATTCTACCAGCAGCTGCAAGAGCCACTCTGAAACACTGATGAGCACACCCCTTTTTTTTTTTTTTTTTTTTTTTTTTTGGGGGGGGGGGGGCGGCGGTGGGGGGAAGACTTACGCTTCCCTCTCTTACAGTGACTCCCTGGAAATTAGCCCTATATAGTGAATCAAGGGTTTGTATCAACTTGTACGTGATGCATGTAATCTTGTTGGCTACAAAGAGACGACTCCAGGTGATCAGCCACTCATGTTTGGCCTGAGCTTAACAAAAAAGAAAGGATGGAGGGCAGGATGGAAAGAATGCAAAAGAAGAAATTGTCTTGTGGTATTGGTACTGGGCTTCAACTTACATCACATTACGCTTCTCAGCTTTTAAAGACACTTTCAAACAGAAATAGACTAAAATAACACTGTACGACTGAGCAGTCATAAGCACTTGGAGACCCCTTGTCCAGCACCTTTCAGTGTCCAAATAGGCAGACATATCTTTGAAACTCAGAAAGCACCTGATCAAAACGTACATTAACTGCTGGGGCAAGATGAAATAGTGTCTAATGCTAATGCTAGCCTAGCAGATTGCCCTTGCAAACGTGATGAATTTTGAGGAATGACGAAACAGATAATAGCACTAACTAATAGAAGACTGTAAATCATACCAGAAAGAAAAACGTAATTTTTAACTCTGTTACGCAAGATTTATTTGACCTAGAGTTGACTTTCTAAGACTTGAAGATGATGTGTGGAATTCAGTCACTGTGTCTGAATACTGGACTCAAGAGTCTTACAGAGATAAATCTCCCTGTCAAAAAAATGTAAGAGAGAACTTTCCTTGGGTAAGGGGAGCAGGGGCAGGGGTTGAAGCCAATGTCCTTTTTGTCAGAAGAGAAGGGCGTAACAGCATCCCTAGCTTTTTTGATTATGGAACAAAATTTGCAAAACAGCCCATTGCTATTAAGCAAAAGCACCTGTAGAAAGAAAGGGACATCTCCCTCATGTCTGGACATCTTCACCAGAGAAGTTTAGAGGAAAAAGCCTTTTGGCTTGTTTGTTTGTTTTAATTAGATCATACAGTTGACCTGCAGTCAAATAGATACAGATGGGACCACAACTGGCAGATTTCAAGTCTTCTCACTGATTTTCAAGTGCTGAAAAACAGGAGATCCTTCATACTAGTTCAAATTCTATGGTTATAAGGAAAAGGGGAGGAAAGCATCAGGGGAAGACAGGAATGAGATCACTCCCCAGCAAAAGTCAGTATTCTCTTCAGATCCTTCCCCGCCAGGTGTATTCAAAATATCACAACACTCCTTGCAGTCATTTTCCTTACTTCTATTTAAGAGCTCAAGTCTCCATTGTTTTAAAGCCCAACAACATTTACAGCAAATCAGGAAAGTTTCTTTTGGAGAGATGATGTATTTTTGCAAGCACCTATGATGCAGTCATATTAGTGACACCTTTGGCTTCCTCAATGCCCAGTCTGGTCAAGAACCAGATTACGTGGTGAAAGGAGGCATTTTTCTTATCACCAGGGGCAACTTCCCTGTTTCCCTGCTTTTAGGGTGCACCCACAAAGGCACACAACCTACAGGCTGGGTGAAGAACACAAATATGGATGCAGAACAGTGACTTCCCATCAAACAGTAACAACTTCAGGTTACTAAACAGTCACTCTTCAAAAGAATCACAGGCTCCAGAAAAACCATCCATCCCTCATCCACCATCACTTTGACGTGATACTGCCTCTACAAATCACATAACGTATATTTAAAACATTAAACTATTCAGATATATAAAACAGAGCCTATTCTTCCACTGATAAATATGTTTAGCTCATCAACATTAACAGGAGCTCCAGGCAACATAATTACAGAACATAACTAATTTGGATAGGCCAACAGAAAAGCTACTGTGAATCAAAAGTACAGTTTAGTTTTACCCCATCTTCCCCTTCTCTCTGCAGCCATCCACATACAATTTTGCTACATTTTGAGACTCAGAATCTGCTTTTACTGGTATAAACTTAAGCATATTTTGCTTTTTTAAAAAGTATAAAAACATCAGCAATTTAGAAAAATACACAATTTTGTTAAAAGGTTATAAATACTTCAACTCATTTTTTCCAAGTCTACCAAAGTATTTGTCAGAAATAAGCATCATACACACGAACATGCCACCAGAGACAGCACATACTTTTGAAACGTTCACATTAAAACACAAGCATATTAAAAAAATGCACATAATTATTTAGATGTGTCCAAGTTAATACCAAGCAGATGAAAAGTTGGAAGAAGGTGTTGCATGCAAGCAATAGCACAGAGTTTTGCTGGTGGTAGCCACCACTGCCATGTCCTGCCTAGCTGGGAACAGTCTCACTGTGACTGGCATCTCAGAACAGCAGCAAGCGGGTGGCCAGCATGGCCTGCCTCCTCCCTCAGAGCACCACAAGCCTGTGTGTTGGGGCTGGATCATCACCGACCAACCTGGTAACCCCAGCCAGACTGGTCAGCCAACCAGTGGGCATGAGAGCAACTGCTTCCATGACTCCCACTTCCCAGAATGGGTATCATGTCAGTTCTACATTTGCTGCTTAGGTGACAAGCATGTGGTTGCGAATTTTATTCAGTTTGTGGGTCAGAACCGATGACAGAATTGTACAGCTGTAGCTGCAGAGGAAGGCAGAGTTAAGGACACAGAACACTCTCCCGTTCTGGCCCCAGGCAGCCCGAGTCGGGGAGATTTGATGTTACACCTGGAGAGAGACGAAGACACGAACGAGGTCAAATGCTGCCACTGAGGAAAGTTTAATGGAGCACAGTGTGGATAAGAAAAGAGCGATAGGAAAAGGAAGAAAGGATAGAAAAAAACGAAACCTAGCAAGCAGCTGGGACAGTAGAAGAGATGGTCACCCCCATGGATCCAGCCGTGGTTCACTGGTCCATAGTTTCCTTGTCCGCCGGTGGTGGGGGTCTCTGGATCGTGTGCTTACTGTTCGATGGCACAGTCTGCTATAGGGTACTCAGGGAGCCTGTCTCCCTGACAACAGCATATGCCATATGTCTGCGTATGCTCCCCATCTCTGCACGCTGGTTCCAAGGGGCACGCGCAACAGCCTTTGTCATGGACTGTGCACGCCTTGGCAGGTTGAAGTGGTTGGGCATGTCTGGACATGTCCCCCAAAACATCGTGGCCATTTCTTGACATTGGCCAACGTCTGGGTTTGGATGGCTGTTTGCCTCTCATCTGGTCCACAGCTGCAGAGTTCCCTCCAGGTGGCCTTGCACCAATATCAGGAGGGATGTAAGCAAGCTTTGAGTCTGCTTACAATATGGTCTCCCACATCTCCAGATCTGTGCCTCTTAAGGCTGGTGAACCATCACCTTTCACCCTCTAGACACCAAGAAGTATAACAGCTTCAAGTTAATGATGAAGCCTTTGCAATTCTAAAGACCATTTTTGCCCATTTCTATCTATATGTAAACAAAGTTTTCATCTTGTTTGCTTTTTAGCTCATTCAGTAGCCTCTAATTCCACACAAGTGTCCTCAGCTTCATCTCTGAGGCTTCTTTTCTCCCAGGAAGAGGGGAGGGCTCAAAAGAAAGGGAGTGCAAAGAAAGCAGAGAAGAAAAATAGTTCTTTTGGTAAAGAACAGAACTCATGAGAACACTATTTTAAAGAATAAAATCTAGTTTTATTGGAAATGTGTGTGTCCTGAAACTAAAACTTTAAGTATAATAACTGTCAATTATGCTCAATTATAATTGTTTACAACAGCTGACAAGCAAGCAAAATTAATCAGCAATAGAAAAAATTGCCCAACCCTTGCATACAGTGCAGAGCACCTCAAGACTTCCGTGCAAGCAAATAAAAAATGAGGATTAGCCTTTTTTCTGTAGAGAAAACATTCCAGCAAGAAATAGATTCAGGGATTTATTCAAAAATAGAATTTTCTTCTCCACTTTGTCACAGCATTCGTCTGCTTAAGTAATGCATCCAGGTACTTTCTACTCTGAAAAACAGCTTTCCCCCCTTTATTTCCCAATGTGTAAAAAGTTTTGTTAAACTGGACATGATCAGATATGTTTGGCAAAAGTACTTATTTTGCATCTCCCAAAGCCTTTGACCTTTTAAATTAAATAAACTATGGAGCTATGTTAAGGTATATCAGGGACTACTGTGCTCATAAGCTGTTGCTACTTAATTAATGGTAATAAATACACATACACATTAACTGCGCAGATTATAAGTCAGTTGGGGTAAATCTTAGTACCAGAGTTTCTGTGCGAAGGAGCATCTAGCTTCTGTAAAGAGTTTATAAACCTCAATAAATGGCACCAGCTTCAGACTTGACAGACCACCAAGCACAAGTCAACTGTGAATTCTCTCATTGTCAAATTTAATAGAATCTCAGCAATGGGAGAATCCTCGTTCTGTGCTGCAAACATTCAAAGTCACAGCCTGCTGCTCATTTCTTAATTATGTAAAAATCTATTTAACGCTTATGTTCAGTATGCCATTTTCATCCAACTAAAACTTTTAGGAAGTATTCTTAAAATGGAGGGAGATAATTTTCTGATGGGAATTAATAACAACTGAAGGCTTTATTTTGCACATGCCAAAAAAAAAGTTTCTAATTAAATAAAAATAAAAAGTGCTAGACATTTTCCAAATGAGTTTCCTTTCTCTCTTTCTTCTTTTTTTTTTTTTTTTTTAAAGGCAAGTTCGGTGAACATTTTTGTTGAATCAAAAAGAATTTGATAGAGCCTTTCTTCCATCCTCACTTCTAGTCACACACTCCCATGTTGTGTTCAGTATAGGCAGATTCTGAAACAAAGCCAATTGTCATACGGTAATCAAGGAACAAGAATTCACTGGAACTTAATTTTTCCCTAGCTCATTAAACAACAAACCAACAGGCAAACAGAAATATATATTGTAAGTATTCTACAGAAAACCCACAAGAAGTCTTACTTAATTTTTACAATGGACAAGGCTAGTTCACCAAGTTGAGAAAGCTGTAAGCGTTAGAAAGGAATCTGAGTCTTGGTATTTCATTTAATCTGTGGCTACTATACACAGCTCTCTCCCTTGCAAGCCTGAATATCACACCTGAGTAATAGCCTAATGTTCCATGTTAGCATTCGGTCTAAACACTAGGGAAATAATTTATTTTTTTTCTGGCATACATTTCTACTAAATCTTGTAACAACGATACAGGTTACCCAGCGCTAGAAACTTGCTGTGCCTCATTATGCATTTTAACTCTCTCTTCTTCTCTCTTTTGATGCACAAATATCTTGTGTAGGCTTATTCTTATTTAGATGTACTATACAAAACTACAGCTTTTTTACAGAGCCATGATGCCATAAAATATTTATAAGGACAAACAAAAACAGCAAAGCTTTTTGTAAAACCATTTACTACCATCCGCTTTCTGCAGCTCCTACAGAAGTTGATTGAAAGGATCCTGTGAGTTCAGTAGTACTGAGACCAAACTAACAAGGCACATGTGTTGAACATGCTCAAATTTGAGTCAGCAGCATAACAACGCGACCTCATTGTACTTTCTTCTCAAATCTCCTTACAGTCTAAAAGATATGTCTGAACAGCAGGGGCACAATGAAGAGGGAACAATCCAGCAAGTTTTCCCCTAGTATCGGCATTTCCTTTGGTTCAGCTGGTAATGCCCGAGGACACCAAGGATTTAAGTTTTGTACAGGACACGTTCAGAAACCTCAGGCTAAGCGAAGTGTGTCAGAATTGAGCAGCCCTGTGTGGAAGCTGCTAAAAGGTAACAAACACCACTCCTGTTAAAAAGAAGGGTGGAAGATAAGCCATCCCAGTGAGAGCAGGCATTTTAGACTACATATTTTCCAGAAACTTCCCATCTACGAATACTGCTGCATTAACATTCAAAGACAGGTTTTGAGCTGAGCATACAGATATGTCAGAAAACCTGGCTACTCATAAAGCTCAAGATAAAGTGTCACCACATTTAAATGTGCTCTTTCATTATTAGGAGGAAAACAAGAAAAAAAAAAAAAAAAAACAAACAAACAAACCTCAGGGCCCATTTTTCAGGATGAGAAGATGGGAACACGAGGAGTAAGGAGAGTAAATCTCTTCAGCAGCTCCTACAAGGAAAAGCCCAGGTCTCTGTCTTTCCTTAGGTCAAGCTAGTGCCATTCATTTGCTTCTACCCCTGTATTCAAGAACAGCGGGACTGCAAGATTGGGGCAGGACAACAGACCTCCCAGAGTCAGGGATAAGGCACTGAAGCTGGCTGGATTCTGCAGCCATACCGCCATACCGTTGGCCCAGCCTTCCCATAACAGCCCTGTCGTGTTCTCTTCACTCCAAGAAATTTCCCTGTCCTTCACTAGCATTGAGATCAATGGCCACAGGATCTCTCTTCTCACCTGCAGGAATGCAGGACAAGGTCCTGTGGTGGGGAGAAGCAGAGCAGGTTCTGCTTAGCCTCTGACAAGCAATCCTGGTGTTTTGTTCTCTTCTTGCGTCTCACAAAATATCCTCTGGCATTCTTGGAAAAAATGGTTTCTTTCCTCCTGCTCTTGTGTTTCTGGTCTTTCACAGAAGTGAAAGGTTAGCTGGGTATGTCCACCAGGCCAGCCTAAGTCACATACATCTTAGCTAAACCTGGCACACCTCTCCAACTTGATCAGGAGACAGTTCACTACAGAAGTGACAGCCCACTCTAGGACACGTCAGGATTTTGGGAACAACCTAAACTACTATCTGTGTCTTCTGGTAGTGCACTGGTTTTGAACCACAAGGAAATGGTGCAGTAGGGACCAAAAGAAACATAACAGTTAAACAAATTGTTTCTGTGGTTCCCCCCTCACCCATCTAAAAACCTGCTCTCTTTTTGACGGTATCTCCAAGAAACTGGCATAACATTGATAGATGGAGGGGATGGAGCAAGAAGAGCAGTAGAGTTAAAAACAAAGCAAAGCCATATTTCTACATCTGTTGCTTATGCCATATTCTCTACTTCATTTTCTTCTCCCTGGGTATGCAGGAGTTCCAGTTAGAAGACTGTAGAGCAATCAGGAGTTTAAACAAAGACATGTGAAACTGAGGCATTTCAACACAAAGAAAGGTAAGGACAGAGCAAGTGCCAGTACCTGTAGGACATGATAGGGAACTTCAGTAGAACAAGCAAGGAAAGAGCCTATACAGACAATGCAGAGAAATGATGAAGGCTTCAAATGCTTGTATTTAGCAAAATAGAGATAGAAAGAAATCATCTTCATTCATGACCCAGCAGCCAGGCGGAAGCTGTCAAGAGTTCAAGCCCTTCCAAACATCTTAGATACAGAATAGAGCTCTTACTGATTGAAAATATATGAGAGGAAAAAAAGGATGCAGGATCTATAAACAACTGATAATAGGATCTTAGAATTAACTTTTTTGCTAGCCCAGCTTAGGTGAGACCAGCTGCAAATGTGTGCGTGTCCTGCTGTTGAGGATGGGCTTCCACTCGCTGCCCTGTAAGCAAAGAGAAAGGACTGCATGAGCAGTTTTTCCTACATCTTTACAGGAGGTTAGCCAGGCTCCCTGCAAGGAGGCAAAGACTAAGATTTTATGTCCAAACCTACTGCAGAGCAACAACACTAGAACAAAACACCAAAGATGTTATTACCGTTTCATTAAATTTGGGCAGTATGGGGCAGGAGAGAGGAGACAATTATCTTTCTGTAACCACAAAGCTGGAAAAAAAACTGGGAATAGCAAATACAGAAAAAAGAACAACCCAAATGCACTTTACTAACTCACAGCAAAACCCCTGCATGGTACCCACTGTTTCAGCCTGGAGGCAGGTTTCTGTTTCCAGCTGCAGAGCACAAAGCGGCAGCACCCTGGGCTGAGCTGCAGCCCTTCCTTGGATACAGACACTCAGCTTCACAGCTGAAGCTCGGTCAGTGAAGATGACACCATCCTCCCACTAACATAATGCATTGCTCACCAACAGCCTACATGGCACCAAAGCTGCCTTTAAAACGGTCTGTGTAGTGGGAGAAAGGAACAGGGCTGGGTTTTTTTTCCTTTTAAAAAAGCAGGCTGCAACTACCAGCCAATTAATTATGGTTATATGGATGGCGGGGACACACGATTTGAGATTTTTCTGATAAGCATCTCAGGAAACAAATGCAGTTGCCAGTTGTCTGTGGGTCACCAAGCCGTATCATCTTTAATGTCCACAATGACACTGAAATTTCATTTCCCCAACCCTCAAATATGAAATATTGTATTCTACTTGCCTTCTGGGGAAGCACAGTAATTTATTTTTTTTTCCCCTCTCTCAAATCCACTGCCTGCTGTGACTCCTTAAATATCTATTTGGCCTTTCTCTCTCCCTTGATTTTTACAGGATGGAGTCTAGGCAATCTCTGTGACTGTTAAAAAAACAGGTTTTATTAAAGAAATGAATGCGTAATTCTTCCCTTCGTTCCTCTTCTACCTGCATAAAATCTAGATATCTAGTTGGTTTCAAGGGAAAAGCAAATGTTTATTTGCTGAGAATAAAGGAGAGGGAAGAAGAAAAAGCAGCTCTAGTACCGAATCTATTGTATCCCATCAGGTTGTTAATCAGCCCCACTACCAATGTATTTTCCAGTAATGTGCATGCCTGTGTGGGAAAAACAAGATAAAAAAAACAAGTTCTGAGCATCAGTAATAATTTGCAGGTGGTTTCAAAGGAAGCAGGGTCAAATACTCCCAGGTTTAAGGCTACAACACCCACATTCTATCATTCTTAGATTTCAATACATGAG
Source organism: Falco punctatus (assembly GCF_963210335.1). NCBI lineage: Eukaryota > Metazoa > Chordata > Aves > Falconiformes > Falconidae > Falco > Falco punctatus. The sequence continues at coordinate 78,901,459 of NC_137581.1, forward strand.
CTTGTTATCCAGTTTACTAGGAGGGCACCTTTGAAGAAAAGGTGACTTTGCCTTGATGACTACCTGTCAGTTAATTATCAGTGTGTTTCCAAGTGCCTTTTACAGTTTGCTTATCCTTTCGTTTCCAAGCAAGGAAGTACTGAAATTCTTCAGAAAGAAATATGACATCATAAGAAGGTTTTGCAGAAGCTCTCCCTGTATGTCCATTTATATTAGTCTCATCATCCATAACAAGTGTTTAAAAAGCAGAAAAACAACCATGATGCATAATGCATTGTGTCATGATGCATAATAATTAAAACCCCTCCCCCAGCTCCTGAGGTTTAAAATCTTTCCAAGTAAGCATTTCAGCATAAAGGCTTTGACAAAAACGCCATTTAGGGACTTTCAAATTTACAGCTATGCAATTTGTCATCATTTATATTAGCAAGAAGGTTTAAAATAAAACAACAATGAAAGGAAGATAATACAATGCAATTTTGCACTTGATGAATCTCCTGTTGACTAAAAACCCCTATGCCTGGCAGTCAGAAAAGTTATTAACCTGCCAAATTACAGATGGAATTGGTGTATTTTTCCCCCAGAATTCTTTAAGCAGAAGAATATAGACTATCCCATACTCAAGTATTAGCAAAGGTTACTTGCCTTTGGAATATTGATTAGCACAACCCTTGTGGGAATTATTTCACTTTTCCAAAGCAAATTAAAGATCTGAAAAGCAATTCTCAACTTAACTTCAAATGCAGTTATTTAAAAATGGATGATTAACGCAATTACTGCCTGGCGCAGAGAGCACAGCTTTCCAGAGGCAGCCAGTGGAATTCACGGTTAACACTGAAATCAGATTACCTTGAAAGAGTTCCCTTGATCCAGAGAAGAAAAAATAAAATTGATACCTGGGAGCTTATTTCTCGCCTGAATAGCACATATTTCTTTCTAAACCATGAACTGTACTGCAGTTAGATGTGCACACACTCTAGCTCAGGTTTTCCAGGTTTTTCAGACTAAAGTACGTGGAAGCAATTTATTTGCTTGTATCCCTATGACTTGTTCTCCATTCACCCCCAAGGTTTCCCAAGTGCCTGCTGAACAATGCTAATGTTGTTTAAAATAAGCATTTCTGCAGGCTATTTTCTTTACTAATGATTCACTCAACAATAAATTAATTTGGTTTTCTTTTGGAATTCCATACAGCAACCACCAACATGGAGTATACGTGTCATGTCCCTGAGCACAATTATACTAACATCTTCTGAAGAAGAACACCCTCTTTATTAACGGGTGAGGAACCAGCACCAGTACAAGCCAAGTAAATTTCCCTGACATCACATCTGAAAACACACAGCAAAGCAGGGATTTGAGCTAACCACCTAACACTGCTCTTCTGCCTAGTTTTGAAGCCATTAAGATCAAATATAATTTCAAAGTCAATGCGGAAATATTTCCGCTGAAACTTTATGTCAACTGCTACACAGTTTTAAAACACCAATGCATGCTTCTGCTAAAATAAGGATTTGATAACACTAGTAATACACATTTCAGCGGTAATTATTTCAGTCACATTTTTTCCTGTTTCAGGTCCTAAAAATGTACTAGTTTTAAATCTTTACCAGATAGCATAAGTGATAATGAGCTGTAAATCCACAGAACTAAAATGTTGCTGGGAGCACTACTTATGACTTGTCAATCAGCATGTCTACAAGTATAACAGTAGTCTATAAAGCGGTGGGGGTTTTTCTTCAATCACAAAAATTAGACTGCAGATTATGAACACAAAATTGCAAAAGCCCATATGCCTTCTGTTTTAATAGTTCCATGAAATGGTCATACATTAACTTTTTTACTTATTGACCAAATGCGATGACTCAATGATCACTTTTTTCTTTTCTGAATGAAAATAAAGGCATGCTAGCAAATGTGAGCCATCATTCAATACGATATTATGTGGTATTTCATACTCCAATTTCTTAATTAATTGGGCAACTGTGTAACAAACATAATTGTCAGCCAGACCCAAAAGCAAGGAGCTACAGTCAATTACAAGGAATTCCTTGTTACGTGTACTAGAATATTTAGGACATCTCCGTAAGTTGACAGCAGAAAATCAAGTACCTCTATTAACGTTTATTACTTAGGAAGATCTCGATAGGCTAGAATGCTGCCTCGATCTTGTTTCCTGGGTTCTGGAGCACCACAGCATTCTATGATGTGCAACAAACTATGTATTGCCCATTCCAGGCAGAAGGAATTTCGGCTTATGACTGGTCAGCAGTGAGAATTCACATACAACGAGGACGTGAAAAGCATTTCCAGCTGCATTTGTTGCTATGGGGGGGGGGAAAGAAAAAAAAAAGAAAGTCTATATAAAGAGGCCTCTCTCCAGTAGCACAAACCCATGTCCTTCAGGTGTTAATATCTGTCATTGCATCATCCAGAAAGGAGTCTTGATTTTGCCACAGTACTTCAGAGTTAATTTATAACATTCTTATTCTGGAAAAAATCCCAAAAGATCACTTACATGCAGAAAAAAAGTGTACACTAGATCACCACCAGCTGCTCGTAACCCACACATACACAGCAACGGTGTTATGCCTGAATGGCTACTGCGGAGGAGGACAGGCCTAACGGATTCTTTTAGGAGCCAATTCCTCATGTGGTTTAGGTCATATTGTGCAGGATTTGAGGGCTAATGCAGCCACTTTTAATCAGATATAATAAACTAGCTAGGGTCTCATAAATGAAAGGATTAAAATGGTTCAGGTACACTGACAAGGAAAAATAAGTGAGATGTACACGTTCACTGTTTTGCTAATGCACTGCTGTTCACATGTCTTGTCCCTTGAGAACTTCAGCTGTAAAAGGACATATTTTCTCAAATATTTGCAGATTATGATCATGTAACAGAGCACAGCTATTTAAACACCACTTTACTAGGACCTTCACATTTGTTACAGACTATCACGATCAAAAGTAATTTCTGTTAATGGTTTTGTAGAAGTACATCCATTCATTTTGAAATTGCATGCCAGACTGTTTTTGAGGTTTTACAAAATTATTTTTTGATGATATTTTCTCAAAGAAGTTTATTTGCTAGAGTTGCCTGTAAAACGTAACTGGTCCCAGATGTAAGATTTCTGGTTGATAAAATTAAATCACTTCAATTCTCTTTTCTGTGGAAATTTCATTGATCTGATCTGTGATCTCTTTCTTTGCCAGAAAGCATTTTTCTGAATATCCTTTCTAACCATTCTCCCCTATACACACCCCAAGCTGATAAAAGCAAAGGCAGAACTTGAAAGAAATATTGACTTTGTAGAAGCACATTTATTTTCATTAAGTCAGTTTTTCCAAAAGGGAATAAAAGTCACTCCAAGTGTTTGAATCCAAGCTTCTTTCTAGCAAAGCTAAAGTAAAATTTCTTATTCAGTTTTAGTCATCTCTGAGGATGTATCATCCCTGCATATTTACATTTCTGGTGTGACTGGGGAAGAGCAGAAAGGGGAATGGAAGGAGAAAAATCAGTTAAAACAGGGATAAATCGCTGTCCTAACTTTCAAATTGATTTGTTGGGACTGACAAGTGCTATTAGATGGCACCAGAGACAGCCCTGGATAGGAAAGGGGAAGACAACAGGACAAAATAGACTTTCCTTATGAGGTGAGAGCTAGTACTGCACTAGCCATTGTCAATGCAAGAGGAAAAAGCAAAAGACAGGAAAATTTACATTTCTGTGCCCTCCAGCCAAGAAAATCTTCCACACATGGGTGGTCCAGGGTTTAAGTGCATACAGTAGCTAAATAGTTTTGATTCACTAATTCCACTTTGCAAATACAGCATATGGGTTACCCAGTGTTTTTGGTTGTTTTTTTCTACTCTCCCCAGACAATCTTATTTCTGCTCTGTTTAGTTGTTGTTTCTATGCATTACTAATTGTCATTCATGGCAAATGTAGTCAGCTGCTCATGGACCCAAGTCCAAGAATTAGCTGCAGGCTTTTTTTTTTTATTATTATTTTATTTTTTGGTTAAAGAAAGTGTCCAGGTTTGTGCCAGAGACCATTTTCTCATTCTAATACTCTCCTGCTATCTCGATATATGGAGAATAGTTACTGTAGACAGCACAGAACTGCTGTTTGCAAGGTGCAGGAGATTTTCAGAGAGTAAGACTGGACAGGACTCTAACTGCATGTACTTTTTCCAGACTACATACTGACAGGAGTTGGGGGCAGTCTGAAGCTGCACCTGATACAAGCCATACTTGCAAGCAGAAACAAGGAGGGAGTTGATAATATTTTCCTAGGCCCACCACATGCCTCACTGTCCAACACACAAGTGGCAATTGTGGGGGCAGCGGGGGAAGAAGTTTTAGCAGTGATGCACACTAGATACACAGGCAGGTTGGTGAGTGGGATAAGGGTACGAAGAAGAAACTTTGGGGTGATGGTCTCATCTCCCCAGTGCTGGCATGAGCTTCAGGTCTCATTAGAAGGAAGGAGCTGCCTCAGCTTGCAAGTCTGTTCTTTCTCTTCTCCCCTTATCAGGTGCAACCACGTGCAGCCCTGACCACTCTAGCACAACTCCAGCAAGTATGAAAAACAACCTGATCTGAAGCAACCAAGCTGATACTGACCTTAAATCAGCACTCTCAACTGTAATCAAATCAACCCCAAATACATTGAGAAAGTGTAAAGGTCAGGGAGAGAAACAGAGTGAGCAAGAAAAGGTTTGCGTCCATTAAAACCAGTCAAGAAAGAGTGACTGTTTCCCAGAAAGGACAATATGAGCATCAGGCGGAACACCAACAGTCAGACAAATCTGCTGGCACTAGGGGTTGTTTCAGTATATGCCTACAGCAAAGAATAAGAAAACCTTCAATGCCAGGTTTAAAAATGAAGAGAAAGTTCATCAAGTTTCTGTGAAAGACCTAGGAGACTTTAACTGAGGTCAGAACTGCACGACATCCCATGTCCCACCCCTCCTGAAGGCAGACCCTCTTCAGAATCCCTCTTTATCTGTTTGCAGCTATGTGAAGGTGGGAAGTCAGACTAACTACAGTCCAGATATATTTGAAGCAGAGGTTGGTATATTTAGGAAGAGATTATATGTCTAAAACAGCAACCACTTATATTGTAGACCTGGAAGGTGTCATCCTATCCACTGTTACCAGTTTCTATATGAAGATATCACAGGAAAACATGACTTAAGCAGATGGTGCCAGTAGCCAGAAAAGTCTTGTATTTTTGTATACAGTAGGTTTGGCGAGGTTGCCCTTCGTTCTTAGCTTTCTTTTGCTTCTCCAATGCAAAACAGTACTGACCTCTGCTGCTAGATTATCAGCATGTGTACTTACTTGGGAAAGAACAAGGACTGCACAATAACACAGAGATGGCATTTTCGAAAGAGTATTCATGCTGCAGAATATGAATTCCTCAACAACTGCAAGTTTGAAGCTCTAAGGGTATTTATATTCATCTAAAAGAGCACTTGTCAGGTGGGCATAGACAGTGTCCCTATTACACAGACAGGGAAATGAGTTAAAGACTTAAAAGGGAATCGTTTGGAGTATCTCACCCTCCACAGCCATTTTGCTAGCTTCCTACCTGGATATCCTTCCCCTACACAAAGATCATCTTTAGAAAGCTGACCTCTGTCTGCTGTGGAAGACCACACAGTGAACATTTACCATAACAAAAAAGAGCAGGCATAAATTAGTTCACATGGAATACCTAACATGCCTCCCACACACATTTCAGCTTATTTTGCAGTAACATCCTCAGGTCACAAGCTTAAGTAGCTTACCCAAGGCTACGCAGAGTCTGAGGACCCATCCACATGGGGATACTCAGGAAATGAATCTGAAATTAAACTTTAAAAAAGAATGAGCTAAGCAGCATCCTAAGCTAGCACTTTCATTTAGAATTAGAGCCTTAATTCAGCTTAGCCTAATTCTTTCAGTTCTAAAATGGGGATGTTGACACAAGCCTACTTCCAGATCTATTTATCTGAATCGGTTGAAGGCATTACTGCCTCCAGCTAGTCATCACTGCTTTCCAGATGAAGGTTTCTACCCCACACAACTGTGACACCAGAGTGATTCACGTGAGCAGTCCTGCTTACAGACAACTATATCAGCTGCAATTTAAAACAGGAGGTTTGCATTCATCTGGCCTCCTACAAAAGGAATCAGGGATCACTCACACAAACCACTACTCCTGCAGCAACCTGCAGGGGCAATAACCCCTCCCAGCCAGGTAACAGTTTACAGAACAAACACCTGCCCACGTTCTAGTTGGAGGGACAAAGTAAATGGCACAACTGCCTGGGATGGGATACTCACTCAACTAACCAAGGCAAAAGCGTAAACTGGTGAGCCAAGGGTGAGAGTGAGATTTGTGGGGTTGGGCCCCCAGAAAACGATGAAGCTGAATTCATTGGCAAGGCATAGATTTTTTATTTTAAACTATAAGCTTGATGAGATCTCAGTATTCAATCACTGCTATAGAGATGCAGTGATTTAAAGACCAATAGTATGAAGGTGCTTTTGGCCTCTATGACTGTAATTATAGAGACTCATTTACCCCATGTCGTTTTACAGCTGGTAATAGATTGTAGCATGCCAGTCACCTCACAGGTAAAATTGTTTCCTAGACATTCCGAAAGGAGGAAAATAAGATGTTATAGGAACTCTATGAATCTCTGACAGTTTTTAAGGCAAATAAAGGGAGGGAAGAGTCAAGAGAAAACATCCTTTACATCCCTATTCCCTTGCTCTACCTCCCCACACCTGGAGTACAGAAAAGAAAAATCCCCTGAGACAGGTCTTGGCAACCCCTACATTCAATCTGTCTCGCACTTCCCCTGAGATAAATTCAGGGGGAGAGGGGTTGCTCCATGATGCACGTTTTTTGCGCTGTAGAATGGAAACAGACCAAAGGTTTTAAATTTAGCATCCTCTCTCTGAACTCAGGCTACTCATTACTATCAAATAGTCTCCAACAGAGGAAGACACTGGTGTCTACCTCCACAAAAATAGAGAAGTCAGTTAATGCATCTAGCTGTGTTAACACCTGTTTATATTTAATATTCAAAGCCAAAGTACCACCTCTTTACAAGTTTTTTTTATTGTTGTTTTTCTTTTTCTCCAATATGTAGAATCTAGTCGCGTGACATTAGATAATCTAAAAATGCAGGGCCCCAAAGACAAAGAAAGCAATACTGCAGCTAAACCTTAATCTCTTATCAGCCCCAAGGTTATAAATTCAGCGTGTTCTCCATTCTACACCCTTGCTGGAGATTATCTCCTACAGATGACATGCAAAAATAAACCTGGATGAAAAGGGAGGGGAAAGCAGGTAGCAGGAGGAAAAACAATCTTCTCTCCCTCTCACACATAGAAAACAAATTGTTCTGCAAAGAAAAGTCTTCTGGACCAAAATATATTTCAGCTTTGAGAAAGTGAGAATTATTTGGGGGAAATACCACTCAGAATGGAAACAGATAGAGGATTTAGCTGTACCACAGTTTTTTGCTTTGTTAAATTGTGAATGGGATGTGAGGTGTAATTAACAGAAAAAAGCTTGGACCCTTTTTTCCCCTCTTTTTTAATCCCTAGGAACATTCAGATCATATAGGGGGAAATATATATTTCTGGTTCTGTGCAGTAGAGTAGGAAAACAAAAGGCCCTTTCCTCTGTTTCTCAGCGTCAAAAGGAACCATAGTGGTTTTAATATGGAAAATCCATTAGGTACGGGAAAAGGCAAGAGCCTCGTATCAAGCTGCAAACAGGAACGCTTAAGCACAAGGCATTCAGGCGATGGAAATGCATTCAGAGCGTTTAGCACATAGGATTAATCGAATTATAATTTAATCATCTGATCAAACACTAATTAGCATAATCACTTGAGGGGAAAAGCTGCTAGAGGAACAGATGAAGAAACACCTTGGGCATCCAGCACATTTTAATGACACAAGATCATGCACAGATATATTTTTCTTTCTTAATAAAACACAACAGAGATTGAGGCTCGTAGTGCTGAAGAAGCAGTTGAAATATTCCAGTCCTAGATCACATACTGTTCTCCAGTATGGAAGATGCTGAAGCTAGGTTTCCAAACTATAGTTTATTCAGATCTAAGGAAGAGCTGTAAAACCACAGGAACACTACACTACCCTGGTTCACCATATGAAGACTTGAGCAGGAGCACACATTTTAGCCCACAGTGTTTCCATTATAATCATCCCTTAATGTTTCCCCCCGAGTCTCCCACATGAATGTTTAACTATAGATCGCATAGATGACCTTCAGGGACACAGCAAAGTATCAGCGTCCTTCTACAAACTGCATTTGAAGTAATTAGTCTAAATCAGCTGGGTGTTTTTGATTCAGTGTGTGGGAGAATGGGAAAGCAAGAGATATTAAGGGAGCTTTTCTGTTTCACATTGTCTAGCCTTCATGGTAAATTCATGCCACTTTTGAAAAGCAGAGATCTGGGGAGCAGAAAAATCACCTCCGATGCTCACCCATACAATAAAATGACACCTATCTGGAGACTGGGCAGGAAGAGATGTATGGGCAGAAGGAAGACTGGAAGACTATAGGGAAAGGAGGAATGGGGGAAGCACAGTGTTGAGAGAGAGAGGATCTTAGGAGGTGTTGTTTGTCTGAATTTTTATACAAAATAATGTAAATGAATTATTCTCAATAAGTGTTTAGTTTTTCAAATGGATAATTCTTCTGGACACTGAAAACATTTAAATGTAATGAACTGCAACATTTATGGATAAGATTGGACCTGGAAAAAGTTTCCTAGACTGTTATGTAAGGAAGCAAAATGGTGAGCTGCTTACCTGCATTTTAAAGACACCAGATCATACAGACTCAACTGTGAGCTAATTTAAATTGATTACATCCCTCTTACAGAGCTATTACTAATAATCCTTTCAGCTTCTCAGAATGACTGTACATCAATAAAGTAACCAGTTACAGCACAGGGCCAGTTTAGCCCAGGATTTCTCCATACTGGGCATCCCGATATGTGCAATCAGTACACACAGTCTGGAAACTCTCTCAAGAGTAGTGTGCAGCTTTCCACTGCAGATGATGATTTCAGAAAACATTCTGGCAACAGAGAGCTGCATATGATTTAAAGCATTGTCGTACTTTTAGTAAGAAAAGTGACTGAAAGATGAATTAATAAAAGGTAATAAATTATTTTCCACTGGCATAAAGGTAGAACCACCATACCACATGTATTCCTGGCTCAAAGTCAGATATATATACCAGCATACATGGAGTCCACAAAAGTAAAAGTAATTTCATTTAAAAGTTTCAAAGTTATGTTCTCTAAAATAGCTTGTTTAAAATATCTAGCTTTAAATTCTTGCTTGTTTCTTTCCAAGCAAAACCTTAATAGCAAAGCCAGAGGATTTTGCCTCACCTCACAAAAACAGCAGTATGGCAGAGTGGAGCAACACAGCTGGTAACACTAATCGAGACTGCACTATGGTCAGAGATAGGCTGGAATACAAGACAACCACCACCATCTCCACCAGACTTGTCCCTAAATCTTTCTTCTCTTCCTGCCCTCAGAGAGCAGAAGTCCTGAGCCAAATGGCAGCAACTCCTACTGGTATCGGAAGTACATCTCCCCACATGTTCTACTTTCTAACCTCATAAGAGCACCAGCACTGTGCCATGGCATAATGCATCATTTTCCACTTGCTAGCTATTTAATATGTGCTACTTATTTTAAATAAAGTTATCTGAGCACAAGGCCAAATGCACATGCCTTAGGAAATGCCAGCACTAAGGTGATCAACCAACTTTAATCCCCTATGCCAATTATTGCAATGTGCATCCACAGCGGGGACTGAAAGTAACAGAGATGATGTGGGGAAGAAGAGTAACTCCATGACATAGTGGGCAAAAAAGCCTATAATCTTTGAACGTGGCAGAGACAGAAACACAACTTACTGATCCAGAAAGTTCTCAGAGCTTCTTGAAATTAAGTAGCAGTTGGACTACTATTATTTAGCTGTGAAAAATGTTTTTTAAACCCTCATTAGCCAGCATTTTTCTCTTCTATAGAAATGCATTTTGAGATGTGGTGGGAATATTGTAATTGCTTTTATCCACTAGGGACTGACCTTTGAACATAATAAACATGCACTGAACTGCTACAGCTACAGTGTCTTCAGACAGGCATTTCTTTTCCTCTGCGTTGCCTTCACATGTGCCACCAGTTAAGACACTGAAGAAGGCCTCTAGCTCTGTCACTAGTGAAACAAACGCAGCTTGAGTGCATGTAGCGCTTTAACAGGACAGTCACATCCCTCTGAAGTTGCACTGCTCCTTCTCAAGCATGAACGCACTAACTAAAGGCAAAAAAAACAGTGAAGAAAGGAAGGCATTTGGACATAGTTTTTAGTCTAGACTAGGACAGAAAAGCTAAAACCTAAACCTTCCTTTCTTCCCCAGGGGGAAAAAAAAATACATATCTCTATCTCCACATTCCTTACTCCAGGCTGTGTTCCTACCATACCTGTACAGTCTTCCTCAGGACTTGCTAAACAAGTGGCTCTCCCATTTGTTGTAGAGACAAAGAGCTGCTCTCCAGTGGAGCAGCAGCCTGGTGATTTGGAGACATCCTCATCCACCCAGAGCTGTCCCCAGGAGACCCCATCCAGAGACAGCCCCAGGAGCAAGGCTGGCCATTCAGGCACATGAACTGAGTAGACCCCATTGCACCAAACCTGCCAGTTCCAGATCTCAACAACTGAACAGAAAATCACGACTGCCAGCGTTTCTCTGAAAACCTGACAGCTCAGCATCTTTTTCTGAGGATTAATTTTCTCTCTCCTGCCCAATAAAGGGACTCGGCTCCTTCCTTCCTCACTCAAACAAGGAACTTGCACATCCTATCATACAGCCACACTGACATGCATAGGATTGCTTTCCATCTTTAACCCCCTCACTCCCCCAAATCCATTTGTTGCCTCAGAGGAAAAGCTTTTAGGGATTGGAGAAATAGTTTTGCTATCAAAATAAATATAAGCAACTGCAAAAATAGGGTGGAGAGAGGAGGAGTTGCAGGCCTCAAATTAAGCATGTGTCACAGATGAAATGGCATGGGCAGACATGAAAGAAAAAGTCTGAATACCAGCAAGTGAGGGACGATGGCAGTCAGGAGCCTGAGCTCCCCCTCGCTAGGCACAGCAGGATCCATGCAAAGCACCAGCTTCCTCCCTGGCACAGACCAGCAGCCAAGACGGAGTCACAGAGTCATGGGGACCTGCCCCAGGGAGTCCCAAAGCCACACGCTGTTTTGTTCCCCACCCACAGCTCCTGCTCACAAGGCAACAGGCTCAGCCTTGCCTTTTCCACTGCAGACCGAAGCCAAGACTTCAGAGCCTCCTGCTGAAAGCTGTCCAGCTCAGATTCAGCCTTCAGAGACTTCTCTCCTGCTGCCCCACAGGTCTTCATGCTCTTTGAGCGCCCTTCTTATCACACCTTGCAATGCTGTCTGGATACCCATGTAGTCTCAAGCTTATCCTTTTTCCCTCTTACCTTCCCTGCTAAAAATCCTGTTCACAGCCCCTTCCCTCTCTCTCCCCTAAGCATCCATCTTTTAATATATATATTTATAAAAGCTGAGAGCAGAAAGATCCAGCTACAGCTGACATGACAAAAAACATGGCAAGCATCACCTATCACTCAGGTCCCATAGAGAGCTAAACCTTACTCTCTGTGCTTCTCTTTTCCCTTGCAATGATAAAAATCTGTTTTCTAGAACCCCTGCACAACAGGGCTGTGGAAAATGTTGTCATGGTAGAAGAGAAACCTTCAGGTCACACAACAAAACTAGGGCAAAAGGTAGAAAGGAAAGCTTCTTAAATATATACAGATAAAAGCATGAACTGGTATAATGTAAATAATTATTCTACATATTTGGGAATCACTTTACAACGCCAAATAAAACCTCTACCTTGTCTACAGATGGATCTAGAGAACTTGTGCTTGAGTGACAATCTCCCAAATTGCCTCCTTCATATCATGACATAGCAAATGCCTCACTTTGTAACTGCAGTTGCAACTCAAACTAGGTTAACCTGTCTAGAAATAATATGTGAACTGGCTTTTAAACTGCCCCACAGAAAAGCCACCTAATGGGAGGAAGAAACTCCACTGGAGAACGTGCAGTACATGCAGGACCTTCTGGATAGTGAACCACAGGAGGCTTTTTCTGTTAAACTGAGGTCCACCTAAAGCCTGGTTTGCTTGAATGACATCTTTTCCACCAGGATCCCATTCCAGATATCAGAATGTGCTTTTCATAACAAAAAGGACTTTGTCAAGGACTTCCTCTGTCCTTAGCTCAAGCCAGAAGTGGTCTGACAGCACATCACATGCTCACCTCTTAGTTTTCAAGAGACTGACTTTATGCATTCACAATACTTTCCTGAGTCAGGGCCAAAATTCCAAAGAACAACGCTCCCGCAGAAAACCCCAAAGACTTCTGAAGGTAATACTGTAAAACAAAATCAAAAACAAAATCAAACACACACACACACAAAATAAAAGCCAACCACATAATAATTTCTGATAGAAAAAACAATCATGCAAGAGAATTTAGCAAAAGCATGAGCTTACGTGTCATGAATCACCTTTCCACAGCCTGGGAAAAGCAACCAACCAGCATTTTGGTGCACTCAAATCCTACCACGTCATTTGTGCAGTCCAGTATGCATTGTAACAACAACATATAGATTCCTCCAAGTCTGCACATTTCAGTATCCCAGCTAGCCTCCTCTGTCAGCTCAAACAAGAGCCACACATCAAAGACTCACATTTGGTATTTGAAATCCATACCAACTACTAAACCTCTAGGAAATTCTACTGAACAACAACATATTATGATGGAGATGCTTCTAAAGAACAGAACTGAAAACAAACACTTCCATCAAGTCCCGTAATTCTGTGGCACCTATAAACTGGGGCCATGGAGGGCTGCCACTCTAAAATGCTGAGAGACAGACACCCTCAGTGTGCAGGCTTAGCATAAGCCACTCGCAAAACCACATAGAATGATTTCACGCCAACAGATATTTATATAGACAGAGCAACCCTATGATCTTACCTATAGAATCACTGTGAGTAGATTATGTAGATAGGCAACTATTCACAGCTACAGTGCAAGATAATTATGTTCTATTTGTATTGAAAGATCCCCAGCCCTTTCAAGAATTATGTTTCTGATATTCTAAAATAATGAAGGGCTCCCCAAAATTTACACAAAAAATTACTTTAGATGACAGAAAGTTACTAAGAGTAATTTTTAGCCTAGTACAAACATAAATCTTAAGCCATAAATCTTCTGCATGGGATTACTGTGTAATTAATTGGAAGAAAATAGCATCAGAATACTTAGACAGCAAAGCAAATGCCAGATTTTCCATACACAGTAGCAATTTAAGCAATTAAAAACTGTATGGATTTACACGGGGGGGCGGGGGTAGGGGGTGTATAAATATATATAGATATTTTTTAAAATCTCAGAAGGAACTGTATCCCTGACATACTAGATTAAGAGCCACATGAGCAGGATGTTTGGTCTTCAGCTCACATGGTGCTATGCATGTAGAGGCTTTGAACGTTACCCAGGCAAAAAATTTCTCAGGTGGTCCTTGCATATGCCTTTCTATATGCCACACCTGACATGTAGCAGGGTGCTATTTTCAGATGTACTCTGGGGCTGCCCCATGGCCCATGCTCCTGTGTTTATGAAGGGTCTGCCCTTCTGGAAGCTTCGGCAGAGAAACATCAATGATTCAGCTCGGGTCGCCAGGCTGCTCTCTCCCTCAATTACTAGGAAGCTCCAGGGAGGCTGGTGTTTAGTATGGAGGTGACTCTCTTTCTCAAAGCCTTTGCATTTAAAAATGGTTTTCTATAAATAGGATTGCTGGCTCACTCTTAAATCTAACTCCCTGCCTTCTAAGTAAAAATAGCTTAAATAGGGATGCTGGGAAGACTTGTTAATCTCTGTCATCCTGTCTGTCCATCCTTTCCTTCTTTCTTTCCTCAGTAAGGATCATAACATTTGTTGGCCACTCCACTATGAAAGGTATGTATTGATGTACCATAGTTTTCCTTTTTTTGATGGGTAAACCAATGCCCTAATTGGGGAAAAAAAATACTTATGAGGTAGTAAGAATTTTTTCATGAATGGTAGTATAAAAAGAAAAGCAATAGCAAGAAAAGCTCACAGTGCTAACAAGTGCCTCAGGAATCCCTGGCTTGTTCTTAAAGAGGTTCTCTTCTGTGCTCTAAAATATTGTGCTGTGAAAGGCTCTTATGAAATACCTCCCATTTTATGTTATTTTATTTTTGAAAATAGCAATTGTTAGATGAAATGCCTTTAAGAGACAGGGAGGTGAAGACCAAGAAGATAGGGTTTCTTCTGAAGAATAATATAATTTGAAATCTTAATTTCATTGATTTCATAACAGATTAAAGGAAAAGGAAGTGCTGATTAAAAAGGATTGTGAAATATCTCAAACTATATTGTGAAACAAGTAATTTAACTGCATACAGCTACACATTCACCTTGAAATAATTAAGTATTCTGATCTACAGACCTGTATTGCTTGAACAGAATTTTTTAGTAGTTTTAGTTTCAACGCCACAAAGAAGTAAATTTTTTTAAAAATCAAATAATTGTACCTTAGAATAATTAAGTTGAATATAATGCTCTTCTTCCTTCTCCAGCTTTTAAAGTGAAAGCCAGAATTAATGTCTTTCCACTGCAAATCTGAAAGAGTCCTAGACCAAGAGATTAATAAATGGCATATTCCAGCTAAAATCAAAGGCTAAATGAGTGGTATGTTCAAACAGGCCTTGAACCTATGCACGTCTTAACTTGTTAACTAGAGTAAACTGTAAGAGGAAAGGAAAGAGGTCCATCTATTTTGCTCCTCAATCCACTACCTCCCATCCCCAACATTTCATTTCATTGCTTTTGGGTTTTTTTGTCACTTGAATGCTTATTAAACAGGTAAAGGAGATTATTTCCCCACCCTAAACAACCCACACACCTGAAACAGCAGCATATTCCTTAAGACACTCATCCAGGCAAAGACAAAAAATGTTGAGGTGCAACCTAAGCCCAGCTGCTCCTGTAACTAGAGCCTTGTACAGCTCATGAGCTGGAGGAAATTTCTGGATGAGCTACTCAATGCCCACAAAATTTCTCCAAATAATTCAATTTATCAGTATGTTGCATGACAAAAGTTCACTAAAAAACCAACACAATGAAAACCAAATTCTGAACTTCTCTGGATGCAGCAGCACTGAAGAGATGCCACTGAAACACACCTCAAATACTATGTTCAGTTTGGGGCCCCTCACCTCAAGAGGGACTTTGAGCTGCTGCAGCATGTTTACAGAAGGACACTGAAGCTGGTGAAGGGTCTGGACCACAAGTCTTATGAGGAGCAGCTGAAGGAACTGGGGTTGTTGAGCCTGGAGATGGGGATGCTCAGGGAAGACCTTATTGCTCTCTACAGCTGCCTGACAGGAGGCTGTAGGCAGGTGCACACTGGTCTCTTCTCCCAAGTAACTAGCAATAGGACAAGAGGAAATGGCCTCAAGTTACACCAGGGGAGGTTTAGATTGGATATTAGGAAAAATTTCTTCACTGAAAGGGTGGTTAGGCAGTGGAGCATGCTGCCCAGGGAGGTGGTGGAATCACCGACCCTGGAGGTGTTTAAACAAGCCGTTGACACGGTGCATAAGGCAGTGGTTTAGTGGTGGACTTGGCAGTCCTGGGTTAACAGTTGGACTTGGTGATCTTAAAGGTCTTTTGCAACCTAAATGACTCTATGAAACGACAGTGCAGAGCTGTAATCAACCTAAGAGGGTTTAGGGGTTTGTTTTTACCATTCGTGGAAATAAACTTCAGTTTAAACCGTTACCAAAAATACTTTCATTGTCACACACATCTGCTATTCAGTGCTGCGGAGAAAAGGCAGCATCCACCAGTTAAAAAGTTTAGCGAGCATTGCTAGAAAAACGCAGACAAAATGCCTCCTCCGGGCGCTGTCCGTTCCCACGGCTGCTCAGACGCGCCGCCAGACTCGTGCGGTTTGCTGCCCACTAGTGTCGTGTGGCACCGGCTCCCGGCCACCGCGCAGGCTGCGCCGCGCTGCCCACGCCGGAGCCAGCGAGCCCCACAGCCTGGGGATGGGTAGACCCCGAGCAGAGGAGAAACACTTCCTTTGAAATGGAAATAGGTATTTCCAACGTAGTCTGACTGCCCAGCTGTAACAATTTTCCTCGATTTGGCATCTGGTGATTAATTAATAGCTATTCATAACTTGAGTAACGCCAGATTGAAAACACCATCAGCTGTACTGTGCCATTCACAAACATACACCAAGCTAAACACTTTCTGCACGTGAATTAAACTTTCTAAGATAAGGATCTGGTTACACAATTCCACTCAAGCTATGCACATATTACAATATGTTTCTACAATGAGAGCCCTTTACTTTTCCTTAAACGTTTCATCCCCAACACTGAGTCTCATCATTTTCTTTGGAGAGTGTCATTAGCACCACCGTTACTTTCACTACTCATTCTCCAGCCTAACCCCTGCTCTCAGTTTAGTGTGATCCTTCTCAGTCTCCGCACATGCTGCTAAAACCCATCTTGATAGATATAGGGCAGGGGAAGGATTCAAACATAAACTAATTGTAATGGAAATTTATTTTTAGTGTCATCTGTACTGTATTGGGTGCCTCCTGATGCTCCATTGATTTCAGCAGAACATCTATGCACAACAAGCACATAGGAAACACAGCCAGAGAGAATCATGCAAATGGGTTCTCTTAACAATACTGAAAGATACTTGTTTCTGAAAACAGCATCCAAATTCTGAAACAAACTTTTTCATAGTAATTACAATACAGAGCCAGGGTTTTGAAGGCCAGTCTCCCTTCACATGCCCCCCTACCTTCTCCATCCAAGTGAAATGCCCCCTTACTAATTACAACCAGGCTACAGTAGACTTCTGCTGTAGATTTTACATGCTTGCTTTCAGAATATGTAGGCATAGTAATGTGGAAGGTAATATAGATACAGTAATCCTGAAGGTAACTCAAAAGCATTGCTCAGAACTGTACCTGCATGACTCAGGCTTTCGAAGTGGTGAATTTAGCTGCATAGCTCCCACTGATGTCTATATCGTCCCATGCACTTACTAAGGCTGCAATACATTTATGGTTAACAGTTACCTGTATTTTTAAGAAACTCAAAGCAATGACAGTTTTAAAGCCTTTACAAAATCTAAAAATCTTCAGCCAGGTATTTGGGAAGGTTTTGTTTCAGGCTTCAGAAATACTAATTGGATGGAACAGCACATCAGTATTTTATTGTCCCCAGAAGGAAGCTATTTCACAAACATAAAGCCTACCCAGTGACACTGCTCGTATCTAATTTGACAAAAATGTATTTTTGCTGAGTGACTGTAGGGAAATATGGGGGCCAACCTTGCTAATGTTATTCAGATGGTTTCTATTATCTTCAACAGAAATTTAGCCCAAGACGACAGCTACAGGGTTAAATCCATAATGCACAGGTTTATTTTTAAGCTATTTCTCCCCTCGAAAAGGGGAACACTCCCCCCCCCCCCGCAACAACAAACAAGGAACATAATCACGAACAATCTTACACATTTTCAAGTTAAAATTAGAACAAGATGTAACGCATAACTGAAAACCAGTCATACATGTGTGTGTGTGTTTTAAGTGAACGCAGTATGGTTCCATAAGGGATTCAGAAAAGGCAATGGCAGAAGTCAAGCCACCTCCAGTAGCCTGTCCCCACACACACGCTCAATAGAGTCATAAAAGAATACTGCCTATCACACAACGGAGTTCAGATATAGTTATAGATAATGAAAAAAATGCGTATGTGACATATCTATTTATATATGCAGTCATTTCTTTCAAAGAGACACATATCTGATATGACATTGCGTGAAAACCTGAAGTCCTTTAAAAATATTATTTTCTGACTCAACTCAGTTATGATAGTCCACATAAGCGTTACTAATAAACACAACCAATTTATTCAGCCTTAACGTGAAGGTAGGTGCCATTTTCAAAAAATTCCTTTAGGAAGATCCTAAATACATATGCATTTTGACATCAAGCACGATGCCAAAAACAAACACACTTCTTAAAGTTGCCAAGAATAACTGAACCATCCACTACATATTTCTACAATGCTTTCATCCGAAAATGTTACCACACACAAAACCATTTTGTTTTAGTAATCTGGATTCACGAACGTACAGATGTTGCTGTGTGGCAGTATAGAAACTATGCAGATGCATCTATCACATATTATACATTAAAACTAGAAAAATCTTTGGGTTACAAATTCATGTTTTACTGTGATCCAAAAACACGTGTATACTGAAAGTGAAATTGCTACTGACTTCATAGATCAAGGAATAAAAGAAAGTGGTTTTGGTAGTATTTCAGCCTCATAAAGCAAAAATTACACTGTTCTTCAAAATCCCCTGGAAGGGGGACTAACTAGCTTAGAACATAAAATTTATAGCATCAGTACAGGAGACCAAGATACATGCCTCATCTTTTTTTTTTTAAAGATGTAATATTTCTGAACAGAAACAGGTTTCTTTCCTATGCAAATCTAGCTTTAAATGAATAGCGCCAGTAAGAGCATATACTTCAGGCTGACTCTGTCTGTCTTATTAACAGCAGATCTCTTCCTCCAAGGTATCTGGCTGAAGTGGCTAGAGAGAAACGGCACAGCACTGCCTGTCAAAAAATAAATAAAAATATTAAAAAGTAAAATAAATAAATAAATTCTTAACGTTAGAACTTGTTGCAGCTATCTTACAGCTAGAAGAAATGTAAAATTTTAAAGTTTACAGTTTCTCAATCAATTTGCATTCCGTGGCACTCAGAAGAAGAAAATGTTTTAAAATAACCCTCAATACACACTTAAGATTCACCTCCTAATTTACGATCTATCTGGCTATTCTCAATGGACTGCCCATGCCTGTCAATGTATTTTCTCATCCAGTGTATACTTAAGAAGATGTGAAGGCACCCTCATCCAGCATTCATTCCTCACCCTCTGCTAGAGGTTCAATTATTTCTATCTTCCAGGAAAACCTTACACTTTGCCCTATGCTTATCTCACATTCATTCAATACAAGAAACATTTTTCTATTCTACCTGCTTTGCCTATTTTGCAAACTGTGCATTTAGTTTTCCTGATTCCACTGTCAGGATGTAATGCCTTACAGGTAATACTATGTTCTCAAATCTGAGAAGGAGGCAACGTAATAAAATAGCTAGAATCCCAGACCACAGCATAATTTGTTTGCTATCCTTAAAACAGCAATGCTTATACACATTTTAATAAAAGTTATGCAATTTAAACTGATTTTCATATATGACATAGTTTTCAATCACATATATCTAAATGTTCCAAAATACCCCCATACACTATTAAAAAAAAAAAAAACAACAGAAACTGCAATAAATATCTGTTAATCAAACAGCTGGCAGAATGAGGGGGGGGGAGGGGGGAGAAAGAAAAAAAAAAAAAAAAGAAAAAAAGAACAGGTTTACCTTTATTCTATCTCCACTCTTATTTCCCCTTCCTAACTTTATAATTGACTAAAAGTCTTCAACATTTTCAGGTGATGTAATGCTTATCCGTCCATATTTTTACATAAATGAGCCGGGGGGGGGGGGGGGGGGGGGGGGGGGAACCAGAGCAAGTACCTTTACAGTGAAATGATGAAAGGGAAGTAATTTTGAAATATTACTTCTTAAATATGTAAGAAAATAATCGTTAGGTGAAAGCACAGGGCGATTAAAAAACCCAAGAGGTAACGGGAAGCAGTATCTCAACGCAAGCGCTCAGACTGAAAGCCCTTCAAATTATCCCCGTGTACTCAGCCGGATTCATACGGCACTTGGCAAAATTCTGTACTTTTCCACCTAAGAGAGAAAGGAAGAAAGAAAGAAAGAAAGAAAGAAAGAAAGAAAAAAGCACCCCTGCCGCTGCTTCTGCAAGCACGGTCTCATGCCGACCGAGGCAGACACACGGCAGCGCGGCCAGGTTACGGGCTGTCACTTTGCTAGGTAAGCTAGTTCGGATGATTACAGCGCAATTTCGCCCTTCCTTCTCCCCACGGCTGCCGGCAGCCGGCGCGACGCGTTAAACACAAAAGGCACAACCGCGACCCGCTCGCCGCCCGCGGAGGGGAAGGGGAAGGAGCCCCGGGCGGGGGCCGGCAGCGCTCACCATGCGAGATGCTGTGGAGCAAGGCGACGGCCAACATCCACATGCCCCCGCCGCTCCCCCGCTCCCCGCTCCGGGCTCCGGGCTCGCCCTCGCCCGCCGCGCCCACGGCCGGGCCGGAGCTGCCAGGCAGCGCGCACCGGGTCCGGCCGCCGCCTCCCTCGGCTGGTGGCTGCTCGGAGCCTGCGGGGCCGCTCGTCCGCCCAGCGAGCGCTCAGCCCCGCCTGCAGCCCCGCGGCTCCGCCGACACTCGCCGCCCGGCTCTCGGGCGGGGGAAGAGGCAGCCGGCGGCGGGGGCGGGAGGCGGGTGCGCGGCGCCCAGGTGCGTCCTCGGCTCAGGGAGGCGCCCGCAGGTCGGCGGGGGCAGGGCCACAGGTGACAAAATCCTCCGGCGCCAGCACAGGAGCATCCCCGGCAGCGGCCGGCCCCGAGCCGCGGCGAGCGGCTCCTCACACGGCTGCCCCCGGCCCGGCGGCAGGCAGGCGGGCGGGCGGGCGCATCTTCCCTCGCCGGCAGCTGTGACCGCACTGAGCCCGCTCCTGCCGCCCGGCGCGGCGCAGGGCAGCGCTAACCCCGCGCCAGCCCGCTCGCTCCCAGCCCTCTGCAGTCTTAAAGCACCACAAAGTCTCCACAGTGGAAAAAACCAAGGCCAATAGAAGAAGGCGGCAGAATACCCTGCCCCTCAATAGTTGGCTGAACCGCGTCCGTTTGGCATCAGCTGAGTTGTATATGACTAATGTGTTGACAAGCCGTGCGGGGGGACTGGAGGAGGGGGCCCTTCTGGAAGGTCACAGCCCAGACGGGCGAGCGCATCAAATAACTGACTAGGATTCTGTGCGAAAGTGAAAGAAAAAACACTTCTCTCACTCTACATTTTCCCAGCGCTTACACAGCTCCAGATACTATTTGGCCTTTCTCGCGTTTTGTTTTCTGTGGCAATAATCTCCCGCCCCCTCCCCGTAGCAAAAGAGTAAATTACCCTCTCTCTAACTAAAACCAATTTCTGCATCTATTCTTTCTTCACACCTATGATATGAAGGTTGGTCAAAAAGGAAAAGGGAAAAAAAAGTTTAAAATATTAAATGAATACAGTGGGGAAAAAAAATCAATATTGTGAAATACAGAACAGCATTGGGGCAACTCTGAATTTAAGCTGTGAGATGAAAAGCAAACACAACAAAGTAATAAGGAATCTCAGCCTGCAGAATCCCCAGTGTGTTACCAAACAGGATCACTTCCCATCTGGGGGTCTTCACAGGACAGTATATTTATTTTAAACTGCTTTATAGCACCAGACATTGCCATGCTGCCAACACTCGGTCTTGTGCACTGTAATGAAACCTGGGAAAAGATGTCTCCCAAAAAGACTTTGGGACGAACATGTGCAGAAAAGCTCAGCAGCACAGTCGGACAGGGAAGAACGTCTGTCTGGAGATGTTTCTAAAGCCATACAAGAACAGACCAAAACACACCCCCAAAGCACTGTATAAGGCCCTTCATTCTAATTCTGGAGAAAACCGAAGTTGCAACTGAAGCACGGTGAAAGCCATCATGCAAATGCTTAATACTCTGCATCCCCCTTTGGCTGGATATCAGCCAGGAGAGACTGAAGCCCTGAAGTGAAAGCAGGGAAGACGAGACCAATATTGGGCAGGGACTAGCTGCTCACAGTCGCCCTTAAGAAAAAGATGTGGGTAACCAGGGAAGCTGTTCAGTGGGAAATAGCATCTGAAGCCATTACAGAAAAATTAAAGAGAGAAGTACAAATGTCTTGAGGGATTATTTAAAAAAAAAAAAAAAAAGAAAAAGAAAAAAAAGGACATTTGCTTTTATTGGGAGTGAAGTTCTGTTAAAAATGACAATACTTTAATCTCTTTGTTTAGAAGAGAGCTAGTGACTAGCAGAAATGCATAAGTATTCATTTGAGAGCTCTTTGGAGAAGTTCATGACAGATTTGTTCAGGCAGCTCTTTCAGAATTGCTTTGTTTCCCATTTTGAAGCCCAAAACATGTCTGGGGCTTAAGACTTACAGTGCTATACCACACTGGAAAAATATACCACCTTTTTATGCCTTTCTACCTCCTTTACTCGTCTACATAACTCTAGTAGCCCTTGACAAATTTCAGTTTCATTTAAAGCAGACTCAAGCAAGTTTCCGTGCACTTCAATTTATTTAAAACAACAACAGCAGCTGCAGACTGAAAGAGTAAGTCTTTAATTTGTTCTTCTGTGGCACCAAAAGGCAAGGGTCCAACTTTCAGTGGGTATATGGCCTTTTTTAGCCACAGCCAGCCAACTAGGCACCGTAATCAGAGTCCCAAACTAGGTTTAAGGAAGGGAGGGGAAGGCAGGACACAATTCTGCATGAAAGCAGGGTTCATAGGTTCTGCTGTTCAGGGAATAACTTGACTAAAACCTAAATTAAACAATCTGTCAAAGCAGAGAAACAAGACTACGTAATAACTTCCACACAGAGTACATGAAATCAGTCAGAATCCTACTTTTCACATCTGAAAAATCACGCTTCAATTTTAATCAAGGCTAGTTAAGGTCATCAACAAAGAAGCATCCCCCGTTATGCTTTTTTGTTTGTTTTATTAAAATGGAATGTTCTAGATCAAGTGGCTAGAAATTATTCAGTTTTTCCCAAAACAAATCCAATCATTTCCCAGCAAGATATCTAATTAGAGTTTGCACATAATTATATCTTCTTGGGGCGGGGGAAGGGTGTCTTATGCAACTATTCTATTACTGTAACTGTGATTGAGGGTCAAAAATCTTAAAAGCAGCTTAAATTCAGTTCTTAAACTGGGTTTAGATGATCTACTAGTTGACTGTATTGGGTTGATCATCCTTGCTTTCTGCAGCTATCACACAAGCTCTATGAGGAAGATCTGAAGTTGACAAAGATGTGGCAACAGTACACGTCTGCTGATGATCACCTTAAATGTATCTCAGACACTTAGCGTTTCAGATTACATTATACTGCAGAAAGCATGAAGAGAAGACTTCTGTGTTAGGACCTCACTGAAACCCCAATGCCTTTGAGTCATCTGATTCCAATGGAGCATACAGAACATCAATATACTTTCTGAAAGTTCTGGCCACACACATTCAAGTTGCCCCCTGAGCCACCAGCATGAAGTACATATAGAAACACCACTGGCATGATCAGTCTGACAACAATCTACCCAGCCACCAGCTTTCAGTTGAGCACACAGAGAAAGGGTTAAATGGCAAGGTCTGCAAACCAATTTTGCAAAGCATTGACATCACATTCTCACATTGAGTGAGTGGACGCACAAGAAATGACCACAGCAGACCAACACACCCAATAAAGATGGATGCAAATTGCCTTTGTGAAAATTAAGTAGGTTACAATGATCCAGCTGGCTGAATATTTCACATAACCATATTAGAAGATGATATATCTGGTCTATAAGTTCTGTAACCAGTCTTACAGGAAAATTCTTTTTTCAAAGGAAAAGATAAAATGGCCTGTCTACAATAAGTCTGCATTGATTTGGATTTTAATAAACAAAGGAATCTTCCAAGGAGAGACTGGGCTGGGAGCAACAGCAGTAATTGGTTCTATTCAGATCATGGATGGTTTCAGAGGCTTTGGGCTTTAGGGAACTCAGTCAAATATCTGCCATTGAAGCATTCAACTATTCAAACACAGGCCTTCATTGTCATTCAGAATGCAAAAATCTCATTTGCAATTTCAGCTTTGAAAATGGTTTTAAAAGTACCTGAGGGAAGAAAGAATGGGAGGGAAGCAGAGAAGAAGTAGAGAGAAAGCATGGTGAGAGAGGAAGTTCTCAACAGTAAGAAGACCTAGGGAAAAAAAAAATAAAAAAAGAACATGCATGAAACCAGAATCTAAATGACTGATCAACCCAGTTTCTGGAAGAGATGAGACCTTGGATCAATCATCCCTCAGTTTCTAAATCATTCTGTGTCTCTTCATTTTCAACCTCTTGTCTTGACTGTAGTCATCTTGACTATGTTCTTTCAGCATAGTTGTTTGAAAGCAAAAATACTGGTTATTAGTTTATAGACTAGGTAAAGATAACTGCTAGGGGCTATCTACTAAGTAAACTAACTTGATTTGTAAATTTAGTTATGATTTTCATTTTATTAAGATTTAACAGTGTTTTCAGTTCTATGAGAAAGGAGTTGTAGTCTCAGCTTAAAAACAAAACCAAAGCAGAAGCATACCACCCTGAGATAATAACAGTAAAGAAACAAAACACAGAATATTTCAGTAAGCAATTATTTTTTCCCCCTTCTAATGAAAATAAGCAAAGAGGCATCATACAAAGGTTTTGTGAATATCTGGCTGAAATAAATACCAGTCCAAAGCATTCAGAGCTCCATCTTCTGAATCAAATCTTTTAAATCATCTGTCTGACTCAAATCTGTTTTAAAGCTGAAGATGACAGGTTTGAACAACTCTTGCCCAGATTTTCGGGCAAACTAAAGCTTTGTCACTGTACTCGTGATGAAGGAAGATAAACTCAAAGAGTGATAAAGGGACCAGGGGTTAAGAAGGGAAGAGGAGCAGAAGTGGGAAAGCTTTTCAGTAGTTTCCATCAGTCTGGAAACAGAAGAATCAAAAGCCTTGTGAGAAAAGGTTTTCCTCACAAGACTTCATGCCCGATTTGATACTGGAAAGATTCAGATAAATGTTGAATGCTTGTCAAAACCTATTGCTAAACCTTCTGATATTCACTGGCTACCAAGCTTAATGCTTATATCTATAAGCTCAAAGTCAGCCATCTTTATCAGAACAAGCTGCAAAATTTAAATATTTTCCATGAGACACTTAAGAATTTAAAAGTAATTTCTAGTTCTATAAGAACGATTATGAAAATCTGAAATGCTCTGTTTATTACTATGAAGCTGGGAATACTCACGATGGACAAACAAAATCTAAAAAGCTGCATGCAATTAACTTGTAAAAAGCATCTGTACTACCAATACCTATCTAGTCCAGCCCTGAAATACAAGGGAGTAAGTACAGTTTCTTCCTATACTTCATCTGAAGGCATTGACTACTCCAAGCTGATAATGTGCAAGAATATTGTTATCTGGCAAAAAACGTGCTCTCTCGCTTGACCTGTCCTTACAGTATACACACAATTAACCATTCAGTCTTGATATGCTCATGAATTAAAGCAGCACCTTTCAAAAACCGTATAGATGGCTTAAAACACACTAAGCCTGAAAGCAGAAAATGGCGATATATTTTTTCCCCCCCGACGGAAGTTACTCTTTTCTTCTGCAGTTCATTCTTGGGGTTCCAATAATATCGGAAAAGCATGAACAAGCAAGCTTACCCCATCAGGTGGTTCTGTGAGCACAGAATCAGTGGAAAAAAAGAATTCTCCTGGATATTTAGTCAGAAGACTGAAGACCTAAGTGGATTCTCACATGCCTATTATTTTTTCCAATGCTTTCAAGAATTTGGAGTGGGATTAGTGTCTCTCTCTCTCATCTGCCCAGGTGAATGTTTACACACTTAACACACACATGAAAGCAATGATTTAACTATATTCCACTTACACCCACCTAACAAATTGATTGAAACTGGCCAGCAAGTTCAAAAGTTGTTAGAGAGAATGAGGAGAGGAGCTGACAGACATTTCTTAGAAAACCATGCTAGAGTAAGTCATGGAAAAATCCAGTCTGTGGGAAGGATTTTAAAACCCTGTGTATGATTCATGTTTTTTTGAGAGAATACCAGATTTTTCTATTTAAAACAACATCATCAAAACATAGGGCACTGATATTTTTTTTTTCCCCCGTGCCATAGACTTGTTTTTGCATTGCATCTTGCAAACACAAACAGAAAAGGTAAGATTATTGGCTGTTTAAAGAACTGACAGTCAACTAGAGGAAAAATATTCCAATTCAGAGGGGAGAAGCCAGGAGAAACAATTTTTTAATTTTCACATCTTCAGACAAGTTTGTTCCTACCATAGAAAAGATGGGGAGGGGGAGCATGTAAAATAGCTAAAGAAGAAGGCTAGGAAAGCAACACACAACTGTCCTCAGTGAAAATCTGGGCTCACAGAAGGGCAGAAAGGCTCCTCTTGGTGTTAATTGGTTCTCATAAGAGAAAGCAGCATAACATGACATACAAGCATTATAGTGCTGAAGATATCCATTTAAAAGTCTCCAAATAAAGATGAACTAAACCCCTTTGTGTGTCTGATGTATGCATAAAGACAAGACATTAAAGACCATAGCATTAAATTATTTTAATGCCAAGACGTGATGGAATGAATTACGTATATTGGAATCATAGGCATAGCTATGTCACACAGTACATATCATAATGTTGTAGCATAAAAAGGCTGAGTCAAGAGTACTATTTAATTTCTAAATCTGATTTTCCATTATTTTGATTAGGAGCCCGAGCCTTTTAACAAGAGATGTAGGACTACTCTGGGTTTGGATATGGGCATGTATATATGCAGACCCATAGCTGCTGCTTATTAAAAAGAAGTGGTGGGGAAAAGGGAAATTTAAAGGAGTATCACAGCTTCAGCAAGGCTTTTTTAAAAAAAAATGAATGATGATTTCAAAGCTCTGCAGACCTCTCTTTAATAATTGTTATAGTGCAATCCATTAAGTATCTTAATTATGTGGGAAGAAGGTTATCCCTGGTCCTGAGCCAAATTCTGCTCTCTATTACCTGCCCAGGATGCCAGTGGCTTACGGAGAATAGCAACCACATAAACAAAAGAAGAATTGAACTATTGGGAGCCAATACACCCCTGACCAGAGTCAACATGCAGAAGGCACGAGGAAATGCAGAGCTTGCCATGCCTCAGACAACACACAGTGTCCTCCACATTCTCATCTTCCTCACATGGCTCCCACCTGATTCCAGGTACTAATGAAGAGGCAGTATCTCTGCTGGAAGACTGCTGGGAGCACATGTGAGTATGGCTCTTCCCAACCCTGAAGCAAAGGAGGGGGCCGGGGGGAGCAGCAGAACTGCAGAGCAACGATGGAGCAAGGAGGTAGGGTTGCCAAGCAACAGCCTACCATGGGGGGAGCATTAAAACGGGGAAAAGAAAGAGACATAAATTCCATTTGCCATCATGTGGGGCAATGGTAGCCCTTCCATCTGCTTTCCTTCCTGCTTCCATTGAGTTATGGCTGTGGATTTCCTGAGAGGATTTAGCCACAAGTGTTCTTGCCTCACAAGCTCCAGTTGGTTCCTCAAGGAGGTTGCAACAGGGAGAACAGTAGGAATACATTCTTTGCCAACTTGTTGTCATGGATAACACAGCAAGAACAGCTGCAGGCTGACACAGGTTCTTCAGACAGCCTGCCTCAAGACTCAGGAATACAAAGTAAAACCACACCTCCATTCATACATCTGCATCAGTGATGCTCCTTCTAGTATACCATCGTTTGCCTTGGAAAGAAACATGCACAACATATGAGAGATTATTTTTTTTCTTTCATACCACGTAATCTTTCAGTGTGACAAGTGGAGCTTCTGTATTATTTCCACATAAAGTTCTTGTTTCTATTCTATGAGGCCACAAACATTTGATGGTGTGGCATGGCATCAGAAGAGGAGACCTTCACAAAAGCTTTAGGCAAGAGGTGTTTTGGTGAAGAGGGGACCAATGAGGAGATGGGATGGAATACATGAAAACAAAAACTTCTGGCAGCTCATGGGGCCAGACCACATATACTGGAAAGACTTTCATGGAGGCTGACCAGAGCAAACCCAAGCCCCTCTCTGCAAGGGCAACTTACCACTAAGCCAGCTCGTCATGGCCATACACCACATTACAGTTCTCACCAAATCTGGCAGCCGAATGTTCTAGTTGCAAAGCCTTGTAGTGGTTGGCCTCTTTCCTGGTGCAACTGAATGTTTTCAGGTGTAGTCACAAAAAATTAACTGTGATCCCCCTCTTTTGTTACCCCTTTCTTGCCTATCCATACTTTATGCACATTATCACAGATCATCAAGAAACTGTGTGCTTACACACCACTGTACAAATAATTTTGACTCCATAAGGCATTTTCTATAACCTATTGTTAACATTTATATAAAAAGGAAACAGAAAACTGTGAAGGAAACTGCATTTGCATTTACTTTTGAGTACACAACATAAATTTTACTAATGCAAATTCTTCACAGGTAAGATGGATACATTCTTCATGCCTTTCAAGTCATGAAGTCATCCAGAGAAACACAAAAGGTTAAAGCCGACACTTCCTCTCAACCAGGTATCTAGGTCCCCTTTAACAGCCAAAACAGAGGCATAAGCACATTTAAGACATGATTTCTCCCATCTTAAATTGGTCATCCAAAGTAGAACAGAAATTGCACCCTGGAAGTCCCTGTTCCTCTCTCTCCATTTATTATGTAGCAAAGCTACAGTGACTCGCACCATAAATAGTTTAAATTAAGCAAGATGAGCAATGTCCATAGCAGCCAACTGTTCCCAAGTTTTTAAATAGCAGAAAGCCCACAAACAAGACTTGAAGGCAGCTAATAAAGATCTTGTCTTTTGGGGAGGAGATTCTTATACCAGCACAGAAACTTCACTGTAAGTCTGGCAAACAAGTTGAAATTGATATACCGGTTGGAGATGGAAAATTACTCGAAGTGCTTCATGGAAGAAGTTTGGTAGCACAGTGCTATGAGGGGACTTTAGCAGTAAAGCAACGTGATAGAGAAGCAACGGGATATCCTGTCCAGCAAAGAGTTTCACAGTAAAATGAAAGGCTGGGTAAAGGTGAGTGACTGCAGTACACTGGCCTGGTATCAAAGGAGAAAAATCACAGTTGTCATGTCATCACTGGTGACAACACATCTAGAGTACTGTGTACCAGTTTTGGGGTCCTCAGTCCAGGAAAGACAGACATACTGGAGCGAGTTCAGTAAAGGACCACAAAGATGGTTAAGGGATAGGAGATGGTGATACATCAGGAAAGGCTCAGGCACCTGGGACTATTTAGCCTGGAGAAGAAAAAGCTCGAGGGGATATTAATAATGCATAAAAATACCTGATGGGATGGTGTAAAGAAGATGTAGCCTGACTCTTCTCAGTGGTAGCCAGTGAACAGACAAAAGGCAATAGACACAAACAGAAAAGGAAAAGCTCCATTTAAACGTGATATTATATATACACACACACATATATAAATAAAATCTAAGGGTGGTCTAACACTGGCACAGATTTCCCACAGAGTTTGTGGAGTCTCCACCCTTGGAAGTATTCAAAACCTGACAGAAAAGGACCTGAGACACCTGCCATAGTCGTTCACCTGCTTTGAGCAGCAGGGTTGGTCTGGATCTCCCAAGGTCAACCGCAGGGGTCCTGTGGCAAAAACACTGACTTCATCCCCCTCAGAGAAGCTGATCTGGGTCCAACGCAGACTGGTGCTTGGTAATTCTCAAGCATTCTCCTTGGGACTTTTGTGCATTGTGGGTGGGATTTTGGGGGGGGTTTGGTGGGTTTTGGTTTGGGTTGTTGGGGTTTTTTTGAGTGCAGCCACCGGTCAGACATGGTCTTTTCACGACCAACGCTGATTTTTAGTTAACAGTGGGTCATTTAAAAAGCCTACATTTACTAAAACTTACCACAGTTGGGTTTTCTCCGAGTTTAAGTGCTTATAAAGTGACTGCTACTAAGTAAATAGCATAAATATAATCTTTGCAAGAGACAAAACAGGGAAGTAAAAAGAGCTTGCTTGCCTTACCTAGAAAAGACTGCAGTTGAGTGGAATGGGAAGTAGGTTGAAAATGCATTTTCTCCACTACTCTGGAACAGTTCTTCCAAAACTACAGACAAAAAAATCCCTGCATGCCACCCCACACCTCAAGACACAGAAAGCGGTATGCAGGCCACAGTCATATGGAGGGGAAGACTTTGGTGTTTGACAGACGGCACAGAATGCCAACGTTTGTCTCTGGAGCAAATAGGGATGCCTGGCTTGTACATCCTGTTTTATACAGAGTTATCGCATCCTTGCCAATTCATCTCTTCCTTAAGGCTACTATTTCCTCTCTCCCCACCTTGTATTCCGGTCACACAGAATTCCTTCCTGCTTCTGTTACTCCTGTCATATACATCTGGATCCTGTCTGTTTCTGCTGTCTGTTCCTTTGAAATGGTATGACCAGAACACAATGGGCTTTAAGCACTTTTAGCTGAACCTTAAGGTAGAAGTCTTAAAAAGATACACCTGTCTTGCATAACATCTCCTGTCTTTCTTACACAACAATGTTAAGAGAATAACTTCCTGTTATTTTGGTCTCCCTGCTTTTGCCTGAGACATGGACGTAAAAAACAAAGTTATGTTTAATTGGTTGCAAGTCAATAAATGGCTCGAGAAGATTTTCTACCAAAATAGGTTTAAAAACCTAACCCACAGAAAACGCTAGATGCTGAGAAAAGAAAATATTCCTCAGGAGCAACATTGGCATCAATACTCCATATGATATAGTATAAAATAAGTATTTGATTTTGCTTGACTGAATACTGTATTGTTTTCCTGATCTGTTAGTCCTTATTTCAGTTATTGTTGCAAAGGTATTTCAGAGCTGATTCACTGAATTTCACTGACTTTCATATTTAAGTATAAGCATAAGGCTGATCAAGAAGTTAATTGATATAATATCTCCCTTTTGGAAAAAGTTTAATTCGGTATATTTGAAACATTCTGCTCTATAAGTTCAAAATTTCAATAGTTTTTTACTAGCATTTTCAAATTACAATAACAAAACAATTGAGAATAAGGAAACCGTAACAATCTGAATGTTTTTTTTTCCATATGAAGTCTGGGTTTACAGTCAGTTTAGTACTGAAGAAAATGATAGCATGCTAGCATTCGTCATTCAATTAAATTTCTGATTTCCAAATAGTTTTAATTCAGATGCCAAGACCTTCATCTAACACTGTAAGGACAGGTTTTCCAAGTTTTCTTTTCTATATTTAGATTTTCTTCTAAATAGCCTTGTGATCTCACTTTGCGCCCTAACAGGTAACGATCACAGAGCATGGCACACAGATCGCTGCACTCCGTCTTCAAAAGTGATCAGCAGCTGTTTCAGGTCATGACTGATGGGAGTTGGCAAAGCTTTGTGGGAAAATGGCAAAATGCCTGCATGTATACATCCAGCTGAAGTGTTATAGACTTTTCACATAAATAATAACCAGATTCCCTCAAATAAGCTTTACAATATGTATGTGTGTGTGTTAAGGGAGATCCCATTTGCCTGCAATTGCTAACAGTAAGAGATGAATTCTCCAGAAGTCAATACTTCCGAATCATGAAAACAAAATTCTCTTCCACGCCTTGGAAACCTGCCCCAGTCATTCCTTGTACCCAATATACTTCCACGACTGCAATAATATTTTTAAAACCTATTTCTAAATTCGGTTTCTTGGAAGATATATTTAGGTAAGGATTAATAGGAAACCGGTAGATAAGAACCCAGCAGAAATAACACACACAGCACATACAGCTAGCACATACAAGCTCTTAAACACACTGCAGAGCACAAACTAAGACCTTCCAAAGACCACACACTTCAGTTTTCTTTCCTCTGCAGGGTGGCGAATGGCACCGAAGCACCGAATTCCTCTGTCCCAGCAGAACGCGGTCTTTCGCCGCGGGGTAGGGGGTGGGGGGAGCCAGACGGGGCGTACGACGGGACGGCGACGGAACGAAAAAACGCCCGCAGTGTCCCCCCCCACCACCCCCGCTCCGCGAAGGTTGTTCCGATGTTCGCCGAAATACTATGAAGTTACGGGCTGTCGCTTTGCTAGGCAAGGTGGTTTAACTGACTGCAGAGGCAGCTCTACCCTTCCTTCTCCCCACGGCTGCCGGCAGCCGGCGCGACGCGTTCGACCCCCCAGGCGCAACCGCGACCCGCTCGCCGCCCGCGGAGGGGAAGGGGAAGGAGCCCCGGGCGGGGGCCGGCAGCGCTCACCATGCGAGATGCTGTGGAGCAAGGCGACGGCCAACATCCACATGCCCCCGCCGCTCCCCCGCTCCCCGCTCCGGGCTCCGGGCTCGCCCTCGCCCGCCGCGCCCACGGCCGGGCCGGAGCTGCCAGGCAGCGCGCACCGGGTCCGGCCGCCGCCTCCCTCGGCTGGTGGCTGCTCGGAGCCTGCGGGGCCGCTCGTCCGCCCAGCGAGCGCTCAGCCCCGCCTGCAGCCCCGCGGCTCCGCCGACACTCGCCGCCCGGCTCTCGGGCGGGGGAAGAGGCAGCCGGCGGCGGGGGCGGGAGGCGGGTGCGCGGCGCCCAGGTGCGTCCTCGGCTCAGGGAGGCGCCCGCAGGTCGGCGGGGGCAGGGCCACAGGTGACAAAATCCTCCGGCGCCAGCACAGGAGCATCCCCGGCAGCGGCCGGCCCCGAGCCGCGGCGAGCGGCTCCTCACACGGCTGCCCCCGGCCCGGCGGCAGGCAGGCGGGCGGGCGGGCGCATCTTCCCTCGCCGGCAGCTGTGACCGCACTGAGCCCGCTCCTGCCGCCCGGCGCGGCGCAGGGCAGCGCTAACCCCGCGCCAGCCCGCTGCGGTCTTAAAGCACCACAGAGTCTCCACAGCCGGAGGGGACGCAGGACCAAAAGAACAAACGATTGCAACCTGCCTTACTGTCAGATACAACGGGGTGAGCAGTCCCAACTGCACGTGCACGGAAAGTGCGTGCCTCGTCGTCATCGGTGCCTTCTAGATGGCACTCTGGAGGGGGCAGCGGGAAAAAGTCTTAAATTGGGTTTTACATAGGACATTATTTACTTGTTTAAAGGGCGGTTGATCCAGCATCGAAAATCACTTTTTTACAGGAAGTATCCCCACTATTGACCTGTCTTACTTGCAAGATCGTTGCTGAGTTGTAAATCTTCCGGTGGGTGGAATTGCTTGGGTTTCCACTCATACGTGAGTCAATGAGAGAGTGTTAGAGTTCTCCAGAATGGAGCTGATTTTTTTTTCTTCGAGACAGGTGACACCGCTAGCATGGCTTGGGACCCAGACCACAGATCCTAGACCCAGATCCTGCAGACCTGTAGCTCATGCTTTGCATGGGAAAAGTGTAACATCTTGTCTTTAGGTGCTCATAGAACTGAGCAGCAGGTTAAGGTAAAGGGGTATTAAAAATTGTTTTCCCTAGAAGAGAACTGTAGTCACACTGGCAGCAAAGCAAAGAAACAGGCCTTTAAGGTGGACTCCAAGGTAAAATGGGGATAGGTCTTAGTAAGATCATGATATGCAGAAGGGGCTGTTGGAAAGAAAACCTGAAGTGGTTATATATGGAGTTGAAAAAGAGACTGTAGCAAAGGCATAAACCTCCACAAAAGAGCAACAACAAGAAAAAAAGATGGAAGATGTAGTATTTGAAACCATGAATAAGACAAGATAGTAGATGCAAAATTCCCAAAGCTTTTGAAGTATGGAATTAGTTATTGTTTTAGCTTGTGGACCAGCAAGGAGAATTACCTTCTGGGATATATTTTGCAAGGAGACAGGTCAGTACATGTATACTTGTCTACTGGGATGGCCAGAGAGCAAGCTCTTGCAATGATACAAGTATTTGCAGCAGAGAACAGGACACATGATGTGGTTGGCAGGAGGAATGGCAGATCATACTTATGCTGAGTAAAAAGCAACAGGTTCTGGATATGTGAGGTGAGAGACAGTTGTCAAAAGCAAATTTCAAAGTATGGCTCATAGTAGCTGTAAGAATGGAAATGTTTTTGGCAGTGACAGAGGAAGGGGAAGTAAATTAGAGACAACTGAAAAGATAGATATGGTCTTGGTGTCAATATGATTAGCTTCTCGACAAGATAAATAAATAGCTAAATGATTTATATATACTGTTTATACATGACATGGGCATATCTGGCAAGATTTGGGTAACAGGGGGCTGAAGGGTGTCCTGTGTAGGAGGAGACCAGGGAGTACCCTGTGCTGGTGACAGCTGGGTCCAGGCAGCTAAGAAATGGGCAGCACTCACCCATCATGCACCAAAACTGCAGACAGACAGAGCAGCTTACGGTTCCATCTCTTCAGGCATGTTTAAGAAAGCATGGTAACAGCTGGGGCAGGACACACAAAGGAGGAGGTGCACAAAAGGAGACACAAGAGGAGGTATGCCTCTGAGGAGGCTGTGGCCAGTGAATAAGTCACACCAGGGCAGGGACACTGCTGAGGGGACAGCAGCCCGTGGAGGAATTCATGCCAGAGCAGAGAAAATGAGTGAGAAACAAGGAGCCATGAGAGAAAAAAGAAACAAGGAGTGGCACAAAAACCCGTTACACGCTGACCCCAGCCTCCTGCACTGCCCATCCCGTCACTGAAGGGACTGAGTGTAACCTGCAGCAAAACAAGAGGAGGGGAAACTAGGAAGGAGGAGGAGAGGTGGCTTGACTGAACTTGAGCCTTGCAAAAGAGAGGAAGGGTGTTTCCTTAAGTATTTGTTTAATTGATTGTCTTCTTTGTTTCTCAATATCCAAATCAGTAATTAAAAGTTTATTTTCATTTCCAATAAATTAAACAAAGCGGAATTCCCTGAGTCGAGTCTTCCTCTGGCAATATATTAGTAGCCCTGCAAGCAAATGTAATGTCTCATAAATACCTGCTAAAGAACTGTGGGAAAAAGAACAGGAAAAGAAAAATAATCAATTTTCAAATTAAGGCAAACTGCAAAAGCACTGAATTAATTATTTGTAAGGTTCTAAACATGGCCTTGGCTTCATCTTGCTTTTTACATAAATTAAATACACAAAAATATCAGCAAGTGTTGTATAGAACAATACTGTTTTATTTATTATAGAATTGATAGCAGGAATCTCGTATCCAGAAATATTTTCCTTGGTATTTTACATATACTTTCCTTAAAAAGAAATAATGATCAGTTCTGAGACAAATATTCTTCTCTTGATATGAAATGATCAAAATAGGTTGGGGAAAAAAACTTGTCAGTTGTTTTCACTGTTGGTTCTCATATTAAATACTTTTGTCATTGATTTCCTAATTATATAACTTGGAAGATGTACTGCAAATGCTTTCGTGCAGACAAGTAGTGAATGCCTAGGAATGTATCTTAACGCTGTAACATGATGGTTCTGCACAGGGTTTTTTTTAATGAGGAAAGGATCCTTCCAAGTTCTCACTGTCTTCATGCCCACCATTTTTCTTGGGAGAAACTTCCCAGTGGTCTTTGCTGATGCACAGTCTGACCCCACATTTCTTGAAAAGATTGAGTAACATCTGAATATGTGGGATCCAGCTGCACAGGCAGTGCTTTGGGCTTCCTCAGCATACCTCTGTTCTGAAGAGTTGTGATCCAGACTTTTCCTCATGACTTGGCTTAGTCAATTCTATTGCCTTCTCAGAACAATGTCTCAACACTTGACAGTGTTTTGTCCATCTTCCACAGCATCCCTGTGAGTCTGAAATGTGTTGTTATTCCTATATCAAAGAACAAGAACTGAAGCACAGGGAAGCCAAGGGCTAATCCACTAAAGGATTCAGATATTGAAATAGTATTGCAAAAGCCAAATTTTAAGTGGGCTTATACACAGTGAAAATCAGAACCTTACGTAGTAGCCAGTATCCTGGTACTTCATACAGAGGAGTTAGGTACTGCAGAATGCGATTCAAGGAAAATAAGTGGAGAGGCACATCAACTGATGGGAAACAACTAAAAGAGAGGTGGCCTAACATTCACTGGGCAGTGGCCCAGAGGTGCTTACTGGCTGAGTGCTGACGTACCATAAGCCCTCTCTCAGGAGCAGCAGAAGAGGAGACAAATGACTTCTGCACCTGTTCTATACCCAACAGAGAGAGGGAGAACTGGGTTCAAATTATTCTCTGACAAATATTAAAGAAAAGGTTGAACCTAATATACCCTGTCTTCTTTGTGGTAGTTCACTTGCCCAGGAGTATTAACACCCTGCTCCTTTTTTTTTTTCCAAGTAGTACTTTTCCATACTCTCGTCACATAGCAAGGCCAAAGGCAACTTAAAAGATGTCATGTAATGCTATAGTAACCTCATCTTCTCTGAGTCAAAAGAGTTGGAGTCCTTCTCCAAAGCAAGCAGGGATGCACTGAGACATGGACCTCCCACACTGAAAGATAGCGCTCTCGGTAGTTGAGTGTGGGGTGATAAATGGGGGCAAAAGGAAGAATACTTCCTCTACTCCATTTCCATACTTCTGTTGGCAGAAGTGCAGCAGACTGACATGTACTGGGGAGCAAGCCAGGGTTTTCATGTCTCCAGCACTCTCAAGACATGAGCATCTTTGTGCATGCTCTGGGGCAAGAAAATCCAGGAGGTGACTAAAGGTATATCTAGTCCTACAACAATACTCTGTTGCTAAATTTTATTTTATTTTTTTGCACAAAAACATAGAGCAAGTTATATAATAACCTGAGAATTTATAGAGACTCTTCCATTCCCTGTGATTTTCTAAACATAATTTCCAATTTCTAATTCATGAAAACCTTCTTTTAGTTTGTTCTCAAGTCCTTCTGTCGTCTGCCTAGCACTTTCTTTTTCCTGAGAGTATCCAAGTCATTACAAATGCAAGTACAACTATATTTATCTCTCTAATACTATATATATTGTTACAGAGATCGTTGTAAGAGATAACATTATGAAGGATCTTATGAAAGATCTTATCTTCATGTGAAAGCTATTTCAGTACCTTACCAAAGGTAACTGGGGATCAGTTTTGCCCTCTGTAATTACCTAAAATTACCTCAGCCTTCTCTTCAGGCTGGATGAACAACATGCGCTCCTGTTATCTCATGTATTCTTGGTTCTAAATCTATACATGTTAAAGGAATGAAATGTGAGGAGCTAGGAGGAGGGGAAGGAAGAAGACAATTGAGAAGGAAGGATAGTCCATACCCAGCTAACTCCTCGCAGCATCTGCATGTATTACAACACACTTTAGTTGTTTACTTAAAGTTATGACCCAGGACCCCTTCTCGCAGAGATTTGTGCCATAATTCCTGGATTCAAGTCCTCCTCAGAGGGACAGGAAGATCTGAAACCTGTAGCCAGCTGAAACAAAAGCTATTTCAGTAGGTGAACATGGCCCCTTCCCATCCCCAAATGAGCATATTTTCAGTAACCATGTTCATGCTCATGCTGAAGACTGTCATTTTTCCCCCTCTCCCTAGAGTACGTGGGTCTAGTTAAATGTGTCTGAGCATGTGACAGGTTATACCAGGCTCTCTCCTCACCTCCAGGCCAGCTGAAGTTCCAAAGAGTCTCATGTTGAGCCCTGCCATCCCACATTCAGAAAAAAAAAATGGTTGCACAGATTATAAAACACAACCTTGCCAACAGCTTCTAACTAAACATGCAAAAGAAGCAGGTGTAATTTTAGAAAGACCTGAATTATAGACCTGAACAGCAAGTGGCAGGTGCACGCTCTCAATCAGGGATACTGATATAATTTCTGCCAAATCTTCCAGTTGTTTTCCTCAGTCTTCATCAGACAGAGGATCAGCAAGCTGGCATTTATCCAAGCCCCAGCCTCACTTAGGCTCCAACCAAATTGCTCATTCTAAGTATCAGAGTTGGATTAAATGAACATCAAAGCTAGGTGTTGTAAGTAAGCTTAAGGTAGCACTGCCCGTGATTTTTTTTCTATCTCACCACTTAAAGCTGCCTTAGCTGCACCTTAAACATATAGGGTGGGGGGATCACTTCAGACCTGTGAACTCTCATGAGGCAGACCCTTGGGACAGGCGAGGAGCTGTATCTTTCTCTGTGATGCCACGAAGCAGCAATGTGGGTTTTTGCTAGCACTTATAGCTGCATCAGCTATACCAAGCTGGGCCGAGAGCTCTACAAAAAACACCAAAGCCAAACAAAAATCCCCCACTGTCATCTCTACCTGACGACTGCTGATACACGCAGCTCAGTTTCAGGCTTTACCCAAGCCTGAAACAGAATGACCGGTGTCTTTCATAGTGCTGTCACTGAAGTTGGAAGGTTATCTCACACCAGGCAGCATCAGGTGTCACAAGGAACTGCTGCTGCTGAGGTGCTGTTACTGCTGTAAATTACAGTGCAGAGTTGACTTTCTGAGTATGCTTCAGCTCCACTTCCTTTTGTCATCTCAAGAGAACTCTTCAGATTTTTGGAGCTGTGTCTTACCACAGTTCATCTGTGGAAACGAGAAAGACTCAAAAATAGTGCGAGACATTTTGGACAGAAGGCAGCTTATGAACAGATGTTTAAATAAATGTTTCCTAAAAAAAGGCAGGCCTTATTCTCCTGAAATAAAACACTATGCTTATCAACTAAGAACAGATCCAGAGTGTTCTATAGTGATTCTCAGCAACTGGAAACAGTAGGTGGTACTGATAAGGAAGCAGCATGATTGAACTTCTAATTTCCTTTGACATGGCAAGAACCCCAAATAAATCTGCTTTCTCTTCAAAGAGGCAAAGCTCAAGACAGTACTGCATGTGGAGAACCCTTCACTGGGATCAGTTGTTTCATGTTCTGGTTTCATACTGAAAAAATCAACACGTGAAGACTCCACTTAACAGCAGCAATAAATTGTTGGTGGATCAGTAACTGATCCATGAATGAGGTCTGCCTTTATTAATGTTACCTTTTTACAGTGATGCTGTTAGTGTACAAAGTTTTTCAGGGGAATACAAAGAATTTTGAATTACTCAAGAGAACACATTTCTCCATGAACAAGTTGCTTTTGAGTTTCTATTTCAGCTCCATCTGCCCTTGCCGTCCTGGCAGTGCCTTTTAGCTGAGAGGGTTGTGAGCAGACCTGCTCACTTTCTTCTCTTGGTCAGGTGGCTTCAGAAGAAGTAGACTGTTTGGGAGACAGGCATCTCAAACTGATTAAACAAATAGTCAAAGTGTTGAAAAAATGCAAGGTACACATATACACACACAAATCACAAAGGAAAACAATGCCATGGGTCAACATCAGATGAATGCTCTCTTTAGTTGACTGGCCAAAATATTGCTGGCAGGACACCAGACAGAATGATAGCTAGCTTATAATGGCTATTACCTGACCACTTCATAATGTTTTATTATGCCTTAACATGCCTAGGCAGAAAAGTACCTACTGGCATGTCTTTACCACCTGTCACCCCATGATGTATGTGAGGGACCTTGCCTCTTACTTAGTTCCAGTGGTATAACTGATACTGTAATTTCAGCCACCGGGTACCCCACAGAGAGATGTTTGAGCACCTGAACCCTACCACAATGCTGTTTACTAACAAGGGAAAGGGATCTAACTATCAAATAAAACCACTTGAGTGAGTAGCATGGGACCAAAGCTCTAGGAGAGGTTGGAACTAGTAGCCCTCAGCCACACGTTTCCTGTCGCTGTACCTCAGTGACTCCATTTGAAGAGCTGAAGGAGGAAAAAGTTTCATTCTTTGCAAAGCAGTAGAGCTCTCCTGATGGAGAGACCATGGGGATCTGGGACACAGCACAGGCTGACACACACTGAAGAGAGGAATGAGGGAAGGAAGCCTGCTGAGATCAGGTGGTTGCTTAGGCAGGCAAGGCTTGCTAATCAATGTGCCAAGAATATGCTTGTCTTTCAGTTTTGTATGAACTCAGGAAAAGGTTTTTCTGGGGAATTTATAACCTTCATTTCTGAGAAGCAATGAAGATGAAGTCTGTGATCAGTAACTCTGGAATTTTGTAGAACAACATAAAACTTAATGTGCAAAAAATACAGCAATTTCATGAAGGTTAACCCCAGAACATGGAACCTGCTCCCCAAGAAGTACCAACACAGACTTTGCCACCTTCGCCTCTAAGTACAGAGTGGATTTCTTTAACTCTACCTTAACTGAGGTGAAAATAAAGCAACAAGCAGATACAAGCATGACACAAACTTGTAAGACATATAGAAAGAGAACTAACAGCAAGTGACAGATGCTGGTCATGCCAAAACAGCATTGACTCCAACAACGGGCTTGGACACAAGGATGCACACTCAGAGTCTCCTGTTGTGCAGGGCCACAGGTATAAAGTGCAGAACTGAAAGTTTTGTCCTGTGACACATGCACAAAAATGGTTATTAAGTAAATACATTAAAAAAGTGGGTTTAATTATCTCAGCTGATGCAGTTTCTTGGCTGCAAAAGGACCATGCTTTTTTTTTAATGTCATTTGTTTTACTGGCCTCCTCAGTAAAGAACTGATGGAAGTTCCTGCTCCCTGACTTAATTAGACAAAACTAGGTCCACATATATGCTGCTTTTGCATGGCTCAGATTTCTAGGTGTCCTGTTAAGACCCACAGTAGGAACATTGTTTTAAAACATCATCCAAGACTGAAATTTACCTCATCAATAACACCCATGGGAAGGGACAGCTATTTCTTTTTTCTGTTGCCTTGTTGGAACAAAACTGATTATTAATCCTCATGGAATTACTCATTTACCAACACTACTACTGCAGTGTGTGTTCATTGCTGCAGGTAGAAAGCAATACCTTAAAAATGTATTGGTTAATAAATCAACATCAGATTTTAATATTAATCTCCCCTTTGAAACTGATTCTCACCAAATACCACAGTTAGTGGCTGCTTTGCTAACATGTTAATGGGTCATTAACGAAAACCAGTCATTAACTGCTGCTATTACAGTTTCCATAAGGATTTATTAAGGCAACTTCATGTATTATTAAAAAGAAAGTTTGTGGGTTTAATGTTCTGAAACTCTGTCTCCCTCAGGCTTCCACTGATATTGCTTCAAAGGTAGAAATATTTGCCAAGCACATAATTGTGTCACTCCGTTCAGTTCCATTCTTTAAAATAACATTTCTTCCTCTTAAAATTCCCTTTTCCCATGTTCTTCCTTCTCAAGGAGAAAGTGGCTATGTATGAAAGAAATATGAGTGTGTGAAAGTATTCCTTATTTCAAAAGAATAGCTTTTTCGGTTTTTATGGCTACTAAAGCAAAAGGAGGTGGGCCTGGTATATCAATAAAAGAACAATGTAAAAAGTTAGGTCTGTCACTGTGATTAAAACTGCTAAGCGGAAATTCTTCCTCACACGACATGTTACTAAACCATGAAACTTATTGCCACCAGAAGTCACTAGGGACAAGATCATATCAAGGTTCACCACAAAGTTCAAACTTTACACGGATCTCAGGAATCCTAAGCCTCATGCTCCCATAATTCAAGATAAGCTTAAACTCTAGAACATGAGGCTTAGAATTGCCTTAATGACTTCCTGTAGTAATTAATTCCACCATCTGAATAAAATCTGTAATTATTAAAAGTCAGAGTGGCAAAAATTTTATATTTGCATGTCATATGGTTCTTGCAACCGACCATGGATGAAACTAAGGTCGATCCAGCATGAGAAAGTTTACACACCCTTATACTCTTATATTCTCCTGACGTTGTCTCTTTCTTTTGGGTTGGTTTTTTTTTTTTTCAGTGGAAAAATATCAGAAAACAAGAGTTTCACACTTACAGCTCATCACATTCCTAATGTTCTACCAAGAATTTAAAATATGCTGTACTGACAGCTTCCATGTGGTGACACAAGAGGAAAAAACCACTTTCCCTCCAGCCTGTAAAATTTGATTCAGGTCCACAATCAGCTCTGTGTTACCCTACTCCGTGTCCTTGAGCAAAATTACTTTGACTTAACCAGGCTTCTGCTAAAACATACAAAGTTGTGAGAAAGAGAGGGGAGGAACAAGAGCCTTTGCCTCATCTAGATGCATCTAGCTTTGGTGGCTACAGTTAATTTTTCAAAAATTTTCACCAATTTTTGTATGCCCGACAGTGCATAAGTGCAGGCTGTTGGCAGCGAGAAGCATTGAACATTCAGATTCCTTCAATAATATATGTTTAAAAAATATATTGTCACAAAAATTGACAGATTTTATTCATAGTCAGTTTATGTGAACCCAAACAAATCAAGCCATCAAACCACAGTAATTTACATTGCTGTGAAAAATAAAACTCTGATTTACAGGCTTCTCTGAAGATCTGTAACCTGGTACTAAATGGTTCAAATTACATCCTGTATTGTTATCTGTGGATAAGCTGCTATTTTTTATGAATGTCGAGTTTTCTCCAAATGGCCTGGATTTATTTGATCTCTGCAAGGCAATGCTGTAGAGATTCATCTACGAGTATTGCAATGATAATGTCTTAATTTATATCTCTTGGGAAAAACAGAGAAACACCAGGCTTGTGAATGATTCCTGATGATAAAATTTCATGACTTCCTGTTTTTGAGAAATCATCTGTGAAATGTTCTTTATATTAAAAAAAACCAACCAAACTTCAGTGCTATCCCTAAAGCACCTTTTCACACTGAGGTTCCTATAGCTGAATACTGATTCATTTTTGCCTGATTGATTATAACATCTATAGCAAGAGCTGCACTGCTTTTTTTTTATTATTATTATTAGCAACAGCTAACTGGATAACTGGTTGATCTCAAAATGTACTGTACCTTTGTAAAGCAAGAATTCATCTACAACAAGGAAGTGAAAGTGTGATGTATACAGCTGCTAAACCTACATGCAACTGCTTTTACATACGCCAATGTGTTTCTAGTGATAAAAATCACAGTCTTCCAGATCCAAATGAGTCTTTTAAATTAGGAAGACTCATGTTTCACCATTAGAAATACCTTCTAGCCTCACAAGATACAGAGATTTCTTTCTCAACAGAGATGTCCTGGATCTAAAGGCTTGAAAACATTCTGAAAACATCAGCTTATAAGACCACTTTTATCAAAGATGAATTTTACTATCCAATATATTATGGAAATAAAAAAATTGCCTCTGAATGCATTTGACTATGTGAAATAATGTCTCACAAAGGATGCAAGAAAAGATGCTGTGATTCACAGCATAAAACAGCCCTCAAGTGAACATTGCAGTGCCATGCTCCATCAAAGATAAATCACAGAGACCCAGTTTGTTTACATTCATTCAAAACTCTCCAGTACAAAAAAAAAAACAGAAAGTTTCTTTCCATTTCCAGTAAGAACCCTGAACATGAAGCCATCTTCTCGCTTCCAGGTAGCAAACCATCAGCTGTTAGTTTTAACACTCCTCAAGTCTTGTTCATCCATACATGATACCATCTGCCTGTATTCTAATTCTCATGCTCTCCTTTGTAAGGAAGGAGAAATATCCTGCAAGATTTATGAAAGCCATCCTCTGTTCGATCTGTTCTTAGGTCCTCTCCCTGTCACCATACTTTGACGATGTCAAGATGATGTCATTTATTAGTTAGGGAAGAGATAGTCTGTAACTTGCTGAATTCTTTTCTAAACATTCCCTTTCCTTTCCAAAACACCCTGATCTACTTCATTTCTTGTTCCTACCAAACCTTCTCTGTTAGAAGCACATTGTGTGCTTTCTATTTTATTGGGTTTTTTTTTTACTTTTCTCTAGTAAGCCTAGTACAACATGTACCTGCTTCTTAGTTAGGGCTCACATGATACAGTAAATTATTACAAGCCTACAGGAGTTTACCTATATGTATGTGGCTTTGAATTATTCTGGTAATGATGAGAAGAAAATGGGAATTGGTCAGTAGTAGAAAAAAACTACATTACTAGCACCTTTTACACCACAGAAGTGAATTTGATGTTTTTTATGTAGGTAAGAACCCACCTACTCCATCCTATACAAGTTTATTTGTAGAACAATGGCAATTTCAGACTGCAGTGGATGTTGGGGGAACAGCTAACAGAATATTGACTTTTTCATGAAACCCTTACACTGACTCCAGTGCATTGTACACATATGGTAAACTTAATTTAGCCTAGTAACACCAGTCCAATCATATGGGGACAATTCTTTACTACTTTGTATCTTTTATAGGTCATTTTCTCCGAAGCAATGTGCATACTGACCATGCTGTCTCACTCTGCAAAGAGGCTGAAGGTGGAAGAGGATAGAACCCAGCTCTGACATGTTACTGTTCAGTAACTATCTCCCTGAGTAACTTAAATCAAAATAGTAAAAAGCAAGGTGGAGGATCAGGAAAAGTCACAAGGCTAAATCATAGCATACCAATTTATCATTCAGTTTCACTACTAGCTGATAAAATAAGAACACTAAATCACATGTATCCTTATGCCTAAGATTAAAACCAAAAAAGTTCCATTAACAAAGTCACTGCCCCTTCTCAAATGATAAGAATATTAGTGGAGTGTTCTGCTTTTATTCATTATCCAGACTACATTAGCATGTGAAAGACTCAATTACAATCAGTGGCCCACTATCACAGTAACCAATCATCCTTTCCCTAACTTATTTACAAGCTAAGGAGAAAGGCCTATCTACATGGCCCCATGCAGACAGTTCTGTGTCAATC
This sequence comes from Falco punctatus, assembly GCF_963210335.1. Taxonomy (NCBI): domain Eukaryota; kingdom Metazoa; phylum Chordata; class Aves; order Falconiformes; family Falconidae; genus Falco; species Falco punctatus. The sequence continues at coordinate 78,946,162 of NC_137581.1, forward strand.
CTAGCCATCCTCTGAGCTGGCCAGGTATGAGTCAGCCCCATCCCAAAAGCCATAAAACCTCACTAATGAGGCACTAAGAGTTAGGTCTTATCACCGTGGGCTAATCACTGTACTAAGGTGGCCAAACTCTGGTTCCCTCTGGTAGAAACTTTGAGTCTGGGTGAAGTTAGACCTGTCTGTGTCTAACTTCATATGGAGAAGCGGTATGAGAAACACCATTAATGCTACTAGGACTAATCAAGTTTTTGTTGGAATTGGTCCTTTGCAGAAAAATGAGATCATAATAAAAATGGAAATTTCACAGAAAACATTCACTTATGACAATATTCAGAAGAGTTTTGAGTTGTAGGGCAAATGCCGCCTGGGCTGCATTAGGAAGACCATTGCCAGCAGATTGGGGGAGGTGGTCCTTCCCCTCTGCTCAGGCCTGGTTTAGACATGCTTGGTGTGCTGTGTCAAGTTCTGGCCTCTCCAGTATGAGAGACATGGACAGACTAGAGAGAGTCCAGCAAAGAGTCTCAAAAGACAATTGATGGACTGAAGAATGTGAAGAAAGGCCGAGAGAACTGGGACTGTTAAGCCTGGAGAAGAGAAGGTTCAAGAGGAGATCTTATCAATGTGTAAAACCACCTGATGAGGCGTGAAGAAGACACAGGCACTCTCAGTGCTGTCCAGTGAAAGGGCAAGAGGAAATGGACACAGACTGAAATACATAAAATTCCATTTAAACATAATAATTTATTTATTTATTTACTGTAAGGATGATCAGACACTGGGAACAAGTTTCCCAGACAGGCTGTTGAGTCTTGGTCCTTGGAGACACTACAAACCTGACTGGACACAGTCCTAAGAAATCTGCTGCAGCTGACCCTGCTTTGAACAGAGGGACAGGACACAAGAATCTCAAGAACTCCTTTCTAACTTTACTTACTGTCTGATTCTGTAATTTATTAAAAATGAAAGCATTTAAGGAAAAATAAAAATATTTTCTAGAAAAATTTTAGTCACTCAAGAAAAATTGTCAACACCAGAAGAAAATTCATTTTATGCTAAAACAGAAATGAGGCCAATAATGTTAGGTGCACCTTTTCTCTCCAATGCAAAGCAAGCTCAGCCAGCTCCCACTTCAGCATCCAAAATTAGATGACATGAATTCCAGCCTTCTTCACTAAACCATAATCAGCACCCACGTTACTGACAGAGGGTAGAACACACAGCAATTAAAGACATACTATGTGGCACAATATAGTGCCATATATTGAGAGCTAACTAATTGGAGGAACACCATAAGGTATGAGGCAACATTACTTCTGCCACCCAAGCTAGCTCAGGTCACTGTCTGTGACAGGGGCTTTTGCTGAGTGGCTGTATTTTGAGTGGTTTGCTCTGGTCTGTCACAAGCCAGCAGCTGATTTTCATTCCACACACTACCACAACAGAAGCTAAAGCAGAAGATCGATCCTCCTTCCCATGTGCAAAGACTTGGTGATATTTTAGCGTGGGGTATTAAATGCTCAGTGGCAGCAAAACCTAATCCCAGATCTACAGCTCGGTCCTGCATTTAAAGACCTGATGTTGTGAAACGAAGGAAAACATTGCTGGGGAACTCACCTTGCAAGACTCTTCACAACAAAGTCCTAACTTGACTGTTAGTGGAAAATAGATGATCATGTTATCTACCAGCATGAGGAATCACACAGAGCAAAATCTGTGGCAGTTAGAATGCAGCTATACAGCTAGTCATGCTTGCATAATTGTATTAAACATTTTCATTCATTGCTGCTTGTTAAAGTAATATGATGACTTCCTCTAGTTTCAAACATGGCAATGAAAGGAAGCCTTACTTTCCTAAGCCTGCTGTGCAGCTTTAGTGCCAAAGGCAACAGCTTTTTAATCCAAAGCAAGAGTTACAAGATGAAATACATTTACCAGCACAGGGGAAAAAAAAAGAAATGATAAAGGGAAATGGGCCCTTCTCACCTGCCCATGTATAACCATGTGAGCTAAATTAAAAACATACATTGTCAGCTGGAAACTCATTTGCGTGAAGAACCGTTGGCAGGTTTTGACAGTGTGCGGGTAGAATAGGGTTGCAGAGCTGTGCATCTTTCCTTCCTCTTGGCTGCTCAGTAGTAGAGAAGTGAGTTGAGGAGCAATTTTACTGCAAGGCCAAAAAAGCTTTTATGAACGTAAGTCACAGGATTCAAAGGACAGTGTGTAAAGGAGAAAGTCTGCTTTGGAGTCCGTTTATAACACAGAGCAGGACAGAACTAGATGTGGAACAGAAGCCTGTGGCTCTTCCTCAGGGACTTGCTGCACACTGAAGGAGATGCCAGTTTTGAAACCCAAAGACTGAAATGTAGCAGTCATGAAAGTGCAGGCACCTTCTCCAGTCTACTCGATCCTCTGTCATTTCAATAGACAGAAAAGAGTAACACCAGTTAATTCCCCACTGCTGCCAGCTTTACATGGAGTGTGCAGCTGTGCATTGGGGGTGTTAAAGAATTAACAGTGAATTGACAGTCATCAATGCACCTTAGTTCAGTGCCACAGAAATTAAAGAGATTTTTATCCAGTGACTTCAATGGAAGCAGAACTACTGCCCAAATAACAGTGCTTTGGGTCTTATTCCTTTACTGTCGACTATAAACAATACCATAAAAAATGCTTGAGCCATAATTACAGTTTTTAACTCGCCTGGTCAGCTCAGTCTCACTAGTGACACAATAATTTCAGCTGGTTGCTCCTCAACAGTGTGGCAGCATCTGCATCTGCCTGTTACATGAGTCTCTTGAGACAGCAGAACTTGCAGAACTCTTTTCAAAGGCAGTACAAGGCAGCATGGTGCTCTCACAAGGCACCTCTGCTTATTACTACTTAGTCAAACAGCTTTCCCCCTTCTGGGATTGAACTACTGAAATGAGAAAGGGCTGTTTCTCGCTTTGGAAAGGCTGCGTTTTCTGATGCCTTCAGTGGCCTTCAGGAATGGTGAGTTATGCAAACTCTGGCAGTGATTATTCCTGTATTCTGCATATGCTTCCAGCACCTTGTCATACTGACATCTCCTACAGCTTCTCAAACTGTTTCTTACAGATGTCTGGCAATGCTCTGCATAGGTTGCTAATCCTCTGTTGCATGACTATTCTTCATTCAACTTCATAAATTGTTTCTTTTTTTATTTTTTTCCCCTTTTTTGGTTTTGGTTTTCCAGAATAAAGAAATCAGAACGTATATTAGATGTTTATTTTCCTGGAAGTATTTTTAGACATGAACTGAAAGAAGATTAATGCAATTTTTCTGTATTTCAATTACTCTCCCCTTGCACATGCTGTTCACACTGTCAATTTGAATTGTGTCTTGCTGTCTATTTGCAAGTCATTATCAGGCCAATAAAGCAAGCAGAACAAACTCATAGTTGTAGGGTATATTTAGTGATTAGGTGGTAATGCTTAGGTTTCTTTAGGATCATTTAAGGAGGTGATTTTTTCCCAGTGAAGTTTTCCTTTTTTTCTTTCCCTAAAAACGTCAGCCTTTTTCTCAAAACCTGTATTGAGCAAGTCTCTGGGATGTAGTGCTAATTCTTGCAGTTCTCCTCAGCTATTTAAAGACTTCAGTGAACTTTTGATTAGAAGCTATGATTTCTTTGTGCAGGGATGGAGTAGAGAAAAGAATTGTGGTCACGCCAGAAATGACTGATGGAAGCAGAGCAACTGGCAAGAAGGGATCTGAATTAATTTTTTAGGATGTTTTTTAACAATGGTTTCATTAAATTTGTGTAGGAATAGATGCTGGTATTGTAGAGAGCAGGAATATATAATTTCTCAGGTCTTTACGCTCTCTCAGAGATAGCAAATAAAATTTATACACTTAACTTTAAAATATATATATATAAAAGTATTTACCATATCCACATACTGAAAAGGCATGTAACAATATTCTTATCTCAAAAAATAACCCACATGTTTTATTTAAGAAATTGAGAACCTCAATTTGATTTGCAAAGTACTTTAGGAGAGCTATACATGAGGTGTTGTGTAAGAGTCAGGTATTGGTACTTTTGCTGGTAATACTGTTTAAGGGTGTTGTTCATACAATAGGGGAAATGAATAGCCTAAGATTATAGTCATGAGGGTCACTGAAAAAGGAGCATTTTTTTGTTTAGGAACTGGCACAACTTCTGTACTAGTTACCAGATAGACTTCTTTCTCCATCCCTCCCATCACATCATCAGTCCTATGTAGCGGAGTACATCAAGATCAAAGCCGATAGCTGATGTCTTCATAGCAATTTGCCAAACAACTGCAAAATAACTGCAGATTGCCATAGAAAGAGGAATGGCAATATACCCTTACTTCTCCCCTCTTCCACATTGTTCCTTCCCTCACCATTTCTCCCAGTTTCTTCACAACATAATAAGATGTTTGTAGCAATTGCCAACATCAACTTGGGGGAGGGGTGGAGAATATTATTCTCAGACATGCAAAATATGTTGGTGGTGTTCAGAACAGTTTAGTATAAGTATCGCACTATTATTAGTGAGAAAAATCTAAGTTGTGTCTTGCAGCTGCAACTGTTTGTTGACTGCTTGTGCAATTAATTACTTTCCAGAAAGTTCAAGTCAGTATTTGTGACAGGAATATTTATTGGTAATCACACAGTAAGAAAGTAGTCACCCACCATTGACTGATACACAAACGTGTAGTCCCCAAAATGCCTGGATGTTTTGACCTGACACTTTCTTTGTGATACGGTATGGCAGGAGGCAAAGCTGAACAAGCTAAAACCAAGAATGTATACTGTAGCAAACAAAGGAAAACTGCTTATGTCTCCATGTAATAACACTCTCTCTTCTTTTCTTTTTTTAAATACTAAAATCCATACACCAATAACTGTTTAACTACTTGGCTACTCTTAAATCTGTCTTTTCTCTGCTAATGCCTAGGTTGTTCTTTTTGTCTGTGTGCTTAACTCAGATGGGTAAGATTACACACGTCCACAAAGATTTAAAGGATCTGAGCCATCAGATTTCACATGTTCATGGGATACAGGACTTAGAGATGCCACTCTGTGTCATAATTTTTGCACTGCTGCTTCAGTCTAGAGGGATCAGACCATGCCTTGACTTCAGAGGGGTTACAGCAGCCAAGGGGAGGCAGCAGTGGGTTTTTACAGCTAGTCTAAAAAGTTGATTCACACTCACATAATTTGCCTGGGCAGTACAAACCAAAACCAAAGATGCTTTGTGGTTTTGTGTTCTTTTCTAGCCACAAGCAAAAATCTTACACAAACAGCTAGTAAGTGGAATGTGTGGCTTATTCAAATTCAAGGACTGGTACAGGAGACTCCAGAACTAAAAGCAGCAGTATTTGCAGCTTCAGCTGAGGAACCAGGCCCTCAAATTGAGGTCTATGACAGCTCCATGTTTTCTCTGACTGCACAATATATAGCATAAACTGAACAATGTTTGCATATGTCAACTGGACAAAAATCTTTGTCTGAGAACTGAGATAAACTACTGTTCAAATCCCAGAAGATTCACCATATACATTACTGTTCCTATTTAGACTCATCCTTAGCTGGAAAATCAGTACACATCTCTCTGTCAGAGGAGACATTCAGGATACACCCACACTGATACTTGGAGTTAATCTTGCAGCCACCCTCAGCCAGCTCCAGTAAAATGAGCTACCCTTTCCTCATCTGATCTGAAATGGAAGGTGGAATTAAGGTGTGAGGTTAAGGTTGATCCTACTTATCAAAGCAGGTATTGATAAACATGGTGCTTCCTATCTTCTCAGTGTATGTTATTTCTCCCTCCTGAGACTGTAGTGTAGCTGAGGAGCCTGTGAATGGAAGCCAAAAGGTTTGCCCTGCCATGTGTAGCTTTATGTTCCTCCAAGGAATCCAAACAAGCCCCATACTTCAAAGACTGAATGAGGGGCATCATACTGAAAGTTAAGTAAAACCTCCAACTGAGCATGTGGTTGGACTCAGAAGTTCTGTGGTCAGGCACAAAGTGGGGAGTGTAGCACTTGCTGACCTGGGAACTACAGAAGCCCATTTCCAATGGTGACAGTGTCATTAACTATATTATAATTACTGGCTGCACTCGGAACATCACTCCTTTTAGAGGGTCCAAAGGAAGCAGTGAAGCCCAAATCTGAGTCTCCTGTGGAAACAGTAAAAATCACACAAATGTTTCCCCTGTTGAAGAGGCAACCATAGTTATTATAAATTACTTCATTCAATCTACACTGCATTCCTCATAGAGAAGGTGAGTTAGGTTGATATTTTCTTTTTGGTCAGCCTCCATAAGAGTAAGTGAATGGCAGATGGGAAGGTCATCATGGAAGACCGTAGTGAAATTACCAGTGGCATAAGCAGTTATGGTTGGTACTTTAACTTAAAAAGACTGCACATGAGCATTGTACATTGGCATCACATTACACGTACTTCATGTTCTGCAATGGTATACAGACAGTAGTCATGTTATTACAGTAGAAGAAAGTAGAAACAAATGCAAGTCAAAAAGTCTTGCCCCAGTCTCCATCCCTGTTCAGATTGGGTGTTAGAGTTTGGAGTCTCTCCAGCTGTTAAACTGGGATTTAGTTGTGTGTTCTAAACAAAAGTTTTCTAATTTGCTCTTACTGAATAAATAGATTCTCAAGAAAGAATAGCTATTTCCACTTTAGCATATTGTAAAATGGAAGCTTACAAAAGTTTTAATACCCTGAACCAGCATGGATTAATTGATCTAAAAACCTGTTTTGTTATTTACATCTTCTTCTAAAATAACCTCTCTTTATAGTTCTTTTTTTTTTTTTTTTTTTTTTTTTTTTTTTAACAATGGGCTTGCATGAACTAAAATACTGCACTGGGGTTCTTTAATTACACTATCTGAAACCAGACAGAGAATTTTTCATTGCTAATCTAAAGGGAGAAAAAAAAAATTGAAACATGAAGATGCAGAGATCTGCAATATGTTTAAGCAATGAACACTGAAACTCCCAGAGAATTTGAAAATTAGTGCACAGTTACCTGCAACTTTACACTTCCACCTTGTTATCATCTGAAAAACTCAATTTTCTTAGTACAGTCATGAAAATAATTGAAATTTACCTTATTTTGACAAAGTTTCCACTGGAGTTCAAGAGTCTGTTTGGATTAGAAATCTGAAAAGTGATGGCAGGGAGAATATATATGAACATCAGCAAAACCAACATTGCTTGGTGCAATATCCTGTGCAGTAACTGCTTTGCAATTTTTTAGCATTTTAATTGTTCTTTCTTTTTAATTTTATAGGAAAATACTCAAAAACATTTTCACCAAAAGGGTATAATTTCACTGAAAGAAGTACTTTCTTTTTTATGCTGTATTAACACAAGATCAGAAAGATGTGCATCTTTACAAAATAAAAGCAAAGCTGTTTTCTTGAAAGGGAAAAGTTTAATGCTTCTTCAAGGAATGATAAGGAAAAAAAGTCAAGAGACAGCATTATATATTTGTACTGAATATACCAAAGAAGAATGCTTAACAGTAGGGATGGAAATAAGTCAGTCTCTTGGTGTCACTACACAGTCTCTTCTCTGTTGCCTGATATGTAAATCCATTCTTGATACCTCAAATGCATACACACACACACGTATGTATAATCATATATGCCAGAGAGAAAGGACATAAAAGAGGTGCTGGAAGTACATTCCAGGACAGCAACCAAACATGACAAAGGAGGAAAGAGATAAAAAAGCTCAGAACAAATATGAGGTTATTTGATTTTATAACCACACTTTTTACAAGAGATTTTTCTACAATTAAAAGAAAATGAACACTGAAGCATGTTTTGAAATGTAGCAGCCACACAAACCAACACTGTCACAGGTCAAGTGGTCTGCACTCTTCGCTGTGGCAAGATACATTTCCACCAGAATTCCCCAGGCAGTCTACTGATTTTACTTTAAACTTTTGTAAATCCAGATGACTCCATGAGGAACTACGTTAATGGAATCACTCTGGCATAAACCTCCAGTAATTCAGAGGAAGCTCAGACCCAAGAGATGAAAGGTTATGTGTGAAAAACTCTGGGTAATGGGCTGCAGTATTCACATGGCAATATAAAAATCCCCAGAAATATACCGTAAAAAATTTGTACGAGAGCTCACCAATCTACCATTGAGATAAACTTTTTTTTCATATTTTTAACATCCAAATAATTAATTTATATGCAAGTCTGATTTCTGAAATAATAGTGTCTATTATTTTCACTTAGCAAAGTCCAGCGATTACAGGCTTTACTAAACAACACTTAAATAATCAAAATAAGCTAAGTAAATGATGGGAAAAGTAAAAAAAAGAAATCTGAGAGTAAAATAGCACATTTTCTCAATAGCTTCACAACCATACCATTGTGAAAAATTGTTGATAAAATTACAATGAAATGCTGATGTCCTTTTTTCCTGAAAAATACACCTTTTTTTTATCTGGCTGCTGCACAGTGTGGAATATACCAACAATGTATAAACCTGTTAGCAAACCACTACAGAAACATATCTCATCTCTATTTTGAGACACTGTGTGCCTTATTTAATGATAATTTGTTTCTGTCCTAGGACCCTGAATGCTATACTTATCATTTAAGAGAATTCATTTATGTTCTTAATTTCCTTAAATCAATTTTTTCAATGGTTGCAAAGCCTAAACTTTCATTCACTACATTGTATGAAATGACTGTCCTTAAGGATTTGAACTCTCAATAATTTTACTATAGGTTTTAGCAAATTATTAGAACATACATTAGAAGCAGGACAGCAATTTGGTTTACCTTAAATATATATGTCATCATTTTTTGCCTTGAACCATAGAAGATTACTTCCTCGAGCAGCATGCTTTATATTCCAATTAGCTTATTTGTCATTGCCAAGACAACTCTAATATTAGCAACATCCAAATCATTGAATTTACCATCTTGGTTGTTTTGTTAATCCTGAAACATTCTTAAAAAGCTATTCAGGGTCAAGTTATGTCAAAACAACATCTAAGGAAGGAAGCTCTTGCATGTTACAGATCCATTTATATACTCAAGAGATTCCCGAAGGTCAGCTGCAAAACCCTAACAAACAAGCACTCTTGATACGCCAGGACAGTGAGGAGGCTGCATGAATTGCCTTAAAACTGTGCATTAATATATTTTTAATGTTTTTGAAATCTTGCAGCCTTACATCTCAGGAGACAGAAGCTCTCTAGCTAGATAATAACACAAGCAGTGTGAACTGTTCCACATTTGTACACCAGTGTCCTGCAGAAAGCCATAAGCAGACCCATGGATGTGCATATTTGGGCCAAGAATATACATATATCAAAAGTACAACTTTTCTTGAGTTTCCTTCAGGACCACAGAAACAGAATTCTAGCTGATAATCTAGGACTGCTAAGTAGTGGATTAAACACTGCCTGCAGTGAGGATACAGGGAAAAGTCCCATTTCCTTCAAGAACAACAAAGTTTAACCAGAGCTGAGTGTCTGAAACCCACACCCTACAGTCTGTACTGAGCCTCTCTGACTTTTTATTAAAGCAAATACATTTTATGTTAAAGTCTTTGAAAAATCAGTATATTTTACGTTAATCTGCCCTCACCTAATTTAAGAGGGTTTCATCTCTCTTCTTAGAGGTGACAACTTCATTAACTTCCAACTCAACCTTTCAAGCAGCTGTGGAAACACTGTGAAAAACAGCAAGAATTCTTAGGTTCAGGGAAAAGAAGAGTTGACTTTGAAAATACAATTTTAGGCAACAGGTTGAGGCTGAAACGTTTTACTCTACACATGTCTCTGTTCAATGATCAAATTTTTGAAACACCTCTTGAAAATACACATTTTTAGGAAAAACTTAATTCATACACTTATACAAATCTCACACAGACAAAAAGCAAACAAACAAAACCAGACCAAGTCCGATTTCTTCTAGCACCATTTTTTGAGCAATAATGAGGATGCAGGAAGAAAAGGTCCTGCTTTGGACCACAGAGATGAAAGGGCAGCTGGCTTCAACAGTTGTTACAAATCCTGCAAAAAATCCTGGGACAGTGTTTAGTAGCTGCAAAGCGTCAGAGCTTACCAGCTGGGCACACACTTTCTCACAATTTCCCTGTGACTTTTGCCCAGTTTTTTGGGTCATCTCTGTCACTTCATACTATACGATGTCATAGGGAGGACTAAGAAAATAATTGTCCCAGTCTTTTTCTCCTCTTTCCTTCTCTGGGATTTGGCTTCTCTTGATTCCATGGCATTTACACCAGAGGAAGTGGGATATTCCCTTGACAGATTTCCACATTATAATAAATCAAAATGTATTTGCATTATCAAAATTCAAGCAATATTGTTCACTTAGCCCAAAAGATTCCTCTTTTTTTTTTTCTTTTTTTTTTTTTTTTGTTCCATGAAACTGAGGTTGCTGGGTCCAGCACGATGATGAATTGCAAGCTGGTCCACAAGAAAAGCTTTTCTGGTTAATATATTGCGTGCAACAACACATAGCAAGTAAGTCACCTTGGGTCTGCCTTCATTGGGGTTATTAACTATGTCAGTATATGTTAGCTAAGATGATCACAATTTCTACTACCAATTGAACACAACTGCGTGTTCTGATGTGACTGAGTACAGATGTAAACGTTGCCTGCTTAACGCCTTAAAAGGCAAAGGAATTCACTTTTGAGGTGTACAGTAAATTTATGCCTCCTCCTGAGCACGCTGTGATTCAAAGTCTCTCCTCCATTAGTTTTCTCCCTGTGGATTGGGTAAGCAACTTCAACAGCCAGCTGTTCCAAAGGGGCTTCCAAACAAAAAGTGTCCTCAGAAATTACCCTGAATACCTGTGCTCTGTCCCCTGATGATAGAACAACTTGGTTCAAGCTGTCACTCCCACAGCACCACACTTTTGTTCACTCTATGTAGCTTTCAGGGAAATCTGATGCTTTTTCCCCATTCCAAAAAGAAATAATAATAATTAAAAAAAAAGATAGAAATTGCCCTGTGAAGCAAGATTAGAAAACATATTGGGTGAGGTTGATCCACATGTAACAAAAATAAGACACTAGAATGATAAAAAATATTTAAGATGAAAGTTTTTTCCATCGTGACCTCTTCTGGAAAGATCAGTAAGATGTGCTTTGGACAATGGTCATGGTACTAGCAAAGGAATCTGCTTAGCTTTTACTCCACGAATGTAATTTATTATAATAATATATACAAATGCCTTGATTTTCAGTGAACAAGGAAACCAACCCAAAAGAACACCTCTCACCATCACTAATTATGCAATTGCTACCACTCCTACATTATTTGATTTTCTAGAGTCTCAAGCTTTTACATTAAGGCATCTGACATCCGGATCCCACTGATAACCTAAACTGCATAAAGTGCTTGTTCCACAGCAAAATGTTCAATGTGATTTACAGACTGTTATGGCACAGACCGTCCCATTATTTCTATATAACCTTTTTCTGTTCTTATCATGGGTAATGATTAAAAGCGCATTTCAGAGAGCAGAGAATCATACAAAGTCCCTTGCAGATAGATTTATCTACAAACTAGTTAAAAGGGCTACAACGATTATGTATTCTGGATACGAATAAGATAAGTCAATTCAGTATAAGTTAATTTTTTTCTATAATAATAACTTAAATTCTGATTATGAAATACAGTGTATTAATAAAACACAGAAGAGCCTTCTTTACCCTTTTTGTGAAATCTCAGAACGGTCACAGCACAGTCTGTCATCCTTTATTCTTTACATTACAGGAAAGAGTACTTAAGACCAATTCCCTGGACTGAACCAGGAGTCCTGTCTAAGTGACCTGCAGCAGATGCAGAGAGTAAACAGTGCCTCAAGCCAGGAGTCCCTGTATGTCACAGCACAAACAAACTATCAAGCTGCAACAAGGTCTTTTACCATCTCATACCAGCATACTCTTCATACAGTCCCTCTGCTGCCTTCTCCTCATCCAGGGCCCACTCTCCCCTCTCTCTGCTTCTTCCTCAGCTGCTCTCTCAATCTCTCAACCCACAGTTGTATATTATCAATGCTAATTAACCCAGCTTCATTCCTCTACACCTTACTTCATTTGTTCTGTTTGTTAAGTTGCTTGATTAGGCCAGAGCTAAAACCCTTCTGACCCCCAAACCCAAACAAAAATCCCCTGTGTTATAACTGTTGTTACACTCTCTAGCACAAACCACATCCCTGCTACTTTCCCATTTTACGTGTGTCACCTCTTAAAGTGCAGGTTCCTTCTGACTGTATGGATACACAACATTTCTCAAAATGAGTGTGGTTATAGCATGATTTAGACCTACAAAGTGGATGCAAATCCCCAAGGAAACACGTGTGTCCCATTGCAAGCAAAACATGTCCTTTCACCTGTTAGACTGTTCATTTAACTTGTGAATTAAGAAGAAAAGTTAAGCTATGTGAAAATGATACAAGCAGAGGCCAAGCCTCAGTTCTGTGCAGAAGGAGGTGGTTGTGGAAAAGTTTGCATCAGAAAGTTGAGCAACAGACCCAGAAAATGGCTGCTGGTGAGTCACCTTTTGCCACTAACACTTGCTACCTTGTGAAGCTGTTAGTTCTTGAGGAAATAAACAGAGATGGAATTGAAAAACCCAGGAGTCCACATTTTATGTCTTTTTGGCTACATTGCAAAGAAATATTTAGCAACTCTTTTTTTCTACCAAAAAAACCCCAGTTCTTATATGCTAATTTTAATAATTTTGTTATTTTACAGCTCTTTCATGTTCTGCAATGTAGTTTTTACCCTCTTGTTACTGTGAATAAATTTTGTAACTGTGTCTGTATGACTGCTTCAAAAGCAGGGCTATATCTCCTTATTAAATCTTGTGGAAGAAAGAGACCAGGAAAGACCTGATCCATTATGAATGGAGATGTTCTGAGCCATTAAACCAGCAGGCAAGAGAAAATTTGAGGCTAGCAAAGAACAAAAACGTCACAAATTTTTTGAATAAATTGATTAAATAGGAAGCTTTTCTAAAATTCTTTGATAAAAGGGAGTTACAAGTAACATGCCATAGAACTGGTTTTCAGCCAGTCAAGGAGAACAGTCTGCGGTCTAGGCATCCTGGGGCTTCAGGATGTGGCTTTGCACCGAACAAGTGCCCATGGTGGTGTCAGAAGGAGCAGCCTGAGACACACCTTTCTGGAACCCAAATCTCAAAAATCTCGTAGGAGACATTTTTTTTTAGTATGCACTTCTTGCTGTCTGTTATAGAAGCTAGAACCAGAACTCAGAAAGCTCCTGTAGTCATTCAGGCCGGTATTTACTGAGCTGCCGTTGTTGGTGTAATGGAAGGGTCCAGGGGTGATTTCCAGTTTAGGAAGTCTTTCAGCCATGGACTGTCAGGAGCAGGCTGTGGTGTACAGGTGTTGCAGCACAAACAAGCTGGACAGCTGCATTAAGGTCTTTTACCATCTCATACCAGCATACTCTTCATACAGTCCCTCTGCTGCCTTCTCCTCATCTCACCTCATCCAGGGCCCACTCTTTCCTCTCTCTCTTCTCCTCGGCTGCTCTCTCTTCGTTGGCTCTCAACCACTTAACCAGCCACAGCTGCACCTTATCTACATCGGCCAACCCGCCACCCCTGAAGCCAGCCCACAGCTGTATATTATCAGTGCTAATTAACCCAGCTTCATTCCTCTACACTTCCCCCTTTTTTTTCTTCCTTTTTTTTTTTTTTTTTGGTAACATTTCATACCTTATGTTTTTAACAATCATTACAACTTTTTTACAAATAATTTTTTCATACAGTCCTCTGTAACTCCTCTAGAGTAAGACAAGGAAAAAAGCTGGAAAACTGCCATGGCACTAAAGAAGCATGTTCTGGAGGAATGTCTAGCTGGCAGCCTGGGCATTGCGGCAGCCCCAGCTGTAATCGGAAAGTGCAAAGAACTTTGCATTGCCAGAGGAGAGGCACCACCAGAGGAAAACTGTGTGATCAAGATACAAGTGAGGCCTTGGCCATGCAGTGAAGAGAACTGTTACCCGGAAAAGCTAATGAATCAGCTGACCATGATTTCAGTTTTCCAAATCATAATCTTAGTCTCTTAAGTAAATTCTCTGCTTTGATAGATAAAATTAATTTGGCCCATTTTAAATCCAGAAGGCTCAGAACTGAAACACAAAATCAGGGGTGCCAAAAATTATTGCTAAACCAGTTTCATAAAACTGCAGAGAGTTTCTTCAAGCCAAAGAGGTAATACCAATTCAGGGAAGTCAGGATACCTTGATTCTTTGATATGCAGAGTTATAAACTGAGTTCCTCCTTCAATTTCCTGTGAAGAGCCCATTTTAGATAATGTCCTTTCATCCAGGGGGAAGGCTGTCCTTCATGGATCTTTTCTTGGCAGATTTAGTATATTTTGATATGACCAATTCTCAGAGAAAAAAAAAAAAAAGCATTACAAGGAAATGCTTATTTAGTTGCACTAAAGAAAAGGCAAAAATATTTTGAAAAGTTCAATAATTAGATATATTACTTAAGATCATCACCAGTTGTATCAAGTCGATTAATGTTGTTTGAGGCTTCACTGAACCCAAGAGGTTTACTGTCTTGAGTCAGGTCAGTCTGCAGAACACCCCAGGATTAATTCCAGTTTATTATGAGACTTATCTTCCTGTTTCCGCTTCACTGTAACCAAAATGAATTTCAGAAGTATTTGTAGATAATGACCTGTATCGCTCTGTTGATCATCCCAGTCTTGGGTTAGATAAGCCACATAAGTGTTATTTATGATATTCTGTGCTGTTATTTTATGGCCTTTTGCAATTTATTGTTGTATGTGACAGTATGATTATATATAATTGATAGATAGTTTCATATTGCACAGAAAGAGCTTGATAGGCGACACATAACCCAAACTAGTTTTTGTTTCTTTGGGTGTATCTTCCAAGGCATCTCAGCCAGGTACTATTTTGAAAGACTTTACTATATTTTTCCTCAATGCATGTGGCTCGTTAAATATATACTTCAATTGATTTGTCATGGAAATAATTTTTCAACAAAGCAAATATCATGCATAGCAAAGCAGATTAATTTCCTCAGCTACTATTTTCTACTGTAGCGTGAAGGAACAAGGCACAAGATATCCATCTCCCTATATGTAGAAATACTACAAACTCAGGGCCCAGAATTTGCTGCAGAAAAATGTTGACTGCACAAGCAAACATTTCTTCATGAAATTTGATTTAGAACAAGGATAAAACTAGGGACATTTAAAGGAAAGATTCCATGCCTTTGGTGTGGATCCCACGCCCAGCTCCTGAGATGCTGCTGAGCAATTCTTAATCTGAAAATGTGTTTAAAGGAAGGAATCAAGGTATTGAAGACAAGCCAAAGACCACTCTCTGTGACTACAGATTTGCTACGTGAATATTTGTTACTGTTTCCAAATCAGGTAATTGAGAACAGCTAGTCTCTGTTAAACCAAAATTTTCAGCCTGCTTTCATCCCACTTCAACCTCAGGCACCTGCTTGAGGTGTCAAAGTCAGGAGAATATTAGCCCTAGGCTCCTGCTGAAGTCAATGACAAGATATAGGATAAATTGCCAGCTGGAAGTACCTATCTGTCTTTGACGATCCTTGACAATCAAGGATATCTAAACTCCTAACTCTACATCTTCCAGATAGTTAAGCATCTTATGTTAGTTGGGAGGAATCCAGACTTTCAGTCATAAGGAAAAGGTGAAAAGAAAGAAATGTCAGTGTCTGATTCATCCAGCTTCTCCCCACTGTGCAGATCAATCCTTAATTATACTATCTGCTTGAGAACAATTTCAAGTCTTTGCCTCAGGGCAACTTTCCTGAAAATAAAAATGTATTTCTTTGAGAGGAATAATTTAAAAAAGCAGTCATGATCCTATATAAGTCATAGATGCTTAGCAGTTAATGATCAATACAATTTGAAAATACAAACATAGCCAGTAATGTCTTTGCCATTTTCAATAATGTTTAATTATTTTTAATCAAAAACATGGATTCCATATTTTAATACACTTTGCTAATTTCTTTGAATGAATGAAAAAAATTCACTTGACAGGGTTTTCTGCAGTGTTCCCCATTATGAGAAAGTACATGTTCTTTTAAGCCTCAGAAATAATGAATGTTATGTAGCATTTGAACCTGTAGAGCAGTGCAGTCTTACTATTGAAAAGCAGATTCATTTGTGTTAGTCAGCAACTTTTCAGTCTTTGGAGAAACCTGGGACTCCTTTAACATATTGCATACTGAAGCAATTAACAGTGTGCTGAACTGAGAGGGGCCAAGCGTGAATCTAACACTATCCTTCTTCATAAGATGAACCAGAGACCGAGGGTACAGCAGAGTTCACAGCAAGGAAAATGGGCTGGATCCTGGTCTTCCCTACACTAAGTGACTCCACTTAAACCAACATGAAAAAAAATGGGATCATATCCAGGGGAATCATGTTTACTCACAGCCTGAAAAGAAAGTCAGCTTAATGCAGCTTATCATGGAGACAGGGGAAAAAGAATTCTATTCCACTATATTATAGATGAGTATGGGAATAAATGCTATAGCTACAGTTGTATTGTATAGAGCAATGACTATCAAATCACTATGCTTGTGAGTTATCCTTCCAGACATTCATTCTTTCTGAGAGTCCTTTGAATTTGAGATGTATCTGTGATTCTGCCGGGGAGTAAGATCGTAATTGCTCAGTTCCAGGCTCTCAAAACGTAATAACAACATATTTTATAATGATAAATTATTAGCCATCCAGCCACAATCATATACTAATAAAACAGTCTGATTTGCTAGGGTGCATTGTTTATGCCTTTTTCTCTTTCCCTTTGAATTAGTTTGCATTAAAACATGTAACAGCTATATTTGTCAGAGAAAGAGAATGCAAGTGAACCTGTTAGCTGAGCTCCTTCACAGTCCCTGGACAATAGCCAGGGGACACTTCAGTAAAACCTTTTGCAGTTGGTGGGATAACTGTCTCCTTGCCTCAGGGAACCTCAGCATTAAAGTTATTAAATAAAACAGCCAGCCTGGCAGTTGGCTATGAGAAGCAATTTATACCATTGTAAATGGATTAGCAAAATGTAATTTCTTTTAACGTTTCCATTTCAATTTTTTCAAATAGATGTGCAGTTACAAATGTTAAGGAATTGTTTAAATGTTTTGCACAATGGAAAAAGTAAATATAGGTTAGAGCTTTGGACTCCCAGGTGAATTTTCTAGTATTTTCTGTTTTCTTTATGTTAAGGCTTTTCATGTACTGCTGTAAAATTTGCCCATTTGGAGACCAGGAAAAAAAAATATTTGTGCTCCTGATGAAACAGGGTATTATACTAATCATTCCTTACTAAGGAAAGTATAGATTTGAAATGTCTTGAGGACCAGAGCAAAGCCTATGGCTGTTCTTATCCTACATTCTCAGCTGGTATATTTTGACATCAAGAGCCTGCAGCAGTGCATGAGATACCAAGAGAGAGACCATACCACATATCTGTTTGTGTGAGAAGCGGGGGGAAATCTTTCTTGAAAGTATGCCTCTGTGGATTTTCTCTGAGAAGGGTTAATTAACATACATCGCTAGCAGCTCAGAAACTATAATAGTCTCTTACAATGATTTCAGCAATATCTCACCTGATCTCTTTTTTTTTCTTTTTTTTCTTTTGTATGATGTTGCAATTTAGCAATAAGATATAACAAGAAATATGACTACTGGCATGGGATAATCATGTCCTTGGGGTGTGATCAAGCACCAAGAATAAACGAGTGCTTCTAATCCCCCATGGGTGTGATTATCTCATGATAACCATATCCATCGAGAAACTACATTACTACCATGAATTGTTCACTTCTATATTTAAATGTATCAGGCAAGTGACCACGCTCGTCTCAAGCTGCCATTTTGTGTCAGACTATGTAGAAGGGGTGGGTGCAGGCGGGTTGCAGCCGGCGCCCTCAGTGCCCTGCCAACACTGCACACCAGAGCAAGGAAATTTCCACCAGGAATTCAGCTGGGTGCGCAAACCTCCTGCCTTTCAAAAAAGCTCTCCACAACAGCCATGCTTGCAAGCTGAATTAAAGTTGCTGTAGACTTTAAAAGAGGGGGTGGTGAGGGGCAAAAGTAGGGCAGCAAGAAATAACGGATGAGGCTAGCTCAGTTGAAAGCAGCCGTGGAGAAGCCTGAGGGCTAAGATGGCAGTCATCATCGATTCAAGGGAAGGGAGATGTCAAGGACAGGGAATGTCAAGCAGGAACAACAATAAGGCATCATAAGGGTGCATAGCAGTGCCAAGTCTTCCAAAAACAGCACAAATAAAGCTACTGGATTGTTGTGATTGGTCTATTTGCTGCTTGATATCACAAGAAAATGTAAAAAAAAAAAAGAAAAGATACATTTACAATGTACATCTGTCCTCTCCCTCCTACATAAAACTAATTAAAAATATTCTCTCTCTCTCTCTTCCTCTGACGCCCCCACCCCCACTGGCATGATCTTGAAATAGTCTTTGCAAACAAAGTTAGATACAAGCAAACGATCTACATGAAACCAATCGTGTCAATATATAGATAAGCAGCAGCAACACACTGGCCCTGGAAGAATAATCAAATGCTAAAGGAAGAGCTACAGGAACACAAACACACTCCAGGTTTCTGCAGTCTGCAACACTGTCTATGGTATATATGTATTCCTGAAGCATTGACACCTGCCTTTGCAGGTGATAGAATTTTATGGCACAAAATGTATTTATCCAATAGTTTTTTACACATACTTTACTGCAGCTTCTCACATAGGTGACAGAACGAATTACGTTTCTGCTGATGCTCACAAACCAAATGGGCTGATATTTTCAGGTGAGTGTACACACACATGCTTACACACACACGCACACACAGAGCAGCTTGAAGGCACACTGAAAACCAGCTGACTACAATATCTGTTCAGTTGGACCACTGAGTCTGTTGCTGAATAAATGACTACACCACAGGAAAACAGCAAACTGTTTTTAAGACGTGGGATGGATAGCAAATATTTTCAATGGTTATAAATTAGATTTTGTTTCACATTGAACAATTTTAAAATTATCTATGAGAGAAATAAGCCTCAGCACTTAGGTCATTGACCTGTGCTAGAATCATGTAAGCCCTGAAAATCCCTGACCACAGAGGAAGTGGATCTGGGACTGCAAAAAATGCTGATCTTCCAGGCATGATTATAAAGGGAAGCCAAAAGCCCCCTACATGCATGTTGCATAGAGTTATGGAGGACTGCAAGGAACTAACGTAACTTCAAAGTCTGTTTTGGTTTACTACATTGTCTCTGAAACCAAAATACCTTTGTTTGAGTGCAACTCCAGTGAAGAAAACTTCCAGCAGATGATTTCCAACTCAGCTGAGGAACTCTTCTCCTCTTGCCACTCGTGAGGTATATAGCATGTTCTTGACATATAGAGTGTTCTTTGGCAGAAATGATATAATGAAGTTACATATTCCTGATGTACAAATCTTTTTTTCTCCAGCTTTCAACGTGTCAAAATGTATGATACTTGCAAGGGAGAAAAACACACTCTTTCATAGGAGAGCTCATTTTCAACCTTTCTAAGAACAGTGATTCTCTTTCACAGTAAAGATAGCGTGATATTCACCCAAAACTTGCACTTACCTGGGACCTCCGTGACATTATTCATTACCGTGACGTTACTTCTGGCATAGCAGTGAATTTCACTGCAATAAACCGAAACCAAGGAAACCCCTGCTTTTCCACTTGCTGTTCCACTGTGTCTGATGATAAAATAGTTTTCTTAGTAAGGTGTTTTCCACATACACAAAGAAATATCCCTATTGCCCATGGTCTTCCAGTTCAAAGGGAAAAAAGATGATGGAAAAGTGGAACACAGAAGAACACTTGATCATGTTGTTTCTTTCAACTATGTAGCTATTACCAGAGATTAGTTTGAGTATTCATTGGCTGGAACTGGACAGGCTTAATAAGCAAGACAGTCATGTTCCTCATAGGCTTTTGGCCTCCTGCTGTCAGCGCTAGAGTCTGTCAATCAAATTCCCACACTAGACTAGAGGTTAAAACTATGGCAGCCCACACTTGGGGAAGCCAACAGAGAGGAGCTAGGTTTGTGGTGCATCCTTCTACGTTAGAGATGGCAAGGAAAGAGAAGGCTGCTGCGGCGTGGGCTGAGGTAATTTTGAAGAATAGCTCTATCGATAAAGATGAAGGCAGCTGAAGCTGGTTCATCACCTATTGATAAGTGCTTTGGAGGGTGTTTGTGCCTGAATTGTGTCCTCACAGAAGTAAGGAGGGATGCAGAGGCAAGCAGCACAGCTGGACACAGTAACGGTGGTTGGATAGCCAAGCCATGGTTACAAAGGCAGACAGCAGAGGAACTTCAACTCACAGTTTACAAATCTGAAGCATCAGTTGGATGAGACTAAACTTGTGTAACC
The DNA here is from genome assembly GCF_963210335.1 of Falco punctatus. NCBI lineage: Eukaryota > Metazoa > Chordata > Aves > Falconiformes > Falconidae > Falco > Falco punctatus. The sequence goes on from NC_137581.1 coordinate 78,966,664, forward strand.
ACTTGGGTTTTGTTACCATGAGGAAAAGAGAGACTGAGTGTCAAGGGGCAGCACAGGCCAGGAGTGTGGGTCTCCAGTGGGTTGCAGGGCTAAGCCTGGCAGTTGGGCTTTGGCCAGGCCTGTGGTGATGAGGCAGGGGCTGGATCTGACCCAGGTTCCCTCCATGGGCCTGATTCTGACCCCACCCGTGGGACAACATCCTGTCTCCAGAAAGGTGCCGAATGCCCACGGCTGGAGCTGTCCCCTGGTGTCCCCTGGCTGCCTTGCTCATGGCTGGGGCAGTGGGACAGACCTTGGATGCCAGGCCCTGACCTTCCACCCAGCATGGGGAGCCCCTGACGCTTCTGGACCCCACGGAGTCATCATCCATCACAGAACTCTGGCAGGGGCAGCCACTAGCTGCACTGTGTGTAAGCTGGCCCTGCGCCCCAGCAGCCAAACCTCTGGGCAGAGGGATGCCCACAGGAACCTTACACCGAGTCCAGCCAGTAGAAGTGAAATAAAACTGAGGACCAGGCTTACTGCATTAGGGTAATTCTGTTGTATGTCCACCCCAGGAAAAAGTCAGACTATACCAGGGCCAAAATATCTTCTGCAATATAAACGCACAGCTCTCTAAAGAAGCAAAATTTAATTTGTAACACATATCTAGAGTATTTTGTGGCAGAGCTGGCTTTCCCTCCTGTTTTCTTTCCACACATCGATTCTACAGGTATTCATACAACCGACTTGCTTCCTTCCAGCCTGTGATGCTGCCAAGATGGGACTTTGATGGGTCTTGTTCTCTGTGGCCTGTTTTCAGCAGAGCATTCTGCGCCCTCACATCTCCTCCGCTGCACAGAGAGTTGAAGGGACTTAGCTTCTGGCAACATCAGGACCCCAATTCCCAGTGGGTTCTATAAATGTCTCATCCTAGCTTTTGTTTTCCATCTGCATATATATTCACGTATCATGCTAAAACTAAGCAAGTAAAAAGCTCTGTGGGGCTGGCTTGTCTGGAGGCTGTTTGTCTTTTCTGTTCAGCTGCAGGCAAGCATCTGTGAAGTTTCAATATTTGCTCTAAATGAAATGTCTCTTAGCTAGAACTCCATTTCACATAGTAGTATGGCTGGTGTGGGTAAGAGGTACTCTGTAAACAGCAAAAGAAAACTGTTTGGGATGCTGATGCTACTAGTAACACAGGTGGTAATTGCTCTTCCTTGGCCTAATTTTAGATTACCTATGTTTTGCCTTTGTTATTATTCACATATATTCTTATCTTATGCTTTAAGCTGTCACCATAATCTTAGTTAGAGATAATCAGTTATCAGATATACTGGATACCTTTTTCAACTGTTGTGTGAATATCAGGGACTAAGAAAGCACGGCTGTGGACAGAGAGGACCTTGAATCATAGAAAAACACAACTTTAGAGGAACATGAAAGTTAATCCAGTTGATTGTTCCCATCCCTAAATAGGGTCACTGTTAATACCTTGTTACTACTAAAAGAGGATAGTTTAATTTGTTCATACATATCTCCACTGATGGGCATGCTGCAAATTTTGCAGCCATTCTATTTCTGTGTGTTGTCCAGATTATCCTGTCCATATCATGCATGACAACATTGAATATTTCTTGTGACAGTGTTAACTTGCTGTTTCTTAACTTCTCCCGTATGAACATCTGCCATGTACCATTTCAGTACTTCACCTGCTTAGACCTGGTTGGCATCCAGTCTCCTGTTTAGCCTTAAACAGTTCTAGTGTCGTGGAGCAGGGATAGCACAAGCCTCAGCAAATACCACTGAAGAATGTAGATGTTTCCTGGAAGAGTACTGTCTAAGAGAAATTTGTATTTTTACCTTTAAGTTCAAATTTGCAAGTCCATGAGCTGTACAATCAAATTAGTGGGAAAACAACCTCTTGCACTACAACCAGTAGAAAAAGCTTGCGTTTTCTACAAAAACATACAAGAAATTAGAGAAACTGCTATATAGCTACTTAGAAAGGGTAACAACTTTCAGTTCTAAACCCAGACATGATCCAACATAGCTCTCCAGAGATGAAAATGTCTTTTTTCCACTAATAAATCCCTGAAAAAAATATATATAATATCAGATTAACTGAAAGTAACTGAAACTTGTTATGTTGGTTGGGTTGCAGTTTAGAGTGTTGGATTGGGAAGAAGGATTTTAGTCATTCAATTACATAATGAAATTATTTTCATTTTTTATATGCCTTATAATAGCTACATTTACCATTCTATCATCATTAGTGCGTAAGGACATCTTTCTTTTAGCTGCTTAGAAATTTTTACATAGAAATCCCAGACGTAAAAGTCATTGACTTGCTGAGTTTGAAAGTTTTCTTTTCCAGCATCTTATTCTTCAGTCTCAAAGGCCTGAAACTTTTTAAATACTTGGCATTCTCTTCAGTAACAAGGTTGAAATTTGAATGTGCTACATCAATTTGGCTTCAGTTTGATGCCTCATTGAAGCACAGCCTAGCTGAGAAGAGACAAAAAATGAATATGAATGCCAACCATCTATTGGGATAACTAAGTAAAAAATCGACAGGTCTCAGTCTGTAACTGAGAAGGAGCGCTACCCCATAAGTGAGAACAAATTTATTTTGCATGAAGTGATAGAAATACAAGTTGCCAGTGATGTAACAAAATTATATAAATTTAGGAACAGGAGTTCAAGTCGCAAGGCAGTTACTCACTATACTTTTAAGGACACTGAATGATTTCATGAACTGATTCAATAGCTAAACAAATATTCAGTCCTGAGAGGAAAAAAACCCATACAAACCTAAGGTTAATGGAGACTGGTCCCAATGGATTTTTATCCCTTGATGCTGTCTCTCAGGCTTCAAATGTTCTTGTGTTTCTATGCATGCAAATGAGCTGCTTACAAAATCCAGCTCTTTCAAGTATGTTCTAAGTACTACTGTCTATGTCATTTTACAGTAAACACATTTTTGTTGCATAGCAGTATGTTTCTTTTATGAGATGGATAAATATGCAAAATGTTTCTGTAACTATTTGTCAGATAGTCAAACAGATTTTTTGTCTATCCTCAGGCCCCTTTTATGTTCACTCTCTGAACATATGTGACAAGAGCTCTCTGAACACAAACACTTGAAGGAATCAAATTGCAAGCTTTTTCTACCAACATTTGTACAAAAAATGTAAGAGTACATTTCATTATGTAATGGAGTAGAAATACCCTGTGATTTGTGACCAGCTTTTATAGTTCCTGATTTCACAGGAACCTGTAAAGTTTTGTTGATCCTCATGCTGGTACTATTTGACAATATAAAGATCTCAGGAAGGAAAATGAGAAATGAAAGCCAAAGTCCTTGTTAATATGTCAGCAACCAGATGTCAATGAAACTATCTCCCAGTTTCCTTGGAGTCACTCCAGATGCAATATGTGAAAAATGAGCAACTGCTCAAATCATAGCACAAGCAAAGCTAATATGCTGCAGAGAGAAGACAGATATGCTGAAGGACTTGCCTGTTCTGCAACATGCACTGTTACTGAGGACACTTGTTCAGGGATCAGTTGATGCAATTGCATCTTCAGAGGCTCTGCATTTTCTGCACTGATAAAAGTCAAATTTCCTAGTTTCTTGATCCAGTGGTAAGCCAGAGACTTCAGTGGCCACACACCTCAGTAACCAGCTCACCAGTCTTATTTCAACCACAGATGCAAGTGTGGGATGGAACTTACCTGGAGGCGGTTTTGCTTGCAACCCAGGAGCTCAGCCTGCCTGCATCAAGTTTCATCATGGCTTAGTCTTGCAATGTCTCAGTGCGCAGAGGTTTCAGTCTACCCAATGCCCAGGATGCAAAATGGGTATAGCCTATGAAGTCATTGGCACAACATGTCTCAAGAGCTGTGAAATTGCTACGAAACAGGCTCCTGTGATGTCATTGGTATAGAAGCTTTTGATGAATATGAAATTTTGCCATTCTCCAATTAATAAAAAATAAAATAGATATATTAAACAACTGGGTCTAAATCATGTATGCCTCTACAAAACAGAATCTAATACACAACCATCTTTTTCATATAAAGGTTAGTAATACATTTTTTTATTATTCTGGGGAGGTTGCAACCTAAGCTAAAGCCCTTAGACCTCTGCAAATATTCTTTTCTAGGATAATAATACACTGTTGTTGTTGATTGCAAATAGTGTCTTTAAAATATTCTAGAAGACTGAAAAGAAAGGGAAGTCTTTCACTCTTCAACTTTTCTTTCCATGCCCAAATTTCAACTTTGCCTGTTTAGGTGGTTGTGTTGCTTCATCAGTACTCCTATGAGATATAACGGGCCAAGGATTCAATCATAATTATTCTTAAAGCACAAAGTCAACAGCATCTTTTCAAGAGTTGTATAAAGAATGCTTTGATTCAAGCTTCTGTGTACCAAGATGAATGAGACCTTTTATGATGAGCTCTTGCAAATGCACCCAGGAAGCTTCAAATGATGTGACTAGCTACAGTCATGCCTCCAAGCTGCTAGGAATTACTAAAACAAACAGCCATTCTACTTTATTTGGGTGAAAGTTTTTCTCTTTATGAACTAATCAATCAGTCTGGGCCTCTCCCTGTGATTCAAAACACATACAAGGAAGTTCTATTTCCACAGAAGTCCCCAGATTTTGAGATTAGTGTGGTAAACATTTGGGTGTTTTTTTGTTCTACAGTCACACAACTGCAAAAGCACAAACATTTTTCATATTAAGAGACCAGCCAACACTCCCAAATTCTTATCCTGTAAGAACTATATATTCATGCAACTCTCCATGATGTAATATTGCTAGAAGTCCTGCAAGCTGTGGACATTCTTCTTACCAATATTACAATAACACTTACAACGTGATTAAGCAGAGGATACAAACTTAGAGCATGAAGATATCTTGATATTTTTATATCTAGTTCCACTCCCCGATGGTACTGCCATAAGTAGATAGGTGTTATTCAGGATGAGGAGTTAAAGGCACTAGTTATGAGAGCAGTTATTTCACTCCCTTGTGTGTCGTTGGCCATAGAAAGCTGCATGTTCCTATTGCCTCAACAAGATGGGCCCCTCAGAATGCAGCAGACATGGGTCTTCCAGGTGAAGTGCTGAATATGGATTTGAGCATGAACAATTTAGTACTAAATATAAGAATGTTTATAAAGATGAGGAGCAAAAACTGAGAATTTGAGTTAGGACACACTTTTAGCAACATAAATAAGAACATTATTGCAGGTATTTTCAAAGTTATCTAGGATAATATAAAGAGTATTATGCAGTGCAAAATGGTTCCAATACAAGTGGAATCGAACAACAACAAGAACAATGGTTCATCTAGGTTGGAGAATTTGCCAGAGTTAAGTCAGCCTATGCCCTGTGTCAAAAACACTTCTGTAAAGAAAAAAAGAGGGGTCACTGTCATAGGAAAATTTCTCCTAAGGGGAACAGAAGGCCCAACATGCAGACCAGACCCACTTCTTAAGGAATTCTGCTGCCTCCCTGGGGCCCAGGTTAAAGATGTGAAGAAAAAGCTGCCTACCCTGGTATGGCCTCAGGTTATTATGCATTACTGATTTTTCAGGTAGGCAGTGATGAAGTTGCAACAAGTCTGAGGGCCATCAAGAGAGACTTCAGGACATTGGGACAACCAGTTAAGGGATCAGGAGCACAGGCAATGTTCTCCTCTGTCCTTCCAGTTGCAGGGAGTGATGAGGGAAGAAACAGGAAGAGCCAGCAGATCAATACCTGGCTCCAAGCCCGCTGTCACCGGCAGAATTTTGGATTCTTTGATGATGAGTTGGTATAGACAATACCAGGCCTGCTGGAGACAGATGGGAAACACCTGTAAAAAAGAGAGGAAAGGCTCTTGGTGCAGGAATTAGCAGAGCTCACTGAAAGAGTGATTTAACTAGATTTAACTTTAAACTAGATTTGAAGGGGGAAGAGGATAAAACTAGGCTCACTAGAGAGAAGCCTGAGGGCAGAATGTCAATGTTTGAGGGGTGGTATACTAGCGAGGTACTTCAGTCTGCCATCTCAGTAGAGGGAGGTGATGGAGATCTACATAGCAGCAAAGACACAAGGGTTATTGATGTGTTAGAAACGACCAAAGCACACAAGAATGGTCATGTAGGAATTAGGGCTTCTCCCCAAAAAAAAAGTGGTGGGATCAGCCCAGCTGAAGTGCATCTACACCAATGCATGCAGCATGGACAACAAACAGGAGTAGTTAGAGGTCATTGTGCAGCTGACAGATGAAATGTTCTACAAGCAACTGGGAGAAGTCTCACAAATGCTAGCCCGTGTTCTCATGGGGGACCACAACTTACCAGATGTCTGCTGGAAATACAATACAGTGGAGAGGAAACAGTCTAGGAGGTTCCTGGAGTGTGTGGAAGAGAAACTTACTGACACAGCTGGTGAGTCAGCCAGCTAGGGAAGGCGCCCCTCTGGACATGTTCTTTGTGAACAGAGAAGGACTTCTGGGTGAAGTGATGGTTGGAGGTTGTCTTGGGCATAGCGATCATGAAATGATGGAGTTTTCGATTCTTGGAGAAGTAAGGATGGAGGTCAGCAGAACTGCGGCCTTGGACTTCTGGAGGGCTGACCTTGGCCTGTTGAGGAGACTGGTTGACAAGAGTCCCTTGGGAGGCAGGCCTGGAGGGCAAAGGAGCCCAGGTAGGCTGTGCGTTCTTCAAGAAGGAAATCTTAAAGGCTCAGAAGCCGGCCCTCCCCATGTGCCAAAAGACATGGTGGGGAAGAATGGCCTGGCTGAACAGAGAGCTTTGTCTAGAACTCAGGAAAAAAAGCAGTGTTTATGGCCTTTGGAAGAAGGGGCAGACAACTCAGGAGGACTACAAGGATCTCGCAAGGTTATACAGGGAGAAAATTTGAAGGTGCAAATCTGGCTACTGCCATAAAAGACAACAAAAAATGTTTCTATAAATGCCTTAGCAGCAAAAGGAGGGCTCTCTTATTGGGTGCAGGGAGAAACCTAGTGACAAAGGATGAGGAAAAGGCTGAGGCACTTAATGCCTTCCTTGCCTCAGTCTTTAACAGTAAGGACAGTGTTTCTCTGGGTACCCAGCCCCCTGAGCTGGAACACAGGGACGAGGAGCAGAAAGAAGCCTCCACAATCCAAGGGGAAATGGTCACAGACCTGCTACACTAGTTAAACACAGTCTATGGGGCCGGATGGGATCAGCCCAAAGGGTGCTGAGGGAGCTGGTAGAAGTGCTCACCAAGCCACTTTCAACCTTCTATCAGCAGTCCTGGCTAACTGGGGGGGTCTCAGCTGACTGGCGGTTAGCCAGTGTGATGCCCATCTACAGGAAGGACTGGAAGGAGGATAGCAGGGAGCTACAGGCCTGTCAGCCCGACCTCAGTGCTGGAGCAGATCATCCTGAGTGCCATCACACAGCATGTACAGGATAACCAGGAGATCAGGCCCAGTGAGCACGGGTTTATGAAAGGCAGGTCCCGCTTGATGAACTGCATCTCCTATGATGAGATGATCCGCTTAGTGGGTGAGGGAAAGGCTGTGGATATTGTTTAACTGGACTTTAGTAAAGCCTTTGACACCATTTCCCACTGTGTTCTCCTGGAGAAACTGGCTGCTCATGGGTTGGACAGGTGTGCTGTTCACTGGGTCAAAAAAATGGCTGGATGGCTGGGCCCAAAGTGTGGTGTTGAATGGAGTTACGTCCAGTTAGCAGCCAAGTGATGGTTCCCAGGGCTCAGTACTAGGGCCAGTTCTTCTTAGTATCTTTATCAAAGATCTGGACAAGGAGACCAAGTGCACCCTCAGTATGTTTGTAGATAACACCAATCTGGGCAGGAATGTTGATCCGCTTGAGGGCAGGAAAGCTCTACAAGGTGATCTGGACAGACAGACCAATGGGTCAAGGCCAATTGTATGAGGTTCAACAAAGAGAAGTGCCAGGTCCTGCACTTGGGTCACAACAACCCCATGCAATGTTGTATGTTTGGGGAAGAGTGGCTGGAAAGCTGCCTGGTGGAAAAGGACCCTGGGGATACTGTTCAACAGCTGCCTGGATATGAGCCAGCAGTGTGCCCAGGTGGTCAAGAAGGCCAACAGCATCCTGGCTTGTATCAGAAACAGTGTGACCAGCAGGACTAGGGAAGTGATCATCCCCCTGTACTCAGTGCAGGTGAGGCTGCGCCTCAAGTACTGTGTTCAGTTCTGGGCCCCTCTCTGCAAGAAAAATGTTGAGGTGCTGGAGCATGTCCAAAGAAAGGCAATGAAGCTGGTGAAGGGCCTAGAGAGCAAGTCTTATGAGGAGCAGCTGAAGGAAATGGGGTTGTTTAGCCTGCAGAAAAGGAGGCTTAGAGGAGATCTTACTGCTTTCTACAACTACGTGAGAGGAGATTGTAGTGAGGTGGGGGTAGGTCTCTTCTCCCAAGGAGCAAGTGATAGGAAAAGAGGAAACAGTCTCAAGTTGTGACACCAGGGCAGGTTTAGGCTGAAATTTCTTTGCTGAAAGGGTTTGTCAAGCATTGGAACAGGCTGCCCAGGGAAATGGTTGAGTCACCATCCCTGAAGGCATTTAAAAGACCTGTAGGTGTGGCATTTAGGGACATGGTTTAGTGGTGGACTTGGCAGTGTTAGGTTAATGGTTGGACTCTATGACCTTAAAGGTCTTTTGCAACCTAAATTATTCTAACATTCTATGATTCTAAGAATTAGTGAAATATCAGGTTTTATAGTGAATTTAGAAGTTTTTCTTTGAGATTAGAATTAGTTTGTGGAATTAAACCCTTCTCCATTTATGTCAAAATGGGATGCGCTGCCCCAAGTTAAAGCTAGATATAAGCTTTAAAAAATATGCGAATTTCAAGCAATTATTTTGTTATACTATCACAGCCAGATTCTCCCATAGAAAAAAATACTTATCTAATAATACTTCAATCCTGATATAATTTAATTAACAATATTAAATTAGATTTAAAAACACTACCAGGAAAAGAAGAGTGATACATAAGAAGTCTAATTTTTCTGAAAGTCAGATGCCACCTAATGGATGGGTAGGTAATATGCAGAGCCACCTATCCTGCCTAAATGGTACCCTCACTATCCAGAATCAAAAATGCGTTCATTGCTAAGCTTAAAGAAAATTTTAGAATACCACTAAAAAAAGGTTGAAGAAAGAGCTATGTATTGATACCACTGGGTGGAGTTCTGATCAATTTTAAAAGTGATCCAAACACAGATGGATATATCCAATTTCACCACTGTCAAAAGCCATAGAGGTCAGAATTGTCCTGACTCGACAATGACCTTGAATTTCTACCAAATGCAAATAAGAAGCGTTTAGTCCTTTGATGCTCTTCTGCTAAAGAAGAGACACTTTCTTCAAAACCTATTTAGGAATTTGATTAACAAAGTTAGTAACTTTGATGCCTTCCTGACTATCAGAGATACCAACATAAACTGACAACCATATGACAAAATGCAAGGACAGCTAAGGGAGGGACTATTGCAATTTATTCTAAAGGACAGAGAGAAGATGAATCAATATTTATTACTAAAAGACTCTGTTGGGAATTTCTGCACTTCAAAGGAAGTCAAAATTTGTCCTTGAAGAGTGAAAAAACTGCTTTTCTAAAACAGTGACCTGACTGGAATCCAAATTGTTGTTCTAAAAATTCAGACTCCTGCCAGGCTCTGATTTCAGGAATATCCAAAATCAATACCCTTAGCATGCCTCCACAGATTTCTGTGCAGAATTCTCATTTCATGTATCAACTGAGAAGGCTATGCCAGGAGCAGAAGAGAAAAGAGAGTATTCTAAAGCAGTCTCCAGATTTTTAAATTATTCTCTTGAAAACAACAATTGGGCAACAACAATCAGGCTGGATTATAGGATGTACATCTAATAGGTGAGAAAAGTTTGCCTTGGTCACTAATTTAATTGTCTCTGTTACATGTACAATATACACAAAGAGTATATTGCAACCATAAGAAGACATGGTCTGCATTTTATCTTTTAAGCTGAATTTAATCATAACCTAATTTACGAAGTTACCTTGTTCAGTGGTCTTATTATTGCTAAACTACAAAGAAGTCATAATTCTTGCAGTGTGTTTGTCTGACAATAATATGCAGGGTATGAACCTTAGAGTAGTATGTATTATGTCATATCTTTTGGAGTTTACTGTCTTATGGTTACCTTTCAAAACAGGTCACAGAATTGTCAGGACACTAAAGGTATCCTGACAATTAGCCATACTGAAACCATACTACTAAGCCATAGTACTGTCATATTGCTATGACATTAGCCATACCAAAATTAATTAGCAATTTAAACATACCTGAGGACTTACTATCACTATCAACACCATTCTTTTCCTACAAGTTCAGCCTCTCTTCTGTCCTGTGTTTGCATATGAAGTAACACATGCAAAAAGAAAAAACTAGCTCTCCCCCTTTTGTAATAGCTATCATCTGTGTGCTTGAGAGGCAAAAGAAGGAGAATTTTCTCATAATTCTTAGTCTTGCTTAAACCTTCCTGCTTGTGTTGAATAAAAAGCAGAATCCATTTTTACATTCATTTTCGATGTGTTCTGTGTTTCTATTTATGGAAGGCATTCAATGTGTGCAAATATCACATTCTTTTGAATTCTGCTATATTTCCATTCTGGCTCAGTAATTAAAACAGATAATGATTACCCTAACTAAATACCAAAAGCTCAGAGTTTTGTATTTTTTTTTTCCTTTCTGTACCTTCAGTTGGTTGGTATTTATTCCTTTTTGTCATATGGGCTTTGCATTTGACAATGTTTTGGGAGAGCATCTCTAATCTCCACAATAACACAGGCAGTACAAACACCTCACTGCACTTACTGCAAGCATTTAATCAATCTTTGCATTAATTAATTTCAACTTTCCTCTTACATGGTACTTAACTGGACTGGGGGTTTTTTGCCTTCCATTATTTTACCACTAATCCTGTGTTAAATTGAAGCTCCTCTAGCCATTTTGACATTCATACAACACAGAGTTACTGTAACTAAACCCTCTTGAAAATTCTACCTTCTCTTTAATACACACTGTAGGATGTAAGGATGCTGTATGACCTTGAGCAGTAACTGGCAAATGACCTTGAACATTCTTTCTAAATCCTATACTTTGATTTAGTAAGAACATTTCTTAAGAAAAACTGTTTAATAATTTAACCATATTGTATTACTCAATATACTTATTTTTGTTTATTTATTTTTAATTTTGATATTAGTTACATAACAATATTGTTTGGGACAGGTTTTCTTCACTAAATAAATATATGTTATTGAATTATCCCTTTAAGGCTGGTTACTAAATTATGTTAATAATGATCTACTCTTGTCTTGCAACTATGGAATAAAAATATCCTTTAGAGATTTCTGTGTTCTTAGTAATAGGCTAAATAATGACATGATGGAATCCTATTTCTTATTGAAGATGTTGGCTTCCACACTACTCATTATTTCTTTCACTGATTTATTACTAATTACTGCAGTGCCCAAGAGACCCAGTCATAGGCCAGAATGTTCTGCACTATGTAACTATTGAACAAACATTTATACTTTCAGATAAAAGTGGAAATACTGTTCAAACTAGTGACAATAATATTTCAATAATGTGTACACCTTCACTCATTTACCTTTCATTTCAGGAAGTGCTATTCATTCATATATTTTTAGAAATTGTTGGGTTTAATCATTATTTTATATCTTTTTAATTATTTTAATAAACATTGTTTTATTTCAAAGCATAGTGCGATTTTTCTATTTCAGCAACCTCATTTATCCCAAAATGGGACAGAATGGGAGTATTAATCTCATGAACACTATTTATCAATAATTCCATGCGTTACATTTGTTTATGCGTTAGGTTGGTGAGAAACAATTGGTTAATCCCATCCTACTATTGATCTTGATAAAATGACTTGCTTTCTTTTCTTTCTGGTACAATTAATGTGAAAATTAACTACTGAATAGCACTTTGATGGATCGCTCTCCTCCCTGTGATTTCCATTTTGTAGAGATGACATCAGATCACAGGCATCTGTAAGGTTACCCCACCAATAGTCCCTAGCTTGATGGCTGTCAGACTTTCCCTTGCCATAGGCTCCTCAGCCCCACACAAAACCAAAAGTGAAATCATGGAGGTCACAGAATACAAGGCTAGAGAGAGTATCCAGATGCCACTCTTTGTCCTCTGGTCCCAAACCAATGCATTTACACTTCTGGCAAACACCTGAAGGAGATACCTTTATTTCTAATTCTTAGAGTCCGAGGAAAAAGAAAACAAACCTCAGATAGTGGCAAGCCATTTTACACTATAGGTGCTTAGCTTACAGGGAAAAAGCAACAGTGACACACAGCCTGAAAAAAAATAATTAAGAGTTCTACAAAGCAATGCTAATAACAAGGCAAAGATTAAGTGTTTTTAATAAAAAAAGGCAATCAAGTAGGTTAAAAGACTAAATGGTATCAAGAAAATTCAGATTTTATGCTGGGCCCTGCATTGGCAGAAAAGAACATTCCAATACACTTTTGGTTGTTTAATATTTCTTCTGTTTTAATTGATCCTGCAGTGTTTTGCATTTCACAGACACATGCTATTGCTCCTTTGACACAGCAAGTTGTTGACCATATGCTTGACAGAATGGGGTACTACTCACAAGAAATCTTGCCTGCTGATAAAACTATTGTTGGCAGATTTAAAAGTTGGGTTTTTTTTCTATATAGAGAGATTATGAACAACTAACTGCACTGAGAGTTGCGTGTTTATTGTGTTGCAGTCACATTCAGATTCAGCCCACTTGGTTTACAGAGATTTTTTCTGACTGTCACCTGCCTGATTCTGAGAGCCAGGTTTGCAGATTCTAGCATGGGCATCACACCAACAAATCTGGAAACCAAAATTTGTTGTAAGGAAGGCCAGCTGAAGCGTAGAAGTCTCTTTGTCCATTGAGGTGAAGATTCTGCAAGAAAATTTAGTTCATAAATCCTCAGGTAATAGGCAAGTGAGAGTAAAGACCTGCTTGCTCTATGCTGCTTGTGTTCCCTCCACAGTATTAGTAGACATAGAAAGTAATTAAAAAAATATTGTCAGAAAATTTAGTAGATCATGCTCAAGAGGGGAAACAGAGATAGGAGGTGGGGGAGAGGATTATGAATGACATGTGAGTAATAACACTTCTGCAAGTGAAGGTAAAAGCTGTTATGTAAGAGAGAAAAATGAAAACAATCAAACCTGCACCAAATATTCATGTGCAATGTCATGTATTTTTCTTTTTACTTGAAGATTTGGGAACTGAGAAAAGTAATTAAGGAACTATGGAAGTGTGTATGTCAAAAATCAGTAAGAAAGGTTTTCTTATGGAGTACTTGGTTTGATCAAAATCTCAAAGAAGCTCACTGCAAGGAAGCTGATGCCTAAACGTTGCAGATGCTCGATGATTAAAGCTCTAAGGAGTTCATCCAGATCTCTGAACCACAGGCTATTGACCCATCAATACAAGGCAGTGGTATGCTGAAAACAGAGAACAAGTTGCCTTTTCCCCACTAGATTCTACTTTACTTGTTAAAGAGGATTGCTACAGTCATTGTCTTACGAAGCTCCTGAGCTTATTCCATAACCCATGAACAGAAGCAGGTCCAACTCAGCCGCAAGGTAAAGCATGAGGGCTGTCCTGAACCAAATAGTATTTTGACTACACAGATTGGCATAGCTTCCTCACCAAGCCCCAGAGTCAGGGAATGTGAATCCACTACAGCTCCCAATTTTTCTGCCAGAAGCACACTCTCTCCACATCTGACCAAGACCTCTGTGCATAGGCAGAGCTCATGTGTATGTCCTGGGCCAGAAAATTGTGAAGGGCACAGATATGGCCTGCAGCAGACAGCAGCCAGATAACCTGATGGCAGTTTAGTGCTTTGGGTAGATTGTAGCATGCAAGCCCTTCAGGACTTCACCTGCTGAACAGGTGTAGGCCTATGCTTTAAAAGAAAACTCCTCTTTCAGTATCGTATTCAGTGAAGCTCAATTCCAGACTAATTCCTTCCTTATGTTTGCTGCAGCGACTCTTAGATAATATATAAGAAACAAAAGGCATGTTGTTTTACTAGGATTTTTAAGAAGTTATTCATCGCTGTATTTTAGTTGAGATCTGTGAAGAAACACATGCAGCATATTTTGAGAATGTGCTATGCCAGGTTACCCTAAAGTCACAGTGTGTTTAAACAACCACTTTATTCTACCATCTGGTGCATGATAGGTTTCTGATAAATACGTGCCTGCGCTTTGACTGTGGGATGCACACAAGTATGGAGACCGGATTTTTCCAAGATGTTTGTCTAAGTCTCAGACAAACAACTTCGGCAATGTGCAGGAGCTTTCTGAGAGTGCAGCAGTAATTCTTGCCCTTAATTTTCCTCCCCACAGCCCCACCACACATCCCCAAAAAAGGACAGTGTAGGGTGAGCTCAGACTATTGCTGTAGGCCAAAGAGGTGACTGTAGCTCAAACAAACGTAGCCAAATACGAGACTGGATTTACGTATAGACAAAATCAACATTTGCGTAAGGCAGCTGACTGCTGAGCACCACTAGGGTCCCTGCTTTGGGGAAATGGAGGAGAGAGCAGCTCTGGCATTCGAGCAACACATTGTGCTATCCCTCCAAGTTCAACTTCCAAAGTCTGTTACCACTGCTCTCCTGCCTGGCTTCTCCCCATCCACTTAGATTTGCCCTTTCTCTGCTGCAGGAGAAGGTCTTGCCGCTGTCCTGTCTCCTTCCCTCCTTCCCACACAACACCAACATCTCAGGTGAGCAAAAGCTCCCAAGGCCACAGCAGGAGGAGGATGCTACGGCACAAGGGAGAGGGGACTTTTGGCTGGGATGCACAGGTAACACGGTCACCTGTGGCAGGAGGAGGAAGCTCCAGCACCAGATGGGAAACAGTCACAAGCAAAGCATGAGGTTTTCTTCCAGAAGATGATAGGCTGAGGGATGAGAGAGAAATAGTCCTGTGAGCACTGACGGCCCTCCAAAGTCTGCACAACCCCAACAAACCACCTTGGCCTCTCCCAGGGCCACAGAAATCCTGGGAACCCCTCCAGCTTTTCCTTTTTTATCTGCAAGTCCTGAAGCTGTGGACCTTTTCCAGCCTTCATTATTCAGTTCTCCTCAGTGGTTCATCTCAGCCTTCCTCCACTCTTTACTGCCATCAGAACTGATCATCTTCTCCCTGAGGATGTCCTCATTCAGTTTTACCAACACCACTGAGAAACCCTGAGCTAGCTCCAAGCTTCTTTTACTTTCCATAGATTGTGGCAATGTCATTGCAGTCATGTGTTGTTCAGTGCTGTCTGCAAAGCCTGCCCACAAACCTGCTAAATGCTTATATTTTTGAGATGTGAAAAGATGGAGCTGTGAGGTCAGCTGTGCAATACCAGACCCAAGTTCACCTGTTTGTGGGCAGAAGCCCTGGTATTCTTATGCTGAGCAATTCAGGGTCTGGCCAGTGACAGTATCATTAGATAACACTTTAGAGAATATTTTATTGAGAATAACTCCATGTAATGCAGAATGGATGAGACAGCTGAGGTCTGATCCCAACTCTACCATTTTTTTCATTGTTTATAACTTAAACTTCAGATCCTAAGAATTTGCCTTCTAAGCCTTGCTCTATATTTCGGTCTCAGCTCAGTACATGAAACTTTCTAAAAACATAACCTCTTCATACCTCATAAATTTTGCGGTTGACAAGCATATTAAGTAAAATATGATAGAAGTGACCCAACCCCAGTGCTCTCTACTTTCCAGAAAAATTGCTGTATCAGACCAGGCCAGTGTCACACATTGTCAGACATGTCACCAGTCTTGGCCAGTGTCTGACAAAGCTTTAGAGAGCTACAAAGTGCAAGCAATAAATACCCTTATGACTAAGATGAAAGTTAATTTGTGTTCCCACTTAATTAGTTCTTAATTTATACCCTGAAGGGCAAGGGTTGAGCTCACATAAAACTGTGTGCTTTGGAAAATGAGTGCTTCCATTTTTCATACTCTACTGGAGTTCTTCTCAGTATATCAGCATATTGTTTTAATAATATCTTGTAGTGGTAAGTTCCATCAGGTTTTTTTGTGCTGAATAACATAAGGGAAAAGAGCCTGACAGAAGTTTTTTAAGTTGGTATTTTCATAGTACTCTATGGCTACCTAGTGCATTAGTGTATAATAACAAAGTAAGCAAGAGTCCACTCTACTGCCTCTGTCAGACTTTCTCTTATAGACCCATCTCTTACAGATCTATCATGCTTCCTGATATACATTAAAGGAATGAGCTACTTTTATCTTGTTTAATCTTCTCTTTCAAAAAACTCTGCATACAGCTATAATTTTTATTGTTGCTTCTGGGTCTTTCCTACTTCTTCCTCCTTGCTGAGGTTAGACAAGTAAAACTGAGCAGTAGTTGAGGTTAGCACATTGTACCCTTCATTATTATTCACCAAACACTGCTATCTGACCTTGGGAGAACATTGTTCAGGTTTATACTTCTGTCATTTCAGTAAGTACAGTTATTTGTGAACACAAAACCACAGAGTTGTTCTCCCCGGCACACACTGCCTCTCTTTGCTGAAGGGAACATCTTGAACTCTTCACATGCGTTGACTCATTGTGACGGATGAAGTAGGATGTGACATCCCACTTACAGTTCCCCAGCATAAACAGTTGAAACATAATAAGAGCTCCCATCTGCCTCACTCTTTTGCTCCCCCAAAACTAAAAGAAAAATTAAGAACTGAAGTAATTAACATCTTCATTCAGAGAACAATTAAATTAGAAAGCAGGAACATCCACATCTTTAAGCAGATACCAATGCTAAAGTTATGTTTCTCATACTCCAAACAGCAGCAAAATTCTTACCTTTGAAGAAAAATACACATGAAGAGGACTTGTTCCTGGTATAATTTTATGTCTACCTGGATCTACAGATTGACGTAGGTTAGAATCTTCCACACCGCATACTTGTATCTGACAGTGCAAACTGAAATTTATCTAAAGTGAAAAAATGGGGTATGCTATTTCTTAGCACAACATGACTGTAACAGGAATATAATAATCTTTAGGGCTGGAATCCATTTCTTGACCTGATTTTCTTCTGTAATTAATGAACAGCGTAACACTTCACTGAAATTCTCAATAGGACTGCAGTGTATACAAACGTTTTCATAGGTACCCCCCTGTAACAGAATAAATTGTAATTTTTCTATTTCCTGTAGCTACTTCCAGACAGTGAATGCCACCCAGGACTTTAGTTACCAGGAATGGAAAAGTAATTCGTGCCCAAAGCAACAGGGGAAAAAAGTCTATAAAAATGAACTTGAAAAAATACCATTTTATGGTGATACATTTTAGGAAAAAGGCTTCCAAAACCCAACTGAGATTTAAGCTACCTAAGTCCAAAGTACTTTGAGAGCTTTGATGGAAAAGATGTAAAGCATTATTCAAAATAAAATTCAACCTTTATATAGTTCTACAGGAATTTGACCTATTCTATGTCTTTTTGTTACCACTACTTGATAGGTCAGGGACATTTTCAAGTATGATAACTAGAAACGTTATGTGCGCTCACTTAAATAAAATTACTGAAACAATATATATTTTTAAATGGTTTTAAATTTAAACTTATTGAAATAATTTATTTTTAAAAGTTCATTGCTAAATGAAACACTAAATTTAATTAAACTTTTTTTTTTCTTTAGTGGGAAACTGACCCTCAAAGAACAATTAGATTTGTGTTTTGGACACTGGCTATGTCTGCAGAAGGCCATCAACATACAAAATGAGACTGGTTCTGTGGAAATCAAGCATTAGAGCTGTGTTAGTGGAGTACTTTCCCCAGCCTATTTAGCCTCGTAGAGAAAAACACGTCTGCCTGTACAGGGCAACACTGTCTCCATCTCCACCTCATCACATCAGAGGGTACATTAAATTAGCTGTATGGGACCAGATCAAAAGCTCATGTGGTATGAAAGGACTTTCATTCAAGGTGGAAGAAGCCCTGGGAAAGAACACAGAGCAGTCCTTCCCCAGTGTACTGTCCCATCAGACCTCAGCTGCAGATGTTTAGGTCCTCAGCCACAGCTGCATCTGAACTACTTATTCAGTAGCCCTTGGCGAAGGTGTGTCCATCAATTTGCCAAATGCTATTTTCGATCCACTTACGCTTTAAAAAAGTAGTTATATTTTAACCTGCACATCTTGTGGCAGCGAATTATGCAACTTTAATTAAATGGTGAGTGAAAATTTATTTTTGTCCCTGTGCATCTGTGTCTGTGTGTCTTAAATGTACTACCTAATCAGCTTGTTGGGTATCACCTAGTTTCTGTATTACAAGAAAGAGCGAAACTTACTCCCTGTTCACAGCATTCATGTCCTGTTACCTTTGTTAGTGCGTATTTCTTTTCCAAGATAAAACATAGTGTACATTGACTATTCTCACACAGTAGGCAAGCTATTCTATGTCCTTGGCCATCTTTCTTTTCCTTCTTCATACCTTTTTTGTTCATTGAAGTTATTTCTGATATACCACGGCCAGAACTGTAAAATATTCAGGATACATGTATACCAAGGAGTTTAGTGCAAACACAAGGTTTTCCTTTCTGGTTTTCTTTTTTCCTTTTTCCCTGATCCAGCTTGCTTTTTTGAACACTATAGACAATGAGATGACACTTTCAGAGGATTATTCACAATGACATCCCTAAGGACTCTTTCATACCAGCTAATTTAGAGTCTATCATTATGTTTCTACACTATAAATTATTAGATATATTGGGTACGGTCCTACCCACTCTACAACTTAGAGTAATAGATACCATTCTAACTAGTTTTATTACTACTCTTCCATTTAGTATTTACTGGATTGCTGGACAATAAGATACAGCAGTACCTTGGGACAGTACTTTTAGCAGTACCAGGCAGCACCCATGGCCCATATATCCAGTGACTGCATTATACACAGAGGAAATTCAGTTTACTAACACATCTTACTGTGCATACAATTTTCTGTTACAGTCTTAACACTGTCACTTGTAGATATGTCAGCTCAGATTCAGGTAAGTTACTGTTCAATAACAGGATTTCCAGAATAGATTATATCATGCTTCCCAGATATTTTCTTTCTGTATATTCTTTTCTGCCCACCTCAGACACACTTAACCTGTGCATAGCTGCACCACATACAGAAGTTTATCATTTAAGTTTGAACTTGCTGTTCTTTGTGAAAATGTATAAAATGGTATGCACAGGTAGCACACATGACATAAATCCTTACTTTAGTAAATAGAGACGTTACTTTGTGTCAAATAGAAATCTCTTGTATAAATAGCCTGTTGTGACAGACTGTTGTATAATTTATTAAAAATATATTCACTTATGCATTTAGATATTTTAGTTAACCTTTTTTTAATGAATCCTTTCAATACATTCCAAACCCTATAAATGGTTCTTTCTACCCACTGGGGTCTTATTGAGAAATTTACAACTGCTGAATGAACCTGTTTCAAAATTATGATAAATCTAAAAGGTTTTAGTAAGATGCTTGAGGGGCAACTAGTAACACTTTTTCTGACAAATCCCTCTATAACTTTTTGTATGATTTGCCTGGGGAAAACTCTGTCCTGGGAATAGGAAGGGCTTTTGAAGTTGCAGGTTTAGCTTTGGTGAAGTGAGGCTAGAGAGCCTAGGGATCAGGTCAAGTCTACACACAAAGGGGACATTTTTGAGGAGAAGGCAGTGGTTGTTTCTCTTTGATCTACCCAACAAATATTGACAGGGCATGGGTTTTTTTAAAGACATAAGTGCTCCACAAGCCAAACTCATTATTAAGTCACTTCAGAAAATAAAAACTCTTGTCTTATTAAAGAACAGATGCAAACGCTGAAGGAGGACTTATGTCTACCATGCTGTATCACTGCCTGCAAACGCTGACAGATACCTGTAGTTTTGGCTGAACCGTTCAAAAGCAGGTTGCTGCAGACACCTTGCACGGAAAATTGTGCCAGTATGCAACATAAAACCAGGTGCCAGCCCAGCAGCTCCACTTGTGATATCCGGAGACACCTCAGCAGAAGCATATGCCAACTTTTTGTGTGCATGCTGGGAAAGCAGCTTTAAGGGAGAGTTTCTGAGGTGGGTGAAACCTCCCTGATGGGAAGCTGACAGGGGTAGTAGCCCTGATGGGAGGAAGGCAGGATGGTCAAGAGACACTGTTGCTATGGCAACACTGCCTGAGAAAGACAAAAAACAAAACCTGCGATTAAAAGGGAACGGCTGAAATAGGGAGAAAAATGGGGCTACCAGCACCATGCCAGCCCTGCACTGGTGCGTGCTGTCACAGGCTGACACGCACTCATCACGTCAAATGACTACAGCTGCCAGTCAATCTGTCAAGCTGTGATTTCACTTGGCTGTCTGGCCAAACTCTGGGTGCTCCTAGGCAGCCATAGACTGAAAATGAGTTTGGGGTGTTTGAATAAAGTCTCAAATAATTTTGTGGGGGCATGGTGCCCAACATAGCTTGAATGCTTTAATAGGTTCAAATAGGTCTTGGAAGCCTTTTGGCAGCCCTCAGCACCGAAGTAACTTCCAATGGAAAAAAAAATAAAAAGAAAAATTAAAAAAACAATATCCATTGCACCTACATGAGTCAAACCTGAAGAAAGGAATCAGTAACTTGTACACATTGTTCCTTATGTGTTTATTGTAAAAGCAGTTGCAGGCTGAGTAACCTTGATTTAACAACTCCATGGCACAACAGCAATTGCCAGATTTTCTTTGTGACCGGATCTGGGCAGAAGGACCTCTTTAAAATCACCCACTTGACTTAATAGAAGCCCAGAAAATAAAGAACACTGCAAATGACTCTGGCAAAGCTGAGTCATCTGTACAGAAACCCAAAACTAACATTGTTGCCCAGACCAGCTAGTGAAAAAATAATTTAGAACAGAAACTGACCTAATTACAACAATTTGCAGACCAATATTCCCCCTCTCAAATGACCATATGAAAGTACCACAAGCCACTCAGCCTGTGTACTTTTTAGGGGAGTTTTCACTTTCTATATACTGGTTCTAGCCAGAAGAGAGACCCAATTTCCTTTCTCATTGGAGAAAAAAACTCCAATGCAATTAGTTCTCAAGACACTGTATAGTAGTACAGGCTCCTCATTACTTT
Organism: Falco punctatus; assembly: GCF_963210335.1. NCBI lineage: Eukaryota > Metazoa > Chordata > Aves > Falconiformes > Falconidae > Falco > Falco punctatus. Next base: position 78,987,919 of record NC_137581.1, read on the forward strand.
CTACTAAAAATCACAAAGGCATCTAAAAGAAAACAGAAAAAGGGGAGAAAGAAGAGTTATATATCTATACAATTACATATACCTCCCAGGGCTGTTTGCCTTCTAAAATTTTTATGATACATTTTCACGATGTTGAGAAGAATGGAAAATAACAGCCCCATTTTATAGTATGGAAATTATATACAGTGAGATTAAATGAATTACTGAAGATCATTCGAGAAATCTGCACTGGAGTGAAAACTTGCATTTCTCATGTTCTTGTTCTTCACCTGAGGAAAAGGTTAGCGTTCCCTTAGGCACAAGTACTCTGCAGCATTGCAATAAACATTGGGAAAATAAGGCTACAGCAAGCACTGCACATTGCACAGAGAATGGGTTGATTTTTCTGTTGGTTTTGTTTTATGTTTGTCCCAGTGCTCTTTCAAAAAGTAAAATAAGTTATTCAGGCCCTGCTTTTTCATAATCTCAAGGGTACTTGGTGTGCGGATAAGCCATTGATTTTTGTTCTTAGTCTGTTACAGTCACATACATGCAGTAAAAGTAATTTCCTCGGGAATAATATCATTTGTTCTCCAGGGTTTTTCCTTATGAAAACTGAATTTTGAACAAACCTTTGCTATTAAGGTTACAAGAGATTGAGATCCATTTGTGAGATGAGCAAGGCATAAAATTGTCCTTCTGCAAACTTTCCTGACAAAGTTCTTTATGTAAGGGAAAGGATGAAGCTTTCTTTATGTGATGAAAAAAAAAACTGTCACAATATTTTCCCTTCCTGGTCTGTGCACCTATTATACTAAAACCTCTCCTTAAGCTAATTTTGACTTCCACTCTGAAGTTATTAAAATTCAGGCTTTAGAAGAACATGACATTTCCCCTCTTAGAGCAGTATGAAATGTTGCATTGCTATATTTGTTCTAAATCAGAAACAAAAATGGTCTTAAATGTAAATAAATTGTTGTACTAGAGCTTGATAAATGAGTACACAGAAACATGGGAAAGCCCTTAGATTAAGAAAACTAAACTGAAACTTTATTTCAATCATTAAAAACCCATATATTTAGATTATGGGCATTTGTCCACCTTAACTAAAGTAATATTCAATTGTAAGTATTTGGGATAACCTGTCCCAACAGACAGCTTCATCCCAAACAATGCATCACATTGATTGCATTCCTGAGGAAGAGCTGGTGGGGACAGACTGCCATTCTCAGATTTCATAAAGAAAGTCCACCCAACCCTGAGCAAAGAGAAAGCAGGCTTCCTCCCGCCACCTCCTGTCCCCCACACCCCTAACCACACCCCACACCCAAGTCTGTAATGTTTTAATACATCAGAAAAGAAAATCTTGGGTAGGACATCCAACCGTGCTGGATATTGATCTTCTAATTGTCAGCGGCTCATTGTCAGCAGCAAGAGGTTTTCCTCATTAAGGCACTGTGATCATTACAGCGTGCAACACAGCTGTGATTTGACTACAAGGCACAAAAATCAGATGCCTGCCAACTGGTAAGTGGTGGACCTTTCTTTGCAGCTGGACAGCTGCAATACTTCCATATTGCTGTTGTCAGCTGAAGGAAACTTCAGAACAGCAAAGCTTGATGTGCAATGCAAGAGGAAGTAAAGGACAGTTGATGGGTAGGAGCTAGTGCCACCATTGGACAGGAGGATGCCTGTGAGGTGGCTAAAAGCAAGATTTCCTCAAAAATTTCCTTTGTGTTCCTGTTGAAAAATGTAGAAGAACAGTACCTGGATCTTCCTTTTATTCATATTGAACGTGTTTTTCTCTGCTTGGAGATGATATTTAAGATCTCTTAAAGCCAGCGCAATCAGAAATAAATGCATTTTTATTGTCTGAAATGTGATTGAAAACAAACCAAAATCCCCTATCTATCTCCAGAAGTATGAAAATATCCCTGAGAACCTCCATCCACCCCCATCATTTCATGGAGTATCTCATGTCTGGAAGGACAGCTCTGAAAGTGGTGTTGTGGGACTCAGGGACAATCACCCTGGTGTCATTCCTGAACAAAGGTGGGATCAGCAGTCAGACCTTTGGGTAGCGGGTCTCCTCCCTGAATTAGGTGTTCTCAGGGGCCAGGTTGGCCTCTGTGGGGTTCATATTTGGTTTAGCACACCCCATCTTCCCTTACAGCACCCCATGCTACTGACACATCCACTAGGCACCTCTGAACACAGAAGCCCTACAGAAATAAGTTTTGTTATGCCAGTTTGTGCCTGTGAAGGATTTAGGACACAGAAAGAGAGTTCAAGCACCCTGCTTTGTGTAAGCTTTCAACCTCGAGCTTGCTAGCCACCTCCCCTTCACCTGCATGATTCCTAGTATTATGGAAAGTAGAGAGAAAGAGAAGAGGGCAGACATTGCTATAGCTATTTGTGGGTCCCACTGTGGGAGAAACAAGATCAATGTGTGACCAGGAGACATCCTCTGAATAATTTTTATCTACTTTGTAGGAGAATGAATGTCCTATCCAAACTGCTTGCATCCAGCAGGACCAAGAACATCAGAAGAGAAAGTACAGTACATTGTGAAACAGTTCTTTTTCCATAGGGAGAAAAGCACATTCCCAAATTATATTGGTAACAATAAACCTCTGAAATAATACAGTACATCTCTCTCTACTGAAAGGCATCATTCTGTATTCTTCAGAGCTGGATGGAATAAAACTGTACAGAACAAAGGTTTCAAGTTTCCTTTTTTGATGCTTTCAGACCTGAGCAAAAATAATTAATTTCTCCATCTCCACAAAGGATTTTGGCAGTTTTGCCATCAGTGGAACACAATAATTGTCAGTAAAAAGAGTCAGTTGCCACAGAGAAACTAATATGCAAGAAACCAAGCAGCACAGGTGAGAACACCTCTTCTTCATTTCAGATCAGCGTAGGGACAGGAACCCATTTTGTTTTACTTTTTAAGTAATGCAGGGCACAAATCTTAATTTCCCACTTGATCATTGAAAGGGATGTCTGAGGATGTGAACATGCTCCTGCTATGTGCAGCAGGAAATACAGGTCAGCTCCTGTTGTTTTACATCTGGGTTAGAAAGGGCTCCCTAGGTGGGTATTGCCTCTTTTTGGCACTTAAGATGTGATGACAAATGCTCCTCCATGGCTGTGATGGTTTGGGTGTGATGATGTATAGGTAACTCAGGCCCTATATCTAGCAGGTGTATGTGTGGGTAAAGCCTCCCCTCTCCTCCCAATGCTGCTCGTGGTTTGAGCAGCTGTGCAACACATTGTGGATGCCAGCTGGTAACGCAGCATTAGAGGTAATGAAGATTTCACAGCACTTTTTGTTCTAAATCCCCCACTTTCAGCAACCTGTGAAGTTACTGAACTGTAATGACCAGACTACAGCCTTCACAGCCTCTATCAAGTGGTTTCAGCTAGAACATTTTAGACATTTCTTAGCAAAAAGCAACTGACCATCAAGAAAAAACCTCATAACGATTTACTCTGGAAATGTAAGTGTTCCTGTAGTGAAACCCAGGAACCTGAAATACTATGGTGAGGCACAGGAAGGTAGACTTGCTTTAGCCCCACTAATGTGCTGTGGGGTTGAATTTGGCTAAGGGTTAACCACAAAAGAAAAATGAAAATTTCAATTCACTGATGAAGAGTGACATGTTCCACGTCACATTTGGGCAGCTACAACACGTGAGTTGAGCCCGCTCCATCTCTTTGCAGGTTTCTGATGCCAAGTTGGATAAATGCTTGCATTGCTGCTGAACAAATGTCACTGTTGTGGTGGTGGTGCTGAATGGGATTTCCTTCTAAACTTACTAGCCCTACAACTGATACGAGAAATGGGAACAGAAGACAGGAGGAATGTTTCTATTCTGTTCTCAAAACTTCACTTGGCTGGGGCCTCAAAGGCTTGAGGAAAGGGAGACATGCCAAATGCAGTGTCAGGGGATGAGGCCTCTCAGGAGATGGAGGGTGGGAATGAAGAAATAGGCAGAAATAGGAACAGCAGGGACCTGTGAGGCAGGCAGGACTGGGGAAGGGAGGAAAGGTGGAGAGATGCTGTTTAGGACAAGCCCAGAAGATGGTGGCCACTATGGAAGAGACCTGGAGGTCTCTCTTTCTCTTTCTTGTCCACCCAAAGCCTGTGGCAGCATGGTGACTCCAGGGTGCCCTTGCACCAGCTACACATAGCTGCTTGTAGCCCTCCACTGAGACAGCACCCTTGTTTTATAACCCAGTCCTACAGCTGACCCACTTGGGTATGGGAAGGGCAGAGGGAGCTGAGGAGGGGAAATATTATTTTGTAAGGTTATTTTGTTTTTCAAATGCTAAGTATTGTTCAGCAGTACAGCTAGGAAACACCACTAAAATCAGCCGAATCAGAAATAATTTCTCCCTGTTCCAAGGACTCTGCCTCCTGTGTGCTGAAAGGCACAGCCTGCCTATGGAAAACTTAGTACGCAGTCATGTAATTAAAGATTCTATCATGCCACATACAGAAGGGAACCTTATTTAAAATATGTACCACTAGATCATAATTCTGACATCCCCTAAGGTTTGTGGGCTTGGCTTCAGAGCCTTATCATTTTTCCAACGTTTTGGGGATGTGATTTTCCTATAAATATGTATGTGTGTGTAGAAACTTATTTTTTCTTATAAACATATATGCATAGATTTTTATATACACACATATATACATATATATATATGTATATATAAATATATATATATGGGGACTCTGTCACAGCCATCAGAAAAATAAAAACTGTAAAAAGCAGTTCTGCTCCTTAGCTTCTGTGACAATTATGTTTCCATCAGTGGTTAGCCTCTTTGCAAGGGGACCTGCTTCTGTCCTGGATTTGCCGTCAGACATTAGGATTCTCTGTGGAACACATCTCATGCTCACTCAGCAAATCCCTTTATTTTTTCTCTGGGAAGCTGCTCATAGGTACTCCATCACTCTGACATTTTTCAGCCAGGATAATGATGGAGCAAACAAGCACAGTAGCTGACTCAGGAGGAAGGTGTAAGACTGCAAAGTGGCTGAGCACAGAAGCTACTGTTTATTTATTTATTTATTAGATCCACACAATAGAACAACGTTTTTTGCATTATAAGCAACCACTTTTTCCAAAGTTAACAATTAAACCAACACTGAACAAAGGATGGCATCAAATCCAACAAAGGCATGCAGTGGTCGCTGAAACGATAGTAGCAAATAAGTGTTTTTAAGGTAGATCAGATGATAAGGAGCTAGCAGCAACTGGGGGATCACAATTGCTTGAATGTAAGTAGACAAGGAGGAAAGGATCGTGTGAAATTTGAGAAAGGCTTTCAGCATATTTGTCTGTATGCAGGAAAATTCCTGAAAAGTAAACAACTAAATATGAAAGCAGAAGATCTAGAAATGGGTTCCATAAAGGTGAATACATTTATTTTATTTTTACACCATAGGTAAACTTATTAATATATTTCATATTGCAAAGTGATACAGCTTTATCTATGTTCATTTTTGTCTTCTCACTATGATGCATGATATCTGTCACAACTTGAATACAAGCTTGCTGTCCCATTTTAGTAATGGAAGTAAAGTCGTAGTGCTCACCAAGTCATCATACTTCAAATTTTCCTCAGGGTCATATTCTCCCCTCTCTGTCTCAGAGAGCTTGCCAACTTCCAAAAAAACCTCATTACTTTCAGTTGGCAACTGATATTTCTTTCATCACATTGATAGTTTTACTTTCTTTTGAACAAAGAGACTGGTGTGATTTATATTACATGACTGCAAATAGTAAATTAGCATCTTATTAAGATCTAGCATGGTTTATGACATTTTGGTGTCCTTTGTTCACATGTCCCTTAATTTTTATTATTTTCTTGTAGCTACCATACTATTTATTAGTCACTAAGTAATCTAAAATAGTATTGAATAACCTCAATTACACCAGTGCAACTTTAGCAGCTTGATGTTACTGAGAAAATGAAAGAAAAGGAAATTCAGAAGCACTTCCACATTTTAATTCAAGTTAGTTTTGTGTAAATAAAGCTTTAAGTGGTCCCCAAAGAGGGAAAAAATGAATAATTTGGATCCACAGCTTGTCAGATAGATCACTCGTTTTGGATATGGAAGAGCAATCCAAGCTGTTTCTCCAGCAAGCTTGACCACATCTATCATGGACCAAAGCAAACTGTGACTCTAATGTCCTAAAGCAACAGAAAGTTTTATAATTATAGCTGACCCTGAACTGGAATCTGACCAGCTCTCTGTGTCAGCAGACGTTACAGAGCCACGCATAACTCACCAGAGACACAAAGTAATGGAAGTGGGACGGGACCTCATGAGGTACCTGCTCCAACCTCTACCCTCACAAGGCAGATCCAAAAAAATGTCAGATCAGGTTGCTCAGGATCTGGTCCAGCTGAGTGTCAAATCTTATAAATGTTACACTGCAGGTAGTCAGGAGTGTTCAAAAAAATTTATTACTCCACTGTCCTCAAGTCTACTGCCTCTGGTGCCAGTTTCAGCATAAGCATTTTAGCAGGAAAGCTCCATTTTTGCAAAGCAAACAGCTTGTACTGGACTTGAAATCTGGGCTGCAGTATTGGCCTTCATTTACTAAAGTGTCACATCAGAAAAGCTTTTTCCAAGGGCTGTACCAGAGAGGAAACTATGATTTGAGGAAAAAAAAATCTGAGAGGCACCTCAGAGTTCCTCACACATTGTTGATTAAAACATATCGGTGAACCTAAGTTCAGTGAAGGTCAAAAGCAAAGCTCCTGTTAACTGCAATTAATCACCAGAAGACCCTTTCATCCCAATTCTATTCCTACTGACATAAAAGGCAAAATTCTTACTGTCTTGGGTGACCCAGGACCAGACCTTTCAAAAGCAACTTGGGTGGAGGGGTGGGGGAGTTCTCTTCCTTCACATCTGTATGTGTATTTCTAATTTCACATCGGAGCAACTTTTTATGGCCAAAATATAAATCCCTGAAAAATAAGTTTTTTAATGGAATTGCTGACAGACTGTTAAGTGGAGTGCCACAAACAGCACTGCTGTAATGATTAGTTGAACAGGCTGATTACACTGGGCTTGTGTGCTCTCAGCAATGGCAAAAACTCATTTGATTTTCAATACAGCAACCCTCTTGAATCAATATTTTGTATTATGTATTCCATTTCAAGTACCTGTATTAAGAGTACAGTATTATTTTACCTTAATACTTTATTTTTAGAGCTCATGTAGCATAATTAGGCACATGTTATGTAGGTTCGGCATACAGTTTAACAATAGCTAGAATTTACCTGTTTACAGTTAGATCTGCTGTCAGATCTATGTATGTGTATGTAGGCATATGTGAAAATGCGCATCTCTGTAATTAGAGTTCCTGATACTTATCTCATATATATGACCTATGACTTTGTGTGCCTTTTCCTTCTAGATGTCTACCCAGAGACACCTTAAGGAGCAATAATTTTCAGGATGCATGAGTGTTGTCCATAGAGGCATGCAGAGATACTCCAACTCAGTAGTCATTTTTTAAAGGTTAGGTCATATCATAGATCTTTCTCCCTGCTTTCTCTCTCACTGTTCACCTCCCTGTGTACAGTAATTAGTCTGCATGGAAGACAGACATACAAAGATGAAACGTGCCTAATATCTTCAAATTTAAAGAAGGTCCTTTTAATCAGCATCACCACAAACCATGCAGTTGTAGCTGTATAATGTCACCCAGGTAGCATGAAAATAACAATCGCCATGGCAGTGGGGGGTCCTGGGGGTTCTCTTAAGCACAAAGTAACTCTACTTCCTTCTCCAATAAGTTACTTATTCCAGTCCAGGTAAACTGGCCCTGAGCCAATATATGAGCATTTGCCCCCAGAAGGAACCTTGCCAGAAAGAATAGTCCCCACCGCACCCTGTCACCTGAACTTTCTACTTCCAGGGGAAAAGTCATGTCCTGCCAGGTGACCTCGTGCAGGAGTGGCCTTAAGTGACCTGGGGGATCTTCAGCCTAGGGCTGGAAAGCAAGATGAAAGGTCTGAGCAAGCATGGCAAGGCCAGTATTGCAAAAGTCTCTGAGTCAAGTGCAAAGTGTGGCCCATGCAGACGTGACTGCAGGGTTGGTACCCAGTTAAGGCTACCTGAGACCTGAAAGGCTCCCACAGATTCAACAGTCTACATCTGGCACCACTGCCTGGCTGAGATTTATACAAATCTGATGTAGCTGAATCTATCTGATCTGTCCAGTCAGGAAGGCAAGCCCTCTCATGTAAGTTTTTTTGTTCATTTTCCTTTTCAAGCCACTAATGGTGTTATTGGCACTGTGTAAAGCAGTCGGGGCAGCTACGTTCACTACTGTCTTACGGGTTTTGGTAAAAGTATTAAGTTCCAGGACAGCAAATCAGTTTTCAAGGAGAAACATTTCAGTCAGAGCCACACAGAGGCTCACTAATATATAAGAATTTTCAGTTTGAGGAAACAGCATTAAATTTATGAATATCACCCCAGAGTGCAGTATCTAAGTACCTTATTTGCAAGAAACTCTTCGGCTGAGTAAACTCCTGAATTCAGTGGGAGTTTTGCCACTGACTTCAATAGGGGAGGATTTTACTGGTTTTATCTCCTGGGAAGGAGAAAAACGGAAAATCCAAGAACATAAGCCATCTAAATAGCGATTACCTAAAAACACTAAGTAAAAAAACACTTGGCAAAAATCAAACAAAATTTCTGCATTACCAAAGGGACTGAAAACTATTAAAGCAAATTCTCATGCCTGCTCATCTACACAAGGATCAGCTTACAGTTTTCTCCAGGCAGTGATTAAACAAACTGCAGTTTTCCTCCATTCTCCTTGGCTGTTGATAAACAAATGATAGTATAAGTGAGTGTAGAAAAATGCAGAGCAGTGAAAACAATAGCAAGGAATGCCTCTTACTGGCAAAGGACTAGATTCGGGATCACACTGAAGCATATGCATAGAAACATTTTGACTTCCATGGCCTGTCACCACGTGCTTAGAACAGATGCTGAAGTGAGATTCTTGGGTAGAAAATGTTTCCTAAATCAGGATCAAAAGCATTTTGAAAATACCCCTTTCAATAGTAACAACTGGCTTCAGGCTTGTTACAGCTTGTCAAAGCAAACTCAGCTTTGGGGTTTCTTGGAAGTTCTTTCATTGCTTTGAGATATGACTGGAAAGGAAGGCAAGTACATCCGAAATGTTGCTGAGTGACAATCTGAAAGTGCTAAAGGACCACTGAAATCTGATCTTCTACAAAATATGAAGTTAAAAATCAAGCTGGAGCTATGTGAATAGGGACAAATGGTTTGAGAGTTTTAAATACAATAGCCACGTGTTTTCTAAGTAATATGCTTAGAAACACACTGTCCTGTTACAGAAGTTCCTATTCCTGAGTCATAAAAGGGAGTATGGCAAGAACTTGCAGGAACTCCAAGGAAAAGTCTGGTTTTCCCAGGTGCATTTCAAGACTAAGGGAACCTGTAACATGGTCACATCACATGAGCAAGAAGATGTAGGATGATCTCCAATTGCTGAAATTATAGACTGGACTGGAAGAAACCCACAGGGTACTAGGTCTGAGAAGGGCCTACAGGCTACCCTTGGGAACTATCTCAGGAATTTACCATGTTGTAATCATAGAAACCAACCTGTTAATTGGCAGCCCTTCCTGGTTTTCCTTTCTCCTAGACAACCCTTTTGTGTGAGTAGCAAAATGTTGTGTCTGTTGGAACTGGTTGGAACTGGTTTCCCTCAAGGTCCTGGTATATCTGGCAGGTCAGTAAATACTATAAAGATAATTTATTATTTTTTTTAATAGGGTAGGTAGTGATCCCATTGGGGATGTTTTTACAGTACTGTGAGCACGGGCTTTGGACTTTTTCAGGTGTCAGGCAATTCAGAGATTTGTTTTGCTGTTTTCTCTGTCATTATATCAGGAGTCCTTTTGCTACCTGGCCTTGACAGAACATCTCAGAGCCAGGGTGACACCTGCAAGTCATTACCTAGAATCTTACTCAGGCAGGTGCAACTCCCCCACTTCTGGAAGACAAGACTTTCAATTTTAGAAACAGGATGTCCTGTTCTAAAGATGGAACCAATAGGAGGATCAACACCCTTGCAGAAGGGTAGGGTTAGTGGTGGGATGGCACAGGCTGGCCCAGAAGCTGCCAGACCTGGGGAAAAAAGAGGCTGAGCTTTCTGTGAGGCTTCTGGTCACTGACCTGAGTATGTCCTAGGCTTGGAAGCGATGTGTTCTAGGTGTAGCATCAGTGAAAAACCCACAAAACCTTCCTGCATCCTGTGCATGATACATATTTGAGATGAATGCTATTTTATTCACTTAGAGTTCCTAGAGAAAACTTCACCTTTCTCTTGTACCATTATTTGTGCAGTTATACTCACATTGGCCAGTACTAAGTTACAGTTCCTGGCCCACAAAAGGTTTATTGATATCTTGACCTTGTGCTCAAACCCAAGAATAGGGTCATTATTCCACAATTAAGGTCAACAAGAACCTCTTCTTAACCTGGATCAACAAGCTGCTGAGACTCAACAGGCTTTCAACTGGAAAATAAGCGAGGAAAAGAGATCCAGTCTATCCCTTGTGTAATACCAATGTATCTAATGGCATCACCGCAGGATACAATCCCCTCAATGACAGAATGAACTACACAATTTTTTTTGTTGTTTTCCAGTAAAGGGTAATATATTAATCTTGAATGTAACTGAAATTACCTGCTCATTCCAATGACTCCGTGGTCTGCTTCTGACTTACAAATACCACATCATTTGAAACACTGATGAGCTAGAAAAACAGAGAGGCAATTTTTTTTCTTTTCAGGACAAGAATAATTATTTCAAACCTTTTAAAGGGGAGAAGGGGGATATAGAAGAGTCTCTCCTCTGTTGTATTAGGTTATGTGATTAAAGGTTCCTCTCTATAAACCAAAAGGAATACCAAGGAAGAAGGGGAGCTGTATGAAACCAAATAACCTTGCCAGAGCCAACAGAGTTCCCTGACCTGACCTGGCCTGAGCTATCTCAGGAGAGCCATCAGCCATGTGGTCTCAGGGGTGACACCCCTGAAGATGAGTCTACCTTATGGAAGAGTATGGGACCTATTATGTGATACATGGGAAGAACATCTTGTTGTTACCAAAGACTTATTATGGGGAGTTTAGGGGAGAAACCAAAGGAGGGGAAAGGGAAGGATCAGTGAAGCTTGGGGTGTAACAATAATGGGAAAGTAGAGGGATGAGGTGATGAAATAGTCAACCATATGTAAACTGGTTGCTCATCAGTATGTTTGCCTGGCCATGCCCTGCACCTGAGAAGTGCAATCAGTTCTGTCTTCTTATTAAAATCATTTTCTGTCTATTTTCCTGGGTGAAGGGTTCTCTACTGTATGTTTGTGTGTGCATGGAGGTCTAAGTGTCAGCAAGTGGAATCAGGGCACGGTCACAGGGGCTTGTGTGTCTAGGGTGCCTGCAACCGGGAGACCGGAGTGCATGCATGTGTGTGTACATAGACATGTGTGATCAATAGCAAACAATAAGCCAGATGAGTAAGATCAGAGTCCACAGTTCTGCCTACATTACTAGGTTTGTTTCCACTGGTGTAATCTCCCCAAAGAACCGTAACTTCCTGTAGCGTCCAGCTACCACTACAGCTACATGAGCATGGGAAACAGAAAGACTGGGATGATGTGGATGTCTTGCCAGGAGTTCTGTGGGCTGAACTCCACTTCCTGTTCTTCAGAGGGGATTTGGAGCGTCTCTCACAGACCATGGTGGTGAAAGCTGAGCAGAAAATCATTGATCCTGCCACTGCTTGGTGTAAACAGGCTCCAAAGGAAATTCACTGGATGATATTTTCCTTGATTTTAATGCATTTATTGTTTTCAGGTCACTTGTAAATATTCCCCCAGAGGGACATAAAAATATACAAAGGGACACACCGGGTCAGACCAAAGGCTTGTCTAGTGCAGTAACCTGGTTTCAGTAGTCACCACTACTGAAGCCTACAGTATACTAGACCCCCAAAGCATATGCACGGAAAGCATACAGCAAGCCTTTTCTGGTGCAGCCTCTGTTCTTCAGCACACTGTGGTTCATGAAGTAACCTTGTCTTTTCCCTGTCAAGAAAACTCGCTTAAAAATCAGGAGTTCAAAAAATCACCTTTGTATTCAGTTTATATTCAGATTATTGTTGCCTTTGGTGAGTTCAGTGTCAGAGACATAAATGTACCAATAGTCCTTCATGTCTCTGATCAGCTTCACTTAGGACCCCCACCACCACCCATGGGCCCAGCTTCAGCCCAGCCTGAGGCCCTGAGTGCCCCACTACACCACAGCAGGTTCCCAGCCCTGCCTCTGGCCCTGCCTCCTGGATGCACCTCAGCCCTACACTGTGATAGCTCATCTTCTGGATAGACCCCTCAGATTCAGACTGTAGCCTGTCCCTTGTACCTGCTTTTGGCCCTGTCCCCTAGTGCACCCTTTGGTTCCATGTCATGGACTTGTTTCCAGTCCTTTAGCTTCTGGACTGCCTGGATGGTTCCTGGCCCTAGTTTGGCCTCTTGCCCTGTCAGGGGCTGCTGCTGGACCCCATCCCGCCTTGAGTCTGCCCACTATGCTCAGATCCTGCAGGCCAGTGCCTGCTGGTGAGGGCACAACCAGTGCCAGGGTCACCTCCATGCCCAGCCCCCTGGTCCTTACACCCTTGCTGCTCCTGCTCCTTGACATGCACATCTATGAGATTTTCGCCACACTCCTTTTAGCAAGAAACTATCCTGCCACAGAAAGAAAACTAAGAATTTTATGTGACACTGAGAAAAAATACCAGTTCTCAAGGCTTTAGATAAAACCTTAAGAGATAGCAGCAACCTCACAATGAAATCATTTGGTTCTATAGATTATGCAGTGGGTAATTCTCAGAAATGTTAGGACAGTAAATCAATAGTAAACTCTGAAAGATATTCTCAGCTTATTATGTAGTGCTTTAGTTCTTAAATTTATATTAATTTGAAGGACAGCTACCCAGGTCTAGTCCCATACAGTGAGTTGAAGATAAGTTGAAAAAATGTGCGTTTTTCTCCTAGTTACAAATAAAGATTATTCAAAGCCCTTACGGATGTTCTAAATGAACACAGAACAGCAAAAGTTTCTGTAATCTCTCCAGTTCTGTTCTCACGGGATTGTCAGAGTTGAGACAGGAAAATAAGATAAAACTTTGTAAATTTGTCAATATGGGACTGGTAATGAGAAACCTTGCATGCTTCTCTTACCACCCCCCAGGAATGGGCACAGCAGTGCACAATCAAACTGCCTTGGCTTTGGGAATTGTGATCAAAAAGGTGACCCCAAAGAAACTGCACTGCAGGTTGCCTTGTGGTTGCACACCAGGTTCAAGGCCATGCCTCTCTCTGTCTCCTTCCCAGAAGTTACAGACACCAGCCTCAGCTCCGTCTGTGCCCAGCCACTGGGTAGTAAGAGAGTGATGATGGAAAAGGTAGATCCCTTCTCTTCCTGTGCACTGGTTCTGCTCTTTTTCTGAAGAGTTTGGGCTTAAAGTAAAAAATTAGGGCTTTGTGTGATTTATGTTAGAGAAAGCACTGCTTCTAAAAAGAAAAAAGCAGAAAGTAAGGAAAACCTTCATCTCCTCCTAAACACCATCTACCACTCTTGTGGAGAGAAAAAAGTGAATCCAAGAGCAAAGAGAAACCATGACACAATATCTCAGGAATATGCTGAACACTAGCAGAAGAGATGTGTGAGTATCTTAAATGCAAAGTTAAAAATAACAAGTTGCATGCTGAGACCCAGACTGCATAGGATCAGACTGCCTCTTGCATTATGTGCTGAATTTGTCACGGCTTGGGCAAAGGCTGACTGGTTGGGGGCACATCGTTACATAGCCGAGTAAAAGGGAGTGCAGAAAGTTGTTTAATCTTGTTCATCATGTGCCATCCAAAAGGCAAGCACATTCACCTCACCCAGCCCTACCTCCTGCTCAGCATCTGCAGGGAAAGTCTGCCTCGCTCACCAGCCCAAACAAACAGCAAAAAGCCCCATGTGCCTGAAACTTACCCAGAGTTAATACACTTCTAAAGTTACTTTGCTTTGGCACAGCTCCTTTGCATGAAAGGAATATATAAAACCTCACAGTGGAGCACAGCTTCAGCATGGTGCTGGAGTAGCGGATATTTGCTCACAAAATCACATTAACATCCATGGAACCGGAGCACTTAATTCCCCATACATTGCTTTGAAAATGCAACCTTAAAGCAGCCTTCAGTGGAGGATGGGGGTGGGGAAGGAAAGGCTTAGCCTGAGGAACAGCTTGAATTAAACTTCTTTTAAAGCTTCCTAACTTTAACACGAATACAGGCCTTCGCTATCTCCTACAGCTCACAGCAATTCAAATGATCACACATACAGCGGCGGCGTCCTTAGAACAGGGAGAAATCCTCCTCTTGCCACACCAGGAGGAACAGAGGAGGTTACTGGAGGGACAAGCTGATATGTGTTTACCCAGAGGGGTTAGCAGCCTTGAGCCTGCAGAAAAATTTGCAGTTTTTCTTTATGCATTTTTAATCAATTCTAAGCTACTTACAAATATGTGCAATTACTTTCTGCACTTCGCCTTGTAATAAGATTTAATGACTGTTCTGTAATCCTCTTGGTGAGCACTGATAATCAAACACTATGATTTAAATTTTAGATTTAACAGAGCAGTTTTCTATGAAATGAGGAGAAGTATATTTTTAATCTTTTATCTTTTACTGGAAATTGGGAATTTTTCAGCTTTCTTATACACAGTCATAAAATAAAAGACAGGATTGGGTTTTTTAATATCTTTTTCTAACAGATGCCAGAACACTCCAGACCTTGCTTATTTTGTTGGAATTTTCTTTTTCTATGAAAATGTTTTACCTCCTACAAATTTATGATCCTATTTTCAGCATTCTTGGGCACCTCTTAAAGTTGATGAGTTATAACGTTGTGTATACTTTCCATACAGAGAGATCCCACATATAAAATAACCATCTCTATATATTGGCACACTTAAGAAAAGATTGGCTTTTCTCATAAGATTTGTTGGCTCTTTTGGAAATTAATTTAGTGCTCGTGGAAAGCACAGGCCATCGTGATGGCAGCAACTCAAGCTGTGAATCCACCAAGCCAACAGAGCTTTCTCTTCTCATTAGAAAACAAAGGACTCCTAAAAAAAGACAAAAAGCCTGAGGGCCACAGACTGAGCAGTGAACGGGTTGTGGGGTCAGGAGAGAGCTAAGAGTAGGAGACAGGTTACTGAAGACAACCATCAAAGCCCTGGTGAATAATGGCAGGCAGCTGGGGTGATTCTGAACCATCAGCTCCTGGCTATGGCCCCACATACTCCTCCCTTTTCACTCCATGGAGCAGGAGTGGATGCAGGACCGATGGCAGCAGAGAATTGCACCTTGCCCCAGGCAGCTCCATCCCAGGTGGCAGCTAAGGCAGCTCCTCTGCAACACCTACCAAATGCTCTTTCCTCCATTAGCCGGCACACTTTCCAAGGCCATCTTCAGTGACAAGAGCAGTGATGGGGCAGCAGGCGGACATACAGCCAGGCAGGCATTAGTCGGGTCTGCGTTGCAGAGTCCCGGTAGGATCAGCTTGACTGTGACAGGGCTCAGGAAGGCCAGCCTGGGGCTCTGCCCACAACCTCTCTGTTGGCTGAGGGCTCAGCCTGACTTACCACGCTGAGGTGAGAAACAGAGCTTTGTCTTCAGGCATATGTTACAAAGTGAGCTAATTGTATTTATTTTCCTTCTGCAAAAAGTGCCCTTTTTGAGGGCATTGAGAAGGCATCAGCACCAGCTCTCTAAATTACTTTTTCTCCTGCTCTCCATGCAACAGAAGAATGCTTTTCATGTGCCACAGAAACACTTTAAATTCACAACAACCTTGTGATGGAGGGATGTTCCCAAGCACTGCAGGGAAGGGATCCAAAGCAATGGAAGCTCTTCAGTGGAAACTCAGTGAAGTTTTAGGAGAAAGCTTAGGCTGGTTTAATGTTTGACGATTTGAGTGATGGGTGAGCGAAACTTCTTAAAATGTAGTAGGTGTGCACCACTCTGAGATATTTGTGTGTACACCAGTGAGAATTTTGTGGGAGGTTTTTAAGAGTAAAAGGATTCGAGTAACCTATTTTTTCTGTATAATGTGTCTGCCAGGAGAATCAATGCAGAGTATTGTTAAACCCAACTTTGCAACCAAAAACCTGTAGAGAAAGCAAATGCCTCAAACCTCAAAAAGTGACACAGGTTACTGCCATTTCAATTTTGATACACTATGTCACAGACAAGGCTTACCATGGTGGTGAAAAAGCTGACAGGGTCAGCCTAGGTTTTCTGCCAGATCAGGAACAAACACTGTCTTAACCCAAATCTGCTTAGAGTAGGAACAAAAATAGAACGAATGCAACAAATCTTCTGTGTTCACTCAATGGTTCTCCTTAAGCTTGTGGACATAAAATCACTCCTGTGCTCCCAGTAGCAGTTAAGTTCTCCAGCTGTACGGCCACCCAGGATTGAGGAAGGACTTTACCATACCCCACTCTCTCCCATTTTCTCTCATCTCTCCATTTCCACATTCCAACCAGCTCCCTGATCTAGAGAACTAGAGACGTGAACCTTAAGAAATAACAAGAAACCCAAAACAAACAAAAAAACAAATCAAACAAAATACCCACCAAACACAATCTAAACAAAAAAAAAAAACCCAAAAAAACCCCCCAAAACTGCTATTATAAAGAAGGCTGAAAAGGGAACAAAAAGTTCATCTCATCTGCTTCCTCACGCCAATGCTGGATCAGGTCAATCTGTATAATTCTGATGGGCATCAGTTTGACCTTGTATATCTTGTGCTCTTTCCCTGCAGAGGTGATGATTTTCCCTTTCCTCGGCCTTTCATTACTTAGCATATAAAGTCTCAGAGTCAAAGCTAGTCTCCTACTGCATGTTACATAGTGAGCAGTACCCCAGGAGGGTACTGATTCAAACCTCCAGGTGCTACAGTAATAATAGCAGGTAATATTCTAACTAGAGCAGTTTGCACTACTTCAATAACTCATGATGGTTATAAAATTAGCCTACGGCATTAACTGCAAATAACAAGATTTTTCCTCCTTATTGTGCAAAGTTTTTACATCCCCTCACTGTAGGGCTGAATTTTGATTGCCATGCCCATGAACATGGGGTGGGGGTCCCGGATGAGGCCAGTCAGGACCATTCAGGCTCTTTTGTGCCCTCAGGACCCTGTTTTCTACCCTTGAAAGAAGCAGCCATCTTACTGAGCAACAGAATCTGGTCCATATTGCACAATTATACCCTGTCTTCTCGGACACGTTCTTGAAACACAAAGGCTTTTAAACTGGTTATACTCACATTTTATCTACATTATTCCTGGCATAAGAAAAAAAATAGTATAAAGCCAAATAAACTGTGAATGTGGACATGCATTGTCCTTCAGATGGGATATGCTCATTATCAAGTGAAACACACTGTAGGGATATCTGATTTCAATTTTTGCAGTGAGTAGAGCTATTGAGAAAGCTACTTTATCTGTAATTTGAGGAAAAGAACAGACACAGCAGGCTTCCAATATTTGAGTTAGCTTTGAACTACTTTGTTCAGTGTACCTCTTTAATTTAAAGGTAAATACAAGTGAAGGGAAGATTGAGAAATGGAAAAATAATACTACAAAATGTAGCAGACAGTTTGATTGGTTCTGTTGTTTTAATTTTGCAGATAAGCAAGAGAGGAAATTGAGGCCTTAGACATGTGCTTGTTTCTTCAGAAAGAACATAAAGATTGGAGATGTTTCTTCCATTTGAATGTGTGAGATGCTTACTAGGACTATATTTGATTAGTACCAAGGTTGAAGTTACAACAATGAGATAACATGGGAATTTTGGTACAGTAATAAGTGCTGGTAGACATTTGCAACAAAAAAATCTGTATATTCTATAAAAATTGTACTGTAGTGTACTGACCAATGTGACTAAAATTGGCTTAAAATAAGGATAGGTGAACTGGGTAAAATAAGGTATCAACAAGGCTTATTCAAAGTGGCTCCTTCAGTCTTTCATCCAGGTGACATTAAAAGAGACCATGTAACCTTGCCAGACCAAATTCAAGTCTTCTCAGTAATGTATGCAACATCAATAACTGCCATCATGAGAGCATGGAACAAACCAACTGATTTTGCTCATTCCACTCATGTTGACATGACTCTGTTGTTGTAATGGCTGCAGAGAAAGATCCAATGCAGTGGAGAGGTCAAAGGAAAGGAGGGAATTTGGGTGATAGGGGAGAAGCAAGGTGAAAGGGAGGTGTTGAGGGGGAGCTATCGAGGTTTCCAGGGGTTGTGCCTATCATTTTCTATCTTCCATCTCTCACTAAATTCTTCTCCCTCTCTACAAGCACCTCAGAAGCACTTCAGCCTTGAGGTGCCCAGCAACCTTGCACTGCCACCTCCCTGCCATGGCTGAGCCTGGGAGAAAGGTGACAAAGAACAGGGAGGAGAGCGGTACAGACACAGGGTCATCTTCACTGGCTGGTCCTAGCAGTGGACACTAGGCAGAGGTAGCAGGGGACAATGCCTTCCTTCTTCTCTTCCATGCTGTCAACATTGGCATGATGAAGCGACTGGGAGGACTGAACAGTAGGGCCAAGGCACTCATTTCTCCCAGAAACCACCTACTTTGCTAATTAGTTAGCACCTAGACCCACCTTTTGCTCTGGCTTCTGCCCAGTCATGGGAAGATACAGAAACAACAGCTTTGATTTTAGGAATAATATTATCTCTGAACCCCTGCTTATGTAAAGCTGTTATCTTCTGTAATAATTCTGGTGTAAGAACTTAGAAACAAGCACAGGTGGCAAATGGTGATGGAGCCCTATCTCAGACACATATGGTGGCCGCTGCCTTTGACCCTGACTTTGTTCCTGTCACTGATTAACATTTAGGTCTGTTTCTGAATTAATAGAACTGAGGTTAAATTATTTTCCTCCTTTCACCGCTCCTGCCTGCCATTTTTAAACAGCTGGTTCTAAAATAAAAGAGAGTAGATTTAGACTAGACGTAAGGAAGAAATTTTTTACGATGAGTGATGAAACATTGGAACAGGTTGCCCAGAGAGGTGGTAGATGCCCCATCCCTGGAAACATTCAAGGCCGGGTTGCACAGGGCTCTGAGCAACCTGATCTAGCTGAAGATGTCCCTGCTAATTGCAGGGGGGTTGGACTAGATGAACTTTAAAGGTTCCTTCCAACCCAAACTACTCTATAATTCTATGGGGTTTTATGTGTGTGTGTGTGTGCGCATGTACACAGTCATATATATTATCCTCTTAAAAAAAGAAAACATAGCTGTAATTGATAAGGCAGGATAAAGGTTATAAGAATTGGATTTATTGTTTGCTTCCCAATTTGCTGAATTCCTATATCCCTCTGGAATACATTTGATGCTGTTAGTATATATTCAGGTAAATGCTTTAAAATCTTTTCACTTAGTAAATGGAAATTATTTTTTAAAATTATAAGGGTATTAATAAGAACATTAAGATCCTTGCAGCATCTCCTGAGAAAGTTAAGAAAAGAACAAAAACAAAGCCTGAGATGCATGAACAGGAAAGAGGATGATGGAGTCTTTTGTGTTTACAGAAAACAGTAAATGGAATCCATAGCCACTGGATACGTAATAGGAAAATAGTGGAATTGTGAACTATTAGGGGAACTAGAAATTTCTGGTAGGTAGGCACAGCATCTCAAAATGAAGTTCTCTATAAAAACAATTACCAGCATGAATTTTCAGTGCTCAATACACAGAGTGGCTGTTTTGCAGTCTACTGTGCAAAAACTGAAAACTGATGAACCGTACCATCACTGAATTGCAAATAGGAGGGTTGCTAGAAAGACAGAAACTGCTGTCACTTAAAGTAATATCTACAGCCTAAGTTGCTTTGGTTTTTTCCCCCCAAACAAAATTGTAAGGAATTCAAAACTATCTCCCAGAGGGACTGGGTAAGAGACAAAAATGTTCACTAAAAATGGAAAATGTTCTGCTATTTTTATTACTTCAAACTTTTGTATTTCACAGTAAAACTGAAAATACCAGCCATTTCAATTAACTGTAGTGATTATATTATTGAATGACTGCATCCAGTTAAATATGCTTAAACTTGAAAGGAATAGAAAGCGTTAAGTATTGAAAACAAAAGTATTTCAAAACAAGATACGAACTATGTCAAAAATTAAGAAGCAACACAGATATAATCAAGAGTTAATTAGAAATAACTTGTTCCCATATGAAGAAAAGGCAAAATCCCCATTCCTTTGGATTTTTAAGGATTTCATGTACTACTGACTTAGAAGAGCAGAATACAGATGGTGTGACAATAAAGCAAAGACATCATCTTCACTGTCATCTTCACTATCATAAAAATGCATTCATGATGCTAATTGAACATTATTTCACAAACACCACTATCCTCAAGACCCACTGACTGTAAGAAGGATTAATGCACCAGTTTCTCTATGATACTTAGTGGCAATCTCAGGAAAACTGTTGATACCTGCATCTAAATAGCAGAAGTATTTTGAAATTTGCAGTCATCTTCTTAGACACAATTAAATGACTCCATTAATCTTTTTTTAAGCACTTTCAGATTGGTCTGATTGAAATTTCTGTCTAGACAATCTATTGAAAAAGCCAAAGGCAGATGCAAGAGAATGAGAGCCCTAATGAGAGGCAGCAAACTGAGTGTGGTGTTACACTTCCAAATCACAGCTGGAACAAAACGTGCCATTTTATATATTAGGTATACACGTCCTATAAAATCAGTCATACAGACAGTGTTCTAAGTTTCACTTAAGAAACCTTCACAGTTACCTTCACCTTCACTTTTACAACCTTTATTACCCTAGAACTAAGATTTTAGGAAATCATGCTGGGCCTAAGTTTCTCTAATATGTTATCTACATAGTTGTCCTGGTTTCAGCTGGGATAGAGTTAATTTTCTTCCTGGTAGCTGGTCCAGTGCTGTGCTTTGGATTTATTATGACAATAACGTTGATAACACACCGATGGTTTAGTTGTTGCTCAGTAGTGCTTACCTTAAGCCTGGGACTGTTCGGTGTCCCATGCTCTGCCAGTGAGGAGGTGCACAAGAAGCCGGGAGGCAGCAGAACCGGGACAGCTGACCCGAACTAGCCAAAGGGATATTCATCATGCTCAGTATATAAAGTGGGAGGAGTTGGCCAGGAGGGGCTGATCGCTGCTGGGGGACTGGCTGGGTATCAGTCAGCAGGTGGTGAGCAATTGCACTGTGCATCACTTGTTTTTCTTGGGGTTTATTTCTCTCTTTTTGTTATCGCCCTTTTCATTACTACTACTATTATTAGTATTATTATGATATTTTACTTTATTTCAGTTATTAAACTGTTCTTGTCTCAACCCACGTGTTTTACCTTTTTTTTCTCATTCTCCCAATCCAACTGGATGTGGAGGGCAGGGAGCGAGTGAGCAGCTGCATGGTACTTAGTTGCCAGCTGGGGTTAAACCATGAGACTAGTCTTCATCGTACCTCCTGAATTAGACAAATCAGTTTTATTGTGGACCAGATCACTTAGCTCTTACTGATGAAGAAATCCTTTGGTTTCACCAGCAGTTACTCCTAAACAGAAATTATAGGATCAAGATCTGATGCAGGAGCAGCTGTGAAAGAGCAGACTCTGACCCCTATGACTTTCTTTATCAGCTTGTGCTTCTTCCTATGGCAGCATGAGGACACTTCTCAAATGGGGCATGAGGGTGGTTTTCCAGAGTGCAGGTATAGCAGCTTGAAAGGCACTCAGTGAGTGTAATGTTTCCCAAAGACACCTGTGTCTATTCCTACTTTAGAATAGGCACCAGCAGGGTTTTGCCAGGCGGTTCATCATTGCTTAGATTTGCAGCCCTCTTGGATCTCTTGACATTATCAGAAATGGATCATGCAATGGTGCTGTTAAAAAAATACCTGGTTTTTTTTCTGTCTTTAACCATGACATTGCTGCCCAGCATTTCAGGTTCTCTATATAGAATAATCCTGTATAAAAAGAGAGAAACACATATTTTGGTGTACCCTCAGCTATATTTTTAACAAAATCCTAAGTACTGTAGCTTCATATTCATCATCTTTGGCATTTATTCTTTCTTTTCTATTGACTCAGAAGGCTGAGCCATAGGAAAAAACACATTTCTGTATTCTGGTGCTGCTTTTTTCATAAAAGCTTTGTACAGGTCTTTGTATAGAGACCACTGTGCAGGATTTGTACCTCAGAATACGCTTTTGTAGGCATATATGACTTTCACTCCACAAAACAACAAAGCTAAGAATGGATTGCTTACATGAGAAATGTGTACCAGGAAATGAAGATGTGAAGAAAGAGCTGAAGATAGGAAGGGAAGGGTTTTGGACAGAAACTGAGATTTTTAAACTGAGTGGAAGGCTTTTAGGTAAGTGTGTTTGAGAGACACCTTGATTAGAGAAGGGGTGAGAAAGTAGATTTCCAGTAGTAGAGGAAGACAAGGGATCAGAGGGGATCATTCACCCAGACTGGCTAAAGAAAGAAAAGGAGGGACCAAGAGCCAGGAAGTGCAGAGTACAATATCAGGAAAAGTTACAGAGCCTGTTGTAGGTAAGCCCCTTAAATCTTTAATGAAAGCAACGTGACTGATCTGTTTATTCATATAGCTCGCTTTCTATAATTTCAGTTTTCTCACAGGAATCAGCAATAATATGGAAACCAGCAGAAATGACAGACAGCTGACCCAGAAAAAAAAAAAAAACACAACTATTTTCAGCTTTATTATACAACATGCTGCATCCAAAACAAAGGCTTCATTAAAAAAGCTGCTCGTGATCTTTTCACGGAATGACAAAAAGACACATACCCCAAAAATTTTTGAAAAAGCTGCTATAAACTGTGTTCAGCCGTCAAAAGCTCTTTAGGTTTTCTGACTGCAGAGGGCATTTCAGTCCAATGTAGGAGGGAACTACAGGCACCAAGCACTCCGCTCTTAGACATGTCATTAAACATTTTACCAATGCTTTAGTGAAGAAATCTGATCAATAGAGTGTATTACCCACAGAACAATGGAGAAGCCACATTTTGCTCGCTAACAGCTTAATTTCCCAGGAGCTATTGATAGTACTAACACCTCTGCCAATGCAGACAGAGGATGTAGTTGGTTAGTCCATCTGCTCCCTCAGCCCGCATGTAGTGTGTAGGACTAACATATCCCTAAGCGTGGCACCCAGGAGTCCTGTGGTCCCCAAAGCAGAGGAGACAGAAGCACAGAGTGCCAAACTTTCAGTCACAGAAATACTTCAACAGTCTTGTCCAAAGGAGCACAGTTTTCTAAGGGAAGTCCTGCAGATGTGGAACACTCCCTCTTCCCCTTCCATGCCAAACCCTTTCATAGCAGGGCTCTGTGGCTGGGGGGAGGGGGGAATGAAAGGAGCCTGAAGAAACTTGAAGTCATGGTGGACAGAAACTTTGTGGGGTTCAACAAAATGAAGCACAGAGCCCTGCAGCTAGGAATGGAATAACCCTGTGCATCAGTACCTGTCGCTGCACTCTCCAAACTATCAAGCTGCAATAAGGTCTTTTATCATCTCATACCAGCATACTCTTTGTGCCAGTCCCTCTGCTGCCTTCTCCTAGGCTCTTCTCATCCCAGGCATGTTCTCCCTCTCTCTCTGCTTCTTCCTCCTCTCTCTCTTTCTTGGCTGCTCTCTCTTCAGTGGCTGCCCAACCTCTTAACAGAACCCACCATACCTGCACCTTATCTACATCAGCCAACCCACAGCTGTATTTTATCAATGCTAATTAACCAAGCTTCATTCTTCTACAAGCACCTGCTGAGAAGCAACTGGTTCAGCAGCAGCTGAAAATTATGTGTGATGGTGGACACCAGGCTGAGTATTAGATGCCAGTGTGATCTCACCCCAAATAAAACAAACCATGTGCATGGCTGCATGGAGGAGCATGGTGGATGGATCAAAGGAAGTTACGAATCTCCTGTTCAGCTGTGGTCAGACTACAGCTGAATTATTGAGTTGAGTTTTGGGCACCCCAGTTCAAAAAGGATGTTGAGAAACAATAGAGGTCCCAGTGGGGAACAAAAGGGTGGCCTAGGGCCTATAGCAGCTGAAGGAGCTAAGCTTGCTTAAACTGTTGAAGGGGAAATCATTTTTTGAAAGGATTTTTTTGAATCCCTTTTTTTGAAGGGATGATCTAGCGGTAGTTTGATAAGCAGTTTGACAAAGATGACACAGCCAAAAATCTCACCAGGAGAATAGTGCAACGCTGGGACAGGTCACCTGGAGAGGGTGTGGGTTCTTCATCAGAACTTGGCTGGGCGCTGCCCTGACCCAGTGCTGGGGACCATTCCACTCTGTAGGGGCAGGACACTGGACCAGGTGATCTCCAGAGGTCCCTTACAAGCAACGCTTCTACTGTTCTGTAATTCAGTTTCATCTTCTAAGGGCCAAGAAAAAGTAAAAATTAAAATTGTATAATGGGGTTATTCTCTGGACAAAGCAAGTCACATTTTCAGAGACTTTGTGGCTCTGTGTTTTGCTAACACTTGGAGGGAGTGGGAGTCCATTAAGGGAAGAAGGATTTTTGAAAGAGAAACTGGCTGAACAACAGATTAGGACAGGCTCCTGTCACTGGTCTCATGAAGAGGGACTAGCACCAGAGCATTTGCAACTAGTAATCTGCCTCCCAGCACACATGAAAGAACACACATGCCTACCAACACTGGTCTTAGCTACTGATGAGGAGCTGGCTGGGGAAGCAGTGACAGCATACCAAGATCTCTCTTGTGGAAGACAGCTCTGGGAGACTTGTGGAAGATCTGTGAAGAGCAGAGGTCTCAAACTGAAAAGACAGAAAAAGACAGGAAATGTTTTAATCTTGTGAAGCCAAAGGAATTTACTCATTAGAAAAACAATAGGGGAGAACCAGTTTAGCAGAATAACACAGTCAATTCCACAACCTGAAAGTCAATAAACACAAGACTTGCTTGTAAGGGAACAAGACTTCTGCAAGATTCACAATGGTAGAGTTCATTTGAGAAGAATGTAAATAATTGTAAAGAGGTGGGTCTCAGGAAATAAGAGCACATTAAACTGTGATGCAGATGGCTTGGAAAATGAGGTCCTGGAAGAGGACAGCAAAAAACTTGCTTGTCTAGTTCCAGGGTTTTATGCAAACTGTTTCATTTCTGTTGGTCTGCTAACAGTTGGATTAACTATAATAAATTGTACTGGGAAATCATTTTGAAACTGAATTTTGGGAAAAGAAAGTCTTTCCTTGCTAGCCTGGGAGTGAGTCTTCTGAAGATGTGTCTTATCACTGGTCTGATAGGCAGGAAGAAAAAATGGGGCAGAAATCCCCTTTATGGCCATAGACAATCTCTCAGAAGTCTTGCAGTTCTCTGATCGGCCTGTATTTCTCTGCAGCTCCTTGGAGATCTTCTGGCATCTACAAAGATGTGTGCACACCCCAGCAGCATTGAAACAAATATAACTTTTCCTAATACCATAGTCCAAAGCATGCTCTGGCACAAAATTTATCTTCCAAGGACCTTCCCGGAAAAAGAACATCGTGTATGTGCTTTGCAGGGATTTCTAGCAAAAGCACCCTTTACCATAGATACCAAGACAAACCAGACAAACACCTCAATACTTTTCCTACCCTGAGTTTCCACATTAGTCTTGAGGATGGATTGGAGTGTAGTGTCATCTAGGACTGCTCCTCCCTTACCTCACCCGTCTAGATGAGAGTCATTACATCCTGCAGCCAGTTTTCTCTGACCTTGTGCAGTGTTTCTGCAATGGAAAGTCACCTTGTCGGTCTCCTCTCACTCTTTACAGTTTTAAACACTAGCACCACCCTAGTTTCCCTGGTTTTCTTGCTGAGGAGGTCCCACTAAGACAGAGATGTTTGAAAAAGTGGTTTCACATTGGAAGGAGCCTTACATGTGAAATGGAGCCATTCATTTTCCCTGAGGTGGGAAAGATGTGAAACCAATCCTCACTTCATAATTCACAGAGGATGAATACAGCATTTTTCTTTCTACTCACAATTTTGTCAATCTTTCAATGTTTGGGTAGCATCAAGGTAAGGCAGATGTTATTGCTTATGTCTGGCTTTTCACATTAATTCTTACATTTTGACCTTTAAAAAGGTACTGATTTTGACTTACTTTTGAGGAAAGAGAAAAGGGTTGAGAGAATGGAGAATCTGTTCGATCTGATCTGACCATTTCATGCAAAACTAATTACAGTTCCTTACAGAAAGCAGTCAGGGGGCTGCTCTTGCAGTGCTATACCAGCAGAAACTTAACTGACATGATACAGGTTGAAGAAATGTTTTGTCAGCTTACGCTCTTTATTGCAGCACAGTGTTTGCATAAATGATGGATGAATGCAATAACTACCACTATTTCTTTTTACCTCCATGTCATTAATGTATTGCTTCTTACTGTTAATAAAATACGCATTAAACTTTACAATGTAATGCTTCAGCGTCATAAAGGCCCTTTCCACGTGAGTGGGTGCTATAAGTTTGAATGGAAAAAGAAGTTGCAAGACAACACCACATCAAAAAGAAGAAAACACGCTAAGAATGCAATGAGTGAAGTTTTCCTGAGACCTGATAAGCCCTGGAGACTAGCGGTCTTCTTGAACCTGCAAGAACTGGTAAATTCGGGACCAAGAGTTTGCTGCATTTGGTCAAGTCACTTGCACACATGCGCATCAAACAGTGGGTTGTGTAAGTCAGACCATATCCAAGAGTGTGGCAGCCACTATATGCAAAGACTACAAGATTACGTATATCCCTGTTGAAAGAAATGTCCCTCTGAGCAACTTTCTGGGAAAAAAAAAAAAAAAAAAAAAAACTACCTAGAAGCCACCAGGACACCAGTGCAACCCTCTGCTTCTGAATAAATGGCCTCAAAGCTGCTGCTCCAACTGGGAGCTGTGGGGTAAGTGGTTGTACAACTGTTAGTGTGAATGTACTGTGTGAATACTTATTTGCTATTAACAGTAACAGCTTGTTTTTATCACTAATGACAGCTTAATGAATAAAGCAATGTTTATTAATGTTCTAAGCAATATTGTCTGTGGTCTGTGCCTCCTCCAGCTCACTTTGCTATCAGGGAAAAGGGAATTTACAGTATGAGAATGGTGGAATTTTCATTTCAGTTGCTGAATAACTTCACATAAACAGTAATAAGGGGCAAAAAAATAAGGTTTTGTTGTTGTTGTACTGAAATCTGTTGATGGAACCAGGAAGCTTTATACAAGGGCAGTATGATAGCTGGAAGTCATCTGAAGAGGGAGTAGAAAGGGTGGAAAGGGAAGGGGAAAAAAGGGGAAGGAAAACTGCACTTCTAAAGACAGATGGTGCCTGTGGTTTCTATCATAGGCGTGTTCTTGTTTCCTTGGGTGCATTCGCAATTGCATGCAGTTTGGTCACCATCTGACATGTTTATGAAAAACTGCTTATTGGAATGGTGAACCCACTGATTTCTGCTAATGAACCCACTGACTTCTGCTAGTTTTCTTAAAGATTCCAAAACTATTGGATAATAAAATAAATTGGAAAAAAACAGTCGATGTCAACAGTATGGTTTACTTCTGCTATGTGGATAACTGGCTAGCTGAAAAGGGTCACATAGACATAGTCCAGCTGGCTGGACAAAAATGCACATCGCTCTCAGCTTATCTGAAGTAAAGCAAAAATACACTATCCTTGGCTGTTCTTGTTACACAATAACAGGAAGATTGCGGTGGGAAAAGAATGTTACAGGTGGGAACAGATAACTACAGAAGAGAAACTAGGGGCGGGCTTGGTATTTAGGCAACTAACCAATAATGAGCTTCACATTTGTAATATGTATGAGCTAATTATAACAAGGCATAAAAGGTGACTGTAAGGTACAATAAACGAAGTCTGCTGATCCCTCATATTGAGTGACTGTGTCTTCCCTCCGTCGCGACACTGCTATGTAACTTTCTGAGAATCAGTAAAGAAATACATCTTCTCCAACATACCCACAATGCCACCCTAAAGTCTCCCATATAGCACTGTGTTGTGTTCCCATTTATAGCCCAATATATTCTTTCATTCCACACAGGAAAGCCCAGAACATGGAAAGGCCACCTGGCACCACAGCTTACCCGATCTGCAGCAGCTGGAAAACACGAAGGTCTGGAGAAGTGAGTGTTAACAAGTAACTAGACAGAATGAGAGACACAACTATGGTTATTTCTTGAAAGACAAGAAGTGTCAGGATGCTTTTTTACAGCAGCAAAATGATCAAAACCACATGACAGCTTCTGCTTACAGGTATTCTGTGTCACGTCACCCTTCTCTTTGTACGAAGTGCCTTCATTCCCCAGAAAGAGTTGTGTCTGATAAAGATTAAAAGAGAGGATTTAAGGCTCCAAGTGTGTGCGCATACCATCCTGTCCTGTTGCTCTCTGATCATCCAAAGAGAAAACTCCCAGGATGAAATCTTTGCAACACTTGCTTCATTCCGCATTGCACTCTTCAGGCCTTTGTATCCTGTGGTTTTAGTCCATCTCTGTAATATGGGAGGACAGTATACTTATTTCTACCCTTTAAAGTTCAAATTTTGATTCATAAGCTATTTTATCAGGCTGACAGGAAGGTGATCTCAGTTCCTTCAAAACAAACATCCAGCAAATTAATTTTCTCTCTTTCTTCACCCATTCCTGCATAACACTGAAAAAGCATATGGAAGGTAACAAATACGTACATGTTCATAGTTCTGCTCATACCCCAAAGAAACAGTAAAGATTCCTAGGACCATGGCTAAACAAGTCCTTTGTTTGTCACTAACAAAGGATTAAAAAAGTCCTATGTTCATATTCACTCCAAGTGATGAGTCTCTGCCTTTCTGACAGCTCCTGTATCTGCTCTGGGAGCTGCGGCGTAAGGCAAGACACAGTCAGGTCAATATTGTGGGACCTACCTGGTCACTGGGTACAGTCACACCACACTGGATGGACAGCTTGGTCCAGAATGGCTTATACTTAATGCAACTTCTGCTGGTAAGCTTCACAGCAAGAGAAGGTCTGGAGGTCATACCCATACTACTTGCGTTTGTCCCTCACTTGGGGTAGGCCCACTCACCCTGGACCTCAGGTAAGGGGATCTGTACATTTTCATATGCGAATGGTAGAGAAAGACTCATATTCTCCCACCTGCCCCTCCACATCCAGGTGACTGACTCAGACAATACATCCTATCACTGACCCTCATGTAGATTTTCCTGTATTTATGAATTTATCCCCACTCCTGTCCTCAAATACGTTAACCTCATTTATAGGACTATAATCAAAGCTCTCCTGTAATTGTGTATGCCCAGCAAACTAGATTAGAAATCTGAAGAAAGACTGCAAAATACCATCTAGAAAAGAATCAGATAATCTCAGTAGAGAGATCTTTTTAGGATTAAACATGAAAAGAAATAAAGTAATGCAGTATCCACTGCACTATCTATACCGCATTAAATTCAATTTATTTTATCCTGCTTTATATCATCAGTGTTCTGCATGCTACAGAATTTTGTTCTGAAAATACAGAACTGCACGTTCAAAGTTGAAAGTGGAGAAAACCAGAGCTTTTAACATCAAAGTACAGCATACTGGAGACCCTCAGGAAAGTCCAGGGAAATGATTTAGGATTAAGACATAACTATATTAACTGGATGTTTCTGCTAAATTGATTAGCAGTGAAATTAGCTACATTAGCCTTTCCCAACTTTAGCTTTCAAATTGACCCAAAAGATTAATTTGGGCAATTCATACATCTCAGAGCTATTGCTAGTGCTGCTGTCTGATTGCTGCCCGTAGGAGCTGTCACCACAGTGGTCAGTCATTGTTCATGTTGTTTTATTTTTTTCTTAAAGCTCTCTGTACAGCTACAGGGGCTAGAAGTACTGGGCTTGATTCAGCCAGGCAGACCTAGACAAAGTAGATGGTAAAAATCACCTCTTGCTCATCTTGGATCTGGCTGTTTCTGGCAGCGAGGGGGAATATTTCATAACTGCACGGGAGGCAATCACTCCCGACAGCTGTGATTTCCTGCCCTGCCATACATTTCGGCAGTGACTCACTGTGGATTGTGTGCTGCTGAATGCAGCCCCTGAATGATGAATGAACTCCTTTTCCCTCTCCCAGAAAGGACCATTGTCCAGTATAAAATGTACCCAGCTGCACAGCCAGTGATGGAGCCAATGCTAGCGTTTTGAATTGCACGTGCTCTTTCTTGACATGATGCTGTCCACCCATTTGAAGCTCAGATCTTCCAGGCAGTTCATTCTAAGGTTATGACTACTGATTAACAGTAATAACTATTTTTGTTTATGATATTAAATACATCCTCACAAAACCAGTGACCATTAAAAGTTTGCTCGCTGAATGTAGCAAGTAAAATGCATGAACTGACATGGATCAATCAGAGTTTATCATAACACTAATGCAAAGACACAAAGCCTCACACGGGTACATCATATACAGGCAGGAGAGAGTTGCCTTGCTTTCCAGATACCATTAGTGGCCTGCTAGTGAGAAATTAATAACTCTTTGGAGCTCCTTCGGGCTGACATCCACTGAGAGCTGATGAATCTGGGCAGGAAACTGGAAGTATAAAGGCACAGTCAGAGCCAGCTCACAGCTCGAGGTGGGAACCCATCGTTATCAGGGTGAAAACTTCATCCTCCACTGCTAACATCTACAGCCACAGTACTCGGTCAGTGCACACCAACAAGAAATTGGTAGAACTTATCTCAGAACTCATGAGATGCCATCATGAATGATCAAGTTGGGAGATCCCCGTGTGAATTTCCTAGTGATCCTCACATCTGACCTCAAACCACCAATAGCATCTAACTTTGAATAACAACTTGTTGTACCTGTTCTGCGCAGCATCTTTTGCTGTGGTTGATGAAAGCAAACATGTCTTCTAATGTTCTCTTGCATTTAACAGGATACATAAATACCCCCAGGTATTTCATTAGGTAATGCTGGTACTTCCTTACTGTGGCTCTGTTCTCCAGTGAAAACATCCATACATCCATGCCCTAATCCTTGACAATCAGAACTGTGAGTTTTCCCTGCCTCTCCAGATCACAATGCTAATACTGTTCACATCTTATGAAATGTTCACTACAAAATGTTCATCGTCTTTTGAAGAACCTGTCATCTTTTTTGGAGAAAGAAAATTCAGATAACTCCTCAGCCCAGGTACTCCCTACAGCAGGGCTTTGCTCACACTTGCTAAATCAAAGAGTATTCTAATGCAAAACAGCTCTGTTTTGCATATTAGCTTCACAAGAAACATCACATGAGCTTGGAGTTCAGGCCAGTAATCATCAAGTCTGGATGTGAAACATATTTTACAATATTGTTCAAACATAATAAATACCTCAGGCAAGTTTTTCAAATCTGTCAACTGACTAAAAAATGATGTCCCATCAGAGGCTGCTGAAAATGTTACCCGTCATCATTGCACCTTAGGAACAGTAATTGTTTCTTGAACTTGGAGCCACGGGAAACACAGAGCCAAGCCATATCTACATCCATCACTACCCTCCACATACAGGGCAACATCATCCATTCCCCTCCCACCTCGACAATTTTAATTATGCTCTCCAGGAAATTCTGGCAAATAAACAGCAATCCCTATCTCTCACACAGGACATAGTACCAAAAACCTCCAGCAGCAGCAGAGCAAGAAGATTAGTAAAGCTCTGTTAAGAGGGAAATTGTGACAAAATCTTAGCTGTGTGCTGCTACTTCTGTTTTATGTAGATATGTGTCCAGTTCAGCTGGAGTAATCTTAAAGAGACATTAGAATACATTACAGTTCTAGAAAATAATTCATTAAAATTAGAAGATCAAAAAGCTGGCAGTGACAGATGAAGTTCAGGTTGAGGGAGGCACGTGCCTCCATCTACTCTACCATCCTGCATCAGCACAGCTCCTTTCAATGTTGCTCAGCACCTGCAGCAATTTGATTCTTGATGTCAGGCTGAATTATCTGGATGGCTGTCACTGGGGCTGGTGGTGCTACTTGTCGGCTACTTTTGAAGTGATGAATGAAGGAAGTTACCAATAACTGCCACATGAATTATCAGACTTGTCCCTAAATTGCTCAGCTTAGCTCTCTTGCAAGCACACTGTCTGTAGTGGTACAGATAGGGGAGAAGACTATAATCTGTTATTATGAATTTTAATGGAATGCTTTATATTTATACCCAAGCTATATTCCATAAAAACTGAAACGAATTTCTAATGCTGTAAGTATTATTTGCTATTTTCCATTCTGGTTGCCATTTCATTCAGATTTTCTTTAATAATGTATTTTTATAGGCCTGTACCTCTAAAACTCTCCTCTGCCAGCTCAACTCTTCTGCTAACCGTAGCAATGCTTCACAAAGTCCTGTGATTTGAGGTGACCTTGGGACTACCCTTTTCCCTCTTCTCCCCAGGCTGGTAAAAATCATAGCAGTAGCTGAAAGTAGCCCTGAATTTTCTGGCTTTTGTGAGCTTACCTAGGATTCTCCTGACATGCCTTTTTTTTAGCTTAATTTCTTTTGTATTTGGCCACCTCTTTAAACTAAAAAGGGAGCAAAGCACCTCTTCCCAAACAACAGCCAGGAGCATCAGCAACCACCTGCACACTGACAGAAAGTGTCTCACCACTGAACCTCTCAATCAGTGTAACCGTCACCTCATCAGCACAGTCGTCACGTACCTCCAATCTCTGCAACGGTGCATAGATGAGGCTGCTAAAGGTTGCAAAGAGAGGCAGGTTTCTTGAAAGCACCCTGCTGCTGACTCCCTGCCTCATGACTGGCATGCTGATAATACCACGTGTCAAGTGTCATTTCCTTCCCTCCCTCCCCAGGCAGGTACCCTTCTAGCTCATGGAAAAGAAACCTTCACAAAATAAGAGCAACAAGCTCTCCAGGTCATCTCATCGCCTTCCTAGGACTCACCACTTCAATTAAGCCCTGGAATTGTTCTTCCTGTTATTGCCTGGCATCCCCCCCTCTGTGACAGTGCTCGTCCCCCACCCTCCCCACCCCATCTCCTCCTTCTCCACTTTACAGCAGCACAAGAGCCTGCTAACAAGGGAAAACTTCTGCCAGCCCCAGATGTCTCACCCTGTTGATATCCCTGAGTACGAGGCCATGTTCATCTCATACACTTGCAAGGAGCGGAAAACAGTTCTGGCCAGGTGGGTCTTGCAGCTGCTTTACCGTATCGGCTACTATTGTTTAATGTGTCCCCTCTGTAGGCAGATGCTGAGTTAACTTACCCAAGTAGCACGTGGACAAATGCTTGTTCAGGTTTGTACCACATACCCAGGATAACCAACCTCTTTCCTTCAAAAGAAATACACCGAATTTGGCCTGCTGTATCAATAGGGTACATTCATTTACCAAAGGACTGGAGAAGAAGACACCGAAATAAATTACTGAAATACATTTTGATGTGATATAAATTAAGGAAGGTCCCTGTCTGTTTAGTGGTGATTCAGCAAGCAACCTAACCTTCCTGGCTCAACCTCACACAACACTGAGCACATATAAGCATTAAAGCTAAGCAAACACTAAACAAACGTACAGAGAGCTTTATGAAACATTCCTAAAGCTGGTCTCAGGGCTTTGAAAACATCATCTTCAAGACATAATTTACTGTCCACTATCACAACAAAACAAATATCACAGATTAAAGCAAAATATGTTTGCAAATCTACAAAATATGAAAATAATGCACATGGAAAATGGAAATCTTCCTAACCATCTGGAACCTAAGTGTTTGCCATCAATATTACATCCAGTAGCACTGTAGCTAGTTAGCATTTTGTCACTGATTTCAATGAGGCCAGGAATCACAGACAGCCACAAGTGTTTGGAAATGGAATCACAGTGCTGGATAAGCAGAACTCTCTTCCAGTAATTGTGAGGTTAGGGGTGTGCAGCTGGCTGGGTGATTTTCATTCTTTGCATGGTAGTAGGAGAGAGGAGGGAGAATTAAAAAAAAAATCCCCTTGGTGCTCCTTTTTAATTACTTTGGATAATTTTAAAACTCCTATCAGAAAACTGTAATCTTGTAAGATATATGACTAAGCAAGCCAGATCTGGAGTTGAAAGTTTGGAACTCACTGCTTAAAATAAATTATTTCGTACCCTTTCATGCAAAAATCTGGATTTCATGCAAAGCACATAATAAAATTTCTTCATTATGCACCATGTGGTCAGCACAAGCAGGTGCATTGTTCCCTTATGCTGCTGTGCCAGCAGGAATGACCTGGCTGTAACAAAGATCGTGAGCATAACTGGAGTATTAGTGTAGGCTCAGATCTCATAGACTGCAAAAGTTTTGCTGGGAGGCAGGTGGCTTTCCTCCACAATTCCTCCAAACCCACCCAAAGCATTTCTCAAAACATCTCAAAAGTTCCCTCCTCATCATTACCTCAGCTACTAGACCAGTAATTGGTCTTCTAAGGCTACATGGACGTTAACTGCAGGTTCTGATCAGTATGGGGAAATAAAGGAGCTGAAAAATCTAAAACAGCCCATGCCTGCACCTTGCAAGCAAGTTTCTTACCAGGTGGGAAGGTGGCAACATGGAATCTGGGTATGTTCTCAGTAAAATCTATTTCTGGCACTCACTGCAGAATTCAGCAGCAAGTGGGAGTAGAGATCATTTAGTCGCCATCCCCCCAGCTGCCTTGCCAGGAAGCCACATGCCTCTTCTAGGGCCTGCATCACATCTACCACCTCTTGACTGGTGTTTTGGATACCTTAGGGAGTCTCAAATGGTGTTACCTGCCTGTAGCTAGATGACGCTATCTCTTATTCACTCCCTGACCAGATATGGCCACAAAGAGAATTCAGGAAGGTCTTTTCTCCAGGGCCCTTCTGCAACATTTCGACCAAAAGCAAATCTACATCACAAAATGAGAGGCACAAAATTACTCTGAAGAGTATCTAATAGCCAGACACCAAAAAACACTCCGCAACACTAAATGAAATAAGATCATAGATTAGTTTCCACTCTTTAAATCATTTCATTAAAAGCAGCCTAAGTGTTTACAATGAAGGAATATTATAGTGACATAAAGACAGGTGAGTACTCAAATATAACCATATAGTGTTTTCAATATTTGTGCATCACATGATCTTTTCCGTATATATTGCAAGTGATTGATGTGTGGTAGATGCCACGCTGGCTCCAGAAATACACTGCAGTATGGAGAGGACAGCCCCACAGCAGGTTGCACATGTGTTTCAGGGAATATTTCTGTCTTGGAGCCCAAAAGCCAGAGAGATGAAAAAGGTATGGGAGAACAGCCTGTGGGAGGGAGTCAAATACAGAGGGGAGAGATGTGAGGCACACTGGAAGGAGAGATGCAAGCGCATGCAGTGAGCGTGAAGGTGATAGAGAAAGACGCCATCCCCATGCAGCCTTCCTGCAAGCAGCTGCAGGCAGGCAGAGCCAGTGCTCCTGCAAAGTGCCACTGCAGTCCATAAGATCCGCACAAATTGTGGAGTCCTCCCACCCGCTGTAAGCAGCCTGCGGCACTCGGGTGATGAGAATGCCTTCCTCTGCAAGGGGGGACTGAGGGCAGGACTGGGAAATGAAAGGACAAAGATAGAGACAGGTAGGGTTTCACTAGGACAAGGTGTTTGAAATGGACACGGCAGGTAGAAAAACATTGCTGGCAGGAATCCCAAAGGGGAGAAGTGCAGTCTAAATTTAGGAAGGAGAGACAGAATTTTGCATCGCATTACAATGACTTGGAGGGAGGGAAAGAAAGATTGAGGAAGCTGTATCTTGCAGGAGAGAATCAAAACGTAGGGGAAGCAGCTAAGCCGTACAGAAAGAGAGGAAGGGTCAAATATTAGATGTGGGGGTGAGGAGAGAGGAACAGCATGAATTCTTGTAAAGAGTTGTAATAATCAAAACATTGGCAGGGCCTTAACTAGACAGCCCTGCTGGGTGCCCAGATAATACAGCTGATTTTAATTGCTGATGTGTGCTTTTTATGTCATTTGCCTGTTTCACAGCCCTTTTATGACCGTTGCGTTTGACCACAAATCAACAATCAGTCATAAAGCATCACGCAAATGACCTCCTCCCCAAACAGGCTGTATTATTTTTATTGATATTCAATATTTAGATTTTAATGGAGATAGATGGGTAGGCATAAGGACAGCAGCAAGATGGGGCACAGAAAAACTGGTTTGAAATAAACAGATCGACAAAACATAAAGGCAGGAGGCAAGAGAGAGATGAATATTCAGGGAGGTGCCTGCCACGAAGGTAGGCAGCTATCATCTGGAGGCAGACTGCTTGGGAAAGGCTGACAAATGACAAAACTGTCAGGCAACAGAGAAATGTAAGTACTAAATGGGAAAAGAAGGACCAAAGACACCAAGAAGAAAAATAATTCCATACACAAATCCCATTATTTCACATTCCCCCTTCTTATACCCCACCACTCTGCTCCTTCCCATCTCTCCCCATTTCCAAGTAGCGCGATATAAGAGGTTTGATTTCAGTACTAACATGCTACATATTTTCAGATGTAGCATTGTTAGCTGGAGGTCTACCAGAGGATGCATATTGCTTCTCTCCCACCTGCTGTTCATTTCATAAACTGCAATCAGTACACAGTCAGTCAACACCTTTCTTGTTTATTATGTGGTACAGCAGGAGATTTCCTTAGACATCTAAAGCACTGGACCAAATGCCACACATCCCAAGTTGTGCCAGTGGGTGAGGCAGGAGTCTGTGCAGCACCTGCACCTTGTTCACCCACAGATCTCACAGGCTGGCTTCTTTCTTGCTAGTATGCCTTTGAATTCTTTCACATTGCCTTGAATTTCTGTTCCCATACTCACTGTTGATTCACTCATTAGTGTATGGTCATGCAAGAAGCTATTACAGAGACCAAAACTTGCATCCGTTTCTGTAGAACAGGAACAAATGACTATTGCATTGTCAGATATTTATTGTACCCATAGTATGACACGGGAAATAGATACTTGCCTTTGTCAAGGAGGAGGAATCTCACATCCACACTAGACTACCTCTCATACAAGACCAAAGCTGAGGGGCTGCCTACCTGATACCAGCTAGTACTTCCAACCTAGTCTAGAAGCATCCACACATTCATCTGCATGTGCATGGCTACGTTCCTCAGAATTTTACTCTTTAAAAGCCTGGCAAACATCAGCTTCATGGAGCACATGCATTTGCTCCACAGACCTTTCTATATAGTCATTGCAAAGACAGAGGTCTGACAGGACGTGGACTAGCTATCCCTCTTCTAGTCTGAGATAACCCAGACATAGTGTACATGCATGGCTTAGGCTGTGTCATACGCTCAGGCTGCTGGAAAATCTCACAGTTCATGCACATGTCTAGAGAAAAAGACATGGCAGTGTTCTCCAAAAGTCCCAATGAAGCCTATAGGTTACGCAGCTGCATTGGGTTTGCAAAGCTGTCTGAAGGTATGGTAGCCTCTAATGCTATCATGTCATAATGCCAGTGTACAGGACATGCGCAGATATATTGGCTCCTTCTTGTAAAAAAGGATTCTACTGACTAGTAATTCCAGACAAACACAGGAATTGCTTGTTACTTGCCTGTGTATGATTTCCAGTCAAATGATAAAGACTGTCTCAAACCTCATTCGTCATGAAAGGAGTAGGCCAATATAATCTTTTGCCCATTTTAGAGATGGGATCATTTCCCAGTTGTATATTTCACTCCCTGTAGATGTGAAATTTGACTTAATCTGTAAGGTAGCAGACTCAGGTCTCCACCAATGATTCATACCGTCTTTCCACTTGAACGTATCAAGTTTATGTGCTTGACAGTGACATCTCTATCTAAGTGACCACAGTCCCCAAAGTCAGAAATTAAAACTAAGAAATATCCTTCTAACATTTGTAGCTAGTAAACAGTATATGATCCCCTAGTAACATCTGTCTTGCAGTCTTTTCTCATGGATAATAGAAGAAAAGGCAGTTATTGCTCCCTGACATTCATGGAACTCCTGTGGTTGAGACCTGAACTGGGAATCTAAATTAATACTGGTACAAAGAACTCAGTAAGGTTTCATGTGATTTTATTCCAATCTTCCAGGAGTTTTTTAAAGAATTACATTCAAAAAGTTGCATTGCTTGACCAAACACTTTAAAAAAGAAAAAAATAGTCAGAACAAAAGGGACCCGTGAAGCTAGAACCTGTCTAGTAGAAATACTATATGCTTTCTCTGCATGGAATGAGAAGGCTAAGCACACGCTATGGTGAAAGCAGGTTGCAAGAGCTGCCTTTACTCAGACTTTTTCAGCCTTGTTACTTCATTGATGTAAGATGATGTGCTTTCACTGGACCGTGGGCAGGTTTGGAGTTTGCTGACAAAGACCATGCCTGCCCCTGTTTCCCACAGTATCCTGCATTCTCTTATCCACTGCAAATTGTGGCAGTGCACTAGCCTCCCCTGTTGTAGGGAAAACAAGAATGATTAAACATTACATATCTTTCTTGGTGAGCATGAAATGGCTTATCAGGAGCTGGATCAAACTACCTAGTTAATGCCTTAGCAAAGACAACAGAGCATTGCTGACCTGCTTTCAGCTTTGCATAACAGCTAGTCAAATACTGTGGAACTGAGGTGCCACATGTAAGGGTGGAGGTGGACTGATATAAACATGGAAAGAGTAGAATGGAGATGAGGAGGAAAATTCCATTTGCATTTTTTTACGTGAGAAAGTCTTTAATTCAGGCAGGATGGTGGACATTATCAGGATGTCCATCTGAGGTCATGGGTCTCCATTCCCTTTCCCACTGAAGAGCATAAGTGTGAGGAGGGAACAGGAAAATCTATGTACCAGATAAAGAGGCACATAGAGGCAGACCTAAACCAGCACAGCCATCCATTGCTGGTACAGACCATGAATAGACTGTAACAAACCATATTGCTTCCTTTGGGATAAAGAGCTGCTACAACAGGCCCTCTTTTCTGTGAGATGTTCTCAGCTTCCATCAAGTCTGAGCATTTACAGGTTGTTGCAACCCTGAGAAAAAAAAATCTGCATTGCTTCTGAAGAGGGTCAGATTTGGCCTCATTTGTGAGTAAACAGGACAGTAAGATGTATCAAATCTGTAAAAGGAGATCCAGAAAGTGAACCTGTTTATATTGAAAAAGATATTTTCACAACCAGCCTTTTACTTAGAGGACTTCCAGAAGCCAGGGAAAAGGTTATTTAGAGGATCTTGTTTTCGGTTGGCAAAGCATTCCAGAAAAACCTCAGTGATGGAGATAACAGCTGAGTAAAACACCTGAAGAGTCTGTCTGAAGTGCTAAAACTAATTTGTAGGGCCCAGGAGTTTGCAACCTGGTCACCCTGTGACAGCTTGCACTCCCCAAGAGCTTGTGCACAAAAATGGCCTCCCCAAGCCTAGCCTGCACTGAAGGTCACCTCTGTGGAACAGCAAGCTGTTAGCCATGAAGGTATGGAGCAGCTCTCCTCAGAAAAAATAATATAGTGAAAACGGGTCAACCTGCCACATTCGCAGGACCAGCCACTCTGCTTCCCAGGTGAGCTTGGAAACTGTGTGTGAGGAACTGACCTGTAAGGCTTGAAGCCTGGCCCTGCAGCAAATGCCCTGCAAATCCATTTCACAGACAGGGATGCTGAGCCTGTGCAGGGAATACACACGGATGACTGATAAGGATTTGAGGTGAGAATGTAAAAGCTGCTTGGTGACAGTGAGGACAAATCAAGCCAAAGTAAAAAAGCTAGTTCTTTAACTCTTTCCATGTTGAGTTTTTCAGAAAAAAAAGAAAAAGCCGAATAGAGCCACATCTGCCTGGGTATGGGAAGATCAGAAGGGAAAAGAAAGGCTCCTCAGTTTGAGATTTTCCCCCATTTTATCTCTGTTCCAGGGGGCTGGACTCTGAAGAGCGAGCCTCTTGGCTGCCAAAACTGGAAATAATTTGAGCATGGAGTTCTCATAGGAAGATGCTGTCCAGGTCAAAAATCTTTCCCTCGACATTATTTCATCCTGGCCTAACAGACAGTTTTCATTTTTTAAAACAAAAATGTTTCCACAAAATAGTGTCAGTTAGCTTTTAAAGGCCAGTCTTTCCTTCATCACTACAGTACCTATATCCCCACCAGAAATGGAGACACCTGGAGTGATCAAAACCAAAAGAAGCACAAGTTCACATTAAAGCTCCCCCTCCCAGAGGTACGGACCAGACAACTCCACAAAGCCTCCCAGAGCCCAGCACTGTGATCCACACACGTCCCAGCTTTGCAGAGCTATCCTGGCCTGACGAGACTAACAATGACCAGCTCCAGGAACAACCTTAGATCTGCACACTTGAGCAGTTACTGAAGCAGCTGTGAGGACCACAGCCAGTCCCATTCGGTCTCAGCCTCTCTGAACCAGTGTTCAAACCCCCCTGTCTGGAGCACACCTCCAGGAGTGGGTCTGTGTGAGCCAGGCACAGAAGTTACTCATGTGAGCTGTGCCCTCAAGAATCAGGACCAGACACAGGATGATCTGTGGCAGGACCCAGCCTTCAGAGGCTTCAGAAATTCCAAGACAAACAGTTGAAGATCAAGCAGCAATCAGTCACAGCTGTATCACTGCTACACTTCAAGCTGGATAACAAGGTCTTTCGTGCTGTGAAATGGTACTTACTGTATTCAGGAGGAGGGTCTGACAGAGAAAAGGGAGATGCCATCTACAGCTTCCTGGCTTTATAATACTAAATATGCATGGCTGGAACCAGTATGTCTTCCACTGACACTAGCCCCAAGGTGCAGTCAGCTCCGAGAAGCAGACTGAGCACACAAAACGAGAAGGCAGATATATGTTGCCATTACCTTTAGGAGTGAGTTACTACTGCTGTTTGCTATTTGCATAACAAGCAAGTGCCAGAAGCCCCAGCCAGCACCCACATCTGACTTTACTGACTAATCTATGCCTGTAATATCGCATGGCATTTATGAGATAAATGAAATACAGTTATAGTTACACTCCACAACAGTTCCGAAGTTGTTTTTCTTGAGTAGCAGCACACTCACAAGGGTTGCTATTCAGTTGAGGTTCTCTGCAGCAATCATTTTTGCAAACTCATAGTGCCTTCCAGGAAAAATCCCAAAACAGTTTTCTATTTTTGAGAGCTAGAGAAGAACTCTGCAGAGGGTGAGAAGCTGAGAGCTGGTAGTCCAGAATTCAGAAGTGCCATCAAAAGAAAGAACAAGAGATTGAAATCTGCGAATGACAGATACTTTCTTATCATCCTCTACAGACAGCTCTAGATTTGCCCCTGCATAGAGTCTCTAGGTCAGGGCAACAGCCGAAGGTCCTTGAGGCAGGAGACAGAGCTAAAAGGCTTCCCATATAGATGGGTTTCTGCTGCAAAGGAGATGTGGGGCTTGCATGCTTCTCTGAAAATAGTGTAAGGACATCATGAACCACTGTTCCCCCCCAAAAAGCAAGTGTTTAACTCTTCAGATAATTAGATGAAGAAAATGGAGGAAGGAGCTAGAAGTTAGATTTCCCTGCCCTCTTTACTCCATAAGGAGACTTTTCTGAACTTTCAGAAGGTGAATGTATGTTGTTATATCAGAGATGTAAAAGGGACCTCAGTTTTCCTCAACTCATTTTCAGTCCCTGGAAGGTTTTGCATACAGACCTAGCTAATTTGCCAAGTGCTCTGGGAGCACATGGCTCCCTGCTTCGTGAGACGCTTCAGCGTGGAGGAACTTGCGCCCTTCCAAATGGCGCACTTCTTGTTTCCCCTCATGTGCACCAGAAAAGGAAACTTCTCCCTAGAGATCACTTCTTTTGACATGTTTCTGAGGTAGTTGACTGATGGGTACCAAAGTAGTTTGTTGTACGTAAGTGGTATCTTCAATTAAGACCTGGCTGCAACACTGCTTATTTCAGTGTCAGGCATAAGTAACTTACATAGGAATGGCCAGGGATATGAGTTGGGGGTGATTACAGTTCAAATGAAAATCTTTAAGAGATGTAATCAAAGCTGGAATAACTGTAAAGAAAATCCATGGCAGATGGTTAATATTCTGCTATGCAGCATAATACTAACCACTGAAAAAAAGTAAATCAGAACTAAACCTATATTGGACTTATTCCTTGCAACATACTTAGAGAAAGAGAGAAAGTAGTGTTTTAGACTTACCAGGTCTTTACATGTGCAAACAGTTTGGCAAGAACACATACAGGTCTGTGTGTCCTTTGGACTGGGGAGAAGAATGAACACTCAAAATTGCATTCTTGATCTTTCCTTCACTTGCAATAGTAAACCCTTATTTTCTTGTCTGTATCTTTACACCAACAAAAAACCAGAATTATGCACAATTACTCTAAAAGCCACTGCATCTTTCTCCACAGGCTACCTATACCATGAGTGTATATACATATTATATTTTCCTCTCATTCTCTCACTGCCCTCATTGAGGTCAATACCAAATTTGTCATCAGGAATTTTAAGCCTTTGTTGGTGTATTGCAAGAAATGCACGTGGACATGAACCATTCTTTTTTTTAATCAAGCTGCCTACAAAGGCTTCTCATTCCTAGATAACAATACCTGTATAGTTTTCTGCTATCAAAAGGCTGACAACTATTGTTGATAGCAGTATACTACACAAAGTACAGTAATGATGTTCTAGAAGTGAGGTTTTCTTCAATAGCCTTTGCAATGATGAGGAAAAATATAACATGGGAACCTTTCTGCAGTCTTCCACTACAACTTTGCTTTCCCCATCCTATTCCCAGTGGTAAACCTGGCTCATATCAAGGAGTCTTGATATTTATGTCTTGACGGATCTACCAACAGTAGTGCTGATTAGATTGTTAATATTTGAATTTATAATAATAGGAAGGTGGGCAAGATTTAAGGGGTTAGTATAACTGTAAGAGGATACCACTTAAATTTCCACATAAACTGCAAGCATCAGCAGAAATATGCTCTCAGGCACCCTACAGCAATGAAAATCTAAATTCAGCTAGGACTACTTGTGCTTTTCTAGCATGTAGTTCCTAATGGAAGTTCTAATTCACAGTATGATCAATTCCTATTAAAAATAGGTTAACTAAACACATGAAAAATAGCTTCATTTTAGGCACTAGGAAAACACAATAATTCTCCCTTTCCTCTCATGCCTCCAGAATATATGTCTCAAAAAAATACCTACTCCTAGAATTGAAAACATAGCAGAAAT
Organism: Falco punctatus; assembly: GCF_963210335.1. Lineage (NCBI taxonomy): Eukaryota > Metazoa > Chordata > Aves > Falconiformes > Falconidae > Falco > Falco punctatus. The sequence goes on from NC_137581.1 coordinate 79,031,356, forward strand.
ATTCTTGAATTGTCAGAATATGGTTCTGAAGAAGTGCTTTCCAGATTGGAAATGATGGTGCATTCCACTTACAGTTGTAAGACAAGTTAATTAGACAGATACTATAAACTACATAGTCATTTCAAAGTAACTCCACTGGAAATGATGGTAATTACATAGTCATTGAAGTAAAAAGGTCCTAAATAGAAAAACACAGCTCAAATGTACATGCAGATACTTTAACTTCAGCTTTTTTTTTTTTCCCCTCTAAGTTCAAAATACTGAATACCCACCTACCCTGTGTGCATGTTTCTTGGCAATTCATGGCTCAGTTTGAAGTATTGTATCATTTTGCAAGACTCTCTGAAAGCAGTCAGATGCCTAAGGGCTTTGCTGGACTGGAGCTATAGCATTTGACAGAGTGCGTGACTGAGCCCTTGGCCATTTCACCTCCACTGTATGATACCACTCCATTAAACCTCATTTCTGGATAGAGGACAGAAGCACAACCAAAAGGAAAAAAAGGGGAGAAAAAGGAAAAATGTTGGAGGAACAGTTCACGCACAAGGTGCTTTTTTGCTCGGAATGCCGTGCCAAGTTTAGAGTATGCTTTGCTTTGGGTCTTGAGCCAAAAAACTTGGCTTCTGGTCCCTGTCTTATGCCAATATAATGTCTATTAACTTCACCAGAGCTAACCCCACTGTAAATGACATGAGAAGGAAGCTCTAGTGCTTTGTTTGTTTCTAAAGAAACACATCTGTGTGCTTGAAAATAAAGGAAAGTATATACAGAAATACTGAGAAGCCCTTTTTGAACACTAAAACTAGCCCTCACTGGAGTGGAAAAAGCAGATCACTGATATCCAGGATGCAGACACGCTACCTCTCCCGTCCAGGATTGAAGGGCTTCCCCGAGGCACAGCAGTCGGAGAGTGGAGGCAGTGACTGTTATTTGTCCGAGCCCATGGCCAGCACCATCTTCTGCAGGAAACAAGCCAAAGTGGAAAAGCCCAGTGGCAAAGACAAGGGCGGCCCCTTCGTGATGGTCGCCATGAGGAGCCATGCAGTGCCTGAAGCAAAACACTTCCTAAATCCCCCTGAGGAAAGCGAGTTGTGAAGAGTAGATGGAGACTGCTACAGCCTTTGAGGACAATAGAAAAGCTTTAGGAAGGAGTGGCATGCAGTGTCCCAGATACGCTGTGCAAAGAGGGAACAGTTTGACTCCTCACATGCAGTCAGGTACAAGCTGGAAGGAAAAAAAAATATATCAAATTCTCAAACACATATTCATGCATTTCTCCCTGCACCCCCCCACCCCCCACTAAAGACATCTCATTGTGTGACTCATGAAACATGTCATTTTAAAACCTTAGAGGATAAGTTGTCAGAAGATATTATGCTTTAAAGCCTTTCTTTGGGCTCTCATTTAAATCTTTGAAAGTCTTCGTAAGTTTTTTTTTCTTGCATTCACTTCGGCTTTCATATTGTAGAGATTAATGTGCCTTCCCTCCTGCGAGTTAAGCACTTAAAATTTTCTAGATAACTGAAATGTGAGGCATGAATCGTGAAAGTGACAATTGTTCCTTATGGCCCTCTACATGCAGAGCAGCTCCAAGTCTCGCAGACCCTTCAGACTTCCATCTCCCCCTTTGGTGGTTCCAGCTTAACACCACGCTGATAACAAAAGGTAAATGAGTTCTCGCAGCAGAATAAGTATCAAGTATATGAAGCTTTTGTGAACATGGATGCTGCTCTTACCATTACAGGCAATTAGAGGGCTTTGAAAGTGTGTTGCCTGACTTTCTGTTGCTTGGTAACTGTGCACCTAATTCTTTCTCTAAGAGGTCACAAAAATGTCAGAAAATCCATTTTGTTGGGGGTGGGGGGGGAAATGAATGCCCCTATCAGAACAGCAGCATATAGATTCGTTAAAAGAACTTCATGTCTTCCATTAGCAGATAGAAAATAGTATTATTATTTGCCTAGCACTACAAAGCTGTGCAATTTCCAAGCGGTGCCAACTATATAACATGCTTACTGTGCCAAAGAGCTTAGGAACTGCAAACACACTGATGAAATTTGGCACAATACTGGTCAATATAACTCATGGATACACTGACAAACAGCCATTATTGGCCTGGTGCAGAGCCTGGTAGTGTCAATGGAAAAAAACTAAAAGAGCTATGGTACTGTAAAAGTTTTAAAGAGTTTCCGAGATTGGAAGCTTTGCAAACATTGCCTGGCACAGAAAAAAAATATGAACTCAGAAGGAAGCTAATGAGATGGAAGATAAAATTCTTTTCTCCAAAGAGATTCAAGTTGCAGTTTCTGCATCCCCTGAAATACTAAATGGCTTTCACTGAAGGAGAACAAATTAAGTGATTTCTGTGAGGGAAAAGCTTGGCTCTTTTTACCTGCATTTTAAGGAACAGGACTTTGGAAGTATCTCTCATCTTCAGCAAATTCCCAGATCTTTCTACTTTGCGACATACTCCATGTTATATGCTATTCCCCACAAATGGATACTATCAAAAATAAACCTACTTCCCTTCAACTTGAGCAGTGTACTCAAGTTTGCAAAATGCAGTTTAGATTAAATGAATGCCCCTGAGATTAAATTAATGCATTTCAACAGGGACGCAATATGCAGGTGTTCGCTACTGACCATCAATCATTTTCTTGCAGAGCTGGAGGCTTCCCACAGCTGCCACTATAATCATTCTGCAAAATTTGCAATCATTTTCTAAAAGTGTGTTTAGGAGGAATGAAGGGCAGACAATACATTCTGCACTTAAGAAACAGGGTCCATATCATCATAAAAATAAAGCACATTTCCCTGTTGAAACAGCCTGCCCCATTTGTGAAATAGCACACCCACACAACCTTTAGACCCCCTCCACAGGACAATCTTGTGGTTTTGGGCAGCACAGAAAGCTCAGACCCTGGGTCCCAGCCTAGCTTTGGCCACAAACTCATTGCACAATATAAAATAAGTCGAACTCAGGCCATCACCTAGTGAGGGCAGAGATATTGATGGAAAACCATAACTTAATTTTTAATGCGGGGCCAGAAGATGACAACCTTGATTTTTCCTTATGATCTTCCACTGGAAGGACTTCTTAACTTAGAAATATCAAAAGGATATGAGGACCTATATATCTGTTACTGACAGTAAACAATTCCGTAACACAAATCACTATCACTAAAACAAAAACTCACAAATCACCTAAAGAAATAGGTCTTTAAAGTAAGGGGAAGAAGAAAATACAATGAAGCTACAATAATGCCTGTTATTCTGTAAGTACGTATGTGTATACCAATCACTACTTTTTCTTCAGTTTTGAGGTAAATGCATGAAAACATATCATTTGGATGCTATCATTTGTTTATATACAGAGTTAAAGTGATTCAAGACATCACATCAAATAAAGTTCTCATGCATACCTAAAATAAAGGAGTAGCACGGGCTACTTTAAGCAACACACCTTGGCAAAATCCAGCAAAACTTTGTGAAGATGCTTGTACCATTATTCTGGTCCACAGACTCACATGGGTTCTAAGCACTTTAATGCATAATTAAATTCTACTGTGTTAAGTATGTTTCTTCTGACATGATTTTCCAAAGACACCATAGAAGATGGAAAAAATGTGTAATACAACCCCTTAATACAACTTACAGGAAAAACTCCTGAAATACTTTTGAGGCAAAGTTCAGTGGAATTTAGCTGGTTTGGAGATAAAGGTGAAAAATAGACCATAGAAAGAAAAAAGGAATCCAAAAGTGAATAACCAGAAAAACATGCAAACAATAATGTTACAATAAAAGGATTATTTTTTTTCAGTACTGACTGTGGATGTAAATTTAACATTGGCTGAGAATGAGCTATGCCAGCTGTATGGAGGACCATGTAGGTAAGGAATGTGCTGCCTCTTAAACCTTCCCACATCTTCCTGTGGATGGTTTAAAAGCTCTGCAAAGTTTATAAATGTAGTGAAAAGATACTAAATGGCCACTGGCATTTAAGCAGCACAAAAACTGCAGACAAACACACACATCCAGACACCCACACATTTTCTGTAAATAATCTGTCATCTTCAAGTTCAATGACTGCATTTTACTGCTCCACATGCTGTCTCATCGGAACCAGCAAACGGATTCAAGTGAGAATTGTTCCACAGGCATAAGCCCATCTGGCCAGGGCCTGGAGTTCGTGTTTTCAAAGGGACTGGTGTTTACCTCAGACAGAGGAAGCAGAACATTTAGCTAATGTGGAGCTGCTATCCTGATGTGCCCCTCATGAAAGCAGTAAGACACATACCTGAACTCGACGTACACCGTTATTTTTCCATTTCAGCCCCTTGAAACTTTCTGAGTGGACTGCTTAAGGGAGAGGGGCTGCTGGAGGTGGTTGTGCAGGTCCTCTGTGCTGAGGCGAAGACTACATCAATGCCTGGAGAAGGAGGGAAGATACAGGAAAAGTCTCCCTGTGCTGACAGGCAGTAGCACATTGCCACTGTGAAGCTTGGGGAAGGAAAAGGGTAACTCGGACACTTTACAACCCACAGGTCAAGCAACGTGCGCAGGCAAGGTCTGTGGAAAGTCCTGTCATTGTCTTTACTGCGAAGTTACCCGTCACACTTGTTACACTTCACACTCGTTGCAGATGGAGCTTAGTCTCCACTGTTCATTTTACCATTTGCTGACAGTACTGTGAGCAGCTGCATAGCCGGGAGGTGCCAATCCCTGCCCAGGGGTAAGAATGGTAGGCACAGAGAGGGTGCGTACATGGGAGGGCTTACAAAGCTGGCATGGACAGCTGCAGGTCACACCAAAGTCAAGGGGACTCCTTCCAGTTGCTTTCAGTCTAGGTCCAGGTCGCTTCTATCTTAATTTGCTTTTTTCCAGTACTAAAGATGCACTAGGAGAGGGGGTAAAACACAGTTAGACTGGGACAGGGAAGCACTACTTGTAACTGCCTTTGAATAGCCAGCACTGTGTACTTCCTCATCCATGTCAGTGTTATTAGTCTCACATCAAAAGCAGTTCTGAGATTGTTTAGGTTATAACTGTGTTTGTTTATATTTCAAATTAAACAAATCGACAGATCTTCTTTAATTGTCCCAACGCAGCTAAAAGAACCTGCTCTGTGAGCAAAACACTTTTTAAGAGTATAAATCTGATAGACCACCTTACCAAGTCATTATATTAAGGGCTGAACCTAATACATATGACATTTTGAAATCCAGTCCCTCAGTAAATTTCTCTCAGTAAATCCTTCAAAGTCCATAAGTCTGTGCTTAGGAAAATCAGAATCCTCTCAAAGTGGCATGCAGTTGTAAATTGATTGTCTTCAGAAAAAGAAATTATTTTCTATTTTACAAATCTTTGTTGTTTTGTCCTAAAGAAAATTAGAGATGAAAGTTTTGTATATCAGCTGTTAAAAACAAAATCAAAAACCACCCCAAAACTTTTACAGTTTCAGTAAAGACTAGAAGGATGTACTGGGAAAAGTACAGAAGCTAACAGCACAAACATGAAAACTATTAGTTTAGAATGGTTGTGCGTATACACTGGCACATCTCACTGTGCATTGCTATTACTACCAGCAGTAACATCAGTTTCCCCTCTCAAGTACAAAATGAGTGAAACATTTTTCACTGAAATACAGGAACTTTTTTGTCAGTCACCCCATACAACCTTGCAGTCATTTTTCAAAGGCTTCCTGGGGATGGAAAGCCCTTCCACTTAATAAACAGATATATATGAACTTCATTATTCAGCAGCTGAGGCCACACTCACACCATCTCACGTGGCTGCTGTGCGAAGGACATACACTGGCAGCCTACCCATAGCCAGTCCATGTGGCAGGCACTCTACCCAGAGAAATCAAGATGTAGAAGTTCCCTGAAGAAAGACCCCTTTAATACGTCTCCACATCTTCTGAAGCGATGTAAAACCGCAGCCTCCCCCCTTCCTCAATGGGCTCTGCCCAGCTCTGCAGATGCTTAGTGCCTATTCTTTCCAAATAGCTGGTGCTCTTTTGATAAAAAATACTCCATATAAATACGTGTATCATCACAGGTGAAAGGAAGACCACAAGATACAATATCTTAATAGGGGAAAAGCAGGAATGGACTCCTCAGAGCATGCCCTACCGTGTGGGACACACAAGTTCTGAGAGAATACACTCGCAGGTTCCAAACACAATGACTACATTAATTTCAGGCAGAAATCAAATTAAGTCTTATCTATTGAACAAGGATAGGGGGACAAGCAGATATACCATGAGCTGCTATGAGATTTCTCTAGTGTGTTATTTTTTTTAAGTGGAAACATGTGGTGGAAGATTAAGCAGCATCTTTTTAATCTCCAATTGTCCAGCTCCCCCTGCTGTAATTACATATTGGACAGAAATGACAACAGATGTTCAATGTCTAAGCTAAGAATTATATACTTACTCAATATCCAAGTGATTCAAAACACTGATTGGGAGGCTAGAATTTAAATTTACATGGAGTGACAAATGAAGAGTTCCTAGACACAGGTGAGGCACAGAGAATTTTAATGCAAACTTGAAGATGTACCCTAATGGAAGGAGACAAACAGACTCTGAATACTACTCAGTGTTTTTAATTACAGCAATTTCTCCATGAATTATTTTAACCCATCCTCATCCCTAGAAAGCTGAGCCTCTGTTGTTGTTTTTCACATAACTTAATCAAATCTCTGCAACCCTGTGTACGCAACTAGATAGAAGGTTCTACCTAATCATTTCATTATACATCCAGTGGGCAATCTAATTTCCCCCACATTAAACCTCAGAAGAACAGATATATCAGCATGTATTTTATCTTGTTTATTTTCCTTGAGATATGCACTTGTCCATAATCCAGCTATGTAAAAGATTTTTGCCTGATTTGCTGAGAATTTTAAACAAATAATAGTTACTATTTCCTTTCACCAGACTTCCTTTTCCTTGATTTATCGCAGTACCAGGAAAGAAGATGCTTTAAATTAGACATGCCTTACCTGACATACACATGAATCAATCTTCCCCTAAATTTAAGGGTATCAGAGAGAGAAAGCAGTTATAGGGGGCCTTGGGCATGTGAACTTCCAGATTGTATCTCACTGCAATCAGTCTCTAACTTCCTAAACCAACAGACTTGCTCCATTTTCTCCCAAACATACAACTTCCACCCATACTTTGGGTACCAGTTCAAACCCCATAATCTGTTTCCTCCCACTGTAGTGGCTCAGGCACAAATGCAGATTTGAATGTTCTGAACACTCCGAGAGTGCATATGCGAATGAACAACAGTGTGTCTGAGTGTGACATAAATCCCTTTACTCATATGCACATCACAATTGAGAGCAGACACTTGTTTACCAAAACATTTTCTGACAGATAACTGGAAACACTTTTAAGTCCATTAGTTCCACTGAACATTACTGAAAATGTTGTCTTTTAAAAATGCATTTTATTATATATGATTTAATTTTTCTTGCAAGATCACAGGCTGGGATGCAAACCAATATACTGTTTGCTGCCAGATGGCATGTTGGAAGGGTATAAACTTATTTCACACAGAGTGCTATGTGGCATGAGAATGCTGTTCTTACACTTCTAAACAGTCGTGCTTCTTTGAATGGTTTGGATTTACATTATTCTTTCAGTAAGCTCATAAGCTCTTCGCATTTTAGCTAAAGCCTTGTGAAGTTACTAGATAAATAGCACAAAATCTTTGGTGAAATTGTTATGGATATCTATTCTACCCGCCCCTCCCCTTGATTTTACTAGCCACAGAGTTCCAAAGGGACAGCAGGCTAGCTGATCTAGGCATTGGGCTGATGTGCACAGGGCCAGACAAAAACACCACTGCCAGGTATTAAAGCAGCTGAGAAAGTGATCCCCAGGTCCTAATGCACATGTGCTCTGATAAACGAAGTAACCTCTGCGTGCTTTCATCCTGCACTGGATCCCCAAGGAGACAGGACACAATCTGAAGCATAAGCTCCACCAGTCTGTACCCTTGGTTTGTCGTGGGAAAAAGCTGGTAATGTCCTCAACAGCATCAGACTCTCCAGAAAGACCATCTGTGTATTTTACCTGAATTATGAGAACAAATTCAAAATACTTGGAGAAGCATGCCGATGGGCACATGCATGTGTCAATAGGCAGGTTTACATCTATAGCCATCATACAGACAAGCATAATAAGGTTCCATTTGCAGTGGCAGCCTCTGAGCAGCAATCCTGCATGGCTACCGTGTGCATTTCAATTTTCTACATAACTGCTTTGGAAAAGGAGGTGGAAAACCTCTCTCTCTTTCCTTCAGCAAAGCAACGCACAGTCTGCACCCGCTGCTAAAAATTGTATCAGTATCAATCTCCTCAGCATCACAAACACACCCACATGTGTCTCAATCCTGAAATGCTTATTTTGCAAAGAATGTGCCAAAAGATTTACTTACTCTTTAGAACTGTTTAACGATGTTGTGGGGATCAAAGGAGCAAGCATTTTCATGACAAAGGGAATTTGTACTCCAGGCTCTACAGCACAGACAGTGATTAGTGAGTCACACATAAGAAGTGTCTCGCTTTTCTCTTTTAAATAGCTGTTGTAGCATTTACCTAAACATTACAGTGCTGAATCAGGAGTTTCGCAAGTCTTCCCAGTGACTGCCTGAACTGTTCACCTTTACCTGGTACTATCCTAGTGATAGCTCCTTGCCTGGAAAATGTGTTCAGCGCAGTTACTTGGTTGCTAGCAGCCAGGCAGACGTTAAGTACGCATGCAGGATTTCCTGGAGAGGCTGGAGAGCAACCACTGTATCTGAAGGAAACGTAAAAGCATCAGTTCTGGAAAGTGTATTTATTCACAAACAAAAAAGAATAAGAAAGTGTCTCACTGTGGAGCTCAGCTAACCCAGAACAACATATGAATTTAATTGCTTACTTTCTTAAAGCAAAACAAAAAAAAACCCAAAACCCAAACAAAAACCCAACAACTACTCAGAGCTGAAACATCTACTCCCATTGTGATACAACACCCATCTCCCTCTTGACTTCTTCAGGTTTAAGCCCCACTGCTCTCTCCTCCCACCCTACAGCCCCCATCTTGCTGCCTGCCTTCCTAAACAATTCCAGTTTCTCCTCAGTAGCAGTCGATGATGATGAGCCTTCCTCTGCCCTCACTGTTCTCCCTGCCCCTTTCCCTGGAGAGAGTCCGTGCAGTATCATTCCCTCTGCAGCTTTGTCATCTTCATGCTACCCAAACAGTTCATCCCATGGTGGTAACTGGTTTGCTGTTAGAAATCGGGAGAGGATAAGGGAGGAGAATAGGATTTTCCATTTTCATTGTCTGGAATAAATGGTTGTTTTGTGGTTGTTGATACAATTTGACACGCGAAAACTTTTAAGGGAGTCATCCCATGTTCTCCCTCCCTCCTCGCTCAGCAAGGAAAGCTTTCAGCACTGGAAATTGAAAGCTTTGCAAAGACTTTCCCTTAATCAGAGTTCTAGGAAAAACCTACAAATTCTTGAAGTAAATAAAAACCTGCATGAAAATAAGCTGTTTCCTCCCAAAAAGCATTTTATGAAGCAAAATATTAAAACCCTCCAAAATTACTATCTAACCTGGGATGACTTATTTTTGTTCTGCTAAGACTTATTTTCCCCTTTTACAGATATGCCACTAAACATTCATTCTTTCATTTGCAATTCTCTTCATTCTCTTCATTCCCTTCAAGCAGTTCATTAGCAATCTTCCTTTGTTTTTGTTGGTTTTCCTCAGAGTGTCTCAGCTGGAGGGACCTTCAGGCATCAGATTTGACACTGTAGTGACAGAGGCCCCAGCGGGTGGCATATCCCACAGCCTCTTCTGTATCATGTAGCTTAACTCCCTCATGCATGATAACCCCTGACACAACCCTGCTCTTGTGAAAAAGCAGCTAAGGGACTTCTCTGCCTCCTTTGGTGCTTGCCGTTCTTATAACCCCTGCTCTGTGGGACAGGAAAATATGTTTCACCCCAGGGCATGGTCCCAGCCCTGCCACCATCCTCACCTGCCTGCCCACGATCCTACCACTGAGCCCAGATGGCTTCAGCACAGGTGCCACTGCTCACCTGTGCACCAGCTGCACGGGAGAGCTCAGTGCACACTTCTGCTGCCAGATACTCTATTTTAAGACCAGACACTCTGTTACCAGGAACTCTGAAAACACTTAGGGTCCCAGATTGTTGGAAAAAACACTGTTCAAAAGAAAACACTACTGGAGTGAGAGCATTACGCATGATTCATGGGCAGCACGATACCTGAAATATTTCTGTGATGCATTTTCCTTGAAGAGCAGTGTTAAGATTTCAAGAGAACATTCTAATGTACCCACGGTATTTCTGTACAGCTAATTGAATAGATACTGGTAAATGTGTCTGAAGGAAAGATTTTAAAGCTGTACTGAACTCCTGTGTCAAATACAGCCAAAAACTTAACATTTTTCCTTGCCTGGTTGCTTAGTGCTAGGAGGGGAAGGAACACATACATTTCTTATTCCGCCATTAGGAAAAAGAATGTAATATCCTGACAACGTATACCTCAGATGTCAACTTGGGATCCCTGGTCAAATAATAATTTCCCAAAAGCGAGAAATATTCAGATGAAAACTCCAGGTTTGGGCAGCGTAGGGAGAAAAGTCTGCAATACCATCAGTCAGATTAGCTTGGAAGGCTGGCATAGGAAGCAGATTGCTCTGCTGGAACTGACACTTGACTTTTTGAGAAAACAAGTTCATTCTGCATAACGGGGCTAAAGGTGCACACAGCTAAGGCAAGGCTGGCTTGCAGGATGCCAGGTGCCTAGGGAAGTGACTTGCCTTTAGCTGAAGAACAGAGGAAAATTCTTCCTGGGTTGGGAGGGAGAGATGGCTTCAAGGTGTGAGACAAAACCAGCTTGCTGTTTATATTCTCTGATTCCAAACACAAATTTCAGAACCAGTCAGTAAAATGCATGTTTCTGGCTTCATGTCTAAGCTCCTAAGCAGAAATGCTCCAAGAGCCACAGAGCACCTGCAAATCTCATTTATGCTAAGCTGCAGGAATTCTGTATCTTTGAAACTTCAGGTCATGTTACATAGCCTCCTTTCGAAGGATTGAAGCATTTAATACTTCAAATGTAATTTTTTGAATTACCTTAATATCGGAGAGCTGCAACTTCCTCTCTGCTAAGGCAAATTGCACAGACCTCACATGGTTCATCGCCTCTAACTTGTCAACATTCTTTTGTTAAAGCGTTGACATGCGAACAGATGGTATTCCCAGAGTGATCTCGCTAATAATCAGAAGTACTGCCCCCTGCCTCCTTTTTTCATTGCTATTTAGCTATGCCACTGCACTGGAGCTCATGCTTGATTGATTACCTGCTATTGCCTCTGCCTCCTTTGCAGATCCACTGTATTGGGAATGCATTGCCCCATCTTACAAGTGAGACCTCCTTTCTTTGTCCCTGGATGTGTGCCCTGGCATGTCATATTAGTAAAATGCATGTTGTTCAGACGAACCTACCTCTTCAAGAGATCAAGGCAAGTCTGTATCAGTAACCAGTTCTCTTTCCTGTTTATTTATGTCTGTGTCATCACCTGAGATTTGTTGTGATTAGCTCTGAAGATACTAAGCAGCACTGAACCAAGAACAGATTCCTGGAGAAACCCTACGTTAACACCTTCATTACCTGCATTGCTCCCATCGCCCATGAGCAAGGATGATTTTAACCCCCCTTACTGCTGCCTGTCATAATTTTTCTTTTATCAAAGGGGCAGGCAGGAGCCATTCACATGCCTCTCAGAAATCACAGTTAATCATGTCAACAATTACTTCTTGCTTTATTAAAAACTGTGAAGTTGGAGAATACTTATTCTACCTGGAAGCAGTGTTGAATGGCAACATTACACAACCGTATTTTAGGTTTTGCCCCACTCAAACTAAGGCAAAAGGTTTTCCAGAAGTCTTCTTGGAGTCAGTATCAAGCGAGCCAGTTTAAAGTTTCTAGGTTAAAACCAATTACCGTTTCTAAAAATGAACATATCATTAGCTTCTTCCAGTACTTTGCAACTTCCTTGCTAAATGTCAACAGTGAATGTTCATCAAAAGTCTCAGCCAGGTCTTGTTTTGCCAGCAAAGCCAAAAACATTAGCATGCATCATATTTCTCAGCCATCTTCCTTCTCTCTTCATAAATTTGTCTTCCCCCCCCTCCCTGCCCCATGAGCAGGTTATGAGAAGTTGCCCTCCTTAAATCCCTTCCCCACACCAATCTTTCTTTCCTTCTCTGGCCTCTCTTCCCATAGGCACTCCTTCTACTCCAAGTTTTATTTAGTCAAATACCTTAGGGTTGTTTTGGTTTCTTTTCCCCCTTCTGATAGCTCTTGTACAAGAAGAAACTACCATACTTGATGAGACCCAAAGCCCTCCTGTTTTAGCCTCTTGGCTCTGACACTAGCTATCATCAGCTGCTTCAGAGGCAGATATTGGCTAGTCTGCTGTCACAGCACTCTCCAAACTATCAAGCTGCAACAAGGTCTTTTACAATCTCATACCAGCATACTCTTCGTGCCAATCCCTCTACTACCTCCTCACCTCACCCAGAGCATGCGTCCTCTCACCAATCCACCATCCCTGAAGCCAACCCACAGCTGTATATTATCAATGCTAATTAACCCAGCTTCATTCCTTTACAGTCTGCTGCCCAGGAAGTCTCTTTGTGATTTCTGATGCTTAAGGGTTGTTTTAAACATCATCCTTTCTCCCTTCTCCTTTTCCAGAATCACATTTTTAAAGCACACTTCAATACAACTAGAGGCAGGATAATGAGAGTAAAATCCAATCACCTGTTTTTCAAGGGGATCAACCATGAATCTCACAAGCCAAGCCTTTGACAGAGAAATAGGCAGTTTCCATAATGACACTGTGAATCAAAACATATCCTATTGTCAGTGGGAGGGATTATTATTGAGCTAGCATCCTATAAACTGGAAATGTATTTTTGAACTATTGCTTTTAGTACGTATTACTTCACATTCACAAGTAAGCACATAGCATTCCTTGGTTACAAGAGACAATTCATTATTGCTCTGTGAAATTTCATTGGTTACCATTACTGAAATACTTAACCTATGCAACTTTAAAACTTTCTAAGTATGTTATATTAAATGCGTACAGTCAAAATGAATAGGGTATATTACACAGATAATGCAGTATGCATAATGTATATCACACGTGAATGATACACAGCAATATCATGCCATGATCCTGAAAGCATTCCTATATATTCATGCCAGTCTCTCTGACAGATGGAAGGGCTACATATACTAAATACTGGACATCTTCTAATTAATGCTAACCAAAGATTGACACTAAGTTAATTGTTCTAAATGCAGTAGAAAACCAATAATACTGTATTTTGTGAATGAACAAAAAATGCAAGTGAATGTTTGAGCCTTTTTCTTCTTTCAGGAAGGGAACAAATCACCTTGAGAAATTACAGAGAAGACCCAGGAGAAGAACAGGTCACACAGCAGAAATGGTGACACTCTGCCATGGTCATGGGCTGTCCTCCTTGTTAGAAGGCTGTTGAGAATGCCAGAGCTGCTGAGCAGAGCTGCAACTGACTTTTAGGGCACCCAGCATCAGCAGCAGTTTTCAGCTTGTCCTGGTCAGCCTTGCTGTTTTCCATCACTTCTCAAGTACTGGAGGCAAGCGACAATATCACTACCTTAACTTACTTGTTTTTTCAAAACAATTTCTAGCCTCAAAGTTTGCAGAGAAACACCGAACAAATGTGCTGTGAATAACTCAGAAGCTAGAAGGCAAATGTGAAAGATTTTAAACTTATTTTCCCAAGTCTTATGCATTATTCTTTGATGCCTATTTTAGCCTGACTCATCTTGACTAAAAGCTTGGCAATAGCAAAGGTTGCCAGTAACTCTAAACAACACTTGGGTGTGAAACTAGAAGGCTGGCAGAGGTAACAGGGTTTGCTGATAAAAAATAAATCTTCCAGTTTATCTGCAAAGTCATGTACCTAGTAGCTTCACCACAGGAACTCCAGGCATGCTGGATGACATAGCATGAAGTGGAGGAACACAGAGCAGGGACGAGAAGCTGCTGGAGTGAGCCCATGCGTGAGGCATCATGCTACCATGACAGCTCACCTGCCACAGCTCCAGGGAGCACGACACTGAAACCTGCAGTTCAGCACACAAGAAATGATTGGAGCTATAATCTATTCTTTGCTCTGGTCCCAGTTTAGCAAAGCTGCTAAGCACCTGCCCAGCTGTTTGCAGGATCAGAAGCAAAAGCAAAATTTAATTTTTCAGTGGCCTATATACTACATCTTACAGGGAGCCATTCTTAAAGAAAAAGAAAAAGACTCAACATAATATTTTCTCCTTTGGTTATCAGAGCCTATTGTAAAGCATTCCTCTTAAGGCACCATTCATAATATTTGGCTAACTAAGCCTCTGTGATATTAATGTGTTTTCAGGTTTTGCACCTTGTTTTAAGGGCTCTTCATGTAATTGTTACAGCATGAAAATAGCAGAATGCTGGCACTGGAAGTCATCTGAGTACAAAGGTGACCTTTTGTTAGTAGCTGATGAATTTGCCTACAGGTGAGATTATCAGGAGAAACATTTCTATAATAACATATCTCTTTAAAGGAAAACATAAACATCTGTAATTTCTCAGACAAGAACAAATGTATGTTTAATGTCTCCCTAGCACCTTCTCCCTGCCATACCCCCAGAAATTAGCTTACCTCCCATGACATATTTCATCTGCCCAAGTAGCAGGTCAGGGCCAAACCTCAGCATTCCCCAGATCCACAGTCAGAGCAACCATGATGCTACAGTGAAATCAAGCCAGTGCACCATCCTCCGAAAAGGCTGAAAAGCCTTAGAATCAGTGTTAATTCTCATGGCCTTTAAAGACTGCTAGAAACACATACCCAGTGCCAGGGAGTGAGACAGGACCGTTAGCAGACTGGACTTACGTTGGCTTGAGTTACTCAAGAAAACAATCTCAGAAGTATGAGTCATTCCAGATGATTTTAGGCAATTATTCCTATTTTCACAGAACATTTATGTTGGAAGGGACCTCTTGAGATCACCTAGCCCAACCTCCCTGTGCAAGAACAGCCAACTAGACAAGATTGCTCAGAACCATGTCCAGTCAGTTTTTTAATATCTCTAAGGACACTCCACAGCCTCTCTGGGCAACTTGTGCCACTGTTTGACTGCCCTCACAGTAAAAAGTGTTTTATCGTGTTCAGAATTTCACGTGTTTCCATTTTCACCCGTTGCCTCTTGTCTGGTCACTGGGCAGCACTGAGAAGTGCCCGACTCCATCTTCTGCATTGCCTCCCATCAGGGATTTACTGATTGTTAAGATCCCCCTCAAACCTCCTCTTTTGCTGCTCTAGTCCCTTGACTATTTTCCTTTTATTGTTCATTTTAAAGTATTAGGACTTCACAGATAAAATGCTGCATATTTTTAAAACTACAGGGTTTGGTACGTAAGATCCTTTATGCTGAGCAGGTAAGCCCAGATGTTTTGTAAACTGTCCACAGCAGTGAGAGGTCTGCACTTTGGAAACTTCTGAAAGCCTCACATCTGAGGCTGATGAGCTGTGATCAGACCTGGCAAACTGAATTTCTCTTATAGCAAAAAAACCCGTGATTTTGAAGAAAGTCATTTGTGCCATGCTGTAAGATGGCTGCTGCTGCAACCGCACTGGTGCAACCGCTGGTGAGGAGACAATGAAAATTGACTTGTGACTGTGACTGAAGCCACGGAGGCTGTCACAATTAAACTGTCATCGTTGTGTTTCTTGGAAATAAAGGCCCCTGGAGGGAAGCAGGGGTTGGGCTGAGGATACATCGTAGGAAGTGATCCAGAGTTCTGTTGATAAAAACTATTTTCATAACAGAAGCACTTTGTTGGTAGGCAATGGCTTTATACTGGCCCCACAAAAATGCTTCTAAGGATAATTTGAGCATCATGCATTTAATAAAGACATGCAATACTTCCCATACACTCCTTTGTGGCCCAGCTGGCATTTCACGTATTTCCAAAGCAAAGATGAAGTCCTTTCCTGTGTCACACGCTGGCACAGCAGCTGGCCTACCTAATCTGTGACCCACCACTCAGCTGTGACTGGAGTGAGGGCTCGGGGCACAGGGTCTATGGCAGGGCTCTGCATCTGGAGCAATACTCTAGCTGAGCCTCTGGGCTAGTCCTCCAGCCCCACTCTTGCATGATCCAGTATGAACCCCGAGGACTGTTAAACACATATTTTTTTACGAATGGCAAGAGAAGAGATCTGAGAGATGTGCTCCCGGTGTTGACCAGGACTTTTCCACCCAGTGTCCCACCTTTCCCTGGGTTCCCTGAGCACTTCCATTCCCACCCTGTTCCAACGGGAAGGGCAGTGAAAGGGGAGATATCCAGCTGCTCTAGGAAGGGCAGGAGGTCACACACATGTGCCAGTAGATGTACAGTGCTGAAGCGCCAGAAATTAAACATTCCCAAGAAATCCATCCTAATGGCCAAAACTTTTATAAAGAAAAGTAAAGATTTAAAGTGTGTAAAACAGTGTGATCAATTAGCATTTTTTTTGCCTTCTGGATTTGTTTTAGTTTTGCATTTGTAATTACTTAAATGCAATGTTCTTCACAACAGACATAATTCACAGGCCTTTAATGCTGTGCCTTTCAAAACAAACATGAGTCACAGCCCCTAGGTAAACTTCCAGGGCTGGCAGTGAATATCATTATTGTGTGATAGAGTGCAGCAAGCTGTTTGCCAGATTACTCAAGCTCCTAAAGCTAGCAAAATGCATTGCCATTTATTTATTTTGCTCATGATAATTACAATTATCATCACTGCAGTGCCAGTCTGTTTGCTGCAGAATGAAGGCCTCTTCATGGTGTCTCCAAGGATTGAACGTTAGGCTTGAGTAGTTAGCCAAATTATGGGGCCTTGCAGGATTTTGTTTTCCTGCAAGAATGAGGACTTACTTAAGAGGTACCAGGCTGCATACTCCTGTTCATTTAACAATGTGCAAGAATGCCCGGAAACCCCTGCTACAAAATTCCCCTTCTGTACAAAGTACTGTTTCAGTCTTTGCTTTGGGCATTAATCATCTTCCAAGACAATATTCAACCACAGGTTCCAGCTCAGTATCATGCAAACTGACCTTAAAAATTAATATGTGTTTCCATTTCCCCATAAATGTGTCTTTTCATGTATATATAAGGATCCACATAAATTACATAATGTCTGAGTATGTGTACAAAGTAAACATGAATCTGCCTCTGCCTTTATTTCTAGCCTGTTCCTCAGTACGTCTTGGCACTAAGAAGGTGGAGTCAGAACATACTGAGACATTAGGCCAGGGAGAGTAGCGAAACCCAGATTGTGAGCAGAGGGGGTGGAAACAGAGAGTGTAGGCAGGTGAGAAATGTGAGATCATTTACCCAACCCTGCAGCAGTCTAAAAGAATACTTAGCCTCATATGGTGCTTTAAATCTTAAAAACCCTCAACGAACATTAGTCAAACTAATGAAATTAGTCATCTAAGGTCATAATTTTTTTCTTTCATTTTAAAGGAATTTTTCTTAGATGATTTTGATGAGTTGCATTAATTTAAACCTCTACAAATGAGTTCTCCTAACTTGCCTTGCACTTCCCTTCACATGTCTTCCGGCAGAGTACCTCCAGGTTATCCAAGCATTCATTCCTTGAAGGCTCTTGACATGATCAGTGTGTTTCCTGGTAACGCATGTTACAAGTTAGATAGGACAGGACTAGATCTTTGGGATTTGCTTCAGCTAATTGGTTTTAGAGAGTTGCCTTGTCACTGCACTTTCACTTCACTGATGCGCAGCATGTTCAGCACAAATGCATTAATCTCTTTCATTTTCGTATACAATGAGATACTGAATTACATCACTTACTAGAAGCCACCATGCTCACCTCAGTGGGAGTTGCAGATGATCATCATTAGCATAAAACTATTGCAACTCATCTTACCACACTGAACCCTGGCAGTTCAAATACGGATCTAAAACTTACAAACTGAAGTCACTTCTTGGATTGTGTTAGTATTGTTATTCATCATTTGTATTGTCTTAATTATGAACCACTGGATAGTAAGATATATGGTACAAATAGCACATTTGGTCTCTCTGGACACAGAGCTCTAGCAGGGGTCTATCTCTGCAGAATAGTAGACTAAACCATAGGTAACCCTACTTCTAAAGATACCATAGAACTTTTTGGTAGGCTTTTTTATTATTCTGCAGTGAGAAGGCATGTGAGGGGAGAAAAGTGAGTTCCATACATCCAATTTGTCAAATCTCCCCAAATGATGAATGATAAAGATTCTCAGTAACTGACACTTACTGCACAGCAGCAATTTAGGCAAAAATTATCAAGAGCTGAAACTGTTTATCCTTCCTTTTTCTACCATGCATAATAGACCAATTAAGATATATCATGAGCTGCTTATTGATGTTATCCATAAGATGTAGGAACACAGTAGATGGAAACGAATTGCCAAGGACAAGTATAAAAGAATAACGTAAGCAGATAAGGACAAAGGAGAAAGCAATGAGCAGGAGACATAGATGGTAACAAGAATCATTCCATAAGTACATTAATAGTAAGAAAAAGACTGAGAAAGCTTTGTTCACTAAAAACAAGGAAAGTGTTACTCTGCTGACAGATGGCGCTGAGAAGACCATGATGGTTAATGCCCTTTTTGCATCAATTCTTCCCTAAAAAAGTGTACCCTGTAAACTACTCTGTTACTATCAGTAAAAAAAGGACATAGTAAAAGAGAGAACCAAGAATCCCTCTCTTATGAAGGAAAGAATACAGTAACTGGCTTGGCATGATGGACTTTGTCCTAGGATTTTTAAGAAACTGTCACAACCAACTCAAAAGCACTAGCAGTCATGTCTCGGGACAGGAGGCGGACAGGTGAGGTTGTGGTAGAAGATTGCAATGGTGCAAACAGCGCACGTAATTTAAAAGGCAAAACCTGAAAAAACAGGGAACTGCAAACTGGTCTTTGTAAGTGCCATCCCTATAAACATTCTAGAGCAAATGAACATACTTGCAAGCTTCTGAAGGTTTTTACTTCAAATCAGTTTAATTTTTATCTATAAAAGGATAAAGGGCCTTTTAAATTTAGGATAGGCAGTTCATGTCCTCTATTGTGACTTTAATAAGAATTTTTATATGGTCTGACATACTATTTACACAAGCAATTTGTAAAACCCAGTCTAGAAGGAACTGTCTACATTTGTATACCCTAGATTCAGTCCTGTTCAGTATTTTCATTAATAGCTATGACCATGTAATAAGGCTAGAAGAAACTAGAGGCATATGGGAATAGAATGCAAAATTATATTTGCAAACTAGCAAAATAGGGGGGGAGGAAATGAAGTTCAACAGACGCAATTGCAATATCCTACACTCAACAGACTGTGAACATACAGTATGGGGAGAAACAGGTTAGGTAACAGCTCTGCAAAGAAGGATGTAGGTGTTACAGTCAATGACAAACTGAGCATGAGTCAGCAGCATCACATTGTTGTGAAAATGGCAAGTGTCATACTGAGATACAGAAACAGAAATAAGGTTTTTGAGACATGAATTGATCCTCTCTTCTGCTCAGCACTGGCAAGAACACAGCTGGGCTGGGGCACTGCACTCCAGGGAAGTGTGGACTAGAAGAAAAGAGTCCAGAGGGGAGAAAAGAACTGGGATATTCAGCTGAAAGTAGAGTAAAACAAACAGGGCAGCCTTCTTCAAATAAATAGAAACTATCACAAAGAGGAAGGGAATAATCTGTTCTTCTTGAAAATAGTAGCTAGGAGAGAAGGTTTAATTTGCAGCAAGGTAGATTAAACATTAGGAAAAATATTTTACTGGAAAGCCCAGTGAAGCAGTGAAGTAGATTTCCTACTGAGGCTGTCTCTCCATCACTACAGGTCTAGTAATATGTTAGAGAAATGTCTGTCAGAAATCATATAGATCTACTTGATTCTCTTTAGGGGAATGGACTAGATAACCTCTGGAGGTCCCTTGACTCTATGACTATCCTGCAGTTGAAACCTATGTCACTTAGATTGTAGAAGCTGGCTATGGCAAATGAACCCTAATTTTAATGAGTGAACTTGTTCCTACAGTCGCATTGCCTACTGTACTTCACTGCATCGCACCATGAATGTGTTCTCTGAACATAAATAAATTCTGCAGCACATTACAGTTCCCTCTTCTAAATAAGCAACACTGCTGAACTTTAATTCTGAGACATTTTTTATCACTTCTCCTTCCATTGTTGGCAAAACTCTATCCTGTGTTTAAATAGTCTTGTTTCAGAAAATGTATACATACTTCTCTCTTCAACAATAAATAATCCTTTATTTAAAATGCGTTCCAAACAGGTGTAATATTTTACTAGTACTTTCTGTCCTTTTAAGGAAAACCACAAAGATTAACATCTACTACTAAGTGACTTTTAACAGCAAAAAAACCCAACCAAGCAAATTCTGTATCATTTCATTTCAAACAAGGATTTATCTGTAAGCAACCTGTATCAATCAAACTAGAAAACCAAGTTACTTTACATGATGTGCAAGTTCTCTCACAATGTCAACTCTCCTGCTCCTGTGGGAAAACTATGAACTGAATTCTGTTCCAGCCAACATTTCTAACACAACTGCTATAATCAATACTTGCTTAGTGCCTTCCATCAGGGACCCTCAAATAACTGATCAAAAACTGATACTGTTCTCATTTCACCAGTGGGAAAATAGCAGCAGCCCTGCCTTCATCAAAGATTAAAGTGATTTCTCAAGGTCAAACAGGAACTCAGTGCCAAAGTTTGGAGTTTTGCCCTTCAGCCCCTATATGTATTTATGGGTCTGGCTCTAACACTATTGGTTTGTGATGCCATGTTTTTCTACATAATGCGGAGGCCAAATGCCCAGTTTTAGACCAAGTTCCCTTTTGTGCATAACTACAGAACCACAATGAGCACCCCCATAGTTTGTTTTTGGTTTTTTTTCAGAATAAACTGTACAATGTTAACCATTGATGTTTTATTGTCATTGATTTAGTAGCTGCCAGAAAGTTACAGCAGGAGATAGATTGCTGTTATTTTAGCCTATAAAAGGTCTTATGCTGCTGTCAGGTATAAGACCACTTTGGCTCGTTAAAATAAATAAGTAATCTGAAAGAAAATACACAAGCTGGGGAAATCTTTCGGAGAAAACTTTATTTTTCTTTGTTGTTGTTTTTTGTTTGTTGTTGTTGTTGAAGTGTTGCATTGACTCTTTTTGGATAACAGAGCTGTGTAAAGCTTTCTGTGTTTCATAGGCACCTGGAGGGTAAGCTAGGACATTCTTCATGGCCCCCTGGGAATACTTGTACTGGGCATAGCTGGTGGGGTTTGGGTAGCAGAGGACTGCAGGGCTGACCTGTGTGGGAAGAGGCCAAGGACTGCCCCGGGTTGATCATAGCCACGTCCAAACTGCTCTGAAACATGAAAGCAACCCATAATGCAAAACTTCAATTGGTGAATTGAATGATCACATGGCTCCTCTGATCAGACATATTTAAGAAATGGTGACAACCACTGAGAACAGGAGCCACAGGAGCACACACCAGAGACCTATGAAAAGAAAGTAAAGAGACAGATTTGGAGGAATAGAAGGGAGAGGGCACACGGAAGATGCTCCTGGAGACACAGCTGGAGATGCAATCCTGGTAGGAGGCAATCCCTGCCAGAAGCTTCCCTCTGAAGTACTGCAGCCCACGGGCAACCCACAGTGGGGCAGGGACACCCTGGAGAGGCTGTGGCTAAGGGTGAGCAATGCTGGAACAGTGACACCTCAAAGAGACTGTGGCTGTGGGCAACTCACACTACAGTAAGGACAGAGAAGACAGCCTGCAGCTGTGGGTGACCTATGCCAGGGTAGGAACAACCCTCGGGGACTGCAGTCCATGGGCGACACACACTGTGGCAGAGACAGCCCCAATGTGTGACTGCTTGCAGATAAGTCATGCCAGACCAGGGGCATCTCCGAAGGAATGGTGAGTCATGGAGGATCCCAGGCCAGAGCAGAGAGAAGCAAGGAGCAGTATAGAAAAAAAGCAAGAATCAAGTATTAGCAGAAAGAAACCACTGTGCTGTGACTCAGCCTCCTGTGCTGCCTACTGTGTGCCCAAAGGAGTCAGTCAGTGGGGACCTACTGTAGCATGCAGGGACAAGGGACATGGAGACTAGGAAGAAGGGAGGACAGGTGCCAGACTGAAGTTTATCCCGGGGAAGAGGAGAAAATATGTTTCCCTAAGTGTTTGGTTAATCGTTTGTCTTCCCATCTTTTCTCAATGTCTGGATTGGTAATTAGTGGCCTACATTAAATGGCAATAAACTAAGTGAAATTCCTTGAGTAGAGACATTTCATCTGTGACAATACTTTTGTGTTTTCTCAGTATTCTGAACAACTACTTTCCAGATGCAGTCAGGTAAGCAAATCCACCTTCTGTTTCTTACTTCCTAAGTCAGGTTTTAAATTCAGACCTGCTATGGCATAGACCAGGTTTGACCTGCGAATCCAGATTGGCTACTGATGTCAGAAGGATGCTAGAGAAAATATTAGCCCAATGAGAGCATCAGCAAAAAATGCTGTTGTGTTGCAACTAGCTTTTCCAGCTGTGCTCAGAATGACAACGTGCACTTGCATTCCTGTTCCTGTACCTTCAATAAACAAGAAAACTCACCAGGAATGTCTGCACAGCATAAGCACACACAGAGTAGGAGAGTGTTACTGGTGCTTTCATGAGGCACCAACTTTTAGCAGTTAGCATTTAGCTAAAAGCTAAGGACTTGGCTAACATACCTCAATTACCTAATTTGTAGGGCTATGTTTCATATATGTTTTAGATTGATTTAATTATTGTTAATTAACATATCTTTATGTATTATGAGAGACAGCAGATACCCATAAAGATTTTTATATTGAGCCGTATGGCAGCCTGCAATACACTAGCCAAAAAAGTATAATGAGGCATATAAAAAAAGTCTGCTGCACAACACTCCTTGGTAATTTTGAAAAATGAATGTCAGAGTTTGCACAATACAAGAGATACCATCCTGTTCTTGCCTTACTCAGTCTGGCTATGAAAGCTGGAACAAACTCCCTGCTGATGGAAAATATGTCCTGAACTCTTCCCTAGGATCAGGAGATAGGCAGCTATCAGGTTTGATAATTTTTTTTGTGGAGTCTCAAAGGTTTTGTATTGTTTGCTGTTAGTCAGTTGTTTGAGATGGCGTCCTTGAGATCCTCCCTGGTCCTTTCCAACCCCACCTTGCTAAAACAGGGACAAATGGTGCTTGGTGTGAAGGAGGTGACCAATCTCCACCTCCATCCATGACCTGTCACAGGACAAGGAGGAGCCCCAAGCATGAAGCTGTGGGAAAAACCAAAGAGGCTGGGGAATAGAAGATACATACTCCCAGATAGCATGAGAAACAAACAAATGGTAAGGAAAGCAATAAAGTTCCCTTATCTCCCACAGTAAATGTCCATCCACCAATCCCAGGTGCAGTCACCTCTGGACAGGAATCTTGTCCCATGCAGAAAAAAATAGGCCTGTTATTTTTAGCAGCACTTTCCTTTAATTGCATTGCTGTCACCCATGCAGACAGAATTCAGGCATCTTCAGTGACTCAATTTGCCAAGAATGAGACAAGGTGGCTCAAAAACAAACGAAGAAACAAGCGATTCCACAAGAAGACTTCCTATTTCTTTCTCCCAGTGTTCAAAACAGCACAGTTACCACATGGAATGAATGCCTTTCACATAGACATATCTTCATTTTCGATTATTTTAGGCCAATTTTAGAGGTGAGGCAAGGGGAAGAGATGTTGGAAAATACAGGAAAAACTTGTGAACATTGCAAGGACAAAAGGTACCAGTTAACTGTCATTACTGCTCTGGGGACATAAATTTTAGGAGAGTGCTAGAGAGATGAGGCAGTAAGGGGTTTTTTTCCTCACATTTTGGCCACAGGAATGTATCATGAAAAACAGTAAAACCAGAAACCTCAAGATGCTCATGAACAAATGCAACCTCCTTCCTGCTCCTTGCCCTAATTACTGAACATCTCTGCACTCCAGACTCTGCCCTGCATTCAAAACCAGAGACTCAGACTTGGCATTTTGGCAACCCGGGTGAGTACCAGGCTGTTCCTTATAGACTCCATTATCCTGGTCCTGAGGAGTTGAACGTGCCTTGCAAGACTGCCATGGCTTATAAATTCTGTCAGAAAAGCCTCGCAGAGCTGGAATATTTCTCCTTGCATTGGTGCCTCTGTTTTTATCTATATCACAGTGACATCTGGTGGGCCTGGGCACGCATTGACCGACGTGAGAGGGCTTGGATGTTCCTGCTTTAATGTAACGGCAGACGAGAACGCATCCTGAAATGTGAGAAGTCATGTGAGCAGAAAGCGAAAATTATTTATAATTAGACTTCTTTTTAACAATTTAAAGACCTTTAAATGCAGCTTCCTTAGGGAAATCTATGAAATACTTCTTAACAGTTTTCCTCTTTTTTTGGTGATAAAATAGGTGTAGCTAAAAATTTAATGCACACAAGTTGACGTAGAATATGTGGTTATTACTCAAATATATTTTTTCATTATATTTACTACTGCTTTTTATGATTAAGCAATGCCAAAATACAAACACTTTTCCATACAGAAGCTGATGCTCCCATCTTCGCAAAATCAAAGATTGGCAATAAGCTTAACAAAAGGCATTCCTACCTTGTTGGTTTGTTCCAATATGTAAACAGAATTAAATTGCTGTACAGATAAACATCATTTTTCTTTCATATACTATGCAAAGTATAACCACAAAAATTTACAGTACTTCAAAGTATTCTCTCCTGAAAGAGAAAGCATTCAGGTTACAAGGACAAGATTAAACAGTGAGTGTCTGAGCTCTTTATCAGCTGCTCTGGTTATCTTATTTACATGTCTCAGGACAATGTTGTTCAATTAGAAAGTTAATTAGTCATCAGACAG
The DNA here is from genome assembly GCF_963210335.1 of Falco punctatus. Lineage (NCBI taxonomy): Eukaryota > Metazoa > Chordata > Aves > Falconiformes > Falconidae > Falco > Falco punctatus. The sequence continues at coordinate 79,056,495 of NC_137581.1, forward strand.
ACGAGGACTTGGAGGAGTTAACATTCCCAGGGAGAAGAGAGCTCTCTGCATTTACAGAGCAAACTCCTATGCAACTGAATGTAACTGAAGTCAAGATCAGAGATAAAATCTTCTCAATTAACAACAGCACAGTAACTATTCCGAAGTGAAAGGTCTTGTATTTAAGGTGTTTGACAGTGGGGTGCCCACTTTCAGTATCACAGACACTTCACCATCTTGTTTGAATTGCTAACAGCAGACAATAATGAGTATATCAGGTTCCTCCCTTGACCAGGTACCAATAACATCTTCAGTTTCTCTAGACCTCCAAGGATTCACTAGCCTCAAAAGAAAAATGAAAGCTCTTCTCTCTTCAAAAGCAAAGAGGGTATGTGACCAGTTGTTCTATATGGTTGCTACTAGATCTGATACTGTTGCTGATCTGAAAGTTTTGTGGTCAGACAACAGCCCAGACTCCTTGCCTTCTGCTACAACTGCATTTTCATGAGGTTCTGTATCAACACATTGATACCTCAGCGGACTTCACAAAATCTTTCTCTGCAAATTGCAGAATACAATAAAATGCTAACTGGAAAATATTCCAGATAGTACAGAAATTAAATCTTGCCCCATACACATAACATTACCTTCACCAAAGGAAAAGTATTGTTTTACGTAGTTTCATGACTTGAATGAGAGACTGAGGTGGGTGATGTATTATCAGCATGCAAAAAACCTCTGTTTCCTACACCATTTTTTGTACATCTACACCAAAGAATGCTTTAAAATGGTAAGTCCTTAATAATCTTCATCATTGGTTATTTCATTGACTACAACAACTATCTTTCACTTTGTTCTCAGATCTGATTCACTCAGTAACACAAATATCTGTAAACTATGCATCATACATGACTGGTAACCCCTTGAAATTTCATTAGCATACTTGGCACAAGCATGGAGAAACTGTCAGACTGAGGGACTCTCATAGATCACAGTTACCCCTGCACAAGTTCAAGCCCAGTTCTCAATGGCTTTCAGCTGCCCTAGCTCTAAAATTTATGATCGTCCTCTCAAAGCAGATCCTCCTCACTTTAAACGTGTTGTGATCCATGCAAGTGGTTAATTATTTATTCATTTCTTTCCATGGTCAAGAATGAAGTTGCGTATTTTGCAAAACAAAGTTTCTTAGTGTTCCAAGTTGTTCTCTAAACACGTTGATAAAATTTTTCAAGTCTGAAGCGAGAGACAACACTACCTTTAATGGTAACACATTCTTTAATGGTAATGGCTCTACAAAGTAATGTTATGTCTTTATGCACTTGCCCCGACCAAGAATCTAAATACAACCCTTGCAGCTTTCGGACAGACCTGGTGACATCTGCCCTGTCACAGCAGAGAACTTAAAAAGCCCAGCAAGCACATGATCTGGAGAGTCACGAGCCACCATCACCCAAACAAATATCCCACTGCACATGGGACTGACCACCCTGTGGTCTGATGGCTGCACTACCCCAGGGTGATTAGAGGTTACACTAAGGTCCTTCTCTCATAGCTTCACTTTGACAGCAGCTGAAGCAAATCAGACTCCACCAGCCCGTATTTCTTTCTCTGTAACAGTTACTGCTGTCCAATCACTGCTTAGGTAACCTGATTGGGCTTTCTGCCTAGTAACTTCTTTTACTTACGTAAGAATGTAGTCAACCATATATTTTAAATACACTAAACATATTTCAGCTTCAATCTAGCCATTGCAGTCTAACCCAAGAAAAGAAAGGTTTTTACTCATTTGCCTATTTTGTACTTAAACAGAAAAAAAGACTATCAAACTTTTCCCCCTTTGTATGTAGACATAACACTCTGCCAGGTTTTTAGACATCCGTAAGTCCTTTCTGCTAAGAAAGCTTACAGTTTAGGTCAGCACATGCAAAATGAAATCGTATTTTAAAGTAATTTTGGTGTGTTACTATGGAATTGTTGAGATGTAAAAAGACTAGAGTCTAATATATGCTCTGCCCTCCCTGACTGGACTTAACAAGAAGAGCTCAGTACTTTGCGGACAAGGGGTCTAGGGTATTTCTGTACAGTGTTAGTCTCCAGAAGTTGTTCTGACTAGTTTTAAATCACTTGATTCTGCTACTTCCCTTGAAGTCTTGCAATGAAAGGCTTCCCTGGTATCTGTCCTAAACCTTCCTCTTCGTTTCATACTGTTATATCTAATTACACAATAACTCTCTTCCTAGCCTGATATTTGTGTTGTTTAAAAACATGCTAAAAGTGTTTTTAGACAAGACAGATAACATAATACAAAGCAATGTTTCTCTGATAAGAGGAGAAAAAATGTAGCAGAAATTTTCAGTTCCCATGACTTTAGAGATGAGATAAAGTCCACAAGAGAAAAATCAGGGCTGAATAAAGAAGCTGTGCAAGGCTCCCAGCACAGAGATGAGACTCCAGCTATTACGCTCTTTGAAATTCTACCCTGCAGCCCAAATAGGAAAGAGATACTAATCTCATGCCTTGTGCCTTCTGCTTTTTCCCTGGAGACACCCCTTTCAGCACCTAGAATCACAGAAAGATCAGGATTTGATGGGACTTCTGGTTCACACTACTCCTCAGGGCATGGCCAACTTCACAGTGAGTTCAAGTTGCTCCAGGACTCATCCAAAAGTTTTAGAAATCTCTGAGGATGGAGACACCACAACCCTCTCTGGGCACCTGTTCCAGTACTGAATCACTCTCCTGCATAGGATATTCCTTCCCATTTCCATTATTTCCTTCTTTGCCAAAAAATCATGAGATGACTGATAAGTGTGCATGTAATTAATCAAACACCATGCTCCAAGTATGACATCTGCAGCCAAACTACCTGGTTTGGCTAGTGGCCAGCCTCAAGTTACTTTCTATTGTTCTCAGTCTGTCCATGGCAGTCTGGTGCAACTTGTGAAATTCCACATAAACAAACCAAAAATCAGCACATACTTCTCCCCAGCCTTCTTTTGGAGTCTCTCAACAGTCAACAAGTGACAATTTACTCCAACTCTCCCTGATCCCAGGATCATTCTTCCAGTCAAACAGTTTCAAGATAGCTTTCATGACGAGAGAATAAGAAAAAAGTTTTGGCTTTTATGAAGGATGGCAGTCATTTTTAATACCTTGATTCCTTTTTGCAGTTCTCTGCAGTTCTGAGCAGTCCCCCCGATTATGACCCCTAGCTGACATAAATATTTTAAGAAAAACAGAACCTTAGAACACTTTGCCATCCCAAATGTTCAGTGCATATATCAACAGAATATTAAACAGTAAGCAGAGAGACAGCATTGACACTTGGCCTAAGGCTGGCACAGCCAAGTGATGTTTAAGAACGTCTCTTTGAATTCCGAAGCGCTCTTATGCTCTTTTCTGTTCATGTACCCCTGCTTTGAAGTTCATAAACATTCCAGTGAATAGCTTTTTGATTTATGTGAATGCTTGAAAAATATCTATTCTCTGCAAAATGCGTGCACATAATTGAGTTTTTCAATGCAGCAGCACAAATATTTACTATTCCGTATTCCACTGCCTAAAAATCTGTCCTTCAGTTTAGGAACAACTATGTAGCCACGCAACCAGCCATGATCCAGAGCAGGCAAATAGTCAAACTAAATAGTTCGTACATGTAAATTGAAAATTGTTCATCTATATGATCCACTGTAAGAATCTGCAGAATACAGATAGTCTATAAACAGTTCATGAACAGCAAAAAATATTTTCCCAGTAATCAGTATTTTCACTTTTTGAACCATTATTCCTTATTACCTCTTGCTTAAAGGTATGAAAACTACCAGATACTGAAGAGCAATTTTTATTTTTTTTTTATGTGCATTAATGGCAAATGAATAATGAGAGTCTGTTGCATTTCACACCTGCAGATGAGATAGTTCGCTACAGCAAATCATCACAACATTGCCTTGGAGCAAATACCCCAGCACACTAATTGCTTCACATAGGACTTGCTGGGCATTTATTTAGTCAGGGAAGTTTAAATTATTAGATGGAAGTGTTTTGCAATCTTCACACACTAGTCGTACATAAACAAAAAGAGAAGAGTTGTGACTCAAGGTCCAGCATTTATGACAACTACTAAGCTTCAGATATTCCTGAGGAAAAAATTAAATCCATAGCGTACCCAACTGTTAGTATAGTTCTGGTGACTAAAAGTGCTCCTTGTGAGCTTAATTCTGCATGTTGAATTTGTGTCCTGAAACATTAGCTATATTCCCAGCTGCATTTTTAGCATGGATACAAACCTTAACTTTTGATGTTGCGGAAGGGCAGAAATAGTACATTGCAACATAAGGCTTTACACAAGGTTCATTTTCCACCAGGAAAAGCTAACACAATGGCCTTTTGTTGGCATTTCTCCCAATTCCTGCTGAAGGAGGGTCCATTGAGATGATGCTGGCACATGGGACACAAAAGGGAGCAGAATGGCTTGTAGATCCAGCCTTTTTCTCCTTTATGCAACTACAAAGGGCCCAGGGACCTAGCAGGTAACTAAAGTTTCCCTGAAATGGCTCCAACTTACACCAGGCATTGCGCAGATTTTTCCCAGGCTCTGAGCTCAGACGGCACGTGGTCTTTTGTGGCTTCCCCCATGGTCCTCAGTCCCTATGCTGAAAGGAAATGAGCCCTTCATCTCTGTTGCCTGCAGCAGGTCGCTAATACACAAAGCACTTGTAGTTTGGCTTGTCTGTTATGAATTCACCGCCTTTCAATCTTGTAAGGAAACTTCTTGTTCTTTGAAGTGGGAAAGAGTTTCAGGGGAAAAAAAAGTCTTTTTAAATAATCTTTTAATCTGAACTTTTTACCAAATTATGCATGCACTATGTTTAAGGTTCTCATTGGGCAGAAGCTTGTCTCCATCCTGCAGTTCTGGTCCACCTTAATCAAACTCTTCTGATCTCTCAGATAATTTTATTATCTCTTATCTCAAATGATAGAAGACTGGCCCAGTCAACTCTTGTTTGGATCATTACCTATCAGTAGAAGTAAAAGAAGGGAGAATGTCAGTCTTACACGGTTCTGTTGCCCTTGCTCTTGTGAGAACACAAATACCTTAAACATAACAAATGTCCTGTGCATGAAGACTAGTCTGTCTCCCTCCACATTAATTTTGTGCAGCTCCCTCCAAAGCAATCTGAGGATTACATCACAATGCAGCCTAACAAATTACCACGTACCAACTGAGCCATGGTCATTATATCAGCATTACTGTCCTCTGAAACTATACAAAACCTCAAGAAAAACATTTTAACACTAATGCACATTCTTTTGCATTAGATGCAGTTGTAGAGCATGAGTGTTTCATCAAAATGAAGGTTGGCCGAGACATTTTCAACATTTTCAGACAGAACACGCTGCACCTCAGCTAAAACACAGTTTTACGTACTACAAACAGGGCCAATTTGCCACAATGCAAAGCTATTATTTTTTAAATCACCATAGGCAGATTACACTGAAAAGGGGAGTAGCTGACATGCTGAATGTCAGAGCTCGAATCCAAAGGAACCTTGTAGAACAGCAGGGCTGGGCCAACAGAAACGCCATGGCATCCAACAAGGAGAAGCCCAAAGTTTTGTAGCCAAAACAAAACAACTCCATGCATCAGGACAGACTCGGAAGCAACCAAAAAGGACTCAAAAGGACTTGGCGTGATGGTGGACACTGGGCTGAATAAGAGCCAACAGCATACAGCTGCCCTGTGCATACAGCAGACTCCACACCAGGCCACATTTGGAGGGCCATAGACAACATATCCAAGGAAGATGCTCTCAACCCCTTGTCATCACTGGTGAGACCGCACCTGGAATAGACTGTGGCCAGCTGTGGAAACCCAGTGCAACAGGGATCTGGAGAAAGAGAAGAGGGACTGCCAGAGGGTTAACAGATAGGTCACGTTCCACAAACACAGGACCTGTGATGAGCAGCTGAGGGGATCTGGGCTTTGGTTTTGCAAACAAGAGGCCAAGGGGAGATCTTGCAGCAGTTTACAACTTGTAATACAGTTACAAAGATGACACGGCCAAACCTTTCTCTGCAGTGCCAGACAACAAGGTTACATTTTGTGAGGTTCAGGTTGGACAATAGGAAATATTTCCTCCACAGGAGAGTGTGGCACAGCAACGAAACACACTGCTCAGAGAGATCATGGATTCTCCCATCCTCTGAGGTTTACAGAAGGAGCTGGGTGAGCAGAGCCACAGTTGACCTAGTGTCAGGAATATTATGTCTGCAAGTGGGAGCCTGATCTCTGTAACCTCCAGAAATCCTTTCCAACCAGATTTTTCCACAATACTATGATATTGAAGTGATTGTGTCTCCATGTATGCAGAGACATGCATTCAGGTATATTTCAGGGAAGAAAAATGCCAGCAGAAAGGAAGACAAAAAAACTCAGCAGTCTCCAAGTTTAGATGGCAACAAGCACAAGGTCCTCAGGACCATAGTTTGGACTGAAATGCCTAAAATCCACATAAGGATTTCATGGCTTTTGAATACATCTGTGAAAGAAGACAACATGGAAAATAAGAATCCACTGCTGACATGACAGAATGCCACATTGTGACTTTTGCCCAAAGAGGCGTGCAGGCACTCCAACACAAATACCCCTTGCTATTGCAGGTTGGTGGGAAACATGTAAATCTCTTCCCTCCTACCCCTCAATCCCAAATTAGCCGAGCTAGACTACCTGCCAATTCCTATAATTTACTGCTAATATAGCCCAGCAGAGAGTCTGCATTAACATTCTTTCAAAGCATGGAAGAAACTATAATTCAAATGTTTTTCTCCTAGAGAACAATTCCTTCCAGAGCTATTTTGGGAGTGCAGACAATACAACACCCTACAGTGCAGGAGACGGAAAAATGTTCACATGTTGAGTCCAGCACACAGACCAGTTTCATGAGTCTACATCCATCTCATAGTCTCAGGTCTGTCTACATCTTTCAGGGGCACCACAGAACAGATGTTCCCCACGCCAACAAATCTGCCTGCATCAGTGTAGCAGCACCCACACATACTGGTTGAGGTCCAAAAGCACTATAGCTGTGTTGTGCAATCTGACATTCAAACTAAAGAATTCCCCTACATGGGCTGAACTACTTCTGCATGTAGGCAGTCTCCTGAGGAATCAAGGAAGCAGCAATAAATTGGCCATCAAGGCCACTGAACTAGGCCCATTGTTTTAATAACATATTGAAAGGGGTCACAAGTTGGTCTCACCTTCCAGGATAATGAGCATCATGACACCCTAGTGAGAAATCTCATGACTAGCCCTTACTATCTGACTACCCTCTCTGTCCCTTCCTCCCCCCATAAAAAGCCCAGGGCAGCTCTATACAATGAAGATAGGGATCCCTCATGCTTCCCTTATCTGAAACATATCTTTTCCCTTTCTGAGAAGCACTATCACTCTCCCCTCCCCCCCTCTTTCTATGCTGGTTCCTATAAGCCAGACAGGAAATCAAATGCTTGGTCTAAATCCCTGCAGCTGTGCATCACTGCACAGGGGAGCCAGCCATCCTTCCAAGTCTTTAAAGAGCCTGCGTGCTTTATTACAGGTCTCCAAGCTTCATAAACCCACTCCAGACTTAGCTACAACGAAGAGTATTTTAAAAGATCTTTATCCTCTCAGGCATGCCTCCACATGAAACAGCTTCTCATAACTCTCTCCCAGTTTCCTCAGTTTGTACATGATGGGGCCTTTCCCCCAGTAACTATATCACATAAATCCAGCTTCTTCAGAGCTTTTCCCATGGAAATAATCCTCTCCCTCATTGTCCCTCCTATTACAAAGGCCTAGCAAAAGAAGTGATCCTTCCACATCTCCCCCTTCCCCCGGTAGGCATGAGAGGTATTTGCATTCAGTACTTTCAAACTCTCATTGTGATGGCCTATCCCCCAAATCAAGAAGATGGATTTAAAAATCTTAATATGTTTTTAAAAAAAGCATTTTTAAAATTTTAAAAGACTTCATAAGACAACCACATTCTGGCTTATGAACCTTTCAGACATAGTCACATCAAATGTTCTTTCCTCTAGAGATGTTAAAGGATAGAAAAATGAGGGGGTTAGCAGAAGGGGAGACTTGCACCAAAAGTATCTGTCTGCAGGAGCTGAGTGTTACATCAAATACAGAAAGACTCAAGATGAAACCAGGACCCTAAACAACATGGTGAATCACCAACCAGAAGTATCTTACTTTGACCTGCACAGTTGGGTTCTGCCTCCAGGCTTCCAGGCACCCATGAGGCATGGTTTTGTAGTCTCTTTCTTTCTCCTTGTGGCTCTTTCAGCACTTCTGAAATCTGTGACCAACTGTGTTTGGCACACAGGATGAAAATGCATAGGATAAAAAAAGGTCAAGAAACTGTCTGCAGCCCGAGGTGTTACATTTAGCTGGGCCTTGAACCCTCTCCAAAGTTTTTCTCTCCCTTCCATGCTTGGATTGCCCAATGCAGTATTTTTTTCAGGCACTAAAGAAAACGCTTGTGAGCTCTTACATCTTTGATCCCCTGCAAAAGAAGTCTTCTTATAGTGTTGTCTTTCTGGCAGATACAATTCTAAAATTACCCTAGTTCTGAGCAGAAACAAAATAATGATGAATCTGGAAATAAAAGGACCATACCCCTTTTAACAGTTTGCAATATGACACTTGGAGGAGGGTTATATAAAAAAAAACCAAAACCATAAAAACATCAGGCAGGCTCAATACCTTCAAGTAATATTCAAGCCTAGTAAAGAAAACAAGCAATGCTGCTCCATGAGAGACAGTATGCTTGGGATTAAGTAGCAAAACACTGACACTCCTTTTAAGAAGAGATTTAAACTATGGAAATAAATAAGAAGTGAAAGGAATTAGTGAAAAAATTCCAAAGGCAAGATGAGAAAGGCATGATGTACAAAGAGCAAGGAATAAGAAGAGTGTGCTAACACGAAAACTTTGAATTGGCAGGCAGTGAGGAAGCTAAGGAGAATAAACAGAACTGCCATAATAAGGATAAGGTAAGAATATTAGACTAACAATAGGTAGTCTTCAGAAAAGATGGTGATCATGAGGAACAGAGAAGAGTGTAAAATCAGTCTGATTTGCATAAACTTTAGAAGACTACAGAGAGCAGGTAGGGAAATGAAGAAATAGGCGTAGAAATATGGTTGATGCTGAGGCACAAAACAAGAGATACATGGAAAGGCTTATCCACTGAACCAAAATTAAGAATCGCAGCGCACTGTGCTTAAAAATATACGTGCCTGTTTTGATAGCGTGGGAGAGAAGGGTCCACAGCAGAGCACTGCTGTTTTTTTAAAAAGGTGTTTTCTTGGAAATAACAACAAAAATGACACAAACATTGCTAGTGAGAAAAGGAAGATGAATAGTGAGAATCAGAGGGGAGGAAAAGAATTTCTGTTTTTGTTATCTTTAAAGAAGTTGTATCTCTCCAAGAGGGAGATAAGGAGGTAGAAACAGAATTATTGATGAGAATGTGAGCAGACAAGAAAGAAGGAACATACCTGGGTGCTATGAGCATACCAATATCACTGGCCAGGAGCAAAAGTGCTGCTGATAGGGTAAATATAAAGATAACATAGAGACCAAAAACAATACCCTGGGCACATTACTAAGAGAAGCACCTCAAAACTGCTAAAAACTTGAGCAGAGTCAGTCAGTCAGGTTGGAAGAAAGGTGAACTGAAACCCCAGTACCATGATAATGAAGAAGAAAGAAGCAATCCACTGTGTCAAACATAGTGCTGGCAATTTGATTCCTAAGCAAAGCAAGGATATCTGGTAGTAGAACGACAGGGAGCAAGACCATTGAAGGGCAAAGTGCTACCAGTGGCTCATCCCTTAATGCTTGAAGATTACCATTAAGGTTATATCTCTTTCCTCCAGAATCCCTTTCTACCTCGATGCATTCCAAACTTGGTGAATTACACTAACTTGGGTCTGGAGTTTCTCTTTCCAGAAGAAGCAAAGCAGTCATACAGCAGGGTGAAGGAACAATGCCTGAGGTGCAGAGAAGTACAGCATCACTGTTTTTTCTCTGCCACAGTAAGTACACCACCACTGCCCACTCAAGAAAATTGATATTTTGACCTTACAGACTTCAGCTGTAGCACAAAGAGCTCTAGGAAAGACTTCAAAAACAAGGGGATGGAAGTGCTGAGTGACTACAGCCAAAACACATTACAGGGCAAGGATGAGAACAAGACATAAAGTCTCCTCTAGTCTGTTGTCCATAGAATAGAAAGATGCTTTAGAAAGCAATATTATTGCCTTTACAGAAAAAATGTTGATGCCAGCTCATATGGTAGGAAACCATTTTAAGCTTACAAAGAAATATAGAGGAATAAATACAAGAGGAATTAAAGCTAAGGAAGAGAAGGCACTGATAAATTTTGTGTGACTGAAGAAAGCATAAGACAAAAAACCTCATCAAATGAACTTGAAAGTGTTAAAGTAACATTATTTATGTCCTTGCACATGTTTTAGAGAAATAATTCCTGAAGATCAATGAAAACAATAGGTAAGTGCATCATAGGTACTTTGGTAGTTGCAGTAGCAGCATATCTAAATCTGGTTTTGCTGCATTTTCAAATAAATGAAGCATTCTTTATTTCTGTTTTAAGTTGACCTATAGAGCCCCTGGACAATGTTCAGCAGTCACTCAGAAGTAGTTGCTCTTTAGTCATTAGTATGGCAATACTTGTAAGAGTCAAAAGTATATGGAAGAGACACTCCACTATAATCCCATGTTTCCGCTGACTCAGACCTCCCCAGGGGAAAAAAAATGACAGAATCATTTCATGTTCCTAAACAAAAAGGAAGCTTCCCCCCCGCCCCCCCTAAAACTTGAGAATTATTCTTCAGACTACAGCGGTTTGCAAAGGGGGTGTGTGGGCACGTGTATACCAGAACTACTTCAAAAGAACATTAAGCATACATAGTCAAGCACTAAGCTGGAGTCAGAATTAAAGTTGTCAGTACAGCTTTCACTCAGGCCCCCTCCCTTTTTACTAATTATTATTTAGCAACATTATCACATTCTCTTTTTTTTTCTGCAAGACCTCTTCCTCACTGAGCTCACAAGGTGGGCAGCAATCATAAATGGACAGCTATCCAAAATTACCTTTTACCCTCCCTCTTCAGTGGGTGCTCCATGAGTTAATTTTATCACATCACCCAAATCCTTCCTTTGAGCTTTTCTACGCTGCCCTTACTGTAGTGTACTAGTTCTTCAGAAACAGCAGTAAATACATTTTCATCAAGCTCCTCAGGTGACTAACTGGTATTGTACCTTATCACTTGAAGAGCTTAAACAGTCATTTAATCGTGTATACCACTTCCTATGTATGCACACACTGTCCTGGGAAAAGTCATCCTGAAGATGAGGTTCACTGTCCATCCATCCAGACAGCCTGGAAGCACAAACCCAGGCACAGCCAGAGGGTACCTCCTCCACATTGCACAGAAAACCACCCAGAGGTTAGGACCCTCTGAAGCAGACTGTTTTAAATAGGACCTTATATTTGCAACTGTGAGGGACTACTGAGCAATTTCACTGGGGTTTCTCACAACAGGAACACCAAAAAAGATAGATTATAATCTTCCAAGGACAAGAAGTCAATGACATTTTAGGAGAAGCAGTGTGTTGGAGGGGGTATATATCACTCTCCCTCTAATTAGAAAGACTTGCTCTATGAGACTTCACCTATCTCAAGTTGATACAAGGACCCTAGGACTACCTATGCAACAGAACCCTTTTTTCAGACACTAGCCTTTGGTATTCGGAGAACCACACAGACCTAGCAACACTTACCTGCAAGGGACAGGTAAGGAGGAAATGGTCTCCATCCATTCTTCTTCCTCCCCACTTCCATTACGTTGAGGAAGCACTGCCTAAATTTTACTGCAGAAACTGAGACATCAGAGAGTGTATGCAGCAGTGTACAAGGGCACTACAGTGCCACACTACTATTAGTAGTAACTTGTACATCCTCAAAATCATGATAAGGCTGGCAGGTACACATCACCCATTACCACAGCAATGGTGACAGCATTGATTTCTGTATTACCATGTAATGATACTGCAATGTACCCAATTTGGTCTACACCTTTTCTGGCAGTTATCCTGCAATTCTTTTGGAAGAAGCATAATGCAAGATGAAACATAACTTTTATATAGTTTTCCTACAGCTGCTCTGTTCTTAGATGGAGCTTTTAACTGGGAAGAAAAGGCAGTACGGAGGGAGAAGATGCATAAGATTGTCCCTCACATCCACATACATCTACAGCACAAACCAGACAGAACGTTCCTCAAAACAGGTACAGGGATTCTTCACCAAGCAAAGAACAGTACAAATCTCCCCTTCTGCACATGCTTCACTCTTGGAAAAATTGGTGTTGCAAGTTTTAAACTCTCCTTTTGGCTTGCGTGAGCTGCATTTCCTCAGCAGATTATCCCTGATCTCACTGCCCTTGGCAGCATTAGAGTGGTCACATTTTTACACGGCTGAACTACTTGAACAATTTCTTCAAAGTATGAAATAAAAACATTCTTTTCTTCAAAGCAGCCACGAATGCTTTCTTCTTTATTCTGTTTGTTCAGTTTTTTCTTTTTAAGTCAATAAACACTTTATACCTTGTATTCATTGCAAGAAAAACAAATTCTATGCTATCACTAGTATCTACATTGTGTTTGCAGCATCAGCTGCTGAAAATGAAGAATTTCAGATGTGTTTTAAATGCCCTTCCAAGATTTAAGTGCAACCCCTCAATGATTTTCTCTCCAGCAAAAGTTCTAATTGTATTTGGCAGGAATGGGTTGGGGAGTGACATCTCTGAATATCTTCTGCCAAGCCTCAAAGAGCTGCTGTGTCCTCTTTCCCAGCTCCCAGGAGAGAACCAATACAGTAAACACCAGCTTCTTAGGTACTACATGTAGCAGCAGCAGACTCATTTGCAAAGGTCACCTAGCAGAAGGCATTCCTGCCAACTATTCTTCAAATCCAAGCAGTTATTCTGAACTATTTAAAGCTGAGTCTGCTTATACATGGTACAGTGAACCCAAACTGCATATTACAGCTCTCTTTTGTTAGAAATGGGTACGATTACCCAGATTTTAATAGAGCACAGGTGATAAGGGTATTGCTAATACAAGGTAACCAGAAACTTACTCAGTCCTTCTATATGGCCAAAATATGCACCACTTCAGCCTACATGAGACCCTAGAAAGATGAAACAGCCATTCTTGAATGCTTTTCCTCTTTGAAACATGTATTCTCATACAAGTCTAATAAAGGAGATTACCTCCAACATTGAGTCAACTTCTATTTCTTTTTCGTTGTTGTTTCCTAGACAGACTAATAGGATTATCAGTCCTACATCCTGAAATTCATATTCAAAAGCAATAGCAGCTGAACCTTTGCCATGGAGACCAGAGTGGAATGTGAAACCATGAAGGTTTCTTTGTGTGGTCCTTCAGAAGGTATTAAAATGCAGTCAATAAACTCATATGAAGGAAAAAGCAATGCATGCCTGTAAGAATCCAGAAGGTCTAGTTGCTTTCAAAAAAAGACAGAACAGATTCCTTTATGGGAAATCTTAATTAGTTAACAAACTACTTCATCTGAGGCATACTGGATTCATGCACTCATATCCTTATTTGATAAGAAGTGTTTTAAAATTACCATGGGCTATTCTGCTCTGTGCCAATAACCTGCTGCTGTCATTCCAACATACTTTCCTGGTTTCCCCCCCTTCAAGTCATGCCACTGTGCAGGTCCATTTCTCTTTGTGCTGACACAGCTCTTCTGTCTGCACCTTTGTGCATGCCAGGCCAAGTCCTGCTCCATTTCAGTGTGGGAGCTGTCTTCTCCTCCTGCGCTCTCCTGAGAGGTCAATTGCCACTTCTGCAATCCCTGTCCCTGTATCCAGCACTGCAGTGCCCAAATGCAGTAACTCCAAAGCAAGTCTTATGGAGCCCCACATCAGGACCAAACAGTGCTCTCCAACCTGAAGGTAAAGACCAGCAAAGAGATGCAACGTATTCGGTGTATAAGGGGCCCTTGGAAAAAATTAGCTGTTAGATGAGTTGCTATTGAGCACATGTAAACTGATTTTTTTAATAGGATAATAACTATGACTGTACTCAGACTTGTTTTTATAAAAACAATAGAAGATACACCTCATAGATAGGCAACTTTCCTTTGAGTCTTTTTTTCTAATGCCTGGACATTCCATATCTGCTTCTCACACACCAAAAAAAAAAAACCAAAACCAAAACGGACTGATTTTTTTTAAGCTGCAGAACAATAGGCTTGTGGCCAGTGCATTTCTCAGAAAGGCCAGGAACAAACTTGCAGAAAATAAGGTGAGTCTCTGGCAGACCTACAGCCCAAAAAACTTCAGCCTCTAAATTTAGAACAGTTATAAGCTTCTCTAATTTGAGGTTCTAGGCATTATCGACCAGAAGACATGCAACCAGCTCCAAGTAATGTATTTCTGATGCCCAACAAAAGAAATAGTATAAACTATTAAGAAGGAAAGAAAAATTGAAGTTAAATGGCTAGATCTTGCCCATGTAAGCAGAAAATCAATCTAGCTTACCTCAGTGGGCTCTACAATCACAAATGAGAGAAGAATCACCTGAAGTTTTTTAAGCTCCGTTTTCAGACTCTGCATCTTTTGGCTGCCTGCCTGCAAGAGTCTGCATCTCTGAAACAGCCTCCCTGATGCACTGTTTCCTGAAAACAAAGAATACCAACAGGCAAGCATAATTATTCTCGTCGTTGGATACCTGAAACAAACAGCAGGAGACATAGATTATGAGAAGACCTGTAAGCCTATATCTGATGAGGAATAATGAACTATTGTAAAGACAGAGAAAAACTGAAGTGCAAAGGCATGTAACACTTTACACATTAATAATGTAATCAAACCTTATAAGATCACAGATCTTTCTCATTTTTTCTGAAAGGGATCAAAGCGTTTTGCCTTAGGACATGTTTTATCTGGACCATTTAATCTACTGTCATTACCTGTAGGGTAACAGTCCTTTTACTAATTGACTTATTTAACCTTAAAACACCTAAACCATTTTTGAGCTCTATCCTGCAGAAAACCTAACATTCACAGCTGAAAACAGTTCATTATCAGTTTTTTAAAGTATGTGTGAGTTTTAAGTAGCATTTGGGGCTTATCATTAGCACAAACACACAAAAGGCTAAATATACCCTGGTACATCATGAACTAGCATTACAGTTGCCACTGGAGTTCATTCTGTAAAACACAATTCCATTTCACCTTTCTCTAGCCCCAATAAAGCATTTCAGGGCTCTCCAGAGGCCCAGAAGGATAACAGCAAGACCTTATTTGACAAAGCTGATAGCTGCAAACTTCTTTTTAGATGCACTGGGTTTTCCCCATGTCTTAGATGCCAAGAATATTTCAGTGCTTGTGGACTACTTTGCTAGTAACATATTCATTTTTCATACACGTTTACCTTTACGTGCACAAACAGAAAAACTTCACTCTTTCTAAGAATTTTGGGAAAACAGAGCTTGAGTTTGGGGCATGAAATGGGATACAGAATAGGTTATGTAGATCAAGGTCACTGTGACAAGTGTAATAATTTTGTTACCACTGGGATGAAGACTTGATCCACATCCCTGTCACTATTTTGGACAAAAAATAATATATATATCTACAAATAAAAGTATCATTTCAAGACTAAAAAGCCAAAAATAAAAAATAAAGAGTCATTGTCAGACTGCAAATAATCTTCTATCAAAACAAAAAAATGATTTTAAAAATATCTTTAATTAATTCTACTAATTACATGTACCTAGGTTGTCATTCCAAATTATCCTTCATCCAAGTGTCACTCAAACACTTGGTCTGAAGTCTGTGGTTCATGCTCATCCTTCAGCATTTCCGATTTTATTTACTACAGCAGCATATCTAAACTAGAATCCAGAAATTTACTGGCCCAGGAGGAGAGGAAAGGAAGGAAGGAAGGAAGGAAGCTCTATGTCCAGGTGACAGTCACTGAGTTGAGGAACCCAAGTTAAGGAAACTAGAGATCTTTATAGATTATGGCAAAACATACTTGCTACATTCAGTCTTCAGAGGCTCTGCCACAGTCAGCATCAGGGTGATAAAGAAAGGGGGTTGGGGGAAAAGCACAAGTTATAAAGACAGGCTGTAGGAAATAATTTTGCCATGCATGAAATCCTTTGTTTCTTGAACTTTCTGCACTGAAATGGTTATGCAGACTACAGTAAACAGCCAGCAACTTCTCAAGTGAAGACTGGCTGCTCAAACAATGTAGTCCGTCACAAAATTCCTCTCCAAGAATGGGCATAAATATAGACCCACAGCATTATCAAATTGTAAACTTATTTAAATAGCATTCCTCATGGCAGTTTTTAAGTGAGGTGCAGACAGGAGCATGCTTGTAATCTTGATGAACATCTGGCACACAGGTGGATTGGAATAAAACTGTACTCCATGCATTTACTTCCCCAAAGCAACTGGTGCCTAAACTTCCAGAAGGGCTCTGTATCCCATGTCCTCCACTTCCCAGTAAACATTGTGGAGGTCTAAGCGCTTCTGAAGTCTTGACCAAGCTGACCAGTTTCCTGAACACCCACTAACAAGCAATTCCTACTACTCTTACTATAAACAATAAATGAATGGTCTACCAGTGCCAGGCAAGTGGATTGCAGCCCTGCACATTTGTGAAAGTATCTGAGTAATCTTAGCAGTATGTGCCAACTCTCAATGTGCTGTTTTTAAAGTGCTGTTATAGTTCACTGCATGTTTAATTTTTCATAGTTTATAAATTTATAACCATTGCTGTTTGTGGTGTAGGAAGGTCTGGAATCAGAAGGTCGATATTGGATCATTTTAAGGTTTAACCCACAAATTATTTCTTCCATGGTGCACACTAGAGAATAAGCTTGAGAAAGCCTGCAGAGCTTCCTGAGGAGAAAAAACGCTTTTCTGAGAGCGTTCAATGCACTCATGAAGAATTCTGCAGGCTGCCTCAGATGTGGGGTAGAAGGTCTGACAGCCACTCTCCCAGGTAGCAATGAGCTACACCAGGCCCATCGCTAGCAAGATTCAAAACAAATGCAATACTAAACTTATTAGCAGCACTGTAGCACCAGGATGTCCAGGACCCTACTCTTGACTTCAGCTCTGTGCTGTCCTTTGAGCCTAAGGGGCCTAAGTGAGCCTTACTTTGAGCCATTTGGAAGTGCATTTCTGCCTCCCCTTCCTTTGCTCTCACTTCTTTCCACAAAAGAGACATGGTAGCTTCTGCACAGCCCCTCTGTTCTAGCACAGGGAGAAGCAGAAAACAAGCTGGTTTTTTGCATCTCTTCTCTTTGAATGACACACCACTTTGTCAGAGAAAAAGGGATGAGGTGGGACAGAGAAAAGGGTGTTGCGTATGTGGACTTGAAGACCCAGGGGAGAAAGAAAACATTTTGGGGCATGAAGATTTCTACAGAAGAAAAGACCTCTTGCTCCAAATGGAGAGTTCACATCCTGTGACATCTTGCTGGGGTAGAGGACCTTGCTCCAGTGAAGAAGATGCAAAATAGGGACCTCAGCACACAACTGGATGACAGCCTCTACCACAAAACAAAGTCTTGGGATGATTTTCTAGATCAGCTCAGCCAAGCTCTACAAGTGATTAGAGGCCTTCAGCAGCAACCAAAGGTGATGTTTTCCTTGTTTTTTAATGAAACTTTTACAAAAGACAGCTGGATCTTCAACATCTTACATGTTCAACTGTAGCCAAAGGGATCTATCATCACTCAGAAAACTAATTGAACAGGCAGTGATCAAAGACAACACTTTCACCCACAGATTCTCTACCCACAGTAAAGAGATGAAGGGCACTAAACATTTGCACCTACATCCCCAGCCACAAGGTTCATTTTGGATGAGCTCTATACACAGTGCATATGCTCAGTCTTTAAACAAGCCCCAGAACTGTCCATGTCGTCACTTCAGCACCACAGAAAATAGCTCTTCTGGGTGGCACACCTCATCCCATGGGGTAGCTGGTTTGGTTTTGCCTTTGAAGCCACACTGCCTTGGCAGACAAACACAAGAGCCAAATCTTGTGGTCTCTGCTGCCACTTGATTGTTTACTGTTCTGTAATTTACCAGCAACGTTTCATTGAATTAGGTTCAAAATATGCAAAAGCTGATTGCAAAATGACCACAGACAGAGAAGACCATTTCCCAATCAGGTCCAGGAAGAAAAAATCTCCCCTCTCCTAAGGCTACCACATTCTGCAAATTAACCATTTGTACACTGCAGGTCCAGCTAGGTTTCTTTCAGTACCAGGGTGCAATTAGCCGTAAAGAGCAATCAGTCTTAAAATTGAAGTATTGATTATGCTAACTGTAGGAACACAGAAAGTAGACAAAGCAGTTTTAGAACAGAAGTCTTTATGTCCATCTGCCCTTGTTAGTGCATAACGGTAGCATAGGTCAGCCCGACTTCTTCAGATGCACAGCAGAGAATCACTTCAGTCTGAGCAGTTCCCTAATAGCTTCCTCTTTTGGAAGGAAAGGATGTCTTTTTAGCTATCCTGAGTCCCTCCACTGGGATCAGGTCCAGCACTTCTGCATCTTGAGCCACCTTCCCTGTTCCTGCTTGTTTTCTCAGTGGTTCTGATTTAACATCTCTGTACAGCAGCTGTCCTCCTGACTTGGTTAATACACCTTGTCCAGAACACCGCACAGCTGGATTTTTATGATGTGCTGTATTCTGTAAAAATTGGTGGAAGGTTATGTTAGAGAGACATATGTTAATTCCCTGTCAAGTGGCTCAAGGTCTAAAGCACCACAATACCATCAAATTAAATTAATGCAGAATTGGATCAAAGTCAAGATATATCTGCAAATTTATATGTGGACAAATAAATGATTTTTTAAAAAGACCTATTCACAGGGACTGATATTCAAAGATTTTAAAAAAATATTTACTCAAAGAATATATATTTGGAATAACAAAAATACAGAAAACAAGATTCTCAATATATTCTAGAAAACAAGGAGCACAGACACTTAAACTTGTGTCTATTTCCAGCATTTCATTTATTTTCTGTATGTGATACACAAAGAAATAAATGTGTATATTGATTGTAGTGGCATTCATGGCATACAGATGATTTCCCCTCCAAGGAATGTTTTGATATAGTTACATTCAGCTGTTCAGCTCTCAGGAGGACTTTATAATGTCGTCTTTCAAAAGCAGTTGTTTACACTGCTCTTTTAAGGCCCATTCCTTCCATTGTTCATAAATGCACTGGAACTGCTCACCTGTCCATAGCACAGTCTAAGCCTTATCAGATACTTAGGTAAATAAAGGAACAGATGAGGCAAGGCTGAAACCTCACAACCTGCTATTGTGTGAACACGAGCCCTGCTGTGCTCATACACCATTTCATATGCAGTAGCTGCCTGATATGCATTTGCTATAAGACTTATCTAGGTCTGTGGAAAACAGGACAAGAACTTTTAACAAACAGTATGGAAAAAGACAAGTTTTCTCTTCAATACTTGAAGGCTATGCTACACGTTCCATAGTTCGAAAACTATACACTTCTTTTGACTGGAATTGCTTTAGCCAGAAGTACGGTAACGTATCTTAGCAACAGTGGCAAGGGGGAAGACTTACTGTACTGTAAAAGAATTAAAACAAAATGTATATAGCTGCTGACTGTTATAAATACATCCCTACCACTCTGAGGGGGTGTTCAATTATACTCCTGAATACTTTTCACATTTCCTTTTTCAAAGGGGGGGCATTTCTGCAGTTTTCAGCTCACCCCTGAAGAGCCTGAAGCATTTTAATTCCCCTTCAGCTCCGACTAGATAGGCCTTGCAGAACAACCTGTCACCACCCCAGCTATATTAGAGAAAGCCATTACTGTAGCACTCCAGAGATAACCCCTTTGTGCGTGCCACGACACCACTCCCTCAGGTGTTCTGCTGCCATCAGCCTAGAGCAGGTGAGACTAGACATACCATGACCGCAATATTTCACATTCCCTACTTGTGAGGCACATAGAAAGCTTCCTACAGCAGGGGAAGTTTGCGCAATTTCACCTTTTACTAAGATGTGTAGTTTCCCACAAGCAAAATGACCTCCTGAACACAAGCTTTGTCTATGCCCCCCACCCAAGACCCCAGCCAGGCCAAGCTCCTTGCAGGCTTTCCCACCTTCCCAGCTGCAGCTAGGCGAGGTTGAGAGCACTAAAGCATTTTCCTCCTCCTGCGGAGACCTCTGTAGCCAAAGGGACAGGGGCTGCATCCCACTCCAGCTGTGGATGCAGGGGAAAGCACCCAACTGCACCAGAGGCACTGAAATGATCTATGACAGGAGCTACAAAGTGAGAGCAAGGGCTCCAGATTTTAAGCGACAGAGAACCAGAGTACTGAAAACATCAGGGAAGACAGCTTTTTTCCTTCAGCAAGGGCAGGTGGGCTTTAATTTTCTTTTAGTACTATCTTCAAGCAGCTCTGGCAACGGCTAGGAGTAAGTTGCACCTGAATACCCTCCCAGCAAACAGTTTGCTTAGCCTTCCTGGGAATTAATGTTGCTACTGTCTACCTCCTAGTGAAACTTCATTTAATACCTTTGAAACACTTGGAAATCTTACAGATGATTATTCCACCTCAAATAAGGGAGGGAGCCCTCCTCCTTTCCTGTGGCAGGGGAGGGATCTCAGTCCACGCAGCCTGGAGCAGATTTACACACACATGGACAGACCAGGTGGTCACCAGCAAATTGGTTGGGGGATACTGAGAGTATGCATGACTTGGGCTGGCTATTTTTCAACTTTATCTACTACAGAGGATGGGGGGAAGGGTCAGAAACAAACCCAAAGTGAATCTTCTTAAACTTGCCCAGTGTTGTTTTTCAAGGCTTTTGGACTGTCTGCTCCATCCAGTCATCTGGCACTGCCGTTACTCCAGAGGTGCAGAGTAATTCCATCCTAAGTGTTCCCATCTTTCGAAAGGCCGCACTTGACTCCGGTTATTAATTCCGTGCATGATGAAGACATTTAAAGCCTCGCAGGCTTTCTCACAAGCAGACGTCTTTCATGCCTCGCTCTTATTATTGCAGCAGATGAATTGGCACACACGCGCCCGCTCCTCACACCAGACGCCGCCGCTGTGAAACGTGGCTGCTGCCACCCGCACCACAGGCACACGCAGCCACGGCCACCCGTGCGGGACACGCATCCACAGCCCCGCACCCGGCTCCGACCTACCCGCCACCGCCACCACCTCCTCCTCCTCCTCCACCCCCTGCCTGGCCACAGCCTCCACGCCCGCGGGGCCCTGAGGCGCCCGCTCCCCCCCCGGCGGTGAGGGTCGAGCCGCTGCCGCCGCACCGGGCGGGGACCGGCCCCGGCCGCGCCCGCCCCCCCCGGGCGTTCCTCGCCCGCCCCGCCACTCGTACGGAAACTTTTCCCCCGCCGTGCCGTCACGGTCCGTTAGCGGGGCTGCGCTGGGCCGAGCCGAGCCAGGAAGTTTCTCCCGCGGGCGCTGGCCCGGAGCAACTTTCCCGCAAGGTCCCGGGGCGGCCGCAGCCCGCCGCTGCCCGGGGGCCGTACGGGAGAAACGCGAGGAGGAGCTCGGTTCGGGGGAGGGGGGGATGAAGCCGGGGCGTGGGTAAGCCGCTCCCATCTTCTTCTTCTTCTTCTTCTTCCTCCTCCTCCTCCTCCCCTCCCCCTCCCCGCCCCGGCTGCTCCAGTCTGGCAGCCAGGCGGCCGCTGCCTCCGGCCGGAGCCGCTGCAGTTCGGAAGCGCCCCCGGCCCCCGCGCTGCCGCCGGGATGGGGACGCTGCCGGCGGCTCCCAGTCTCCTGCTCTTCCTGGCCGGCGCCGCGGGGCTCTGCCGGGCTTTCTTCTTCCTCCCGCTCCGTGTGTCCCATCCGGCCGCCCCCGGCGGGTCTCCGCCAGCCCCGGTGGTGTTGCGGCCGGGGAGCGGCAGCCGGCAGCAGGACTCCCTCGGTGGCGCGGACGGCTTGGCCTTGGCCTCGGATCCTGGCGGCACCCTCAACTTTTTAGCTATGGTGGAGAATCTTCAGGGGGACTCTGGCCGCGGCTACTACCTGGAGATGCTGATCGGGACCCCGCCGCAGGCGGTAGGAGCGGGCCGCGGACTGCGGGCTCGGAGGGGGGGAGGGCCAACTTCTCGGGGGGTGGGGGAACTTCTCGGGGGTCTGGAGTTAGCCGCCCCCAGGGCCAAACACAACTTTCTCCCGATGATCAGTGCCGGAGCCTCCCCGCCCCCCCCCCCCCCCGCCCGAAAGACGCTGCCGGTGCCCGGCGCGGGGGAGCGACGGCGGCGGCAGCAGCGAGTTTCCACGGGCCGGGCGGGAGGCGCGTCCCCGGGCGCCAGCGGTGCGGTGCAGAGCGGGGCAGTGCGGTGCGGGGAGTGGCGAAGGGCAGCGGCTGCCGGAGGGAGGCGGTTCTGCCGCGGCCCGGCGACTGCTCCGGAGATCCTGCGGAGCTGGTCCCTGGTGTCAGGCTGTCTCATTTTCGTTGGAAGCGAGTTGTTTTGTCAGTCGAAATGACTGTGGTTTAGAGTCAGAGGGTGCTTTTTTGTTCTTTTATTTTTTAAGCTGTTTTGCATTGTGATTGGGTGCTTTCATAGATCCTCCCGGTGCCTCAGCGAGAATCACTCGAAATCTTCCTGCTAAAGTAAGTGATAGCAAAGCGAAACCAGCCCCCTTTTTCCGGAATTCGTATGTTACTCATTAATAACACAAAGAACGTGTGTGGGTTTAATACTGCTTTCAAACAGACCATGTTTCCTTGAATCTCCCCCATCTGCCTTTACCAGCATTGCTCAAGTTTTTTGCCATGTAGTTGCTCTTTCATCTGTGTCATGAGATCCCCGGAGGAGCGGTGCTGGGCTGCTGGTGGGGATGACTAGTCAGCTGAGTGGGGATTAATTTCCTGAAGGCCCTCGGGGCTTTCCCTCAGAACTTCGTGTTTACTTCGGGAGTTTAGATCCTTGCTTCCCCGTGTGCACAAAAGAATTCTTATTCTGCTGCTTTAGCTCCTCTACTTAATAAACTGCTGATGAATGTGAAACTGCTAAGCCAGCAGGGAGTGTTCGGCTGTGTTACATTTTTAGGCTGCTGTGAGCTCTTTCTGGTTTACACCTTGAATGTAAGAGGATTGGCCACATCGTTGCTCTAATTGAAATGTATGACGGTAGGATCAATGCATGTATTGAGAAAGGGTGGCTTATTTATGATCAATAAAGGGAGTTTTTTTTTTAAAAAAAAAACTAAGTGTGAGGCATTAAGGTGTAGCCTGTTGGGCATAGAGGCCATGAAATAATTTTTCCTCCGTGTTGCGCACTGCATATTTGACTAGTTCTATTAGTGTGGTGTTGTGTGTGCTTCATTACTCCAGGGAACATTCACTATTGGTTTCTGCCAGAATCAAGATACCAGATTTGATTGGACTAATAATCTAATTCAGTATGTCTTAAATGAGGAAAATAATTTTAGGTCGAAAAAGTGACTATCAAGCGTAACATCCCCTTACGTGTCTAGGGGGATTCTGAAATTGGAAGAAATGGAGAAGGAAAAAGGACAAGCTTTTGATAATGTGACTGGAGATCTAAGAGGGAGAAATGTGCTGCCCTCAGTGCACCTGGAGGCTTCACTTAACACTTAACAGCTAGTATTACTTGTATTACATGTGATGCAAGGTTTCAGAAAAACTTGTCTCAGTGATTTTTTTTTCCATCTGGAAAAAGAAAAAAAAGCTCTGAATCTGGTTGCAAACCTTTTACTATTTTGAACTAGTTCTCAGTTCTCGTTAAGTTAATTAATTAAAAGACCACCACTGGTGTTTAGCACATGTGAACTTTTATTCACAAGTAGGCCCACCGAGGTTTTAAGTAAGGTTATAAATGCGCTTGTGCTTCCAAAATCAGATCTTGGCATGTAGCGACTCAGTAGAGTGCAGTTAAAAATTGTTCTTTACTGTTGATGGAGATGAATTTGTTCTCTCGTTTCCTGCCTGAAACTGGAAGGCTTAAAGATCACAAATGTACTTGTTTTTCTGCTTTGCGGAGAATAGTACAAAGCTGCTTGGACACCTTCCTTTACTCTTGCACCCCTCCTGCATGGGACTTTCCCCCAGGCTAACTCCCTTCCTCACCTAGGCTTCTCCCAGGACAGCTGAGCTCAATGCCCTGACATTTTGCTAGGGAGGAAGAACGAAGAGCTGCAGAGCAGCATGGCTTTGCTTCCATGCTGTCGGAGCAGAAGGGTGGATGGCAAAGCTGCTGCTCCAGACAGTGTTACAGAGAGGGGTTGGGTAAATGCAGACGAGGCAGTAGCGGATGGACCAAGACCAAAGAGCAGGTTGTGAGAAGAGGCACAAGACTTAATGTCGTGGTTATGATAGCATTAGTGCCTCGTGACTTTGAAAGTGTGTACGTTAAGCGTTGAAAGCTACTGTGCCAGTATGGGGAGTAAGCATTTGTGAAAGACTTCAGCACTACTGAGCTTGCTTTACTGCTCAGTTGCATTTTTAGAAATTTTCCTTTTTTAATTTCTGTTCTTGGAAGGAAGCTACTATGAAAGAATTACGTTTTTCAGGTCATTTAAGGCACACTGTTTGGCTTTCATTCCAATTCTGATTTTTCATATAGCAGATACACACAGAACAGAACTGCATTTCACAATGGCAGTTCTGAAATACTTGTTCTGACGATATAAAAATAGAGCAGCTGTGTGAAGTCAAATTTATTTTATTTTCAAGAGAGGAAACTTCAGTGCAGTCAATCCAATTTTACAAAGTGTTTGCAGCCAGAGTGTTTCTATAATTTTAAGTTTTATAATACAGTATCCTTCCTAATCATATTGGGTCTCTAGACTAGCTACCAGGTCAGTGTCAACTGTCATTACCCCCACTCTCATCCATTCACAGGCAGATCTACTTAAGAATTATGTGAAAGGTGAAAAAGAAGGTCTATTGTATTGAGGAGTGTGATATATTTGTCTCTTATTTTGTGGATGTATTCTTATGTGTCCCGCTTCTGATGGATTGTGCTTTACACCTGTCTGTGTGGGTGCACGTCTTCCAATTCCAAATTTAAATAAGAGGTAGCAAGAGCCCAATATGAATTGTGTGCTCTGTTCTTACTTCTTATTTCTTTAAATAATCTGATGGAATTCCTTTGCTCTATCTTTTATTATTTTTCCTGCCCTGAGATTTCAAGCACTGTGAGAAATTGAATCAAAGATCATTTAGGGGTTTTTTTGCAATCTTCACTGCTGTTCTCTTCATATTAATTTTGTTTCTCCTGTGAGCTTTTGACCAATAGAACAGTCAAACTCTTAAAGCACCCCATGCTCTTCACAGCTTTCTTGAAGTCCATCTGGATTGCATTAAATATTTGCAAAGAAAGTACTGTTGCCTCATGTGTTAGCCTTCATTGCATGAGGTAGTGGTATTCCCACCAGTCCCACTGCATTTCCAACTTGTGTTTTTATTGAGAGCAGGTAAATGCTATTCCTGCAAGTTCATTGCAAAGAGAGGTCAGGTGTATGCCGCCTCAGAGTCACGTAGCTGTGGTCTGATTAGCAGATATTGAAACCATGGTAGGATTTGACTTGTGCTCTGAATGCCACAGCTCCTTTTTGAAATTTCAATGTCAATTTTTCAGTCTATGCATGAAGAGGTTTTGTCTATTTTATTTCCTAATGGCAGTTTGTTCTGTGCAGGGGCCTGTGAGCAAAAACCTGTCCTGTAAACTTGCTCTGAAGTTTTAAGGTCAATGTGAATGTTGGGTCTAATGACCTTCACTGCAAAACACAAACTCCAGTTTCCATGTAATTGGTGGGCGGTTATCTTTCCTTCAATTTCTTCCAGCTATTAAAGAAAAGAAGGATATGTATTAAACACCTCAAGTGTGTCATGGACTCTTAACATTTATAGCTTGGTATTTTGAAGGTGATTAACAGACACATCAGCAAGTTCTGAACATGGAGCCATTCTTCCTTAATTGTTGATAGCTCTTATTTCCTGAGTGTTGGAAGGAATGAAGATTGTGAGGAAAGATTCAACTGCTCTTGTAATTTCATTGCTTCAGTAGTCTTGCTATATTTGGTGATAAGGGCCTGATTTCTGGAGCTGTGCTGTTCCCTAGGAAGCTAAGCTCTGCTTTCTTAATTTTGCTGAGAGGGAGTTTACCATCTTTCTAGATACAAGAAGTTTTGAAAATGTCATGCTTCCAGGTTCAAATACCAGAAGTCAAGCTCCAACTCAAGTCTTTCTCTCTTTCTTTCCTTTTTTTAAAAAATTATGTGGGTCTTTCATGTTTATTTTTGAGCTCTTTATGAAAGAAGAAAGGGTTAAGGAGCAAAGAGGAGTTCTGTGGTGTAGTTGGATATTTTGAGGTGACAGGGTCAAAATCCCTCCAGATCCCTCTAATGGAAGTACTATTGAAATGCAAAATATTCCTGTTCTTAAATGATGAGTTGGGAATATTTTGGTTGTTGTTGGTTGCCTGCAAAATAAAAAGGACAAGGACCTGAAAGTTATAAGACAGGACTAATACAGTGATGAACTGTCTTCCAGTGGGGTGTAATCTATTTTTGACCAAAGACAAAGCAAACAACCATAGCAGGTTGACAGAAAGGTCCCTGCCTTTACAAATTAGCATTCTGGCACCTCCTTCCATACAAAATTAGCCCTCACCAAAGGGAATGCGTGGAGGTAGTGGAGCCTGTACTATAAAAATAACCCAAAATGCGAGTATTAATTACAATGCAGGTGCCCTGATTAGAGTATAGCACAGTTAGTGTTTTATAGCAAGTCTTTGCCTTGCTGTTTGTAGGTGGGCTGCAATGGTCTGCCGTGTCTGTACACAGAGTGACATGAATGAATGAGGCTGATCATGATCGTTCCCCAGGATGTGCTCCTTTCCCAGGGACAGTTGGATTAGAGACCCACTAACTGCTCCTTTAAAGGTGCTTTTTCTCTTTCGGAGAAGTGGTGGAAGTTTTGTTACCCAGGGTTGCCAGTTGTAGCAATCGTGCATTCAGATCCTGGTCAGTTGCTGCAGAAGATCTGTTGTGAGGAGCAGGTGTGGTGACAATAGTTTTCAGGTTCACACCTTTTGCTGCTCCTTGCATTTCATTCCCTATCAAAAGTATTAGATTAGGAAAGAGAAAAGCAGAGGGAGAGGTAATAACTATTTTTACTATTATTAAGGAGTAAGTTAGTGGGGATTTGGAGCAAAAATGAGATGAAAACAAACCAGTGGGCAAAAGAAAACCCATGTGAAATTCCCAAATGTTTGAGTGTTTGTGATTATGAAAGAAGGAATCTTTTTTTTCTTGGGGTTTGTTTGGGTTTTTGGTTTTGCTTCCCACCCCCCCCCACCCCCCCCTGCTTTAACCAGAGGTCTGTGAGCTCTAGTGATAGTGTCTGGCAAGACATTTAAAAACTACTACACCCTGCAAGGCCTTCATTTTCATGAAGGGCACTTATGACTTCGAGTCTGTTAGTAACATTAGCTGTTACATTGCCTCCACAGTTTATTATCTTTGAAAATTTCTCACTGATTGTAGGTGAAGCAAGTCTGACCTGAAATGTTATCTGGCCATTGTCAAGTATAACTATGTTTTAAAAAAGAAGCTGATACAATGGCATACCCTTGCTCATGTGCATCTCCACTATGAATCAGACATACCTCTCTCCCTTACTGGTTGTAAAATACAGATTTCATCATAATTTCTTTAAATAAGTGAAGGAACTTGTTGCTCCTATTTCTGACCAGATTAGGACTTGAGATCTGATCTTCAAAGAAAAGGAAAGGAAGTGGTTTTTTCCTGCCATTGATGGGACTGTCATACATCTTGCTGCTTTTCAGTCTGGTTTTGCTATGTAGATCTGAGCTCATGAAGCAAATGCAGTACATGTTCTGCAGATAGCAGGGTGCTGTTAAAATTGAAAGTTTTACATTTTAATTTTTATCTGTTAGTTCAGTGTCCTTCAAAGCACTTGAAATAGCTCAGGACTGAAATAGATTTTATTTGCAAATTTTTGCGCATGAACTCCCTTAGTTTTAAAATAACAAGTTAGCTGACTATCTGTCTCCGCTTCTCTGCATATGTCTACATTGCAGCCACCCATGCAATTGGATTACGGCATTATAGAACTGAGCGAGTAGAAACCAGCTAACTGGTGGATGTTAACAGTCTAGTTGTGACAACAGGGTCCTCTGCATGAGCAATCTACTGTGCTTTTCCAGGTGGCTCTGCAACACGCAATGAGCTCCATTACCGCTGGCAGTACCTGAGGTAGCACGAGCATGTCTGCATCAGCTGCGTGTTTTGGTTTTGCTATGGCAGCAGCTTCATGCTCTGTGCAGCAAAGGCAGCAGCAGCCCAGAACCACCCAAGATCCTTGCCAAGGAGCTGGGTAAACTTCTCTTGGGATGGAAGTTTGGCAGCTGAACCTGCTACTGCCCACGGGCCTGGCCTTTTCCGCGAGCTTCCTCCAGGCGTGGCTGATGGGCTTTCGGCCATGCTCCGAGAGCGGTCACATAGCAAAGTTAGCTCTCATGCCTTCAGAAAGCCTTGAGCCAATGTTTGCTTCCTGTTTTGCCAAAGGTTGATAAAATAATACCTTCCACCCCCCCACACACCCCCTTCTCTCTCCTGCCTCAGAGTTCTTCCCTCATTCTTCCTTTTGCCTGTCTCTCCTTCTGCTCTCGCTGCCTTTTTATGTCTAAGAGTATTTTAAGGGGAGGGCAGCAGGGGACAGATGTTCTAGACCTTTGTTTCAGGTTTTTTGAAGAGTTCTCCTCAAATAGATGAAACCTGTGGGGTATGGTGGAGAGGGAATTTGAGGAAAATAAGCTGGATGGAGGAAAAAAATCTTATTGGAATGAAAATTACAATTCATTGAATACAATTAATGTGTCATAATTAAAATGCTCTTTTGGAGGGAATCTGTTAAGACAGTAATTGCACTTTACAATCCTTCTTTTCCCTCACCACTGCTTACTAATAATTTGAAATTGTGGAAAATAAATTACTTGTAGATTTTGTTCTCTTTGCTCAGCCTGTGAGTACTAAAATTAGTTGATTTTATTTAGCTTTATGGTTGGTTTATTTTTGTACCTACCTACTAGCAAAAACTGCTGTTAAGCTAGACTGCATGTGTTCAGGGAAAATGCTTGTCTCAAAGTCATAGCTAGTCTGGTTTCATTTTAAAAGAGGAAAGGTATTAATGTTGCAGTAACACTTGGTAAACTTCTCCTCCTTAAGGACACAAATGAATCCATTCTTGGGGATCTGCAACTGTTTGATAGCACTACTTTTTCCCATTGGTATTTTTGTTTTCAAGAAAAACAGACAGCAACTCAAGAACTGAGAGTCACCTCTCCACTTGAGGGAGGGAGAGTAAGTCTTCTCTCATTAAAGGCCAGCTCCTGCCATTTGGCAGGGAGAAAGTAGTTGGATCCTTTTGGTGGCCATCTCTCAGATAATTCCTTGACATTTGTTTGTGGATCTGCCTGCAAGAGTGGTCCATAGAAGAGTGCCTTGGAGCCCGCTGCGGCTTGTGCTCAGGCTCACGTCAAGGCCAGATGTGAGAATTTTCTCACCCACCCAGGCTCTTTCTGTTTCTTACTTTGCTGCCATAGGAAGCTTCACCAGAGAAGATCAGCCATTTGGGGCTTCTGTAGAAAGGAAAGGTTTGCCTGTGAAGCCATTGTATGGAACGCTGGGTCCTGTGTGTCCCCCCTGGAAAATTTTATTGTGGTATTAGGGAAGAAAAAAAACGCATCAGGTCAGCAGAAGGTAAATTTTGAAGATTGCCTTTGGCAGCAATAGTTTTGGCATAGGAAATAATACACTAGAGCATCTGTTTTGACTGCAGGCTTCAGATCTATTTTCGAAAATGTGAAATCTTGCAGGGTTTTTTTTCTTCCTACATAAATGGCAACTTTACTTCCGAAATTCTGTTCTGATACCTGCTGATACAGAAACCTTGACTATCAGTGTTTGTGGCATAAGAAATTAACAATTATAGCGTCTTTTCAAGACAGAGCATGGTATACCAGTTAGGAAGGTCTTCAGGGCAGTATTACCACGCTGCTTAAGCATGGTATGGAGAGACCTGTGCTTTCATTCACTGTGCTGTCTAGTATATGTCTGCTACGAGTAAGAGTGAAATGTGAAGCATGTCAGAAAATGATTCATCAGTCCTACTGATACTTCTCTGTGACTAAAGAGATTTTTATTTAATTCATTCATTTTTCTTCTTGGTGACTCTCAGGTTGCAAATAAGACAGAGGAGTCCAAAGGTGGTCACACTTTCCAAAGTCTGAGAAATGCTGTAGCAAGATAACATCTGATGCAGTCACAGTGCTTCAGTTTATCTGCCACAGAATAATCTTATTACTTCATGGCTGCAAAGTCCTTCAGGGAATAGTACAAACATTTAGCTTGATCCCAAGTGCCAGATTTTTGCTGTAGGGTTGCTGAGATAAGTAAGGGGGAGCGTTGTGGGGGGCAGTGTGGTGTGTCCAGAAAATTTCTCAGTAGCTGTAGTTACGAATGTTCCAGCTAATGTTAATTTGCACTCTGCTGAGCCTTCAGGTTAACGTTTTCTTGGCAAGTGACCAAATATTGGAGTTACTACCTGCACATTTGTGTTCAGGTTCGAAAACTTTCTCCACAGCAGGTGTACATGACATTTGCTGTTGCTAAGGGGTGAACTTCCACAATTCTGGTGGCCTGAGCACCATCGGCTCCAGTGTGTGGGCAGCAATGCAGCTACACTTGTTGCCTTCCCAGTGGTGCGTAAAATGTTGGAGCCCTGGGCTGCTGCAGGACCTGAGGTACCATCGTCACACAGTGGGTTGTAATCGCTGGTCCAAGTGGAAGGTAGGTTAGTTCTACATACAGGTTGATAAGTGGTGGAATGAATAGTAGGAAGCTGTCTTCTGTGTGTTGTCGCAGTGTGTACTAGCAGACTTCATCGACCTCGGAGCATAACAAAGTCTTAACTTCCTGCCCTACAAACTCAACTTGGTAGCTGAAAAAAAAAAAAAGCTGTGTTCCTGCATGCCTCTCTGTTCTCCTGTGTAATAAAGACTTTTATAGTGGAACTTGGTTAACAATTGTAATGATGTATGAGCCACAGGCAAAGCTGTTTCATTTCCCAAAGCTGCTGCCTCTACAGTATTAGCCAGGGTAAAGACTAAAGTGTGCATGTTTGAAAAGGAAAGAGAGAAATAAACGAGTCCAGTAGCAGGGGGAGGAACCTACTGATTTCAAAAAAAGAAAAAAAAATTATTTCACTTGAGAAGCAAATCTGCCTTTTAGATTGCTCTACCAAATTTTTCATAAAAGTTAGAATAAATATGAATAAAAATATTGTTGTTATTTTTAATAGATCAAACATGTTATTGTGACATTGCTTAACACCTTTTTTTCCTTTTTTTTTTTAATTCTCTCTCCGATTGGGTAGTCCTTCCTGATATTATGGAGTGGAAAGCTGCTTTCTGTTTGTGTCTTTTAACTCCCATGTATAATTCCAAGAAATACCCATGATGACAATTAAGTTCTGTTCCTTGGTAATATCCTAAATAGGTCAGGTGGAATGGGGAGCAAAAGCCTTCTGTATGTTGTATTCCCTTTATTAATTACCAGGGAAATAAAAACACTGGGGTTGCAGCACCTTGTTTGTGTTCCAGACCTGGGGCTGCCTGTGTACGTTCCTGTAGCCACTTGAGATGACACCGACCAGCGGGCAGCTGCCTGACCCTATGCCTTGCCCCAGAGATGTGGCACAGCTTTTCTAGCAGGGAATACAATCAGAATAACCAAATTCCAGTCCTTGTGCTTGCAGTAGCTGGATGGGGTTTTTTTTCCTGATCTCTTCCCTCCCTCCCTTTGCCTGCACCAGATCCAGCCCTGCCCCTTTGCCGTTCATGTAGCAACAGCCCAACAGGTGTGTGAAAGTTTGGGATCATGGCCCTTTCTGGGCAGAAAGGGAGGAATGGAGGTGAGAGCTGCTGTGGCTTGTGAGGAAGAGGTAGTTCAAGGGAGGTAGAGGATGGGTCTAGTCTTTTCAGCTCCGCATCTGAAACAGGCTGAAACATCACAGTTTGACGGTATGTGATACTGTAGCAGCTCTCATATGTTGAAACAAAATCTGGCAATGTTGCAAGTCCAGTCCTGAAGAACAAGTCGTGGCATTTTTATAGCAGAGGTCATGCCTTGAAGTACAGGGAGTTCATAGTTGGTTTTATAAGCTGTGGTGCACTAATTTATTTACTTCTCCATGTCCAACAATCTTGGCTAACCCAGGGATCCCAGTATGTGGACGAGGGATGATTGGTAGTTTCCTGGCCTCCAGGAGGGAGAGGCTGCTTTTATAGCCATGAACCTGACTTAAGCAGCAAGGTGGGGGATCCCATATAATCGTGTCTGTTGGCTTTCATTTTTGGGAAGGTTGGTTGTTTTACCTTGCAGTGGCTGAATAGAGAGAAGCCAAGAAATATGATGCTCATACACTCTGGTTTTGTTGCAGTGTTTTAGGGGAATGACTGGAAAGTATCATATAAGCATTCAGTGCCCTTCTTGAAGAAAAACACTAAAAAAAATAAGCAAGCCCTTCCTGAAAGCAGGCAGAAAGTGCCGCTCGAAGGACATTATAATGAGCAGCCCCACTGTGTGGGTATGGCAGTACTACTGGGAACAGCCTGTTCTGGGGAGAACAGATAGACCTGATATGTCAGGAGTGTCCTGCCTTCACCTCTTTCTCTCAGCTCTCCAGGCTTTGAAAAACCTTTGCTAACAAACACCCGTCTCCAAAACTAACATCTTGACAGAGGAGGGGAAAAAAACTGAAAAGAATCGTGTCGCTGCGAGAGCAAGTTGATGGGGGGAGGAGAGGGAAGAGATCAGACCCAGCGTGCAGCCTTCTCAAAACTATGTTTTTTCTCACTGCTGTCCTGCAAATTTCTTTTTCATCCTACCCGTCTCCGAAATGTAGCCTTTTTCAAAGTTAATCACAGCCTTCAAAAGCTACTTAAATATTGCAAGAGCAGCTTTGGCACTTTGTTTCACATCTTCAGTGCAATTTGAAATCCAGGGACTTATTTAAATTTGAGATTGAAGTTCAGGTCTTTGGTGCAAGGGAGACCTTATAATGCAGGTAGAAGTACAGGAGTGAGACTGAGTCTCTCCTGAGAGGCAATGGTACTGTGGTGTGTTTGACAAAAGGGAGATTACCAAGAAAAATAACAGTGCTCCTGAGACTAGAGATACCTCATAGCCTATGCTCAAGAACATTAGGAATGGGCTTCATAAGCTGTATTGAAGTTTGCAACATGGCCCTTGATTAATTCTAATATTTCCACATGGAACAGTAAACATGGGCAGTGACTGATGGTGTAGAAGCTTGTACAGCATGAGGAAGGTTTAAAAATTAGTTTAAGCCTTCTTGAGTTTACTTAGTATGGCTTGGCTCTGTGCAAAAGTGTAAAGCTGTTTCAGTCTTGGAGATACTGCAGTTGGAGGGGTTGTTGCTTTAATTTCAAAACAAACTTTTTTTTATAGTGTAGGACTTCTGAAACTAGGTATAGAAGAACAACTAAAAATACCTTTTTTCTTTTTTTTGACAGCAGTTTCTCAGTCTAATTAACAATAGAGGTAAAGAAAAGGGTGACCTGACAAAATATATTGGAAGCTAATTTTGGAGAGCAAAAGCCTCAGAAAATTGAATTTCTGAACTGTATGCAGCTCCTAACTGTAATCATTCCCTGGGTATAATACATTAACATAGAGTTACTGATTTCATTTCCTTAAACAAAACAAAACAAAAACCACCAAAAAGACCTCCTTGGGTATCATATTCTGAAAGGCAGTATATTAGCCTGATAAGTCCCTTTCTCCTTCCCCTTCCCCCCCCCAACAAAAAAAAAAAAAAAAAAAAACCCAAACCAAAATAACCCTCTCTAAAATAATTTGACATAAGCGTATGTTTTTTAGAAGTATCATGCTTTAAGTAGTAGTGGTAAACAGAACAGACGTAGCAGACATTAACACTGAGACACTTGAGGTGGGCAGTTTGTTGCTTTTCAGTGAGGTGGTTGTCTTTTTTTACAGAGAAAGTTTAGCTTCAGGTCAGCTGAAGTAATTTCACAGTGGTTTTCTTCAGGAATGAAGCAAGACAGGCTGTGGTTAAGCGCAAGGGTACAAGTGCATAGAGGCTTGTTGAGCGAGCTGTCTGGGGATAGCGAAACCCTTTTTTGCTGGCCAGTGATGTCTGCGCCCCTCTGTTGTGAAACACAGTTGTGCAGCCCTTCACCCACCTCCACCACTTCCCTGTTTACTATGGAGCTAGAAGCTGTCCCTCTCCTCAGGTACTCCTACAGCGCCCATAGCTCCATGGACTGGTCGCCATCTGATGTGGCTGGCCATTGCTCTAAAGGGTTCAAAATCTTGCCAAGCAGTGCCCAGCAGGTCTGCTCTGCGGTGGCTGTGCTTGGGGATTTCAAAGCGAGAAAGGTTTAGGTTGAGAAGGTGACTATGAACTTGGTAATGGCATTCACGGGCCTATCTGCAGGAGTCAGGCTGGTAGTAGAGATGAACTTAAGGCATTTCTTTTGTTTCTTTTTACCTATTGAATTAATAGCTGTCTCTCCAACACCTTTGGCCACCGTGTTCTCTGGGGTGGGAGAGGTGAGCTCTGGATGAGACGCTTACTAATTTAGATCTGGCAGAGAGCTTAGACGTAGCTTGTCTCTAGATCAAGACTGCGTGGGCACTGGGATTCCTCATGAGTCTTGCAGTTAGATGTGAGAGTTGGTCCCAGTGGCATTCAGCTTACAATCTCCCTGTCTCATCAGTGCTTTATTGCAATTAGCAGAAATTGATGAATTTAATTCCTGTACACCTACTAACAGGTGGAAATGTGCTTTCAGATTTTACAAGAGCTCTGTGTGTACTTAAGTGTAAATAGCTAATGTCACCTGCATTCGTTCTTTAACTTTAGGATGTGTTTGTGGGGTTCTTTAATCTTACATTTATCTAGGCACTCATTAACCTTTCGGTTCAAGAATATGTTCAGTATAAATGTAGAAAATACATTTTCCTTGCTCAATTTTGTAAGCACTTGGGTGCCTTACTGCTCTTAGTAAGAACTAACAGTCTACTTGATGTTAACGTGCATTATTGGCTACACTGGGAGAGGCTGATGAAGATTCCAGTCAGCTCACATGCAAACCCTTTTTTCTGAAAGGTGTGGCTCCCAGGGGATCTCTTTAGCAACCCTACATCTATTAAGACTATCGTGGTTTTCATCAGTCTTCTCAAACCACTTCAGGCTTTTCAATGGTTATTTACAGGTGAGATTTTTCTAGAACTCTAGGTTATTGTTGTTACTGGACTTCAACTAGTCCAGATTTTCCTTAAAACCCAATGCTTCCAGCATGGCATGACTTCAGCTGTAGCTGGTTTATGTGAACTAGAGAGTTGCTTCACACGCTTTGGTTTTTGTCATCTGTAGGGTGTGCTATGGGAGAGGGGGAGTTGTGTCTGGAAAAAAAAAGGAAAAAAAGGTTAATCTTTTCTGAAAAGGCAATGAGACAAAATTGCTGCGATTCACACAGCTCTAAGATAAGCGAGTAATAGCTCATGTTCAACAGCAAAGCATGTTCATATAGCATGAATAGGATGAATGTGTTGTATGATAAATCTAGACACAGCAAATAAATTTCAGCCTGAAAAATAAGATACCACATGAGATGGCATGTGCAGAGAGAATGCTAATGTTTAGGGAACCAAAGGCATTGGCAGAAAGGAGAGCACAGAAATGAAGAATAGATATTTTGTTTTGTTACTAGGATTGATTGGCTGACTATTTTTTTTGTCTTTAAACCATAATAGCCTTCCCTTATTGTCAAAATGATAATATATATAAAGCACTTCCCGTAATATTTCTCTTCAAAATGACTATTCATCAGTCCCAGAGTCAGATGCTCATATTTCAACTCACAATTTAGTTCAGCAAGTTTATACTTCAGAGCAATCAGTCATTTTAGCATTTGTGTTTTTAATACAAATCTCAACTACAGAAGCACACAGTGCTCTTAAGCACGGATAGATTGGCTAATCCAGATAGTACTTTGTAATCTTCTGGCAAAGGAAGAGATTATTGCTTTTCAGAGAGAAAAAAAAAGAATAAATAAAGTATTCCTCCCAGACTAGCAGTGCAGATCATGAAAAAAATAGAGAGCAAAGACTCTGAGTCTTCTGCTGGGGCCAGTGCAGGTGGGAGAGTGTCCAGGGATAGCTGAGCGTTTTAGGTGGCTGGGGGAGAGAGTGAATGAAAAGGTAGCATAAATATGGGGTCAGATCCCAGGTCCTGATAGCAGCTGGGAATGTGGTGAGGAAAATGACAGCGAATGCCAAACATGGTCTGGTGGGCTTCATCTGCTTCTGCCCTGAAGAGAGCCTCCATTTCCACTTGTTCTCCTGCTTGCTCCTCAGCCTACAAACACACCACAGAAGTCACAAATTTCTCTTGTGAAACCAGGAATTATCTTTGGTGATATACTTTTACCTCCTGGTAAGTTTTCATGCTGCAATAAATCACCTTCCTCTGCGTCCCCAGGGTGACGTTGCAGTGAAACGTGGGCACCACCTGCTGAACAAATGGCATTAGAAAATCATTAATCTGCGTTCCCGTTACAGTTTTCTTTCTCACAATGCCTGTTTTATCTTGGCTGCATGGTTAAGCCCTTCTTATGACTATGGGAGGATTTTTTTTTAAGGTAGTAGCAGACAGGTCTGTTTTCTGTGGTGAGGTGACCTCCCTCAGGGCACCCCAGGAAACACTTCTCCTGGGCTCATCCTAACACGTGGGCCAGCCCCCTCTGCCCCCTTCCTCCTCCTCCTGCTCCTCAGAGGTCAAGTGTGATACCATCCAAGCTGCAGAGGGTCATTTGGCTCTGGATGGGCTGTTTCTCCATCATCAGTGGCCGTGCAGTTTTCAGTCAAAAAGCTAAGTTGTTTTCTGGATTCCTCTACTCAGCACTGGTGAGGCCACACCT
This sequence comes from Falco punctatus, assembly GCF_963210335.1. Lineage (NCBI taxonomy): Eukaryota > Metazoa > Chordata > Aves > Falconiformes > Falconidae > Falco > Falco punctatus. The sequence goes on from NC_137581.1 coordinate 79,093,658, forward strand.
GGAGTGCTGTGTCCAGTTCTGGGCTCCCCAGTACAAGAGAGATACGGACAGACTGGAGAGAGTCCAGTGAAGGGTCATGAAGACATTTGAGGGATTGGAGCATGTCTCACATGAGGGAAGGCTGAGGGAGCTGGGACTGTTCAGCCCAGAGAAGAGAAGGCTCAGGGGGGTGGGGTGTCTCATCAACGTGCTTAAATACCTGAAGGGAGGGTGCAAAGAGCAGAGAGCCAGGCTCTTGTCAGAGGTGCTCAGTGACAAGACTGGAGTCAGTGGGCACAAACACAGGAGATAACCTCTAAATGTAAGGAAACCCACTTTTTTACTGTAAGGGTGACCAAGCACTGGCACATGCTGCCCAGGGAGGCTGTGGAATCTCCATCCTTGGAGATACTCAAAAGCTGTCTGGGCATGATCCTGGGCAGCTGCTCTAGGTGGCCCTGCTTGAGCAGGGTATTGGACCAGATGACCTCCAGAGGTCACTTCCAACCTCAACCATTCTGTAAAGTGCTGCAGAGCAATGAGGACTAGGCTGCTCCAGTCCAGAGTGCTTACAAGCAATGAAAAATGGGAGCGTCCCATCCCTGCCCCAGTGTTCAGGGGCAGTGTGCCAGCCAGTCTGTTGTACAGACCAACAAACACACCCTTTTTGGGTTTTAGTCATACCTGTTCAGCAAAATACGTAGTATACTGCAAGCAGAAATGCGTCATTGTGGAGACTGTTTCAGTTTATGTCTAACTTTGCAGGCCCCTACATCTAGAAATGCTTCCAAAGATTCCTCTAACTCATCTTATAATTAGGTTTTATTTTTGTATCTCAAGAGGAACAGATGACATCTATATTAAAGCCTAGTCTTCTGAATTTGTTTATTAGAAAGTAGACTGTAAATGCTAATTTCAAGTAATACAGGGAAAAAAGCATACAGTATCTCTGTGCTTAAAATGGTGCTGTATATTATAACATCATTAATTTGTAGAAACAAATTGCTGAAATAACCTGACTGACAGTCTGTGCCAATAATAACATGTGATAACTATGGGCAAACACAGCACATAGTTGCTAGTGTGTTTTCTATTTCACGTGATGGTTGTAAGCAATTCTTGCCAGATGGGCTGATATTGTAATTAGGAATCGTTGTGCTAAATGAGGCAGTATTTAAATTGGCAACTAATTTTCTTATCTGTTAACCAGCTTGAAATAGAAGAGCTGTTACCCAAACCATTTCTAGCTGCTAGTCCTTAACAAGAAACATAGCACTTCTTCACACCTTTTTTTTAGGCACTGTCTAGCAAATTATTTTCTGTAGGGTTTATTATGTGTGGGACAAGATAAGAGAGAGAGAGGATTAAGAGATGTTACAAGTTCAGGAGTTGTTAGATAGGGTGGACTTTATAAAGTCAGTACATCCTGATGTGTGGTAACAGCTCATGAGCTGGTAATGGGGGATGCTTCCTATTTATAGTCTCTACATGTGGACAAAAAAACATTTTTACTCTGTAATAGTTCACTGTGTGGCATATTCCGTCAAGCAGAGTAGGACTGTAAGGCCTATTTTAAGTGTGTGCCTGCGAGAAATTGTGAAAGCACAACAGTTCAAGATTTTGAATGGCATATGAATGTTACTAGTGTGGAATGGTCGCTTTCTTTATTGGGAGCAGGAGAGAAGGGAAAAGAAAGGGGTGCCCTTGGATCAAGTTAAAATCCCAGAGAAGGCATTGTTGCTTGTAGTTTTCATCATGAACTCTTATGGAGTCAGCTTCTTTGGTTTGCAGGTTTCTGTGGTGGAAACTATCAATTGCCTATCGTTAAGATTTTGACTGAACCCCAGAGTAAACATAAGGCTGAATGAGATTGATTGTTATATTTATGGGTTTATCTGTGAGAATCTTAATCCTTTTCCCCTGTCCCCCTCATGCTTCAGCTGAAGCAAGGATGAAAAGCCAAATACGTCTTGCAGTCTGGTTTCTTCTGTCCAATGGTGAAACTATTGCTTGATATTAAGAGGATCGGACCCATTAACTTGAAAAACCTACAGTGGATTTTTCCATGGGCCAGTCTTTTAATGGGGGTGAAGATTGTCACTAGCTCAGTGTGGGTTACCTAGGGAATCATACCAAAAGCAACAGCACGACAGGGTTGCATGCAAGCCTTAGGATTCCATACCTGGAAAAGGCTGTGTATGCTAAATCACTCATGCAGAGAGCTGCTTCAAAGAAATGCATTATGCACTTGTAGCTTGTGGGACTTGTTTTGTATATTTTTCTTAAAGTTACCAAAAACTCTCAACCTCAAACTAAAACAGGAAAGAGAAAGGTTGTAGGTCAGAACAGAGGCAAGGTCTGTCCCTGCTAGAGGATGCTAGCAACCTCTATGCAATAAAAATTGAACGATTGCTACATTTTATGACTTTTCCTTGAAAATGTGAAAGAAGTAACTTTCTGAATGCCTGATGGGGTAACTGCAAATTGCTGTTCACCAGGCAGTTAAATGAGGCGTAGATAATACCTAGTGTTGATGACGTCGTATTGACGCCACTTGCTGTAACAGATAGGGCAGGTGCCTGAACCGGAGACAGGGGAAGATTTGCTGAATGAAAAAAAAAATGACAGATCAATAGGGTTCTTCTTTTTTTTTTTTTTTTTTTCTGATGTCAAAATACAATAATATTCAGCAGTGGAAAGCTTAAAAATATTAAAGACATAGTGGTAATTTAAATTATTGAAGCAGGATAGCATACAGTAAATGCTATTTGGTCTTGGCACTAAATCAGGCACTGGGAAGTTTGAGGGATCCTTTAAATATTGACAATGGGTTTGACTTCCAGTTGAAATAAGTCATTACGACTGGTTTTTTTCAGTGTCTCTACCCCTTCGGGGTAGAAAAAATACAAAATACATGGCCAAAGGAGGCTTCACTTTCAGTGTTTCTGACTTTCAGTAAACAGGTTTAGATTTGTTTCTTTTTGTAAGCACAACTTAATGGCATGGAGTGTCAGATTTCCGTTGTAAGTTTGTCATGACAGAGATGGATTTTACTTGCTTTACTTTGATTACTCTATAGCTAGGGATCTTTATGAACCTCTTATTAGTAATAACAATGCTGTTTCCATATAGGAAGTGCACCCAGCAAAATAATCTCTGGGTATGATACTAGGTGCAGATTTTATGTTCCGTGGCTGTGGTAAAGGTGACCTTCAAGGGGAAAAAACAGCCTTTTGCATTTGCTGTCTGCTTTCTGCTATGTAGGTCTGAAATTGAACTTGGAAACCACAATAAAAAAAACCCCACAACTTTAAGGCTTTCCTTCAGTGCCTCTAAAAACAAAGGGAAAGTAGGTTTTCATTGTTTTCAATGCTGGGCACGTGATCAGTCAGCAGTCTTTGGACAGTTTTGCCTTCATAGCCTTGTTCAGCCGTGTGTCTCCAACCTTGGCTGTTTGCAAAATTTGACTTCATCTGACAATCTCTGACAAAACAGGGTGATCACTAAATAATTAGATCTCAGTGACAGGAAATGATTCACCTGAGATGGCCATAAAAAACCCCAAGGAACCTGCCCTGCCTGCCCATGAGAGCTATGATTCACCATCTCTGACTTCACAAGGAGGCGGCTGGAGAGGGTGCTGGCACCACTGTTGTCTCTGCCTTGGCATCAGGATCTTCTATCCCTGTGGCAGAAAGGTAGAGGCACATAGAAGTTATGACAGAGTATCCCACTGTCACAGTGCATAGCTCAGTGAATCAAGCTGAGGTGCCTTTGATTTAAATTTTCTTTAGTAAGCTGGGCGGTGAAATGCAGCAGCTGGGGAGTGAGCGCACAGTGTGTTTGGCTTCATCTTTTCAGAGAGGGCAGGGCTGACCTCTGGAGATGGGGCAGGATGGGCATCCCTGGACCATAGCTCCTTCGGTTGCCACCCTGTGACTCACCAGGGCTTGCCTGAAGCTCCCCCAGCAGCAGCAGTAAACCCGCATCAGGCAGTATGGAATAAAGTAGGCTCCAGTGGTGGCAACATGAACATGGTTCTTAATGAGATGTGAAGGCACTAAAGAAAATTCAGACCCAAAGGGTAGCCAGGAGAGAAAGAGAACTCAGTAAGTTATACCCACCCTAAAATGAGCAGCTAATCACTGGTGCTATTGTGAGGACTACAATAAATCAGTGTCTGCCCTGGCCGCCTGCATCTCATTATGCATAAACATGCGGATAGAGAATGTCAGCCTCAATAGCAATCTGTCATGTGAATGCTGCTGTGTCCGAGTGGGCTGGCACTTGCATGGTTAGCCAGCTTTGGGTTTTTGTTTTAGGTTTTGGTAGTTTTGTCTTTTTTTTTTTTTTTTTTTTTTTTTGGAGGGGGGGGAGTAGGGTGGGGGATTGCTATTTTCTTTTGGAAATGTTGATTTGTGCCATGCTGTGGGTAGTAAATTTGTGAACTCTGTGATGATAACATTGTATTTAAGGTGTGGGGGTAAAATAGCTTTCATATATGTCATATCTAGTGATTGGGGTTTTGTTTGGTGGTTTTTTGTTTTGGTTTTTTCCCAAGTCCTCCTCTGTGTGTGGTGTCATGCATATTACTGAAGCTAGGGCAACACCTACATGTTTTTATGCAGCTGATGTGTACTGCCCATTACTGAAGCACCACAGACTGCCTCAGAAAGGCTAATTAATTTAAGCCCTGCAGCACCCCTTTGAGGCAACTTTTGTTGGTCCTGATAGATGCACACACTGTAGCTGCTCTTTGATATTTATTTTTAATATGATTTCTATCCCAGAGGTGGAAAAAATGAATAGTTCTTCCTTTGTTAGGTAGTTGAAAAAATGTTAGACTTTTGATATCATTGAAAAAAAATATGTAGCAAACTTTGGATTTCATTGCAAGCCATGCCTCAGAGGTTCATATTTTCTTTTAAAGCCTCAGCTCCTGGAGCCAGGTGAACTTGTAGATGTCCTTTTTTTTTTTAAACATCTGTGACTAGCTCATGTGGTTGCAAAATAAATTCTAATGTATTGTCTCTGCTTAATCTAAAATCTGAGGTGCAGTGAGGTACTTGGCTGAGGTTGTGGATTTGTTTCTTTTTAGTCTTTGCACGATTAGGACTGGGAATACTGATGACAGAGCATGCGTGTTGTTCAGAAGAGTCCCACAGATTACTAGTTGATTTTGTGTTCATGTTTTAATTTCAGAGCTCCTCAGTCCCATACTATATTGAGGTAAAACAAGGGTAACGGTCTCCTCCCTCCCCCTCCATGAGCAAACCAAAGACGTTTTTGAACATCAACTCACAATTTTTTGTCTATGCTCAGTCTTAAACTTATTAAAGAAGGATTCTGCTTTTCTTCTCAGAATGCTTTATCCACCTCTGTATTTAATCTCCTTTCTGAGGTCAGCGCTGTTTCTCCACTTCTTTTGCCAACACTAAACTCATTCCCCCTGTCGTTCTCTCTTACGCTTCCCACATCCACTTTCAGTGCTAGATCCCTAGCTACCTCACATCTTAAGGAGTCATGAGGACTACCAAAGTGGCTGCTTCAAGCTAGGTTTAAACCATGCGCAGCCCAGTGCTCATGTCTCACTTCCTTCTGCAAGGAAAATTCTTAATTCCTTAATGTTTTTCTAGGGAGCAGGTGTCCTTACTGCCTAGAGCATAATTTCACGATCATTTTAAGCCAATCTGAGACCACACCGTCACCAAAGGAGTCACCACCCTTTGTATCTGCTCCAACCATCTCTTTTCAAGTAGCTGTCTGATACGGCAGATTGCCATTTATTTTTTTCCCTTCTGGCAACTGTAGGTGAGAAACCTGATCTGATTTGCATCACAGCCCCATGGGTATGAGTGCTTAAGCCAAGAAGCCCTAGGAAGCATCCAGCCAAGAGCAGGAAAAAAGTCTGACCACTGCTTTTGGTAGGAGTACAGTCCTGAGTGACTTAAATTATCATTTAATGACACTACATTTAATGTAGTTTCAAGGTCTCACTGAAAGAGGTGGTCCTGCATCCAGCTGCTTGCTCTCGTGCTCTGTGTTAGCACAAGTTATCACACAGCTGTGCTGAACTAGCCTGGTTACCTATGCCAAATGGGGAAAGGAGACATCTCGTTTTGTCTGTGGGGTTTAAAACTTAGGCAGTTTTTCACTTGAATTGTCCTCCCAATGAACCAAACAAATGGCCCACTCTTTGGCCACCTTTCAATCAGTGCTTTTCACAGTGTTTATAAACCTGGCATCCTCTTCAGTGCCTAAAGGTGGTGAAGTCTCTTAAATGCCTAAAGGTGGTAGGCTGCTGCTGCTCAGGATGAACCGGGCATTGTTCCCATGGTCTCCAAGCCACAAGGCAGCTTTGTGCTTCTGCTTATTTCTGCTCAGACTTGTACTCAGCCTCTGCCTTGAAACCTCATAAGCTCTAAGGCAAACAGTGCTTTAAACAGTATGCAATTCAGCCTATATCCTGGATGAGCCAGGCTGCTGAGACACATGAGTTGGGCCAAAAAGAAATTTGAGATGGTCGTGAATTCATCTGCTGTGTGAATATGGACTTGGCGGGTGTTCCCCCTTCCAGGAACATGACTATTTTAAAGCACTTCAGCATGATCAGCTATTCTGAAGGGGCTGCAGCAGCTTATCTTTCCCAAAAGTGACACTTTGTATTTATTTTTCAGGGCAACTTTCATCATAATTTTTAAACTGAAGGTAATTTAAGTGAAAGCTTTAATGAGTGTGTTTGTTTGTTGTAGTTGGATATGAAAACCACCTCTCCTTTCTTCTGTTTCAACAGTTAAATATTCTGGTTGACACTGGGAGCAGTAATTTTGCTGTAGCAGGTGTGCCTGATGCTGATGTCACCTCCTACTTCAATACCGAGCTGTGAGTACCTATACTGCATGCTGTGATGGGTTAGGATGTCATTTAGATTCTGGCTCTTCCATGTGAAGGAGGATGATAATGCAGTTTGTGGGACTCCTATGACAACTCCTAAGGGTGGGATGTTTGTTGCGTCAATGGGAAGATTGGTCTTGCCTGATGGAAAGACCTGCCTGACGCACTATGAACAGTCCCACTAATGTCAGTGCAACTGAGCTCTGAGGGCTGTGCTGATTAGAGCTGGAGGAAAGGTAATTACAGGGTAAAAATCATTTGCAAAATCACACCAATTTCAGCCAATTTCTTATCCAAATAGTCTTGGAAAAAATTTAAAGTTTAAATATACTTTCCCTTTGTTTAAAAGCAAAAATTAAAACCTGTAATTGTATATGTTTCTTGACATTTCATCCAAACCCAAAATTAGTTAATCAAATCAAATTTGTTGTTTAGTTTTGCCAAGGGCCTCAATCAGTTAGTAATCTGGACAGACCCTGCTGAATCTGTTTGTTTGTGAGATACTACTTGGTGGTTTTGGTGCTTGTTATGGACTAGATTTGCTGTGCTTAGCATGAGCTGACATCAGTCACATCCAAGCACAGCTTTGCCTGTCTGAATCACTATCCCTCCTTTCTTCCTTCCTTTCTGCCCTTCTCTAGTTTCAATTATTTCAGGTAAACTTCTCCAAAACACAGTGTCTATCTTTAGCTGAAGTATATGGTATTTAGAGGACCAGGAGGCTGGAGAGTATCACCATTACCTCATTACCTCTTCATGTATTTTAACATGAGGATTTGCACTTTTATTCAAATGAGATGCATTGGTAATAGAGGGAAAGCCAGTATTTCCATGCTGCCTACTAGAATAGCCTTCCTCCCTGTCACATAATCAGGTGTTAATGGAGATATTTCACATTCTGATATAGCGCAGGTCTGGAACATCCAGAATTTGCACCTGAAAGCTATTTCCACACTACCGCAGTTTTACATGCCAGCTATCCCCTTCCATAGGTAGTGACTAGAGGAAAAAATTACAAGGAATTAAAAGCACAAGCTTCTCCCTTTTCTCTTAAGTGATGTTATTTTGTGTGAAAGGACAAGGCCTCTTATAAGAACCATAAACCATTAGCAACAATGGCAGAGAATGTATGTTGAGAAAGGCTGGGAAATCACTTGAAGGTTACAGCCTGTTATCAGTGTTCTCAGTGTACACTGCTTTTTGAGAACTTTGATATAAAATTAATAAGGAAACTTTAAAATTTAGGCCCTGAAGCATAAAGAGTGCTTTGTAAAATGATTCTAACTGAAGTCATTACAGTCCAGAGCAATTGCAATAGCAGTTTCTGGTTTGGGTTGGATTGATGGAGTACTGCAGTATGCTCAGAGTAAAGTACAACCTTTAGCAGGCTTGAACCTCACTGCACCATGCTCCTTCCATTTTAAATATTTTAAATACATTTAAATAAATGTCGTCTGGGAGGGAGCCTGGTCCCACTGAAATCAGCTAGATGTTTCAAAAATACTGTTTGCAAGAAACCTCTGTAGGTCACCTAGTACATAGCACGAATGAGGCAAGGCTATCACCAGGTCAGGTTAGCCATAGCTGAGTCCAGCCATGTCCTGTAAATCTGTAAGGGTGGAGAGTCCATGATCTCTCTGGGCAGTGTGTTTCATTGCTGTGCCATACTGTGGCTGCACCACACTCCTTCCTGGGGAGAAAGTATTTCCTGTTGTCCAACCTGAACCTCACAAAATATAAGTCATGGATGTTGCCTCTTGTGTTATTGTCCAGCACTGCAGAGAAAGGTTTGGCCGTGTCATCTTTGTAACTGTATCACAAGTTGTAAACTGCTGCAAGATCTCCCTTGGCCTCTTGTTTGCAAAACCAAAGCCCAGATCCCCTCAGCTGCTCATCACAGGTCCTGTGTTTGTGGAACGTGACCTATCTGTTAACCCTCTGGCAGTCCCTCTTCTCTTTCTCCAGATCCCTGTTGCACTGGGTTTCCACAGCTGGCCACAGTCTGTTCCAGGTGCGGTCTCACCAGTGATGACAAGGGGTTGAGAGCATCTTCCTTGGATATGTTGTCTATGGCCCTCCAAATGTGGCCTGGTGTGGAGTCTGCTGTATGCACAGGGCAGCTGTATGCTGTTGGCTCTTATTCAGCCCAGTGTCCACCATCACGCCAAGTCCTTTTGAGTCCATTTTGGTTGCTTCTGAGTCTGTCCTGATGCATGGAGTTGTTTTGTTTTGGCTACAAAACTTTGGGCTTCTCCTTGTTGGATGCCATGGCGTTTCTGTTGGCCCAGCCCTCCTGTTCTACAAGGTTCCTTTGGATTCGAGCTCTGACATTCAGCATGTCAGCTACTCCCTTTAATGTAATGCCCTGTACAAATCTGCTGAGAGTGCAGTCTGTCCATCATGTAGGTTCTTGATGAAAATGTTGAACAGTTCTTCCTCCACTCATGACCCCTGGGTCACTATTCTTGTCACAAGCCTGATGTTGAGCCAATGGTCTCTGCCCATAGGGCCCAGTGACTTAACCCTCTTCAACCCACACAGTGGTCAGCCCCACATCCTCAGCTTGGGATGTGGGGAATGCCATGGGAAATGGTGCCAAAAGCCTGACTATAGTCAAGATGTGCTACAGCCACTGTGCTTTCCTTGTCTGTGTAGGCAGTCATCTTGTTGTAGAAGGCAATGAGGTTGTTCAGGTATGATATGCCTATGAAGTTTCTCGTTGAGTGTCCGTGATTACCTTCTTGTCCTTCATGTTCTTGGGAAAAGATTCCAGGAGGTTGTTCTCTTGAGAGTTTTCCCAACGTGAGGTAAAGCCCAGTGGCCTATAGTTCCTTGGGCCCTGCTGCTTGTCTCTTTTTGTGAGGTCTTATTATAGCCTTTTCCCAGTACTCAGGCTACCTTCTCGTTGTCATGATTTTGCATAGATGGTAGGCAGGGGCCTTGATATCACATCAGCTGGATCTGTAAAGTTACCTAAGAGTGACCTTTACCTATGTGTAAATGAGACAAATGACCTGTGGGCACTTTTCCTCCACACAATGTGGAACACTTAAAAATTAGATAAGGGGCATTCCTGTCATCTGATAATCATTTCTGTGTTTTTTTCCCATATTGTCATGAAGTGCTTCCATATGAAAGTCATAAACTGCAAATTCAAGACGGTGGGAAAGAAGGATTAGTAATTTGTTAAGTTAATGGGACCGAGTTAGAGATGTGTGCTTATTAGAATATTAATAATGTGTTGGAGAGAGTGAGTGATGGGTCTGAATTTCCTGATTGCCATGCTCTCAGTTTAATTTTATTCAAATTATCAAAATCTGAAATTAAATGCATGATTGTTTTTTGACTGAAATTGAGGAGGGTGCACAGGAAAGGCATTATCTTAATTTAAAGGACTCAGTGTGTGTTCAGGAAGAGCCCTTCTTGAACAATTTTAAAACTGGCTTGTTAAATATTGTTGTGTGTCATATAACTCTGCTGTTTAATTATCTAGGTCTTTCTGTACAAAACTAATAAAGCTATTATCATGAACTCTTTCACAACTTGAGCTTCTGAGCAGCTCTGAGAAGACTTTGCTGTGAAAAGTTCTGAGTTTGCTGGGATGATCATGCTGTGTAGGTCACCATGATGTATAAGGTTTTGGAAAATGGCCTAATTTGTCCTGAACTGAAAAGAAATCACAGTGTTTGTTTCTCATGCTGTTCAAAATAACAAGTAGGGGTTTTTGGGTATGCTACTTATGATAAAAGAGCTATTTAAACAGGTGAATAAAGGGATTTTTACACTTGAAACTAAATTATCAGCGATGGCTCTGTAGCAGTATGTGAAAGTGTGACATACTCAGGGCTGTCAGTATTCAGCAACAGTATTCAGTTTTACTTCTGTGAGTACTACTGCCTCTACCATGTAAAGTTTCAAGAGTAAACTGCTCAAGAGTTGATCATTCCAAGAGACAGGGAGGCAAGAAAATTATGGGCAGTAAATTGAGGTAATAAGTTATATATCAGCAAGTGAAAGTAATCAGCTATCATAGAATGGTTTGGGTTGGAAGGGACCTTAAAGATCACCTAGTTCCAACATCACTGCCTTGGGCAGGGGCACCTTCCACTTCAGGTTGCTCAAAGCCCCATCCAACCTGGCCTTGAACACTTCCAAGGGTGGGGCATACACAGATATTTTTGGGCAACCTGTTCCAGTGTCTCACCACCCTCACGGTAAAGAATTTCTTCCTTATGTCTAATCTAAATCTACTCTTCTTCAGTTTAAAGCTGTTACCCCTTGTCCTTACATGTCCTTGTAAAAAGTCCCTCTCCAGCTGGCTTGCAGGCACTCTTTAGGTACTGGAAGGCTGCAATAAGGTCTCCCCAGAGCCTTCTCCTCTCCAGGTTGAACAACCCCAAATCTCCCAGCCTGTGTCTTCATAGGAGAAGTTGTCTAGCCCTCTAATCATCTTTGTGGCCCTCCTCTGGACTCACCCCAACAGGTCCATGTCCTTTTTGTATCGAGGGCTCCAGAGCTGAATGCAGCACTCCAGTTGGGGTCTCACGAGAGTGGAGTAGGGGCAAAGAATCACCTCCCTCAACCTGCTGGCCACGCTTTTTTTGATGCAGCCCAGGATACAGTTGGCTTTCTGGGCTGTAAGTGCACATTGCCAGGTCATGTTGAGCTTCTTCTCAACCAGCACCCCCAAGTCTTTCTCCTCAGGGCTGCTCTCAATCCATTCTCCACCTAACCTGTGTCTGCGCTTCGGATTGCCCCAACCCATGTACAGAACCTTGCCCTTGGCTTTGTTGAATTTCATGAGGTTTGCATAAGCTCACCTCTCAAGCCTGTCACGATCCCTTTGGATGGTATCCCTTCCCTCCAGCTTGTCAACCGAACCACACAGTTTGGTCTTGTTGGCAGACTTGCTGAGGTGCACTCAATCCCACTGTGTTGCCGACAAAGATGTTAAACAGTGCCAGTCCCAATACTGACCCCTGAGGAGGTCTCCACCTGAGTATCAAGCCATTGACCGCAACACTTTGAGTGAGACCAGCCAGCCAGTTCCTTAACCACCGAGTGGCCTATCTGTCAAATATGTGTCTCTCCAATTTATCATGTGGGACAGTGTGAAATGGTTTGCACAGGTCCAAGTAGGTGACACCAGTTGCTCTTCCCTCATCTACCAATGCTGTAAGCCAGTTGTAGAAGGCCACCAACTTTGTCAGGCATGATTTACCCTTGGTGAAGACATGTCAGTTGTCACCAATTATCTCCTTATTTTCCATGTGCCTTAGCATAATTTCCAGGAGGATCTGCTCCATACTTGCTTTGTGATAAAATCTTGCAATTTTGGTTGTGTAGAGTTTGTGATAAATTGTAAACCCTGCAAATTAGATGGGACATCTTGGTTAAAAATAAATAATTTATGTTGGGTTTTCATGTTTGCTTTGTCTCTTAAAGTCATTGGCCCTGAATCACTTATCTTGTGCCCTCTATCACTAGAGAGGTGATCAAAACTTCTGTTCAGATTTTTTTGCTCGTTGCTATTTTCTGTCCCTTCTTTGCCATTGCTCTCTGTGGAGACATTGGTTTGGTGCTTAGAAGAAGGTGAGTGGGTAAGCAGGAAAATCTGAAGACCTGTCTTGTTGCAGAGCAGCAAGAGAGCATGGAATTAAGAAGGAATTGCATGTGTTTGGCGAGGTTGTGGTTAAGCAGGGCTTTTTGTGTGGTGGATTTGCTGTTGCCATGTTGAGCTTCCTTCAAAATGAAGCATGACATGAGAAATGTTTTGGTTATGTTTTGTTCAGTGCTGTACACTGGTAATAAGGAGTAACTGTGCACGAGAAAATGAACCCATTGCTAATTTTCTCAGATGAGGCTTGAGATCCATTTGAGGTTTGAGGACCATGTTTCTTTCTGTTGGCTGCTTTGGAGAGAAAATAGTAACCAGGAGGGAGAGGGAGAAAGGAATAATGTCACTACAGCACCATAATCTAGGAGGCCTTTTTCCTTGCCTCTGGCTAAGATGCACTCCCTCCCATGAGCGAGGTGAATTTCTTATTTTCTCACCACAACCAGAACAGCTGGTTTGGAATTTTTTGTGCCTTTTGTTTATTTTACAACACTCGGCCTATGAATTAGAACAAGTCTCTAGTTTTGACCTCTAAAGAAGTTTTCTTCCTTTAGATCAGTGAGGTGGAAAACCACAGGCTGATTCCTGTCAAGAAGATGGACCAGAAAGTGGTTTTGCAGAACAGAATATAGTTTGCTGCCACAAGGATTATGTGAGACCCCTTCCCACATTAGGAATTTTGCTCCTTGAAGGAAATAATAACGCCTTTTCATCAACACATTTGTGTGCTTTACAAATGAGAGGAGTATCCTTATACCCATTTCTTCAGGTGGCAAAGCTGAGACACAGAGGGCAAGGAAGTCACTTGCCCTGCCTTTCCACAGGAAAGTTCACCAGCCTTACTGGAAAATGAACCAAGTCTTTCTGTGTTCCTGACCCACAGCTCAATCTATCAGACTGTTACCACTTATGGAAGAAGAGCTGTGTGCTGCTGCTGTTGCTAGTCATGCAGCATCTGTATTTGCAGATTCTCTTTGTTTTATTCTCCCAGCACTCAATTTTCTTTGTGGTTTCAGATGTTTCCTCTTCTGTTGCACAGCCAGACACTTTTCTACATGAAGAAACCTGTATTTTCCATTCCTTTTCCTGCCCACCTCTCGTTTCTTTTATATGAGTAATTATTCAGATTTTATTTTGATTTATAAAATGTACTGCCAGTATCACAGTGGTGGTCTGAAGACCCTGCCTGAACAGAGATGTTCCTTTGTCTAAGTGTCATACAAATGCAGAGTTATGCAGAAAGGTAAAACAGCAGTAGAAGTAACCACGTACAGGTACTAATAGTATCTCTGAAGTCTGTACATTTTGTGTTTCTATTTGTATGCCTATTACGTATTTCTGCTGTTTTGGATATTACAAACTACTGAGCCCCGAAGACCCTTGAAGGGTTAGGTGTTGGGAGTATCATGAACTGCTTAGGGATAGAACCTGGCCTCTTACTACTCACTCCCTCCCTCCCTCCCTCCCTCCCTCCCTTAGCTGGGAGGAAGATCGGTTGCATGGGCCATATGGCCTAATCATCCCTCAAGATAGTGTCTGAATAGATGAGAGTTCTCTGTGTTACCATCTAAAGGTTTTTCCCCATAATAGGCAAAATCACACTGACTTCATTCAGGTAAGCTCAGGTACAGAGGGCTCTGAAGCCACTTTATGTGTCTATTTCTGTCAGAGCAACTGTTAGACTAAAGCTCGGTTGATAAAACTGTCCTTACCTGATAAATCACCTGCATTTTCTATTGTTTCAGACACATGTAAAGTGGTGTTATGAAATCATTTTACACTTGCTTTCCCCGCCCCCCACAATTTACTTTTAAAAAAGCTGTCAAGTGAAAAGTCTGTTCGGATGAACTGAGCATGGTCATCTGTCTCTTCAGAAGGGGAAGCTGTACACCAAAGAATGGGACCAAAATAAATTGTAAGGGATTTAGAACTTTTGTGGCTCTTCAGTAATTATGTGGGTGGAAGATGAATACTGTATTTATACTACAGGATTTTAAAATGAAAAAGCTGTTGAAGTTTTTCCTAATGTTCTTGTTGAGCCTTCTAAACGGGATTCTTTTCCTTCGGTTGCCATACTTAACTGCTCCTTCGCCTTTGCTGCCCTGGTCTAGAACCTCCTTATCTTCTTTCTCCAAGTCAGTGAATCATTTGTTAATAATATCCAAGTCCACTTACTTCCTGATACATAGACCAAACTGCAGATTTAGAAAACCTGTGTCTTACTGTTGATACACATAATAATATTCCAATTTACTCAAAATGGATTTTTAAATAATATTAATGAAATATTAGTCTACAGCTATTCAGTTAGCTTGGCATTTTGGTTTTAGATTTGAATTCAGAGGCTTTTCATTTCCTAGCACCACTTAATACATTTTTATCTATAGTTAAGAGTATTGCTCCTATTGCGATGGACCAGTCTGAGTCAGGGACACATTGCACTACGTGGCATAGTAACTTAGATTAAAAAAAACCTAAAAAACACACAAAAAAAACCCAAACACCAAACCCCTCCACCCCCATTGTGCAGGCCTGAGTAATCAATGGCTTCAGGATAAAAACAGGGCCTTGAGGTTAAGTTTATTTCCGCTTTTTACTGCTTTTACAATCCATCCTCCTTCTTTTGTGTGTATATGTGATTGACTTTGCAGACTTTGCTTTTTTCCTCTCCGGGAAAAATTGAGTTTGAATATATTCTGTTGTCTTGCATTGTAAATGAACATCTCATGCCTAAGCCTATCTTTTCCTTTTAAAGGTCAAGTACGTACAAATCTCAAGGGATTGATGTCACAGTTAAGTACAGTCAAGGAAGCTGGAGTGGAGTGCTGGGTACAGATGTCGTTACTATCCCAAAAGGAATCTATGGCAGCTACACCATCAACATTGCTACCATTCTTGAATCAGAAAATTTCTTCTTACCAGGGGTTAAATGGCATGGGATTCTTGGTCTTGCCTACGATGCTTTAGCCAAGGTAAATCACCCTTTCCCCAGCTGTTGTCTTTCACAATGACAATAAATGGAAGTCCGACTACTAAAATAAAGTGAGCAGATGATCTGTCAGCATTAGATTCCTCCCTTCCAACCACTTCTTCCTGTGGATCCTTTGTGTCTGTTCCAGAAAGAATAAATTGGGTTGTGATGGTATCACAGTCCCATGTGAGGATTTTGACTTTTCTGGTGATGAAGATACCAATTTTAGCTTCTCTGGAATTAACAAGTTTTTACAGAGCTTGTAGTACTACAGCATGGGAGTAAAGGCTTCTGATACATGTATAGAGGGCATGTATTAGGGCTCTGATGATCTCCCTCAAGACTTGTCAATGGACAGATGAACTTACTTGTCAAAACCTTCGACAGTTTATTCTAAGACATTCTCCATTCATCAAGCAAAAGCTGAGATGCAGGGCATATAGAGATTATTTCAGAAGAAGTATTAGCTATGGTGTTTTCATGAACATAGAACCAAGCATATCCTGTTCTTGTGCAGGTAGAAAATTCAGGTAGAAGTTTAAATTAAAACCTAAAATTTATAACCTTATAATCTAAAACAGAAAATGTGATTGGAATAGTCATAGTCATAGTTTTCAACCTACACATGACTGTCTGAGATCACAAACTGATATATATCTCGTAGAACAAATGATTCAATACTGCCTGCCAATTCTGGAATTAAAATGCTTTATTCAGAGGTGTGTGATCATTGTATTGACTTCTGTCGTACTTGCTGTCATACACTGTCAACAGACAGAGAAGAGCTGCTTCTCAGACTCTGGTTTGGGCAAATGGTGTATTCAGGGCATTTATTTTCCTTTCTTCCAAAGACTTAAGTGTTGTTGGATTTGAGGCTGCTCTGTGCTTTGTGTAGTAAGAGCACTTGACACCGTGCAAGTTAGCTAAGGTCTGCTTGTCATGAGATGTATCTGCACAGAAATCTGAATTACAATGAAATTGCAGTACTCTAATAACAGCAAAGGAAAGCATGCCATGCAGCATAGGAAAGAACTTGTTGGCCAGTAATCAGTTGAAGTGAGTGTGCTTGGATATGAAGTTCTTTAAAAGAAAGAAGAATGAATGAGGGCCACTGAATTCAGTTAATTAGAATTAAACAATATTTAAAAAATGAAAATCCTCACTTTAAAATTCTGCCTTTTTGTTGTGGACAGTTGCCAAGGGCAAGTTACACTTCACTGTTCTAATATCCCAAAACCTTTTCCAAAAAGAAAGCATTGGTGAGAGTTTCTGCCTGAAACGAAAACTAGTATTTGAGTTTGAAAACTGCAATTGAAAAATACTCCTGTGCTTTAGGGATTTCTGTGACAGTGGTCAAGAGTAAAAATGTTTCTAAAAACAACAGAAACAGAAAAATGACAGATGTTTATTTAATGACTTATTATATCTAGAATTGTCATCACCTGGTTGTCACAAATTCAATTTACTTGTGAAAAGTGGTTTTGCTTGAATGATCTGCTCATTTCTGCAAAGAAACTTTTTAATTAATACTTCTGCAATTCTTTTGTTTTTTGTTTTGTATTTCAACACCTTCAAGCCTTCGAGTTCTGTGGAGACGTTCTTTGATTCTCTTGTGAGGCAGGCAAAGATCCCCAACATTTTCTCCTTGCAGATGTGTGGTGCTGGGCTGCCCGTTTCTGGAAGTGGTACCAACGGAGGTAGTCTTGTGGGTATCTGTCAATCTGAGAGGGAAGATGTATCTTTGTTAATCTCTCTCCCTCTTTTCTATGACTATCCTACTTCTTCCAAATCTAGTGTTTAAAAATATTAAATGTTTTAGATTATTTTAAAGAAAAGTTAAGCACTTAGGCAAAACTCAAATGTGTCCTTATTTTCATTCTCCATTCTTTTTTTCTCTCTCAAGTTTGAGTAAACTTCTCAAAACTCAAATGTAATTTTAATGAAGAGAAACATAAATGTTTTGGTGTTTCCTCAGGGCAATTCCCTACCTTTCTCAAACTGAGTAGTCCCTTACTCAGCTGCTAAGCTTATAAAAAAAATTACGGTAGCATTTTGATGAGGTTGAATATGATGTAAAAAGGGGGAGAGGATTCAAGGCTCTTGTCCTTTTTTGTAGACAACATATTAAAGGAAAAAATCTGACGACCAGATCTTCTGCTTGTTGTTACTTTGGAAAGTCCTTTCGGTTTTAGTGGGACAAAGAATTGGCCATTATTTATCTGGGATTGGGAATTGGAATGACTATTCCTGAATTATGTTGAAATAAGCATATCAGCACAGGAGCTGATCACAAATAGTTATTTTGCTGTGAATTCACATGCTGTAAGTGTTAACGCACTTGAAATAAATGAAGCCCAAGAGAGAACTCACTTGCGTTAGTTCAAAGTCTAATGATCTTGTATGCTCCCAGTCAGCTTCAGTATAAGTTTTGGTGGAAGGTAATAGTGATAGCAATGATAGGATGGTCATATTCCATTTTGGATGTAAGAAAAATGAAATGTTCTTGAACAGCATTAAGGCTTTTCTGATCTGATAAAGTGAATTTATGATGTGCAAGTTTAATATTTTGTCCTATTTTTATACAATGTCTAGATTAAACCACTGAACATAATATTTTGATTTTAAACAGTGGAGCTTTCATAATGGAATCGGTGTGAGCTTGCTGGTAATTTCACCCATCATGGGAATTCTGTTTGACTGAAGTACAATCTATTTAATGACTATATGTTTCATACTGCTTCATTATTGGCAAAGGACTTGTCAGTAAAATCCTTACAAATAGTGCTAAATTAAAATATTGATGTCCTGTGTATCACAATTAAATATTATCATTTTTTCCTGTACTTGGCCCAAAACTAATCATCTGGGCTTTTAAAGCATATGAATTCCTTTCTCCTTTCCCTTAGGTTCTGGGTGGAATTGAACCAAGTCTGTACAAGGGTGATATTTGGTACACACCAATCAAAGAGGAGTGGTATTATCAGGTTGAAATTCTCAAACTGGAGGTTGGAGGACAGAACCTCAAACTGGACTGCAGAGAGGTATTTGCACTTATGTCTTTCTGTCCATATAAAATACAAGTTTGGTTAAGAGAAATACTGAACTGCTCAGTTTTGTCTTTGCAAGCAGATGTGTATTGCAGTCTTTTCTGAGCATTAAGGCTGCATGGTAACTTTGAAAAGAGATGAATGAGCCATGTGAAATGCAGTGTGTACATCAAGCACGCTAAAATTGCTTCAGAGGACTTTAAAGTCATTGATAGTATTTTTGGTAAATTTGAAACTAAGCTACAATTGTTAAGTGAATGGTCCACTGAAAATCAAGGCTGCTGTGGTTTGGAAGGGCTCAGCATCTGGTCTAGTTTCAGTTGTAACAAAGATGTCTAAAGACTGAAGATGGTGCGTTGATTCAAGGAGACAACTGTCTTTAAACAACTACAGTTTATGGGTTTCTGTTATACAGTAAAGCCAAACCAAAGGGTTTTAAAGCAATTCTGGTCAAAGAAAAGGGAAGGTTTTTGACTGACCCCTGTAGAGATGTCTAAGCGTGTAGTTCACGATGCTACTGAGCAGGTGTTGTCCTGGGCTGCTTCCCAAAGTATTGCATCCTATGCCTCTCTTTTTTTTTTTTTTTTTTTTTTTTTGTTACTGTTTTGTAATCGACTTTTACTTGCTTCAGCCTTGCCAGTTATTATTCCTGATGGATATGTTTTCTGTTTTTATTAGGAATAATGTTCTGCTGTCTCTGGATCAGTCTAGTAAGGCTGTGTTGTAGCAATTTTTATTCCAAAGCTGTTTAATTTTTTTCTGGCGGATATGTGTGTATGCCAGTGTTTTATTTGTTTCTTATTGTTGCTTGTTGCTATTCATGTTTTGATTTTAGTTCTGTAATTTTCATGCCCTGTTTCTATCACACATCTTCATTTTATCTTATGTTTGTTCTCTTAGTTGGAAATCATTGGAATATGATAATTCTAAAGTTTTTATAGTTTATAGAAATTAAGTGACATTCATGATAAAAAACTTACATGTGCATAAATATTATATTTCCTTACAAAATATGTAAATTATATTCCCATATAAAATATTTAAAATGAGTCATACCATCTTTCAACTTAACAAGCAAAACAAGCTCTGTTTAAATCCTTGCCTCTATTATACTGTTAGGAAAGCAAAACTGCTTGTCCTTTAATGTAAATGTTTGTGTTTGCTTTTCTTTCTTGCCTTAAAAAACAGACAACATGTTTTTGAAGAAAAGCCCTTCTACTGATGGTTTAATACATGATGTTTCCAGAAAACAACTCACTTAAAAATCTAGCAGTGTTATGGAAGTTTCCTGTTATTGTTGCTCTTTTCTGAGCCAGGATTTGCTTTCATGTTGTATGTATTAGCACAGTATGCTACTCACTGGTTCAGAAGGCATCATTCTTTCTTGATCAGAGGAGATCTTCCTGCAAAAATCTAGAGGAAGAACAGTAAATTAGAGCCAGTATGATTAAAGTTTGGCTAGTTTAGGGGCTGGCAGAGGATGCATAATTCACTGTATGGGATGATGTACTGTGTGCCCTCTCTCCTCTTAGTTGTTTTCTAGGAAATGGAACATTTTTTGTAACGATCACCAGAGACTACTCCTTTCCTTGCCAGGGAAAAGTAGTCCCCTCGCTTCAATGCTGGGAATCTGTCCAGTGTTAGGCTGCAGCTGTGGCCTTGAGCCTGGCCGACCAGGCCCAACAGAAGTACTGAGCTGCCAGCAGCCCACATTGCACAGGATGCACTGTTAAATATTAAGCAGGAAGACTAAGAAGGCAAGTTACTGCCTGCTGCAAGTATGCTGTACGCAGCATGAAAATCCAGGTGTCTAGTCCCTGCTGCTCCAGGCATTTTGCATGGGTTTATGTCAGTGGTTGACCCTCTTGGCTGTGCCTTCTACCTACTTCTTTCCAAGGGTGGCTTTCCAGGATGCTGGTGACTATGTATTTGTGGTACAAATCTGTTAAAGTGGATTCCACAATGCCTTGATATTTCTCTCCACTCTTTAGAATTATTTTTAAGTGCATAATAAATGGTTTCTCGTTTGCTTTGCTTTAAGCTCTGCTTGGCAACCTATAGCAGCTCTTATTTCAAAACGAAAATAACTAAGTCAGAGTTACTTTTTTACTTTTTGGTGGGTTTTATTTTTGTCACTGTGCTCAAGACATTCCATGTGACTTGGTAACTTCTAAACCAGTGTATTTTAAATCCGCTTGCTGTTTGACCTCTTCCTAAAAACTTATGCTGTATATTACCTTGTGTCTTATGATTATGCCATAAACATGTCATTGTTCAGTAATATTGATCTTGCTGCCTAAGATGGCAACAAAAGTATTAATAAAACAGCTGCCACTGCTACTTGCTTTTTTTTTCTCTACAATTAATTATAGTTTTTAAGGAGTTAATGAAAAAAGATGTACCTTTTAAAATGTTTATTCTTTGTTTACTGTATCTGAAGTTTGTTGAAATCTCTTAGTCTGAGGGTTGGGGTTTTAATAATGAAGATAAATGTTTGCTTAGGTTTTTTAGTGCAGATTTTGAGGCAGCAAGATTGAAATCTCAAGTTTCTTTGTACTTGTTTTTTGTCTGCATTTTAGTGGTTTTCAGCAGTTGGGGAGAGTAAGGTGCAGCATTTGGCATTTGTACTCTTTGAGCCAGTACCAAACATGACATGTAATGAGACCTAATGTTCCCTGACTATTCTTAAATTAGATAAGCCAGCCATTAAAAATGGGCTGCTGTATTGTTTTTAAACTATGTGAGTACTTTCCATGATAGCAGACACCTTGACTCAGGGCTTGGACATATATGTTAAGCTACGTCAGCATGCTTAGCATCTGTCTGTATTGACCACAAGAGTGCTTTTGCCCAGAGTGCATGGGAGGTAAAGTGAATTAGCTGACACCTCTGAGAGGGGCCAGGCTTTTCTTCTTTTTACAGTGGTTTGGCCATTTACACCAGCTGTGGTGACATACATTAATTTCCGGAGTGGCACAGATAAACTCACTCTTGTGTCTAGGCTGACCATATCTTGCTTTTGCTCTCAGACTTCATTTGAATTCAAGCTATCAACTAAAGAGAGCTGCTGACAGGTATGACATGTAGGTTTGGGAAGACAGCTACCAAAAAGGAACAGCTTTGTCATTGTTATGAAACAGTGGAATCTGCATTACATTAACTACAGTGTGTAATTTCTCTCCTTTTTTTTCCCCCCTCCATAGTATAATGCCGATAAAGCGATTGTAGACAGTGGAACCACGCTCCTCCGTCTGCCCGAGAAAGTCTTCAGTGCTGTTGTGCAAGCAATAGCTCGCACATCCCTGGTAAGCTAATGTTATTAAATCTGCTTGAAATGTTCAATTCCTATTACATGATCACATGATCTTTGAAAGGAATGTCATCTTTGCTATCTACCTTGTAAGTCATAGGGTTTTAATCTGAGTGGAACAGAATTATTCCTGGTCTGCTCCTGTTAATAAATGAGAAATGACTGATAGTCTTTGATGGAAATGGAAAAGGGAAAAGAAGAGGTGAAAAGGGAAGGGGAGGAGGGAAGAGGGATGGTCCAAGTACAGACAAGACATGTGTGTATGGAAATGCATCAGAAATAGTGCAGAGGCGGAATATTTTGTTCTAAGGATTTCAGAAACATGGACATAATCCCTGTTGCTCTGATTCAAAGTACTGAGTGCAAAAATCAGTCCTTTCATTCAAAATGGAGTGTTTATAAAAGTAGAAGAACCTGCTACTGCAAGCAGTTCCTTTCCAAATGTAATGCTTATTGTACAGAATGATACCATTCATTAGGGTTATTCGTATCAATAAAGCTGCTTTGACCTTCATTATTGACTTATTTATGTTTAAAATAATCTTTCTTTGAAAATAGAGTGGGCTTTAGAAACAGGGCATGGGGATGGTGAATTTATCTGAGTGTGGAGTAGCTGAAGCAGCATTTTCTGATTAATAAAAACTAATCATAAATTTTGGTTTAATACAGTGAGCAGTGCCAAGAAAGTTAGATGAAGAATAAATCCCAGATATTTCAATGTGAACAATTTTAATATTTTTGTCATGGATTCACAATCAGACAGCAGTAGTTATTGCAAATCACAGGAAATACAATAACCATACTATTGGCTGGCTGCCCAAAAGACAGAGTATTTGCCTGTATGCTGATAATTCAAGATTGAGATCCTTTTCCTACCTGATGGAGAGCAGAGATTTGATGTGAAGTATTCTTCATTGCCTGCAGGTGTTCAGTGTCTGAAATAAATGTAGCAGTTGCCTTATGTGGCTCAGCTTCCCTGGTTGAAAAGTTCTTCTTTTTGCCAAAGCACTTAAGTATTGACAATTTCAGTCAATGAGGGGGGAACTGAAAGAAGCCTACCCAAGAGCTCTTGTAATGGTACCTGGTGGATA
This sequence comes from Falco punctatus, assembly GCF_963210335.1. Taxonomy (NCBI): domain Eukaryota; kingdom Metazoa; phylum Chordata; class Aves; order Falconiformes; family Falconidae; genus Falco; species Falco punctatus. The sequence continues at coordinate 79,116,567 of NC_137581.1, forward strand.
GGGCACCCTCCTGTGAAGTGCGTCACAGTGGTCCACACTCCAACCCTGATGTTGGTCAGGGCATTTGAACTGGGGCCTTCCACAGGACAAGTAAATAGTCAACTGATCAATAAGGTATTAGAGGGGAACCACTCACTCACTGTGCTTAATGGTTTATGTTCTTCCTATTAAAAATGCATAAACTATCTGTTCTAGGGTTTCTTTTTAATCTCAAAGACCTTCCTGCTGTACCCCTTTCCCTCCACACACACAAAAAATTGCTTTCACAGCTCTAAACAAAGGAGGTAGTCTATTAAATAAGAAAGTAGTTACAAAACGTACAGATCAGATTCCAGCTGTGTAGGAGCAACGTCAGGAAAATGGGTATTTTCAGTAATTCTACCATGGCATCACAACCGTACTCTTGGCGCTCTGTGCTTCTGGCAGGCTACGTACCGCAGATGATTTTATATATCTGCTATAGTCAGACATACTTCTCTGACCACAGATGAACCAGGTTAACAAGCTCCTGCTCCTAGCAGCTTGTTATGAGCTTCCCAGCAAGATGTTATTGCCCCCTCCGGTATGCTGGGATAACTGCATGTGAAGGATTCCTTTATTTAGCTCCATTAAAAACCAAGGCTGTGAGCTTTATGCTCTTCATTGGTGCAGATTGTTTTTTAAACCTTACTTATTTGGACTAAAGTCTTTTAGGGAGGAGCTATAGGTGCAGTTTGATGTTGGCAGGTTTGGAGGGTGGTGGTTTTGGCAGATGTGTAGACACAGAGGGGTGGCAGCTATCTGCACCTCACTGAGCTGAAGTCAGAACAGCATGTCTACTCACGGCATTAATGGAATGTTAAGTTAATAAGTTGAAGAAAGGAAGGAAGGCTCAAATAAACCTAAAGTCTTTGTTGTAACACCCTTTTAGGTGTTATACAGCCAAATCTCCCCTAATGTATTTCTTCAGCATACAGAAGTAAGACAAAGTAGTGAAATGTAATAAACCATCTTTCTGGGAAATGAAAGTAGGCACTTAAATGAGAGCACTTTATAGGCTTGTTCTGTCCAGTCAGGATGCTATCTTGCAGTTTTTCTCAGATCACAAGCTCTGCTTTCCAAGAGAAAATGGAAAGAGAGGAGAACTATTTTTTTCAGCAGGCCTGGCCTGGGCCTTGGCTGTGAGGGGCAGAGCATTCTGTCCCATGCCAAGAGATACGCTTAAGCATACATGGAGAGTTATGGGTAAAAGCAGTCTGTTTGTGATGGTAAGTCCCATTGTGTGTTTACGTGACCGTATGCTTGTTGGCCCAAGAACAGAGATGAGCACCTGGAAGAATTAATACTGTGCAGCCCTAACAACTGTTTCGTTGACAGGAGTATGTGGTATGAGGTGAATACTTGTCACCTGTAAAATGCCACACAACTAATGTATGAGCTGGTGTTTACAAAATAATCAATACCACATATAAATACAAAGGAGAGGAGTGGCGAGGCTGGGTTCCATCTTTTGTCTTCTCCCAAGTGGGAGGCTTTGGCTGTGCAGCATCAGAACAAGATACTGCCTTGAATGTTGCTTCACATAAGAAGAAGAATCAGCACAAAGTAATGCACTGGGGAAGGTTTTTCCCCTCATCTGGCAGCAGATCAGCTTCAGGGAACATGAACATTAGATAAGATGTTTGTCTTAGGCAAACGACCTCTGCAGGGTTTTGCTTTTTGCTTTGTTAGTGCCATGGATGTATTAAGGAGTGCTGTTAATCAACCTTATTTCAAAATCATATCTATTTGTATTATATCACTACCAATACAATACAACATATTGTATTGGTAGTGAGTGGCAAGGCAGCAAAAGAGATAGAGCAGGGGTCCTCAAACTTTTTAAACAGGGGGCTGGCGCATGGATTAAGTGGCAGGAATTCATCTGCGGCTGCTTGGTTTCCCCCCCCAACCCCCGGGGGGGGGGGGGGGGGGGGCAGGGCGGTTCTGTAAATACCAGGGGCTGGATTGAGGAACCTGGGGGGCCGTATCCGGCCCGTGGGCCATAGTTTGAGGACCCCTGAGATAGAGGGACATGTTTCTTCCCATTGACTGTAGCAGACCTTGATTCCTTTAGATGCTAGGAGATTTTGCCTTAGCCCTTGGCTTCAGAACCCTAAAAGTGAATAAGTAGTTATAGGTATGTAAGGAAGGGAGATGACCACATTACATATTCATGTGGTTTGTATTTTGGTTTGTTTTTAAAAAAAATACCTGTTGCTTCAAAGCATTGGCATTTGGTCAGAGCTGTTCAGAGAAGAGGTAGATAATTGATGCTTCGCTGCTTTGTGGTCCTGATTGCTCTGGGAGGCTGTACATGTTCACTGCAGAAGTGGAAGTAGTGAGACAGCAATGGGGAGGGAAGGGAGAGCTAAACTGGCTGTTTCCTCTTTCTGCTTCTTCCAAGTCATAATGGGTCATAATGCACCTCAATTTGTGCGTTAGGCTTTGAACCTTAAAAAAAAAAAAAGCTCTTTGTCAGACTTGTGTTCATGCTTGAATTTCTCCATGGGAATGGAAGAAGTATCAAATAGTGGTACTGATGATTTACGAAAAATATATCAAAATGTATGTAATCTGTATGTATCACTTTTTTTTTTTTTTTTAAATAGATACAAGAATTCTCTTCTGGTTTCTGGACTGGTTCACAGCTTGCATGCTGGGATAAAACTGAAAGACCCTGGTCCTTATTTCCCAAACTCTCCATTTACCTGAGGGATGAAAACTCCAGTAGGTCGTTCCGGATCTCTATCCTACCACAGGTCTCAACTTTCTTTGTCTATTCAGTTATGTGTTTATTTTTACTACTAAAAGCACATGCTTTTAAAAACAGGGGCTATTTTTAGCAGTAATAGAGAACTACCTTATTGCATACAAGGGAAATATTTTTATATGGAATTTTAAAAATCATATTTTAAATAGGGAAAATAACAAACTTGTCAAACTCAAAACCAAAAAAGAAAAACACGGTTTCCTTCCAAATGCAGTCCATGTCGTTGGGAATTATTATTTCGTATTGTCAGGAAAAATAGGCAACTTTTTCTTCTGTTTTCATGGTGTTCTGAGTTGGAGCACTTCTGAATATGACAGTCTTGGCAATGAGCCTATGTAATCTCTTCATCAGTTTCTGTAACTTGGTTGGTTTATCTTTTATTATTATTCCATCCCAGCTTTTATTTTTCCTCTCTGGCTTCCCTTCTAGTATAGGTTGCAATACAGGCTGGTATCCTCTGTCAGTACTAATACAGTCTTTTACCTCAGGGGATGGTCAAAAGTAAAGGGAAGAATGAACCTACTAAGTACATTTTAACTTGAAATACAGTAAACCCTTATGATGAGCTTTTTCTGTATTGATCATGAGTCTTGGGTATCTGTCGTCTACCCTGAGGAGACAAAGGGTGAAATGTGACTTGAATTTATGAATCTAGAGCTTTGAAGCTGACACTGGTTGCTCTCTGAATCAATTCCATCCTGATAATTTTTAAAATAATAAAATTATTCTGTAGTTTGAGTTCATATCCCAAGTTCTTTCTCAGCTGTCCTTCCCTTATGGAAGTGGCTGTCATGAATTTGCTGTTGACCTTCACATAGCAACTGACTGTGTTCAAATTTAAGCTTAGAGTCAGAGAGCTTTACCTCTTACCTGCATGTAAGCTTTGACTAGTTTTAAATCGTGTACAGAAATCTGTTTGCCCCTATTCATTCTCTATTTCCAGTGGAGTTTGAGTGCTTGAATATAAAAATCAAAAGGTCTGAACTTCTAAGTACTTTGTGGTGTTGCTTCTTACACTCTGACTTTTTTTTTTTTTTTAATAGCTTTATATTCAACCCATCCTTGGAATAGGAGAGAATTTACAGTGCTACCGATTCGGCATCTCTTCTTCCACTAATGCTCTAGTTATTGGCGCTACAGTCATGGAAGGCTTCTATGTAATATTTGACAGAGCCCAGAGGAGAGTGGGCTTTGCAGTGAGTCCATGTGCAGGTAAGAGAAATATTATTCAGGACTTGGTGAGTGAGGAAACATCTGCTCTCTCAGAGAAACACCTTTGCCACTTACCTGATGGGGAAAAGTGTGGTTACTCATGAAGTGGTATTTTTGAGCAATTCCAAGCTATTCCGATTTTAAGGAGAGGAAAAAAAAAAAAAAAAAAAAAGCTGCATTGCACAGAACAGTCTTTTGGCATGAAGTAAATCAGCCTCAGCTCAGGGTATCTTAGCTGTGTTCTTCCCTCAGGGATCTTCCTGAGACATCTGTCTGTGTCTATTTCCCCAACAGTTAACATGAGACAAGTCCCTGTTTTTAATGCAGCTTCGTTTTTTTGTAATTCCTGTTCTAATTTGCAGATAAATTAATTCTTCGACTAACCTTTGCAATGCGCAGCGAAGTACCTTACTCATGCTTTTCTCTTAATGTAAATTGTGCCTTTTCAGCCTCTCAGAAATACTCAAAGAGCGAGCTAAGATGAAAATGGGACTCAAATTAAGACATGTGGTGTTTGTGTTGGTTCTAAACAAATAGTGTTCTTGGTGTAAGTAGAAAGCCATTAATTTTTTAATTAGCTGCTGAGGAAATGTGAAAAAGCTTGTAATTCTTGGTTGATTTTACAGCGCTGGTTAACTTTCTTGCTTTTTCATGGTTTATCTCACCAAGGGTAGCTAAAATTAAGTTCCGGGCTTTCTTCCCATTGTTGAGACATTGCTTTGGTACCACAAGAACATACAAGTGGGAGAGGAGGGAAAGGATGTACACGCATATGCAGGTCTCTGTCCCAAACAGAAGTGGTCTATGCTCTGAAAAACACTGTATCCTGAGATTTGCATGAGGAAAGGACTGAAACTGACTGCTGCTTTAATCCCTGGTATTTATGTTAAAGAGGGTAGGGGCAGTAAGTACCGAGTGCTTAATGCAACCAGGTAATTGAGGGGGAAAAGAGAAATACTAGCTAGCTGAGTTGTAGCTCCAGGGCATTTTACAAGCTGCTTTTTTTTTTTTTTTTTAATCTCTCCATTGTTAATGTGTTAGAAACTGTCATCTTTGAGCTTGCCACGAAAGAAAATCTGGGTATTGATGTGGGTTGCTTAATGAAGACCTCTGTGAGGTACCATGCAGCGATGAAAGACACATTTTGAATGCATCTGGAAGGAGAGTGTAACTAGAAAAATACTGCAGACCAGGTTTTCCTGCCTTTCATTCTTCCTTGTGCTTCCTAACTGCAATTTTAGCAAGCATAAAGCTGTCTCCTGTCCCTGTCACACTGCAACTGTTAATGGAGAGAGGAGGGGGCATTTTGACAGAACATATTGACCGACATGTGGTCAGCAGGGGGCATGAGCCAGCTGGTACTCTTTAAGAATGGCTTTGACAGCACATCTTTGTTCAGAAAAAGAATCAGGGAACCATAATAGCACCTTAATGTTAATATTGCTACATAGAAGCATAGAGTTTGGCCACTTCATGCAGTTCTGCCAACCTCATCTAGAGAGGAGGAACTGAGCGTGCTGAATAGAAAAGAAATCTGAATTTACATGAGCTTGGACACATGATGATACCCAGCTGGTGCTAGAAGGCATTTCCTTCTTGTTTCTTTGTCACAGTTTCATGCATATGTCTAACCTAGCATCACGGGAACGTAGCTTCTTGAGAAATCAGATGACACAAGCCACTGACTGAGACAAGATATACTGATTTTTCAGACTCCAGTCACACGGGGCAGATGACATTTTGCTGGATGTGCCAGTTATGCTGAATTCACTTCTTCACAGCTTGTTGTTTCCATATTTAACACTACTTTCATCAGAAAAACTACAACTGTGAGTGGTTAGCAGTCAGTGCAGTGTGAGGGATTAAGCTGCCTAACTGGCTTTCTGTGGAGGCCAGCCACGTCCTCCATAGCAACTATATTAATGTAATTTATTTGGAGCTTTTTAGTCTGTTTGTGGGCATAAATTAAATTGAATTACTGTTGGCAAGAAACTTCAGAAACAGAAAAGTATAAAAGACCATTTGGGGTGGCTTTACAATGACCTATAGTTTCTTGTTTACAATAGTGTTAACACTAAATTTAAGCCCATCTTTTTATAAGATGTTAAGTGGGTACGTGCCAAGTACAAAAATGAGAACAGACTGAAAGCCTTAACTTTATTGAACTCCCCAGTTTCTACTGAGACTTGGATAGAGATGAGAACTGGCTTACCCCACAATACTCCTTGTACCATTTCCATTCTTCATGATATATCAAGACTGAGGAGAGATAGATAGATGGCTGCAGGAAGCTATTCCATTGTAGCGGGAAAAGGAATTTCCTTTTTCCTCAATATGTGAAACCCTTTAAGACTTATTCTGCCTTTTACTAAATTAAATTTGTTTCAAGTTGCCTTGTCACAGCACTATCCAAACTAGCCAGCTGCAACAAGGCTTTTACCATCCCATACCAGGTTAACTTCAATAAGTAGCTCCCACACCTTGCCCCAGCACAGCCACCAGCCCCCCACAAAGTTTCAACAGTTCATCTACTGTCTGCCCTGTTTCTTCATCCTCTTCAGGCCAGTCCACCCTGCTTCTTGCCTCTGCTGCATCCAGAGTCTTTCTTCTCTGGGCTCCTCTTCCAGCCAGCCTCTCCTCATCCAGGTCCCCTTCCTCTCTCTGCTTCTCCCAGGGCCTCTCCTTGTCTCTTCTACATCCAGGACGCTCTCTCTCCTCCCTCTGCTTCTTCTGGGTCTCTCTTCATTCAGGGCTCCTCTTCCATATCCCTTAGAGCTATTTAACTACTTAAGTTAAAGTAGTTAAGTTAAAGTTAAAACCAGCCACAGCTGCACCTTACCCACATCAGCCAACCCACCACCCCTGAAGCCAGCCCACAGCTCTATATTATCAATGTTAATTAACCTGCCTTCATTCCTCTATAATTCCTCTACAATTCCTCTACATTGCCTGTTGATAATTTCAGGGGTAACCTACTGTTTATGGGATGACTAGGAGAGGTTTTGGATTAGGTCCCTTCTTAAGACAAGATGTTCAGTTCAACTGGTTTGTATTAGTGAAGTAACCTAATGGTACCTTGGCATTGAGCAGCATTAAACTCCTAGTATTTGTGTAGTAAGTGGGAAGGTCATAGGGGCAACACTTGGGTATTTTGGGGGGAAGAAATGTACCAGTCATTAATCATAAATGACTTTACACTGAGTTGTGATGAGACAGAATGCATCCAAATTCACGGGCACAAAACCTAGGAGAATGGATGGCATGATGAATAGCAGCACTCCGGTCCAGAAGGACCTCAGTAACCTGGAGAACTGGGCAGCAGAAAGCTGAGGAGTTTTAGTGAACAGAATTGCAAAGTTCTGTGCATCAAGCAGAAAACCACCATGCATGGGTACAGTCTGGGAACGAACTGGCTGAATAGCAGCCCTGCAGAAAAAGAACTGGGGATTATGGTGGGCCTGAAGTTGAATGCAAGCCAAGGGTGAATGTAAGTGAAACTATATTAACAAGGAGCAATATTTACTAGTTACATTCTGGAAGGCTCAAGTTCGACATGAGGAATTTCTTCTTCACCAGGAGGGTGGTACAGCACTGAAACAGGCTGCTCAGAGGGATCAGGGGGTCTCCATCCTCAGTGTTTTCAAGACCTGGCTGGATACAGTGCAGCTGACCTGATCTATTGATGCTGACAGTCCTGCTCCAAGTAGGAGGCTGAACTAGGTGACTTCCAGGGGCCCCTTTGAAGCCACACTTTACAATTTTATGATAAATTTGATCTAACTTCAGGTTTGGTTCCTTTCCAAACCACCCAAGATGGTGAGTGAGTGAGTGTGAGTTCTACACAAATGTTACAAAATAGCTTTTTTCCAGAGGTGCCATTTTTGTCCTGTAATCACCAATAATGAAGAAAACCTCATTTATTCAAGGTCAAGAATTTATTGCAGGTAGCTACAACCAGATGTTCTGAAAAAAATATGCCAAAATATCCTGTTTCAGCTAATGTGTAATATGCTAAGTGTGTGTGACAGTTCATATTAAGGGCTTGTTTGAAAAATTTAGGTAAATTTCCTTTTTTATTTTCTCTCAATTTCTCTGGGGGTGTAAGAGGGTGAGGGAAAACTTTTCTTTTTGGAGGGAAGAAAGCAGAGGCTGTGCTGCTATCAAGCATTCTCAAAATGTAATTTAAAATGTCGACCACTATGGCAACAGTTTTGTATTGCCTTTTTTAATAGCAGTAATTATTGTACTCAAGCCAAATAATGAATAATTAGGGACTGTTTATTTTCAAAGCTATCTCCAAGGTGGAAAATTGTGCTATTGTGCTGCCTGTTTTTTTTCCCCCCTCACTTCTACAAATACTAAATTCCAAAGTAGTAATACTTAGGCTTTGCATTTCACATTAGTATTAAATGTAGTTTAGTTTGGTTTTGCTGCAGGACTTCATAGAGACAGATTAAATGGTTTGAAGGGGTGAGATGTCTGGAAGAAACAATTACATGGTAGACAAAGTGCAATACTGGGACTCTGAGCAAAACGGATTTCTGCCACAGACCTTGTAGGCAGTTTTTTACAAGTCTGTCCAGTACTGTGCAGTGCCCTTACCATATCTGTGTAACGGCAGCATCTTGGCAAAGATATGCTGATGATACAGGCTGCACGGGCCAGTTTATTGCCACCTGCTGAGTTGAGAGAGTATGTGTTTGGTATTCATCAGTGTTAGGGTGCTTGTGGGTGCAGCCCCAGGTTCCACCCAGTCCACCCTGCAGCATATTGCTGCTAAAGGAGTCTTGCCACACTTGCAGCTGGAGAAGAAGTTGGTTCAGTTGAGTGATCTTCCAGAAGATTCCTGGTTTGGGCATTTTGTTTGTTATGACAGGTTGGTTTTCCATCAGATCAGTGAGTTGCCCTGACTTTCCTTGCAGCCTACCAAGTCGCTAGCGCCAGTACAAAAGATGCAGCAAGGGACAGGAGTGAGAATGAGCAGGACTGTCTCTTTCAACAGCAGCCCGCAATTAAGTTGAATTGTCTGACAAGACTTAAACCTTAAAAGGTGTTGGGAGGCCAGGAACTCAATATCAACTTAAACCTCTCCCAATAAATTGCAGATAAAGCAGCCCACCTATATGCATTTGTTTCTCCACAAAGAACCTTAAAGGTCACCTTCCTGCTTTTCCAAAACCCAGGCTCCCCTCTTCTTTCCAAAGGGTGTTTTATGCAGATATCTTTAAACGTGCTTTCAGGAGTCATGTTAAGATATGTGTAAGAGATACTGTTTTCAGTAGGTGGGATCAATCACAATTTGGCAAGAGTGTGTCTGTGTAAAACAAGAAATTAAGCAGGAAGGTTAAAACTGAGTCCTGGTTAAACCACGACAATCTGACTATAGAGAAGTGAATTACAACTGCTGTTATAATACACAAACAGTACTAACTGTAGGCTTCTAGTTGCCCCAAGCAAGCTGAAAAGTTTCCATCCTTCCCTGGCCATGCACCTGCAGACAGGAACTGCTCTGAATACTTTGTTGCCCTAGGCAACTCACTTGCTCTGCCTTTTACAATACATGTAGCCCTGTCCACAACTCAAGGGAACTTTGCCTCCCTTGCCACCGTTACTGTGACAACCATGGGCAGCATAACCCTTTTTAGCAAATACTGGTTTAACAAGTAGGGGTTTGTGATGGTAATGAAACAAGACACACGCATAGTCCGTGATGTTACCAAGATGGATAGCTGCTTGAAAACAAAGCTGCCAATGCACCCCTTCATGCTTCTTGCCTTAGCTTTGTCATCTGCATTTTTTTAGCTGCTTGGTTAGCTTCTCCCTCCTTGCCCAACAGCACTGCTCCTTCATGTCCCAGCTTCTCACTCCTGACATTGACCTTCCTCTCCACTATTGCCGTTTTCTGGATGGCTGTCACCCAGCTCTCCTGCTTCACTTCTTCCTTCTGAATTTTCACTCCCACTCGCAAGAGTATCTGCACTGCCCTCCACCCTGCACCTTGTGTTTAAGACACAGTCCTTTAAGGTGCCTGTGAAGCTAATGAACCTGCCTGCTGCTCCTTAAGACCCTGGAGTGCAGCAAACAGATGTAAGAATTGTTTGAGGTACTTTTCCTGTTGTTGGAAATGCCAGAAAAAAAAGCTACCCAGGCCCTGACCTGCTCCAGTGTAGGTGTTGTGGGATTTTTAAGCTTTGATAAATTGACATTTCTGAAAGGTTAGTCCAGAGAGAAGGGTTGATCCAGTGGCTTGGGCTTTAATTTGCGCTGTGTTAGACTTGCTTCGAATGTCTGTTCTTTCATTGACAGCCTTGTGTAGATGTGGGAGTCATGGTTGCCTTATGCTTCAGATTCCCAGTTTATAAATACAGGATACTAGCATTTTTATTGTAATGAGAAATACAATAAAACATGAGTATGCTGAGGTGTATGATGATGATGAGGGAAAAGGATATATAGGCATGTAGACTAGATCTTTTGTTATTTGCTTTTAAATGATGTCTACAGACTTAATGTGTTTCTTTTTGTAATTTCTCAGAAGTTGATGGCTTTCCAGTATCTGAGATTGAAGGCCCTTTCACAACAGCAGATGTTGCAAGCAACTGTGTTTCTAGCGTTTCTTTCCATGAACCAGTGTTGTGGATTGCCTCCTATGCTCTTATGAGCCTATGTGGAATTATCCTCCTTGTACTGATCATCCTGCTGCTTATTCCACCACGGTGTCAGCATCGCTACACCGACAATGACGTGGTCAATGACGAATCCTCCTTAGTGCGTCATCGATGGAAATGAGAAACTTGATTGTGAAACCTGGGACTTAAACAGAATGAAGAACAATACAAGGGGAAGAAGCCAATGCCTCAGTCCTTTCTACGTTCATTACAAATTGCTGTTGAAATCCCACCAAATATCCTGCATCATAACTTTTTAAGCTTTATTTTCTAACACTGATTCTGGACCAAAGCACTGTTAACCACCTCTTAAGTGCTATGGTACTGGATTTGCTACTGCAGTACAATGAGCCTTTATGCTCTCAATAGTACCTTCTTTAAAAAAAAAAAAAGGAAAAAAAAAAAAAAAAGAGAGAGAAAAAAGCCACACCATGATGTTCTTCCGGTGTCTGAACAAAATTGTCCGTCCCCCTTTCACAAAAAAAGGAGCTGTCAGTATTTTCTAACTAATCAAGCCCTGACTGTAGAAAAAAAACCACCTTGACAATCTTTCTTATTAATTGCATTAAATGAATACTGCTTTCTGTTTACATCAATTCATTTTGAAATTGTCCTTATGGTGTGGGGGAGGGAGACAGGTCAGACAAGCAGCAGAGAAAAGCAAGTGAGGTCAAGAAGACATTTTGGTTTGTGTTGGTTTTGGTTTTTTTCCTCAAGATCACTGCTGCCACTTGAGAGGGTCACCCTTCCTGAGTGTCATTACAAAATAGTTTGAGGAGGTGAAAACTGGGAAACTTGTTCAGCCTTAGTGTAAAACAAGACTACCTCTCTTAATTTACAAGGATGCTACCACTGGTAAGCATTTGGCTTAGAACTGGTCTTGAAGCACAAGACACTCCATACAACTGAATGCAACTCCTTGGCTTCAAAGTAGTGGATTTTATAAATATTAGCACTTCATGACTTTCCACTTTGGTGCACAAAAAAAAAAGCCTTTCACTTTTCCCCCTGATGTGGGTTGTTCTGGGGGTTTGTTGGGTTTTTTTGAGTTAAGGATGACTGATATTTAGAAAAGACTAGTCTCCATATGTATGGACAGATAATAAAGCTAAGGTCCAGGTTCTACCATGGTTTTTTTGGTGTTTCTATTGTGTGCATAACATAAAGGAAAAGCAAAGTAAGAAAGTCAACCTTTTTTTTTTTGTTTTTGTTGGATGAGCTCAGCAGCCTGGAAGTTCAAGGAAAAAGTATCTGTCTTTATGGACAGACTGTGAAGTGAAAGTGTTAATGCTGTAATGCTGGTAATCTGGCTTGGTTTTCAACTTGAACAGCAGTTGGAAGTGTTTAGTTTAGCTTCAACGGTTTGTCAATCAAATGAAAAGTGTGTGTACTGACTGGCTGAAAACAAACATGTCGTAAGACTTGAAAACAATAGTGGGAGAGAGCAGAGAAGAATATATTTGACCAGACCTCCATTGTGCAAGCGAAGATCTTAATGCTGAGGTCAGAATATGGTATTTTCTTTGCAAATAGGACAATTTTTCTTGTATCTAGGCAGTGAGCACTGCAGCACCTCCATTGCTTTTCTACAACACTGGCATAGTGAGTTTGAAAGATAAACAATGCAAAGTTGAGGAGTCCAATGATAACTGTTAGTTATCTGGGTGGGTGGTGTTGTTTTGGGTTTGTTTTTTTTAAAAAAAGGAAAAATTCCTTTGCATTTTGATAGCACAGCAGTTTGCATATTTGTGTGGGAAACAAGTAGGGGAAAAAAAAAAGAGGAAGCTTAGCTCTGAATCCCCCAATTCCTTGCCTAGAAAATTTTCTGCCTGTAATCCTTTCCTACAGCTTTCAGATTCACACTGCCTCTGCATCTGCCTCTGCATGGAATGAGCAAAGATTTCTTTTTCTCAGGAATAGTGCTTTTACAGAGGTGCACATAATGTGCGTGAAAATAAAGCACTGTTGGTTTGTGTTTGGTTTTTTTAACTAACTTGTGTATTTCACTTCATAACTGGAAGCGCCTGTGGTTTTCTTTCCTTTTTAATTCTTGCGCTTTCAGATTACCTGGCTGAATAGAGTAAAACAATTAATGATGTGATCAAACATGTGAAAATTATTTCTCTTGGAATTAGGAGTTGGAAATAGGAGGAAATAGTTTGCCTTCTTTATCCTCTGCCTCTTAGTTTTTTAGAGGAGGAAAATGATGAATCATAAGAAATGTAAGAAACTATAGAATTTAGGTGTTTTCTCCATATTCTATTTTCCATATATATCTTTCTTTATGTCTTAGAATTAGAATTTTTAGTACACATTATAACAAGAAGAAATTCCCTTGAGTTTTTCTTAAGGCGATAGACTTTGCCCTGAAGATAGCAATGTTTCCAATTCCGTGTAGTTCTGTACCATCCTCCTGGGTTTGGTTTTACACATAAAAAATAATTTTGAAGTTGTATTCCTTTTTTCTACAGTGTGGTAATATAAATAATGCTTCTGTCACCTGTTTCAAACAGAAACACAGTGTGAATATTTGGATTGATACAGTGTAAACAATGAGCCCTTTTTCAATTCAGAACGTAGTAACCCTTGTATGCTCTTAAAATTACTTTTTAACTGCTTCCCTCTCCCCAGCCCCTCCTATCTCCATACCATAAAGAGTATTAGGAAGGAATTTATTGGGAAAGGTTCCTAGTATGCTTTCTAATGACAAGCAAGATTTCTTCTGAGTCATTTAACAAAGTCTTTTTAGTACGCTAGATTTCATATAAAAGCCTTTCAGTTTTACCTTATCACTTTGAATGTCATTGGTCAAGACATTTTAATAGAAAGACTTGAATTATAGGAGCAATAATCAAGTAGCACAAATGAAATAGTAATATATTCTTGAGTTTTCATGGCATCCCTTGCCACTAAAATTTGGCTTATAGTAAAAATGCTGTTAGCGACATCTGCTAGCAGCACAAACTTCATCTCAACTTGTAAATTGATACTTAGACTGGCAGATATTCAGGTGAGTATTGCTTTGTTGCTCTGGCAACAAGAAGAGCAATAGAAACCCTTGAGGATTCATTTTTAGCCTACAGCACATTAAGAAAAATAATGTTCTTGAGCATTTTTTTATGAAAGATGAAATACCGTGACAGACTGCAGTGTTACCAAGTGTATCTTACTGGTGATCTCTTTCTCTGATTTCTTTTTAAGGGAGAGTGCTGTGAGGTATTTTATGCTCTCTTAACTAACTTCAGTGATAAGATTAAAAAAAAAAAAGGGGGGGGGGGGGGGAAGTGAACAACCAGAGTGTTGAGTAAAGATGGTGCTGGAAAATATTCTCTATTTATTGTGGAAGACAGGATGCTCCAAATCACAGCACTCTAAATCATTCTTTGTACATGTATCAATATTTCTTGCAGTGTTCTCCTAATGTGAATGTAATATCATGTACTATGAAAATGTCAGAAAGCCGTGTTCTATTGGATGCAGCCTTTTAGATAATTGATGCTATCAATGCAATCATTAGGGATTTGAAGATGTGTCATTTCAGTTCAAGTAGTTAAACCTGAGTTCAGGCATGGGAATATGTTAGTTCTATCCCACTGCCTTCCCGAGTTTTAGAAATGTTATCATGGGCTTTTTGGCTTAATTTAAATGCTAAAGAAAATAGACAAAGAATTTTAATAAGCCTTTTTTTCAGGTTCTGTAAAAGAAGTTAGGTAGAGGGTATTGTTCTGTTTTTAAGGTGAAAGAGCTTGCATTTAGGATTTGTATGTCGGATCAACCTGAATGCAATATATCAAGGCAGTGTACCATTCCAGTTCTCAGCTCTGAGGCTGTGCAGGTTAACTAGTGGTAATCTCAGAGCTATTGGTTTTGATATCTTTTTCACATCAGTTGCTTAATTACAGTTAACTCTTTATCAGCTAAAGTTGACCTTTAGGTATTCCACCCAGTTACTTGCTATGTGTTGGCTGGCTATGTTTCATTGAAGGATGAGCCATTTGTATACTAACCTTTTCCTTTTAAATATGAAAAAGCTTATGAGACTTGCTTGACACAGCACGTTTCCAGAGAGAGTGGTCCTTAAATTTTCTGATAATCCAAAATGATTGTGCTGCTGAAAGCTTCTTTGATCTCTGTAGAGGTTTCCAACAACTGGACTGGTTGATTGTCATATCCTGATCTCAGATGTGAGCCTCATATATATAAGCAGTAATATGAGTTGCATAAGGAAGGGCACTGGTACAATAACCTATGGAGGTAAAAGTAAAGGAAATTATGGAAAGAGAAGTAAGCTACCCTTAATTTCACTTCATTAAAAATTGTAAGAGCATAAAGGATTGATCCTTTTAAGAAAGGTCTGTAAAATTTACCAAGACATTAGTTCCTGTCAAACTTGACTCTTTGATTGATAAATTGTTCATTTCTGGCTGCTGAAGTTCTTGCTGCTGTTCAGAGAAGCGAAGACAGATTGGTAATGGGGTACAAGCAATCTTCTGAGCCAGTCAGATTTTCTGGCTTCTGGGGCCTAATTAGATGCTAGGCCAGGCTTGTGAGTAATCCAGAGTCCTGGTAACGGCTCCTCAGGAACGTTACCTGAAATATAATCGTTGGCTTCAGCTGAACCCATGGATAAGATGGGTCTGTGCCACAGCACTAACTGACAGAGGGGCTACAGTGAGCTGAAACTGGCTGATGGTTGTCAAATGTGGAGATGCTAAATAATTGAGTCTTCTACCAGGCTTCCAGATCAAGGCTGAGGGTTCTTGGTAGAGGAAAATGGGAGAGCGACTACAGGTGCTGACAAGCTGCTGTAAGTGTAACATCAGTCAGTCACCTGGCTTCTTGGGTAAGGGTTCAATTGTCTGAATATTTTGAAAGCTAGTGTACTTTAAGGTGCCTGTTGCAGTTACTGGGAATTATCCACACACACACAAGTGAGTAAGGGGCACAGTCATCTTCAAGTAGAATTATTGGCCTCTCCATATTGCAAAGAGCATAGTGCTATGTCTTACCCTGAGCAATAGTATATTTGTAAGCAACAAAACAGGCTATTTTAAAACATGTTGACATTGGTGACTGTACAGTAGTCGTGAAGGGTTCTCCTTTTCATTGTAGCTAGGCTTTAGCTGGATCTTTGTGGTCAGGTAACATTTTAAATACTGGGAGGTTTAGATTAGACTATGAAGGCACATGCAGAATTCTTTTAAGCTAGCCAAAAAGTAAAACACAGAAGGTAATTGTCAGCATTTAAAAGAAAGTAGCCCTCAGTAAGTGTTCTCTCCTTTTGACTGATGATAATCACTTGCAACCAATGTATTTGAGTATAGCTGCTGTCCTACTAATTCACTGGCTTCAAGTCTTTTTTTCTTATTGTCTTCTGGCCTCCTTATTCCCTCCCCAAAAAAAAGTTCCTAAAAGCTGAAGACCCCTGTACGCAAAATTCAGCCTTCTAACAAAAGATATGTTCTTCTTGGTGACCATTCACAAACCTGTTTTAAAGTAGCTTGTAAGGCTTTAGAAATTAAGTCTAGGTTGAAAATACTTGTGTTATTATTAGGAGGAGAATTAAAGCCAAAACTTCATCTATGTCAGTGGTCCCCAAATTTGTGTGCAAAGAACTCCTTCGTGCATTTGACTACATTTCCTAGACCTCTTTTTCTTCACACTTGGAAATACTTAACTGCTTGGCCTTCCCCACTGGTCCTGTACATTCTCCTTTGTCTGCCCTTATGAAATACAGGGGTGGAGAGGAGGACCACAAGGTGCTGTGAAACTTAGTGCCATTCCCAAGGCAGATGATAGCCCCCTCCTTGAAGGCCTTACTGGTTTTTGTCCTACTGCCAACTGCAGTGGACCCTTACTGTCTGTTGGCTCTTCTTGGTGAGTGAGACACTTCTGCTTTTAACAGTTGAGCAATGCAGCCTGCTCTGATTTTACAGTGATACATACTTAGGCAAAATAGTTGAATAAACTGCATTGTTTGTAACCATCTTCTCATCACATCCCTCTTTGAGGAAGGAAATTTTTATAGGGCCGTGTCAAACCTGTGAAGGGTATGTTTATTTTCTGTGTTGTTAGAGAGGAATTATATAGCTGAATGTTTAAATGGCCATATTTGCAACATAGCTGTCCTTTGGAAAATTCTGGAGGGAAAAAATGAACTCAAAGTCACGTTGAAGTGGTACTGAAAAGACAACTGGCAGTTTCTTGATAGCACCAAGGCATGGATTACTGCAATATATCCTGGGAAAAATGGCTTTACAAGCCAATACTCTGTGTGTGCATAAGCTATACAAGACTGACTGTTTAAATAAGATATGTCTGAAACAAGCCGTTCACATTTTTTATTGAAAATTTTATATGGAGATGCAGAAATCTTTTAACGCTACATCAACTGTTATTTGATAGTTATTTAGGAAGCGTGGAAAGGATTTCACCTTTAAGGAAGTAAGTCCATCTTGTAGAGGCATTTCTTCACCTGATTTTTATGGGTTTTTTAATAGACAATGTTTTTAACATTGACTGAGAGGAAAATGGGATCAAAACTTTGAAAAAAAGGGGTATAGTCTTTTTAATTCAGTCTTCAGGTGATGTTAGGAATCTATCCCACTTAACTGTCAAGCCTCATTACTGAATTTTCCAAGAATTGATACTTTGTACTTTCAGGTCTTGCCATTTTCAGATAAACACTATGTAAAAAATCAAATTTTGTGCTGCTTAAAATAAATGATTAATTCTTTCAACCTATTCTGTGTGTCTTTTTAAATCCTGTTAAGATGAACTTCAAAGCTGATAAATCATATCCGTCCAAATTCTTCCTAGCGCTTTGTGACTTTCAATTCTAACTTCTGGCTTTAGCTCTGGAAAAAAAGCAGAACAGCTTTAGTTCTCATCTGAATCTTGCAGGGAGGGGAAGAGGCAGGCAAGTTTAGCCCCGAGGTGCTTTTGCCCAAATAACTGAGATGTTCTCGCTTCAACTTTCTGTCAGTTCATTTCAGTATTGGACAGAAATTGGGCACAGAAAACATTAACTTGAGAAGATGAAGCTTGTGATCATCTGGAGTGGATTCAAGTAATATATTGGACTGTTGCTGTCAACTGCCCTAAACTATGGATCTAGAAGGCATACAGATTGAATGTCCCTGTTGCTAAGACAGCTAGCCACCCTGGGAGTGTTGGTTTCTCACCTTGGGAAAGCCCGGACAAGGGTGGTTACCGTGCTCTCTGTTTTGTACCCCGGGAGGTGGCGCACATGGTTTGTTTTTCAAATAAGAGAGTTTTGAGCCCTTGCACAGCAAATTGTGTTCTCTTGCTTGAATTCTATTAAAAGTACTTTCCGTTTTTCTCTCTTTTAAATATCCTATCTAAAAAGGCCCTTAGTTTGGGGTGTCCTGATCATGTAGTAATAGCCCTCTTCCCTCCCCCTAAAAGCCTCTTTTGAAAATACTGTTTTTAAGCCCTGAGCTTTTATCTTTGAAGGTAGTACGGTATATTGTGCATGTTGATAAACTTAGGGGATTGGTCAAGCAAGACAGATTAGCACCAACTGTTTAATATGGTGGGTTTATGTCAGGCTTTGGAAAGCTGGCTGCTTTTGTTTATTACTGTCCTAATACTCAGTGAAGCCTACTTATTATTACACAGCTCTGCTTGCAGGAGTACTGTACAAGTTTTCCATTTTTTTCTTGTGCTTAAGTTTCTCTTATGCTTGGAAATTGCCCTCATCTTCAGAGCACCTTCTGTGCTTCAGGCTTACTGAATCCAAAACTGCAAAACTGTCTTGTTCATTTACAATTCTCTTGCTTATCTTTCCCCATTAAGGCTGGCCTATCTAGACAAAACACCTTTCAAGTTTGTGTATGAAACATGGAATATGAAATTAAGAATTTATTGCAAGAATACTGCTTTTTTTGGTAACAACAGGGCAGTGTAGACAAATATGTGAAGGTTTACAATATAAGTGATCAATGTAATTTTTCAGGACAACATGTAATTCTGAAGGCCACTTAAACTGTAAACACTAACTATTCCTGTTTCTGCATCAAAACAAACTCTTTTAAAAAAAGTAAATGGTTTGGGGTTTGGTTTGTTTTATTTTGTTTTGGTTTTGTTTTTTTTTTTCTTTCTGGAGGCTTACAAATAATAACTGCCTATACCTTGACTCATCATTTGTTTTTCTAGGAAATTCAATAGCATTTCTTAAGAAACACGGGTTATTGTAAAGACTACAAGAATCTACGCTGCCAGTGTATACGCAAATATTAGTATATTGGATTTTCATAGTTGTTAGCTACATGAACCTACTTTTTAAATAAACAAGGATTGTGATTCTTCAAATTCGTTCTTTTCATGCACTCAGCATTGTTCTGAAGTACTCTGCATAATACTTTTTCTTTAGTTGAGGTTTCTTTACTTGTAAGCTTAACATTAACTTCAGCTTCCCCTGTTCTTACTGTATGAGATTTTTTTAATTGTTGTGTATCCTGAACATTCTCTAGGCTGGTGTTTTATGCTGATCTTTAACTGCTGATGTATTTTTACAGTCTTCTGGTTTGCACAATATTCCCTTTCATTGACTAACTTATAGCCACCTTTTTCCTACATTGTCCTGAAATACCAGCCCGCTGTGCTGTGACTGCGCATATCTGTTGCCATCCTGGCCTGCAGGTAAGGTGATAACTTTTTTCTCTCTTCCCCCTCTCTAAAAGACAGGTCTTAAAGAAATCCAGGTCTCGCACTGTGTGTGCGGATTGGGCTTCAAAAGTGGATTTACTGTGGTCTTTTGCTCTTCTAGAACTCCAGCGTCACATTAAGGTGACCTGAGCCCATCACAGTGGCGTCCAGCCTGGGTCCCTGTTGTAAAACCTGGTGTTGGCAGAATGGATCAGGGAAGAGCTTCAGGACCGCAAGATGTCATCAAGCTACAAGTGCTTTGGGACTGCTGACAGCAGGGACTTTACCAATCCAGCTCCTCTGGTAAATCTCTACTTGATTGAGCAGGCTTGCAGAATTGTTTACATCCAGGTTGGCTGTAGACCATGTGGGATTGCATAGGGTCTGTGCTGATAGGGACCTGAAGGCCTAATGACTGTGCTGACAGCAGCATTTCAAGAAAGCAGGTAACAGAGATCCAGTAGGATTGTGCAAAGTCATATCAAAGTATCCAGCATTTAAAAGAAGGATTTTACTCTCCCTCTCGTTTTGCCTTTCTCCCTACCTTTGCCTTCCTCTTCTGAAAACTCAGCTGCAATGTATTAATGACTAGATTTGGCCCCATAATGTATTAAGCTATTACTGCTAATACTGAGGAAACCTTGCTGGTCAACACCTTCTATCTGGATGAAGTGCAATTGAATATATTTTCCTTGTGTATCTCTGGATTAACAAAGCATAAGAAAAGCACACATATATGCCCTACCTTCATGTTGTTTAACAGGCCAGCAACATCCTGGCAGCCAGACTCCCTAGCTTTACAGGTTTTCTAGGTTATCAACTGAAAGTACTCATTGCTTGCTTTTTTCCTTTTGGTCTATGATCTATTTTTGTACATCTGGGTAGGAGATGTTAAGATTTTAATATATCCACAAAAGAAGTATCTAAAAGCTGTTATCTTGTTCTAAGTATTTGCTCCTGGGTTTTATAAAGGTGTTCAAGGTATACCAGAAAAAAAAAAAAAGTCATTGTATTAAAATATGCATTTAAATCCCTATTTCTCTGTGTTACTCTTCATGCTGCCACAATTCAGGATGCTGAGGTTTTACCTGAATTGTGGGCACAGACACACAGTAAAGTATGGTGAAGTTATGTCAGGTTAAAGAACTGGTCTTCCATATTGCCATCCCCATTGGCCATGTATGTTCTTATCTGTCCCAGGTCTTAGTTAAATTAATTAACTTAAACATCAGTTGCATATTTTATGTAGGTGGCTACTAGTTTTTCTAGTAGCCCTTGAAGTCATCATGACCTCTACAAACAAAGGTTTGGTACAATATTCTTTCTCTGCCTTACAAATTCTGCCTCCGTTTTAAATTATTATTTTAACTGAACCTAGCAGGATTAAACATACATTGTTGGCCATTTGTGGATGAGCAGAGAACATGTAAATTAAATAGCTGCGAGGACTGGAATGACACTTTTGCTGATTTGTTAGCCTAGTAGGGTGGATGCAGAAAATACCTCTGGAGGTACAGTGGCTCAAAGGGCAAGCAGAAACTTGCTGTGTTGTAATTTACAGTGTTAGCAAACAGCCATAAACTTTCTGCAAGGACTGTGGCTATTGTGATAAGACATGACTAACACGTAAGCACTGTATATGTATATTCACCTGTTCCATTTAGTAGTGTGTGTGCAAGTCATTTGTTTCCTGAGTAGATTTCCTGTGCTGCTTATCTAAGCTTTCAAATTGGAATGAATGGTTACAGCATAAGAACAGAAATGATACTTCAGAAGTGTTCTGCATCCTACAACTTTGATGAATTACTCAAGAAAGAACCGTTACACTTTTCTTTTAGCAGACACAAAACCGAGATACCTGAAGTAAAACATTTTAAGGTTCCCTAGTCCTTTGGTATTTAAAATCCCCTCAGCTATAGATCACTGGCTTTGGCAGGCAAGCAAACCAGTTAGTTGCCTGCTTTTGTACCAAATGCCTGCTTGTGTGTAGTTCAATGTAGTTTAGGTGGTAATGAAGTAACCTGCTACGTTTTTCTTGTGGTTAAAAGCAGGTAAATTGGCAGTTATCCAATAGACACCAATTGCTAATGATTGGTTTTTTTCACAGTAAGGTGTTGAGGTGGCGACAAGCTCCTAGGGGCTTAAAATTTTTATCCATGGAGTCTGTGACCCACCAATGTTCACACAATAAATTTATTTCAAAATTAAATTACCCGAGTTCTAGTTACTTTTCCTTGCTTTAATAAAAGTAGCAGAATTTTTCATTTGGCTACCATAAACTGTAGCATTTGGGGTTTAAAGACCACCATTTTTACTTTAAAGGCTAGAAATGCACTCCTCAATAGTTTCAATCATTTATTAGCAGAGACATCATTTTCTGATGTGCCATCTTGCAGCATAACAGTTCCTGCAGAAATAACTGTGTATTTGGAAAAGCAACCCAGACCAGTGTTGTCCTTAACTTCTTTTGCCCACTCATAATTCCTTTTCCTTTTGTCCTGTGCTTTTCATTTCTTAAGTTTATTTGTCCCATGCTAAATTTAATTATTCACACACCTAAGTTTTATTGGATGTTGCTTTTCATTTGCAAGCTCCAGTACATTTGAAAATAACCAGCAGCAATTACTCCCTCAGGTTTTACCTGCAATTTATAGGATATTATAATATCCCACTCGCAGACGAGGACAAGAAATGCCTCTTCTCCGGGGACTAGAAATATTTATAACTTTCATGGGTGTCCTGGGAGGAAGGCAAAAGCCCCAGTCTGGCTGTGGTCCTGTGTGTACCCTTCTGCAGAATTTTTTTCATCTGTTTGCTGAACTAAACATAATTTCTATGCATCATTAGAGGCCGAGGGGAAAGAAGCAGCTTAAGGGAAACTAAATCAGAGAGTTTTAAGGGCAAATACTAATTCACAGTGTAGTTTGAGCAGTTTTCGAAATGAAATCACTAGCTTCCTTTCTCGGGTGTTGCTGGACTTGGAGGTCTTCAGCTCAGTTTCCTGAATGTGCCTGAGTGGCTTGGCTACTTCAGTCCTTAGAAGCTGTCTTTGATGTGAGCTGTAACTTCCTTGGTTCAGGGTCAGGGCTGCCTGGTGCTGGCAGAGCTCAGTGCCCATGCAGGCCAACAAACACCTATCAACCAAAGCATGTTGGAAACTGGAAGTTTTAAAACCAGCAAAGCAAGCCCATGATGTGGGGCTCCTGATGGCAATGCCTTTATCTATCATGTTGTCAGCCACAGGCTGGAAAACGTGCCCTGCCAGCACTGTGCTGTAGTTTCACACTTCCTAGGTCTGGCCTGGGAGGCTGGGGAGCCGGGAAGGAGCGGGGGAGAAGCAGGGGTGCTGCCCCACATCCAGAGTGTGAGCAGTGCCGGGGTTTTTGGTGGGGCAAGAGGAGCCAAGGACTGACCAAGCTACCCCACCAGGAAGGACACATGCAGGCGAGGGTGCACGACACCTTGCTCGCCGCACTGGCCGCAGCCACGGCAAAAAAAGATAATCCAAGGGCTCGGCCCTGCGGGCTGGTGCCCATGGTAGGACTTGTGTCACTCCAGTGCTATGGCAGTGGGAGGAGGAAGGAGGAGGGGGGGGTCCGGCAGGGCCCTGCCCCGTGGCCTCGACAGCTGGAACACCAGGCAGACCCTGGCCATCACCAGGAAAAAGCCCTTGCTCGCTTGCTTTCTGGGTTGGGTTAAACAGACTTAAAAATAACGGGTTCATTTTGAGATTTGGGGGAAAACGGCTTTTTGAATGGGCTGCCAGATGGCATGTGAGCCTTCCTTCTGATCCGTCCAGCCAGTTGGTTTCTTTCTGCAGAAAGTAACTTTCAGCGCTGCATGTTTGAGTTTTTAGGTGGTGTCTCCTGTTGTGTCTCCGTGGCTCAGAAGGGGCTTGGTTTGGGAACGAGTCCTCCTTCCCCTCATCCCACATACCCTCTCCTCCTCCTCCGGCGCAGCCATGGCCGTTGGGAGTACCAGGCCCTCCCCTCATCGCCCTTGCCAAGGAGACGCCATGGGAGCTCGGTGCTGCCCGGCCCTCCTCGACAAAGCAAACGGCAACGCGGCCTGGCAGGCCCCCTCGGCCGCACCCGGCGCTGTGGGTCTCGCCGGCCCCGGCGCCCAGCTCCGCTCCCCAGAGGTGCCCGCGGCTCCCCGGGCAATGGGGTGGCAGGGCCGCCTCCTGCGCCCGGCAAGCACAGCTTCGCCCCCCGGGGTGGCAGCAGCCGCCGCTGCCACCTCCCCCGGCGGCCCTCCGTGGCTTCCCGTCTGGCGAAACCGCCCAGGGCAGCGGGGTGCGGTGCTCGGCCGGCGGTGCCCTGCCTGGCCGTGCCGCCGGCGGCGCCGGGGCGGTGCGGCGCTGACAGGTGGCCGTTCCCCTTCCCGCGCCGTCCCGGTGGCTGCAGGACGAGGCGGGGGAGAGCGACGAGGAGGAGTAGGCGGAGGAAGGGCAGGCAGCCTGCCCCCGTCCTGAATAATGTGGCTGAACCGGCACTGTGAGTAGCGGCCCCCCGAGTGAGGGGGGCGGCGGTGGGGGTGCCGCTGCCCCGTGCTCCCGCCGAGGCGCCTCTCGCCGCGGGGAGGGGGCGGGGGGCTGCTCCTGACGGCGCCCCTGAGGCGAGCGGCGGCGGGGGGGGCCGGTGTCTGGCCTCGCCCCTGGGCCCCTGGCCAACATCAGGAAACGGATGGACTCCCCGCTTCCTAGGTTGGACTAATTTGAGCTGGAGTCTTGGATCTATCCTTTTATTTTTATTACTTTTGTTTTCTCTTGTTAAAGCCCTGCTGCGTACGGACAGGCGTGTGTAGCAAGGTATGGCAGCGTGGGGACTCTGAGTCAGCTAAGCACGAAAAACGCTCACGTTGTTGCTCGTGTTTAGTGATTTGGTTGCTGCCAAGAGGCAGGCAGCACCTGAGGGAGAAAGGAGACGGGGAGTTGCGGTGAGGTGGGACCGCGGCCGGCCACGCCGCCAGCCGGCCTGCCCGGGTCCCGGGCTGCCCACAGGCTGACCGGCCGGCGGAGCGCTGTGGGCACCCCTGCCGAGACCTCGGGTTTGTGCCACATGTCTGAGCACAGCGAGGGCCCCTGCCGCACTGCCCGGCCCCACGCTAAGCCAAGGAGTGGGCTGAGGAGCCACTGCCTCTGGAATCAGCAAAAGCGTAGCCTGGCTGTCCTGCGTGTAGGCTGGACTTCGCGTTTGTAATTCCTAACTGCTGCGGACAGCAAATCTTAAGCTCTCTTAACTATTTCAAGTTTGTCTGAGCTGGTGACTTGGCTGCTGTTGTGTAGGGTTTTATGTGTGTCTATGCAGGAACTCAAAAAAGAGCGTATGTGTGCCGGATACGTATCCTCAGTAAATCTGTGAGATCCAAGTGGGCCCAGCAGATAGGGTCAGTGAGGTCCCCCAGAGCCTTCTGAATCCAAGAAAGCAAAACCAAAAGTTTTCTGATAGTGGAAATATTTTGTTTTGAGAATTAAGTACAAACTGTGCAGGAAGTTGGTAATGTATTCCTTAAACCTTAAAAGGCACATTTTAGAAACCATTAAGAAGCTTGCAGTTCAAGTAAAATATGGAACACAATAACAAGAAGTTGGATGTTATGTACTGCCTCTTCTCCTTAGGTAAAAAGGTGTTGAGTTGTGCTGTTGAGCCTGTTTTGCAACAGAGTTGCTCCATATTTTCAATGAAAACCAGTGCAAAATCGTTGTAAAGATAAAGCTGCTAAGCCAGCAACAGAAAAAGCAAAACCAAACCTGACTGATGGTGTCACAGATCTTTACAATGCCCCCCACCCCCCGAAAAAATAATTGCTGACATATTTAAATAAACTTTTAGTTTTCACTTAATTCTTCCTGAGTTTTGTCTTTGAAACTTCTGATTTGGTCTTCTTTACAAATTAAATATATTTTGTGTGTAAATCTGATTTTTTTTAATATTCAGAAAGAGAAAAAGTGAGTATGTTTTATTTTGCTGGGTTCCTGTAGCTTCCTTCTTTGTGCACATGAACTTTGTCAATGTTCACATTCACTGTATGAACGAAATGTTAGGGTGATTTTCAGTATTATTTTAGTGCAGGTTTGCACCACTACTAGTGGTAGAGTGAGACGGATTTCTCGTAGGCTGAGGTAATAATTGGGAAATGTGTCCTTTCTCTGAAGATTCATTATATTACTTTCTCAATCTTAATCCTTTGATGAAAATATAGTAAGTTTCTCACAGTTATCTTCCTTACAGTCACACAAATGCACACACTTAAAACTCCTAAATACAATGACACAGAACATTTTAGGAGCACAGATCAGTATCTTAAAAGGGTTTACTGTCTTCACACACACCTTCCTTTTTTCTGAGGCAAGGAATGAGAAACTGGGATTATTTACAGAAGAACCTTCAATGTTCATAATGATCTGCATTCTTCCTCGCTGAAGTTCAAGCTGGAGTACAGCAGTGCTTCATTTTTAGGGGATGATTGGGTCAGAGAGGGCCACTTGCTACTTCTGTTGCTATTATAAAGAACGGGGAGTTTAGGTGGTAGTACTGTTCAGCGTTAGCTTTACCAGTCTGCATTTTCTGCAGTGTTCTGTTAGGGTTTTGATTTTTAAAGCTAGGTAATACGCAGGAATAACCACTGCACAAATACAGGATACGGAGTAGCTAGAGAGGTAAAATCTTTGCAGGAAAAAATATTCTAGTCTTGATGATGGATTATAAAAAGAACGTGAGTGAATAAAGTCTACTCTCCTGGAAAAAAAAAATAATCAAACTTCCTTCTGGTACAAATAACCAGAAGTAGAGTGTCCATAATGTGTATGTTGAACTAGTGTGTCTAGTCTGTGCAAAACAGGACTTGAGGAGAACAAGTGAACAATTTGGCCTTATTCTGGAGAAGAGGTAGGGCAGAAATCGTAATATTTATAAAAGGCAGTTCCAAGAAGGAAAGGAATATCTTCATGAAAGTAAACTGTTATAAAGAAGATTTAGGTTAGATAATACACTATTTTCTAGCAGGTTGGCAAAGTGAGCATACTAATTATTTTGGACATTGGTTCTGTTGAACTTGATTTTCAGGACTACGAAACTAAAAATTCTTCCTTTTCACTTTAATGGACCATTGCATTCAAGGACAGGTTTCTTTACAGACCAGGAAGTATCTCATGACATCAAAACATCAGTGTTCCGCAGTTGCAGTGTGATACTTCCTTGTTTAGTTAGTGTCATAAATTAGGTGGTGTGGTTCTAGAGCAGGAATGCATGTTACCATTTGTAGTGATGAGGAAGAGGATCTATCGATATGCAATTTGTTTATATTTCTTCATAGTCAAGAAAATTGTGAGTCCTGTTGTAGTGTGTAGATGCGCTGCTAATATGGTCCATGGAAACTGACATAACTGGAACAGCCACTCCAGTCATGTTTGAATGCAGCCAGAGCTCATGGTGTGAACAAGATTATTTGGGCCTTCTCTAGTTATTTTTACCTAGCGCCTCAAAAGGGTGGATGGAGGGAGTTTCCTGTATGGTCAGCGCTTTAAACCATTTCTGTAGTGTCCGCCTATCACAGAAAATCAATACTATTTGCATACTACCTGTATAGTCATGTGTAGTATCTGGTACTTATTTTTCAGAGTCAAAATCCTACTAGGGTTAAGTTGAACTTCATGTTTCTTTGGAGTATTATGGGTTTGGATTAAGGGGAGTGTTGAGGGGAGTTTTCTGTTTGAAGATCAAGTTTTAGAAATGAAAAGGGTTGTCAGAGATGGGAATGCAATGAATACTCTATTGCCACATCTCTGAAGGTTGTGGTTAATGCAGTGTACCAGAAATAAAATAGCCAGTTTGCGTAGCAGTGCCAGAGAAAATACAAGATTTTGTGTGTTGCTATGAAAAAATCTTTATGCCTCTGTGGTTTTCTTTCTTTTCTTTTCTTTCTTTTCTTTTTTTTTCCATTGGCAGATCTGTTGAAATTAGTAGGAGTCCTGTTGACATCGTTGGCTGGTTGGTACTCGGGATACTTCCTCTGTGCTTTTGTATCCAAAACCACCATAACAGCATCCATTGCTAATCTTCAAGACATTGGAAAGAAACCAGTGTTGAGGGGTGTGTAGTTGTATTCCTTTTAAATTTTTTTCTTTATACTATTTCTAATGTTGTATATTAACATGCTAAATGATAAATGGCTTGTTAGCTAATAAATCATGTGGTACGTGCAATTGTAAGAATGAAGTTGGGTGTGTAATTAGTGCAAGTCTGAACTATTTCTTAGACATTATCTTTGAAGAAACACAATGTCAGCCTATATTTGTCACTATGCAAATATAATTAATTGAATAGTAATGTAAGAACATCTTATTTGTTTGCTGGCATATAAGCACAAAGCTGCAGCTGCAGCTTTGGTTATATCACATGTATTTTACAGTTATGTTAAACTGTTGAATCACTAACCAAGCTTTGTGATTAAATTCTCATTATCTTTTCTCTCTAATCTGACTGGGTCGCTTAATGTGTACATTTTTCTCATTCTATGACTATGTTATCATGTGAAAAAGGCTTAAAATGAAAATGATAACTATTAACTTCAAGCTATTGGTAGGAAACCTTCATCTGTCTAGCCCTTGATTCCTATTCTGTGAAATAGCACTTAATAATTACTCTAGGTTCAAATAAGATCATACTCTGTGGGCATTTTTCCCTAGATAAGCTTGCTATTGGTCCCCACAGCTGTTTGGAATTCAATGGTAACTTAAAGCCCAGGCAAATCTGTATAATGTTGCCATGATACTGGAAAACTGGCAGGATTGGGTTCTGTGTATGTATGTTTGAGCTTAGCATGTTGACATTAAGTAATTCCTTCTATGTAAAAACTGTTTATCTAGCATCCAGGAAAACATTTTCTCATCTTTGCTGTTGTAGCTCCAGTCCCAAAAAGGCAGAAGTGTGATCACTGGTCTCCCTGCTCACCTGGGGATTATGCCTATCGGATTCTTAGTGGTGGCGGCAAGGGAAAGCTAGCTAAGATTTGTTTTGATGATGAGTTGTGAGTACCAATCTAACTTTAAATCTAAGCAAGTGCTTTGTATTGTGGAGAAGGGTACTTCCTTTTGGTTCAGTAGTAGAAAGTAAGCTCCTACCAGGGGCTTTAAACTTCAGAATATATCTGACAATATTTAACTCTTTTTTTTCTTTATTTTTTTTAATAAATACCTAATCTGAGGTTATTTTCTTTGATCTGCTACGTAAGCTGTATTCCAATGTTAGTTTCAAGTACAATTTTTAATTTTCATGGTGCTGAATGGCCAGTTGTTTACAGTATGTTGAATTATCAATACCTTCTGAAATTCTTTCAAACTGCTTTTCAAAAAGCTTTTCAAACTGGAAGGTAGAATGATTTCAAAACCTTGCAAAGATCTTTTATGTAGAAATAGTCCACACAGAATGCTGCCACAGAAACACATTTTATCTTGTTTTTTTCTTCCTTTACATTTCTGGCTGCATTTGTATGAAGTACTTTTCTTGATCTGGCTCAATTTGAAAAACTCATTGTGTATTGTTGAAGGAAACTGACTGATACAATGTGCAAGATTTTTAAGCCATAGCTCTTTTTTACTACAAAGTCTTGAAGTAAATAACTGAAGAAAACATGAACATCAGAAAATTACTTACCGTTGGTAAGTATAGCTTTGGATCAGATGCATTCTGCTGATACTGTATTTATTTCAATTCCAGGCTTATAAGCAAAGAGAAGGGTAATGTTGGAAGAGGTATAAACATTGCCATTGTCGATTGTAAGTAAAAGAAAAAAAGTTAGACACATATTTGTGCTGCAATAATTTACAAAGCTTCTTGGGCAAATTTGGGGGTTTGTTTGGGGGGGGTATTTTTTACTAGCTAGTATGGAAGAAAAGCGAAAGGAAAAAATTGCAAACTTGATTCATGTTAAATGTAGGAAAAACAAATCTGTGTGAGAGAAGTGGTCTTCTGGATAAACAAAAGAAATGTTCATAATCAGTATAAGAAAATAGAAAATGTGTATGTAGAAGTGGTATATGTGTGTTTTATTAGATAAAAAACCCTGCTTCTTATGTAAGATAGCAAAAATACCTGTGATCTCCAGCAGTAAGACTCAACTTTCGGGTTCAGTCCTTGATAAAAGAGATCTGCTTCTCCACTGAAAAGGGGTGAGCAGTAACTGAGAATTGCAGGTCTGCTCCAAGGTACAACCAAAGTACAAATTCCTTTTCCAGACTTGGTCAGTGGACAGAAAGACAAACTCAAAGTTTGATTAATATTAAACTGCCATTATATGTCTTTACTTATAGTAGGAGCTGTTGGAAGGCAGGAGGTGCAGTTTATTCCAGATCTGGAAGCACCATTTTACTTTAGGTGAATGGAAATGGTGATGAAGCACAGTGTCTTCAATAATGGATCCTGAGAAAAGTGAATACCTAAATGTTGTGAAGGGGGTAGAAAAAGGGAGTTCAGATGCACAATCATGTTGGTTTTAATCACAAAACACTTATGTTCCAGGTTTTTTTGTTTCAATACTGCTAAACAAGTTCTTGACCTTGCCTAAACTTGCATGATTTTATTGAAGTCACTGAGTTAAATGACCATAAACAAGAATCTGATCCAATTTTTTTTTTCCAATGAACTGCTGTATTTCTTTTTTCTAATAAGGAATCACAAAAAGTATACTGTTTATGATAGGCAAACAGTTAAAAATTAGTTTTCAGCACACAGCTGTAGAGTAAGAGGGAAAATGCACATCTTGAATGCATAAGCAAGGTTATAGCAAATAGGAGTAGGGAATTAGCATTGTCTTTGCATCTAACATTAGTGAGGGGAAAAAGAAGTGATATATCAGATTTTCACATTTTTAAACAGTCATTTCCTTCATTGCACATATAGTTGTTTTAGCTACACTTTCATCTCCATCTGCAGGTAAATCTATCCATTATCTCGAAGCAATTTGTAGAGAGATGTATTTTCTACATGTCCTCTAATTATATCAGTCAAGCTAATGACTGTGCTCAATAAGTTTCCTATGGCATCATGCTTGTATTTTATTCCATAATGATAACTCTTTCTTCTCTGAATGAATATGGTCTTTTGTAAGAAGGAAGACAGAACTATTAAGCCCAAGCTAACACAGAGGGAGGAAAGAATTTTGTGGATTTCTGCTGTCCTCACTACAGCCTTCTCCATTTTTTTGTGATCTCTGCTCTGAAGCCCAGTTCCAGTATGCTCTTTCACCACGGACAGATACTTGCCACCTTTTCCCCTCATCAGTGTGGTAAACTTGTGTCATGGTTTAACCCCGGCCAGCCACCAAGCACCACGCAGCTGCTCGCTCGCTCCCCCTCACCCAGAGGGATGGGTAGAAGAATCAGAAAGGAATGTAAAACTCAGGGGTTGAGATAAGAACAATTTAATAGGTAGAGCAAAAGCCACACACACAGGCAAAGCAAAGCAAGGAATTAATTCACTGCTTCCCATGGGCAGGCAGGTGTTCAGCCATTCCCAGGAAAGCCGGGCTCCATCACACGTAATGGTTAGTCAGGAAGATAAATGCCATAGTGCCAAATGTCCCCCCCTTCCTCCTCCTTCCCCCAGTTTATATACTCAGCATGACATCACATGGCATGGAATATCCCTTTGGCTAATTTGGGTCACCTGTCCTGGCTGTGTCCCCTCCCAGTTCCCCTTGCCCCTCCAGCCCTCTTGCTGGCAAGGCCCAGGAAACCCAGAAGTCCTTGATTTACTATAAACATTACCCAGCGACAACTAAAAATGTTAGTGTGTTGTCAACATTGCTCTCACACTAAATCCAAAGCACAACACTGCATCAGCTACTAGGAAGAAAATTAACTCTATCCCAGCTGAAACCAGGACAACTTACAATGTAGAGTCCTCTGTTCGGAACAATCTGCCTTCATGATTTTACTGTATATGGATCAAAGATAAGCCAGAAAGGAATCGGGGACTGCTGGATCTTCTCACTGAAAATGAATTGATTCACTCTAAATGGAAAAGACCCTCTCACGTAGCAGGGATTTAAGCAGGGTCTTGGATAACAAAATTCAATTAACTCAGTTGGCATGGATTTAGAAATTTGGAAAGTATTTCCAAGTGTACATGTCTTGTTTAAACAAAGATAGCCATCTAAACAGCAGTATAATTAATGATGAATATTAATAAAAATGTTTTAGAATTACTAATTGTTTGCATGCCTAATTTTTGATACAGTAATAAGCGTTGTGTTTCTGTCCACTGAGATCCAAGTGGTATGAAAGATCTGAGACACTGAACAGAATAGTGTTAAGCTCATTCATATAGTCTTAGGCTTAACTAATTTTCCTATTTATGGTTGTGACCTAGTATAGTATATATAAAAACATAGAAGCACACAGCACACTGAATTCCTTCTCTGAAATAAAAAGGAATAAAAATTTTTTGGTCACAATCTGATGATTCAGAGACTACATGAAACAAAATATTCTCCCCAAATCTTAACGTTATTCCATATTCTTTCCAATTTAAAACTTAAACAAAACTCAGAAGGCCAGTAATACACAAAATTAGAGATGCCTAGCTTTAGCTGAAAATGCTGTATATGCAGATTTAACTTAATAAATTTTGCTGATATTTACACAACTTTTTTTAATTACAGACAAAACAGGAAAAGTTACATCAGCAGAATTTTTTGACATGTGGGAAGGAGGTAGGGAAAAGAGTGCTTTTGTAAGTGTTTCAGTGTTAAGAAAAGACTTCTATAACTATCCTGCTCTTTCAAATGACTATGATTGTATTATCGACGGGGATCAGCTAGAAACAAACAGCTGTTGTCTTCATAAAATGTGGTCTGGCCAGATCTGATGACAGATTTTGCCTGAAAAGCTGGATTTCTTCTGTTGGTTGAGATAGTTAATTGTCTTTTTTTTTTTAATTTTCTTGCCTTTCCTTAAATTGTCAAATTGTCATTTTTTAATCATCTTACACCCCCCACCACCACCCACCACCCTATTATTTCAGTCTTGTAGGAACAGCATTGAGCTAGGTACCACATTCAAATACTTCACTCAGCAAAATTCCTTTTCCTGACATTTTTTTCTATCTTGGTTGCAAAATCATCACAGAAAATACGCTAGTCTGTCTCTTAACATCCTTCCAGGTAGCCAGAAAGATTATATACTTTTAGAATAGCTTTTAAGACATTTTCCAAACTTCGAATGGTAACAGTTTCCTTGCCTATTAGTGAGGAGACACAATGCTATGAGGCACTGGAAGCTGATTC
The DNA here is from genome assembly GCF_963210335.1 of Falco punctatus. Lineage (NCBI taxonomy): Eukaryota > Metazoa > Chordata > Aves > Falconiformes > Falconidae > Falco > Falco punctatus. The sequence goes on from NC_137581.1 coordinate 79,149,195, forward strand.
TCTGACCACTTAAGAATGCTTCTGACCATACATGCATGAATAGAAATCACACTGAGACTAATCATGGGGCTACAATGTTATATACAGTATATAGACTGTAATGTCTCCAGGGTGCCTGTTACATTTTTTTATATGGAAAACAAGTGTCTTGTGTATGTTTAGCAATTGCAAAACCAATCAATAGCTTCGTGCGGCAAACATGCTGCCACTTACATTAAGTGGGTGGACAATGGGGTGTGAAACTCACCTCTGCAGTTATCATGGTAGTAGGAAGCTTGCAGGATAGCAATGACTTCTCCTGGCCTATTCTTTGCTTTGCTTACATGTATAATATTATGTGAGGTAAACATAAGAAACCATCTATATACTTACCCTGGGCGTAAATGTTTTTTGTAGAAGTTCAGAAGTATCTTTTTTACTACTGGGAAATGCAGATCAATCCATGCTTTCTTCGCCTTCAGTGAGAGCCAGCAGCTTTCTGCCCCTTTCAGGATTAGGCCCTCTGCCTATAAACAGAAAAATCGCCTAATTAGGTGTCCCTTTGAATAGACAAGGCCAAAAAGTTAAAGTAAGCTGAAAGTATATGGAATGTAATATGTGTGTAATGAATAATCAGTTGTGTAATTGATTCAACAGACCACTCAGGAGAGATGATGACTTTCATTAAAAATGCACCAGAAGGGTCCCTCCTTTTGATGGTGACTCATGATGATGGAAGCACCCGGTAAGCAAGTTATTCACAAGAAGCTGAGGAACAGAACAACGAATAGCTTGAAAATAACTGTTGCGTAGCGGTGTAAAGGAATGGTGAATTTCACTCTGTAGTCAGGGTTGTCCTCTCCTTTCCTGTCTAAAATGTTTTGATTCCATGTCCATTCAGTGCTTGCCATTTCATGTATGTTGATGCTTCCAAAGATGGCTAGATAGTGCTATATTTGTTTAAAAGCACCAGTTGTCCTCTTAAAGGGCACTGGTGTTACCTCTGGGTCACAGCCTTCTATTAGGAAGGTGTCCACACGTCCAATTATAATGTATCCAGTGGTTATTCCTTCTTACATCTTAACCTGATTCTTCAAGTGCTTTCAAATCTTAAGGTTTTTTGAGCTGAATTCATGATACGGTAATTATACAGGGAAAGAATCATTTGGTTGATAAACATTTGATGCACTTGCCCTTATTTAAGAATCATCAAATAGTATTTGAGATATATTTTTCTTCCTGCTACGCAGTTATAAACAGGTTGTTTATATCAGGAACGTAGTAGAGAAGAGGAAGAAAAATAATTTTGCTCTGGAGTTTAATGGCATGCTACTACAACAGCTCTCAGGATTTTTTAAACTTCTCATTTTTGCTTCTGCTGACTTACTAATGTAAGGCATGAATCAGCTGTGTTCTTTTTCAGCATTTTTCACGTCCTGAATTTTTGACATTTTTTTTCACTACGTTTTCCTAGGTTGAAAAATGATGCCAAAAAATTAGTAGAAGAGCTGGGAAGTAAAGAAATATGGAATATGAAGTTCAGGTCAAGCTGGGCTTTTATAGCTGCCAAAGGCTTCAAGCTGCCAGATAATATCCAAAAAGAAAAGGTCAGCTTCATTTTACTTTCACTTTATAGTTGTCTGTATATCAGGTGTAACCTTCAGGTGCAGATTTTGTGTGTTAGCTGTAATAACTGTAGTCTGTTCAGTAAGCCTTAGTTGCACAAAGCAAGTTCTCTAATGTGTCATCATTCTTTGCTTTGGATCTGGGCCATGTACAGTAGTGACTTCTACCACACCAGCACTAAATCATCCGTAGACAAGTTTCAGAAGTGACCAGCCATTCTAGAGAGTCTCAGTTTTGAAATGTCCAACCTGACAGGCTGTACAGAGACTTACATGTTCTCCTGGAAGGACAAATTCCAAGGACTTCCTGGAAATAAAACACTGTTTTTATATGAAAATTGGGCTGTCTCAGATTGGCCGTGCAAATACAGCAAGCTTGCATCACAAACCTTTTCTGAAAAACTTGCCCTCAGGCTTCAGGAGGACTAAAGATACCATTTTCCTATCAGATTTCTGTTTGCCTGTGTGACCTTGTTGTATTCACTTGCTATAAGTCCAGCTGTGCTCCTCTATATGACAGAGGCAGAAATGAGAAAACCCAATACGGAGGTCAGTTCCCTTGATGATACTGACTCCCTCCAAAGGCATGTGAAACTTCCATAGGTCTTTTCCCCAGAATATTGTTGCAATCTTCTTTGCATTACAGAGCTTCTGCAGGAAAAAGCTATTCAATTTAGTGTATATTATGAAAGCCATCTGGGAAATAAAAAAAAAATCCATGTAAGAGAGAAACTGGTGGAATCTTTACCCATTATGTCCAGCAAGATGTGCAACGTGTTACTTAGCTTCCCAGTCTTACCTACTTCTGTTGTACGAGGTTTAACAAACTAGTTTGTAAATGGAGAGCCAAATACAGATTTTAAAAATTACTTTTTTTTCTTTTAACAGATAAACCACTCTGACAAGAAGAGGAACAGATACGGTGGCTGGCCAGCTGAAATCCAAATAGAAGGCTGTATCCCAAGAAGCCTGATCTGAACAAATGCATACCTCATTAATAAAGATGATTCTATATTTTTAGATCTTTGACTCTAGAACCCAATAAGAACCTGAACACTTCCTGTACAATAGGTTGTATGCACAGTTTTTAACCTTTCTTTCCTCTATGAGGTTTTACTGTAGTTTGAAAAAAAATAGGTATTTTCATGACAAGTGGAGATAAAATACTCCGGTTTGGAATTATAGTGTTCAGGAAGTTAGTCATAAAATACCAGGAATTCTGAAAGTGAGTATACATTGTCATTAGTAATTACAGGGTTTGGGGTTGGTTTGTTTTTAATATGTTTTCTTTTGTTCCCTTTAAAGACTAATATGCAAATACAACTTAGTCTAAATTGTAATATAAAATCACTAGCAAGAAGGCAAATTATTTTGATGTTAGTTTATTGGTAACGTCAGTTCTCTTTGGAGAAAGTATGGAAATAACAGTTGCGTTTGTTGAGGTGGTTTTAGTGATGTTGACAACATGGAATAACAATGTCAACGTGTAAAGATCAAGTTACTTGAATTATTGTACCAAATTTAAGCTGCAAATCTACATGTTTGTTTCAATTATTTTTTCTTCCTGGAATTTTAGCTTTAAAAAATGTAGTGACTTCATGCAAGCTTAAGTGTTATTCATACTAACTATAGAATCAAACACATGATTGTAAGGAAACTGTAGAAGTCATTTATTCAGTTTTCCTTTTTCTGAAGCGCATCAAGTATGTCTGGCTGTTTCTTGAACTGGTGTTTGTCCCCCTGTTGTTCAGAAGCCTCCCATATGGCAGATTCCACAGCTTAAGTCGTTTCCTGTAGCATTTCACTGTTACTCTAGTTATTCCTCAGACATGCTAAATGAACATAAAAGGACCAGGCCAATTACACAGAGAATAATTGATCACCATTCTTTTTGCACCAGTCGGTTATGCATCTGAAGGCTGTCCTTATCAATGCTGACATCCCTCAACTAAACCTACCTGGTGTATTTTAATCTTTCTTTACATTTTTCTCAACAGCGAAACATTCATTTAGCAGCAAGTTTCTTTGCGTGCTGAGCTTCAGACGGACCGCAGCACTCTATGCAGCTACTTACAAGTGTCCCGCGCTCTAGCCTTTGGGCAGGAGAAAATCAGAAGTGGTGACCTGAGAGGGTGTCTGCCAAGAGCCGGATTCAGTCTGCTCTTGCTCTCTGTGTTGCCTCATTGAAGTCTTCAATGGTGCTTCAAATACCTACTTGTTGCAGCTGCCACTACCTACTTGAAGTCACTGCTGTGTTCCCAGCAGCTTTTTGGTACCGCACCCCCTACCAGTCCCTGAAGATACATTTCCTGCAACTAGTTTGCGAACTGCCCTGTAGCCCAGGTACAGTGCCAAAGAAAGCAGTTAAATTGGTTTGACTCAATTTGACTTTGGCAGACTCACAACAGTAGAAGGTGCATACCCATAATCTGCATCAAAGACCAAACCACCCGAGAATTTTTCACAGCAGAAGTCCCTGCAAAATGTTCTTTAACTCCATTGTGTCACCACTTTTTCAGAGATGCAGTGGAGTCATCTAGACAGGAGTGTTAATAATCAGCAGTGCTGAATAGCTATCATTTCTTTGCTCATGCCAGAGTGTTTAAATATGGTAGGCAGAGGAGCCTCAAGGACTTTGATAACTCTCTGATGTCAAAAAATCACAGAAAAGTGGTCACTTGAGCAGAAAAGGTGCCACTTTTTTAATCACACTTCAGATTAGAAGCAGTCTTACAGAGAGTTGGTTTGAAAGTGGGAGTTTGACTTTGCACACACAACTTGAACACATATATGAACTGCCTTCTAAGGAGGCGTGAAAAGCTTTTTCATGGAACTGTAATTCTGAAAAATTAATCTGGGGAAATGTTGAATAGATACTGATTTCGAAATAGTCAAAAGATTGTGAAGTTAAACATTTAATTTTATTTGCGGGCAAGGCCATAGGGTGTAGGATCCCTAACGCAGATCTTCATTACCTTCTCTGTCCTGCAGTCTAGATCACAGACAGATTCCAGCGGTGGAGGCCGATGCTGTTGATGCCAGGTGACACTGCCAACCGGCAGCAGTGGGTAGTGAGTGACTTGCTGTGCTCTCCTGGACAGGGTAGGAACTGTGGTCTTCACCGTGCCTTGTGAAATACCGGGGGGTTAGCACAGCACGTGATCGCCACCACGAAGTAAGTTTAAAACCTGCAGAGCAATTAATCCTTTCCTAACCCTAGCAGACAAAGCCAACGGGAAAACATGAGCCGTAGGCAGCAGCGTTACTCGGGGCTTGGGTTTGTGCATTTAAAAGCAAAATGGCGCAGCAGGTGGCAGCAGTGCCTTTCCAGAGCTGCATCTGTTTGCAGAGGCGGGGAACATCGCCGCGGTTACCTGTCCCGGACAGACCCTGCAAGCCCCAGACGCGAGGAGGTCACTGCCTTTCGCTTGCGCCTGGGAGGGAAGCCAGCAGCTTTGCTTCTCGTGTGCCAGACCTTCCTTTTCTGCGCTTTGCCAGTGGCAGGCTCCCGTTTCAAGTATCTCCAACCAGCACCAGCGTGCTGGTGGGCATTCCACACAAGGAGGTCCTTGTATCAGAATCCCCTGACCATTTAGGTAGACATTTTAGATAGAAGCAATTGGAAAAAGTAGCTATCGTTCCCATTTTTCCCTCCAGTGTGAACCTGACAGCCAATCCCATAAAGAACAAAGTACCTGGGCGAAGGCCCTTTTTTATCTCTTCATTTAAGAGAGTAAGAAACATTTCAGGGTCTTGACATGTCTCTTAAAAATCCTTGGATCCCTGGAAGTCCAATTTTATGGCAGCAGTAGGAAATATTGATCAAATAATAGGTAGCATTTTCAGTTTCTCAGTGGTAACTGTTTCTTTAGGTTCTTTGGGCAATGTGACTTATGCCAAAGTGGGAAGTTTCCACTGTATTTAAAAGAAAAATACAAGAAAGGAAAAGTTCTTCAGTGAAAGATGCCCTGTCGCAGGCAGGCTGTGCTTAAAGCAAAACTCCCACTGACTGCAATCCACTCGGAAGAGCAAAGAGAAGCCGATGCTTTTACTTATACATAATGCCTGGTGGGAAGTAATATATGAGTGTCATATCGCTGATCTCTTCTTAGCTGCAAGAGGAATGCTGAATGATTACTAGAATTCAGGGGATTAAGATGGGTAGTTTTAATAATATTTGAGCAACAGCAATTCCTCATTTCCTGGGACCCTGAAATTTTTATTTCACTTCTCTGCTGCGTTTTTTGTGTGGGGGTGTGGGTGGGTGGGGGTGTGGGAGGCAGGGGGGGTGCGCGCGCGTGCTTTTTTCTTTACAGGGGAGATTTTCAGGAGCATAGGAAATACAGATTATCCCTGCAAATACAAACTTTACACTAGTAGCTCTAACATGACTTTTTCCCTCTTCCAAAGCTGAGAGAGCATAGAGATAGATGCTTTAGCCTGTCCCAGTCTCCACTGCAGGACTCATTAAAAATTAATTAATTAATTAATTAATTAATACCTATGTTTCAGTCAAAAGCAACACACATTTCAACCTTGTGCTTCTATAAATCTTATGTGGTTATGCTTTATATAGCTGCTTTCTATCTCCTGGGCATTCCCTACTAGAGTTCTAAGGAATGAGACTGAACTTCTGTCTTCTACTCCAGGGCCAGGAGGTCTGTGACAACCTGAACTTGGAAAAGAAGAATGAGGTCTTGAAGTAAGACTTTCCAAAGGGTTATTAGTACTTAAAGGTCACATCAGACTGTAAATTCCAGGTTTGCTCCCATCCTGGTTCACTGAATAGCATTGTCCTACCTGATCAATTTTACTGCCTGCAAGGACTGAAGGTGGAAGAATTAGACCTTAATTATCTCTGGATTTTCCAGGCAGAACAGAAACCACCAGTTTCTGATTTTTCTTCTGATAACTTACAGGATAGAACTGGAGGCCAGTAGCAAATATCTGCTTTCTGTGAGACTTGTGTCCATCACAGTGATCCACATCTCTGGATGTTTAGTTAATTGCTGAAGTCTCTACTTGCCACATTGGCACTCCAGCTAAGCAGGCATTCCTTGTGGCAGATGAACAGGAGCTCAGCAGTCCTAAATCAGCAGCCTTTTGACTGCTGATTGTTGAAAATCCCAATTGTAACAAAAATGGAAGAGAAAGACCACTCTTCCTCCATCCTCACCTCCCCCACATTCATGAGGGAGATTTCTGTGCAATGTGAGGTATTCCTGCCTGCTGCAGACACAAAGCAGCTAAAATGGATTTGGTCCTTCCACAAGAAACCTTCAGCCCTAAGGGTAAGTCTCTTCTGCAGTCAATTATTGCCTGCTCTGCTGGGGCCTCTGTAATTTCCTTGAGAAGGAAATCTAGAAACACAATCAATAATTTTCAAGTAAAAGGAAAGGCACATATAAGATAAAAGTCACAAATTAATTTCCACTTAGAAATTTTTCAAACCATTGGGTGGGATATAAAAGCATAGTTAACAAAGATAAACTACTGCTATCCATTTAGTTTCAGCTCTAAGCTAGCCCCAGCCAACTCAGCAATGGTCAGTTTAATCAAAAAAACAAAAGACCACAAATCAAAAAACCAGACCTGCAGACCAGGAGCTGGACAGAACTGGTTTTAGGGTGAACAAAGGGTGCAAGGAAATGATATCAAATGGCACTGTATATAGAAAATTCAGATGTAACCTGGAACTGCAGACCAACGAAGAGAAAGATGTAAATATGTGTTAGCAAACATGTATGCATGACCCTAAGTGGAAGGAAGAAGAGAGGAAAACGAAAGAAAAGAAAGAAAAGAGGAAGAAAAAAACATCAGCACGGGTATCATATTCCTTCCTGTGAAGGATTCCAGGTCCTCCAGTGACAACTCACTGTATTATTCTACCACGAACACCACTAGCATGAAACCACTGACCTTAGAACCCAGAGAAACAGTGGAGGAGTGAACTAAGAATGGTGTGTTACAATTTTTATTGTATTACTGTTATTATGTGACTTTTCTGTATATAAGCCCACTACCTGCATTACTGTTCTTTGTTTCTCTGTAATTATTAGATCATGTAGTAATGATTCTTGAGTCAGTCTGCTAAGATTTCTCTTATACTGACAATCAATTGATGCCTTTATACATACATACATACATATATATGGTGTGCTTCCTTTTTGCCCATAAACAAGAGTGTGAACGTGAGTGCTCCAGCTCCTGTTTGCAGTGCACTTTATCCCAGGTGACCCAGCAGGAGTAGAAATTTGTGCCTCTTCTACTGCCAGCTAAGAGATGCAAGAGATGCAAGAGACAGCGTCGTCATTGCATCTCCCTTTCCCCTTCCTGACTGATGCATCCCTTCCCCTGCTCTTTGAGTGAACCAAGCCTCTTGCCTACAACAGAATCTTGCCTGTTCTCCAGGTAAGCTATAGGAGCAGAACATGAGGATGTACAAAATAGCCCTAGAGATATTTGCCTTCCTTCAAAGCTGGAGCCAGATAAACTGATTTTTTACAGACTTGGAAGCACTCTTATTTTATACATAAGTATAAAATACTTATACAGGGTGTCTCTGTCTGTATAAAGTTATTACTGTCAGGATTACGGGTATATATGCATGCCCTGAGTATGCATCTTCTCCGTGTTCAGATGGAGATGTGACCCTCTCATTTGTTCAGAGATACAACTTGGCAAGTTCCACTGAGAGGCTGTTTGGGAATCCCTTCACTCCTCACCCCCCTCACAACCCTCTCCTTTCTTGGAGAAAATACTGACAACAAGGCCATGAGAGTAATTTGGGCAGCCCAGAGGCCATCCTTTACAGTTTCCTATCTATAGCAGTCTAGCTTCTTCCTCACTCCTCCTCTTAATAATAATACGGAGGGGTGGTCTGTAACCCTCTTTGACTGAATTCTTTTGTTCTGCAAGGATAGCCAGCAACAGCAGGGGATTTCCAACATTTTCCAAGGTGTGACTCATTTAAGAACAGCAAATGGCATTACAGGGTTTCACAGACAACTAAACTTCACTGATCCATATTTGCATGGAAGAACGAGCTAATTGCCATAGGGTTTTTTTGAAGCAGCAATGCCGAAGCAATGTTGAGGAAAATGAACTCCACTGAGCAGGAGACAGAGAAGTGGTAGGAGGAAGAGAGAGCAGACTGCTGCTGGAATGGGCAGGCCTTGTGGTGGACTTGGCAGTGCTGTTAATGGTTGGACTCAATGATCTCGAAGGTCTTTTCCAACCTAAATGATTCTATGATTCTGTGATTCTGTGTTTGCCCAGAGTGCAGCTTTGGTGTAAACTGTTGCTCTCTGTCAGGGCAGCCAGGCTCCCTGCTCACTCTGTCACACAGATGCGTGGGAATTTGGGGTGCTTTCAGTGATCAAAGGCTTTCACCTGATGATGGCAGCATCCCTGGGGTACTATAGGCAAGAAAGCAATCTCCCCTGCTCTTTCTTTCCACAGTAAAGGAGGGAAAGAGGATGAGAAAAGTTTGAGAGGTTAAATGGAGCCTAGAAAGAAAAAGCAAAGAGCAAGCCCTAAAATAAGAGCCTCCTGGAACTACAAAACCCAAGCCTGTGTTCAGAAGAAAATCCTTTCACACAGTCCTAATCAAAGCCTCCTTGTTCCCAGAATAACAGTCCTGTCTACAGAATTAAGTTGTTTCCCTTCACTCCGAGATGACGGCACACAGCAGTCTTTCTCCATGCTAACGTCACAGTCCTCATTTTGCTGGCTCTCCACTGTTCTCTGGGGAACAAATTGCAGCTCTGCAGGGACTACCCCCATGCACAGAAAATCTCTTCAAAGAACAGACACTTTAAATTTTATAAATACACCAGCTTCTCAGCCAGAGCCCTTTTTGGCTCTCTCTCTGGGTTCAGCATCTTGCAGCTGATCTCCCACAGCTGATCTCCCTGTACCTGGCATCTGGGAGGTGGGAGACCTGATTTTGATGGCTATTCATGCTTGGCTAAATACACTTTCCACTAGCAGCCATTAATTCCTGGTCTAGGTCAGACAAAATAGTGTATCTACAGGAGTATTTATCCAGATGAGCTAGGGAAAGAAAATCAGAACAGAATATAACCTCTCACTCACTTTGCTGCTTTAGCTGATGTGTTCAAAACAAAACAAAAGCAACCCCCTTCCACAGAAAGAATGAAAAACAAACGTTCGCCTTCTCTTTGAAGGCCACTGCTGTGTGGCTCCTCATGGGTCCGTCTTTTATAACCAAAGACACCACCTGTAATTTCTCCAGAATTGCCTAGTATTAAAGATGAAGGAATCTAACATCTATTGTGGTAAGTGCTTTCTCCTGACACAGAGGATATTCTGTTCAGGCTTTTAATCCCCTTTGCTTAAAATGCACAGTGCTCTTTAGCCATCATATATGTGCATGTGCAAGTACATTGCAGTTAGACCTGTTTCATGAACTGGTAGCTCAGTTTGACATCAGGACTAGGGGGCAAAGCTACCCACAGGCTGGCACAACTGAGACCCCACTCAGGGGTTCGCCTGCCCCTGGGAGGGCAGGTCCTGCCCCAGCTCCCCCCCAGCTCACTCAGGTCCTGCGGGGCTGCCACAGGGGCAGCTCTGTGGGGCAAATTACTCCCCGCCCAGGCCCCCATGGCCTCACTGTACACAGCTCTTGGGAGAGAAGGAGGGGACTTTGGACAACTTTTTGTTTGCTCTCAGGGATTGTATACCTGAGAGTGACTGAAGTGCATTGAAGTGCACTCCTGGAGCACATCTGCTGGCTTGCTCTCATCCAAAGGCAATCCAGCTTGGATGTGCTGAGTCTCCCCTGTGACACGAGGCAAAATGCTGCAGCTGGGGACGATCCTGAGATTTGCTTTAAAAGCAAGTCATGGAGCTGAAGCAAAATGCACCCTTGGTCAAAACAGTGCTGTGTCTGCATGCCTCGGTACTGCAGGAGACTTGAGGTGGAAAGCTGATATTAACTGCAGCCTTTAGCAAAAGCAATACAGACAGGGCTTTTAGGACTGAGCTTTCACCCAACAACCATCTCCAGTCTGTGCAGCTGCTGGCAAAGCCAAGTTCTCCTCTGCTCTGAGGGCTCTCAAGCTGTTGATGAGTTCGGTGCAGGGCCAGGTCTTTTCCTCTCATTCACTACCCAAGATAACGTCTGCTTTCTGCTGTCCAAAAGAAAAATAATCTCCCATTGGTAAAAACAGGAGTTTAACTGCTGCTTTCGGTAGCTAGTCTCCCTGTGCACAGGACTACCACCAGAGTACACAGCACTGGTTAGCGAACAGCTATTACAGCCCAATACAACATTCGTAATTCTGTCCCAGTAGAGCATCACTTGCAGTGGCACTTGCTCTCAGAGACACTCCAGTATGTCATATAGGAGATCAGGATATTCAATGCACAGTGCAAAAAGTGCTGGCTCAGATGTGTAGAAGCAGCAGGTGCCTCCAGCTGGGGCAGAGAAGGGTGAGGCTGCAGGGCTTTTTCTGAGGGCCACTTCTCCGGGCACTACGCACATTTGATCTAAAATGAGGGCAAATGTATTGACCTTTTGGGCATGTTGAAAGGCTCACTGTTGCAGGAGAAAAAAGGACCACATGCAGGGGTCATACCTATGCTGAACAAGGCATTCCTCCAGAGTGGTTGTTGTTAGTTACTCTTTAACTTTCTATATCAAGTACCCAAGCTATACTGTTTTCTAGTCATCACAAGAGAGTTGCAAAGGCTTGGCTAGGCATGCATGGTGATTTCATTGGCTGAAAAATCCTTTAGACTCAAAGCTTCTTCTGCACAAATAAACAAGTGATGATTTAGAGAGACACATAAAAGTGTCTGGACCTCAAAATTTACCAGGACTCCACAAATCCCGGGTCATGACTACAGTGCTTGCCTGAGGGTGCCTCTGCACGTACCCAGCAACTGCATTAGAGTGATCCTTTCTTCTTTACTGACAGTCCCACCTCTGATGGCTCATATGAACAAACTGTACAGGCTTTTTCATCCCTTTTCTCTATGGTCCTGAGGCCCTGTTTCTTTCGTTTCAGAGAAATGGGCCAGGAGCACAGAAAGTGCAGGTCCCGATGGCCTTGCCTATCACAAAACCCATGTCCATGTACAGCTCCAGCTGATGCTGTGGAGAACCCCCTTGAGAGGAGGGGCTGAGGGCTGGTGAGACTTTGATGCAGAATAACCCTGTTCCGGGAGACTGTACTTCCCCAAACACCAGGGGTACTTCAACAAAGAAGTGAAAGAAAACTTCCCTGCTGCTGCTCACAGCAGTTCTAGCATCAACGTGTAACATTCCCCCCAGACGGGAGCCCAGCCCAGCACCACACTGTGCACCGTGCTCCTCTCCTCCCTTGGCTAACAACCTCATGGACTAAAAAGGGAGGTTATATTTTGTCATTCTATTAACACTTTTTTAGCACTGTACTAAAAATGAGGGCTCAAGGGTTTTCTGTGATACCATTTCCCACATTTTTTTCTTGCAGGGCACCTTGGCAGGGATGCAACACATCCCTTAGCTGTCAGGACTGGCTGTAGCTCCATTAGGGATGCAGTAAAACTAAGGAAAGGGAAGCTTCCTCACCCAGCTCAGCAGAGCAGAAGAGACTCGTTGTTTATCCGTATATCACTACAATAGTCATTTTCTAATGCTGCTGAAACCAGTGTGTAATGTCCCAGGGATTTCTCACAGAGGAATCTGCATTTAGAAATATATAAGGTAAGGTATTTTTTCACATATGTATAATTTAGCCACAAAACATCAGTGAAACATACATACATCAGGGATCACATCATTCCTTATAAAAAAAACTGTTTCTAAAGTACTTGAGCATTTGTAAGGCATAAGGGATGCAATTCAGACATGAAACCGGCCCAGTGGATTTCCTTAAGCAATTGTCCCTGTGTTTATTCCCCCCAAGATCTGGTGAAGGCATTCTCCTTTCCCAGCCCACTGCTTGGTGTCTGCACCTCTGTTTGTTTTGCTGGAGTGAAGCTCAACCGCTTGAGCTACAGACATATTTCATAGCAAAGAGACAGCACTGATTTAGTTTATAGCCTGGTTTGCTAGTATGCCATAGAAAGGGAAATTCAAACTGTAACTGCTCAGCAATGGTCTCAAACTGTAACTGCTCAGCAATGGTCATTTGTGACCAAGGAATGATCTGGCATGTAAGGCAAGAAGGGGTTACCCCCGCTGGAAGGAGGGATGCCAAAAACAGGACTGCTCCCTGTAAGGGAGTGAAGTTTCACTGGGTGATAAGAAATGTCGAAGCACTGCCTTGTAGCAGTGGTGCAGCAGGAGCGCTCAGGGGCCACCGCTGGGCAGCAGAGCTGGTGCTGGGGAATGGACCATGGGGCTGAGGTGTCCCAAGCCGATGCCCACGTGATGGGTACAGGTGCAAGTGTAAGCAATCGGCCTGTGCCACATCTTTGCATAGTCCTTGTAGAACTATTTATGGCAGTAGGACTTTTCTCAATACATTGTTCATTAAATCTTTTTGTATTTAAGCACAAACATGTCTTTGAATTGCCTCCAGGGGTACAATAAAAATTCCCCAGTGCTATTCTGCTAGATCCCCGTTTAGTTTCCTGTTGACAGTGCTAATTTACATGAATTGAGGAGCTCATCTCAGTAATTTTTAATGTAACAAGATCAAAGGAACAGAAGCAGAGTAAGCACATGCGAAGCTAATTCCACCTAAACAGTTCATGGGCAATCATATACACTACATGCAGTATTTTAGGCTTCAGATTCACACACACACACACCCCACAAACTGTAACACTAAAGTGCAAAACAGCTATGAGGAACTGACTTTATTTGCCTCCTCTGTAACAGATGATGCTTTTCTATTCCTTTCTTATTGTCAGAAGCTAAGAAAGTAGAAAAAAGGTTAGGGAAAAATGCTACCTGTTGCAGAATGGCTGTGTGATCACGGCCATGACTCCCTTAAAGATCTTTGTGAAACAAAGTTAGCGTAAGTTAGCTGAAGCAGGCCTTGCAGCTGTGCTGAGGCATGCTGATAAGGAAGCTGAGAAAGGCACTGACCTTGTGCCTAATGTTGTAAACAACTTTGAGGAATTCGCGTAGACAAGAGAGAAAAAAATATATGTAGCTAGCTATCCGCAGAAACCGCAAGTAGGAGGACGTATGAACATGTAACCCTTTAGAGCTTAGCCAATCAGCAGATGACTTGTAGGCATAATTAACTGGAACTGTATATAAGACATAATCGCGCCGTAATAAATCGAAGCTTGCTTTATCACTCACATTGAGTCGGCTGCTTGCTTTCCCTCGCTCGTCAGCTACCACTTGTAAATATCCAGATGTCAGGATGCATTCTCTCCTGGTGACAGTTCAGATGTCATCATTGTAATGATCATTAACAGGTTCCAACATCCTTTGAACAAATAGCTTTAATACTCTAGTTAACACAGTTTCAATTCTTAGACACACTGCCTTATATTAATTGAGGAAATGGTCCCCGTCTTTGAAGGCATTTACATAACCTAAAATATGTTTCCCTATGCTTGATACGTAATTCCAAAAAATTTGAATGTACATCATTCTGTCACTGCTCATGTCAATCCGTGGGGAGTGACAGTGTCCTACTCTAGGCTGACACTGCTCAGAACAGGGATGCATGGAACAGTGAACCCCAAAACCATACCCTTCTCTCTCGACAGCACATACCCATGCTGTCGCCCTTGCTGTGGATGTACAGCCAACTCACCTGCAACTACCAGAACTATGCTCTTGCAGCAGCAGAACTACAGGCAGCTACACAGCTTTACAGGAGCTACTGGGCAGGCTTGTGGGATGAAAGTGCTCACTTTCCTACTCGCTCTTGTGTAACACTGAGACGATACCATCCCAGTCAACTTCTTTTTTTCATATAAAAATGCTGTTAATACTTGTTCTGCCCTGCTTCGGCATGGCTGGAGCTCAAGACAGCAGAAGACACCTGATATAAGCACCCTCCCCTTGCCAGTTTGATTAACTCCCTGAGTCAAGCAATTTTTAAGCAGTTTAAGGATTTGGGTTTCCTTTTTGTTTTACACCACTTTGGACATTTTTTCTTCACTTTTTCCTCTTTCCCCTTATTTTTGGGTAGCTTCCATATGTTTGGGCTTATTTCATTTATTTTGCTAGGATGTTTTGTTGGTGGGGGGAGGGTTGGGGTGGTGTGTTCTTTTACCTAGTAGTAGTATGTAGGATTTGTTTCTTTACTGCTGGCTTTGGGTTTGTTCTGGCTTGTTTGCGTGACCTTTATTTATTTATTTAGGCAGGGGTTGCTTTTGCAGGGATTTTTGGCTCGTTTTTTTAGCAGTGTTTTTCTGTTTTTCTTAACAGCTGTCTAAAGATGTTAATTTATTTGGGTTTGTTTGTTTTTTCAAGGTCCTGCTCCTGGGACAGAATAAATCCCTGCAGTGCCATGAACTGAGGACTGGCCAGCTGGGGAGCACCTCTGCTGGAACGGACATTAGGCTAAACGTGAGCCAGCGGCACGTTCTGGCAGCAATGGATGCTGGCAGCATGCTGCACCGTGTGAGCAGGGGCAGGTGGGAGATGGAGGGGTGTGACTGTCCCCCTCCACTCAGCACTTGTTAGAACTCACCTGGATACAGCCTCCTGTTTAGAGGCTCCAGTTTGGGAAAGACGTGGACAGAATGGTAAGTCTGAGTGATGTCAGGGCAGAAGCAATGGCCCTGGGGCTTGCTGAGCCTGGGGAAGGGGTGGCTGTGGGGCTGGGCTTGTAGCAGCCCCCCGGCACCTACGTCTGAGAGGATGGCACTGGGCTCTTTGCAGAGATGCACGATGGGGGCATGATCCGAAACAGGGGGGATATATCCAGCTGGATATGAAGAATAAAAAAACCACTCTAAGGCTATTCAATCATTTGAATTAATTTCGCAGTGAGGCTGTGGAATCTCCATCCCTGGGGGCTTTCAAGGCTCAATGGGATAAAGCCTTAGACAACACGGTCTGAGCAACTTTGAGTTATAAGATTTGACTAGATGATATCTGGCAGTCCTTTCCCACCTGATAAGGGTTTTGTCTAATGGTTTATGTCACTTAATGATCCTGCCAACTACTGCATTTACATTACATTTTGATATTCCTTTTTTAAAGTATAATCTGAATTTGCTTGGACAAACGCTTGGTCTTTCATCTTTTGCACTGTGTCTGCTTTTTCTGTTCATTAAAATTATTTCAAAACACTTCTGAGATTTGAATGAAATCTATTTTTAAACATCCTTTATTGTGTTGTCCTAATCTATAGAACTGTACTACTAGGGAAGCATGCTGTTATAAATCATTACATAAAGAACATGCTAGTTTTGGCTGGGAGAGAGTTCAGTTTCTTCATAGTAGCTGGCATGGGGCTGTGTTTGGGATTTGTGCTGGAAACGGCGTTGATAATACAGGGATGTTTTAGTTCCTGCTGAGCAGCGCTTACACAGAGCCAAGGGCTTTTCTGCTCCTCACCCCACCAGCGAGCAGGCTGGGGGGGTACGAGAAGGGACAGGGCAGGGGACATAGGTGGGACAGCTGGCCCCAACTGACTAAAGGGACTTTCCATATCATGAGACATCATGCTCAGCATATAAAGCTGGGGGAAGAAGAAGGAAGGGGGGGAGGTTTGGAGTGATGGTGTTTGTCTTCTGAAGGAACCATTACATGTGATGGAGCTAGGCCCTGCTGTCCTGAGGATGGCTGAACACGTGCCTGCCGATGGGAAGTGGTGAATAAATTCTTTGTTTTGCTTTGCTTGTGCATGCAGATGTTGCTCTATCTACTGAAGTGTCTATCTCAAAACATAAGTTTTCTCACTTTTACTCTTCTGATTCTCTTTCCCAACCCAAGCAGGGGGAGTGAGCAAGCAGCTGTGTAGTCCTTAGTTGCCGACTGGGGTTAAACCACAACAAACAAGATATTTTTTTTGGAAGTATTACACTAAAACATTGCCCAGTAATGGAGAAAGATTTTCTTTTGCTGATTCAGGAGGAAGTAGGAGAACCCTGATTTCTGCCTTCATAACAAGGTGAGCCCAGAGCTTCCCTTTGTCTTTGAAACACAGTCCTGTGATTAAACAAAACCCTGTAACTGAATCAATCATGTAACAAAGACATGGCTGAAAATGAATAAGTTAATTGGTAGTATGGCTTAGAAGCCCATTCCCACTCAGATAGGTCTCCTATATGCTTGAGAACAAGAAGAGGGATGGTAAAGAAGGCCAGGAGAACTTGTAGCTGCAGTCACCTGTAGAGGAATGAAGGCAGGTTAATTAACATTGATAATATAGAGCTGTGGGCTGGCTTCAGGGGCGGTGGGTTGGCTGATGTGGGTAAGGTGCAGCTGTGGCTGGTTCCTGCTAAGTAGTTAAATAGCTCTTAAGGGGTATGGAAGAGGAGCCCTGGATGGAGAGAGACCTAGAAGAAGCAGAGAGGGGGTGGGGGTGGGCTGGGCTGGGCTGGGCTGGCTGGAAGAGGATGAAGAAACAGTGCAGACAGTAGATGAACTGTTGAAACCTTGCGGGGGGCTGGTGGCTGTGCTGGGGCAAGGTGTGGGAGCTACTTATTGAAGTTAACCTGGTATGGGATGGTAAAAGCCTTGTTGCAGCTGGCTAGTTTGGATAGTGCTGTGACAGTCACCTGCCACAGGCCACACCAAGCTGTGGTGCTGCCCATGCAGCGCTAGCTCTGTGTCACTCCTCACCATGTGCCTGCGGCCAGAGCTCAGGAACAAGCCCTCTGAGTTACTGGTGGATGAGGCAGCAGGAAGAAGGGCTGGCTCTGAACACTGACTGCTCTAAGGCAGTTTGAACCTGCCCCCCCCCCAAAATGGTCAGGAACAGAAAGCAGCTGAGTGAGGTGGCATTCAAAACCAGAGAGTGAGAAATTAGGGGTGATCCTGCATCAGACTTGCAAAGCCTCTGACTGGACAAAGCAAGCTGATTTTACCTAACAGCTTTAGAGCCTTATAAAAACACTAAAAAAATGAGGGCAGGAGAGCAAAGCCAGCAGGAGAGGGACCATCCAGACTCGGTAATGTTGAGAAAACAGCACAAGGACCTGAGAAACAGCTCTAGGCTTCGACTGCCCTAAAAGCAGTGCATAACACCGATAAATCGCACCGTGTGTCACTCTGTTTTCTTGTTGCCCATGTTCAGCAACCTCAATCACACCCTGCAGCCTCTGACAGCGAAGGCGCAGCCTGGGTGAGCAGTGGCACAGCTTGCCACCATGGTGGACTGGGAAGTCTCACTGTGAGGTGGAGGGGACCCTCACCCACTTGCCTTATGCATGAAGGGCTGAGGAGGCTGAAAGGGTCCCTTGGATAGCATGGGGCCAGCATCCCCAGCAGGCAGCTCCAGTGGGAGCAGGGCACAGCAGCTTGCCCGGTTTCCACTTCACCCAGCTGGTTTTGCCCCATGTACAAGCGAGCTGACCCAGTGAGCTGACTTCTGGGGGGGGAGGAAAGGGGTTGGTGCTCATGAGCAATATCTCCAAGCACCTCTGCCATTTGCCCCTGTCACCCTGCTGCACAGCACAGCCAAGTGAGGAGGCACCTAGCTGTGCTCGTAAGGAGATTCATTTCTGCCATCCACTAGACAATAGGACAGCTGGCTGTGTGTAAGGAAATGAAAGGAAAACCACCAACTCATTGCATTATTATTTCCAGAGCTATCATGAAGCAATACTGTTTTCATGTTGAGATTGGTTTCATTTCTCCTGAATCTTGTCACAGTGTGTAGGTGGAGCCTGTGAATAAAAAGGAACCAGAAGTTGAAAAGAAGTTCCTGCTTCTCCTTGCTACAGGACGCTACACAGGTAGGAGTTTCTCTTTTCCTTCGTATATAAACATAATCACTCATTTTTTGACTGTTATCTTCATTCCTTTTAATAGCTGCATGTGAGAAAGCTGCATGGGAGTCTAAAGAAACTGCAGTTAAACAAGGTTGCCAGGAGTAGAATTTTTTTGTTTTCTAGGGTGGGGGAAAAGAAAAGATACTACTGTTATTTCCACTTTAAAGGGAAATGGCTGGGAGATGGTATTTAAATTGGAATACATTCTTTGAAGGGCAGTGGGGGGTGTGGGGGTGTGTGGGAGGGGCAGTGTTCAGCAACATAGTCTAGCTGTCAATATTAATATCTTGCGTCATAAACTTTGCATTGCTTCATATTTTTTTTTCTGAGAAGACAGCTAGAATTAATAAACATACAGCCCAGAGACTGTGTAGTTTACCCAAATATCCTAAATTCACAAGATGCATCAGGCAGAAGTCTGTGGGCTCCTCTGGCTGGACAAGGAGTGAATAAATGCAAGAACTGTGTGGGTTCAGCACCGCAGCTTTGCACTTTGGGTTTGATAGCAGATTTTGTTATTACCCCTGGGGATGCAAAGCCAGGATTGCTAGAGAAAAACAAGGCAACTCCTCTTCAGGACAGTCAGCAGGTCAGTGCTTCATGCAGATGTGGCTGTGTGTCACAGCGCTTTGTGTTGTGCCGGGGGAGGTTTCCAGCATGCAGGCAGGCAAACCTCAAAAGGTGAAGTTCAAGGAACCCAATATTGTCCTGATGATGATGACAGAGGCAGGGGCAGGTCTGGTGAGAGGGTGTGTTACCAGATTCCAGTATCAGCATGCCATCCAGGTGTCATGTCTCACATGTGGATTCTGGCCAGTTTCAGAAAGGCACTTAAAAATTGCAGCTCTTTTTTTTCTTTCCCCTCTCCTTTCTTTCTTGCATCTGATGTTGTCAAGGCTCAGAACACAAAGAAATCATTATGCCTGCATGGCACAGTGGAGGGTTGCACTGACCTATCTAACTTTTTCAGGTCCAGGTGGAGAGCAGCAGGGTAGCCCTAGACATCCACGTGTGCCGATTTACTCCACTGCTTACTGCAGGTATATTTGTTAGCCTGTGTATCTGTGTGTGCATGCTGCAGTTTACACTCTGGACCTAGCTAAAAAATGCTTCTGTGTATTTGGTGAGATATAGCCCTTGCACTAAAATATTTCTAAGTTGTCACTTTTTTGTCAGACTCCGCAAGTCTCTGCAAGATCCTTCTTTTTCTGTTTCTTGTTCCTGGTGGCCCTACTACACTATTTTTGCATTTCATCCTATTCATTATAAGGGTGGCTAAAGCTTGGTGTATAACCTCTTTCTGAAGGAAACACATCCATGTTTAGGAGGCCATATGCTAAAAACAGTACATTAATAACTCTGAACGTAGCCCAATTAATATAAATAATAATGTAAAAGGGACAGAAAATTGTTCCTGTGTAATACTCACATCAAATTAAAAATTTATAGGAAGTGTTTGTTCCACTAAACGAAAGGCAGGTAGAGAATGGGAGAAGCAATGAAAGGCATTCATGTTTAGAAACATTATTATCAGTACGTTGTTTTTTGTAGCAATAGAAAATCACAAAAGAACCTGGTGGCCAGTGAATGGGGAATGTATGTTTGTTGCAGACAAAGCACTGAGCCCTCATTCAAGGAAGAGAAATCTTGTAATTCATTAACATCAAGAGAAAAAAGTTCATACTGAAATATTGAAGAAAGAAGACATGGGAAAAGATGAGGGAACTGAAAAATTAATACCTATAAAGAAGTTAAAGTAGTTCAGTCATCTTTTATTGCTGGTCAAAACTGAGAAATTTCCCCAGAGTAATTTATTCTTTATTTTGATAAAAGGAGATAGGAATATCTGTTATAAAAAATTGTATTGCTTTATTAAAAAGAAAGAATGAATACTAATGTGGAAATAATCTGGTTTTTTCTAAACTTGTTTTACACATTGAAAATACAACTTATGTTGTGTCTGATCATCCTATTTTGACATCTGCTTAAATTAGAAGACCTGTAAACTTAATTCAACCAGAAAATTAAAATAACAGGAAGTTATTTCAAGCAAAAATGTGTTTCTCCCAATTCATTTACCCAAGTGTTTGATTAAATATATCTTGGTTTTGGCAGGAGGAGGTTAAAAAATATCTAGCTTTGAAAAAATACTGTTGAGTTTAGTTTCTTTAAATCATTCTCTCTGTTAATCACCTTCCCTGGAAAACGTCACATCAAACACCTCCAGTTTTTTCAGTCATCCATAGAAAATATCTTAATAAAACTTTTACATAAAGAAAACCTGAACAAGAAAATAAAATGTCTCCTTGTTCTCCCTTCTCTAAAATCATGACAAGGAAAATTTGCTTTTTGGAGAGAGTTTTAAGCTATAGAGGCAGGGACTGAGATGCTGAGCTACTAAAATAGGTGTAAGACTTGACTCTGACAAGAATTTCCACCACAAAAGAGGTGAGCCAGTTGCAAAGCAGACTGGCTTGGTTTGCCTTATTCTGATGCCAGTGGCATTGCTCAGCCATGCAGCCCTATACTCCTGACCCCAGGTGACTCCGGTTAAGCATTTGCACACTCTCTCCAACCGTGCCCAGACCTGCCATACTGACTGAGCTTCTCGAAACACCTTTCAGCAAAACATTTCATTGAGGAAAACTGTCTTTTTGCAAAAACTGGTGTAACTTTTTTCCTCCAAAAAAATATTATTCTTTACTCTGTGACAACAACTGTTTTCTGAAAACAAAGAAAATGTAAGAGGTAGGAAGAACTGTTTCAAGTTTATCCTCTGGAGAGCAATTTTAGTGATCTGAAAAAAGCAGTGGCATTTGATGTCTATGGAGGGTTTGAATCAGCAAATAAAAGTAGTGTTTAGTTTTCTCTGCTATGATCACTGTCGCAAGCTGGCATCACTCAGTGCCCCATGTTTGATTTCAGAAGCTGTACAGAAGAGTGGTGAGGCCAGACAGTAATCACTACTTAGTGAAGCAATTATGGACAACCTACACAGTAGCCCAAAAAATCAGGCGGCCATGGGTAATAAGGGTGTAGCGGTCAAACAACCTTCTCAAAACAACAAATCCACCCTGAAGAAAGATCATGCATCACCTTTCTCACAACCATCTTCAGAAGCTTTTGCAGTACCTCTCCCACCAGACTTTGAAGATGAAGATCTTTCGGAGAACACAATTGAGAGAAAGCCTAACTATGAGGAGGAGTGGAAGGAACAGGATTATGGAGAACAGGACAAGGTAAGGCAGATACCAGAAGAGGGCATAGATCCACCCCACTCTTACTCCTGTGCTTCACTTTGTGCCCCAAAACAAATTCCCCTGTCTCTTTGGGCAGTCTGTACTTAGTAGGTCTAAGCAGAGGAGTACTGGGATCAGGGCCAAGCAGTCATTTGTGTTACTAGGAAGATAGATAGATACCTGCATTTAATCTGCAGGCATAAAAAATGTAGGTATAAAAAATAGGATGGCAGCAGTCTAGCAGCCAATTTAAGGTGCAACGTGTATCTGTTTCATTGGTAACAACTAGCAAATGCTGAACAGAAATCCTAAAATCTGAGTTATTTTTCACTTGAGGCTGTGCTACCTTCAACAGAAATTCAAAGAAAGTTTAATAATAACCTGTGTTGGATATTTGACACTGAAAACAGATTGTTTTGAAGTCTGTGTCATAGCTAATGAAGTTCCTTGAGAATGGTTAGGATTTACTAGCTAGTAAACAATGTAATGAAGATCGTGGGGAGGGGTTACCAATAAGGTTTTAAATACCTGCCTCCAGTAATCTGTATTGTCTTTTTCATCTTGAAAGAAGTATCTGCTCTGTTTGACTATATCTGATTGATAGATGTATTTTCAGAGGTGGCTTTCTTAGACAAAGGTGATGTGGGAAACTTCAATTTTTTTCTTTTCAAAAAATCAGGTATGAATGTCCCTGGCCCGTTAGTGTCTGCAAAATATTCATGTTTTCAAAATAAATTTCTAAATGTAGCAGTCAGACTGGAACGTGGAGAGAGGAACAGGGAGAAGAGAACAAGCTGATCTTTATAGACTTTAGCTGAGCATATTTAACAGCAGGTGGCCCAGTTTTGTAAAGGGCTGGAAATCACTCAGTTTCTTTTCATGAAAATGTATCAAAAACCATAAAATAATAATAATCCATCATTTAAAACAAATTGCTCGTATTCATCCCTTACCCTAGCCTAAAATGAGGGAAAGAAAGAAGAGCCGTGACAATCTAAAAGATCTTAGCCACCTAAGGATGCTACAGCAGAACACTTTTGGTGTCTACGCAGACTAAATGTTCAAACTTCAAACCAAAGATTTAATAAGGTATTCTGTAATAAATTCTCTTATTACTGGGACTTGTGTTCATATGCATACACATAGTTCAGTACATCTGTAGATGACTGGAAGAAAATGGCAGTTATTATAAAAAAAATTAACAAAGCACACTTAGTAATGAGGTCTCCTTTTGCTCTTTACCTTCTCAGGAGAGCTTACAAAGTTTAGTATTTTTACTAAGGATGATCACTGAGCCAGCCTCAACTGATTTTGTCATTTTTACAGGCACCTGTTCATAACGTGGAAGTGCAAGAAGGCGCAGTGATATGAAGTACAGCTTGGTGCCAGTACATAAGGTTTATTAGAAAATTATGAGCTGGAAAAGATGCCTAAAAGGGGTGGTTTTTTGTGAAAATAGCTTATTTTGAAATTATGGGAAATTCATTATATGTTTAACTCCAGCAGGCAATGGAACATACCTTGCACAACCAATATGAGAAAAGGATCCGACCCTGCATTGATCTCATTGACAGCCTAAGAGCTCTCGGAGTAGAAAAAGAGCTGGCTTTGCCCGCGATCGCAGTGATCGGAGACCAGAGCTCTGGGAAAAGCTCTGTCCTAGAAGCCCTGTCTGGTATCGCTCTTCCTAGGGGCAATGGTAAGAATTCACCTTCTCAGGTTTTCACTTGAACTTCACTTTGATGAGGTGGAAGAAATCATTTTATTTAATTATTTATTTATTTGGTCTTGAATAGGATAACTGCGTGACTAAGACTATATCCAAATAGACTCCAGAGGGCTGCTTAGCTCTGGTTTCCAGTAGAAAAAAATGGATGTGCAGGTGGGGCACTCCAAAAAGGCATGTTCTGGGTGGTCAAGAGACCGGGAGTAAGAAGAGTGCAGTGAAGCGTACTTGCCCCAAACCGTGGGCAGAATGAAAGGTAGCATCAGCTGACTCTGTGCGTTTCCCAGCAAAGAGTAGGGCAGTAAAGTATCAGTTTCACATGGAAGACTAGATTTGAAATTTGCTGTTGAGGTTGGTTTGAGGGTTTTTTAACAAGATTTTCTTATAGATACCATTTTTTGGCAAAAAAAAAAAACAAAAAACAAAAAACACAAAGATTTTTACTTATAAATGTTTGCCTTGGATATTATGTAAGTCATAGAAGATGGTTGAGAGACTTAGCAGCTCAAGAAGATTCACCTTCCAGCTCTGTGTATCTGTGTGTATACACACATAAGTTCTACAAGTTCTGTATGAGTTGACAATACCATCTAGTCTGTCAGGCTGGACTTGAGGAAAAGGTTTCCTTAGGATGTAAGTGCAGCACTGAAACACATTACCCAAAGAGTGTAAATCTGCTTCCTTGGAAGTTTGCAAAGACAAGACTTGGCTGGGCAGAACCACATATAGTGCTGATTAATAGTCCTACTCCGAGTAGGATGTCAGGCAAGAGCCCTTTGGCAATGTCTCTGGGAACACTTCTGTATCTCTGTGTGAAGTACCAGGCAACCCTGTGTTCGCCATGCAGTCTGTGGCTGTGCATCATGCATAACAACTGCTGAGTTACCTCTGTCTTTGGAACTGCTGCAGGTATTGTTACTCGATGTCCTCTGGAACTTAAACTGAAAAGAATACCTGCCACCCAGGCATGGAAAGGGAAAATTTGTTACCGCAACATCATCAGCGAGCTCCAGAACGCCTCTGAGGTGGAGAAAGCAATAAGAGAAGGTGAGTTGTAACATACTCCCATCTGATTTGACTTGCTTAGTCTCCTCTGAATTCTTTCTCCCCTGAGAAGAATCTGAGCAGAAGTCCCCAGACTAACAGAATGATTGTAGCCACGAGTAACACAAGAGCTGAATTCAGAGCAGAAGAAAGTGGGGCAGCATAATGCAACTCTTTCAAGAGAGTTGTACTACTTGCTACTTCAGTAGTGAAGATGATCCCCGATGTCCAATAAAGGCTCAGACTGCATCCTCAGCTGGATGCTGCCTGCCTGGTTTGGGGAGGTTGTCTGTCAAACTGTAAACATGCAAAGCCCTGAATGGTTCCTGTCATCAGTTCAAAAACTCAAGAGAATGCTTGAGGTGTTGTGGCTGGAAGTCTTATGATTTTGGAGACAATTGCAAGGCAGAGTGGAGGGCATATAGAGCTTCTGCCAGCTAGTGGGACCACAGCCTCAGTCATTGCCTTTCCCATGTCACAGTTTCACTTTTATGGTATTTCCTGCTGTGTCAGGAAACACTTTCCTTACCCAAGGGGCAGCAAGCACTTGCCCTAAATGTGAAGGCTGGATTATCCTTATTTCCTCAACTAGGACCATTCTGCAACATTGTTACCTGTCCTAACATTTTTTCTTTAGCTTTTCAGTATATTATTTGGATGTATTTAATACATCCTTCCAAAACTGGCAACACAAGTGGTATGAATTGATTAAGCTAATTACAGAGCTGAAAATCTCTCATGAGATGACAGGGTTTCCTTGCTTCTCTGTGCTGCTCGCAGTTCAAATATTATTGCCTTATAAGATCTGGGACAAATTACTTGATCTATCAACCTCCTTATCAAAATGTGAAGAATATAGAATAACACCTATTTATCTTTCAAGGCAGCTAAGGATTAATTAATGCCTACAAAGTGTCTTGATGTTGAGGAAGATTTTCTACAACTGACGAGTATTTTATCCAATCACTTTAATTGTGGTTTATTTGCATGTATTTTGTCTGCATATGTGAAAGTTCATAAGTATATGCTCTGTAAAATATTACAGTTCACATTCCAAAAGGACTCCATGTATCCTTGTATTGCATAGTAATTTCCTTAGATTTTTGCATAAATGGATTTACACGCATGACTGGATCTGAAAAAAGCCAAGCCCAAAAGGACCTGCTGCGGTAGTAGGTACTTTCAAAGTCATTGCGTTCAGCTTCACTTAGATGCATTTTTTTAAAGCTTGTATTCATTGCCTTGCTGTTTTCTTCTTGCAGCCCAGGATGTTGTGGCTGGTACTAGAGGTGCCATCAGTGGAGAATTAATTTCCCTAGAAATTCAGTCTCCGGGTGTTCCAGATCTGACGCTAATTGATCTTCCTGGAATTGCCAGAGTGGCTGTGGGGGATCAGCCGAAAGACATTGGGGAACAGGTAAAACTCAGCCTCATGCCAGACTGTGCACAGGGTCACGGCTGTAACCTACCCCATATGCGAGCCTTTGCTGTAGGATGCTGGAGTTATTATGTTGGGCTTCTGAGCCTGCAATAGAGCTACTGTAACAAACAGGCATATTTTTCAGGCAAGGAATTGCCAATAGGAACAGTGAAGTCCAGGATCTCCTGCCTGCACACCTCCAGTGCCGCGACACAGCCTACCCGCGGCAGCACGGAATAACCCAGCCGTGTGGACCCTGAATACAGGGCTTCCCCCATGCCCCTTGGCTAGACTGCGGTCTGGAAGATAAGACACATTCCAAAATGAGTTGTCTCTTACCGCTCTGTGTATGTATTTGGCAAAGATAAATAGGTCTGAGTTCTTGTAAGCTCTTCTGGAGCAAGATGGCAAACTGGCCCTCTTACAGGTTCATTGCCCTGTCATCCCTTACTTACAGAGTGCGTCAGAATCAAACCCATCCTGTTATTTTTTCATCCCTTAAGGGATCCCAGCAGACCCTTTTTGAAGTAAACAGAATAAGCATTAAAGTAGAGGGGATCTCTACTCTTCCTTTGGCTGTTTTTAGAAGAAATGCTGGGGAATGCAAATAAAACTCTTGGACAAGGCCAGCTGTGAGGGTGATGTGCAGGATCTGGGTGTATTGTTTCTCCTAAAACACCTTTAAATAGGAACTTGGAATCAGGAGTAGCCCAAACTAAACCAGACATTTCAGCAAAAATGAGACAAGATTGAATTGTCCGGGCTTTACACTCTGGGAGAAAACCAATTTCATTCCACAGTTAGATAGCAATCTTTCTATTGTGTTCAAAAGAAAGCAGTAGGTGTGACATGATCCACACATTTCCATTGTCCCCAACTGTAGAGGAATGAAGGCAGTGGGTTGATGAACATTGATAACATGCAGCTGTGGCCTTGCCTCGAAGGCAGTGGGTTGATTGACATGGATGATGTGCAGCTGTAGCTCGTTCCCATTAAGTGGTTAAATATCTCTGAGGGGTGTGGAGGAGCAGGAGTAGTGTGGTCTGGCTTCTGGAGGAAGAAGAAACAGCACAGACAGTAGAACCTGACTGAAGGTAAAAGCCTTGTTGTTGCAGCTTGCTTGTGCTGTGACACCCAGCCATCTGCATGCTTCAGAGATGGTGGCTATAGTATTGTAGCACATCAGAAATTGGGATGGATGGGAAGCAGAAAAGAGAGGCACCTTTACCAAAACTCAGGGGAAAAAAAGTTATCTTCAGTATAAGCACAATAAAGCTCTGTAAAAATAGAGCTTTTTGCAATACAACATGAACTATGAGAAACCTTTTTATTTGGTGCTGAAACATAGAAACAATGCCAGCTAGATGTCACATACAACTTAGGTTTTGTTAGTTGTTTTTTATTTGGTTTGGGGCTTTTCTTCCCCACAAACGCTCCACTGAAATATAAGCCAAAAACACCTGCTCTCCTTTCAGAGATGCAAATTTGAGATTTATCAGCCTAACCTAGCTTGCTTGCTTTCTAGAAGTGTGTACCTAGATAACAGAACTTGTTTTTCTTACATGTGATTATTTATGAAGTATCTTTAATATTTCCATAATGAAAGATTATACAAATGAGAGGTTAAATTTTACATAGCTTTCAGGACAGGTGTAACAGCAAACTGGTCTCATCCATGCTAGATGTTTGGATTAATCTTGACATAAGAAAAGAGCCTTCATTCTTCTGCTGACTCATTTCTATGCCGTCCTTTAGCATGTAATACTATCCTGGGTACATGTGACATTGAATGTTATCAGACAGTGGCTCATATTGCTATAAATGGTCACATCCTACATGCAAGCCTCTGATTTCACTGAACTACATTACTGCTCTATTGCATTGCAGATCAAAATGCTACTGAAAAGAATTATTGGCTGCAAAGAGACACTCAATTTGGTAGTGGTGCCATGTAACGTGGATATCGCAACAACAGAAGCACTGAAAATGGCCCAAGAGGTGGACCCCAGTGGAGAAAGGACACTAGGTGAGGCAATTTTTAAGCTACAAGTTGAGAAGTGCAAATCTTTTTTTCCACGAAGGTCTGATATTCTGTATTCCATGCCAGATCTGTGAAATTAGCTACTAGAAGAAGGGGGAAGGGGAAGAAATTAGCCTAAATAAACCATTTACAAAGCTTGAGATGATCCATCAGCTCTAAGAATCCCTCAATTTTGAGTCTTGCTTGCATTCATGCTATGAATAATTGGAAATTTAAAATCTCAGTTAATGGCAGGAAAGCTTTGCTGCTGCCTGCCAAAAAAGGTTTGCAAGGCAAAAAGCGTGGTGGGAGGCCAACTCTAGGGCAAGATTTACAGTGCAAAGCCCAGGAGCTGAGAGCTTTCTAGGAGAGAAGACCAAAAAAAAAAAAAAAAATCCAGAGAGAAGTTGCTTTCTAAAATATGATACAGAGTGTTCCCACTCTGGTGGTGGGGTGTCCCACTGCTCCTCTCCCACCATTAACTTCTGTGCTCAACTAAGTTTCTCTTTGGGTAACTTCACAGGCATCCTTACAAAACCTGACCTGGTTGACAAAGGGACTGAAGAGTCTATCATCAACATAATACAAAACAAGGTCATCCCCCTCAAAAAAGGTTACATGATCGTGAAGTGTCGTGGGCAGCAGGATATCCATAACAAACTGGCCTTGGCCACTGCAATCCAGCAGGAGAGAATATTCTTCAAGACTCACAAATATTTCAGGTATTTCTCACAGAAAGGACCTAATCAAAAACATATTAAAATAACTTGAAAGCTTCCTGTTGACCTGCTGAGATTTTAAATTAGGGTTACAAACAGGTATTAATTATACTCACTATTTCTCATTGCCCATACAGTGTTGCATTCCAGTAAGCCAGAAGAATTTTACCTGCCAAATTAACTTCTAAAATGTATTTTGGATGTTCAATACATATCTCTCCCTAATCTTGGGAGAAGTGCAGTGAACTTCAGAAGTTCAGAATAGTCCCAAAGAATTCAAGTGAAGCGTCTGAGAACTTCAAGACAAGCATTGAAGTATTTCTATTTGCTGGAAAACTCAGCATGATAAAGGATACTGCCTGTGCTGAGGGCACAGATTTCCCCAGAAAATGACTCGGCAGCAAATAAATCATAACACAGAGAATGGCAGGTGAAAAGGGTTTTAAATCAGTATACTTCACACATGCTGAAATAATACAGTAGCACATTAATTTGCTGTTAGAATTTGCTATTTTCCAATACTTCTCTGTTTCCCTTAGCTTAGCCAGTAGCAGCAGCTGTCAAACAACTCTTGCACAAAAGCCATGGTGCCCAAAGTGCTGGGCTGCTGCCACATCTGTACTAGCGCTCCCAGGAGGCCCCTTTCTTTACTCAATTTGTGCAGTAGAAGTACTAAAAACAGAGCAGAGCATCAGTGCTGCCTCCTTGCCCTGCACATGCAGTCTATCCAAAACCACCTTTTCCTCTTTTTTTTTTTTTTTTTTTTTTTTTTTTTCTCCCAGCATCCTTTTGGATGAAGGAAGGGCTACTATCCCTCATCTGGCAGAGAAGCTCACAAATGAACTTGTGCGACATATTATTGTAAGTAACAGAGGTGCCATACTAAGCTGTTTGTATCAGTTACCATGTAAAATTAAGTTCAGCCCTTCAAGCTTGGATTGCAATTGATGGCACTTAATTATCCCTCAGTCTGGCAATCTGAGAACAAATTGGCCTGAGAGTTAGAGGTAAAGGCACCCATGCTCTGTCCTCAGATTTGTCTTTAAGATAAAGATTGACAACAGGAAAACCATTTCACCTACTTGTGACTCATAACTCCTGCCTTTCCAATGGCAGCCATGATACTTCTTTTTGTTTGTGGCGAGTGTTGATCAGCTGGGTGACAAGTTACTGCTATGAGCTTGCTAAAACACAGTAATTTCTATTAAATCAAAATGTCTTAAAAATACCAAGTAAGATTTTTTTATATTACTATGCTAATGTAAATAGCATAGTAAATAGTAAATATTGGGGTTTTAATTGTATGTACATATACTTGTAAGTAATATATCTTATTCCATTAAGGGAAAATTCTAAAATACAAGGAACCTCTAAATTCAGTCCTGAAGAAAAAAAATACATATTTATGTAACCTTACATAAAATAAGCAACTAAGCAGCCGTGTTCAATCAGGTATTTATTGGGAATGGAGAGGTCAGTACATCCCTGCATCACCACCTCCCTGGAATGGCCTGTGAAGACGCAGGTTTTGGATCACTGTAGGTGAAATGTTGCCCCAGACTTCAGCTACTCTGCCCACCTTGCAGAGAGGTCCAGACTGATTTCTCAGGGAGATCCTACCCCCCTGCCTTCTCTCAATGAGGGCCACATTTGCACTTCCGTGCTATCCCACTGTCACACGTGGGATGCACAAGCAGCAAGCTCTTGGACTCCTAAAAGCAGCAAAGATCATATGCAGGTGTGGGTCACTCTTAGAGGGACTTTGTTTTCCTTCCAAAACCAAAGATGTTCAACCCACCTAAATGTCCTCCTTTACTGTTTACCCCCCAGAAAACTTTGCCAACACTAGAGAACCAAATACGTGAAGTGCTCCAAAAGACGCTGCAGGATCTACAAAAGTACAGAAGAGGCACACCAAAAACAGAGTCTGAGAAGCTGATTTTCCTTACAGATGTAAATATCCATTTTGGTTTGGTCAAGAAGTAGAGTGAGGTGGTAAGCATGGAAGAAAAAACCTACCAAAAGTTAGAAAACCATCAGCAAGGACCACCAGGAAGCTTGTGGTATCTGTCACTGAAGTGTTTTGAGAAAAATATAGACAAACCTCTGGCAGGAATACATCATACCTGCAAAAACAGTTCACAAGAGCTCATGGCCACTTCCAGCAATTTTTTTCTTGTGATTATGTGACAAGGGAACTGAACAACAACTCAGTTGATTGGTTAAGAACAAGCATCTCAGAGGGGGAAAACTTAGACTCCTGCCTACCCAAAATTTTGAAGGGTTTCCATTGTTTACAGCGTAAGATCATAAGATCAAATGTATTCCTGATATTAAAAATATGTTTTGCAAGTCCATCTAAATGTCTCATCTTGGGGAGCTAATCCCTCTAAGTAAGCTTTTGGCAGGCCAGCAGAGGTGCTTATGAAGACTCATCAGCCTTCAAAGTCTTCATACAAATCTGGTCAATTAGAATTTAGTAAATGGATCTGAGAGTCCACAGGAAAACAAACAAAAAAAACCAACACCCCCCCCCACACACACACACCCCAAAAAAAAAAAAAAAAAAAAGAGTATCACAGTTGTTCTCCTGTTCTCCTCTAGCTATGCTGGTTTTGAAAAAAAAATACTAAAACTAGGAGCTAAAAGCATAAAAGATGTAAGAAAGGGATGTTTTCAATGAACCATGTCTCTGCTTTAATATCAAATTACTGCAAATTTACTTAACATATGCAAGTTAGTCTGAAGAAATGAAACTTTACTACATTGCTTGATTGTTCTTTGATTCATTACAGTTGATCAAACTCTTTAATCAAGACATCTCTCGGACAGTGCGTGGAGAGGAACAGTTGTTTGGAAATGAAATCAGACTGTTTACAAAAATCCGCAAAGAGTTTCGAACGTGGGAAATTATTCTCCTAGAGCATGCTGCAAAGGGTAAGCATAGAAAACCATCACTTTCAGCTGACCTGAGATTCCATTCCCTCGCTTTTAGATCAAGACACAGCATCACCAACAGGTTGTTTTCAAGAAAATGAAAAATAAGAAGCTAGGAGCATTCATCTGCTGTAGATGTTAGGCAAGTGATGCTTTGGTCCTTGGGGACAAAGACCCAGCTTGTGTCAAATGCTGTCATAACAGAGAGATCAGTGAATGTCTCTGTTCTCCCAGCAAAGCAATAAAATCAAGAGTCTGCACCCTGGCACAGAATTAGTTGGTGATTCTCTGAACCATTCTTCTAAATAACAGCAACAAAACCAACTCATCATCATCACAACAACAACAATAATGATAATAACATAATAATAGTAGTAGTAGTAGTTATAATTCTGTTACTATTATTATTATTAGGAATGCTTTGGGATTTTGGCCTTTTTTGTTCTACTTCAGCTCTGCTTTAATGTGTGGAGAAAGCAATTCTGAGTCTGAAATAACCACAGCCTTGTAAAGGCTACCCCTTTCTGTGCATCGCCCACCTGGCTAATTGCTTAACTGAACTCACTTCTAAACTGCAGCATAGGGTGATACACGCAGACTGAACTCGCTGTACACTCCACATCTTTTGCAGCATCTTTTTTCACATATTTCAGAGACCCCATTGTTTGCTTTTAGAGATGAAATAGTATCAACTGCCAGTCGAGCAGTAGTGCTTGAAAGAAGTTCTTTTAGTCTTTGATGTACATCTATGTCAACATCACTAGTGACCCTAAAGTGATAGGTACAAATAGGCTGCAAAGGTACAGTCAGAGACAAATATACATATATACGTGCATGCACATGAAGAGACAGACAGACATTGGTGTATGTCAATGTCTCGTGTCCCATCCATGAAGTACCAAGCCAATCAACATGATTTTATGGAAAGGAATAGAAGGATAAGACAATGAAGGCATGAAGAAATGTAAAAATGGCAGAAAGCACTAGCAGAAGGATGCAGCTTCTTCAGAGGACAAAGTGCAACGGAGTTGCAGAAGATACACAAGGCATCACATGGCAGCTGAATCACAGTGGGGAATCCTCTGGGCACTTTCAGGTTATCACCATTGATTTAAATTAATACATCCAGCTTCACAATAGGATCACGGTAGCAGCGCACAGCAGCTCTTACAGCACAGCTCTTGCTGACAACATGCTACCCCAAAATCATGTGTACATATGCTCAGGTGAAGTGTTTACATGTGTAGAGAGCAAGTTCGCTTATATAGATTGAAAGCCAGAGGTAGCTTTAGCCACCTTTACCTAGTTTCCTCAACAAAAAGTGTTATCAGCCACCACTAGGTACATCATTGCATATCAGATGACTCTGTTTAACCTCAGCTTTCTTATGATTCACGAAAGTATTAAAAAAGCAGGTATTTTGGATACGTGAAGCCTTGAATTTTCTGTTGCAAAGCCAATAGATATTCTTGCAGCCATTTTACAGCTTTGTACTACCTTAACTGTACAGATGTGTTTTTAGACTCTGAACCAGATACTCCACCTCTACTTTGGTCTTCTTTTTTTTAGTCTTTTTATTGTTTTTGTTACTATCCAACCATGGACTCGCATACCTGAATGATAGAATTGAATGCATTTGTAGCCTTCTACTTCCACACATGTATTTGACCCACAATTTACAAATTTGACCACAAAACAGGGCAATATCAAAACCTTTCAAAACACTTATATAGACATCTTTGCCTGAATATGTAAACCAATTCAAAGGAATGTATCTCGTTTAAGATGGCAAATTTGTGTAATGTCAACAAAGAAATATTGACTGTGGTAACTTAAATAAAAATATCTGGTTAACAGCAGACTCCCCGGAATAAGACTGTTTAATGACTTCGGGGTTTTGTTTTATTCTGGGTTTTTTTAAAACTCGGAAGTGACTGCTAATGGCTACTTCTGTGAGCAAAGCAATCCAAGCAGAACCAGTATTTTTGAGCTCCATCGTAGTTTCTGGATTGCTTTCTGCCAGTTAGATGCTTGATCTAGTATGTAAGATGAGCAATAAATGATGTGTGTTAGCTCAGTTCTGTAGTAACTATATTGCTTGAAACATCATCTCAGTAGTTGTTCTCAGGAGTTCTCCTATTTCAAAAAGGAGAAATAGATTTCCTTCTTAAACCTTAAATTTATAAATTGAGTGATTTGGTAGTAAACCAATGTTATTTTAATATTCCAGTTAAAGAAAGTGTACCCGTGAAAGTGTGGAAATATGAAGACCAGTATCGTGGACGCGAGTTCCCAGGCTTTACCAATTATGGAACGTTTGAGGATATTATAAAAGAGCAAATCGTAGGCCTGGAGGAGCTGGCTCTTGGGATACTGAACAGCGTGATCGGTACGTCCCGCAGGCCACATGAGGCTGTTGCATGGGAGACACTGGTGTACCTCATAACTTTTTCCAGGATAAGCCAACATTCTCACTGCTGAAGGAAGAGCTCTAGCCAGAGTACCTCAGTGTGGGGAAGTTAATCTGATTCAGCCTAGGGGCTTGCTTCTTCTGTACAGCCTCCAGTTCCTGCATGTGGTCTCCAGTATTTGTTAATACTTTTCCCAGTGGCTGGTGGAAGGTAGGTGGTGGTAGAAAGTAACTATAAAAAATAACACCGTAAAGAAAGAGCATAGTAGAAGTACCTGGTGCCAGCCAAGCGGCTTGGTATTCCCAACCCTGGGAGAGTGGCATTCACAAATCTGAACTGGGAACCCAGCTTCTTTGCCAATTCTTTGCATGAAGTTGTATGTATTATACAGTGACTTCTGGGGCTAGGGAAAAGGGTACACAGTTCACCCAGGAAAAATCACCCAAGGAAAAAGTATGCTGTGATCCTATCCCTCCTATTTTTGCCTTAAAAGGCAGCTATGGCATCTGTGCCAGACTCGGTGCTCTCTACTATATACACAAGCCACTCCACCTGGAAAGGGTGCTCCAGGTGAGATGCAGATGTACTTACATGGCTGAGTGATGACACATGTGGTCAGACACAACTGTAAGCACAGAAATTGCTTTATTGAAGAAATCTCAGCGATATTCGGTCTCTCTGGTGTTAAGTGGTTACAGGAGGTCTTTGATGGCTCACACTCTCGGACTTAGAAATCTCATCTTTTATTTGTTTGTATTGGTCATAATAGCATAGCGCATCACTACAGCTGCCTAGCTACTTTTGAATGAATACAGAAAATGAGTACTTTTCCCAAGTCCCACATTGAAAATAGCTTTAAAAAGTCACTTGTTTACCTGACTCTATTTTGTCTGTCTGTTCTTCCCTTAGGACTGGTTGAAGAGAAATTTATGGAACTCGCTAAAAGGCATTTTGAAAATTTTCAAAACCTAAACAGAGCTATTAAGGTGAGACACTATATATAACCTGAGATAAGACAAGAGCAAGACAGAATGACATTTGTAAATACTGTCGTGCTTATAGTATCTATCCTATTGCATTACCCTTATGCAAGCACGAAATTACCTGCAGGCATATGTTTTTCGTAAAATAAACAAGAGTATGAAAATAATAGTATGTTTATAAAGGCACTAATGAAAGTGCATTTTTCCTTTTGGTACAACTTTGATAAGATCTAAAACACACGTTCCTCATTCATTCTGGTCACATTCTTGATGTATGCACAACTCAATGCAAAGAAAATCTGGTATGGCTACCTTGAGGAGTTTATAATTAATTTTAAATTTAAGTTCTGCAATGATTTGCAAGTGTGTGGGTAGCCTCAGAATGCTAAACAGTGTTTTTCCTTCTCTGAAAGGCAAGCCAGGGTGTTAGCCAGTGCAGGAATCTCATTTTTGATAAAAAGGAGCAGCAGCAGACAAGCCAAAAATAATAGAACTATGAGAGAGTTAGAAGACGATTGTTCACAGTTTGGGGGTTTGCGTGTTTTGGGGTGGAGTTAAATTATATGGATGTCACTGAAGGCTTTTTCTCAGAAAGAGCTTTGAAGAAGAGGTGAGAAGCAATGCTGGACAGCCAGGAAGCAGAGCCTACTCACAGGGTACTGCTTGTCAAGGGAACTCAAAGGCAAATGTGAGTGAATAGATGGTTTCCTATTTGACTTGCATGGCCAAACCCTACTGAGCTCCCAGGCCAACCAGGCAACAAGCAACTAAGCTATTTCAGCCAAACGCAGAGGTGTTTATGGAGGGTCTTCAGGTATAACACAATGAAAGGGAGGAAGTTCTGGTAGACCCTGAAGATGAGAAACAAGATGGGATGCTTTCTTAGGGATGCTAGGAAAGCATTTTTAGGGTATTTGAGGATGATTGAAAGAACTTTGCTGCCCCCACAGACTTTTAGGTGGAAGTATCAAAAAGGCCAGAAAGCATCACAGTACTCCAATAAAAGCAAAAAGCACCAGACAGAGGGGGTTAGATGGGGTTGGTTTGCTGACAACAGATAGGAGACTGCAGTTTTTGAGAAGGGCACAGGGGCAACAGAGTTCACATCAGTGCCTGCCGTCACTGCCCACTGCAAGAGGGAGACACAAACAAAATGCATGCAAAAACCAAGGACAGGCTGCAGGCTGAACTCATGGCTCGCCATTGCTGCTTGTTCACATCGACCTTGTATTTTCTTTTGGGGTCCAAGCACCAGGTTTTGACTGACTTCACTCATATTTAAGGAGGGGACAAAACTGCCACATTTTCCTGCCCTTTCACAACAGCAGAACCAGAATCTAAAGCATTACGCCATGTTCCCAAGAGCCAGTCTGGGATTAGACAGTGCTGCGGCAAGGACTGTTGGACACTGTGCTCACTTTGCCATTCCCTGGGGAAACTGCTAGGCACCGGCACCTTTGCAAAAGAAGCAAATGTCTGAGAACTTGTTCTTTTCTTTCCTAGACCAGAATTGAAGACATTAGAGAGAAACAAGCAGCGGAGGCTGAAAGACATATCTGGACCCAGTTTAAAATGGAGAGGATTGTATACAGCCAGGATGACCTTTACATTAGTGATTTAAAATCTGTTGAGGCAGAAGACACTCCCAAAGCTGGCAACAGGAAAGAGCTGCAGTTTGGATCTGTTCTGAATCAACAGCCCTCCTTGGTGCAGGAAATGGTTTCTCGCACGAAGGCCTATTTCAGTGTGAGTTTACAGCAGTTCTTCTGCACCCTGAATGCTACAGCACACCCCTCACCCAGATCTTGCTGTAGTCAGTACGAGTCTTTCACACAATACTACTACTATGCAGGGAACAGTACCCGGAGGGTATCAGCATCTCATCCAGGTACATGCACAGCTTCTGCAGGAATTAATCAGAGCTTCCAACCAGTGATGAAAATGCCAGGGCAAAGCTGGTCTGACGGGCAGTGTCAGCACAGTTGCTGGGGAGAAGTAGTTAGACACTGTGGGATATGGTGATTAGAGAAGCCTGCAGGTTGTTGAAATGACAGCTGGCTCCTAAACCACTTATTAGCTACCCCCCAGCCTGGCATGGCTCCCTGCCATGGCTGCCCCTCGCTAGGGGAATACGCCATCAGAGGTCCTCGTCTCACCCTCCTCCAGCCTTTCATGGAGGAGAGGATGACTCCCTGCCACCTATACAGCCCCATGCCAGTACAGTGCTCTCTTGCTGGCTTTCCTATGGGACAGGTGTCAGAGGGAGGAAAGGACAGTCACTTCCCAGCATGGAAGAGCAGGCAGGATGGGGAGGAGCCCTTTGCCCTGTAATTAGAAATTATTCATATTCAGTTGAGGGCAAGCCCCCCTCTCCACCAAAGGAAGCAACAGTCCTCAAATTGCTTTCCCCACTGCAAGTTTGTCGTAAGGTTTTCAAATAACACTAATTTCCAGAAGCTTAACAACATTATGTACAGCACTTTGGTATCTCGCACAGCACCTGAGAGCTCAGGTCAGCCTCAAGCCTCCCTGCATGTTCCTGCTGCCAGCAGAAAGTGGTGTCAGTGGCTTGCAGTCAGACCTCAAACTAATGCAGCAGGAGGAGTGATAATAAAATGCTACATTAAAATAGATTCAGCTACCTGTAGAGATCAGAGCGTGTGTGCTGTATTGCAGACAGCTCCATAGAAGTTAAGTCTCTGAAGACAAACGGGATGTTTTAACAAAGGATCACGTTAAAGACAGACAGAAAAGAGAACACACAGTATCAGGATTTGCTTTTGATCTTTGTTTCGTAAAACCTCCTCAGAAAGCAACAAGTTCAATATTAATAATGCAGTAAGGTAAGTAGCAGCTCACCTTGAATTTCAATAGCAAGGTTTTGACAAATTCCTGCAATTAAATGTTCAGGCTGCTCAGGCTGATTGAGAGAAAAACACAGGCTTTCAGAGAACAAAAGACAAAGGCAGAATTGTGTAACCTCTTCCTTCCCACTTCACTATACTCTGCTATAACACAAATGTCTTTGATACTAGTTATAAATTTTTGTAAATGCCCTAAGCACCACTGTCAACAAAAGCAAATGCCAGGGCATCATATCTCCACATGACTTATGCAAGGCCAAATACACTTTGACTGAGATGGAAGGCCTTAGGTGTCCATGGCCTTTGAAAATGGCATGCATGAATCTGTGTCACCTATGGCAAGACTGTCAAGATTCTGGGTAGAGTTTGTTTGGCTCTAGAAAAACACCTGCGTTTAAAGCACCGAGGCTCCCTCCCACCACAGTCAGTAGTGCCTAGAGAATACATAAGCTCAGTAAGTGCATTAGCTGACTCGGCCATATTGCTTGCTATTGAATAGATCTCTGCAAGCTAGAAAGCAAAACTAAACACCTAGTCTCAGGTGTTTTTCAGCTCGAGTTCAACCCCATCCTTGTACACAACAGATTTGCAGCCACTGAGCTCCAAAGGTATCTAAAGCCAGAAACACCTTAGACTTCTCTGGAAACTGGCTGCCTACAAATCGGATGTACTTTACCTGATTTTCCCATTTTCAAGCCAGGTGCCACAAGAAGAAAAGAAGATGGCACCACTCAGTTGCAGCCAGCCACTGAAGTTAAGTGCTTACCTGGCACCAAGAGGGCTGGAGGCAGCTCCCCTCTGGCGCTGGAGAAGTTTTGAACCTCCCATCACCAAAAGCACCAGCTAAGCCCCC
Source organism: Falco punctatus (assembly GCF_963210335.1). NCBI lineage: Eukaryota > Metazoa > Chordata > Aves > Falconiformes > Falconidae > Falco > Falco punctatus. The sequence goes on from NC_137581.1 coordinate 79,187,884, forward strand.
AAGCCCTGTGGATGTCTCTGGGGATAGGGGCCCAAAAGGTCTTCTAGGTCAATGTTTAGATTTGCATAAATAACTAGACCAGACAGTCTGTCAGGTTAAACAGAAAATTATCTCATTGAGCTATCAATAGATGTAAAGTAGACACAGTCTAGTCTCACTATTGCTGAAGAGAATTTTCCCTTAAGGCTAAAGCTTACTTCAAAGCTGTCTTACTTAAAAGGACAACCATGTCAGAAACACTACCTGAATACAGGATTTTACCACCTTTGGGAAAAATCACTGTTTCATTGCCTCTACCAGAACGGATTGGTAGTGTTCAGAGAAGACAGGTTTGACGTCAGAAATGGTTCGCAAATACTATTCATCAGTTATGTCCTTATGTAACTCTTGCCAATGACAGCTGGCAGAGCTAAGCAGGGAACAGCCTGCCTCGGGTTTAGTTTGCTGGGGGAAAAAAGCAACAGCTGACTCTCCTGTAACTCAATTTTTAGATCTTTAGACACAAGAGATGAATGGTAAACATTTTTTTGGTTCATAGGAGCACTCACTTCTTGAACAGTAACTCAATACATTTTAAATTCTTACCAGATTACCTAGAGCCTCTTCCTTTTTTAGTTCTTTTTGGGAAGTAAGTCTTCTGCCTTTTTTTTCCCCCATTCTTGCAGGGAGCAAGTAAACGCCTCTCCAATCAGATACCTCTGATCATACTGTCTTTTGCCCTTCACGACTTTGGGGAAAACTTACAGACCACAATGTTGCATCTTTTGCAAGAAAAAGACAAGTTAAGCCATCTCCTTCAGGAGGACAGCGAAGCTGCTAAACATAGGAACTACCTCAGTGAACGAGTTAATCGTCTCACCAAAGCCTGCCAGTACCTGAGGGACTTCTCATTGTAGGTTTCATTTTTCACAAGTATTTTCCTACTCTTGTTCTCCAGCATTATTGAAAAACTTCGTAAAATTCCCTAAAAATGTAATGTCAGCACAGATGTTCAACACTGATTTCGAGAGTTCAGTTCTGCTTTATTTTCCATAATCAGTCATATGCAAATGCCTACCCCTATGTAAAATGCTCCATTGAGGGAGTTGTGATTAAAAAAGTTATCTCATTTTTAAAAATATGCATTATGAACTCTGCACAGTCGTTGAAATTATAAAAAAGCTAGAGCTCTGAAGGTTGCATTTTGTTGTGGGGTTTTTTAATGAGAATGAGAGCTTTCAGGTGTAGCAAACATTGTTTGACTAATTTTCCTAAATAAAGCTTACTGCACAACCCTAGAGAGCCCCCACTTCATTTTGTGTTTTTGCCTCACTATGGTCGTTGTCTTTCCTGCCATCACCTGAAAGATGACTCTGCAAGGTGTCACCACTGTTAAGTCCCAGCCCAGTAGGCAGAGAAGGTGCATAGAGTGAGTATGAAACAGTTTCAGTTTAGAAGAGAAAGAAAGTTAACTTCATCTGATAGGCAATAGGATGCCATTGGTTCTGTTTCTTCTTTTTCGGTTCTCCGATTTGCAGAGAAAAGCCAAGAGGCTCTTTCTTTTGGATGCCTGGAGCATCCAGATTTGGTGATGGATGGGCAATTCAATAGATGGCAAGATCTGGATGTCCATAAGAGATTAATCCACTCAGGATGTTAAACATCGGAAGGGTGTCTCAGCATGTGGCTTGCTGCCTGTCTCCTTCCCCTCCCCAGGGCAAGCAGAACCTTTCCAAAAGCTCTTTGATTTCATGAAAACCAGTGCAAAATAAAATACAGCATGCTGTATTCATGACTTCTCTCACATAGATGATTTATTTTAATGGGCAAAGCTGTGCTTTGTGTAGCAAGAGTAATGTCTACATTCAGCTAAAAAAAGGAGGAAAAAAAAAACCAACAAAAACACACGTACCTGTACCAGTGTGCTATGCAGTAATTTCCAAGATGCTTAAAAGAGAAGGGTTCTCTTCAGACTAGAAATGATAGGGTTTGACCCTCTCACGTGAAACTGCAGCAGCAGATGGCTGACTTCTGTGGCACAGCATTCACCCCAGTACAACATACAGCTTTATTAACCCTATTTAGCACTACAGCCAGTTTTCCACATGTCAGTATTCTGTTTTGCTACTATTGACTTGCAGTGCTGCAGGTCAGAAGCAAAAAAAGAAAACAAAAAAAAAAAACCACAACAGACAAACAAACAAACAAAAAAAACCAAAACCAAAACCCCAAGCAAACCCTGATACTGTAATGATTTAATTTATTTAATTTCTATTTTGAAAGTACTTTAAACTTGTTGGCTACTTCATGGTATCCCCCAAGGCTCACACGATGCTCACGTGCTACTGAAAACATCCTGCGTCTCACACCTAGAGAAGACAAGCAAGTACATATTGCTTCAGGCAGCATGATACTAATAACAAAACAGGGTGTGACTCCTTCAACTCACTGCCTTTTAGGCTAAATTTCCTTATTTAATTCAATTTCACAAGTCAGAATGGTTTCATCAGACCCAGCCGCTAAAGACATCCAACATTCCTGCACATCCAGCTCTCCTTCCCTGAGTTTGTTCAAGGAACTGAGATATTGGACTCAAAACAATCTCTTGGATCACCCTCCTGTGTTGTTTTTCTTTTGCTTTGTTTAAAATAAGACCCTCAAAGCACTTAGGACACTGAATCCAGCAACTGCTTCCAAAAAAATTAAAAATCCAAGCAAACAGATACAAACCACTACTAATGAAGACTAGTTGTTTTTTAAAAAAAAAATATTTATTTGGTGCAGTGTTTACATGGAAGATAATTGCATTTCAGTACCAAAAGTGAAGACAAGACTAGTAGAGTCATTTCATTCAAAAGATTTCTCCTCCTTAAAAAAAAGTGACTTGGTATGGCTTTTTGATCCTCTGTACTATGATTATAAATTATTTTCAAAATCCTAGTTGAAGTGGCCCTCTGATATTAATGACATTTTACTAAAAACATAACATGCAGATACATAAAGGAGAGCTCTAAGGAATTAAAAGCCAAATTTAATAAATGAGGTAGTTCATCTGGTTATGCAGAAACACGGATTTGGGTTTCTTTGTACAAAACAGCCATCCTCTGGACATGCGTCTGCAACCAGAAGTCTATCACTTGCAACACAGCCTTACTGAAATACTTTGCCTTTTGCCCTTCACAGCAGGGAGAGTTCAAGAGTCATCTTGACATGCACAGCCAGGGACCGTACCTTCGGCACACGTAACTCCCTGCTTTCCGCTACAGCACTGCAACATCCCTCTCGGTACCCTACCTTAAGAGTGACTGGCAGGTCTTGCCCCTTTGGGGTTCAGAGCAGCTTAAGGCAGAACGACACTTTTAATTACTGAGACAGTCCTTTGAACAATCTAACTTGGATGACTGCTGTGTCAAGATCCTGAGGATTGTTGACTACCTGAATATACTGTATTTTTTTCCTGTGCTTCTACTGTAGTGCATGAAAACTTCCCTTCATATATATTTCTTTCCCTCTACCACACTCTCATGAGACCCCACCTGGAGCACTGTGTCCAACTCAGGGGGCCCCCAACAGAAGCAGGGCCTGTTGGAGTAAGTCCAGAGGAGGGCCACAAAGACGATCAGAGGGCTGGAACACCTCTCCTGTGAATAAAGACTAAGAGATTTGAGGTTGTTCAGCCTGGAGAAAAGAAGGTTCTAGGGACACCTTACAGCAGCCTTCCAGTATCTAAAGGGGCCTACAAGAAAGCTGGAGAGGGACTTTCTACAAGGGCATGTAGTGATAGGACAAGGGACAATAGCTTTAAACAAAAGAGGAAAGACTTAGATTAGATACGAGGAAGAAGTTCTTTACTGTGAGGGTGGTGAGACACTGAACAGGTTGCCCAGAGAATCTGTGGATGCCCTGTCCCTGGAAGCATTCAAGACCAGGCTGGATGGATGGAGCTTTGAACAACCTGGTCTAGTGGCAGGTGTCCCTGCCCATAGCAGGGCAGTTGGGACTAGATGATCTTTAAAGGTCCCTTCCAAACCAAACCATTCTGAATCTATACCAAAACCCATTCTTTTCTTTTTAAATTGCTAACCAGCAGCTCAGAGGTTCAATGTTCACATTACTTAACATTTAATTTAAAACACTACTAAACAAACTGTCTCAGTATCCTGCCACAAAAATCTTAAATTAAATTGTGATTAAAATTGCTGTTGTAAGCCTGTACCTGATTATCAAGTGAAAGTTACTCAACTACAGAGAGACATTTCAGCAAGCAGTTGACAGAACAACTTTCTGCCAGGCACCACAAGAAGAAAGGTGCTCATTGTGATAATCCTTCACTGATTAAGATCAGTCACTGTAGCCAGCACAGAACCGAGTGTACAATTCTTCATGTTATTTTTAAAAAGCAAATTCAAAAGAGGAAATAAAAAAATCATTTGTGAATAAATATCCCAGGCACCCATGGCTTCATTTATTCTTGTTCTCAGAAACATCAATCAGCAAGAAGGACAGACAGTATTGTCATCTGTTTGCCTGTTTAAAAAAAAAACAAACAAAAACCAAAGGTTTAAAAGTTCTGCTGACAGGCTGACAGACTACCTTACCAATTACTTGGATGCTTCTCAGCAGAATAGCTTCATTAGCAGACATGTCACATGTACTTATTTTTATAAATAAAATAATTTTTTTATTTGGGACATTTAAAATTATTAAAACCACCCACCAAATATTTTACCTGCATATTTTTATAAATCCAATCTGTAAACACAGTCATATTCCCATAGACTCCAGGTCTATTGGGACTAGCACAGCCAGTTCCCCAGCTGGTATCTCCAACCAGCCACCACACAGAGTTTTTGTTAGTTACTAGCGGACCTCCACTGTCACCCTGCACAAAATACAAGCATATTATTAGTGACCTGGCCACCAGGAAGGATGCAATCCATTTCACTTCAGGAATACAGTTTAAGTTTCAATAAAAGCTAACCACCATTTTAAGAGAGTCACTAAAAAAAAAAAAGCGATGGCAATTACAGATTAAATGATGGCTGCTTGCAATAGGGATGAAAACTGTTTGCCCAAAGCACTAAATGAGATAGGCATTACCGACTTTCTTGTTCACAAGCGTAAGCCTAGGGTATTGCCATGATTATGAAGAGCATTCGCTCACTTCCAAGTACCAGATAACAAAACATCCTCGAAGCATTAAAAAAAGACTGCCTCGCCCTCTCTGGGTGTTCAGTGAGAACTTGGCACTTGGCAGCCATTCAGAAGATGATACAAAAGCTCTCCCTTTTAAAGGGATGCACCACGAAATTAACCAGAAGCCCCACCAAAATGTTAATTATTTTTAAGTAGGATCTGTTTGTAGTTAATAGATAATTAAAAAAGACTACTAGTAAGACCACAAAAATAATGAGATTGTTATTAGGTGTTAATTAGGAATAATTACCTGACAGGAATCAACTCCTCCTCCTAGATATCCAGCACAGATCATTGTAGGCAAAATCATGCCATTATAGATAGAGACAGAATTACACCTAGAATGTTCTATTAAGGGCACCATAACATAATTTAAGTTATTTGATGTTTTACCTAAAATTGAAACATGCACAAAAACAGACAAAGAAAAAGTTAGAACAACATCATATTATGTTGCTATTACAGATCCCAGCAACTAGCACTGTTCAAGGTGAAATGAACTTACTAGAAACATCAGGATGGACACAAAATGTATGAACCATTGCACAGGGACAACCGTGACATCGAAACTCCCTTCCAAGAAGTCAGTGAGTTACCCTACTTTGCTGTCAGTGCAAAGCAAGAGAACATGGCACCTACCTGCCTACTCCAGCCCCAAATCAACTCTGAATAACTGTGTTATCTACAGGGCTATTAAACGCACATGAAGTCTGCAAGAGGCGAAGAGGACCTTCCCACAGTTTTATGGTCTAGCGCAAGCTTCCAGCAGTTCCCATACTCAGGATCCAGCTTCCCCGACACACAGCTCCACAAATCCAGTACCTTCTCATACTGGAAGACACCTTTCCTCCCTTTCCTTTTCACTTCTTACAGGCTTAACTTGCATCATGCTATTTTAGCTTTCCACCAAAGGACAGGCTCCTGCCCTCTCCCACATCCACAGAGGAGTGGCTTGGCATACAGTTACCCTCCTTACAGGAGATGTGGCCCTGCTAGCAGGAGCACAGGATTGTTTCCTGTGTGAATAGTTCTGGCCCCCCATACTGATTTGAGGTTCCTTTCGGTCTGCTGAATGCAACACATCGCAACTTGCTTTGAGACAGAATGCCCTGTGTAAATATGTAAATGGGTGAAAAAATAGCATATCAACAGATCTGGCTCAAACTGCCCAGTCAGCTCATCCAACAGTTATTCGCAGACTGAAGAGGACTGGTTTATGTAGAAGACCAAAACATTCCAGAGCCACTCTTTACCTCCTTGGTACTCTGCTCCCCACCCAGATATCCAGCACTGCTGATTAGGCTGGAACATCATTCCTGGATTAGGCAGACAAACTGGCCGTACAGTATCTACAAAACAAACACGGTAGCATCAGTAATCCCAGATGTCCAGACATAATTCAAAATAAATGTATATGAAATATCTCAACACAGCCACCACTTCAATACCTATACACCACCCATTTTCTCTGTACTCTACCTTCCTCGCAGACAAGCAATACTGTGCAATGCATGCAGCGGCAGAAAGCTTACCAGCCCCTCTTTACCAGATGGCTACCTAATCCTCACCTCAAAATGAGGAACAAGCACAATTAATTGTTCTTAGGTCAATTCGACCCGCTAACTAGAACAATTAACACCAGCTCTTCTGATCAGTAGAGGACAAAGAAGAAAAACTTCCGACAACTACTTCTCTGCATTCTCTTTGCAAAACTCTGCTGAAAATAATCACGCAAGCAGGATTCAATACCTATACACAAGAAGTGTCAAACAAAAACCTGGCAGACAATCTCCCTGCTCTTAGGAGCAGAAGAGACCCTCCAGATTACTACTAATAGCTTTAAACTGATGCACTGAAATATAAAAGACCTGTACACTAAAACCACTTCAAGTAATGGTTTGTCCTCTATTTTTCACTGATTGCTTACAAACAACCTACATCTACTTTTAAGAAAGGAACATTTTCTAACATTTGTCTGTGGTGGTGTTGGTTTTTTTCCCCAATTGTTATTTGGCATAACTTGGTTTAGTCTAGTCAGCTGCTCCACCATTATATTCGGAGTCTGCACATACAGGAATGGCAAAACTTAAGCACTATACAGCGTTCCGGCGTAAAAGTGAACTGTTGAGATGACCCTAAACTCCCTTATCAGGCACCACATTTAAATAAATCCTACTTAGAAAATCAAAGGGTGTGCCCTCTGTCTCTACCCACATTTTTTGTTCTTCCCATATCACAAGGATTTCTTGACGAACTTCAGTATTTTTAAAAGATGTGCTCATTGGCCATTGGACTTTTGCCTTAAGAAGAGCAGAATACATACCAGTAAAACTCAGCAGTGTTTCTAACTTCATAAGGGCAACATCATTGTCTTTCGAATCTGTATCATAATCTGGATGGGAAATTATCTGTTGCACTCTGTATCCGTTTCCTAAGAGCATCTCATCCTGATTCAGAATCCCAGCATAAACCCTCCAGCTGTACGGGTCAGAAAATCGTCTACAGAATAAACAAAAGATTAGAATGTTTGATTCTCTGATAGTGAGCCACGGATTATAACCTTCAAAAAATTGTCTTCAGAAACAGCAGCCAAATGCACATGCAACCAAGAACGCACATGCATGTGACTACCATTTCTGAAAAACAAGGTAAATAAATTGCAAGACATCTGACTTTGGGAAAGCTTGACTCTTGATTTCATAAATATATCAAAATCTTTGAAATGGGTTAAGTATCACTATCACTCAACACAGCAAATTATAGTCTGAGACCGCAACACTGAAGTCTATTGATTTCCAAGGCTGAGGGATCAAGCAGTTATTTCTGAAGTCTCACATGTCAGCGGTATCACTCGCGTGTACTATCCAAGGCACTCAAGGGCAGCAGAAGGCAATTATTAGTAAAAACATGATCTAGTGAAGGAATTTCACTAACATGAAAATGCCAGGGTTGTTTTGTTCGGTTTTGGTGTGTTTTTTTTTTTTAATGTTAAGTATGCTAACTAAATGTAATTTAAACAGTCTCTCTTGCTCCAGCAGTTTACAAATGCTCAATACAAAAAACTTCTCAGAAGTGTTAAAACTCCCTCCAGAACTCCAAGGCAGTAGTGCTTGCGAGTCATCCCCCCTCCACAAAAAAAAAAATTCAGGACTGAAAACGAGTTTTTTTGCCAGCTACAGCTTGCATTTTGGTTGCCTTTCCTAAAGTTTTTGCATACTACAGAGCTTAAATCAGAAAACAAAGCAGGGATAAGATCATCACATAAAAATAAACACTTGCATTCCTTTCTCAAGGTTAAGGGACAAAGTTATTTTTCCCTGGCTTAGCCTCAAACTGTGATCCAGCCAACCAACCATTAAAAATGGTTTTACTTAGTGGGTTTTCCCTCCAACAGGAGCAGCCACCTTTTAAACATATTCTGACACCGTACACAAGGTACCACAACACCTCAACTCTCCTTTATAGGTTAAAAGTGTACAAAGCACCAGCTATTTTTCTTGTTGATGCCCATGTAAAGTGCTCCTTGGATAGGTATAAATCTACCTTTAGTACTGACTTGGGCTTTACTACCCTGTGGCATGAAGATACAAGGAAATAAATGGCACAGGCATCTTTAAATTGATCATATCTACAGTTGTGCAATATTTGAAGGTTTGGGTGGTTTTTTTTTCCTTTTCTTTGTTTTTCTTCACAGTGTTAATTCAGCATCTTCATGAAAACATTGTCCTGCCTGGCATTAAGTTTGGTACCTTCAGTTTACCTCTTAAATTGGGTAGGTATCTATGCCCAACACCACCATCCAATTTACTTTCCACCTTTAACAAGTAAAGTAAGATTTTCGTCCTGTAGAAAGCAGACAGATGAACTGCAGCCAGTCTCCTCCAGAAGAAATTTTCCCTTACTACTTGAAAACCATACTGCTACGTAGACAAAAGACTGCACACCTAGCACCTGCATTCAAGGCAGAGGGGGGGAATGGTATTTAATTTCTTTTTAAAGCAGAAAGTTGGGAGACTTAGGTAAATTTGTGCATTTCAGCCTGAAGCAAGAAAAACTGCTGTTCCAGAGACAAAGGAATGAGCTGGTCACTCTGGTGCCCCATGGGGTCAAGACTCACCCTTCCACGCAGTGCGCCGCTGTCACTATCCACTGACGGGTGATGATGGAGCCCCCGCAGACATGGGTGCCATGCACATGGAGGCTGACCTGCCACGGCCACTGTCCCGGCACCGCTCCGCTGCCACCCACAATTCTGTTCATAATGTTCACGTTCTTAGTGGGCAGGCCACAGTCTAAGGAGTCAGTTACACACAGGCATCAGTTAAAGAGCGAGCTGGTCTGGAAGATGGCTTCTGCAGCTCAGGCTTCGGAGCACAGACCCCGTGTCCGATCTCTGCACTGCTGGCTTTCAATACGCCACAGCTTGGGCCCCTGCCCTGGACACCAAGAGCCCAAGTCTCCCATAGCCTGGAGCCCTTTCACATTGAAAACATCAAGATTTGGCAACTGCTGCCCTCGGTTCACCACAAACCAGTGGCTCATTACACCTTTAAGCGTGGTATTAAGGCACCTCTGGCAAGCCCCAGAGACAACCGCCTTTGTGTTGTGCAACAAAACAGATGACAGCCAGGAGTCACCTTGTCAAGAAGGCACTGCTCCCCCCGTGGGCACGTTGCAGGTGCACCACAGACATCCCACCATGGCTGCTGGGTGAGGACTACAGAGCCTCACTGCAACAGAGTCATTTAAAGGGACCGGTGCAGCAAAGACAAAAGTAACTCCTTGTTTGTCTCCCACCCTGTTCCTTAAACTGTACCGTTTGAAAAATGGGAACCAGATTTTAATCATCTGCCATCAAAAGACCGTAATTATTTATGCAGATTCAGAAGGATTTTCCATCCATAGCATTTCAAAGCATGAACAAGCATAAGTTTGAGAAACACAGTCACTTACCTACACAGCGCAGAGAAACCACATTTCCTGATGCACAGGAATCACTGCAATAGAAATAAAAAAACCCAGGATTTTAGACACACAATGAAGCAAATGGTGGGTAAAATTCACCCTCCAGCTGCTTCCTACCCTTTCCAGCTACGTGCCCTGCCTTCACCCACATCTTCCTGGCTGAGGGTTCTTCACTCTCTCCAGCTACCCTGCCAGGAACCATATGGCCTCCACCATTTCTGGCATTCACCAGAACTGTCATGTGGAAGACTGCAGTCACCAATACAAAAGGTTTGTAAGCCTATTGAGGAGCAAGATGAAGAACAGCATGAGAAAAAGTTGAGCTGATTTTATGAAGTAGTTGTAGAAGACTAAACAAGGGAGCAACAGGAACTTTGCAGGCACAGCAGTCTACAGGTTTAGAAACTAGACACTTCCGAGTTGTTTAATGAGAATAAGAATGATACTTTCCACAGTGAAAGTGTGTGTTCACATGACAAATAAAAAAAAACCGCACCAGCTGCTGTGAACGTGTAGCAGCTGGTAGCTATTGTCACCATACAGAAACTCCTGTTGATAGTCAAAGAGCCTTAGAAAGGTATCTTTGACATGGCAACCTTCTAGACACCATGGAGAAAACAGGATGGGACATCTTGCCTTTTAAAAGAGAGGAAGGATGGAAAAAAGACAGCTGTGTTTTTAAATAGAAGGGACAGCCCTTGTTGCAATCAGATTAAAAACGAAGTCTCTTTCCCTCTAACAATCCCCACTGAAAGATGTACTTGCATTATGCTATGGGCAGAAGCTACACCTTTTACAACAGCTAAAAGACCCCTGATTAAAGGGAAGAAGTTTGTATTAAACAAAGATACCTGTTATACAGCTTTTTGTACAAGTCTATATTCCCAGCACTTGTGTTCAGCTTCATGTAGCTCTTAGAGCCGACTTCAGTTGCTACTCCTCGACTATAGTAATACGTATCCCTGCAAAACAGAAAGTACATCATGAAAACCCGGTTGTTTCATTTTCAAGCAAGCAACAATAAACTGTGCCAAGCTAGATGATCTGATATGAATAACACCAAAAAACATGTTTTTGTTTTTTGGTTGTTGGTTTTTTGTTTTTTGTTTGTTTTTTTTTTAATGAAACACAGAACCCTAGTGGTGTAGTACAGTGTCAGAGATCCAGGTTCTTTAAACATTTTTCAAGTTCCATTTCCCATCAAAGAGTTTCTAGATTAAAATAACATTTTTATCTAATATGCATGCGTGATAGAAATCTTCAGCCTCACAAAACAAAAAAAGATGAAGACATGCCTTTGCTGGTACATTTACACAACATAGCAAAGTCCAAGTCCAGTAAGTCATGACAGCCACATTTCTGCGGGATGGCAAGAGGGGTATCAAGTGCTGCTGTCCTGCCAAGCTTTCTAGCTGAGGACCAACTCTGCATAGTTGCTGCTGGGCTGTCTTACTGGAATTGGAACTACTGGGGTCATTGCTCGTTCAGAGACCTGAATTCAGACCACCACAGTGCAGCACGGGCACACACAAGTTCTGCCTGCCTGGGCAATAAATTCACTGCATTACTCCACACACAACAGAAGACAGTATTTGCCAACTGTATCACAGAGAGGCAAAAATCAAATATTTCAACCACAGAAGAATTTAGGCTACAGTGTTATGTGGGGAGAACATGGGCAGCACTCAGGGGCATAATTATTTACAGCAGTCTTCCATACAAGCTGGTGTTATTTGTGTCCTCAGAAGATCAGTGTTTTCCATGTAATACTGGTGATGACAGATTAAGTCAGACTGCATGTTACTGAGCAATTATAATGATCTGAAGCAAGCTCTGGAAGATGGCTGTGAATTAATGTATTGGATACAAGTGACCCCACCACCTACCTACTGCATGCATGCCGGTCCCTGTCACTTGTTGAAGCAATGTTTTGGTTTGATTCTCTAACAGCTGCCATCATTAAAATCAGACTGACCTGGGTTCACACAAACTAGATTGCCAGCTGCTTTTTGTTTGAGATATGCACTCTTAAAAACAGCAAGATGGAAATTTTAACCTTTCTATGTATGTGCAAAGGCTGACAAAGGTTAGACTTACACACTGTAGCCCATGTCTTTACATGCAATCCTCCCATAATCATCATTCCAGTCATCTTGACAAACAGGATACCAGGATTTGCTGACAGGTGAATAAACTTGCAGGATAAAGTTTGGTCCAAAAAGTCTAACTGCCAGAAAAGGAAGAAGTAAAAAGAAACCAAGAACACCACACGCTATATTACCACTCTTTCTCTACTTAAAAAGTATTGCTACCTGTAACATATGCTTGTTTGTATAACTAGTGTTAATTTAATGCTGTCTTCTACTCAAATTCTGAGTAAATATCAAGTAGACAGAAATATCACAATGACTTAATCCTTTTGTCTAGGTAATTGAAAAGAACTACCAGTTTAAAACTGCAAGTGTACAAAATAGTGTTCATCTTTTCATTTCAGCTTTTATGCTCAAAATTCTCTTTCAGTCTACCACTGAGGAAGATTGCAATAGCCAATCTTTTCTTACCTTTTATCTATACAATGATATATTTCTTAATATATCATGTATTGTGTATAAATAAAATACAATCTATTGTAATATATTTCGTATTACATATGAATATGCTGAATTTATTCAGAGAAGCACTTGTAGAGCAAGAATGCAAGAAGGAGCAATTAGCTCTGACATTCCATGCCCCATTATGTATTTATCTGCACAAAAATATAAAATAGCTCAAGCAAAAGAACAGATTGAACAAGCTTCTCCAAAAATATATTATTCAACTAAATGGAAAGAAACAGCTTTAGAGCGTATGCCAGTAAATGCTAACCCTGCAGGAGGCATGTGCAGAATAAGTTTCTCAAAAGAGAAGAGCAGCACAGCCAGAGTTTTCCAGAGTGGCACTGGCATAACAGAGGTGTTAGAAACAACATGCTACACCTTTTGAATGAACAAATGAATAACGTTTCCACCTTCAGCTGTGCCCTAAAGCTTCCCTCGGCATATTTTCAGTTGCAACCACTGATCAGACCAGGCTTTCTAACACAAAGGAGTTATGAAGTAGCTGAAGTACTATTGGGAGAATAAGGAATGCAAAATATGTGGAAAAAGACAAGCCTGACTGAAGACCACCGGATTTATGTTATCATCTCAAGTTCCACTAAGAAGTCAACGATGATGGTTCATTCCAGAGACAATGTTAGATTCAGTTTTGCACAAACCCCATTCAAATTAAAAGGCAGTATTTATAAAAACTCATTCAATGTTAAGCCAGCTCAAACCTTCAAGTCAGTCATTTTGTTTCAGCCTTTTGATTGGACTGGAAACAAACTGAGTATCTAGATATAGCCTTCAAAGCACTCAAACATCCTAAACCATTTTAGAGATATAACTGAAGCTAAAACGGGTTGTAACTTAGGCAAGCTTTGGATAAGGCAATATGCTCAAAAACTCCTGCAGCTGGCTGAAGGCCCCCCACCTCGACTGCTGGCACTCACCACAGCGGGTTTCATCCTCTCCGTTGGGGCAGTGGCTCACCCCATCACACCACTGCGAGGGTGGCATGCATACTCCTGAAGATCCACACTCTATTAAGGAGCCAAGACAACGATTCTCTACTGTGGGGAGAGAGCAACATAGCCATTAGGCTGACCATCAACTTAGCCTCAGGTGTCTACTGCCAGCTCTCGAGGAGTACACCACTTCCACAGAGCAAAACATCAGAAAGAGCTCAAACTCAGAGATGGGAGGAGAGGAGACCTAGCCTGACACAACAGAGGATGTATTGCTCTGTCCTTTACATCACTTGTCAGATTAAGTCAGTTATGCAGCTGATTGGATTCTGTCCACCGCCTCCCCTGAATAAGCAAGCACCATTAGTTGTCTAAAAGGAGTCAGCTTTACACTGACAAAGCATAACACTTGCAAACAGAAAAGGAGGAAGATTACTCCAATTACATCCTTTTGCTGCCATTTAAAACAATATTACATTCACCTTGTATAAATCAAAGTGAGAAAAAAAACCCCTAAGAACACAAATGTCATCCTAAGTTTTAAATGAAATCCTTTCTCTCTTTCTTTTGCTGCACAGAACAGAAAGGAGAGGCTCCTAAAAACAGCAAATTGTTTTTCCAGTTTCCTTTGAAAAGTGGCTTTCATTGAAAGGGAACTAAGATAGCACAAGACAAACTTCACCTGAGCCAAACAGAATTACCCTAGCACAGCTTCAGAGCTCATTCACCCCAGTTGGGGATGACTTCCAAGGTAAACGTATCATCTGTGGTACAGCTTACAGTGGCGAGACGGGCTGGGCTCACACAACATTAAAACACTTTCAACACAAAAGCCTCAGAAACAATTAAATGGATGTGAATTACTTCTGCTCCAAAAGAGATCCCATTTTTAACAAAATAAAACATCTCTTGATCATTTGTGCTCTTGCAGTGAAGGTATATAGATTTACTTCAATCTCCTTCCTCCACTTGAAATTAAGTGAAGCTCAAATCTGGAACAGTTCCATTTCAGAAAGGACGCACAGCAGTGACTTCCCTAATGACATGCACCACAGAATGTGTTGGCCATGCACGGTCATGTGCCAGCTTCCCTCAGTGCAAAAAACCTTGCAAGAGGTCAAACTGCTCATTACTAACAGCTACAGTGCTGTACAGTTGTATTGCACCAGCTTTTGCCAGATATTGAAGCTTTCCAGAGAAGCCACCTGAATTAGCCACTCCAGAAGAGTCAAAAAGCTGATGACATCACTTAACATCAAAAACATATTTACTTGATGAAGGAAAAGGATAATGACAGCAGCAATATTCATTAAAAAGAAAGAAAAAAAAAAACAAACCACAAGCAAAACTGAGCCATTAAGAAGCAATACCAATTCATCTCTCAGGAGGCAGGTAAATGAAGACTTTCCTGTCCTTAATTCAGCATAAAATGGAAGATAAGAATGTATATTTCTAACTTTACAAGTTAAATAAAATCTTTTCTTTCAGAATAAAAAAAAAAAATGAACCTTACCAAAATACCAGATGAAGAAAGCAGCAATTGCACAACAAATGACTGTTAAAATGGATAATATGACGACTATGATTTTCTTTACACCTGAATTGAAAGCAAGGAGAAAAAGAGAAATTAGGTTCACAAATCAGGTGATTTCCAGCCACCAGCACTATCTATTTCCTTGACATTAAAAACAGATGTTTTGCCAGACAGACTTTTCTCCACTCTACCACCCTTCCTCCAAATCGCTCAGGTTTCTGTTCACTGGCATCTCAGCCAGCTATTACTTTTTCACCCATGGGGAGATGGCTCCTGCAATACAGGAGCTGGAAGAGAAGATCCCTTTTGTTATCTTACTTTGGAAGTTCTTACGTCTAAAATTGTAAGAAATCCCAACAAAACTTACTTGATGCACACGTTCTCCTGGACGAATGTGCTACTGGCCTACTCGACTGATGGGTAGCAACCCTTGGGACATAGCTTGGCACTGACGGAGCATTTGTTGAGAAGTACTGTGGATACGGGTTAGCACCGGCTGTCTGCCTGGCATAATAGACATTTTCTGGCTGAAAGCCATGATTTTCATAGTATGGCTGTGGACTCTAAATGAGAACATTCCGGGGAAGGGAACAGGAGAAAATGAAAAAACAAGAGGCAAGACCGCAATTAGGGCAAAGTAAGTTTCAGATGCCATTTCCATTCAGAACCCTACTAAGTAATTCTGGCGATGCTGAAATATACCATGCATGCATACACATACTAGTGACTCCAATTTACATGCTTAATACCTTGTACTTTGAATAATAAAAGTAACAGAGAGTGAGACTGGAAGGCGTATGAATAGACCAGTTTCCTGATCCAAAGTAACTCAACCTAAGAAAGATTCTTGAGCCCAGCCCTCCCACTGGCGACACAAACCACTGCACTGGAACATCTGATGGTAGAAATAAGCAGCACGGACAGTTTTAGGCTTAGTACCATCATCGAAAGAAATGCTGACAAGTAACAGCCTTTGTGTCTGTAGCCGTCCAGGTCTAGGATAAATGCTTACTGCCCCATTTTGCCCCATGACAACACCAGATATACCCAGCTATTTCTGAAATGCACGGGCCTACAACAGGTTCTGGAATATTTATCCCAGAAGAGCTTTAAGAACTAATCAGAAGCCATTTCAACCTATCCCTCCAAAATAAGCTTTGAAAGCACCAGGAGTATCTGAGCACTTGAAATGCTAGCTAATTCAAGCCTCTTATACACTGTGAGGCAGGTGTCTTTCCCTTTTTGCAAGAAAGGAAACACAACAAACACTTCACATTTTAAAAGGCTTGTTAACCAGAACATCACTCAATAAGCTGTTACTTGTAAAGAAATAACACCTCATTAAAAAAAAAAATAAATAAATCCCTTTCATTACTTACTACAGTAGAGGTCATCTTTCCTTTGTCAGCAGTACCAAAACAATTCAAGTGTTTGGAAGTAAAGTGTGAACCTATATTAAAAAAAAAAAAAAAAAAACAACAGAAAATCACAACCAGAAGCTCTGTCCACATTTCTTGTCAGTTTTCCCTTTGGAAAAATGCCAAATCTGGAAGGAAAAAAAAATATGGAAGTATTTCAAGAGACAGTACAAATTAAGGCGCAGCATGAAATCAGATCTCAGTAGCCTCTCAATACAACCTTGAGGATTATACAGTGGCAACTATTCATTAACACGAGCTCCACACACACTGAGAAGATTAAGTTAGTGTTCACTCTCACTGACAGAATGAGAGTTAAAGAATATCCTGGCAACAACCCACATGGTGTCAGTACCAAGTTCAGGTCCTCCTGCCTCTCTCAACACTTACTCATGTATCACTCTGAGGTTTATGACACAGAAACAAGAATGTGAACAAAGCATCAGGAAATACAAATTCAGCTAACTCATTTGATAATGCCACAGCTATCAGCCCTACAAGTCATATCCTTTTCACTCTTCCACATTGCAAACAGTTGTTTTCTTGGTTGTGTGTTGCAGCCAAAACCAGAGAGAAGCACAGCAGGGAAACAATATTCCACACCAATATGAAAGTTTTTCAAATACAGTAAGAGGAGCTACATCCACTGTTTCAAGCATATAGCAGTTTATTTTGAAGTTAAACATTAACATTAAGTAAAACCACAGAACAGCAAAGACAAAAGAAACGTAAAATGTTTGCCGCCACAGTTCTAAAACAAGCAGTTATACACCTCCACAAGCAATCATTTTAATAAATAATTTAATCTATTGAGTCCTCTCATAATGTTACTCTATATTAAAAAAAGCCTTAGGAAGTGCCTCAGCCACACACTGAGAAATACCTTTCTGCAGCTTGCAGAGCAGTACCCTGCACACAGGCACACTGCCATGACTCCTCTTGAAAGCCACAACTATAAAGATCAGTTGCATTAAGACACAGCATAATTCACCTCCAAGTATAAGGTTATGTTTCAGAATCTGCACCAATGTGTCACCTCACCAAAACTGAGCTTCAAATGTCTTTGAAGCAGATTGGCATGTTGAGCGTGCCAATATTTCATGACAGTTCAGGCAGGCTAATTCCGGTATTTGCTTCTTAGCGCTAGCAAAAAAAAAAAAGTAATAATGCACCATTGAACTCTTATTTGTGTGGCAGAGAGGTGAAAAACAAGTCTTACTCCTACTTACAGTAAGTCCATCAGATTGGTGACTAAGGCTTCAGGACTTCTGCTTTATGTCGCATCCATTCTTATCCAGCTCTTCACAGCAGTTGGGAAGTACAGGTCTGCTCAGACTTAGAGGACAAGTAACAAGTCACAGGAAGATGGGTTTGTCCCTTGTTATCTGAAAAGAATCCCTTGTTATCTGAAAAGGGGGGGGGGGGGAAGAATTAAGAAGTTTAGTGATGGCAGACAGAAGTGGTGATTCTGAAGTAAGCCAACAGGTACTATGACTAAAGAAAAATCCAAGTATTTGTTAACATTAATATTTGAAAGGCTTTGCAAATTGGCAGGTGACAGTCTTCCTCAGTCTTTTTGAGTTTTTTTTGGGGTTTGGGGTTGGTTTTTGTTGTTGTTGTTGTGTTTTTTTAAAATGAACTGAGGAAAAAAATACCTCTGTTGCTTAACTGGCTTTGAACCACCACTCCCAGTTTAGCTCTTATTAATTAGAAGCTGGATGGGAAAGAGATTAACAATTTTTCCATTATCATGCCACGAAACACAGGGAAGTCATAAGTACATACATTTTCCAGCGTATTAAAAACAGATTAAACCAAAACAACTGGGGTCCTATTAGTCTGTAAACGTTTAAGGCAGAAATTGATGTGTAGCATCCAATAATGACATAAGCTAGCTTTCTTAAAAACACACTTCAAAAATTTTTACAAATATATCAAGGATATTGCAACAACTTCACAGGTAAGGAAGCTGGGTCATGGAGAAACAGACCAACCTGTCAAACACTCCTCATCCCGACAACTTTAGGGCTAGAAGAGACTAGTCTGTCTTATCTCAGTCCAATACTCTGGCCCGTAACTCACCTCACATGCATCAGAGAAATTTAAATAAATCCCATAAAAAAGTGTCATAAAGCCACTCTGGTGCAGAAGACTTCAGCAGGAATGCACTATCCTTCCCTCCCACTGCCAGTCAATCCTCCAGATGTCTGCCAAGCTATAATGGCACTCTACTGGGTATATCTTAAGAAACAGATCTCAAGAGTCCTTTAAAGTGAGCTGGTGGAGTTAAAGTGCACCGAGATCCCCAGGAAAGAAAACCAGGATGGAGCTCACCCCCACAGCAGGCTTGAAGGTATAAGAGACAGGACCCAGGGAGCCAGAGCCTTGCAGGTCAGCTTAATAACATCTTCTGGCTTTGGAAAAAGTATAACCAAATAACGAAAGGGACCCATTGCTCATATGCAGCTAAGCTGCTGAATTTCACGAACTTCAGTTTACTCCAGTATGGATGAAGCAGAATCAGCATTTGGACTTCCAGCAACACAGAAGGCCCAAAATCAGGTATGTTTTTGTTTCACAGCACTGAAAGTAAAGAAATAATGCTACTCTTTCTAATGACAGCTAATAATAAGAATATAAAACATATAGCTGTTATTGACATAGTATACTGATGAATACAGTGAAACCTCACAGCTCGCAGCTATTGCTTGAAATATCTTACCTTCTTCTCACATATGCCTTAGGAGCGTTATAATTAAAGTTCTGTCATGGATCATTAAGATTAAAAAAATACATCATTTTTTCCAAAAAAAGTTGACAGAATAAAAACAAAACAATAAAAAAATCTAGAATATTAGATTAATTGAAAACAAGTTTAATCCAATAGCGCTTTTTTTTTTAGGTTTTCTATGGATTTCTGCAAATCTCTTCTCTATATTTAAGCAAAAGTTCCAGTAAAGTTGATCTGTACTTCATTTGATAACATCCTACTTAACTGAATATAGACTACTAGTCCCCCAAAAGGCTTGTTCTCCTCCCTACCAGTGACAGACACTGTCCCTGAGCAGGAGAAGCACCAAGCACAGAGCTGTGCTGCTTGGCTGTAAGTGGTCCTCATTGCCACATCCTCCTAAACCCCTCACCTCACTACTGGTGGGTGAAGGTGAGCCTCTGCTTTCACATCCTTACAGCAGCATGAGGTCATGACTCCTTTATACTGCGTGTCCTTCACTAGCCAGCAGCCAACATCCCAAAAAGGCAACAGAAAGGCAAACTCCAAAGATTTAACTGTGATTTTGTTAATGAAACCAGACTTGCTGGCTTTTACCCTAGTTCTCTGTGCAAGAAATAATGGCACTTCCTTAGTGCGCACCATGTGATAACGGTTAATTAAGAGCAGTACCATGCTTTGGAAGCACAGCGTTCCACAAGTACCACCAGCTATATTAGTTTCCACAAGCTTTTAGATAGAGATCACTATGTGTTGTTTCCATGCCTAAGTCAACAGGATGGAATAACTACCTTCAGATATCCTAACCCTGTGAATTCAACTTGGCCAATGAAACCAAATTTATATTGGCAACAGTATACTTCCTGCATTTACATATTACTTCAATACATATTTTGTGCTATTTCCTGAAATAGAAACACAGTCAGCTCTTTGCTAAGCTCTATGACAGGTATCAATAATTGAAAAAACACCACCAAGAACCCCAAACTAGTTCTTCAGTTAGACCTACGTAAAAGCAACCACGTGCAAGTAAGATGGGAGAGGACAGAACAGTAAAAAGCCAAGTGTATGAAATCAAGTTCAGCTTCTAAAAGTAGGATGCATAAAAGCATCCACTCTGCATCAACACTAACTCTGTGCCACATCCAAAAAAATTGGCAGTTCCCTTTATCCAGATAAAGAAATACAGCACATGCAAATGAACAAAATGGCAAAACTTTGCAAAGATAGCAAATGAGTAATTCCAGTGCAAAGCTCAACTTCAGAAAAGGGCAAGTCAACAATTACAGCTTTTGTTGATGACACTAGAAAGGAAGTATGCTTTAATTATTTTCTTCCCAACCATTTTATGGCCACGAAGTTTCAGTAGCGTAATCTTAAACACAATATAACCACGGTATGAAGCAGGGGCGGGGGGAGGTGGAAGAAGAGAGAAAACAAGCCAAGAAGAGGTGATTCCAGATTAACTTACATGATCTTTTCACACACTGGGCAATTCCTGCCTCTGCCACCTGGACAAAAGAAAAGAAACATGCTCGAGATTCCTGTTTTAACAAGCAGCCCTTAAAATCATGACTTGCAAATTAAGTATAGAAAGGTTAAAAAAAAACCAATTCAGTTATGTTTGAAAGAGGAAAGGAACTAAGAATTTTCAACTCATTTTATTAACACGATTTCCTTGATACTTCTTCAGGAAATAGCACTGAATATTTTTATTGTGATGATTAAAAAAGTAAATGTAGTTTACTCCACAGGGCAAAATTTATCCTCTGGAAGGGGTCAAAGACAAATCAAAGAGCAACTAATGTCTCAAAGTCATCAGAACCAGGTTCTTCCAATGTCCTTGGCCTTTTGGCAAACCTCAATAGAGGCAAGCTCTGCTCTGTGTGCCTATGCAGTAACATTACACATCTTGCAAAGAACTATACAAGACTATGTAAAGATTTATATGAAAGGTTGCCAGAAACAGAGCCTCAGCATTCTTAGATCTCCTAAGAAAGAGTCTTGAAGCTATTCTACATTAGCTCCTGAAATATTATTAAACCATAGAACTACTTCTCAACTTGTGTCAAAAAAAAAAGTGTTTCTTGAAAAGCACTACCGGCAGGTCAAGTAAGTCCACAACCCTATTGCCAAGGCTGGCAAACCAAGATTAATGCTACTTCCACATCCAAAAAAAAAAAAAAAAAAGGCATTAAAAAGTTCTGAGTGTAGCACTCATTTTAAACAGTTATGGGGTTCTGTATTTATACTACAACTAATCATCTATTTGTCTTCTCTGAAAACAGAGGTTACCATGCAACGCTGCCTATCACAAGTACATCACATGCCTTTGTTAAGGAACGGCAGAGTGGAAAAGGAAGCTGAAAAGCTGTTATGTAGCTGAGCGGATGATTAGTGACAGAAGACCCTACAGGAAAAGCCATTTCTGAAATAGAAAAGACCAAGAGCCCAGGAGAACTGGTATGGTAGGAGATTGACCTACTGGTCAGGCAACGACTGCAGAGGCAGCCATTGCACACAGCACGCACCACCTCATGTGCACAGATCACAATGCTGCTAGAACAAATGCGGCAACAGCCAGCCTGGCATCTGGATGCTTTCTTCTCCTACACTACCTCCCCAGTTCTGCCTCTGCCCTTCCACTTCCATGGCAGGAGCAAATAACGTCATCTTCTGGCAGTAAAAATCAAGTCTCTTTCTGTGGCACTGACAGTCTCTGACAAGGAACAAGAGATCTCAGGAATACTTTTTTACCATAATCAAGTTGCAAATGCATGTTGTATGACTATGATACCAGTACATACCCACTCTGCAGAAAACCAAAAACTAGGAATGATAACAAATCAGACTTATTTAGATATTCATCTAGGTCAGCCGTTTTCAATCTGCGAACTACAGATCCTGAGGAGCTGTAAACCACTTCCAAGGCGCCTATGGCAGACAAGAAAGAAAAGCAAGCCTGCTGGCCAGAGGTTTGAGTTCACTCCACAGGGGAGACTCATATTGCCAGAGAAGGTTTAGGGATCCACGCATCAAAGACATGCCAGAAGTACTGATGTAGCAGCACAGACACAGCTGAGCTACTGTCACAGTACTGGAACTACTCAGTGTGGACTGACCCTTGATTGACACAGGAGAAAGAACCCACATCTCCAGCAGCAGCAGCTCCAAGAGAAATCTTTTGACCAGCATCCTAGAATACCATTTTGTTTTGGTTTTGCATCACCATCCAGAAACATAATTTCATCTTATTTCCATTTTCAGGCTAGACTACCACAATAGATTTACTCTAGACTGACTTTCCTATGTATCAGTATAATTTTCAACAGTTTAAGAATAAAAGGAAAAAGGACATTTTAAATCCTACTTTGACATAAAATTTTGTCTTAGTCCACCTGTCTTTTGGCTTTACATTTACATTGACACCCATAGGTAACAGCACAACTGCAACCATTTCCCAGTGTCGTTGATCTATGCTACACACAACGTCGCTCTCTTTTCGCTTAACGCTGCCTTAGCTGATGCAAATCACCCTTCAGAGGTGAAGCTGCTTCCTTTGGCTCTTTGTAAAGCACTAACGGCATTAGTGTCACTTTACTCAGGGCAAACAGGGACACGTAGGACAAAGGCACAATGCGAGAATGGTGTCTTGAATTCAGTGACACCCACCCACCCAGAAAACTGAGGTGAAACGCGAGGTCCAGGTAAGCTACGGGAATCGGTAAAGCCCTCCGAGGGGATGTGAGGAGTACGGCTGATTTCAGCATTCAGAACTTTGGCCCAAAAGTTTTAATAATGGGGCTCCAGTGGGAAGCCACTCTATCAACAGTTACCCTTTCAAAATCACTTGACAAATTGTGATAACTGTAAAAAGTTACACTTTGCGATAACTGTAAAAAGCCCCAGAAATCAGGGCTTTTGCAAGAAACCAAAGCAGCTGTGACATTAATACACAACGACGAGGCCCCAGAACTCGGTTGTTCTAGTTCATTCTCCGTAGGAGCAACTACCCAACTCCGTGACCTTGAAAAAGCTCCTTAACCCCGCCGCGTCTCCCCTCCCGTCAGCGGAGGATGAAGGCCTGGAATGGACAACCTCGAGAGGGATGAGGGGGGCCGGCGCTGGCATGCGGGGCGCTGGGCGCACCCCAGCACCCCCCGCACCCCGTCGGACCGCGCCACCCCCCGCACAGCGCCCGTTCACCCGCCGGTGCCCTCGGCGCCCGCCCTGCCTCACCCGCCGGTACCGGGGGAAGCGCAACGCTTTCGCCCCAGCCGGGTGCGGAAAGGGGGCGACCGGGTAAAGCAGCGGGAAACACCGCTGAAGGCGACGAGCTTACGTGCCCCCTCGATTTTATCAGCCGGCGCTTCCTTTTCTCGCTCTGGGGAGACGGCCCCGCTGCTCCCCGCCGGGCACCGCGCCGACCCCCGCCACGGCGGGACGGGGGTTTTCAGATGCCTCCGGGGTCCCGCCGCACTCCCCCCGAAGCAAACCCGAAGGTTCTTCATTAAAAGATAAAACCGCAGGCCTAACTCGGAGCGGCCGGGGCGCCCCCCAGCCCGGGGCGACGCTGCCCCCCAGCCCGCTGGAGCCGCCCGGCCCCCGGAGGTGGCTCCGGTGGCCCCGGGGAAGGGCCCGTCCGAAGCGGAGGGGTGGCGGCCGGACCGGGCCGGGGAGCGCCACGCTTACCTGGGGGCTGCCCCCGCCGCAGCGGAGCTGGGACGGGACGGGACGCGGCGCAGGGAGCCGGGAGCAGCCGCCGCGGCCGGGGAGGAGTTACCGGGCGGGGAAGGGGCAGGTGCCGCCAGGTGGATGCGTCGCCCAGTCCCTTCCTCCCACCGCCGCCGCCGGGGGCGGGGGGAGGACGTTGCCTGCTTCGCTCACCCGGCAGCCGCCGGGGAGACGCCGCGGGTCCGGCCCGGGGCGGGGACGGCGCCCAGCAGCGCTCCGGGGGGCTTGGCTGTGCTGTGCCGGCGGGGGGCACGGGCGACCCTTCCTGCCCGGTGGGTGCCGGCAGCCGCCCTCAACCAGACCGCACCGGACCGGGGCTCCCCCTTCCCCCCCCCGCGGAGGTTTGCGGAGCAAACAAGCCGGGCGGGAGCGGCGGGAAGGGCCCGCGGGCCAGGGGGCGCGGCGGTGGCGGTGCCGCCGGTGTAAGGGCCCCTGGGGGCAGAGGTGCCGCACTCCTCCGGTGCTGTGGTGGGGGGACCGTGCCTTTTTTGAACTTGCGAATCAGTCTTGATTAGCCTGTGTTTCTGGGCGTTGTGTGCAAATAAAGAGCCAAAAGGCTTCCCTGAGCAGGGCACACCAGGTGCTGATAAAGATTGCTCATAGAATACCCAGCCCATGGAAATTACTTCCTTTTTCTTTTGCTTTTTAGGGCTATTTAATAAAGGGGTACTCTGAAAAATTACTGCAGTCTCAATTGTCACGTTACTTACAGTGTCACCACTGCTTTGGTTTCTTGCAAGCCGTGGCTTCTGGTTACAGTTATCACAATATTTCAAGTGATTTTGAAAGGGTAACTTTGTTGATAAAGTGCCTTCCCACTGGAGCCCTATCATTAAAACTTCTGGCCCAAAGCTCTGACTTACAGTAACTCTCCGGTAAAGCAGATCTACAAATGAGTGAGGTTTATTGCTGCCAAAGCTGAGTTCCACTGCAAAAGAATCCACTTACATCCCAAAACCTCAGAGTACAACTGGGAAAAGCACACAAGTGTTTGAAGAAACGCCACTCAATTTTAATAACAGCTCTGAATGAGCTACAATATTGCTGCATACTACACTTAACATCTCTGTATGGAGACTACAGATAAAGCAAGATATACAAGTTCGGCATGAGAAGTGTTTCGGGTTTGTTTAGATTTTCAAACACATACCAAGGAATTACACCAAGTGCACCAAGGAGCTAAGACCATACCTTCAATATTTTTCCAGCTCTATGTGTGTATTCAAAGAGAACTATGTATCTTCAGACCCTTTAGTACAAAAACATAAGGGGTATTGGCTGAAACATCTTTAGCTTAGGCTTTTCCGCTGGACCATATTGTAGGGCTCTTTCTACTCATGTGCTCCCAAAAGGAATCAGTGAGATTCACTAATTTTCCAGTATGGATTCAGTTGCAGGAACTGCACCACATTTTTTTTCTGAAGTAAAACGTAAAATCATTCCAAGTGACAACCAAAATGCGCTGCATTGTCACCTTCTGTGGTTCTCTGACATGACCACCTGTGTGGCATGTCCTTGTCTTCAATCTCTACTAATGCCGTCAGTGGCCTTCAGGGCTTAGAGATATTTAAGTTTGAAGAAAAGTGTCTGGTCATAAGGTTTCCTTGTCAAGTTTCCTTACCAAGATGGAGGGAAATGGCCCTGCAAATTGTCACTTGGCATCATGACCACAAGGAGAGATGACCACATGATCATCAAGGAGAGATCCCTGAAGACCTATTCTATTCTACAGGAGAACCTGAACATTCATCTGCTTTGAAAATCCACATCTTTTTTTTTTTTTTTCCTTGAAAGTAATTTGGAGGCAGTGTACTCCTATTTGATGATATCTAGTTCCTCTCTCAAGACAAAGCCCACTTAGTTATTAGGATACCTAGCAATTTATGTTTCAAAAAGTTTTTTCTCTTCAGCTTAAGAGTATCCTGGATCTTCCTTTAGATTTGTCAAAATGTCTTGCACAATGGCTACAGATAAGGAAAAAGGGACATGTAAAATGTACAGGCTGGTTCCTCTGGAAGTTGATGTTGTCTGTATGTAGCCGCTTCTAAGGTATTACATCAGTTCAGGTGTTTTAAACAAAACTGGGCAGAAGGACATGGTAACAAATACATTGTGATGAGGAGAAGTGTGCTTCTCCACCACAAAAGTTTTAAACTCTTTACCAGGGGCCACGTTGCTTTGTGCGCTATGAAACACCACCAAACCCACTGTGGAGAGGATCCAGTGCAGCCCCGTTAAAACTAATGCCACTCTGCTTAGTTACAGACTTGAAGATCTGGGCAGAAGCCAGCAGCTCCTTGATTACCTCTGTTAACACCTTTTCTTCTCAGAGGGCTGAGCTGGTCAGTGAAGGGTGTATTCCCACCCTCTTTCCCTCAGTTCTCCCTCCCTTCCTTCAGGCTGGTATCTGGTTCACTAGAGGGCTGGCCTTTCAGATCTCAAACGTGGTAAAAGCTTGCCTTTTTTTTTTTTTTTTTTTTTTTTTTTAACTGGGTTAATATTCCCCAAGGTTAACTCAGCTTGCTAACAAAGGTCAAAGGGACAGGAGAGCTGGAGGGGCAGAGGCGGGGAGGGGGACACTGCCTCCTCTTGGCAGCAGAAGCTGTCGGGTCTGTTCAGCTTGTCTTTTCTAGTCGAGGACTGAGCTCGTGGCCCTGCAATCTCTGCCAAAATAGTTGTACGTATGTATTAGTGTGTTTTAATTATGCAAGCTGGCTTTTGCAGAGCAGGATGCTGAGTATTCATTTTATTAATGGATTATAAGCAACCTTTAAAGGAGAGATGAGGGCAGGGTTCGCTTTTTCAAAGCAGCTGCGTGCTTTGGGAGAGGCAGGCAAGTCCTCTGCTGGAGAGGGACTTTCTCTTGCTGAGAAGCCCAGAGTTCCGGGTGTCTGAGAGCTTCAACATGACCCAGCCTAACAGTGCTCATCTCAGCACTTACTCCAAACACCTTTCTCTCGTTTAAACATTAATAGTTAAATGTTCAGTGAACCACTTCCTCCTCCATATTTATGCGTGTGCAGGGCAGGGGAGGGATGTTTGGATGTTTTGGGTTTTTTTACAGGCATGCAAACTAACGTTTCTATAGACTGGTGCTAAGTATCTGAATTTCATCATGTGAATTAAACTGATCTTTTTAAGTGTCTGGCATCACCTACCATTGCACATCCTACCACATGATATCTTTGGCTTCCTATAACCCCTTCCTTACTCTGTTCTTTAAGGTAGCTCTGCCCACCCATAAATGATAAGTTGCTTTGTTTCTGTGGCACCGTTATCGCAGTTCATTTCCTACTCTGTTAATACCCAACATGTCATTTGCTCCATTGTCTTTCATAATTCTGAATTTTTGCCTGTGTTACTAGTGTCTGATCAAAAACCTGGGGGAGTGGGAGATAAGGTTTTTCTAAAGCCAAACTGCAAAGTACTTGCTCAAAGCATGTCAGGATGAGCTTGCCCCTGCCACTTCAGGATTACAGCACAATTATTTTATACCACCAATAGAATTAGAAGTATCTCCAGGAAAATTCAGTGCTAAAGCCTACAGTTGTGTGTGTGTGTAACAAAAGCAACATTCAGATGAGGAATTGTCTCACCCAACTCAACACCTCCTTCATTTTCACAGCCCAGCTTTAAGCACCAGGAATCTCTTTATGCCCTACTGTGATGGAGTCCTCTATGCATTTTTTTCATTAGTACCACAAAAGAGAGCTCTGTGGTTGACACTTTACAACAAACACTACAGTTACACACTCACCCATAAAACTACATCAAACCTGGGAACTTAATTAGTCATTTAGTAACTAAGCTTAAACTAAATGTATGTTGACTTTGGAAGCGCATTTGCATCTGCTGGTATTACCAAGACTACACACAGAGCTGAATTCACCTGCTGCAGGTATATTTGAAAATAAAAATAAAGGGGTAGACATCTTAAGAAATTATATATTTTTTCTAACTGTTGAATGCCTGTGAAACAGGAGTAGCCCTTTGTTAGAGTATTAACTAATTACGCTGAAAAAACACAACTCCTTAAACCCATTACTGTGTTATCTGGGAACTAGGAAAGGGTTTCATGTGCCTGTGATCAGAAAGGTGTGTCCCTGTGAACATTCCTACTTCTTTCCCAGCCTTTCAGAATCTTTTTTAGAAGTTTCAAGTCCTATACAGATGGAAAAACAGAAAATTGCCCTGGCTCTTCTTGGTTCTCAATTTTTTTTTCTTTTTCCTCCCAGTTTAGCTTTCTTGTATAGAGAGACAAAGAAAGCCTGAGAGTTATGAAATTCTTTCCTCTCTCCCACAGGGAATAAACTGTCTGGAATAAGTGACCTTAACTTTCCTTTAGGTGCGTGTTGTTTCAGGGGGTTTCTTGTCTGTTACTGTAAAACAAGAGAGAATAAAAATTCAACTACTGCTCTTTGTTGGATTTTTCTGGGTGGGCCTTATAAACACATCTGCATTTTCCTACATCAGAATAGAATTTGACCTGCTATCCACATTAAAACAATGATACTGTTGTGGCACAGAAGTTGAATGACAACATTAATTTATTGTATGATTTTTTGCTAATAATTGGGACTTTTTTTTTTTCACTGGTCTGGTTGTTTAGCATTGTCTTGCACTTGTAACACAAAGCAGCCATAAATCCAAACTACTCAGTCAGTTAAATCAGGTTTATAGTTACTCTCGTACCAGCAAACAGGCCTGAAGCAACTATAATGCATCAGTGAATATGGGTTTCGATGCAGAACTGATCTCACTGTTTTTATAAAAAGAAACTACACTACACATTTTTATTTAAATTTTAAAATATTTATTGAATATGAATTTGCAAAAGGAAAATTACTCAATTATTTTGCAATTGGCTTTAAACAATTAGTGACAGAACTGTGTTTCAGTAGAAATTAGAGTCAAATATATTTAGTTTTGCCGATGCATACAGAAAAATACTGATTGGGAAAATAAAAAGAACTAAAAAACACAATAAATATTAATATTTTTTTCCAGTTAGAAACCAAAAGTGATGGTTGGATCCAAATGTAATCTTGGACAAAATTAACATTGATTTAGTGGAGCCAGTTCTTCTCAACTGATCATTTAATTGTAATTTTGTTTTAAAGCACTGAATGTTACTCATGACATCTTCTATCAAGACATAACTCATTTTTAATAGGTCCAGAAAGACCACTGATTTTCATTGATTTGGTAATAATTCTATGCTACAGAATAAAAAAACATGAACAAGACCTTTTGAACATCTGAATTTTCTGAATAGCTGCATGAGATAACCAGAGGTAAATCATACCCAAAAAGAATTGCCTTTTATTTGTCTGAAAAATAAAGTTAGGACTTTTTTTTTTGTTTCAATCTTAGTTAAGCTCCAGATTTGCTGTATAACTTCGGTGAACTTGTTTCCATCCACCTCTATTTCCTGCTCTGCAAAAGGAAATTAATGCGATGCATTATCAGGAGTAAAAGTATTTTCACATTTAACCAAGTATTTGTAAAAGTGCTTGGAGACTTGTTGATTAACTTTTTATAAAAAGGTAAGAATAAAGTGTCCTTTTTATATTTACCTGCAGCTAGGTAAGCTTTTATGGTCTGTTCCTGCCTCAGGTATAAGTACTTGATTTTTATCAACAATTGGACATTGTTTTAATTCCGTGATAAACTGTGCAGATGAAGTCAGAAAACTGTAAATCACCAACTGGTCACAAAGAAAGCACTGATCCAGTTCAGTGAAAATGCAATTCAGTATCACCTGTTCATATTCTTCAGCAAGCCAGCAATTAACTCAGGAAAAAACATATTTAATTGCAATTGCGAGAAAGTGCTCTTCACACATGCAAATGCAAGATTTCAGTTTCTGTTACTGTACCTCTGAACAAATACTCCTATTGATGGGACTTTTGCAGTTCCTTGACATTCAGGAATTTGTGCTTTCCATGAAAGCAGCTAGATGTGCTGTCCGTAACTTTTTACATGATAACTTTATGGTAGTAAGGCAAGATTTTGCAGTTTGGCTCCAATACGTTCAGTTATTTTTCTTGAGGGTTATTATTATTGCTATTATTATTATTATTATTGCTATTATTATTATTATTGTAACTGAAGTGGCTCAATGAATCCCTATTTGCAATATGAATATATTTTGCAGTGGAGAAAAAACTGATTTCTGAAATTATTTCTGAATCACAGTTACCACTATTCCACAATATCAGTGTGAAAATTATTAACCTGTAGTAGAACATCACACACTTGGCATTCTTATGCTTGCTACATTTTCCTTGTTAATGATTAAAATACATTTACATTTCTTCATCTTACTTCGTCATTTTTAATTTAGGTCTGAATTTCTTCATTAGTTTATTCTGATTCGGTGGCTACATTAATTCCTTAAGAAAGAACCATATTTGCTTGCCTACTACCTATGTAAAGAAGTCTTGTGTTTGAAGGCACTAATAAAACAAAGCCAAAATACTTCTTATCTTTACAGAAGGCATCACAAGGAAACAGATGCTTTCTGGTGAATAATGAGAACTGAGGCGTTACTACTTTCATCTAAGAAGTGAAAGACTGATGCTTTAATTCTACCTTTCTTTAATCGCCAACACTTCAGCATTAAGCAAATAAATTTTTGAAGAGGAAATTTGTTTACCAAGCTTTTTCTTACTAGTTCTATAACTAATTTTGGATCAAATCCCAACCACACTGAAAGATGTCAAAGCTTCATATGAAGCTAAAAGGAGCTAGCTGGAAGTATTTGTTTTCTCTTGGGTTGATAGGGCATAGTTCATCAAACTCCTGTACAACCACCCAGTGAGTAATTTTCAGAAGGTAATTTGAACCCATTCTGAGAAAGTAGTACAAGCTGGCTTGTACGAGTTCCTGCTGGTGATGGACTTCTCTTCCTCAATATTTCTGTGGTAAAACCAGCAACAGTCATCATAAAACAAATATAAGCTAAAGGCTGGCATCTTCACTGCTGTTTTGCTTAAAACTGTTCAGAGTATAGGTACAATGAAAAACACTTAGACAACATTGCAGGCACACTGTAGAAAATGGGCATGGGAAATGATAATTTCTATAAATATCCAAAGCTGAAAAGCCTGTGCTTTAGATTTTAACACTGTACCACTATTACTAATTGGCCAAATAAGGCTTACAGTTTCTTTGCAAAATACTGATTATCTTGTCTGTCTGAACAGGCTTTGAAAAAAACCCCAGAATAAATAGCAAAGATGGAAGTCAGGTAACAAAAACAGATCAACTGATAGTTAATTTTATTAACATGTGTCTGTACTTAGGGTTTTTTTCATAGACTCATAGAACAGTATGGGTTGGAAAGGACTTTCAACCCCCCTGCCATGGGCAGGGACACCTTCCACTACACCAGGTTGCTCAAAGCCCCATCCGGCCTGGCCTTGAACACTTCCAAGGGTGGGGCATCCACAACTTCTCTGGGCAACCTGTTCCGGTGTTTGACCACCTTCACAGTAAAGAATTTCTTCCTACTATCTAATCTGAATCTACCCTCTTTCAGTTTAAAGCCATTACCCCTTGTCCTGTCACTACATGCCCTCATAAAAAGTCCTTCTCCAGATTTCTTTAGGCACTTGGAAGGCTGCTGTAAGGTCTCCCCAGGCTGAACAGCTCCAACTCTCCCAGCCTGTCTTCATAGAAGAGGTGCTCCAGCCTTCTGATCATCTTTGTGGCACTCCTCTGTACTTGCCCCAACAGGTCCTTCTTATGTTGGGGGCCCCAGAGTTGGACACAGCACTCCAGTTGGGGTCTCATGAGAGTGGAGTAGGGGCAAAGAATCACCTCCCTCAACCTGCTGGCCACGCTTTTTTTGATGCAGCCCAGGATACAGTTGGCTTTCTGGGCTTTAAGCGCACATTGCCAGGTCATGTTGAGCTTCTTCTCAACCAGCACCCCTAAGTCTTTCTCCTCAGGGCTGCTCTCAATCCATTCTCCACCTAACCTGTGTCTGCACTTGGGATTGCCCTAACCCATGTGCAGGACCTTGCCCTTGGCGTTGTTGAACTTCATGAGGTTCGCACGGGCCCAACTCTCAAGCCTGTCAAGGTCCCTCTAGATGGCAAGCCCTTCCCTCCAGTGTGTTGACTTGCACCACACAGCTTGGTTTTGGCAGCTTGGCAAATTTGCTGACGTGCACTCAATCCCACTGTCCATGTCACCAACAAAGATGTTAAACAGCATTGGTCCCAATACTAGCCCCTGAGGAACACCACTTGTCACTGGTCTCCACTTGGACATTGAGCCATTGACTGCAACTCTTTGAGTGTGAACATCCAGCCAGTTCCTTATCCACTGAGAGGCCCATCTGTCAAATCCATGTTTCTCCAACTTAGAGACAATGATGTTGTGCGGGATAGTGTCAAATGCTTTCCACAAGTCCAGGTAGATGATGTCAGTTGCTCTTCCTTCATCTGTCAATGCTATAAGGCCACCAAATTTGTCAGGCATGATTTGCTCTTAGTGAAGCTACATTGGCTGTCACCAATTGTCTCCTTATTTTCCATGTGCCTTAGCATAGTTTCCAGGAGGATCTTCTCCATGATCTTGCTGGGCACAGAGGTGATATTGACCATCCTGTAGCTCCCTGGGTATTCTTTTTTAAAAACGGCCACTATATTTCCCCTTTTCCAGTCAGTGGGAACTTCACCAGACTGGCACAACTTCTCAAATATGATGGGTAATGGCTTAGCCACTGCATCCACCAGTTCCTCAGGACCCACAGATGCGTCTCATCAGGTCGCATGCACTTGGGCACCTTCAGGTTCCTTAGACAGTCTCAAACCTCATTTTCTCCTACAGCAGGTGGTTCTTCATTCTCCCAGTCTTTGCCTTTGCCTTCTACAAGCTGGGTGGTGCGGCTGGAGCACTGGTGGGTGAAGAGGGTGAAGACTGGGGCAAAAGTCATTGAGTACCTCAGCCATACCCATATCCCAGGTAACCAGACCCAGAGAGGGCCCACATATTCCCTAGTTTTCCTTTTATCATCAGTGTACTTATAGAAGCTCTTCTTGTTGTCCTTGACATCCTTGGCCAGATTTAATTCTGTCAGGGCTTTAGCTTTCTTAACCTGATCCCTGACTGCTCAGAAAATTCCTCTGTATTTCTCCCAGGCTACTTGTCCTTGTTTCCACCCTCTGTAAAGATTCTTTTCCACCTCTAGCATCATCAGAGACACATGAATAATAGAACTGAATTAATAACATTAAAAAATCACAGGAGATAGATCATATTATTTTGGAAAGCCATACAAGCTGCAGGAACTGGTAAATATTTGAGGTACTTGGAAATCTAATTTTCCTGCCTTTTTTTTTTTTTTTTTTTTTAAGTATTAAGTATCTTTACAATAATTTACTAACCAAAATTCAGGTTGCTTTGGAGTTGTTTGCAGACAGCTATAGCTATTTGAAATTTTAATTGCTTAGCACCATTCCATATTTTCCTGTATCATTTCTGTATTGAACATTTTAAAATTAAGCAGTTGTTTTGCTTTATAGTAACTCTTTATCTAATTTTACTAAACAAGATTTCAGACTGCATATGCTTAATTTTCACAATGAAGATACGAAGGAAAAAGGCATGAAAAACCAGGTTACTCGGTCCATTTCCCATGAAAAAAACCCTGTCTAGGACAATCTTCCATGTTCCCAGACTTTTTTCTACCATTTTGCTTATGTGACTGTTATGCTAGACTAAATTTTCCTTCCTTCCAATTTTTTCTGCCATTCAAACAAGTATTTTCCACTTTTCTATATTTGTAGGCAGATTCCACCTTTCACATGATTCTACCATATGCAAAGCATCCCCTCTCTGATAGTGTTAATGTATTGCTCTGGCCTTCATAAAGCTTGCGTTGCTATTGACTGCACAGCTGTCCATGCAGAGATATAGGTACTGCAGTACATAGGAACACATGGAATACCGCTAGAACAATTCCTTCAGGAGCAAAAAGACTGAGACAAGACGCTCCTGTATCTGGACTGGATTAATATTGCCACTTTTTTTTTTTTTTTTTGCTGTTACGGTGCTACCTAATCCCATAGATAACAAGTATTTGAACCAACTGGGTTGTAATTGTTTTGGAGGAGTTGTATTTCCATTTCTTGGTTTATTTTTTAAAGTCTACTTCAAGGCCATCCTCCCTTATTCAGTTTTTGAGGGAGACACATCGTAAATGTTTAATGTTTTTTAAAAATTCACTTATTTTACCCCTTTATTAATGGGTCTGTTTTTGTTTAATTTCTACTTATCCATGTAAATGTTGCAACTGTTAATATAACTATACAGTAAGTGAAAAATTACCTTGTTTTATTTTGTCTCCTTCTTTCACTGCATCTTCAAGACAAAACAATCCTCTACCCTATTTCCTGATAAGCCTGATACGGTCTTTCACACCTTTGAACACAGCACAGTGCTGCAAGATGCCTACTGTATGAAAACAAGGAGTTAACCTCTTCTTAAACTGGCTGTGTTGAAGCAGGAGAGAGAGTTATAACTTCAGATTGCTGCTCAGGAGTGAGGGAGTTCTTCAGAAATTATGCAAGAGCTTAGTGCTTTGTGTCCCACTGCTCCCTGAGCTCTCCAAACCTGTTCCCAGGAAGACTGGCTTATCAAGAGAGTGCCAGCGCAGAAGCTGGGAGGGTCAACTGGTTAAACACGTGAACCTTCAGACCTTGCAAACTAATTCAAAGTGTGGTGGGTTGGATAGCCTGATAACCTCTCAAAGAGCATCAGGAACATCCAAGGTGGACAACTCAGCACAGTGTATGTCATAGATGTTGGCAACACATGGGTGGGCTAGATAATATATAGAGGGTTTAAATATATTTTTTCTATGGCTTATAAACACAAAATAATCCTCTTAAAATCATAAGGTTATTCTGCTCTTGTTCGTGTGTCTTGATAAGTCAGATTTGTTAGAAAACCTAGTCAATACACAATCTTTTAACACTGAACTGCACTTAAAAGAAGAACTGTGCCATTCCACCCAGAAAGTACGATTTTCTGGGTATCCTTGCAGAAATTAGAGTTAAGACTCGTAAAGGAAGTTACCCTGCAAGTGTTGGGAACTGTTAGATGACCTTAGGGCAAAAATTCTACAAAGTAGACAGACTTTTAGCAGCCCATTACATGCCCCAGAAGGGCAGCTATTGAGCTAGCCATTCAGGAGAGTGCCTATACTTCAGCAAAACATCACTTGTTTGAGCACTGTCGGAGAAGACTTGAAATTTTTGTCTTAGATATGCTAAAGGTGACAGATTAGCCTGTTAGTCATTCCATTCAGCACAAACTGATTGACCTTCAAATATTCAGTTAGTCACTTATAAAAAGACTTCAAGGAGGCCACAAGGTCCTCTGCATCCTGTGCACCCAGAATACCTCGATCATGTGTATTTTGAATGCACCCCATCTGCACCAATCCAAAAATTGTAGCACTATGTGATGGCACCACAAAAGCTACTAAACAACAGTAAGAGCAGGAAACAGTATAAAGACACACCTCTTGTCCCATCAGAGACAGACAATCCTGTCCTAGTAGCCTCATGGGCAACAGGGC
Source organism: Falco punctatus (assembly GCF_963210335.1). NCBI lineage: Eukaryota > Metazoa > Chordata > Aves > Falconiformes > Falconidae > Falco > Falco punctatus. Next base: position 79,223,584 of record NC_137581.1, read on the forward strand.
TCTTTGCCTAGACTGTTCCCTAGATGGGGCATCCAGGCTATCTGTCAGGCTCCAAATGGGGCAAGAAAAGCAGGTTTTGACTGTGGTGAGATTTGATGCATTTGCATGTGAACAGGGAATCCTATTACCAGTGTTTCTGCATGGAGCCACTTCATCTTCAAAGAACTCCCAGAAGGACCAGCAATGATCCTTTAACAGCTTCTTCAGATGCTCCCTTCTGGCGGAAGAAGTGGCTAGCAACAATTATTTCAGTTGGCTGAGGTTAGCCTGCTTGTCTTGTGAAGGAGGGGCAATGCCAAGTCCCTGGAGGACATAAGCACACATATCAGCCTTTACATCCAGGAAGGACTTGTGGTGCAAGCCCAAGAAGTTAGGAATGTTTATCTGTCCCTCTGCATATGTAGGCTATCCTGATAAACCCAGGTGTAGGCTGCCTAGAGGTAAATAAGTGGAAGATGTGACACGTACCAGTGGGCTGCTCCTTTTGGGGCAGAGTACGCACCATATAGACTATGCTCCTGAGAAATTGCATCTAGTGTCCCAGTGCAGAAGGTGAGCAGCCCTGTGAAGCATCCCTGAAACTGGGTGTCCATCTTTGTAGATGCTGTTGTGCTTATAGTTAGTTACATACGAAAAGCTAAAGCCAGAAAGTGAAGGGCAGGCAGCCTGTCACCCATTATGGGGTAACACCCATAATGATAGAATCATAGAATCATAGAATCATAGAATCATTTAGGTTGGAAAAGGCCGTTAAGATCACTGTTAACCCAGGACTGTCAAGTTCACCACTAAACCATGTCCCTAAGCACCACATCTACATGGTTTTTGAACACCTCTAGGGATGGTGATTCTACCACCTCCCTGGGCAGCCTGTTCCAGTGCTTGACCACCCTTTCAGTGAAAAAAAATTTCCTAATACCCAATCTGAACCTCCACTGGTGTAACTTGAGGCCATTTCCTCTTCTCCTATCACTTGTTATCTGGGAGAACAGACCAACGACCTCCTTTCAGGTAGTTGGAGAGAGCAATAATATCCCTTCTGAGTCTCCTCCTCTCCAGGCTGAACAACCCCAGTTCCCTCAGGTGCTCCTCATGAGACCTGTGCTCCAGACACTTCATCAGCTCTGTTGTCCATCTCTGGACATGCTCCAGCACCTCAGCATCCCTATTGCAGTGAGGGGCCAAACCTGAACACAGTATTCAAGGTGCGGCCTCACTAGCACCAAGTACAGTGGATGATCACTTCCCTTGTCCTGCTGGCCACACTGTTTTGGACAAAAGCCAGGATGCTATTGGACACCTTGACCACCTGGGCACATGGCTGGCTCATGTTCAGCTGGCTGTCAACCAGCATCCTCAGGTCCTTCACCGCCAGGCAGCTTTCCAGCCACTCTTCCCCAAGCCTGTAGCTTTGCATCTTGGCAGTTCTCCTTATTGAACCTCATGCAGTTGGCCTCAGCCCATCAGTTCAGCCTGTCCAGATCCCTCTGCAGAGCCTGCCTGCCCTCAAGCAGATGCACACTCCTCTGCAGCTTGGTGTCATGTGCAAACTTACCGAGGGTGGCATAATACTGACATCTTTTTCAGAGTGCTCTTGAAACTGAAAAATGTCTCGATTGCTCTCCCATCACCTCAATAGAAGGAAAGTGAGCATAAAAAGAGAAGACAAAAAAGGAAAACTCTGTGCCTCTCAGAGGTGCCTGAAAGATTGACTCTTCCTTAATAGCAGGAGCTGTAGACACACGCTTAGCCACAGATTGGTTTAAAACCTGCAAGAAGATAATCTCTTTTGGTGGGACTTTCAGAAGAAGGTTGCTGTGATGCACAAAGAACAAGCATTTCAGCCAGCTTCACAGCAGACTGGTTACACAGTGTGAAACAGCTTTCCTGGCTGTGCTCTACAGGGTCTCTGGAGCAGCAGAGTCACTGTGCAAGTCTTTAGTCTGTAGGGCCAAAAAAGAACGTTGAGGCACCTTGCTTTCTCTCTGATGCTTTTTAGGTTCTCTCTCTCTCTCTCTCTCTTTTTTTTTTTTTTTTCCTCCTGGTCAAGTGTCCACAAGAACATTGAAGCTTTTTTAGGTTACTCTCTTCAGACTGCCCAAGTCAGGAGCTAACTCATAAATGTGTGTATCTACTGAAGCAACTGGAAGGAACACTGTTCTAGTGAGTGCTTCAAATGTGCCCTTGGTTGTGTGTAAGACTATGGCCCTCACAGCACATACTGTTCTCAGGCCAGTGTTTCTGTCCCTCAGGAGCACAGCAGCTGCAAATTACCTTCTGTTAAAGCTATTGTCTAGTGGGGTTATGGATCAGAAACTTGATTTTTCCCTTCTGACTTACGCATAAAACACACAAAAGCCTGCTGACTGAGCCACCCAGGGGGACCGGCTGCCTCCCACAAGTTCTGGATCAGTAGGGTGTTTTGACAGAACTATAAAATATATACTGAAAGAAGTTAGAGGGGCACAATGTATAGCAATGGCATTAACTGCTGCCAATCCTCCTTGGAAATGTCACAGGCTTTGATGGGACTTTCCCGCACTGTGTCCTAGGAATTTTTTTCCTTAAGAAAAATAGACCTGTTGATAGAGTTTTCTTTTTTAACACACCAAAAGTTATTCAGATATATTCTGTCTTAGGTTCAAAAGCTGGTGGGTGGGCATGGCAGATCTATAAAAAACCTAGTTTAACCAATGGAAGTGTTATGGGAGAGCTTACAGTTAGCTTTCCCCTACCCTCCCTCACCTTGCATGGTCCATGCAGGCTTATGTTAGCTTGTAAGTGAGAGTAAAAGAACCCTGTCATTTACCTTATGTGACCTACTGAAACCTTGCCTGGAAAAACAAAACAGACAAGCTACCCAGAACTAAAAATCCATGCCAGATCAAGTAGGAGCTGGTTCTTTTTCCTGGTGCAGAGAGAGCACTCTCTTGTGTAAAATTTTTGCCAATGTTTTTATCACTGCACCCAGAAAACCTGCAAGCTGCAAGATGCAGACTGTAAAGCACTTGAGGCTTTTTGAGAAGTATTTCCAGAAATGAAGAGCTATGCTCAATCTGAGGGCAAGTGCAGAGCTGGCATCCCTATTCATCCTTGGGCTTACTTCTCCATCTTCTTCAGAAAAGTCAATACCATGTGCCAGTTTGACATTTACTCAGGCCTGTCTTAATGAAGAGATCTTCTGAAATTCTTCTCCTCATAGGTGCTATTTGGTGTTCAGAGGTCCACAGCTAAGCCTGAGATCAATGTACCTCATCCTGACACCTTATTCTCAGTACTCCCCCTCTTACTTAACCAATGTTGTCACCTACATACAGCACTGTGAGTCCTACCTGTAGCTCCTGATGACTGTTCTGTCTTCACTGCAAAACAAGCGCTTCAGCCTGCTGACATGCACTATTAGCCAATGTCCAAGCTCTCCTGAAGGGAACTGTCAAGTGCAGCCTGGTGTTTGTCAAAGCAGTTGTCTTGTTTCAAAGCACAACTTTTCCTCAGGATAAAGAGGCAGGTATGTTCCTCTTTTTCCCCACGGACATTTACACGTGGTCCATCTCATGTTGTGCTGCCTTCCATGGCTGCAGTGACAGACTCCATGAAGGATACCACCACATAAAAAATAAGGCTTTCAGGATCTTGAAGGAAAAAATCTTGCCTCTCCGGTAAAGAATAATTCTGATATGTGGCAAAAATGAGTGCTTTGGAAGGAGGAATCTGTTATTTTCTCAGGAGGTGGGTGGAGGACACCATCCAGAATGGACTTTACATCCATAATGAGGGCTGCATATAGCAATTAAGTGCACGGCAGTCAGATCTATAGACAGATCTTTAAACACACAGCTGTATCTAAAGCTGTCATAACTAGATTGGGAGGGCCCACCTGACTGCTACCATCCTTTCTAAGGAAGTAACTCTTCCTGCTGTTGCTGACCTGAGCAGGGAAAGATCCCGCAAGACTTGGCTCAGATTTCAGTTAGTGGTAGACTGTTTGCACCTCTGACAAACACCAGCAACCCACACCCCCACATCCCACCCTGCGGCAGAGCAGCAGCAGTTCTCAACAAGAAGGGGTCTGAGCAGGATTAGAGCAGACTCCTGCACTTCAGAGCCTGGAGACGATTTATCTGTTCCTGCAGTCTCTTTGAACTGCTACATTAGGACCTGCTCAGGGACTGACTTTGTCCTGGGATGCTGAATAAAAAGATAATTTTTTTTCAGGGAAGAGCTCTGCTGACTCCGCAACACTGCCTACACCAAATGTGCCCTGTTTAGCTTTGTCCCAGACCATCTGAACTCAAAGCAACATACAAGGGTGAAATTAGGAAATAGGGCTCCTGCAGGATGGTTTGAGAGATGGAAGATAAAGAGTTTACTACAGAAGATCTTCCACATTCTCTAGAGACTGACGGATGGATAGATATCCTCTTGGGGAGGCAGCCTGGCTTTATCAGTCTCAAAGGGGCAGACACATGGAACAGGCTTTTCACAGTAGGAGTGCACTCACTTCAGAAAAAAATGGGATGTAAAAACAACCCTCATCTGACATTTGATGGTGTATTGCATAAAACAGTCTGACACAAGATGACTTGAAAGACTTGTTTCAGTAAAACTGTGTGGGAAACAAAGACAGCTATTTTGTGTCACATGATAGATATTTTTTTCTGGTTTTTGCTCATGCGGGTTAATGAGTCTAAAGCTAGCATGTGCTCTTTTGTGCATGTCTTACCTATTCTGCTAAATGTAAGTCAAAGCTGTAGCACACAGTTTTGTATAGGTTTTCCTCAGATAGTTCCGTTTGAGGTGTGCAATGCTAGGACAATATGTACCACTGGTGCCTGCACACATTTTTGTCCTTCAGGGTTTTTAGTGTCATGCATCCCTTAGGAAGGACTATAAGAACTCAGATCTAATGCAGCATTTCACACACCACAGTAGACCAAATCCTGTTCATGCTCCATCGCTGCCTGTCTGCCTTATTCAACTTGAAATAATACATGCATAAATATTTATCCTTAAAATACACTCCACTGTAAGTCATGTTCACTTCCTCCTAACTGAATTTACAGGAGGCGTGTCTAGGCTTCCCTGTGGAAAGCCTGTGAAGGAGGAGCAGACTGCATCATTGACTGTTCTCTTTTCAAAGACTTTCACAGTGACCTATTTGTAGGTCTCCAGGCTTGACCAGAAGGTATCAGTGGGTCATGCGCTGTCCTGTGACTAGCACTGCAGCTGATGTGAGCATCAGGCCTCATGGTCAGTTCTTTCAAGCCACTGCCACTGAGAAACACTGGCTTGACAAGCTATATATAAATTACGGATTGAGATCTTTCCTGGTTCACAAGAGGGTTAAAAAGTGGACTAGGAAGGGGTTTTTTTAAGACAAAACAGGAATTTCTACATGCTTTGAGGCCTTCAGGGCCATGCAAGCAGGTAAACTGAAAAGGCAGTCACACAAATTAAGTTACAGTCCTGGGAAAAGTACTGATACATTATAGCAGTGGGTGCAAGCTACAGGTCTTCATTCACCCAAGGATCTGACTTGGTCTGCAGCTGGAGATTCTCTTCCTGCCCTCCCCTTCCCTTCTATCTCTGCCCATCCTGGCTGGTTTCTTTAAAAAAAGAGGCTTCCCTATTCATGCCTTCTCTTTCTTAGCTGCTGCTTTCTTCCCTCCCTTTTTCTTAAAATCTACCATGAGAACTGAGGCTTTGATAGCTTGCTATTTTATTATTATATTTTCCCCCTCCTATAAGAGTGAGACCTAGTTTGTCTTCAAATGATTTGAGGCTTTTGCTGAGGTAGATGCCAGCAAAGTGCATATATAGAAACATCATGGCTCACCAGAATGTTAACATCTATAAATAAAAGCATAAATTGAAACGCCCTGCAATTAAAAAAAACTTAAATCAATTCTGGAAATCTATTTCTGTCAAAGCTACAATAAAACTAAGATTTCACCCCTAATATATGAAGTGACATAGCCTTGCATGGTTTGTGTATCACAGAAGGTGCTGTAGCTGGCATACCTCTATCTGTTCTGTTCAGCTCAGTGAAAGTAAACTACAATTCACTTCATTTTTTGCCTTCATGTGGTTCTTCCCGCCCTACAAGGTGATTATAGAGGACTCGCTTTTAACCTCACTTGTGTGAGATGGAGCTTGCTTGACAGAGTATCATTGTTACATGGACCCAAGCAGCAATAAAGCGCACAGGTGTCCCCCTTGGCAGCTTTCTCTTCCTTCTTACACTGTTGAAGTGAGCAGTCTGGGGGCTGCTTCAGTCATACTAACAGAGGCTGAGATGTGCTGGCAGGAGTTGCCTATATGTGGATGTGAGCTACTTGCTGACCTGAACATCTGCCTCACTTCCACATGTGCCTGGCTGTGTGATCCACATCCACCTACTGCTTTTCCAGCAAAACCAACATAGATGACCTGTCCAGTTTCCTCCCCTTTTGTCCCAGCTCTTTCTCTTCCTGCCATGTTTTCCTGATCTTACATTTGCAAAACCATCATATTGCTCCATTAGGACCCTTCTAAAAATACACTTCCATAATAAAACCCCCACCTATTAACGCAAAAGAAAGGGGAAACCTTCTCTCTGAATGTGTTGTCAATAAGAGAGAGGGTTTCAGAACATTTTGTTGTGTACTTCTGCCAAGTCCTTTTTTATCACTTTAAAGAAACGTGTTAATATTAAATCTTAGAGCTTATTCATATGATCAGCCATATAACTAAAGTGAGTACTCAGCTTCTCAGACTGTGTGGAAATGACAGAAATTAATACATTGAAAACAAGTAGCAGTAGCCAGCTCCTTCAAAATCCAGTTTGTTTCTTCATCGTACCCTAAGCAAGGTACCCCATTTTTAAAGGTATAACATGTACCTTCATCTTTATCACCAAAGGCTGACCTCACATAGCTCAGTGTGGACAAGCGTGCACAGCTTGTAACTGACTGTTTCCTCTTGCAGTTAATCTGGTGGAACATCTTGCTTAAAAGCAAAAAGTCTAAGATTGCAAAGGTGCATTTTTGCCCTTGATTGCAACACAGGTGAAGTACAGTTAATACCTGCAACGTGACCCCGGCTATCAGTTTTAAGAACTGAAATTTCTAAGAGCAAACAGAGGGTCTAAGCCGAGGGTCCATTGCTGGGGGCACTGCCCCCCGAGGTGCGCTCTGCTTGGACAGCCCTTGCTGCAGTGAGAGCTACTTCTGTGGTGGGTGGGGAATGCAGAGGGCAATAAAGTGAGCCTGGAGAGACCTCTGCTTTCTCACCTCAAGCATTTTTTTGCACTATAGATAAAGTCCTAGACATTCCTCTGACTGGAGCTGGGAGACCTTCTGGGCGTGGTGAGATCCTACTGCAATGCACTGCTCGAGGTTACATTAAGCTTTGGACAGGTGGTGTACAGAAGATGGGTAGCTATTGTTTTTCATATCATGAACATACACAAAAATTCACAGGTGCTCAACCCAAAATCTGTTGAAGACACAATGAATGACTGTTAAAAGGCTTGACTCAAACTGGAGCTGGGCATTTGAGGAGTTAGATTAATGATCGGGGTGGGGTGGAGACGGCTTAATTAAAGCCACAACAAAAAATTCAGGCTATGCTTCAGAAAAGTGTTTTGACTCAACTGCTACAAAGAAGAACACAATTTTCAAAATTAAGTACTTCAGTTTCATTTATGTTTTCCCACTTCCCCTTTGTTTTCTGGCCAAAATCCTTCAACATTAATTCAGCTCTCAAAACCGGGACTTTCAGAAAGCCGGATCTTCCCCCTTTCAACCAAAACCCAATCAGGTAATTGGGAAATGTCATCTTTTTCATAAAATTTAGATAATTCCTAAATACTAAAATAAACACCATGTGGTTTTCTCTGGGTTTTCTCCCTAAAATTTATTCCTTGGTTGTTTGACTTAGCAGTACCAAGATTGACCTAAGCTGAAAAAGGGTTTTAAAAAGGACTCAAAGGGAATAGAAACTGAAAAGCTATTAACAAAAAAAAAAAAAAAAAAAAAAAAAAAAGTTAAGTGAAGTAAATTGGTTTTGCTGAATATGAAAAAATGCTGTGGAAAGGACAAAAGACTTGCATGTTTGGATCCAAGATAAGTGGATAGATAGACACATAAATAGACACATAGAGAGATCCATGTTTCTGAAGGAAAAAGTCTGTGTAGATTTAGTGCAAAAATTATTGCTATTCTAGTTGTTCAATACTACCTAGTGAAAGAGCTTTCCTGCATAAAGGTGAAAAAAATATACATAATTATACTGTATACCTTCTTAAAGCTGGTACTCTGCTAAAGAAAATTGAAAGGATGAAAGCAGGTGGGTTTGTCTTCACCTAACTCATGACAGTAAATAGATATTAATGATCAAAAGGACAGCAACAGCTGTGAATTTTCTAATTCGTTATTCAGTTTTACTTTCATTGTTATATACACTATTTATGGTTATTTGAAAATGGAACTGTATGCATAGAGAACAGTGCATATTACCATTCCTATTGTTGTAGATCCTTTGTTTGGCCATAAGTATTTACATTATCAAGCAATATTTTTTATAAGATTAGTACATTTACATTTCAAATGCATGTGAACTACTGCTTGAGTAAACTGAATGAATCACAAGTGTTAGAATAATAGCAACTTTAGGCAACATTGGAAGAAAAGTTTGCTTTAGTTTATGGGCAAGTGGACAGTGAAATGGGATTTTGCAAGGAGGAGGTCCAATTTAGAATTCCTGCTTACCCCAAAACCTGCATTTAGTAATATGATCAGAAACTTACCAGGTTTATGAGGCCAAAATTGCAAACCTTGATACACTCAAGTATGCTGAATAATCCTGCTGATTTCCTCATCCTAGCTCTTTTTGCACCAGGCATTGCTCTCCTGCTTATGGCTTGATGACAGGACAAGCTCCTTGGACTAGATTCCTCCTTTCCAAAAGTACTGAAAGCATAAAGGCCCACTGAGTCTCAGTGGAGATGGTTTGCCTTACCCAAAAAACAAGATTCTGAGTAGCCACTCACTGGGGTTTTTTTCCCTGGGAAACAGCCAAATCTGTTAATCACTTCATTAACTCCAAGTAAGGGACAATAAATAGTATAGCAACATGGTATTCTTTTTGGTTTAAAAGGCTAAATGAGGAAAATCTCTTCTGTTAGCTTCATGCGTGATATACTTGAAAATACAGACCTCTGTGCCTTGTCCCAGAAGCCTTAATTACATAGTAAGATGCAACTGGTAAAGACTTATCAGACTTGATAGCACCATAAGCTTTAAAAATATATGTATTTATTAATGCTGATGTATCCAGTTAAATGTAGTAAGTTCATATTGTTAGAAACTAGATGTAAAGAAACCCTGGTGTAACTAAATAAAGCAAATGCAATTACACAAGGATTTAGTTGGAGCACAACATATATACTTTTTTCAATTCCCTTCAGTTACACTGGTTCAACATAGATTCAAGGGAATGCATGGATGTTACTTAAAAAAACTTTCAAAGAATTTTAAATTTGTAGGTGATACCAGCACAAAGCAGGAGAGAAGGGATATTAGCAGGCTTAGAGAAAATGAAGACATGAGCTAAAATTAATATAATTAAATTAAGGTGGGAGGTAATCAGAAATGGATAGGAAAATAAACAGAAAACTGTACTACTAAAAGAATTTAGGGTGAGAAGGGTCTGTTGACTGCATGAATTTGCAGTGAGATATCTGTGTAAAATAGTCTAAAGCTCTAACTGTTAGTATAATATACCAGAAACAAAACAGGATACACAGAAGGAAAAAGCAGGGACAGGTTACCTGGGAGGTGTATAAAGGCATTGCCTGAGCATGCAGAGATGGCATTCGGAAAACCAAAATCATCGGGAGCTGAATCTAGCAAAGCATATGAAGGACAACAAGAGAGGTTTCTGTAAGTACATCTGCAGCAAAATGAAGGGTAAGAAAAATGTGAGCCTGCTGTTCAGCTGGGCTGGGGACCTCATGTCTAAGTATAAAAAAAGGCTGAGGTGCTCAATGCCTTTTTTGCCTTATCACTGGTCAGGTTTGCCCTCTGGCCTCTCAGGTGTCTGAGCCTCCCGGCAGAGCCCATAGGAGTGAAACCATACTCAGAGTAGAGGGAGATAGAATTAGTGAGTGCTTGGTCTAATTTGCCATAGACAAGTCCATGGGACCAGATAGGAGGCATCTAGGGAGCTAGGGAAGCTGGTCTATGTCGCTGCAAGGCCACTCTCTGTCATTGGTCACAGTGAGGTTCCTGATGACTGGGAAAAAGCAAATGTCACATCTATCCTTAAGAAGGGAGAGAAGGAAGATCTGGGGAGCTAGATGCTGGTTAGTCCCAGCTTGGTCCCTGGGGAAGTCATACAGAATCCTCTTACAAGCCATTTCCAAACACAGGAAGGACAAGAAGTTTATTTGGAACAGCCAGAATGGATTTACCAAAGGTAAGTCATGCCCTTCCAGCCTGAACACTTTCCATGGTGATACAGCTGGGTCTGTGGATGAAGGGAGAGAAGTGGACATTGTATTCATAGACTCCAGCAAGGCCTTTGACACTGTTTTCTTCAATATCTTTATTGACAAACCAGTGAGATATGGACTGGATAAGTGGGTGATAAGGTAGGTGAAAATTGGCTGGACTGCTAGGCTCAGAGGGTTGTTTCTAATCTGTCAGTGGTACAAAGTCCAGCTGGCAACCATTACCAGCAGTATGCCTCAGGGATCAATACTAGGACCAGCAGTGTTTTATGCTTTTATTAATGACCAAGGCAATGCGACAGAGGGCAATGCGAGCTTCCGCTGCAGGAGCAGCTGATACACTGGAAGGCAGAGCTGCTATTCAGAGGAGCCTTGGCAAAGGCGTAGCTAGCAAGTCCAGGAGGTGACCCTTCCCCTCTGCTTAGCACTGGTGAGGCCACATGAGTGGTGTGTCCAGCTTGGGGCTCCCAGTACAAGAAAGATATGGACTTAGAGGAGCAAGTCCAGCACAGGGCCACCAAAATGATCAGGGGGCTGGAACACAGGACATGCAAGAAGTGGCAGAGAGAGCTGGGATTGTTCAGCCTGGAGAAGAGACAGCTCAAGGGGAATTTATCACTGTCTGCACCTAGCCAATGGGAGATTGCAGAGAGGATGGAGCCAGGCTTTTCTCACAAGTGCAGGGTGACAGGACAAGAGGCAATGGGCACAGGCTGAAACATGGAAAACTCTGATTAGATACTAGGAAAAAAAGAAAAATCACCATGAGGCTGGTCAGACTGAGGCCCAGGGAGGCTGTGGGACCCCCACCATTGGAGATACTGAAAGCTCAGTTACACAAGCCCTGAGCAGCCTGAGCTAACTGGCCCCCCTACAAGCATCAGGTAATACTCAATAACCTCCCTTCCAACCTCAGTTATTCTGTGATCCTAATGATTATTCCTATAACTCCTATAACCCAAATATTGTCTCACTTTTTGTTATTAGTGTAGCCAAGTGAGCACAAATTTGAAACAGTTCTAAGATGAAAGAGTACCAAAGGCCTGGACAGGAGTTATTTGCATAGCTTGGTGCAAAGACATATCTGTGGAGTGTAATAAGAGGAGGGAAACCTAACCTGAGTTTCAGGGAGACTATCAGATCCATTTCTCCATGTTTCCTTTATTTGTTATTTTTTGGGATCCAATCAGTTCTTCTTTTAGCATGAAGTCTCTCCAGAGCTTTTTGTTCTGTTAAGTTTTCTGTCCAAATTAATTTAATGGAGAAGGCAGTGCACCTAGTAGCCTGTGTTCAGCACAAAGTTAAACAGAAACTTGATGATAGTGGAATTATTTTGCGTATTTTCTTACACATGCGATACAGTCATTTTGTTTGAAGTTTGATGTTAGAGCATGTAATTTCACAATCAGTCATAAGGAAGAGAATGTTTTTCACATCTGCCTGGTTGCCTGAGGAATTACCATAATATGATAAAGGATATTGACAGTTAAACATAAAGCTGAGTTGAAGGTGCCCTTTGATGCCTCATAATATCAATAAGTCAAAACTTTGAATAGTAACATTTCCATTGTGCTATGTTGCTACTAGAGTGCTATTATTTTCTAATCTTATAATTAGTAGTTGCACAACTCTGTTCCTTTCTGGCATGTAGCCAGGCAACTGTGCCTATCATGTGCTGGGTTTGGGGACTCTCAGGAGTTCAAGTTACCCAGAACAAATTTAATGTACAGTAAGCATTTTAAACAAAGGGTTCATGGAAATCAGTAGTAGTAGGAGGTAATGTATTCAAATGGACTGTACAAATACAAATGAAAAACATGGTATTGTATATTTGGAGAAATCCCTAGGAGTGTGTGTGTGCGCTGAGGTACTCCTTCATAGGGGCATAAGGTATAGTCTGAGCTTTCTGCTCTCCTTACTGCTTGTCTTCATTTTAATAGGAAACCAGGAAGGAAGGTGGATACAAGTGGAGTCCTCTGGACTCTGCAGGAGTCTAAAGGAAAGAAACGCTGGGCATGAGAGTAAAGAGGTCCCTAAGGAAGGTCACTGATATGAGGATGGGCACCCTTCATACATGAAGAGTAATCACCAACCTGGCATAGGGAAGATCCGCATCCAAGTTATGGTCACAAATCAGATGGGAGGTGGACAGAAGTCTTCACTGGCAATGTCCCATCTAGCATTTCCCAACCTGTAGCCCATCTCACTGACTGGGGGTACCTGCTTTCTCGGTGAGATTATCTGCAAGAGTGCAGTCTGGCCCAGGGAGCACGTGCGTGAGACTGCCAGGGGACAGCCCCTGGACATCTCTGCATTTCGGCATGACCAAGGGCTCCAGGTCACACAGCTAAGTACATAGGGATAGATGGCAGCTGATGGGGGCCTGGAGGGGCTTCAGTGGTATTAAAAATTTGGATTTGACTACCCTGGCTCTACAAGACTTGACTTATTTCTTTTGGGCTTCCTTCTCTCAGCTATTAAACGGGAGCAGACAGTAGCTGCCTGCCTGGTTTTGTGAGGATAAATGCAATAGATACAGCTTCCAATAAGGAACAGCTAGGTCTTCTAGCAAAAAAAAAAAAAAAAAAAAAAAAAAAGAATGATAGGGAATGGAGAAATTTGGCCTCACTTGGCCTAACAATGTGCGTGTTACACACACCTGTACTGTGGCACATGCATTGCACCAACACGGCCAATCTGCCAAGAAGCAGTTATTGATCAACAGGACATATGTTGACACCTCTCATCCAGAAATGCTGTACAGGCAGTGCTCTCTCTCAGGAAGAAGGGATATCCATCAAGCATGACTTCCCCTGTATTTTAATCTAAAATGATATGTGGGAGAAGGGGTAAAAAAGTTTAGAGATATCTTGTTATAATTTATCACATGCATTTGTACTGTTGGCATCAGCCTTTTTGGATCTGCTCCATTTTTCTCCCTTTCCTTCTGTGTTGCTAAATTTGCCGGTCACAACTGGGAGAACAAGTAGCACAGTTAATGATCTCTGAAGCAGAAGAATGAGTAAAACATGTTATCTTAATCTGCAGATTAGCTATATAAATAGCTGCAAATATTAACTATAAAGATATAATGACATAGAAATATTAGGAAAAAACAAGCTATAAAATTTTCAGAATGCCATTCTTCTTCTCAATTCTGCCCAGCTGTGTGTGGAGCCATATCCATGTACTTTGGAAATGTAACTGTGTTGGGGCCCCTGTTATTCCTCCTTCTGTGACTCTGGAAAGCTCCTATAGCCAAGGGAAGCACGTGGATTCTCCCCTTAGCTAATGGTTAATGGAATTAAATTCTAACTGAGGTGACAAATCCTGCTTCCTGGTTCCTGCTTCAATCTCTTCCCTCCCCCTTCTCCCCCTTTCCAGTAACACTAGTTAGTAACTAGGGTTAACTAGGGATTTATATTCTGCCACCTTCTCCCTACCTTCACACTACACCCCTTTGCATCTGCATTGGAGATTGCTCCAGGTTTGAACAAAAAGAAGGGTCTTCCGCAAGAAGTATAGCGGTGGTATGTGTATGAATAAAAAACCATCATCTCTTGGTGTTTCTGTTGCTGGTTTTGTGCTTTTTCTGGCTTGGGGCTGGCTTAGTTTGCCTGGCCTTCTTAGGGAATAGAATTGGATTTTAGGGAAGAGAATCCCACCTTTCAACTCAGCAAGTCCAAGATCTTCTGCATGACAAATCAGTCCCATTTCCTTCTGTGACTGGGGAACAGGCTTTGTGGAGAGAAGGTAGACGGGAATAGACAGACAGACAGAATGACAGGGTAGGACATGATTCCAAATAGAAATGCCTCCATTTAGGTTCCTGGAGTGTAGATGACTTCATGTGAGCTAAGCTTCTAAGTTAGGATAAGATGAACTGCCCTCCCAATACTGCTTATTGTATAGTGGGGTCTTAGTCAATAAGGTAAGCTTAAGAGTTGTGCATTTGGGGTCAATTCCCCCCTTTTGGCATTCTGTCCTAACCTGAGTAAGGCTTCTGAAATAATTTTCTAATGCTACAGTTTTCTTATTTTCTTCTTTTTTCAAGAGCAATATCCTGCTTTAGTATAACAGAAAGAGATACAACATTGCTTTATTGTGACAATTTCATTTCTTTGATTACATTTCTGTAGGTAAGTCACTAAAATGTTTTAATTTTGATACAACCACTGCAAGCAGAGTGAGATCGAAAGCTGGCTTGGACAGCCCTTTTGCAAGAGCAATTTTCAGTGGTACGCTGTCAAAACAGTGGCAAATACTGTAGAAAAGACTTCCAGGACTACAGAAGGTCAAAAGCTGAGCATCAGTCAACAATGCCATGCTTTTGTGAAAAAAATAAACACAGTCTGGAAGTATAAGTGAGAGCACTGCCTGCAAATGAGGGAAGGAATCCTTCCTCCCTGCTTTATCATTGATGAGGTTGAAATTTTGTGTTCAACATCTCAGGAACGGATTGAGCACATTTAAAGAAAACCCAGAGGAGAGTGATGGGAAAGATCAGTAGCAAAACCTCCCTCCCAGGACTTCCAAGGAAATACCATAGCTTAAAGCAGATGAAGTTGAGGAGTGTAAATTCTGCATGCGCATAGAAACTGGAAGGTGTAGTATTTTCAGCATTGCTTTAGGATGTTGCATTCAAACCAGGTTCATTTTTATTTCTTTGATGTACATACCCTGGAGACAATCTGCAGACCAAACACTATTCATTCAATACTTGTTCTTCAGAAAGCACATAAACTGAATTAATGTTTATAAACCCCAAATGATGTCACCGTGCAGGTGAGTGACAGCAGAACAATGGCAAGGGCTGCACTCCTCTGAGCTATGAGGTTGTTCCCTAGCAACTGCAGAGGTGTTGGACAGCCTTTGGAGCCACCACCAGTGCAAAGAGGCCGCTACTTGACAAATGACTGAGAAATTGCCTCAATATTATATTTCTCAGAGGAGATATTGTTAATCAATTGCTTATTTGTAATTTACAGATACCACTTTCTGCCTGTGAGTAAAATATTAAGTAAAAATTCCTCTGATTAGTAACTACATTATTTTATTTCATATTTGTGTTAGTATTAATCATACACATTTTATAAATTAAAGTATTTGAAATCCAGCAGCATAGCATTTGGTAGCTGCTATTGTGTAAGAAAAAGCACAGGGAGATGAAGTTTGACATTCAAATAAACTGATAAATGACTGCTAAAAACGTGAGCACTGATTGCTTCCCTAGCTTGGGACTGAATTTTGAAGCACAGGATTAGGCACAGAGGCAAAAGGGACAAAGAGGAAGAGTAAGAGCTTTATCTAAGAGGCCCAGCTATTTATTAAATCAGCTAATCATGATACCTGAGCCCAATTAACTACTACTGGTGCAAGGAACACCACGGACTAAGCCACACTGATGCTCAGTGCTCCCAGCAGGTGACAGAAATACATGCTCTGCCCTTCCTGTGTGTCTGACTGCAACAGAGAGCAGATCACCTCATCTTCTGCAAAGCTGCTCCCTGCTCTGCCACTGAGTTACTCTGTGAGCCTGGACACATCTCTTTACCATTTTGTAAAACAAAGTTAGTAAGAGTTTCCCGTCCTATGGTGAACTACACCATAGGGGGTTGTGAAGTGCTCTGTGGGCACATCTGGAAGTAGAAGGGCAAAATATCTCCAATGTAGTCCCTAAGTTTCAACACCCACCTCCATATAGAATTGCTTAAATCATCTGCTTCCATGAAAACCTGTGACTGATCAAGATGTTTGGCAGTGATTTTGCTCAATTATTACAATGAACATCAGGACCTGTGTACTCATGTATGTGGAGATTGTGACCCCTCTCCTGCTTCTGGTAAAGCCCAACCTATAGCCTCAGCCTATACACTCCAGATCATCTATATGATCCTTCTTCAGCCATGGCCCCTGCTAATCCAACTTGTAGTCCATTGCAGAAATGCTAGATGGCTTTGATCATTCTCCTTAGTTTGTATTCCTGTTACCCATTGCTTTTGAGGGCGTTCTTAGTATTTTTTAGTTCCTTATCTGTAGAATAAGCCACTTGAGATCTAGACTGGCTGAATTAAAGATCCTTAGCCTGAATTAACCTGGGAAAGAAGAGTTTTCCATGCAATCAGCCACAATGTTCGTATTACTACCAATGGGAATTCCATGGCTATTTCTCAGCATACTGCACTGAAAACGAACTCTAAGCCATAAACTGGCTTCTTCAAAAACAAATGCTCCTCAAAACGCACATGGCTACTTCTACCTTAGCAAAGACTGCTTTCAGTTAGATTTGACACAAGGACTTTCCATTGACATACTCTCTCTCCTCCCATTTACCTCTATACTAAGGCAGGCATTATCATCTTTGTCATTCGCCTATTCAAAGAAAGAAATTACCACTCTATGGTAGGTCCAAGGATTTGTGGCAACCAATCTGGGATAAATATGCCAAAGGGGCTGGAGAATAATATTAATGTATACACAAAGTAACTTTAATGTGCAGTAGGACCAAATCAATCCAGTTTAAAATGTCAGGATTAAAAAGAAGTGCACAAATCTTGGGCTGCAGGAACACTTGGCATTTGGCAGAGAAGTTCTGCTTGAGAAAATCTTGTCATTGGCTTCTCAATCCCCAGCCACACTATTTGCTGCCCCTTTTGCAGAAATGTCTGTGTGGCCCTGCTGCAAACTGGATCTCTGAGATTATTTGGCATAGATCTCCTCTTTTCTCTTTTTCTTTCTGTTTTCTGAGCTTATTTGTTTCCAGCCTGGATAATTTCAGAATGCAAACCTGAGAGAAGTATTTGTACTGGGAGGAGGAGCAGTGAAGTGTGGAACCGGGAACCAACAAGTTTTTAAACACTGCCCTCATCTGACTAAGATCTAGTCATCTGATGTCTTAAACTGTGGAGTACCCTTCACCTCAGAACTAAGGAACTCATGCCCCATGTATTTCCATTCCACAAGCACTACAGAGCAAGTAGTAGAGGGTGGGAATTGGAGGCTGCGGGACTGGAAACAACAGAGATGGTGGGGAAGATAGAGGGGCAAGTAACAAGTTTTGTCTGAAAGTCACAAGAAATTTCCAAGGGGAGCAAATTTGTGTGTAAGGCGGTCACGCAGAAGAACAGCAGATGAATTGAAAGGGAGGTGTTTTAAAGGAGACACAGATTGGAAAAGGATGCATACACAGAACAGGGTGGATGTGAAGCAATGCAGAGAAGAGGGAACGATGGAACAAGAGATTGAAACAGCTTCATCTGGGGTAGGTCTGGAACAGAAGAATTAAGCTATCACATACAGCAGGGCTATAACATCTCAGACAAGGGGGCTATTTGACCTATCAGTACCAAAAGGTTACAGACCAAATACTTCATCCAGTATAATTGACCACAGCCTTTAGCTAGACAAAAAGCCCCAAACTTGTGTAAGTGACATTTTATGTGCTATTATGATGCCTGGTTAGTTGCAGTCTGCTGTTCTGGGATCATCACCTTTCATCGTCTCTAAATTCTGGGCAATGTTTCAGCTCATCTGAAACAAAGCATAGCCCTTCTACTTCAAAGGATTTACCTGGAAACAGCAGGGCAGGCAGGTTGTGGTGCCATCTTACATCCATTGCTTTACACAGAAAATTCCCAGCTACTCCTTCATTTTTTTTTGCACCAGTTAAGTCCTGTTAATTATTGTATCAAGAGAGATTCATGCACTGGAGCAGTGTGTGTGGAGGGAACACACATGCTAATTTAGGAAATCCTGAAAGCTGTTTTGACTTGTTCCCCTACTGCAAAAGGCCCATCCCAGTCACTGCAGAAGAATAAAATTGCCATACAGCAACAACCCCTATTCAAGCTTGTGGCTTGCCCTAAAACACAGCTGAAAACACTTTCCTCTGCAGAGCTAGACCTTTATAGCTCTCTCATGCAAGAAAGAAAGTTCCCTGCAGCTGTGATTTTTAAAGGCTTCCTCGGTGCTTTGCATCTCTTTTTCAGTGTTTGCAGAATCCATTATGAAGGTGGGAATCAAGTAGGTTTACAGGGAGCTTCTCTTTTGTTGTTTTGATTGTGTATGTAGCTGTTCATCAAAAGGCAGGGTGCTTTTTGAGACAAGAGATGCGAATGCTACTACTTCCTTCTGTCAGGAGAGGCCTCATCTCAGAGAACTAGTCCATGAGATAGCAGGTGAGAATGAAAGCAGCTTAAGGTTATTCACTTTCTTGTTTCTTTGTCTTACTATTTGTCTTTTCATCATGAACCTGTCTGTAGACACCTTTCTTTCAAAACAGAAGAGTGGATGAAAGGGTTGAGTTTTGGTTTAGTAAAAAGAAATCATTTGTTTTCAGTGATCTGGGTGATGATTCTGCCTGCTTGTTGGTAGCTGTGAGAAGGGGGGAAGCTGCTGCTGAAGGAAAGCAGGTGGGCTTGGGGCTCCCTGCCTCCCTGCTCTGTCATAGAGTATTAACGTGATGTGAGAGATGTTGGTGCACTCACTAGTTAGGGTAAATTGAAGGGTAATGCTACGCAGAAGTGCTTTGTGGAGGATACACTTGAGGTTCAACCTCTGACCAGCTATGTTGGCATTACTTGATTCACAAAGGTGAGGCTCTGGTGGGAAGCCTGATGGGGTTCCTGTAGGCCTGCCTTGGAGCATGGCTGGCTATGACCCTCGGTGGGTGTGTTACAAATCCCTGTTTACAAGGAATAACTTTATTTTGAATCGCTAGTGTGGGGAAGAAGTGAGGAGCCTCCTCACTACCTTGTTCGCTAATGCTGCCCACCAATTTTTAAGTGGAGTGAAGGGGGGTACCCCCACCCTGGGCACCACCCTGTGAACCAGCTCACATCCAAAACAGTGTGGCCAGCAGGACAAGGGAGGTGATTGTCCCCTGTGATCGGCACTGGTGAGGCTGTACTTTGAGTACTGTGTTCATTGTTGTGTTCACCTCACTGCAAGAGGGACATGGAGGTGCTGGAGCGTGTCCAGAGAAGGGCAACGCAGCTGGTGGAGGGTCTTGGAGCCCAGGCGTTATGAGGAGCAGCTGAGGGAACTGGGGTTGTTTAGCCTGGAGAGGAGGAGACTTAGAAGGGATATTGGTGCTCTCTACAACTACCTGAAAGGAGGTTGTAGGCAAGTGCTTGTTGGTCCGTTCCCCCAGCTAATAAGTGATAGGAGAAGGGGAAATGGCCTCAAGTTACACCAGCGAGGGTTCAGATTGAATATTAGGAAGAATTTTTTCACTGAAAGGGTGGTCAAGCACTGGAACAGGCTGCCCAGGGAAGTGGTGGAATCGCCATCCCTGAAGTGTTTAAAAACGCATAGAAGTGGTGCTTAGGGACGTAGTTTAGTGGTGGGCTTGGCAGACCTGTGGTAACAGTTGGACTTGATCTTAACGGTCTTTTCCAACCTAAATGAGTCTATGAACCACCAGCTACCCCCGGGCCAGCACCGCCACCTCCCCGCGGAGTCGCGGCCTCCCGCCCGCCCCCGCCTCAGCCTGGCGTGTCGCCGGCAGAGGGCGCTGCGGGACCGGCGATGGGCCTGCGGCGGGTGGGCGGGAGCGGGGCCCGGGCCCGGCGCCCTCGCTGGCCCCTGGGCGCCCCGCGGCGTCGGGGGAGGCGGGCGGTACATGGGCGTGAGGGGCCGGTGCCCCCGCCTGCTCCCCTGGCGGGGCAGGGCGTGAAACCGCATCATCAAAACGGACGGGTGTTTCAATAATAAAAAAAAGGGTGAAAGGAAAAGATAAGCGACCCCCACAACTACTACAGTTCTGTTTCTATTTATTGATAAGCGGCCTTGTTGCCTTGAGATCGGCCTGGCTCTGTGGCCCCTCACGATGAGCCTGGCCCTATGTGGATGAGGCAACTTGGGTAGGAAAGCAGAGGTACCACTCCCTTCCCTGAGGAAGCGGCCACTCTGAGGGCCTCTGGGCGGCCTGAGGGCAGGGAAGGGTGAGCTCAGCCGTCCCCTTGGGGGCTGTTGTGTGTGGGCCTCCGTTTGTGGGCCCTTCTCCCAGAGTCTAGCTGAGGCACAGGGCTCCTGCCCTTGGGGACCCACTGCTGGAGGCACTGCGCTTTCTGCTGCGGCCAGCTCTGTGCAGCCTGGGGGGGGAGGATAGGGTGCAGTGGAAACTGGAAAGCCCTATAGTACCTATGACAAAAGAATCATTGCCTGCCATTATTCCATATGGAGGAAATTCCTACCTCCTTTGGGGTTTGGTTTTTTTTTTTTTTTTAATGTATTCTCTTCAGTGGTATACATGTGTTATTAGTCTGGATCCTGAGCTTCAAGTGCTTTTGCACTTGCATAGGCTTCAGGGCTATTTACAGGCTTTCCAGAGTTCATCCTTTGTGGACTGTCAAGGGAGCGCCAGTGTTGCTGGCTTGGGATAGTCCTGTATGGGCCACTGGAGCAAACAGCGGCCCAGGCTCTGGATGCAAAGAATTCACCACCACCGTCACCTTTAAATTGCATAGGTTGGAGAAGATTTAAAAAATATTGCAACAGGGATCATGGGAATGCAGATGTCACATACTTTCCATGTACCTTTGTCATTAAGTGTCTGGCATTTACATATTAGTATGTGACTGCTTGACAGAGAAATAGAATATGGAAACCACCCTATCCCCAATAAATACAACACTGAGGTTGTAATTGTACCTTATTCAGGGAGCTCATGAATGAGAATTCCCTTGACAGAGTCTCGTTTTGAAAGCCTGATTCTCATGTGATCAGTTTTGTGGTTTCTTCTTTGGATATTATGCATTTAAACAGTGAATGGCACTGCTACAGAGCTGAAGGGGTTCCGGTCTTATGATAGTTTGCAAATGTGCATCTTCAGTGGATCTTATTAAATAAATACATAAATAAATAAAATTCCAAACTCCTTAGTGGCCACTATGTCTAGACCAGTGCACGTACTCTCTCCACCTAGTCCTGTTTTTCCACTTTCTCACCTGGGATATTGTTGCCCAGATCCGAGGCTGTGAACTTCTCTGTGGAAGGGCATGTCTTTGTGCTGCTTGTTTAGATGGTGCCTTGTATGATGATGTCCTTGACTGAAGGTTCATAGTGCTCTTGTAGGGTTGCAATAAATTCTTACCTGATAAACTCTTTGAAAGAGCTTATCTGAGTAATGCATTTGTGTGAGAGTTTATATCTCTGTAAGAGAGCAAAGAGACATGCAAGGTATTGATGATATTTAAGCATTTTGCTAGTGAAGATTTACCTGTTCTTACAGGACAGCTGTTGTGGACCTAAATCCGCTTGTCTTCCTCTGGTGCCAGTGCTTCACAAAGCACGCATTTTGTATCTTTAATGCTCTACAGCTTGGCAAAAGGTACAGCCTGGGACCAGTCAGAAAACATAATTAAAGAATGCTCAGCTTCTATCCCTCATATAAAGGTCGTGTATTCATATTTCAGTTATTCAAGTCAGCCTCTGGTGTTTGTAAAGTATCTGATGTTTTCTTAGTGCTGTGTAAACAATAGCAAAACCAAAGCAGAACTATTTTTCAATTAATCTGAGACATTCATAACAGGGATTAGAACAATAAATGAGTCTTATAATAATCCTTCCTCCTTGTGTATAAGATATTTGACCTCTTTAGACTAATCAGATTCTTTGTCAAATTAACGTAAAATTCAGTATTAGTAATCCTGGACAGTCAAAACTGACTCAAACTTCATCCCCTCCTAGTCTATTCCTTCCAGGGGTGTGTGTCTGTGGGCAATTATTTTATTTAAAAAAAAAAAACAACAAAAACAACCAAGTTTTGAATGTGAACAGTCTTGATCTTATTTTTAAAAAGTTTGGGGTTCTGTGTCTCATTCTACGTTTTTAACCCCCAGAACAAATTTTTTCACTTTCAAGCTTTTTCTTAGCATTTCTGAGATCTATATATTTTTTAAAAATTAAACATGAGATTTTTGCATAAACGCTTGCCTTTGGGAGTTCAGATTTTAATTAAAAAAAACCCAACAAAACAAACAACAAAACGTGGGACAGGTGTGATAAAATCATAAGAACTAGCAACACATTTAAATTTTGAAGTCAGGTATGGAAGTATTGCAAAGGAGAAGAAAACAGCCTGTCAGGAGTCTTTCCTGATGATGAAATTCTGTGGGATTACAGATGGCCAGCAGCGGTAACTGGAGGATGCAGAAAGGAGACTATAGGTCACCTATACCCATTGCAAGCACAGGAAAATGCAAATCTTCAACCATCGGGACTGCTTTGTATTCATGGTCTTTACTAGGCTAATCCTCCCAGCTCCTTATCTGTTGATAAATCTTTTCTTATCATGTTACTCATTTGAAGTTCACAAACTTTTCCATGCAGACTCTGCCCTGTGCCAAGCAAATGCTTGGGGAGAATCCACAAGGCTTAGGGCAACAGCTGAGACCATGACAGTCTGCTTATTGGGTGTATCGTTTAAATGATGATTCATTACTTGCTCAGAACAAGGAACTGAGCAAGACTTGCTGCTCCTTTTCCCTGAAGGACCCTCATGCCTAACATCAAGAGTGGTGGAAAAGTCCTACTCTTCAAAGAAGGAGATAGTAAAAGTTCCTCTGTCAGAGGTGTTTTAGATAGCACTGAACAAAGTCTTAGGGAGCTATTGACTACACTAAATCTGAAAAGGACATAACCCAGCAGATCTCTGGGTTTGCATTGTAGTATAGGTGAGCTTTACTGTCATGCTGCTGACTGTATTCCTGGGTGCTGGGAAGAAAACTGGTGATACCTTACTGCTGTGACTCTTGTTTCAACACAAAAGCATGCATCTTGTGAACAGGCATGTCTAGTCAGAAAAACAGAATTGTGCTTAGTGTTCACAGTATTCAACAGCATCAAGAGTGTTAATTCATGCTCTGATGAGCTCGTCTTACCTCTGCTTTTTGTATAGAAGCTCTGAATTTCATAGCTCGTTATTCTGAATGGATGGCCAGGGCATGTCCTTCTTCTAGCGTGAACTGTGTGCTCAGTTAATGTAATATAAATCTCTGTAAGAAAAGAAGAATTGGGGTAACAATGGAGCCTATAAACTGCTCTTATCAGTACCTGGTAGTGGAAGCTCATTCAGTAGACTGCACCAAACACTGTGTGGGCAGGCAGAAGGGAAATCTTGTCTGGAAAAGCTGACCTAGCACCCAAGTGAATGGGAAGTGCGTCATTCTTCAGCTCCCTAAAGGAGTAGTGTCCTTATCTTGAGCTTGCCTTGTAGTTGAGGACATGACCCTGCTTTTTAGCCATAGGGCTTCAGTGTGCAAGCCAAGGTGGTGGCTCATGCCATGGCCTCATCACGCTCTTGTACCTCCCTATCCTCAGCACTAAAAATGAAGGCAATTCCAATTCACAGCATAAAAATTGAACAGTGCTGTCTTGTACTAGTGAATTATGCTGCACATTCAGGTAAAATGATGGAGAGAGAGGCTAAATAGTGGTCCAATTACCAATTTGCCATGTTTTTTTATACTAGGAAGAGATCTGAAATGATCCTGGCCTTTCCATTGTGAATTCTGTCATTAGACTGTATTGGAGCTGCTTCTCCATTCATCTCCCCCTGCCAAGTGCTCTGACCCGTTTCAGGCTGGTGGTTGCTTCTTTGAGGAGCTGTTGGTTTTGTGTTGCCACCAGAGAGAGAGGAGGAGAAGCAGCCCTCCCCAGTCAATCTGCTTTGAAACTAAAGTAAGTTTCAGAAGTGTTTTTAGCTTTGATTGGGAGAGGTAGGAAGAGGTTCTCCTGTCTCTGTTTGTTTTACTTTGAAGCCACCAAACATCTTCATTGCCTGGCTTCGTATGCCTCTCAAACATGGGAGTCAGCAGAGGGAATATGATGAAACAGGTATTTAAGGCAATTAAGGGGCAGGCTGGAGCACAGGCTGGGTTATCAATCATTACATGATCTACCTGGAAAGGTGGAAGAACAGCGTGGGTATTTGGCACATATCCCTCAGGTATTGAAGAGGGGCTGTCTGGGGATTGTTGGGTTTTCGGGTTTTTTGGGGGGTTTTTGTTTTTTTTTTATTTTTTTAAAAAATCTGCAATGAAGTAGATAAGGTTGTTAGTTTACCTGCTCATGTCTTACAGCTTCAGATAGTGCTCTAAATCCATAGTCTGGAGGAGTGGAGAACAGGAAAGGTTTTTTCCAGAGCTGCAATGTAATTAAAGCACAGTTCCAGGACTAAAGCAAAAGGTGGACTGAGAATCCCAAAGTGACATACAGCGTTTAACTTTGGCTTTTTAAAAACCTTCTCACGTAGCTGCAGTAATCCAAAACAAAAGTGCTCATCTTGGAGAAATCCAAAGGATAAAGTGTTTTAGCCCACCAAAAAAAAAAAAAAAAAAAAAAGTAAAATCTGTAAAGGATCAGATTACATCCTAAAATGTCTTCTTGTTATTCCTGCTCCAAAAAAATAGAAACTGTGAACTGATTTTATAGCGTCCTCAGTAAAATCTCTGCCAACTGCATCGACAACCTATTTTTGCTCCATGTATTAGTGATTCAACAATAAAGACTTAGGCAAGTGTTTATTTGTTTTATCATTGGCAGGATAATACTCTTCACTTTTTCTACCCATTCATGGTAACTAAAGTTCTGCCTGCCCCTAGTTTAAATCATTGGTTGCTGCCCTGCAGTTTGGAGCTCTGCTGGTAGTTTGAGGCCATGGAGCCCTTCTAATCAGTAATGCTGACAAGCTTGCTAATGCTGATTGGCTCTACTGATGAGTTTAGGTCCATGAAACACTTCCAGAATATGGCAGTGAAGTGTTGACCTCAGACTCTGAGAAACACCAATCTAAGCAAAGAATGTGGAAAGGGAAAAAAACCTGAAGCAGTCTGTGGGTGGCATGACCAAACTTAGAAAACATTTGGGAAAATAGGCTGGAATTTTTTTCTGTAGCATCATTAACTGAATTAAAAAAAAATAGTGTGGGTTCGGTTTTGTTTGGTTTTTTTTTTTTTTTTTTGTAAAAAAAAAGATAATAATGTTTTTTAAGAAATCCTTCGCTGGACGTTTTTGTGGTGGTATTTGAGCAAAAATCCCACTAGGTGTCCTCAGTCAATAATTTGACCTGAGAAACTACAATTTCTCATCGAACAGTTGTAGTCTGAGGTGTGGGAAAAAAAGCTGGAGCAGAATGTTGCGGTTTGGAAGGCTGCAGGTTTCCTCCACCTCCACATGCCTGCAAAACATCACTGAAAATCGGTTCTGGCCCTGAGACCAAACCTGTGTCAGTAGCAAAGCACTCATCAGTGTTTCTGTGCTACAATGAGATGCCTTTAAATGTAAGAAAGTGTATTCTTCTGAATATGTCTTGACATAGACTGTAGATGTGTTGTCTACTTGCAAGCACATGGATCACTCTGCTCATCTTAAATGCCAGATGAAGGAATAGCTTTGAAGACTCTCATGTTCATCTGGAGTATAAATAAGTCTGTTATAATCAAGGTACCTCAGTATTTAACAGCATTAGTTTCAAAATATCCAAGTGCATGTGTGTGTAACCAGATTCTACCTGAACTTGCAAATCTCTTGAGTCATTAAAGGTCATCTGGAAATCAGAAGGCTTTCTTCTGAGTCTGTTGGTACATTTTTTGCTGTAGGGTTAAGAATACCCTGAGCACGGCTTTCTTGCTGCAGTCCCATGTCTCCCCCTTCACTTTGCTGGAGGTGGTAGGAAGTGTGGAGAACACACCAGGTGCATCCCTGCCGCACTGAACCTATTTCATCCTGTCCTTTGCCTTTTGGGCTGTGTTGATTAGCAGAAGTTCAAAATCTCTGTGGAAAGCAAAGATGTTTGAAGTCTTTCTGGCATAAAATTAGCATGTTGACAGGGACTGTGGTTTGGTGTCTAAAATTCAGATTTAGCCTTACTAAATTAAAAAAACAACTGAAAAGCCCACTGGTTTTCTGTGTAATTCCAGAAGCCTTGTTCCTAATCACTTTTGTAAATCTTTTTTAAAAAATCAAAATCTGGCCTGGTTCTCTGTGAGGGGAATGGTGACCTTATGACAGAAGCTTGGGATTATGCATCTGTGCTCAGTGTTGTTTCTGGTCTACTACACACCAGTGACATAGGTTACTGGTTTGTAAGTTTTGGGGCAGGGAGGGGAGAAAGCAAAATGATTGGAAGGCAATCAAGGCACAAAACAAAGCATCTCTAGGTATCTATCCCAGTACTGTATTTGTTCTTATTATTGAATACTGCTTCTGAAACATAATAGAAAATAGTCTTATTTGAATGTTTCAGTAATCTTTTTAATAAGTCTGAGCGCTAGCTCTCCATGGGACCTCACATGTTTCAGTTTCAAAATACTGAAACCATTCTGTGCTTCTGGAAGAAGAATGTTTTTAATGAACAGAGGCCGGGGCTCAAAATATACATTAGTAAAAACAAGATTGAGTTAAATGCTCATGAGACTTGCAAATTGACAACTTTGGATGAGAAAGTTCTCCATATAGCCACAGGGCAAATAAAGCAAGGGCAGAAGAAATACAGGCCCTGACAAAGTACCATAACGTTGGCCCCAGGTCGTCCTGTTTCCGGCTTGGTTGAATTCTCAGCCTCTGTTCCCGAAGGCTGAAGCTGCTGTTCTTTCTCCTTGTTTGAGTCCTTCAGGGCATGTTTGTTGCCCTGTAACCTCCTCTGGGTAAATTTCCCCCTCTTCCTAATGTGGATGATCTTAATACAACTCTGGAATAACCAGTGGCTCTGGCGCCTTCGTGCTTATCTTGCTTTGAAACATGAGGTTGGATCTCCCTTGAGTAGTCATGTTAATTCACTGAAGGAAACCAGCTGTTTCATGGGGGCATCGAAGAGGGGAACTTGACCCTTTCAGCAAGGCAAACCTCCTGTCTCAAGAGGCAGAAGTTGACATGACTCACCGTAGATTTCAAGTGGCGTGTTTCCTGATCCAACACTTCTTCCAGTGTTATTTCTCATCTCATTCTGATCTTAGTCATAAAGTTTTATGAGTGCTTTTCTTCCTGGACTTTTTACCCTAGCTCAATGCTGTTAAGCAGCCCTTTGTTCCTTTTAGTCATCCACCCACAGCTTTCCCAGTTTTATTAGTGCCAAAATGAATGCTCCTACTTCTCTAGGCCATTCAGCACATATTGATTCACCCAACTTCTAATCAGCCTTTTCTTATTCCCAGTGTGGGACTGGGAGTTAGCTGAAATTTAAATAGAATCCTGCAGATTAGGATGTCTGCAGAAGCAGATCCCTTTGTATAGTGCAGAAGATAAGCTTTAGGTTTTTAAATGCTCTGACAATCTTTCTGGCACAATTAGCACTCCAGGGAGTGTTCCTGTTATCCAGAAAGGCTTTAATTGTGCCCTTGGGGTATTTTGAGGTGGGAGGGGGGGCCGACCTGTGTCAGGGAAAGATAAATCATTTATCACATTTCTGGATGTTTTGAAAGTCCCCAGCAAACATCAGGTTGGAGCAGAAAGCTCAGCAATGATTCCTGCTGGGAGGCAGGCAGCCCGGCAGTGGCTCACATCTAATTGCACTGACAAGAGGTTGACACATCACCTGCCTCCAAAAGATGGGCTCTGTCCAAGGCACTCCCTCTTTGGGAAGACAAGGTGTGCTGTTGCTGCTGTCCCTCAAGTACAGTGCTGGCAGTTCAGAGGGGTCTCAGCCCAGAGACTCCTCTCTGGCCTCATGGGCAGTAGCTTCATTTGCAGCTCCTTTATAGGAATAACTAGCTCTGAGGTCAGGTCTTTGTTTTGTTTCTCCCTGTAGAAGAATCCCTACTACCCAGAAGAAGCTTGCACAGAAGGAGCAAGGATGTAATTTTTTTCTGGTCTTTAATTAGTGGGGGTTTTAATGATTTCTTCACAAGCTGGCCCTTTTGGTTGCTACTATTTCTAACTTGTCTAATTCTGCTGTCTCCTCTTCTCTCTCCCTCCATGCCCTAGCCCACTCTTTCCCATTTGTGTGTCTTGTTGCATTTCCTTCCCTGCAGAATTTCATACCTCTACATGATCATCACACCTACCACAGTCTTTGCTTAACCTACACAAAAGATCAGCTGTTGAAGGACTAATGTTGACATTGGACTGTCAATTGCTGTTATTCTGCTGTGCTGAGGTTGCTGTGAGACGGCCAAGAGAGGGCTAGTTGCTGAGTCATTGTTTGAAGACCTCTGCAAGCATGGACATGTGTGACTCTCTTTGCTTGGTTCTTTTTTTTGGCAGGCCTCCCCTGTGACAAAAGGCAGCTAGAGTCTTGTCCATTAAAAAACAATGAAAAACAAAGCAACCCTCTAACATACACTTAGCATCTGGATTTCTACCCGTAGCGAACTAGGCCTACAAACCTCATGCTCCATTGCCTTTCTACAGAGGCATGTCTTGAGTTTTGTGGAGTTTCTCTTCTGCTGTTGTGAAAAGCAGCTTGGATCTGCAGTCAGGGATAGCACTGAGACTGATATTTAGGTGGCCAGCTAAATATTAATATCCTTACTATCCACAGAAAGGCTCCATGTTTCCATAAACTTTGGGATTGCTTGCATACCAGGTGTATTCTAGAGCAAAAAAGTCCAGTTATGGGTTTAGTTTTGCAGTGTGGGGAGCATAAGCAAGAAGCTGAATTACATTTGGTTTGAGGATATTTCTAATATAGCATTAAATTAAATTATTTAAGCAAATGTTGCGCTTGAGTTAACTCAAGCAACAACAAGTCAGCAACAAGATCAGGTTCCACAATGATGAATGTGATGCTTAAATACAATAGAAGTTGTACGTGACCATTGGGCTTCTCATACAAAAAAAGAGCAGAGGGTAGACAAGATGTCCACTAGGCAAGAAGAGGAAGAGGTGACTGGCCACAGCCCGAACCCTGGTTGCCCTTCTTTGCCCTCCCCCTGCACGCCCCAATAGTCAGGGTGTCCTCTGCCCAGCTACCTGCCGTGGGGTGGGTAGAGGGAGGAGGAGGAAGGAAGGAGAGCAGGAGCTTCCATTTTGGGTAGGAACAAGTTACTGAGCCTTGACATGAAGTCCTCCTACCTTGGAGCAGGGCAAGGAGTGCAAGGGGCAGAGCAGAGGCAGCAGTCACCTCACATGGCAAGGATGGATCTAAGGCAGAAGTTGGGGCATGGCACTGGGCTGCCCAGCAAGATCTGGGAGAAGATGCTGGGCTTTGGCTTGGTGGAGCAGGTGACAGCCCTCCAGCCTGTGCTCAGGAAAAGACTATGACAAGCCTATTTGAGGGGAGGAGAAAAAGAGAGACTTGGGAGGGCAGCAGTGTGGAGTGTAAAGAGAAAAAGCAAAGTAGTAAAGGTCAATTTAAAAATTGTTTAGTAATTAAGTTAATGTGACAATAGAAATTAACTTCATAAACACTGACAATTAGGATTTGTAACTTGAAAAAATCTGTCTTGTGTTTTGTTCTTGAGGCTTTCTTACTTTGGGTTCAGTGTATGACTTGAAACACCTTAATTAAAGAAATAATACCAAATATACCAAATAATTCCAAATACTTGGTATCTTGATGAGGGAACAGGACAATTGTTTAAAAAACATGGGGGGGATGATGATGACAACAGGGGGACAGGGGAGGAAGTGCATGCACATATAAAGTTGTCGGGAAGAACCTTCAGTACCTTGCGTGAAGTACCTAGATGTTAAAATGCTATCTTTCAACATGGAAATCTAATTAATAGACACAGCTTACTCTTTCTTCTTAAATGAAATAATCCTCTCTAAGGCTGTTATGCCAGCTGCGTGCTGAAGCTGAGGGTTCAGGTGTTTGTAGACAAGTCACTAACGTGGTGCTGAAAGAAATGATCTCTTGTTTCTTACAACCAAGGATGGCTTCATAATGAACATCTGTCCTGATGCCATAAGGTAGAACCTGGTATAGACAGATCTGTGTTGTAATGATGATACATTATTGATACAAGCAGAAGTATTTCACCCAGTTACAGCGCAGACCTCTCCCATACTATCTTCTTGTGCAAGTGCATTGAAATCTCTGTTGACATTGTGTCCGGCTGTGTCATAATGTTTCCAAACAAGCCACTCCCCCATTGTTTCCTAAATCTCTCCAGAGAAATTATTTACTTTGGTGCTAACTCACAATGGGGAAAAACCCCGTATATAAAAAAAGTAAGCCCAAGAAATCTGTAGTAGGGCATTTTTCAACTAGTAAAGGAAGGAAATGCTTTTGTGGGGTGTGGTTTTAGGACATCATTTCATTATGTTCTACTGCATTTTTTTTTTCTTCTTCATGTTGAAATTTCTTTAGGAGAGGGAGAATATGCACACTAAGCAGAACCATCTACTAACAAGTGTCTCATCTGAATTTCAAGAATTAATTCCCTTCAGAAGACTTTTATTGCTGCATTTGTTTTTCTGCCCTAAACACTAAAGCTTTTGGATGGTAACTTGTTTGTTGACACCTTGTCTTCCCACTTCCCAGGCAAAGTACTCATCCACATTAAAATACTCAGGATTTTTCAGGGGAGGGGAGACTTTTTTCTTTTTTTTTTATCATAGTGTGTGGTTATCAGCAGTACTGGATTGTATGAAAGTGTGAAACAAAGGGAGCCTTTTATATCAGCGCAAGTTTATTGTTAGCACAGGAATGTCTTGAAAAAAGTACAGGGGTCAATGTTTAGGGAAGGTGACTATTCTGTATCTCTACAGATATGAACAGATAAGTAGGTATCTACAGGTGAATGAAACTTGGAATGCTTATTTATTGAGAGGTTAATATGTGTTTATGCTGAATATAAAACCATTTTTAAAAATAGTTGGTCCAGAAATACTTCAGACTACAGCCTGTCAGTTGCTGCTACTGGATTTTCAGGTGTCCAGCTGGAACTGAAATTAGGGCATGTAATGTCCTTTCTTCCATTAGGATCAAGCTTCTGTGCTGAAAAACATCGCCACTGAGGAAATACTGTATGGCTTGGACAGGTAGAAATTGCATCATAAAAATCTAACTGTTGTAAGAAGTTCAACTCAGCAGAAAACAATAAGGACACAGTATACCTTAATTTCTGTACTGTGTGACTGATCTTAGAAAGATAGTGTGAAGCTGCCTAGAAAAACCTGAAGCTGCACAAAATAAAAGATTTAAATTCTGAGGTCAGAGCAATTTTTCATCCGAAAATATTTTGGTCAGGAAACGCAAACATGTGTGTCTCTTATTATGTATGAAAATGAGGCTTTTCTGTGGAACTATGCACGTACACTTGTTGCCTCCTTTATGTACCATGTGAAGTAGTCAAACAATGACAAAATCCAAGTGAGTAATGGGGTTCTTTTCCTAAGAGTTTATGTATGCAGGGCTATATATATCCTGTTGCGATGTGGCTGCCTGTGTGGTAACTTCAGAAATAGATTCAGTATGAACTTCCTTGCCAGTTAAGGAAAGTTATATACATCCACATACTTATTCAGTAAAATGCCAGATTACAGAGCAAGTTCTATGAGACCAATGGTGATGCCAAAAAATATACCTGATGAGACTGGAGGGGTGTTAGTCACACTGCACTTGAACTGCATAGGGAACTTGGCCACTGTTTGTAATTACCAGGAGTCTTAAGTTCAACTCATTTGGTCAGTTCTGAAGTCTGAGTTCCTCCGCGTTTTGGAAAGAAATCCCTCAGGTGTTACACACCAGTCTCCTTTTGGGTGCTTACATCTCCATTTATTTCTCTATTTGAATACACTGCTGATTGTGCCTGTGAAACGTTGAAACAGTAAAATGAGATTAAAAATGCATTTGGAGCAGAAATGTCCATGGTGGCCTAAGGGCAAAGTGGCTTTTGGCAGCAGAAGTCTGCCTTTGGTGGCAGAGAAATCGCGTACATGCACTTTGGCTGTTTTGGTGCTAAGTGATTGCCCATAACAGGGTCTGAGCTAGTCTGTGAGTTCAGCCCTGGCAAGGTCAAGGTGCCAGCACGTGGTCTGTTTTACAGACTTGCTGGTGGTTGGCCATGCAGTGCAAAGGCCCGGGTTACAAACAGCTTAACAGGTAGCAGCATTCTAAATTGCTGCTATTAAACTTGGCATTGCATGCTTGACCCATGCCCTTAAAAGCTTTTCTGGAACTGCTCTCCTTTAAGCTGGTAATGAGACCTTTGCAATTTCTGAGCTTGTTTTAGTAAACTGATCTTATCTGAAGATCAAAATAGATTTTAAAGGTGCCAAATACTTGCAGTATATCTCCTATAACAACATACTTGTCATAACAGGTGGAGGTTTCAGACGGAACAGCACATTGGGCTTGGCTGCTCTTTGCTCTTCTGTCACATTCAGTGAGGTTGTGGGAAGGATGTGAACCCTCTTGTTGAACAGAGCAATGCCACTTTTTGGGCTGTTTGGAGTACGTGTTGCACTCTGGTCTATGGTTTGATCTGTTATCGCTATGTTTCATAAGGGCAATATTTAGTTTGACACACATGGTGTTTTTCTTTTCTGTACCTTAGTGTTAAATCCCTAACTGAAAGCATGTTGCTGCATAATTACACATATGTATCTTCCTTGGGGTTTAGAAATAAAATTGCAGGTGACTGCCAGGGGAATCTTCTTCTTCTGTCTATTCAAAGAAATAAGAGCCATCTTGTAAAACTTGCAATGTTTTCCTTTCAGACTCAACTAGAATGAATTC
Source organism: Falco punctatus (assembly GCF_963210335.1). NCBI lineage: Eukaryota > Metazoa > Chordata > Aves > Falconiformes > Falconidae > Falco > Falco punctatus. The sequence goes on from NC_137581.1 coordinate 79,256,703, forward strand.
TCTAATAACTTTTGGTGACAGAGGTCTGTGAGGGTGTTGGGGTTTTGTTTTTCACCTTCAGAAATGATGTTTTGGTAATGCTGAAACACTTCACAGCACTTAGAGGCTGTTGTTATATAACTTAAGTGTGTGCTCAGAGGAGCTGGAGAACTTTGACCAGGAAATCAAGCTGGGGTGAACAGTCATTATGGGTCAGGCCTGCATCAGGGTGTGTGGCTGCTTGTGGTGGGGAGGAGTTTGGGCAGCCTCTGAGTCTTGGAGCAGAGCCAGATCAGAGACACTGCTGCTTTAGGATTTCTTCCAAAATGGGGTGGTAAAGGGGAAGCATTAAACCACAAATAGGTAAAAGCATCTGACAATCTGTGGGCAGCACTTGGGAGCGTTGTCCTGAGAGCTGAACAGAGGGGTGCTTGCTTTGTGACCTATGCTCTAGGTGGTAAACATCTGCTTGTGGGCAGAGCTGATATCAGGGTGAACAAATGATGTTCAAGTTCTTTCCTTGCCCCGCAAACCCCCGCTGCCCTCACAGCCTTCAACAAAGATGGCACAGGGTCACATCTTTGCACTGGGTTGGCACAGTTGTGGCACCATACAGGACAGGAGGTGGTAGATAAAGTCCAGCTTTGCACAATGCTGCCTGTGCCTGGTGGAAAAGATCTTGCCTGTACTGTAGTCCAAAGCAGAGTCAGGCTTTCTCTGCCATTGTCCCTGGAGTATGCCCGAAGTCCACAGTGAGCCTGCGCTTGTGCGCCTTGTAGCTATGCTCACGTTGCAGCATGGACCTAGGCTCCCCCGGGTGTTTTCTAGGTGCATCATAGCTGCTATTAAGTGCAGGAGGGGGTAGAGGAAAATAGGCTTGTCTAGTGCTGTTTTGTCAAAATACAACCCAGACAAGTGCAAACTAATTAGAAATCTAGACAACTCCCATATAAAACGCAATGGTGTGTCATGTGTGTGCCAACATGCAAAGTCATTACTCAGTTGTTGTTCAGGCAAAATTCCCACTGAGTAAGGTCAGAGTAATCACCTCAGGATCTGGCCGTCCTGTGTTCCCCTCCAGTTGTCATAGTGCTTTCCATGTGACAAGCACAAGATACTGTCTGATCTCAGCTGGGTGCGTGTCTTGCACTCATGGCTTTGCTGAGTCAAGGCAAGGCTTGGCATGGCACCTGGACATCACCCGTCCTCTCCAAGAGGAAACAAAACCTTGTGGGCTTCTGTGTGTTGTCCTGAAAGCCCCTCCATCCCTGCGCCATGTTACTGAAATTGCCGCAGCAATTGGGCAATGCTGCGTGGAGGTTGCTGCTATCAGAGTGATCATGGTCGATTTGTCCTCATTATCCCTTCATTTTATCTTCCCCAGCCTTTCCATACTAGTGGGCAGGCTAACTGGAGGCAACTGGGGCTGTGCCCTTTACCTGCTTTTCCCCCAAAGCCCTGCTGGGCTTTTTGCCTGTGCCAGGCGCTGAGGGAAGAGGGCCAGTGCCTGGACACAAGCCCACCCATTGCCAGGGCGCTTGCACCAGCCCTGCCGCAGCCACATGCTGCCTGAGCCCCCAGCCCTGCGTTGTAGTTTCCTGGAGGCAGGTGCATGTCTTGCTCCGTTTGTACAGGTTTGGGCCTTGTATGCACCTGGGGCTTCTCCTGTGCTCCCTCAAAATCGGTAATGGTAGAGCTGTGGTGTTTTTGGATGCTTTTGTTTGTGTGGAGAGATGCTGCTTTAGTGTCCAGACCTGCCCTTTCCAGCTTGAGGCCTCTCATGTGCCTCTGATCTGCAGGGATGTATTAGACCCTTCACACACCTCTCCCTACATCAATGTTACTCCTCAAAGGCCACCTCCAGGGCCTGTCCTGAATATGACTGGTCTCCCTGGAGGTTCATGGGGTTGGTCTGGCTCCCTTATTGTGAGGTCAGCTTTCAGGATGTGGACCAAAGTTTTGGTATGCATATGGGAGGTGAAGGTGGATGCTTTTTTTTTTTTTTTTTTTTTTTTTTTTTGTGGGGCGTGGAGTAGGACTCTACTATCACTGTAGTCCTTCAGTGCTATGAATGCTGCTAGGCGTGAACTGTCACACTGTGTTCCTATTCCTCTATTTCAGGGATTTTCAGTTCCCTGCATCCATCTCAGTCTGCCATCCCCTGCAGGGATGGATTGCATGCTAAACTTAAATACCAGGGGCTCTTGTCATCCTCCCAATGCTTCCCATTCACCGCACTGGGCAAGGAGTTGCGTGCATGTTACTTCTTCCTGTATTGTGTGTTCCCCTCCTGGGTCTTTCATGCTTGCCCTACACCAGCTCCCCTCTGCCCTCCTTTTCTCCCTGGGCTCCACCCAGTTTATCTTAGACAGAGTGATATGACACACAGCTGTGTTGAGGCCTTACTTCGCTTTGCTGATGATCTCTGTCCAATTAGCTTAAATGCAAGCTACCACACAGCAAGAAGGAGAGGAAGTTTTAGAACTTGAGAGAAAGTGCCATGCTGTATGGCAGTAGCAAAGGAAAAAGAAAAAGGATTTGATTTACGGCAAAAGGAGTCTGCAAGTTGGACTTCTAGGCCAGTCAGCAGGAAACTAATGATAAAAGCATAAAGCATGCAAACTTTCACCTTGATTCTTTTATTGCTTGTGTGTAATAGACATCTGAACAAGGATGGTGAGGGATGAGCTCTAGGAGATGTAGCTGTGGCTGTTTGTCCCTTTCTGTGCTCTGCCCCTCTGCTGGAGGTAGGTATCTGTGTAGCGGGACACCACTGAGAACAGGAGGACCTACAGCCCAGCAGCCACTCTGTGCTGTCCAGCCCAATTTCTGAAATCTTTAATGATGGTAGGATTGCACTAAGATGCTGTGAATCCAGGGGTGTGTAGGGTGGCCATAAGCCATTTTCTGTCCCCTCTTCTGAGAAGAGATACCCTTTGGAAAAGTGTGGGGTGTGTGGGAATGTAATGTCTTGTTCACCAGGGCATATTCACAGATGGGACAGTTCCCACTTTGACTTTGTTTTCTTGTGCTTAATATTGGTTTTCTCTTTACGTGCCCCTGGCTTAATGGTGAAGTACCTTTTGACGTTGCATAACAGCAATGCTTTGGAAGGAAATGTCTCCGTTTATGCTTGTGGGTATTATGTATGGCTGCTGGGAAGGAAAAGGCCTGTCCTTTAGAAGAGCCTTATTAAGGGAAACCAGTTATTAACAAGTATATATGGAAAGGGTGGGGTTCCTCATTACTCCACTCCTTTCAGCATCTCCTATCTGCCTCAGGAGTGCATCATGGTGATATCAACCTTTATTAATATAAAACTCAGTATTACGCACCCAAGATTACACCACAGGTAGCTAATTCAGTAGGTCTCTGACACTGCGGCCTATCTGATTAAAGTGGCAGTGAAGCTATCAATGACAGTAAATTAAACTGTTGGTGTCAAAGAGCTTTTGGTGTTATGGCGTAAACTTCAAATGATATTCAAGGATTAAAACCTGGGAGACTGATCTAATTAGCTGAAGTTTATCTTGTGCATGGTTGGAATCTAATGACTTGGAGATGTGGAGATGAAAACTCCCAATGGCCAGTTTTCTCTGTGGGAAAGTGAGAAATTGATTTGGTTTAGTATGTGCTACGTGACTTTTCTGTGTGCTTTTTCAATGGGTCCTGTCCAGTCTAAGGAGCATGGCATTGTGGAAAGATGTATTAACTAACTCTTTAAGTTACCATGAAATTTCATCAGGGGAAGCATGTTTTTAGTGATGGAGCTGCAGAGAAACTGATACTTCTGTTCTGAAGTCCAGTGTTGACATTTAAATCCTGTGTGGGAATAAAAAGTCCATTTTTCTTGCAAAACAAACCTCAGTTATTCCTAATGAGAAGTCTCCAGAAACCTTTCATTTTGATAGTTTGGACATCTTATACTCTACTGTTATACAGGTAAGTATATTTTAATAGAAAGAATATATTTTCATGTAAATGTTAAATTAAAAAATCACCCTACCAAAACAATTTTCTCATTCTGTTTTGTTAATATGAAAAATTGTTTGGTTTCCTCCTTTCTTGAAAACACTTATCAAACCATTTCTGCAAAACATTTTGATTCTGTTGAAACTGACTTTTTTAATAGAAAACTTTTCCCTCAGATATTTTGATCAGTCTTATTTGGCATATGAGTCTCCAGTGTTTCAAATCCTGAGAGGTGCAGGGTGGCTTCAGATTAATTTTAAGGGACTCAGCACTCCTCAGCATGAGTCCCACAATATTTACCCAGCGATGAGACAAGCAGGTGTAATTATATTGGCCTTTATTTTTTTCTCATAGCTATCTTGCTGATAAGCTGTCCTGGGTGAGAACTGCTCATGCACATTTGATGACAAACTGGCGTGTTTGTGTGCGTGTGTGTATGCATGTGTGCACGCAGAGAAGTCATGCTGCCCGCTGGTACCATTTCCTACCCAGCCTCAGAGCAATGGGGGACTTGGAGCTTTTGCTGTCAGGAATAAGGGGGGTTTTGTGCTGCTGTTGGCATTGTGGATTTCTGATGTGATTCAGTCATGGCTCAGGACTCCTCTTCTCCTCTAATCTTCCTCCCTCCCCTATACTTGGCTTTGTAAAATGAGGTTCCTCAAAGCTGACCCTTGCTTCAGAGAGCTTGGCACCCAAGCTGGTCCTGTTCTGCAAAAGTCTGAAAGAAACCATCTTCTTCAAGAGCCATTATGCTTTGTCCTCATGACAGCTTCTGTCTGTCTCACACCCTTCTTCCTCTAAACCCAGGCTGTATACATGTAGAGGAGCCCAGTCGTTCTGCTCTCTCAGTGGACTCATAGCATGCTCTTTGCCTGGCTGAAGTTGATGGGAAGACTCTGCCAGTCAGTGGATGCAGGAAACAGGATGATATGGAGGGCTGTGTTCAACCAACACATGAACAGGCAAAATCAAGCTGTCTTTTAAGGCAAAAGATGAGCAGGAGTGGGGGGTTGGAAATCTATATCTCAATGGCAGTGCAAAAGTAATGTAAGCAATGAAAATAATTGGGTGCAGCTTAAGGAATGAAAAATGTCCCAGATCTAGATTCTTTCCTATGTATCAATATTTAATTGTAAAATTTTATTGGGGGAATATCTTGGGATCAATACATGTGTTTCAAGTAGTGTCTTTGACCTACTTACGTGGCAAGCTTATTAATGTCTAAAATAAAAGTTCTGATTATAAGTAAATGATGCTGTTTCGAAATGGACTGTATAGGAAATTATTAGCTAACGCGTGTTTCAGCTTGGGAGACAGACACTGGAGTGAAAGCTGGGCATGAACTCGCTACTGTAAGTATCAAGTATTGGAAAGGTTCATTGCTCACAGGCTGTTAAGTCAGCTTCCTGTTCCTCAGTACACTTCTGTTCTTACTTTGTCAGGTTTTCTCTCTTAAGGGATATATTTTCCCATCTTCTTGCCTCTCTTGTTCCTCTTCTCATCAACACTGCACCTCCTATTGAGCTTCCTTATACCTCTAAACCACTGCCCACATCTCTTGTAGTCAGGAAATTCACCATTCTCCTCCACATCATTACTGGGGAGGTATTGAAAAAGATGTGAGGAGCTGCAGTATACATTTTTTTGTGATGGGTTTGGGGCCAGTATTTCATGGGCAAAACCTTTAATTTGCTCAGAATTTATATTCTTGTCTACATGCATTTCATAAAAATGAAGTCCTCATTCCTGTTTTTTTAATTGGCACTTTTAATATATCCTACTTTGTGTACTGGCAAAGAGAAACATTTTCTCTTTAATGCTTCCTCCTGCTTTTTGATTCTTTTTCTTTACACTCTGTTAATTTCGAACATCTGATCAGCCAATTTTTCTTAAAGTTTTTAAAGATAAAAATATGATTTGACATATGTATCAAAATATGCTATTCAAAAGGAATATTTAATTTTTTAAAATTTTATTCATAAGTCCTCAGCTCTTTCTATTAATATTCACAACAGAAGTTTCATGAAATATTTTGGAGTAATTTTGTGTAATGGAAACTCTTTTAGGCTTCCCCTCTTGATTATTTTTTTTTCCTCCTTAACCAGAAATTCATGTTCTTCATGAGCTGTTTGCCCAGTGCCATTTCTGTACTCCTACCATTATCTCCCATGCATACCTTTTACTTTAAGTATTTAATTGATGCTGGAGACTGTGCCATGTTTAGAAACAATTACATTAATTCCTGTATTTTTTACATAATGCAGTGTGCGTCTGCTGCAGTCTACAAAGGCTTAATAACATGGCTAAATACTATATGTGGGTGCAGTGAAGATTAAGCTGGGCAGGGTATGGAAAGTGTGGAAACTAAAGTGGAGGGGAAAGGCTTTTGTTTGACTAGAATGGGGTGAGAAACCTTTTCTTTACCTGGGGCCACAGAGGGCTCTTGGGTACCATATCAAGTACTTTTGTAGTAGCACACACCACTCTGTATTTCCTTATGGCCCGGCCCCCATACAGTGCCCACTGTATCAGTGTATCAGCTGAGATATCAACATGGCTACAGCCAGTGGGCTGTGGGTCCCTTCTTGCCCAGCACCTCTCACCCCACAGCACCAGGTTTCTACAGCTTGTTGAGAAAGCTGAGCCTGTACAACACTGAGCTGCTCTGAGCTGGGCATCAACCTGTGTAGAGTTGGGAAGCAGGAGTCCCAGTGCGCATCCTTTGGGACAAAAGGATGGAAATGGAGACTGGACAAAGATCAATAGAAGGCATGAGGAGTAGAGGTGGGATTTCACAGGGCACCAGGCTGTGCCAAGGAAGTTGTCACTGGCATGGAGGTTTCACACCTCTATGCTAGAGGGTCAGTTTTCAAATCAACCTAGCAAGGAAACAGCTCAGCTCTAGCCCTGTGCGTTGGGAGCTGCATATGCACGGGTATATTCCCTGGTAAAAAAAAAAAAAAAACAGCAGCTGTGGTTGCAGTAGAAGGAGAAGCTCATCAGTTTGGGGAGGGTAATGGCAGGACAGGAGGGAGGTCCACACTAGTGTGTGTACAGGCAATGTGTTGCAAAATAATAGTTGTCATCCTGCCAGAGGGGATGTGACCCAGGCAAGAAGATATAAAATATGAAGGAATACATTAACTTGGAGGACCCCATGTTCCCTGATAGGACAGCAGCCAGCCATGCTCTATGTGGATGTAGTAGTGAGAACCTGTTGCTTTTAGCCTCATTCTGGGGTGTCAGATTGGATAAAACACAGATTTATTAACCCAGGCTTCAATTTCTGATTTCTCCTGGAGGAGAAAATTCAGAGCTAATCTTGTTCTTTCCCCCACCCCTCTTGACATCCTAGAAAGGAAAAGTAACCAACCAAGGTTTAAAATGTCTGACACCAGTCCTGATGCAATGTCAATACAGGGTAAAATAACAGGTCGCAAACCCTGCCTGGGAGCATGGAAGATTGCTGGTGCCGTGCTGAGGGACACATCTGCCACTGGTGCCCGAGCCGTGGCTTCCCAGGCGGCAGTCGCACCTTTTAGCCTGTAGTGTGGGCATTACCTTTGGTGTTATTGCCTCAGCAGCCAGAAGTGCTGAGCCAGTTGCTGTCTATTTAGGTAGGGTTCCCAGCCTGTCTCCCAAGGAAACCAGAGTTGCGTCAGGGCACAGATTGGAAGTCTTGCTGGGGCACAGGGGAAATGGAAATTGTAATGGGAGAAGCATATGCAAGGGAAGACCCTGTGAGAGGAGAGACAGGTTTCTCTCTGCTAGGTGGGGAGGAGACCATCCACATGCAAATTTTTTTTTTTTAACTTTCAATCTGCTCATGGCTCATGGTCTTTGACCTGATGTAAATTCCTTTTCCCCTGTTCATATCTCTGTCCAGCAGATCCCTGTGTCATCTCTAACAGCTGCTGGAAATGTCAGACCTGGTCTTCAAAACAAGATGCCTCCCACTTTGTTCAATTTGTTGTGGAGAATTGCATACAAATGTGTCCTATATGCACACCTGGACTGGGTGGTGGGTGGCTGTGGAGCAAATGTCTAAGTTGCTTACAAGCACTCACACAGTCATTCACACATGCTCCAATTATAAAAGGGAAAACCAAGGTAATATGATAGGAGGGTCTGTAACAGACCCGATGGTATGGGAAGGGATGGATGTGATTTTTTTTTTTTTTTAAAGGCAGCTATCATGCCTGTCTGATGGGTGGGACCTTGCAGTAAACAGACATCTCTCTCTCTCGCAAAGGTCTGTTGGGGAAGCAGCTGGGTACCAGGTTCCTCCAACATGGTAGGAACAACTCATCTCAGGCATGGGAGGCAGCCAATATTGGACTGGCTATTGCAGTATCTGTCCTGGTTAATAAAAACTGATTTAACAATCCAAGGGTGGGAGTTAATTGAATGATCATAAAATAAGCCAGGTCACTATGATAAGAATCATGGATTTTGGGAAAGGTATAGAGCTGGTTGGTTGTTATCTGGGACAAAAGTCTAAAGGGTAAAGGATGACTGGCAATAAGATACTGTATCTAAGATATGCTGGTAGACTTGTGATGTAGCAGCCAGATGGAAAGCTTTCTCTGAAATGCCCTGCAGTCCCTGGAGAGGAGTTTGGTACAGATGGGTGTGCTCCTGCTTCAAGATGTGGCGCAAACTCAAGCATGGGGAATAGCTCCTTGGCAGCAATGGACCAAAAGGATCTATCTGGTTGTGAACAGAGTACAAAGGATGTCCAGTTGCAATGCAGATTTGGCCTTCAGCAAGAATGGCTGAAGTCTGAACAGGCTTGTGCTCCTCTATGGGCTTTCTAGGTTGGTTTGTGTTTTGGGATTCCAGCACGCTGTATCTTGAGTGTTTCGCATCCACAGGAATGTGAAAAGCATCGAAATAAAGATTAGCATGATCAATGCAGTGTTGTTTGTTTGCTAACCTGGTTACAAAAAGTATTCTGCTTTGTAGTGCGCTCTGAATTATCAATTGAAGTAGCCTGATGTCTGAGTCTGCTCCAAAATGTATATATCGTAGCCAAATGTTCACAGTGCCCCTGAACAGCCCTGCTATGTTGGCCATTGTGCAGTCTGGGGATGCAAGAGCTTACTCAATTTTACTATAATAATAATAGTGAAAATAAGATATTTGAAAGAAATTTCACGTAATTGGCAAAGTCCTCCAGTTCAGCTATGCTTTTTTGTTGTTTTGTAGCCCTTTTACACCCTAAGTACATTCTGTTAGCTAATGCTAGTGGTTCCTTTTACTGTTACAAAGCTAGATCGTGAAGACAAATATGTGCCGTGTCCAGCTTTTCCTGTTCAGGGAGTAGTTTTTTCCATGACGTCTAACCATTTTCTTTTGCTGAACTGTCAGTAAAGCCAGGCCACTTCGGCTTGGCGTTTCGCCCACATCCACCTACATATTTTTCTTAACAGCAAACAAACTAATTAAATGCCTTTATCTTATGAGACATTCCTTTCTCTCAGGTAGTTACTGATTAAAAAAATAAATAAAACTTCTCGCTATTTTGAGAAAACAAGAGATGAGTCAGTGTGTTCACAACCTGGTTTATTATTAAATAAGAAGCCAGGATCAAAAAATGAGCGGGGTGGAAAAAAATGTTAGTGCCATTGTATTATGTTTGTGGCTAGTGAAAAGAGCCTGTTCTCACTCCAGTGAGCATTTCCAATATCTATTAAAATTAATGAGCATTGCATTTGCACATGAAGGTGGATGGGGTATATAAATAAGGCAGAGGTACCTCTTGTGAAAGATTACTGCAATAAAATGTTAATTTATAAACCATAGTTCGTATTGCTTTGTTAGACATGTGCTTCAATAGCCTTTTCAATAATGCTAACCTGAAGTAGAAAGGCAATTATTCAAAGAATCAACAGAGGTTCTCCAAATCCAATAGATAACAATAGTCTTACTAATTGAAACTTTTGTCTTCTTTTTAGCTTAGAAAAATTATACTTTTATAAAGTGAATTAATTGTAAATAGAAACATTCAGAGAGATCATCTAGGCCAACATTTGCTATTGGGAGAGTGGAGAGGGAATAACAATATGTGTACTTTAGAAGTTATAGCTCCCAAGCAATTTCCCTGGTGATTTCTCTGTGTTCCCTGTATATGATATATTTTGTCTAGTGGGTGTCAGACACATCTAGACTGCAGAATAGCATGGGGTAAAAAGAGAGCAGGAGCAAGGGGCAAAAAGCCTGGCTGGGTGGTGCCATGGGAGTGGGGGGAGGGGAGGCTTATGCATAAGTGGCTCCAAGTGCTAGGCCTGAGGAGCAAAGGTGCTGCTAGACAGTCTGGTGAAGGCAGGTGGCTCTGGTGTTAACCTGAACTGACCCCCAGGGACCTCCTGGTCCTGAGCAAAAAGGTTGTTCGTTCAGTGCCACTGTCTGACTGCTCACCACAGCACCCTGATCAGCTCGAGGCACCAGCCAGACACTGAGTGATGACTATTTCAGGAAGCTCCTGCCAGGGCAGCATCCACTGTAGTGCTCTAAGCTTAAGAGAAAATTACAATAGAGGTCTTCAGTCTCTGTTGCCCCTTTCCCCTAATATTAACTCCAGTTCTAGGCTTGCCTGTGTTTGCCTGGAGAACAATTTGTGCCCCAAGACAAACCAGGAGACGCTTGCTGCTATTACCAGCCACCCTCGTTCTACCTTGGGAGGTGTTGCAATACTCATAAATCAGCTTAGCTCTTCATCCCTTGGTTTTCTTAATCAGGACTTCAACTCCAGCCTTTGAAGCAGGCTTTACTCACAAGAGTCCTATTAAATTATTTGCTTCTGCTATTGTATATCCAGGAGATTCACACATGCCCCACAGTTATGTAGAAGCCATCCAGACTGACACCAGTATTTATGCAAATCTGCAGGATTTATCATTTGGCATAGAGTTTGGGCCAAAGTGCCAACCCTGTATTTAAAAGCTACCATACCATGCAGTAGCATCCCAGCAAACTCTCGCTGCCCCAGAAAAAAGCAGGAGTTATTGGCTTGCAGTGGCACCATCTCTAATCCCAGCCTTTAAGCGCTGAATGATTCAGAAGCACAGATCTTCTATGCATTGTTTTGATCCCTAATCCTGCCCAATCATCCTCCTTTGATATGTAATAGAGGGCTGCTGGCAGCTGTGGTGAGTGGCTGCTGTTAGCCAAAGGGTGGCTGGGAGCCACCAGCAGCTAGAGCTGCTGAGGTTACGTTAGCATTGGGCTGGGTAAGAGTCAGTGTGGCCTGGAAAAGGTTTGCTGCTGGAGCCGGGAAGGCCCCACAGGTGGAGCTAATGGTCAGTTTACCCAGATGGTGCTCACTGAGATGTGAGGAGGGCTAAATAACTCTGATGGCTTGACGCCAGCTCCTATCCACTGGGCCAATCACAGCAGGAAAGCAGACTCCAACCCAAGCATTAAGTGTGTGCCTGTAGACACATACGTAGTAGTCCCTGCCTCATCCCAAAATAGTCCCAAAGTAATTTGCTCGTTTTAATGCCAGCCTTCCTCCTGCTTATCTAAGCTTTGCAAATCACTTGGGCTCCTCAAACCCTGCTGTTCATAATCGTGACCATCATCTTCACGTAGGACCTCTGGGAGCTCACCCTTATGAAAAACAATTAAGCCCTTGTGCTGCACAAGCTTTAATCCCTGGCCCTCAGATTCACCTCATGGTACAACAGGAAAATCCTTAGCTCCTGTTGGATGAAGCCCTGGCCTTGACCTAAGCTTTCTGAGGCACTTCCATTGCCTTTGGGCTTTGGTTAGCACTGGTGCCATGTGGGGGGTGGGGGGGTGGCTCCTGTGTCTGAGGGACCACATGGAACGGTAAGGGTCTAAAGAGCTGCATGGGTCAGTGTGTGCGTGGGCCTGTAAGGTTAAACAAGCACAGTAAGGGTGGCATCCTGAGGGAAAACATTGATCTTTGATTTGTTCAGGTGTGTTTTGAAAAATCATACCGAAGGGCATGAAGGTTAGGGTTTGGCTTAGCATGGGCTGAAGATCTCTTGGGCTTTGTGCACTGTTCTACTGGGTCCTGCTACACGTTTAAAAGTAGGATGGGTACTATGCAGGTGAGAGTGCTCATTGCTTTTGTACCAATCCAGGGTCTGTAAGCAAGGTTATCAAGTATGTTGTTAGGGCTTAAGCTCGCTCACAAAGAGCTGTAATTTCTGTTTGATTCTTGTTGGGGCTTAAGCTCACTCACAAAAAGCTGTAATTTCTGTTTGATTCTTGTAGTCCTGTAAATCCTAACAGTTAGCATCACTTGGGGCAAAAGGGTTGTAATTCATTTAGTTTCAGCTCAGCTTCACTGGACTAGAGTGTTAAGAACAGAAGCTGAAGAATTTGATATAATATAAGCACCTGCAGAGCCTGTCTGGCTATGGGTTGTATCATGTGGAGGCAAATTGGCTTTGATTTGCTCAGAAGTAGGATGAGATTTTTCTGTAAGGCTAAAATGAGCTGGTGCCTCCTGGCGTGAGTCCAGTGTTGGTTATTCTGTGCAAAACTTATTGAACAGGCATTATGGTTTGCACCTGATGTACAGGAAACTATAGTGTAAAAGCAAACGAGGTTGTGGCCTAGGCTTAAGATGAGGGCTAAGATGGGTGTTAGGTCTCAGAAAAGCAGAAGTTATCCTCATTGCAAAAAGAAGTGAGTGGCAAGCTTCGCTGCTTGAAATGTACTGAATGAGAGGCTGGTGTCAGGAGTGCTGGAGTATCTTTGTTTAGGACAGATGGAAATGGTTGGATGTTACTGGGAGGGCTGAGAGTTACTTGTTCCTACTACTACCACTGTTGGCCTGCATTCACCTTCTAGGCAATGCTGCTCAAGTTCCTTCTTTCGATCCTGTGGTTCTTAACCCTGACTCTGCCCTTAGCAGAACAGCCAAACGCAAAGCACGTGCTGATAATCCCTGTTGGCACTCTGCCTTGTCATCCATCTTTAGGCTGCATTTGATTCAGTTCCGAACTTCCTCATACCCACCTCTATCAATGTGTTGAACACCAGGTGCCCACCAAAGCTGCTCTATCACTTCCTCTCCTCAACTGGACAGGGGAGAGAAAATATAATGAAAGGTTCATGGGTTGAGATAAGGACAGGGAGATCACTCAACAATTAACCATCATGGGCAAAACAGACTTGGGGAAATTAGTTAATTTATTGCCAATCAAATTAGAGTAGGATAATGAGAAATAAAACTAAATCTTAAAACACTTTCCCTCCACCCCTCCCTTCTTCCCAGACTTAACTTCAGTCCTGGTTTTCTCCTACCTCCTCCCTCATAGCGGCACAGGAGGATGGGGAATGGGGGTTGCGGTCAGTTCATCACACATTGTCTCTGCCACTCCTTCCTCCTCAAGGGCAGGACTCCTCACACTTTTCCCCTGTTCCAGCATGGAGGGACAGTGTGAGCCCTTCCCACAGGCTAGGGTTCTTCACAGGCTACGGTTCTGCATGAACTGCTCCAGCATGGGTCCCTTCCATGAGGTGCAGTCGTTCAGGAACAGGCTGCTCTGGCATCAGTCCCGCATGGGGTTGCAAGTCTTGTCAGCAAACCTTCTCCCGTGTGGGCTCTTCTATCTCCACAGGTTGTTTGAAGCCTGCTCCAGCACAGGTTTCCCATGGGGTCACTGCCTCCTTCAGGCATCCACATGCTCCAGCATCTTCAGGAGACTACAATACACAGTCATAAATCCAATTCTCCAGCTCCTAGACCAAAAGCGTCACAACTCCAGTGATACCCTGAGGCATGTCACAGGAGCTTCCTACCATTGGCCTTTCCTGGGGCTGTTTCAACAGCAAAATGTAGGCAGCTTTGGTGGGATCTGGTTCTCCTTGCTTGGGCCACCCCCGTTCCCTGGCATTCTTCTGGGCAGTCTGCTCTCCCTCTTTGGTCAGTGCAGGGCACCTGGCCCACCCAGAGACACAGCTCAGTGTCTGAGGAAGGTGGGATGAATGAGTACACCGAGGTTTCCACTTTTTCTCTCCACTGACTGCTGAGGGAGCTTTTGCATACTTGTGGCCTGAAGTTGGGTGCTGCATTCCAGCTGGCTATGAAAATTTGTATTTAATGAATAACCTAAACAACTGTGATCAAGTGTTGCTGACTAGCCCTATTCTCCCTTTTTTATTAGGGTCTGACTTGGTCATGTATTTTTAGCACTTGCAGATGTGTTCTTTTAGTTGTTTGTTGGCGCTCTCCATGATTGATTAGTAAGCACGTTACCCACTGCGGTCTGCATACAGCCCCTGCACTGTGATCTGGGATGTGCAGGAGGGGAGCCCATGCTGCAGGGTCTGTCTGGTCCCACTGCAGGAGGGCTGAAGCACCAGTCCTGGGTGATGCTTAGACATTTGGTGCCATGGATTTTGGCTTTGAGGAGCTAGGATGCTGTGTTTAGGAAGTCAGCACAGCCCTTCCCTGGGACTGAGATGAGACCGTGTATCTGTGTTCATCCAGCATGTGCCGAGCAGGAAGCGGTGGTAAGGGGAGGCTGTGGAGAGATGCAGCAGTCAGAGGAAAACAAAACAAACCCACAAATTTCTTTTTGTTAGGAGCTGTCAAAAACACCTGGTGGAGAGCTGATTTCAGCTGCAGTGCTGTTACCTGATACCAGCCTGACATCATGGTGCCATCTTGGGTGGGATCTTTGCAGCAAACAACTTTGTTACAAGATCATTAAAGCTGTAATAGCTGTCTCAGACAATGCAAGTAAAGGGAAATAAAAGAGTGGGATAAGAAAGTAATTGTCATAATTAGGCAGGAGGAGAAAAGTGAATAGGCTGCGTTGAGGGGAGCAGAGGCAGCAAAGTGCTGCTGGGCTGCCTGCTGCAGGTGTTGAACTGTAATGGCAAAGACTCAAAAAAAATATTAAGAGTTGTGTAATTAATACCCTATGAATAATGCAAATAGGTGCCCTCACAAGTAGTTGAATAACTGATTTTGTTACAAGGATGCTGCATAATTCCACAATGTGCTTTTCTTTCCCAGTTGCCTTCTTGATTTTCTTCCTCCTTGCTTCTGTTTCAGGAGTTGGCTTTCTTTTCATTGAATCGTGTTTCCCATGTCTCACTCCATTTTGCTGCTGCTAGAGAGGGAGCCTTAACAACTTGGCCCAGCCAAGGCAGGAGGAAATGAAAGAAGGATCCCTGGGGACCTCCATCATAGGTAGCAGAGAAGAAAAGGAAAAGTCTCTGCGGAGGAGGAATGGATGGAAAAAACTATGCAGTGACTGTGCCAGGTTACAAGTGGGTTGAGTTACAGAGGGTGTTGGCAGCTGTAGTCCCACAAAACACTGGAACAGCTTCTCCAGAGGAGCAGACACCTGCTGCCTCCAATCTCTAGAGCACACAGTACAGCTTTGCAGGATACAGAGGGGAGGAAAAATCTGCACCTGGGACTGAAACATGTGGCCTGTCCCTTGAGTTCATTTTCCACCCCCCCATGAGTCATTGAGGCCTCACCTTTGAATTCTGGATGTATTCAGTCCTGATGGCTCAAAGGGCAGGACCCAGAAGATGAGCAGGAGGTGAAGACAGGTTTAAGCACCCTTCCAGTGGCAGCTGGCACACCTAAGGAAAAGAAGGGCAGGCTGGGCTGTTGGTGTGTGTGGTGACTGCAGGCACACCTACACACCCAAGGAGGTACAGCTGGGTCACCCTGTGGTGATAGCATCCCTGGGGCCTGCTGCTTTCATGGACAAGCAAATGTACATCTAGGACTGTCTTTAAGGTCTTCTGGGTTAAATTTGCAGTCAAGAATGACCTCAGAGTAAGACAGGAGAGATATGTTTGCAGCTTAACAGCCCTTTTAAAGACAACGCAACAGCTTTTAACATAACCTAGGCACAAAGCAGGCACTGACTTGGAGCAACCATTCCTTGGAGAGCCCATAACTTCTTATTTCCATATATGTTAGAAAAATATCTCATCCAGATGTGAGCATTTCCGGTGAGGAACAAAAGATAGCTTCCTGGCCTGGGTTCTTTTAATGGCTTGAATGAAGGATGGGATGTCAAATAGGACTAAACTTAATCCGTAGTTAAAGGATTATTTCTTGGCTCCTCCGCAACTACATATTCAGCGGAAACCTGGTGATCTTAAGTATGTCACAATATAATATTAATAACCTCATTACATATTAACCGTGTCACAACTCAGATCTGCAGCCAAACTCTGCCGGCAATAGACATGTTTGTACTGACATCGTAACTTTGCTGCTGTTAGCCAAATGCCTTTTGGGCGAAATAAGAGGATAAGATTGGTTGTTCAGGAAGGTCATTAGGGAGTTAAAAGCACTGGTGGCTGGGCAAACCCAAAATCTGAGGCTGGCTGTGGGCTTCTGGCAGGTTTCTCCAGTAGTAGCAATGACTTTCCTCCTGCTTCATCCACCTCCCATCCTATTGTGAGGAGCAGCAGAGCTGCCCCCAGAGCCCCAGCATCTCTCAAGAGCTGGCCTGCACCTCCCCCCAAACCAGGCCTCTCCAGAAGTTAAACTTTCTGGGGAGCCGAGGTGCTGGAGCTTGCTCTCCTTGCGGGCAGACCTGCCCGGGGGCTTGGCACAGCACCCTGCTGCAGCCCAGTGCCTTGCCTAGGAGCACATCTTCGCCCTGGCTGGGTCTGCTCCCATCACTCGCTATTGGCAGAGAGGCTTCAGTATCTCATCGAGGAAGATAATTAAAGCTGTTCAGGAGATCTTCGAGGAAGCTGTAATCCCCTGGCACTGCATGGCTGGTGAGGAGTGGCCAGAGCTGTTATGGAGTACCTGGCACCCACCAGGCATCAGGAGGGGGCAAGGGGACATTTTTGGCTGAGATAAATAAACCTAGCTTTGCTGGGAGCTGTGGTCCATTTGGTTGGAAATTTTTGCCCCTTGCATCTTGGTCTCCAGTGAAGTTTGTTAATGTGGAACGTATTTAGGGCCTAGAGCAAACCCAGGAAAACAAACAGAGCTTGGGAAAACAGCAGAAGGGCAGGAGGAGGCGTGATACTTTGCTGCTTGTCGAAGCACTCTAGCACTGCAACTGACCACTTACTTTGTGTGTGCATGCATATGTCGGCAATGGATGTAAGAAATATTTGGTAAATACATTCTCTATGGGCCAAAGACTGCCCTTAGTGTAAACTTGAGGCTGTTGCTACATCAGCAGAAACGGTTATTAAAAAGTGTGTTGAAGAAGTCAGCTGCGGGACAGGGGGAGGCATAAACGACTGTAAGGATATAAGGTCAAAAGTTAATTACTTCCAGCTCCTCCGGTTTTTGGTGTCTGTGTGAGCAGCAGCTGCACATACCATTTTGGACCCAAGTCCTTGCTGCTGGATTCGGATTTGGGTTGTTAGGATGGGATGGGATGGGGTAGAGGATGTTCTCAATAAGTAGCATCATAGAGGAAACTGTAAGAGTTGGTACCCTGCATCTCATGTGACTGCTAGAGAGAAGGTAAAGGCAACTTTCTCTGCCACAGCAGGAGGCAGAAGTAGAATTGAAAGTCAGCGTGTCTTTAGACAGATCAAGTAAATGCTTTCAAGGGTTTTCATACATATATATATATATATACACACACACACATATGTTTATGTGTGTATATATGAAAAAATATTTTTAAAAGTATATATAAATATATTTTAAAAGGTAACTGAACAGCGTGGGATTCTGGAAATATTTAAATATTTATTATAGGTAATATGAACACTGTGATAATTGACTGGGATGTGGAGAATGTTTTCCCTATGAGCATTTTACTTCCTAACTGCTTAGAGGAGGATTATGTTTTGATTCTTCCTTAGGCTTTCAACACAGGAAAATCAGAGGCAGAACACTGAATCTGGGGAATGCTGGTCTGATCCAGATTGTGTTTACTAGGTTGTGAATACCTGAACAAGAACAACTGTACCTGTGTTCATGGCTGCACAAATGGATGTTTCCTCCTCTTTCTTTTGCAGCCAAGATTTGATTTCTTTCTGACAGCAGCAATATCTCATAGGAGTGGATTCCAGGGTTGCAGCAGTGCTGTGATGTGTCTGACTCGAACCTTTGGCAGACTCTAGGGATACACCCTGAGGCAGCTTTTGGCCATCTGGATGCTCTGATAGATCACAGGGAGCTGGGATGGGGTAGCTTAAGGGGAGAGCTGCAAACTGCTCTGGTACTGAGTGGTTGGTGAGATTAGGTAAGCAAAGCATTGCACGAGCAGCAGTGTGTTACTGCTGTCTCCTTTCTTGGTTTTTTAGTCCATTCCTGAAAGTATTTGGCTAGGGTGAGTTTAGTGGGCGTAGTGGTCTAAGAACTCCCTGTCTTAAAAAATGCCTAATTTTCACTGTAAAAATAAGAAATTAGTATTGAGCTTGTGAATGTGTGTGCACAGCTGCATGCCCATGTGTGCAGGCAGAAAGCAGGCACGTGTGTGCCTGTCAGCCTGTGTGTGCAGGGAGGCGGGTGCGCGTGCCTGCGTAGGTAGGTACACATGCACAGGCACCCAACCTGTGATCACGGTGAAGAACGAGCCACATTAAAAAGCTGAAATAGCTTGAGATCCCATCCTTATTGCCTCTGGTCTCCTACCTCGTCCAGTCTCACCCTGTCCCACGTCTCTGTTAATTACTCACAAACAGCAGCAGGGACACTACAGCAGCCAGGGTTGCTGTGTGCTCGCCACGGGGCTGATCGGCAGGTCGGGGCCTTCTCCAGGAAGCCATATCACCTTGTTGTGACACTTGTGCCAACCTGTGACACTGGCTGCTTTGAAGCAGTCAAGCAAAGGGCAGAGGGAGAGGGGTCAAGGGAGAGCCCTGCCCACAAGCTCACAGAGGGTCAAACTGGTGGCCCGCACAAGGGGCCCTTGCAGTATGGTTCAGAGCACAGTTCTGGGAATTTTACATGGAAACAACCCAACTCTAAGCCCTGTGGGGCTTTTTCTGGGTGCCTTAGAGCATTCATGGGGCTGTTGACTGGAGGGAGGCAGCAGAGTGCTGCGGAGCATGCCCTTGGCCCAGCTTCTCGGCGGGGCAGGAGGAGGTGATATCTAAAGAGCAGTCCCAGCCACCTGCAGGCATCAAGCATGATGATGGCCAAGTCCCAGGTTGGCATCCCTCTGGTTTTAATGGGAGTCAGATATGTAAAATCCCTTGGAAACAGGTTGCCATTGTTACAGGAATGACAGTCACCCCCGGAGCAGCTTTTCCTAGCCTGCTGCAGCCTGGAGAGACTCTGTCAGGGGGCTGGCACAGCCCCACTGCCACCAAAGCTTCAGAGAGCAAAACAGTCCCTTTCTGAGAGCCAGCTTGGCTATCTGTGCCACCACCAAGGAGCTGTACCCTCTGCCCGACCCAGGCCAGCCCCGCTTCACCTCTCCCTTTTGACTGCCAGCATGCACCCCAGCCGTGGGGGGAACAGGGCACCCCCCTTTAGGGACATGTCTCTGCCAGCAGGGAGAAGCCAGTGTGTTCTTCTGTGTTTGTTGGCCTTTTAGTTTATTTTTTCTTTTAATTTCTCTGGGAAGGAGGCAACTAATTGAGAGGTGAGGGAAGCTCAGAGGGAAGAAGGAGAGGATTAGGGAGGCCTCAGCTTCCCCACTGGCACAGCAGGCTGGTTATGAGCCATGATGACTATCCAGCCATTTTGCTTCACTGAGTGTGCTGCCAGCACAGCTAATTATCACTGCCTTCACTGTCGGGCTTTACCCTGGCTTAAGGCTGGAGCAGCTGTTTTAGTTACTAATGGAGAAAAACAAATGGAGAAAGTCCAGCGGCATCTGCAATGCTGCCTCCCTGCCAAAAAGCTGGCTAGAAAACCACAGCCGGCCTCATCTGGACAGAAGCCTCCCACAGCCACCTGTAGCACACACCACACAAGGTGCTGGGGTTTGCTCGCCACCCAGGACAAAGGGCTGCTGCAGAGCTGCCTGGTCCTGGCAGGCCTGCAAGGAGGAAGGAGAAAGGGTGCTCTGCCAAAAACATGTCTAGGGCTGTGTCCTTGGCATTGCCATGGCCCCAAGAAGGGGACGGTGGGAGCAGTTCTGCACCTCTCTCTTCCTCTGAAACCAGCAGAGCCAAGGATGGGAAGTGAGCCCCTCAGTTTCCAGTGATGCAAAGCCTTTTCCTTTGGAAATGTCCCAGAGCTGGGACTTTTTCAGCAGAGAAAACACTGCCCTGGTGAAAGGGAAGGCAACGCATGGTGTAGGTTGTAGCTGTGGTAAGGGATCTTGTCTGCATCTGTGCTGTTTGACCTGGTTTGCTGTGCTAAAGCAAACTTCTGCCCTGGGAATCAGTGCGCTGAGAAATGTGTCAGGAGAACAAGGATGGTCCTGAAAATGGTTTGACTTGGAGAGCAATGGAGCAGTACCACCTTTCCTTAATAAACCACTACAATCTGGATTTAGGTCAAGTGGAAACAGCTCGGGGTGCTTATCACTGGCTGGTGGCCGCTCCTCTGCTAACCCAGGCCACGGTCACCATGGATTATAGCAGCAATTGTGCAGTGTAGCTTCCTCCTCCTCTCCTTCCCTACTGCTCTCCACAGAGGAGCTCAGTTGGGGTGTAGGCTCACATGTCCTTGTATGGAAAAACAAAGCTTCAACACGGGAAGAAAGCCTGGTACCTCCCACCCATCCTGAAGGTACTATGCAAGTTGTACCCCGGCTGCATCAGGCAGGCAGATGCTGCGGGAATTGGAATCAGGTGGGAAGATACTGAGGGATGAAGGCTTTTCTGCTTTAGGAAGCTGGCAGTCAGGCTAGGTTTAATCTCAAGGCATGTAGCATCTTCAAGCTGGGCTGGGATGGACTAGTCTGCTGAGTAGATTTTAAAATACATTTTTATTTAAAGGAAGATATTGGAGATTTTTGTGAGTGCCTGAGACTGGCAGAGGGACTTCAGGTTAGGCTGAAGTCAGCCTTTATATTCACCACATGCAAACTTCTAGACTTTGATTTTGCAAATGTCTAAACCTCGTTGCACATGTGCTTTTGGGTATAGCCACTGTGATAAATGTTTCCAACGTCACTTATATTTGTGGCCTGCTCCACCTCCGACGATGCCCCTAGCTAAGCATCTTTGCAAAGAGTATTTAAATAGATAAAAAGGAAATGTATCGGTCCCAGTCCCTGTTGAGCCAATGTCAGGGCATGAACTCATGTGAGAACTGGCTCTGCCAGAATTTATTTCCTCTGATCCAATCGGGTAATGGAGGCTGGGTGGTGGGGGAGGCTTGTCAGGCAAATCTGTCTCTCGGTACCTATCGTGAGTCCATGGGTCCTTATTCCTGCCATGTCAAGGGTTACTCTCTGCCTGCAGGACAGAGCCTGCAAACAGGCTCTTGCCTGCTCTTCCAGGGAAGACTGCAGAGCATCTTTCCCCATGTCATTGCCACAGCTTTAGCATCTATCTTTGCTTCTGCAGGTTTCTACTCGAGCCTCTCAGAGCCAGGTGTTTCTAAGCAGATTGTGAATTGCTCTTGATTAGCTTTTAAGTGGCCTTTGCTCTACATAACTGTTGAGAAAAGCCTGAAAGCCTCTCCCACAGCATTTCAAAAACACGAGCTAAGTGAGGTGGCAGCAGTGATTTTTAAACCCCATTTTTGCTCGAGTGCCTGCCACGTGCTCCCCTACAAGCTCAGGACTACCTGGCGCAGCATCGAGCAGTACAGGGCAAACCTACCCGCTGCCTCCCCAGGGGCACAGCCTCCCCGCGCCGCTCCCAGCCGCAGCACGCTGCCCGCGGCCCCGCGTCTCGCTGCCGGCACCCCATGACGCTCAGCCACCCGGGGACTGCAGCAGCCCAACGTGTTGGGATCTGCCTTCTGCCGCCTCGCCTGTCGAAAGGGCCTGTGCTGTTACGCTGCTCTGTTTAATCAGCACTCGCTTTGGGTTGTGAATCTCTTCCTGGCTCAGGTCGGTGATAGGAGCGCTGGGGTTCTGCATTTTGCTGTAGCCCCTGGGTTAAAGTGTGTCCCAAAAAGAAGGGAGGGAGTGAAGCAGTCCCGCGCATGGTTCATCCCTCTGCAGTACCCTACCGGTGTTGCAAAAGCAGTTGAAGGCTTCACGCAGAGACCTGGGCAAACACGCAGGTGCTTTTGGCCAGAGAACAGGACAGGTTAAGTGTGACTGATATCTCAAATCTCTGGCCCCAGAACTCATGTGTAAAGAAGCTCAGCACCCTTTCTTCCTTGCCTGTGTGGATCCTCTTCAAAGAAATAGATCAAAATCAATGCTGCTTGAATAAAGTCTTCCTGTCTGAGATAGGGAAAGGCTGGATGCCCCCACCCCAGGATGCAGAGATGAAGGGACCTGATCAGCAGCTGGGCTCAGGGGCAGCTGGGGAGGTAACACAGGTTTGCACCACAGCACCTGAAGACTTTGCCAGGGTTTTGGGGGACACCTGCGAGGTGGTCTGCACCTTATGCCACTCAGCTGGGGTCAAAGGAGGGTGGAGGAGAGCAGATACCACTACTGCCACTCCCCTTCCCCGGACCTCTCTGCTAAAGGAGACCTTGCAGAGCAGCTCCCACATGCCTTGTTTTTCTTGCAAACCTGTTGTGCAGAGCTAAGGTGGTGCAAGAGAGGAGGCAGGAATGAAAGGGCTGAGGTTTGCCTCCGGGCCTCTTTGCAATCACCCAGCAATTCTCCCCTCGCATGTTTGAACCGCAGGCTTGTCGAGTCCTCTCAAGGCCTGTAGAAACAGGGTGCTGCAGCACCTTGTCCTAGGCAGCAGGTAAATAATGCTACGGGGTGCTGGGAACAAACTGTTGCGAAGATGGGTAATGCCATCAGGGGCTGCGCTATCCCCTGGAGGCAGAGGCTGGGATGGAGGAGTGGGGAGCGGGGATGGTGTGAAGCACCTTCCCTGCTGCTGGGGCTCCTGCACAGGGGGCTGGCACCAGCGGGTGCTGGCAGAAACCCAGACTATGCTACCACAAGCATGCAGGCAGAGGCCAGGTTGAAAAAGCATGTCTAGAGATGAAAAGGTGAAGCTTATGGTCACTGACACCATTTCACTGTATCTTTTTTCCTACATTTGTTACTCCTTAGGCTGAAATAGTCACCTGGGGCCACAGTCAGAAGCCCTAAGGAAGCAGGCGAGCCCAGGGAACGCAGAAACCCTGAAGGAACCTCTAGCTGATTCTGGAGGCAAGCAAGAGGAACTTGTGTTCATCTTGCAGTCCTTTCTGCTGCAAGGGAGCAGTTAGGCAGCATGGGGAACCTGGAACAAGACTCGCCTCCATGGAGCCCCCTGTGCCTTGCCACCACCTCTCCAACTCACTTCCTGAGCATGCAGGGTTTGTGCACGTTTGAGAGGCTTGTGTGAGGCTGGAGCTGGTGGGTGAGTGGGCAGAGCCCATGGCCTCGGAGCTGGTTCACACCGTTGCCTTGGCTTGCTTCAGGCTGTGAGCTGGAGTCGAGGGAGGGAAGCTGACAGAAAGCGGTGTGGGGAACGGATTTCCTTTCAGATTTGGGGCAGCTGAGTTCAACCTGCCAGCTCAGCCAGGGAAAAGAAGTCGTGATACTGAGTGTGCATTTATGGTGGAGCCTGGGGTTTTCTTTTCTTTTGGTAGAGGGTTGTTTGGCTCGTTGTTGGTTTTTGGTTGTTTTTTTTTTTTTTTTTTTGTAGGCAAGTAAGCCTGATATTGCTTGTATTTTTTGTTTGGTTTTGTTGTTGGTTTTGCTGTGGGTTTGTTTTTCTTTTTTTTTTCTTTAAGAACATGGCTAAGATTGGAAAGAAGCAAAGAAATGCCTGTAAGCTTTAGGTCAGCAGCCCAGTTAGGACTTCAGCTAAGTCAGAGGCGTGCAAATACAACTAGGAAAGTCACCCGCAGGAGATCTTTACAAAACAGTAATTCATAATTGCTGCATTAGTGCTATTCACCCCTGTTCACCCCTCCTGCCCCCAAGGAAGGCTGGTTCACAGGGACAAATACCCACTCCAATACTGGCAGTGTGTCATTGCAATCCCTTCTTTTTTTCCCAGTGCCAGCTGTTGTTGCCTTCTATGTAATGCATAGCTGATGCCTGTTATTGTGAAAGATGGCACGGAAAATAAAGACTCATGAGTGTGGCCTCATGTTTAATTAGAAGCTAATGTGCTATTATTATTAGGCACTGAAGGAATGTACTGGCGAAGGAGTGCTTGAGCTGTTTTAAAAGCAATTTATAAGTGTACTTTCCCCTTGCCTAGCCAGCATGCACCTCCTTTATTAGGAGGCACAAGACTGCTGTTACCTGGTCTTACAGCTCTTTTGCAGTTCAGGCAAATACTGCTGGAATTAAAATATCTCAAGTCTCACTGTTCGGAAGACTTTGAAATAGAAGGATGTGGTGTGTGCTGGGCTAGGCCAGGCCAGGTGTTTAATCACAGTGGCACAGGACTTGGGAGACTAAGTGGTCAGTGGTTGAATTTGCTATTAAAAATGCCTGACTAAAAGTACAGTTTAATAAAACATGACAATCTTATTGGCCTCAAAAGAGGTTGAAGGAAGTAGTTAGAAAATTAGTTTTGTTTGTTTAATGAGAAGTTTCACTGTCAGCATCTTTAGGAAGCTTGCTGTGACTGCCATACTCCAGTAACAAGTATACTGCTTTGTAACCTCCATATATTGACACGAGCATGACTTCACCATCTGTTATTTAATGCAGTTTCATTAGGCAGTCAGTGAACTGTCTTGAAATTCAAGAAATTGAACTAGGGGAGTAGTACGCAGGTACGTAGAGGTACTTACTTGGAGCTGGGAACAGTATCAAACAGCAGCAGGCTCCCTGTCCCCTCTGCAAGCACCCATCCTCCTTTGGTTATCACCTTCAGCCACTACCATCTCCCATGACAAGAGGCTGTTTTTTAAAGAAAGTAGTGACTTTCCTGGGGCTAGATTCCCACAGGAGCACTTTGACTCCTAAAATCAGATACTGATGTAGCACTGACATTCATACCACTGCCATCAGGTATATAAAAAAAGGTCCTGAGCAGGAGCAGCTTTCCTGTCAGGGAAGGTGGGAGCAAAGCGTAACAGTGCTGCTTGCTCTGTGGCACACGTGGTGGGAACACACCGCCAAGGAGAGGTGAGGTACCTCCTCTCTGGGCAGCAGCCCACCAGTCAACAGGGAAGATGCAAAAGCATTTGACTCTGTTTCAAGATGAGGAGAAAAGCTAAACTCCCAGAACAGCTACAGCGTAAGAGGAAAGCATCACAGTTGTACACCAAGTTATGTGCATAAAGACTAGGTTATATGGGGGTTATATTTACAGAATAAATTTGTAGAAAACACCTCCAATTCATTCAAGCTCCTTACATTCCCCTATAAAAGCTAAAGGGAATGTAAAACTGAGGACAGCATTATATGTCAACAGTTAGGGCTTCAACATCATTAAGCCCAGTACAGTTTTGTGCTGCTGCTGGTAAATGATTTTTGTTGGCAAATGGGTTTTCAGTTGCTCTAACAATTACAAAATACACAGATTAGAACACAATCTTTTATTAATAACAGATCACATTTCAACTTTGAAAAGAATGAAGTTAAAAGGTGTATTAAAACATACCCACTCTAAGCAATCTATTTTCTTCAGTAGAAAAAAAGCATACAACAGGTAGAACTACTATATACACAGTATATCAGTCTAGTCATTGGCCCCTCCAAACATTGTTTTGCAAATTAGTATAATGGTGTTAAATATACCATCCAGTTACAGTCCAGTATGAATTCTAGCTTTTAACTTTTTCATTTAAGACAAAGCACTAAGTACCTAGTTCAGCTTACTGATCTTAGAATACATACAAGGTAGGATTGTATATGAAGATACCGTGTTAAGCTTTTACTTCTGCTTATGTATTTTTGGGATCCTGCCTTGTCAGTAAGTCTGCCTCACCAGTTTTGAGTACATGGAAATCTGTAATTGATGTCTCCATTAAAAAGAGTACCTTCCAACACTGAAACATGATCAACTATATCTTAAATAGCCCTTTCCTCATCTCTTGCATTAATTTCAAGCAGATTTATGTTGTGTTTATTTTACGCTGGAGGCTTCCCAGCCCAAAATATAGATCATTGCAAGAAACCAGGAATCTATGCCAACTTTTTTTTGGCAGGGATAAAAAAGCAGAATGTTAGTTCTTAAATTAGTTTGGCACATTAAAAAAAAAAAAAAAAAGGCACGAGGGAAACCCGTAAGTTGCATCCTTCTCTCACAACATCCATAGGAGGGGAATGTCAATGTACAGACAGGGCAGGCACATGCAGAATGACTGATACAGACCAAGCACGGCAGACTCCAGCTCTCAGCCTTACATCTGGCCTTAGTCCATGTGTGCTCTCACTCACACACTCAAACAGAAGTAGCTTCTGCTGGTTACATCTCAGTCCATCAGCTGACTCTGCTGAAGAGCAGGGTCACTGCACAACTGAAGAAGGCCCTCATGAGTCAAGCACCATCAGCCTTCTCACAACAGGTAGAAAGGTAGGAAGTTTTGTACCTTTTGCTTAGGTCTCACTTAACAACACAACTGAGCTGTTACTGCTCTGCTGAGCAAGCTGTAGCAGGGTCTGACATGTGGGTCTTTGCATGTCAATGTGTGCCCCATGCCTCAGAAGAACCTCAACTGTTTTCACGTGCCCACCTCGTGCAGCCAGATGAAGAGCTGTCAACCCTTCACTGTCAGAAACATTGACATTTTCTGAACCAACAAGTTCTTCTACTACTTCAGAGTGCCCGTTTTCTGCAGCAAGATGTAACGCTGTCCTATTTAAAGGGCCTCTAGCTAGAACACTGGCCCTTTCATCTATCAGCAACTTTGTTGTTGCTAAATGGCCGCTGCGAGATGCCAAGTGCAGAGCAGTGTATCCTTCTGCTGTCGCTGCCTCAATGTCTGCACCATGTTTAAGGAGCAGCCTTGATGTGCTTGTGTGGCCAGTTTCAGCAGCTATGTGGAGAGCAGTCTGCAAGAGTGCGTTCTGCACGTTGACATCTGACTCTAGGTCTATAAGAAGGCGAGCAACACGGTAGTGTCCTCGTTGAGCAGCCAAGTGTAGTGAGGTCCTTCCATCCACGGTCTGCACATTCACGTTTGCACCCCGCTGTTTGGCCAGAAGCTTTACAATGGGGAGATGACCTTGCCAGGCAGCATAGTGCAGTGGCACCCAGTCATCCTTTCCTTTGATGTTCACATTAACGCCTCTTCTCAGCAGGATCCGCACAATATTCTCTTGGCCGTATTGACAGGCTATGTGGATGGGGGCTCTGCCTTCAAAATCTACCTCATTTAAGGATGCATTCTTATCAAGCAGCATTTTGGTGCTGAAATCATCCCCATTTTGGGCAGCAAAGTGAAGAGCAGTCCACTGATCTTCATCTTTGGCATTAACATTGATTTTCCTAGCCATAATCAGCTCCACAATGCTTTTAACTTTCTTCTCAATGGCGATGTGAAGAGGGGTGGATCCTTTCTTGTTGGTGAGGTTAGGGTTAGCATTGTACAGGAGGAGCCATTTGACACATTCTTCTTGACCAGCTTCAACAGCCAAGTGCAAAAGACTGGCGTTCCCATCTAAAACGATGTCAACATCTTGAGGCTGGAGGATCTTCATCAGCTTGCTGGTATCCCCAGATAAAATGGCCTCCGTTAGCTTCCTCTTCTGTATGTCTGTAGTACCAATATCTACATGGATATAAGGAAGAAATTTTTTACAATGAGGGTGGTGAAACACTGGAGCAGGTTGCCCACAGAGGTGGTAGATGCCCCATCTCTGGAAACATTCAAGGTCAGGATGGACAGGGCTCTGAACAGTCTGGTCTAGCTGAAGATGTCCCTGCACATAGCAGGGGGGGGTGGGGTTGGACTAGGTGACCTTTAGAGGTCACTTCCAACCCAAACTATTCTGGTAAAAAGACACCATCAGAGTTCTGATACCTGCCAAACTTTACTTGCACGTGGCTGACATATCTGGTGGCATCAGCAATGACTTGACTGCAAAAAAAATCCTTCCCCATATAGTAGTTTCAGAACAATTTCAGGTCACTTACTCTTATTCTGTTTCATATGAAATCAAAAACGAACGATGCTGTGGTTGATCTCCCTGCACTAATCACTGTTTGCCTAACTGGAAAACAGATGCCTCTTTTTTGCAGCACTGGATTGAAAAGGGAGGGGTGTGTGCACAGTAGCAGAGGTCTTCATTACAATGTTTATGGGGGCTACTGAGAAGGTGGCTTGAGTCTTCTCAACAACAACAAAAGCGCTCAGACTTGGGCTTAGTATAACTGAAAAAGCCACAGACTCAGCTGCCCTGACTGGACATTGGCTTTAGTCCCTCTTTGAGCAGGTTGCTGGGCTAAATGACCTCCCTTCCAACCAACCTTTATGTGACTGATTCTGTAATGGCTTTAACAGGAAGTCAGGTCACTTTTCAAAACCAAATGAATTTTATTATTTGTCATTAGATCATGTCTAGGAACCACCTCTTTGGTTTTGTTTTTTTTTTTTTAATAACTACCTCCAGTAAACAAATTTGTAGTGCTGACAGCAAGAGAAAGCAAAGCTAACAGTGATTTCCACAATGCTATTCTTCATATGACTACTCACCAACCCGCTGACTCCCATATGCCCTAGTCCAAGCAACTACAAAAAAATAACAACAAAGAAGAACCTGACCATTACCTGAACTCTCCCTTTCAAAGGAAAGGGAAAGGGAGCCTCTGGATGAAAAAGCTGAATCTACAGATGAAACTCCTGAAAGCCGCTTGTCACTGGAGGCAAGTTTGGACTCGGAAGAGCTGCGGCTGAGATCCTCCGGGCCTTCCATAGTCTGTGAAATCCCCGAATCCAGCTGGGACAACAACTCTGAGAGACTGTAATCCTTAACTGATGGTAGAGCAGGCTCCTGTTTCGTCTGGGATAATGCAGAAATCCCCTTCAAGAGAAGTACACAAGCACTTTAGAAAGGTCAGTAAAGAAAATCAAGTTTGTTAGCTTGCAGGTAGCCTTTAAACACTGTTCATATTGAATGAAACCTATGAATAACGTCACTGAAAATTTTCAGATGCAGGAAGGCAGCCTTCATCAGTACTTATACAGCCACTAAGGCCACATGCTTGTTCTCTCCTACAGCGTTTTTTAATATCAGTCACACCCACATAGTTCCAGCCTTTATTTCCTAACTGTCCTGCTCTCCCTTAACAGTCTAGTCCTGTGCTGGTTCATGCATCTGCTGTCACTTTTGCATTCCAGTCCTTCACCAAGATCCACTTCCATCAGGCAAGAAGGTGCTCAAACGCAGAATACAGAAGGTTGCTCAGGAAGTTACAGGTCACAGAGGAACCTGTTCCTCACAAAACCTGGTGTACTTGAACAAGAAGCAGAAAAAGAAAATACCTCAGATTGCTGCTCTGGGGAATTCTTGGTGTCTAGGTCCTGAGTTATCATCTCTTTTGTTTCATCTTCTGGTTTTTCACAAAGGGCTTCTGTTTCTGAAGTGATTTCTTTGAAGAAAGCAAGAGAAGGTTTTGTGGTGGGTTGTTTTTTTTTTTCTTTTAATAGGAGACTTTTCTGAAATGCCCTGCTGCCTTATCTGTCATTAGAGCTTAACACTTTGAGACATTGTGGGAGAAAGACTCCAATTTTGACTATTCCACCTAGCACTTCATCGGTAGGTACAAGTGTGTAGCTAAGCAAAGAGTGCATAGGGCTGACTGAACAATTCATTTTCACATTCAGACCAGACTGATGTTAGATGGTGGCTACGCTGCAAGACTGTGAAATGGGAACCAGTCTACTGCTGGCAAACTTAGGCATATGTGTTTAAAAAGACAAGATCCCTCTTCCCTTCAGTCCCCATACCTTGTTTGGGCAGGAGAAGAGGGAAGAGGCAAATCTCTCCTATTAATACTAAATGAAACTACCTGGAGACAGCACTTGCTACATCCTTCTGCACATTTGAATTCATAAC
Source organism: Falco punctatus (assembly GCF_963210335.1). Classification (NCBI taxonomy): domain Eukaryota; kingdom Metazoa; phylum Chordata; class Aves; order Falconiformes; family Falconidae; genus Falco; species Falco punctatus. The sequence goes on from NC_137581.1 coordinate 79,286,588, forward strand.
AGATGCTCTGGGCAAGTTCAAGCTTTTCACCAACATTGCATTTTATTGGCAGAAAAATGATGGTACAAATTGTTTTGTTACAATAAACCAATTCAGTTTCTCAGCACACAACAGTAAATTTCAAGAGCCAGGGCCTTCAACACTTTGGTATGGTGAAAACCACACCAACTTGGCATGGCATGTGCCCTGATACACACAATCAGAACTGAACATAATTTCTGGCTAAATGGATCAGCTGCTTCAGCACAGGTCTTATTCGTGACGTGTTTACATAACACCATCATGGTCAGACTTGTCCCCAGATAATCCCTTCCTCCACAAATGAGTAAGTGACCTGTATCATTGTCTCTACCATACAATGTGCTCTATTTATCCTGTCACAGAGGTTCACAGCATTTACCCATGGATTAACAGAGTCCTGAGCAATAACGTGACTCATAGAAGAATAAATGGGCAGCCAAGTTACGAGGAAATCTTACCTTGAAATGTTGGCCGTTCACCAGGATCATCTTGCCAACATTTTTGCATCAGTTTGATCAAGTTATTACATGAATGAGGTCTGGATTTAGAAACAGCAGGTAGCTCTGGGCGGTGGCCTTTAACTACTTTTACCATAATATGTAAAATGTTGTTTTCCTCTGTAAAGCAAAAGCACATAAATTAAGATTTCCCAGCAAAAGGAATGATTTCTCTTTTGTCTAAGAGCATTAACTGTATTAGGCTGCAACTTTGTCTTCATGGCTATTTTTCTAGATTTAGAGTGCTTTCTTTTATCGACAGGGAAAAAGCTGTTGGTCTTACTCTCCTACAATATATTTGTTGATGCATAACACCTGCTTCCCATGTATCAATCATCAGTGAGTGACTCTTGGTCTTTTTCCACCCATAAAACACACAGAACCAAAGGAAAAAAAATGGTTCTTTGCTACCTCTCAGAACTTCTGTATCTGCTGTAAGAAAACTGAACCACAGCTTTTATTTAGGCCAGGTACTTGAACTTTTCATAAAGGTGAAGGAAGAACACAAATCAGGAAGTGCAGTAACAGGGCTTTTGACTCTGAACTCAACCACTGGGCTAAATGGGATCTCTTACTTGGAGAAAAATTAATAGTAGACCGGAACCTGTTCAAACATGCTTGCTACACACAGGCTAGTCATACACACAGGAAAAGTCAAAGAATAAATAGCTGCCTGTAGTTGGTACATTTACTGTGGGGTGGAACAAGGCTTATTCTCACAGACAGCTTTGTTGGTGGTTTTTTGTTGTTGTTTTTTTTTTTTTTTTAAAGAGCAGATCTGTACCCACAATCTACAAATAAACTACAGAACCTCTCCACAGAGAAGACGTTTCTGAAAACAACACAGTTGCCTGCCAGTTGGCTTTGCTCTGTGCTGTTCTTCGTTGGCTGCAAACATGTCAGAAGTCTGCACGGGCCACGTGCTAACCTGGGTCTGCACAGCAAACGCCAGCAGACTAGGGCCCCCCGCGGCAATACGCGTTCAGCTTTCACAGCGTAGGACAACGGAGGACTGCCATTTGTGATCACATTTGCGAGTTCAGAAGTGTCCACCACACAAGGCTGTAGGCATTAGGAGGACGTGCATGTAATCTGGGACTGGTGGGGCAGGAATAGTGCTTATCAACAGGTGAAAGGAAAAAAAAAAATGCCAACACAACCCAGTACATCAAACTTACCTGCAAAAGGCTTTTTCTGTGTAAGAACTCCCCAAATCACAATGGAAAAGCTACAAATAAATGCAAAAGAAAAAAATAATTATAGAAAAGCTTTAAAAAAAATCATAAAACACCAACTAAAAAAGCCAAAAAAACTTAACAGAAGTATACTTTATTTTCCTGTTCTTTTTCCTTGTTCTTCACTTCTGCATCTAATTCAGCTGATGAACACACACAGCAAGATGCAGCCAAGAACCACGATTTGAAAGTCTAGTTTTTCCAGGGAGAACCTGAGGTAGCAAACATAGGGACTTGCTGGAGGCTGCTGAGTTCTTTGGTAACATTTATCAACTACTCCACACCAACGCTGACAAAACTAGAGAGCAGCAAAGCATTACCGTAGATTTTATTTTGTACTTCTACCTGCAAGATGACTTTAAAGAAACGTATTCCATTTAGAATATGACATATCTTTTAATCTACAGCTGTGTTTTCCTCTTCCTAATAATCTGACCATGAAAGAAGAACCAAAGACCTAATGATGAAATCCACTGAAGATAACTAAGAATTTTGTCATAGACTCGTAAAGTAGGTCAGGATGTACCTTTTGATGGGGAAATTAAAGGTGGGCAGAGTGCCTCCCATGCCAGTTGCTAATAAGTAAGTGTTACTTTGAATGGTAACATTCCAGACCCAGAATTAGCTGCAGTTTGTTAAAAGGCCTCTACCCTATGAAGACTTCGCAAAAAGCAAAGCAAACATGACCCTTTGCAAGATGAGGCTCAAAGTAGATTTAGGGGTTTCATGCTTAATTAGGTTTTATAACCAGAAAAAGAGGGCTCAACTTACAGTATTACTCAAAGTACTTTTAAACGTTTTCATAGTTAACTGACCTGTACACATCATGTTTGGTGTCAAAACACCTGTTTTTCTCTTTGATGCGCTCTGGAGGAAGGTATGCAATTGTGCCACAGAGGCCGTCCATGCTGATGTCATGGGAATGGGACAAGCCATTGCACTTTGCAAGTCCAAAGTCAGAAATCTGCAAAAAATGGAGGAAGAAGAGGGGAAGAGAAGTGCACGCTACTGTTAGACTTTGGAGGCATTAACAAAAACTGCTCTGTAAAGAACAGCAGATGTAACAGGATGACCCAACAAAATATAGCAAGCTGCCATTCAGAAGTACAAAGCTAAGAAAACATCTCTGGAAGCATTACACTATGGTAGGTTTTTCTTTATGGTTAAGCTAAAAAAAAAACCACCCCAAAACAACAAACAACAAAAGCAAGCAGTTTTTTGCAAGCAGCAGCATGTTAGCCCATTACATAGCAAATGCAACAAACAGTTAAGACAATGTATTGTAATTTAAAACTAGTCAAATTTAGCCAGTGGAAACTACTGTAATGTAATTATTAGTCCTGCCACCCCTTTCCCTACGTAACCTCACACTGTATGCTATGTTTAAGTATTCTGAGCACCTGTTTTCAGACCATGAGTTCTCCACTGAGCGGAAGAGAACTGCTCTTTCAAATATCGCTCACTGTTAACTGACCATGCCAGCAAGTGCTAAGCTCAACACCAGAGGCCCCAAGAGTTAAAAAAACCCCGAACCAAAACACCCCCTGCAAAAACCCACACAGGGAATTCTTTTTGGCAACTAGGAGGCATGGCAAGTTGGTGCAGTGACACAGTGAACACAGCTGAAATGAAGAAAACAAGTGACAGCAAGTTTACAAAAAAGGAAAACACACCTCCACTTTAATTTGAAGTGTCAAACAAATATGCATTCATTTGCTCTCAAAGGCACACCAATCATCAAGCAAACAGGCAAGGAATTTCCTTTGCCTTATTTCCCACTGGTCAAAAACGTCTATTATGCTTAAGTGAAAATTTCAAGAAAAGTCAAGTCTTTTTGGACCACTCAGCCCACTGATTTTTGTCTACATGTAAGATAAGATTACACACACACCCCGACATAAACATTCTTTTTATCTAATAAATACTCAGGTTTTTCAGTGACTCATTCCCCTTTTGATCTTCACAGCTTCTCCTTTGAGAAAGTTCTCCCTCAAAACAATAAGCATAATTAAAAAAAAGCTGCTTTTTTTTTTTAAATAGGCTCCAACTTTACACTTTCAGAAGTTTCTGTCCAAAGATACCACAAAGCTAGTTATAACATGCATTCATTACTGGAAAGGGAGCAAACTGCTGCCAGCTTCAGCCTCCTGGAGAACAGGCAGGCTATGCAGCCACTGGTCTTCAAACACTAGGAATCTCCCTTCGCCATAAACCAAACAAAGCAACCCACACAGCTTCAGGAGGAACTTCTCCCAGGTACAAAGAGCTCAACAGAGGCAACCTCAGGAGCTGTAGAAGTCCTGTACCCAGCACATACGTATAGCCAACCTGTTGTCCATCTGTATCTTAAATCTGTAGGGTCATGTGGGAATTACTTGAGAAGAAAAAAAAAAAAGGGGGGGGGTGTAGGTGGGAGGGGGAGGAAAAAAGCAAAGTCATCTGGAGGAATAGCGTCTCATGGTTGTAGGGCTACACTGTTATAGAGGGGGATTGCTGGCCTCCTCAGCGAACCAAGCATTAGAGACCAGGGAAACAGTAAGCAGTCGAGAAACCCAGGTTTGCAAGCCGGACTACCCAGGGTAGAGCTGAATCAACTGCCCCAGGAAGTGCTGCATGAGTTTGGGGCACGTAGTGCTCCACAGCAGAACAAAAGCACAACTCCCACATCACACAAGCCCGTGGTGTCAGGTTAATAAATGAACCAACTGCTGCAAGTCTGAACAGATCCAACTTGGTGAAGCGCTGCTATCCTTTGATTAACGTGAAGCAGAGGCTTGTATACACCTCAAGAAATCCATATGGCATGCAAAAATAATTAAAGCGATATACCTTCCTCTGTCTAAACAGCACCGGGTTTCCTACTGTGTAAGTTAAGAAACAAAGATGAAATACAGACAGCACAGTGACGCTCCTGCATTAACAGCCACCAGCTATGTATGCTGTGTGAATCTAAGGCTAGGGGCTAAGACAGGAGGCCAAGCACACTAGATAGAAAAGGTCTCATGCTCAGCCTACAAACCAAGAAACAGCTAAGGTACATAGCACACACACACACGGCTAGCAAGAACGTTACCTTGTGATCCTGCCCCTACATACTGCGAAGGACTAGCTTTTATACCAATTAATAGGAAATTAATCTGTAGACCAGAGCTTCAACCATATCAAATTCTGCAGAAAGCACTGGAAATTGAAGAACTGTTATCTTCCAGACTGCAACAAAATGGTAAGAGTCTGCAGACAGCTTTTGTGGCTTTTACTAGTTCCTTTAGGGTAAATTTTCCACACTGTATGGTGTATTTAGTCGTGCAGTTTTTCTAAACATCAATGGGAACTGTGCAGTGGGTGGAAGACACAGCCATTTAACTTGCCTATTTTGCCTTTAAATTGCTTGCCAGGTATCTAGTTCTGCAACACAAGGCACTCCTGCTGGTAAAGGCAGTGAAAGTGGAGCACCTCTCCCCACTTTTTCCTCCACATCCCCGCTAGCCCTCACAGCCCATCCCCGGTTCTGCCCTGCCCCACAATCCCACAGAACCCACAATCTCACTCTTCACATCAGTTAGTTCAGGTGGATCCCATCATGCTTCAAAAGCATACTTAGTATCAGCAGTTCGGAGGAGACACAGAGGCGACAGACTGCTTCATGCAAAACACGTGGTGGAGAGGTAGGAAGGAGAGAAAAAACATTGGCGAAAGCCCACGCAGACAGTAGGGTTGTTCATGTTCAGACAGCTCGCTCCACCTCTGCCCTTTTAAAGGTCTGCACCAGAACACACACGTGAGTAGCAACTGGTGATGGTAGCGGTAAAAATGTTTTCCTGCCCACTTCCCAGCCATGCTTGCTTTACTGAGAGATTCCAAGATCTGAAGATTTTTCTTTCTTTCTTTTTTGGTTTTGTTTATTTTAAATCAGGAATACTGTACACACAGGCCTCTCTCTGCTTTTGTCACTTGTGGAAATTTCCATTCTAGTTTATAAAAAAAACCCGCTCACTTGCAAAGTGTTAGATGCTTTGAATTTGTCAAGTTATTTTCTGGATTATTTAAAAAAAAACAAACCAAAAACAAGTAACTAGTACATATGCTCACATAACTACAGTGGTTTCTAAAGGCAGCTATTCCCAAACAGTGCAGGGACCTAGCTCCCAGGAGCAAAATTAGTGCCTGGAACGTGCTTTCACCGATGACTCCTGACAGGCTAACCTGAAGTGTGCACTTAGCTTCTGATGCTGCATGCCATTTTTCTGCAAATGAGACTGAAGAACCCACTGCAATGGACTCAGGTGTAGAGTTCACCAAAAGGTTTTCTTCATCAAATGGGTAACAAAGGCATCAGATTAATTTTTAATTGCTGCTGACATATCCGGTATTTGTCTCTGTGCACTCGGATATTGAGAATGCCACCCCATTTGTCTGTGGGGTTTTCAGGTGCTTAAGGGGCCATGGCAGGGGGTGTTTGCCTTGTTTGGTTTTCTTGGTGCAGGGGAAAAGGGCTGTTTGTTTCAATTTTGTTCTTTAAGAAGTGCCAGAAATTTTTAAGAGACTTACACGAGTCACAGATTTGGACTACTAAAAATTAGAAATAAAAATTAATTCCAAGTGTAGACACAACCAGCATCTGCACTTCAAACTTATGTCTTTACTTTAGTGTTTATGAACATACTTCAGTTAGCTAATAAATGAAGTCCTTCTGAAATAGACTCTATTTCCATCCTTCTCCAACCTGCCCTAAAACCTTAACTCCTCAAAACCTGTTTCAGGTGTGATGTTTGTAATGGTCTCTTCAGAAGCTGCAGAAACCAAAGCCATGGTAAAACATCCACTTTAATCCATCATAAATCTGCATTATCATAACAGGGATGGTCTTGTTCCCTCCTCTGTGCCACCACAATTAGATCAATTAGAGAGTTGATCAAGGTGAAAACCAGCTTTGTTGGTTGGATTAAAAAGCCATGTAACAGCCGCCCTACATGGAAACCTTGAGCAGAAAGGGTGGGAAACAGGGAGAAGGGGCACAAAACAACAAAGCCTCTTGTCATTTCTAGTAACAGGAGAGCATTTGCAGCTGATAAAAAAAAGAGAAGTGGCTGTGTTAACTACATCAGCTAGTCTAATAAAAAGAGACAACCACCCTTTACCAGCCTGGCCTCTGGGTATTATTTTGACCTACAGTTAATGACCTACATTAAGCAGCTTTCTGATTAACAAATTTGCCACCTGACTAGGCAACTAACTCCACACACAAAATTTTGCGGCCTCTTCTTCTTCAGCTGAAGCAAATAAGGGTGAAGACCACAGAGGCAACCTATCCATGTTTTTAGTAAGACCATCAGCACAGCATGACAACAGCAGCAACTTCATTCTTCACACTGGTTTAAACTAGAGCACTGGGGGAAAAAAAATAAAAGCAAATACAGCCAGTTTAGAGCAGTGCACAGCCAAGACCAGGTCATCCCGTTTCAAATACTTCAAAAACAGAATCTGGGAGATGAAAAAATAACTGGTGGGATTTGCCTCTGTATGAGTGTACCCACACATGTGGGTATGTATACATATGTATGACAAGGTGAAGAGCTGTAAAATCCAGGCTAGATAATAAGAGAAACAAGAACTTACAAGTAATGGTTTTGCCCCAAAGTATTAAGTTGCAGGTTGACTTCATTTTAAATACCTGGACAAAAAGTAACACTCTTAACCAAGAGATTGAAGCTAAAAAACCCAGGAAGCAGCAATAGAGAGAGCATGCATGCATGGTAGCTGGCAACAAGTTAGGGTACGAGGTAACTGCATGGGAGGGGTGTATTCTCCTGCTGAGGGCCCTGGAGAGAGATCACATTGGAGCAGGGAATGAGCAATCTAACAGCCTGCAAGGGCAGCGCTGGAATGTGGCATTGCTTCCACAGCACCAGTGCCCCACTTGTCATTGCCACAACACCGGGAGCTCAGCAGAGACATCCAGAACACACATGGAGGGCAGGAGAGCTAAAGAAGCTCATATGACATGGTCCAGTTAAACAAAAACTAGGTGCTCAACAGCTCGTAAGTATTGGAAGGCTGCATACATGGAACACTGGAGAAAGGGGCGGGGAGGATCTTGTTGAGAACAAATAGGTTGACATTAAGGGGAAAAAACCACGCAGGCTGATGCCTGCTAGCAATGCCTGCCTGGGTATGAAATAATCCTTCAAAGCAAACCACACTGCTTAAGGCAACCAAGACTGAGCAGGACATGGCTGGGAAGAGAGCCCCCGGGCTAAGGCTCCTGTCAGTACTGAGCTATACCACCACTGCAGGGAAGGAGGCATGCATGTATCCATCCTCCAAAAAACTGCAAAGCCTTACCTTGTGGTGTACATATTATATACACATATTTAAAATCCCTTAACATGCCTTTGAAAAAGTTAATATCTGTCTATCTATATTCCTGCTCTGCGCTCAGGCTAATCCCATCCTCTTAATTATCATCCCAAGAACAAAACTCAGCAGGCACTTATGTAATACACAGGAGACGGCTTTATGATATGGAGGCACCCACTTGATGATAAGTTCTGTATAACACCACTGCATTAGTCATCATCCTCACTTGGGGTTTTTACAGTAAGCATTGTGCTCATAAAAGAAGGGCGTGTTTCCATTTAACTAGCAATATGGCACAGAAGCATTTCTAATGTGCTCCACTGAAAGACTGCCTGTTTCCTGGCTCAAGGGCAAACAGTTTATAAAAAGTCCTCCCCACCTCCAAACTCCTCTTCTTCAGTCTGCAGCATCTCTGCACTCACCTTAAGATTATATTAGAGACAGGTCACCTACTAAATTAATGCTAACCTTTAAAAGGTAAAAACACTTCAATTATCAGGTCCATTAGCCCTCCAGCAAGAAAATGCACATTAAATCAAGCTGCAGGGTCTGAAATTTAATTACAATTTTCACATCACACAAAAAGAAGGTTTGGGGGCACATTTTTAAAGTGAAGGCAGCTCACCGAGCATGTACATCTCTTATTCTGCACATAGGTTCCTATGTCTGCTTTGCTGCATGGAGGGGTTTCCAAGATGCCTGCAGATGTAAAAGACTGTTGGCTGGAAAAAGGTTTGGATTAGACCATTCTTTTCCAAACTTAATGGAAAATGTCTGAAAACCTTCATGTGTTTCAAATCCAGAGCAAGTAGCAACAGTTTAGGGATGTCAGCAATGACCCCACCAGAAATGGCGTGGGTTTTTTGGTACATTTTGCACTTCACCCCCTTTTATTACATCACCACCCAGGCATAGCTTATACAGGAGGCAGAACATCAGGCAGTATTTCAACCTCCTGAAACAGTGAGAAAAACACAGCCTTCATATCTTGGCTCATGGATGAGTCAAGAATTAGGAATTTAAGAAGTTATGCAAGCAAGCACAAACTTCAGGTAAATAAATATATAGCAAAGGCCTCTCAGCACCAAAGTGTAAGAACATACTTTCAACAGTTCAGGTCCTGATGTTCTGGTCATAATACCATGGACCACCTGTAGATGCCTCCTGTCTCAGAAAGGAAATCTTAAGTAGTAAACCACTAAATGGCCTACTAAAAAAAAGCTGAGACTGACACAGGTGTGACTTCATTAGAGGCACACACATCTCCAACCCTCCTGTGACATCAGAAGAGATGGTTTTATTTAAAGAAAACTTAATTATTTTTAAAAGGGTACATCAAGACCAAAGCCATCTGGCCAGTTTGAGGGGGACAGGAAAACAGGGAGCAGATGGATGATGGAACTGATAAAAATCTATGACTACTTGTACCGAGTTATATCAGCTATCCAGCATGAGTAATCCTGCAGTTCCAAGGTTAAGAGTTTGGCCATGGATTTGTGGGGGGAAAGAACCACCCAAAAAAACAAGAATCAGGAAAAAGATTTATTTCAGTCTCTGTCCTTTCCCAAAAGGAAGGATCAGAAAGCAAGAGCAACCTCCTTAGTCCAGCTGTCAAAACAGAACCTAAAACAGAGAAGGCCAACAAGTTTGCTAGCTTACTCTGGAAACGAATAACAGGAAGAATTTCATGCTGATACAGCCACAAATATTCCCTTAAGTGACCTTTGGTGTGCATAAACAGTCAGGACAGAAATACTTTTTTACTGTATATGCCTTGAGCAAACGAAAGAGAAAATGAATTGCCTCTGGGAAGGCTTCTCTGGACACCAGCTGTAGATGAGATTTACATATTTAATGGAATATACAAAGCCAGAAGGACCTAAACAGAACAAGGGTACCACTGGGAGCTTTGGAATTGGCAGAGATGATTTAGAGGCTCACGCTGCTTTTCTCTCCCTGTTCTCATTTGCCTATGACCCTACTGCAAGGAAATATATAGCAGGACCCCCTAGGTCTCAAAATCAGAGTTCACTGCACGAGCACCCTCCTAAAATTTCAAGAGAATTCTCACCAGCTCCCTAACTCTACCTCTATTTGTGTACCAAAACAGTTCGTAACTCAGGTAGACAAGTTTGGAGATGGGAAGGGTTGGGTCAGTGGGCATTTTTCTAATTCAAAAGCAATGCTGCTGCTTTCTCCAGGCCTTTAAGTTTGGCAGGAGCCATGCAAGAATATCCAAAGGTGGGTCCCTGGCACACAATGCCCAGTGCATACCTTGACATGGTAGTGGGCATCAAGCAGGATGTTTGCAGGTTTGAGATCCAGGTGGAGCAGCGGAGGGGACATGCAGTGCAGGAAGTTCATCCCCACAGCTGTCTCATGGATGATGCGGAAGCGCAATTCCCAGGGCAAAGGTTCGGAAGCCAGGAGCTTTTCCAGAGACCCTGTTTCCATGTATTCCATGACCAAGCCAACTGGCTCTTTACAGATGCCATAAACAGGAAGGATGTAGCGAAACTTTGCCATTTCCATCTTCCTGGCTTCTTCCAATAACTCCATGCGCTCCCTGGGTAGAAGAGAACAGAAAGTGATGTTGGAGAAGCTGTTTTCTCCTCCTCCTTCTCCCCCCCACCAACACGCACAAAAACATTTCTTACGCAACTGAACACATTTCATGACCATCACTTGGCTGAACCATGCTACATCTCACCAGACTGTGACTCCAGGCATCTTTCCACATTTACTAACTTTGTTTTATGCTTCTAATGGTAGGCAGCTCACAGCTGCTGAACCACCGGCGAGTTCTACCCTTCAACAGCGCAAATATCCCTAGCGTAAAACCCATCTCCCCGCTTTGATGTTTATGCTGTGCTGTTAAGAATAAGGACAATACATGTAGTGCCCGGATTTACCACTGCTGTAACTCCTTGGGCTAAAGTCATTAACTTTCTGTGAGTCATAAGACTGCGTTACCCAGGCAGAGCACAGGCAGCATTGCTTCAGCTGCCCCGCTGGTGCAGGCTGGCAGGGCACAGGCCCTGGCCTTGGGAGAGGGATCCCCAGGACCCACTATTTAGGGCAGCAAGCCACCTGCTGTAGCTGGGGGGACACAGCAAAAGCTTCCTTCTACTCAGGCTCCAGATTTGGCAACTCCAATGCTATGCTCGCTCAGCTCCAGTGGATGCTGAAAACTCCTGGCATGCCAGCACGTGTAATGAGCACCCCGGGTTGTTTACAGGTCACTTCAGCCTGACCCTGCAGAGTGCTAAGCATTACTCAGTCCAAACTACAGCCTCCCAGGTCGAGACCCTTAATTGCTATGCCCTCCTTCTGCACCTCACACACGGCCTTCCAACAGCCCACGAGGACCCACTGGGTGTCAAGCTGGAAAGAGGAAACAAGGGTCCTGTCCCCAGGCCAACTGCACCCACAAAAAGGAGCCACACGTGATGGGTGAAGGAACCTTCAGTCTGTCAAAAACTACATTATTAGTGATGATGGGCTGCACCCAGAGCAGCTTTGGGCCACAGCTGCCAATGCATCACCGTTGCTGTCACCCACCGATTCACAAAAGAGGACACAGAGGGGCCAGATAGGCAGTATTTCCTGAACAGAGCCTCTCTTATTACACAACAGCTCTTGTAATGTACCCAAGACATCTAAGTTATTTGATGGAAAACAGTACCTGAAACAATATGACAAAGTTTTAACACAGATGCCTGGTAAAAAGAGTCCTAGATTAAAAGAAGAAAACTATTGCTCTGACACTCCCCACCTCACGCAGGCGTTTTGAGATGCCCAGCTGTCCTGGAAGACATCAGGTTTTAAAGTAAAGCTCAGAGAGAACATTCATAGCAGCTGCAATAACTGATCAGAGGAAATAGGTTCAAACCCTCTGCAAGGCAGAAAGCTCTGTCACCTGCCCCCTCTGCCAGTCCCCAAGAGCTGGAAAATTCCTGGAGACCGATGCCAACCCAGCTGCAGTTTGTGCCACGTGCCACTACCACGTGATGACAGTTACTACTGTGGGAGCCTCTGCCATGGCAGAGCTATCAGCTCAGTCAGGCTTGTTGGGTTTTAAAACCCCAGGACAGCTAGCAGCACTCTTTGCCTCTAAAAGGAGAATGCCGAGTTCAATCTTAGCGCAGTGAAGTTTCCCCTTCCTGCGTACATCTCCCCCACCTCCCCTCCATACTTGGATGACCCATGGGGAGCATGCACCACCCATGCTGAAACCAGCCTGCAAGGGACCCTCAGTGCTCCCACGTGGGAGCGATTTTGGGAGCCATCATTTAACCCTCTGACTCTGCATTAGGACACTCTTGCAACCGCGTTATCCCCTTCCCCTCTGCTTCACCTGCTGTGGGAAGCACAAAGTTGATGTTCGCCCAGACAAGGCTGGGAGCATGGTCTGCTGCCTGTTCCTCACCAGCTGCAGCAGCCTGCAATAACCCGATGCAGTTAACATTCCACGCTAGGGGCGAGTCTAGCCTAGCGAGAAGCAGCAGACCTATTTCAGAGGCAAGATCATGCTGAAAAATGGTTTAAGAGGGATGTATACACTGGGGGGGGGGGAAGGTAGGGGAAACCTTTTCTATTAACCATGTTGGCTCCTGCTGCTCCCTACAGCAACTTTCTTGTGAAATAACTGCCTTTGTAGGCAAGTACCCAGTTTGCTCTTTGGCATGCTGGAAGGGAGCGCCTATGAATAACACAACCAACTCCTTGCCCCCAAGCCACATGCATAGCCAGCATAATTCACCAGGCTTCAGCAGGCTGGGCTCTGGAGTCAGGGATGTAAAATACCTGTCTGAGCCCTCCAAGGCAAGGCAAGAATGCAGCAACAGCTAAAGCCTAACAAGAACCACTAGGCTCCCGGGATTGGGGTTCCTGGGCTAACGACAGCCTCAGAGAGCATCACCAAAATCACAGAGATCAGCTGCTTGAAATAGGACATTTTCCCCTATGAAGAGAGAATTCCCACGTTGAACAAAATGTAAACAAGCTCCCTTTCTTCTTGGACCAGACCCAGTTAGTTTAGTGAATTAACAGGCAAGGGCCCTTTATCTGATCTGCCTGTTCAAATAAAACCCTGAAACAATTGCCACCTTTAGCATCTTCCCAGACCCAGAGCTTCAACACCGAATCAACCAGTGATCTGGTATAGCCAGGGAGACCGGCAGTTTTCAAATACAGGCCCCTGTCACCTTTAGAAGGCAGAAAAGGAAAAAAGACAAAAGAAATAGAGAGCCAAAATACAACTCAGTCATTAGCCAAGTGCTGGAGAGCACTTGCATTAATTGTATTAACACAAGCAGCTCATTAAACCAAGATCTCCATCAGGCAAAGATGAAAGGTCTTTCCCTTCCCTCTTCCCTTAGTGCAAGGTGCTACTGGCACTCGGCAGTTTTAGGTGTTCTCCAAGCGCCCATCACCTCAATACACACGTGCTCAGGCTGCAGCAAAGGATGCTGCAGTATCCTTCAGGCTCACATTTAATAGATCAAAGTAAGGGATGGGGCAGGGGGTGGGGTGTGCTGCTCAGTGCTTAAAAATTATTCGCAATATCACCAAGAAATACTTCCCTCCAAAGTGGAGGAAAAGAAAAGCTCCTTATGAGGTTTCTCAGCCAAGAAGCATGGGACTATATATAACTTCTGTTATAATAGAGTTTCTTATTTAACACCTACACAATTAAAGAATTGGAATTACCTTCCCTAAGCACCCTGGCTCGATTCCCCTGCCTCCTCCAGGACTATATCCTAGCATTTTGCTAATAAATTTTTTTTAAAAAGAAAAAGAAAAAACTTGCACGCAGGACAGCTGAGTTCACGTAAATCATGGGGTGTACACGCTCTCCCCTGTAATAGTATTACAGGACAGGGGCACACACATCAAGAGAACTAGTACTGTGTTCAGTGCCAAACAGCATCTCTGTCAGAGACATCAATGGTAGAACAGCCATTTTCAAAGGATTCAGAAATATTACGTGAACGGGGGAACCTCCCACATCCCCCAAACAGCTGTCTGCTGCTCAGTCAGACTCTGAACGGATAGGGCTGCGTTCTTTGGACCCTCCTGGAGAGACAAGGGACATAACTCCGGCCCACTGCCTCACTCCCTAGGTACCAGGGCCCAACCCTTGTACCGCAAATCCTGCCACAAGAACAGCAAGAATTACAACTGTACCCGATTTGCATGTGTGCAGTCTTTATGCCCTAGAGATAACACTGCGTTACAAAAACACAATTTTCAACTCACGAAGCAGTCCTTGCAGTTTTTTTATATTCCCCACCACTACCACCACATTTCCCTAATGGAGTCTAAGACAAAAAAGGTGGCTCCAGAGAAACTCAAAAAGCCCTGAAAACCTGTAATGGGGCCATTTGTGTGAACTACCTCCAGACACAGAGCAGCCAGGCTTCTCCCAGCCCAGGGGAGATCAAGCCTTGCACAGCCACGCTGCTTTTCAGTGGGGAGTGTAAGTTACCTCTTTACAGACTGCTGGTGGTCAGGATGGGGTCCAGAAAATTACACCACCTCTGAATTTTTTCAGGGACCCTTTCCATCTGCATCATGGCACAAGTTTAAGGGCATACAGTGACCTCTGCTCTGCAGGGTACATCTTTAATGACCTTCATAGTGTTGATCATCAGAGAAGAATGAGAATAAGAGAAGACAAAAAAACCCCATTGCATGGTCAGGCAGAATATGTCTAGGGGAAAGAGGGGGGAGGGGAAAAAAAAAAAAAACCACCAGAAAATCCCATCTTTCAGGTTAACATAGATCTCAGCCCTGCTAACAGATCTCTGCTGCATAGCCCTGGTACAAAAGGATTACAGGTTCACACAAACAGCTATGCTCACCCCTATTCTTTAAGGGGCAAGAGGTGAGTATTAAGTTCTACCTACACATGCAGAGACTGCCAGAACAGGCGTTCATTCACCTTCACCACAAATAAATGCAGCCTCTGCTAACAGTAATGCATTTCTAAGATCTCCTGAATTTTTTAGTCCTACGCCATTCCTAAATCCAGGTCCTGCAGAGGGAATTAAATGTAGACCTTTGCTCTTTTTTTTTCAAGAAGCCAGATCTTTCTGACTCCACAGCCTGTAGACACCTCCACCGGTTAACACCTCCGGTGAAGAACCCTCTCTCGGGACTGTTACATCCTTCATACTCGTAGTCTGCATGTTTACGTTCAGCTATAAGAAATCCATAAAGGCTTCCAAGTTGTTCTCTCTGAGCTTACCATCCTTCTTCTCCAGACCACGCTTCCATTCTGGCCAATGCGGGTAAAAAGAAGAGAAAGACTTTGCGCTCCTCACTGGCAGTCTGGGGAAGAGGCTCCTCCACCTTTCTGGGTCACACACACTTTTCTTCAGGCTTACATGGAACCTCCCCATCTTGACAGCATCTTGAGTCCCATGCAGGAAACTCGATCTCAGGAGATGGAAAGTGGGAGCAAGTAAGGCATTAGGAATGGAATTTGGCTCGATTGCCTGAGAGGGCTTGGCCTTAAAGGTAAAAACACTTCTGGCTGTACATTCAGTTTTTCTTCTGCTTGAGGCCACTTGGCTCCATACTGTGATAACTGCCAAGGGAATACTCCAAATCTTTTACTGTCTCTGAAACACAGTAAGAGACACTAGAGTATTACCACCACCAAGCCACTACAAACTGGGTTTTAGTGTGGTACCAAATAAATAAGAAAAAGCCTCCGTGTTTTTCAATTAATGTTTCTGATACCACTGGTAATTCTTCTAACTGGGCTGCCTCACAGAGTTCCAAGAAATGGCTAGTCAAGTTAATCTCCTGGATTAACAATGTAATTGCACCAGCTTGTTTCAACCTGCCAACTAAAGAGCTAATATTTAATTTTGTTGGTGCCCCCCACCCCACCCCGCCATTTGAATGGCACAAGTTTCATAGACCAGGGGGTGAGGGCAGCGTTACCAACTACTGGAAGGGGTTTGGTAGAGCAGCCTAAGAACCAAAGGAGAAGCATACACAAATTCAGCTTAGCTTTATTTTGCAGAAGCAGCTGTTTCAAAGGCCAGAGATCTTCCAATTTCTACTTGGTGCTCCCCTTAAGCGTCTGAAGCACAAAGTCTGCAGTGAAACAAGTAAATCAGCATTTCAGGGATTGGTTTGTTAAAATTAACCAGGAGCTGCTGGAGCCCCACACCCTCAAAGTTTCCAAATTCTCCTGGCATTTCTGTTTGCTGCACTGTATGTTCATGCAGTCCCTCCAGTATCTGCACACCTCACAGCCACTGGGGGACAGGTGGCTCTTTATTGCACATTGGATATATTAATAGAGATTTGGTAACAACTCTCAAAATTAATTGTTCATATTTAAACAGATGACAGCATCCATTGTCTCAGACTGAAAATAAACTTGAGTAAATTTCTAGATGTATTCTGCAAATGAAAAGCATAACAAATGTTCTAGCTTATTCTTAAGAGATATTTTAACAGCAAAACTAGTCAGCTACAGTACTATTTTTGTTATGCCTCAATAAGCATCAAGTCTGAAATCTACTTGGAAGTTTTAATGGTAGAAGGGCAACTTTGAGGTAGTTTCTATTTTATTCACAGGCAGCACAGTTATCCTACACATACATTAAAATCTACCCCTCCCCTTTTAGGAAGAGGACATTTTATCTCATTTACTATACTATGCAAGGCACAACTACAGCAAAGTCAGCAATTCAGATAATGGGCAAGATTAGGCTAGGCCCCAATTACTAGGGCACTACCCTAGTAATCTTGGAGAAGACAAGCTTACAAACATTTTCAGTCTTGGGCCAACTTATCTCTCTCCTCCTGCTGGAACCACAACAAGGGAAGCCTTTTGTGACTGAACCAACCCACATCTCAAAAAACAAACTGCAGAATCAGCTCGTGAGATCCCAGAGATCAAGGTAGAGCTGGAAAAGCTCCATGAACGCGACTTGGCCATATTCACCTCCGTCAGCACAGACGCTGACCTGCTGGGAAACGACTATTGCCCTCAAAACAGAAGGATTTTTCTGAAGATGCACCTGACGGCCTTTGTCTCCAAGGAAAGGAGAGCTGCCCTTGACAGGCCCCCGTCACACACAGACTGCGTGAGCACAGCATAGCTGATCATCCTCCACTGTCGGCCATAACTAGTCACAGAGGGCAGGTAAGCTGGAAGGGGTTCTCGCTGTGCGGTATCATTCCCTGCAATACAGTACGGCTCCCCGCCGGACTGCCCAGTGGGGACTCATCCTGGGCAGACGCACAGAAAAGCGCTGGCCCTGAACTGAAGCAGGAGAACTTATTTCCCAGCACGTCTCCTTTCAGCACCCGCTCCTGAAAGACAGCGTGCTCACAGCTGCAGCACCCACATCCCCGCGCCCCCCGCCCCAGCCCGCTGCTAACCACCGCCACCTACTACACGGGAGCCCCAGCTAATGCACCTGCAAACACAACCGAAAGGGCTGGCTTTTCCCAAGGTGGGGAGCTCGCTGGAGCCAGACCTGACAGGCCTGCGACGCCCCCCCAGATCCCATTCAGGGTTTTCGCTCCTCCTGCGCTCCCTGCTGAGGACTGCCTTCCGTGACCTTTGGAGCTGCAGCAGGCATAACGCTTCAGCACAAGCCACCACATGCACGACCAGGGCAGGGCAAAATGCTTTCCCGAACTGCTCCGAGGGAATAGGCAAGACCTACACTGCAGCTGCATGGTGGCTCTTTCCAAGCTGCTACAAGCAGCTGAGCAACATCCCTTACCCTTTGAGGGCCACCAGCCCCACTACGTACAATGTAACTGAAGGTGTCGGTCCGGGCTTCGCTTAAGGGTGGCAAAGGCCACGTTTGCCCAGGGAACTTTTAATCGCGCGGCTCTCTGGGCTGCATTTAGCCAGATGGCCATACCCTTGGCTGGTGGCAACCAGCGCTGCAGCTACGGTGGCCTGGCTGCATTGGCACGGGGCTGGGCTGGGCTGGTTTGTCCTTTTTCAGCGGCGCTCCCCAGGTGTGGAACTCTGGGCTACATCACCTGGGCTCTTTCTCAAAAGCTGGGCGCTGCGCCGGCAGGGCAAGCACTGTTAGCGTCTCGTTGGCCTCACAAGCGTTTGAACCACTGTTAAGCACAATTCCCTACGTTTGCATGCCTTGTGTACGCTGGGCCAAAAAAAAAAGGGGGGGTGGTGGTGGTAATGACAAGAAAAAAAAGGAATTTTTAAAAATCCTTAAGCTGCCGGGAGCCGGGCAGGGCTGCGGAGGGGCAGCCCCCTGCCGACTGCGGGCTCCGGGGCACCGGGGCAGGGACGCTGCCGCGAGAAGAGCCGCCTCGCCCCGCTGCCCCCGCCGGAGCCCCGTGCCCCCCCGCAGCCCCGCATCTCCCCCCCGCAGCCCCGCGCCCCCCGCCCCTTACTTCTCATCCACATGGAGGCTGGGCGAGCACTTGATGGCGAGCCAGGTCTTCCAGTGGAGGTGCCGCACCTTGTACACCTGCCCGAACCCCCCCGAGCCGATCTTCTCCCAGCTGCCGAACTCGCTCTCCTCGAAGGTTTTCAGCAGCCCCATGGCCCAGGGGGAGCCGCTCTCCCGCGCCATGGCTGCTCCTCGGCCGCCGCCCGCCCGGCACCGCGGTGCAGCGCCGCCGCCGCCCGCCCAGGTGAGTCAGGTGCGCCGGGGGGGCCGGGGCCGGGCCCGCGTCACTTCCGGGGCCGGGGCCGCCCCCCGCCGCTGCCTGAGGGCGGCCCGCGCCGTCCGGGGGCGGCTGTGGCCCGGCCCGGCCGCCGGTACCCGGGCGCCGTGGCGCAGGTAGCGGCCCGAGGGCCGAGGCGCCCTCTCTCGGCGGCGGGCGGGATGTCCCCAGGGCCGGGGCAGCGCTTGGGGGCCGGCTCCGGCTTCTCCCGACACCCGTGCAGGGCGGCCCCCCCCGCTTCCTCCCGGGCTGGTGTCCGGCGCTGCTCGGGCCAGAGCGGGGGCGGGAGGGGGGCGCGGTGACAGTTAAGGTGTTAAGGAACGAGGGGCGAAGCGCCAGCAGCTGCGTCCTTTCCCCCTCCTCTGCACAGGGCCCGCCGCGGCGGGGGAGGAGCCCCCGGTCCGGGCATCCCGAAGGCGCGTTCTGCCCAGCCGTGCGCCCGAGCAACAGGCTTTAGGCTCTGGGGAGCTGCCCCGCCAAGGAGCCATGCGTCTCTGGTGTCTAGTTGCCCTGTGATTAGAAGCTTTGATGATCCCAGCAGCAGATTTCGGTGCCTGAATCCCTTTGTGGATCTAATGGCAGGTACTGCAGGACTCGGACCAGTGGATAAAGGGTCTTGCCGAGATGCTGCAGTTGGAAGGAGTCTGTAGCCTTTGGTATGTAACACGGTGGTGGAGAGGCTGTTCCAATCTGCATCGTGACCTTCACACCTATCACATGTCTAAAGGTTAATAAAGCTCGTGTTTGTTTGCTATACTGAGTATCAGAGTAGTTGATTGTTGTAGGAAGTTAGCGCATGATCGTTTAACCTGGCAGGTTAGGCAATAGATAGAGGACAATGTGTTTTAAAGTTAGGATAATAGAGGCAGCCAGTCTCGTCTTTGCAAAGCTCCATTTGAAAAGAATCTATGGAGACATTTAATTACTTTCAAAAGACATGGGACATCAAGTCTGTTCTCAGGGCTTTGTTCTATGTAGACTTGTTCCTGCTTAATTTACTCCGGATTAAACTAAACAATGGCTTACTCTGAATAAGAACATATATGTATAAATAGATCAGGAATAAGAAATAGCTGTGTATAGAGACGAGCCCTTAGGTCGCCTGTCTGACCTCCTTTTCCCAGCTATCATCCTGGCTTGTTCCTTGCTTTGATTTGGGACTTCAGCTGTAATTGGATCAGCCTGGAGAGACTGCCATGCTCTCAAGGAGCTCTGCTTAAGTTGGAGTGATTTTGAGAACCAAGGCTTTAGACAGAATGCCTTCTGGAGGCGTGCACAACTTTGTCCCAAATAGCACCCCAGATATTTTATTCCACTAACGATACATTATTACTCAAACTCCTGTTTCGTTGAGAAGATGGTGAAAGCTGTAAAACTGAGTTAGACGGAACCCATCTTGCACTTAATTGGCAGTTGAGTTTAAGTAAAAAGTAGATTGTATACCTTATACCTGCGCTGTGATTTGAGAATTAATTCAACAAACATCAGTAATAAAGGAGTGAGAGCTCATGACAGAACATGGAAAGAGTTCACTGAAGAGAATTCCAGTTACTTCAGTGCTTTTGAAAGGGCTAGGCCTAAATAAAGTTCGTGTTTAAGGTGCTTAGAGACCTGGCTGTCCAGGCCCCAAGCTTTTAGTTGGTGAAGTGTAGGAAGGCTGGAAGAGGGCACCAGAAGAGCTTGTCTTCAAGAGGCAGAAAAAGAAGACGGCAAGGGAATTCCAGAGCAGTCAGGTCCCTGACCAAAAATAAATAAATAAATGAAATATGCTAATAGCTAGGGAGGCTGACAACAGTCAATACTAGGTCAGTTGAGAGTAAATCACGTGAAACCAGCCTAATGTATCTTTTTGCGGCAAGGTAACCAGTCTTGTGTAAATCCTTCTCTTCTGTGCAGGTATATTAACAGGAGCATCAGGAAGAAACTGCGTCATTGCTTGCAGTATTTCTCCGTCCTTCCAGAGAACAGGATTTAATCCAGTGCTTTAGCCTTTTCTTTCTAGAATGAAATCCTTCTGAAGGGTTGCATGGCATGTATGAAGTCACCCCACCTGAAGCTTAAACAGGCCATAGGGCACCTTGGTCCTCTGTTAAAGCTAAAATATTTTGCTTCTATGACCTGTCAACAGGTAGAAGATGGCAACTATGTAATACCTTTAAAGCTGATACAAAAGAGCACTAATTTACAGCTTGCAGCTTTCCAAAAAGATAAAACAAACCCCCATCTATTCACCCATTCTGCAAACATTTAAGATATGCTTCGGGTTTTATACACAAATGGTGCAATACTGCAGTTGGCTTAAGCCAATGTAAAACTCCGTTGTCTGTGAAGGAGGCTGCCATCCCCTTTTTGTTCCAGTGCTAGTATTCACACGGTTGTGTTCGCATTCACATGGTTCAATAGTAACTGAATCAGCTCAATGATCTCACTTAAAAAAACTCCCTTAGTTGGTTTTCAGACAGATTAGAAAGCTGGCCTGATTTACCAGATGCTCGTTAATGTCAACAGAAAGGGAGGCAAGCAGGCTGGAAGGAAACTACCTCTGAAGAAGTTGATGAAAGGGGCATAGTTACACATCATAGCAGATGCTGGAGTTCCTTGCTGATCTCATTTAAAGCACTGCCCCGCAAATAACTGAGAAGTGCGGTGTGGAGGTGGAAATGAGTGGTAGGAAGAGGGTGGGAATTCTTAACACAACCTTTCCACTGAAGAACATTAAAAAAAAAAAAAAAAAGTACAGTGTAGGTAATTCTGTAGGTGAAGTCAATGACACACTCCAGCTGGACTGCACCTAGTGCCCAGAGTCAGGCACATGTATGAATTTTTGCTACTTCAGAGCTTAAGTTAATGGCAGCTCTGCCTGCTCAGCACCCCAAGAGTCAGTTCCTTTATGAATTGATTTGAATGTATAAAAGTAAGCCTTGGGCCTTCATCAGCATGTTTTTAGTGCTTGTGACTGTAATAGCTGACCAAATCAGAACACAAGTTAATAAAAATCTTGTGGCTTTCTTGCAAAACTGAGAACTCTTCTTTAGAGGCAGAAAACTGAGGCACATCATAATTTGCTGGAGACCACATAAGCTCCTCATTGCAGAGACAGTAAAAGGACATACTCTGTATTTGATGACCTAGTGAGAAAATCACTGTTCCAGGGCTTTATGTAAGCTTTGGAGATTGCTCTTAACATGTCTTATTTCATGGAATTACATGCCAAAAACCAGATGAGGGCAACCGCTCCCAGATGCTAAACTTTAAAGCCTGTTCAAAATGATAGCACTGCTTATTGATCCAGCTTTGAGAACTTTTTTTCCAAGAGACAAATACTGTGCTTTTTCACAACGGAACTATTCTTGCTGACATTATTCCTCTGTAAGGTTAATAAGAAGCCCTGCATTCAGGAACTTAATTGAGAAGTATTAAATAACCCAAATTTTACATATAACTCATTATCAGCTCTGCTTATGATGGTAGAGAGCCTGTACCAAGTGAAAAAATACTAATTAAAAAAAAAATTAATCACATTCATGCAACCAGTTGTGTCTGTAGTATTGTGTAAAAGAATGCCTAGTCTTAAACTTTTGGTCTCAGACCTCTGAGAACAAAAAGGGTGTTCTGCATGATTTCCTCAAGCTCAGTCTTGCTCTGCTTCTTGGCAGACACCGTCATTTTTTAGGTACATTTTTTCCCTGCTGTTAACTGTGCTGCAGGGCACCATCTCCGAGGTCATTATCAAAGGGTTTCTTTGTCAGCCTGGCAAGCTCTCTCCTCCTGCCTCCACAAAGCCAAGGGCTAGTCTGGTCCCACTGAAATCCACAAAGGTCCCGTGCCAGAGCCGCAATTAGATAATATGCTGTTTTTTCAGACTCAAGTGGATCCGTGCCAGTTTACCTTATCAGATGATCTGGCTCCATGAGAACAAGGCCCTAATGACTCACATCCACCTCATACCTGGTATGCAAGGGAAAAAGTTGTTTTTCCAGCTGGGTCCCACAAATCCCAGCAAATAATGTGTCTCGTAAAGCTCCTTTCTTCCCAGAGACGCTGATTAAAGTATGCATTCAGCAGAGATATTTGCTTGCCAGGTACTCCAAGTCACACAATGGCGTGGGACAAGGTGGCAGGGTGAGTCAGAGGGTTCAGTCCCCTGTAGCTCTTCTAAGGGACAGCACTCAGCAGCGCTTGCTGGGGAGAAAGCAGCTTCAGATTCACATTGAAAATTCAGCAGAAACAAAACCCTAGTTTTCAAAATCGAATAGATTTAAATACAGTTATTTTAGTCCACATAACTAGCATGAAAAGTTTATAATTTGGTAACAAAATCAGGAAAAAAAACCTCTTTTCACCAAAGTGTTTTCATTCAGATGGATGTTTTATTTTGCTTTGTACATGCAATCCAGCACCTTGGAGTGCTAACATAACACAAATCTTGACATAAAATTTGGAAAACTCTGAAACCCTTTGTCTAATAGCCAACTACCATTGCCTAGTAAATACACAGGTGTTAACAAAGACTATACAAACTAAAGTAAGAATGTAAATTCTGAACTGGGTTACTGACAAGAAAACGGATGTAACTTTTGAGTTTTGCAAAGCCCTTGTGTGAATGCAAACGCTGTGAACAATAATAAAGTGGAACAGGTACCTAAGCAATAGCAGAATAAAACTCTGACATGTCATTAAACAGCATAACTGAAGGAAATTATTTAAAATATTATTTTCAAAAATAGGTCTGTCTTAATAAACTATCATCCCATTGTGTCTGCCCCCACAATTGGTTTTGTCTTCCAAAACGTATTTAATAGGCTTACACGAAACTGTGGCAATTCAGAACTTGCAGGTCATTCCCTTGCCCTGCAAGCGTGGTTCCCCAGCTCAAGTACAATCTAATGCCATGTTTAAATCTGTCCTGTGAAGCCCTGGACGGCCTTTGTGTAAATTAACCTGGTACCTGCAATGCAGCTTGCACTGAAGGCAGCAGCCTCCCGATCAGGCAGGTGTGGGGATCTGCCCAAGCAGTAAATTGTTGGATATTGGATTAGAGGCTTCTGGTAAGCTATTGTAAAAGATCTGGGAAAGACTCTTCTGTGTTCTGGTTGACTAATACTTTCCATTAGAAAGAACTCTTTCTTTGGGAAGCATTAACTCTGTTGTTTTGTTGCAGGCCTTTGATATTTAGCAGGGGAAATCCCAGAGGCTATAGTGGTAGCTATTCACTGCCCAGAGAAACGTGAGTCAGTTTTAGCCGCGTTGTAAAGTATTAAAAATGCTGGCTCTCTGATTCACGCACAAAGGCAGATTAAAATCGGGCTGCCACCCACATCTGTCTGGCCTGCCCCCACTGCACAGATGGCTCAACTGCTCTTAAACGTCAGCTGAAGTGCCACGAATTACAACCCAGCATATTTAATAGTACTAAAACCTGAGCACAAAGCTCTCGGCTGCCTGCAAAGCAGGAACTTTCAAGGCAGTAAGGAGGTGGACAGCTATGGAAGGAGATCTTTACAGCCATCACTTTTAACCTGCCTATATTTGTGACAGGTCTTAAACTCCCTCACCAAGATTGCTCAACATTGTAGACAACCTGGTCCAGGCTGCTAGGCTGAAGCAGCAGTGAGCACTGCTGTCTGAGCACAGGCATGACGTTACTTAAGGTTCCCTCCAGCAAGCCCCGCTCCCCTTCAGAACGCAGTGGTAGCAAAACGGCAGAACCCCCTCAGCTGGCTCGCTCCCTCCATGCTCTTTGTGACAGCAAACACGGGAAGCAGAGGGAACAGTTCACCTAAGAGCATAAAAGATCTGATGCTGACACCACCTCCTCACCCACTCCGGCCAGCCTTTGTGAGGACCCTGGGCAGAGCACTGTGCTCCTCCAGCGGTGGGGATGAGAGGGGGGGTCCGTCCTTCCCCTGGCCCCACGCTCTGTAGGCCTGCACGCAGCAGCGGGCAGCAGCTGGATGATGTGAGGCCAGTTCAGGGGAGACCATTCTCTACAGAAGACGCACAGTGTAAATCCTTCCAGATCAAAGCGCCCCGGGATCCTTGGGGTCACACGGCAAGCTCGCTGCCATCTCAGATGGCCTATTTTTGTTCAAACTGTTCCCAGTCTGCCTGATGCTCCATTCTGGTTGGCTCGGGACTCATCTGTGTGCAGGCCGATTGCTTCTTCTGGGCTCGCAGTATCAGCTTGTCTACATAAAGAAATGAACGTGCACTAAGCAGTGGGGATGCAGTACTGCTCAGCGTATGCACTGACAGGTGCTTTCAAAGCGGCAGAATACCTCTTTAGGTATTCATATATATACCTCAAAGGGTCCTCAAGGGATGCTGGCCTGTAGTAGCTACTACAGGGTAAGTTAGTCTTCTAGCCGACCGAACACTACCTTCTCTTGTGTGTAAGTCTTACATATTTTTGTTGGAGGGCTAATTCAGTTCTTGTTTTAAAAACAGTTTCAAACATTGCAATTCATTTTTACTGTGATATTTTTGCCTATGCCTTTTATACAAGAATCAAATAAATATTATTGCAAGCATTTTTTCTAACAAGTCAGAATAACTACGGCTATGTGGAATTATTTATGAAAATACAGTTAGATACATATAGCTATGCTGCCAGTATCATTTGCTTTCTCGTCATTGTATCTGCAGCATCCAACAAACAATTATGAAATTTCCATTATACCAAATGGTATATAAATCCTGAAGTCAGCTCTGTGAACATCTGTAACTGTTTTATTTGGACATAACTTTTTTATTCAAATGTATTCATTTAACAATACACTGTAGCTTAAAAGGCCATTATAATAATAAAATCTCTCTAGTAACTCTTTAAATATTTTCAAAGTCACTAAGTAAAGCTAAGAAACCTGCCAAAGTTGTAAATTTTTTATATACATCTCACAAGCTGTTATCTGACTTCTAATAACATACTGGGCTAATAAAAACTCGGGTGTTTTACCTATCAATTCAAACTGTTTGTCTCATGCACTGGCTCACCACTTTCCCCATGGGCTATATTATTTTAATCAACAAACACACATGCACACATATATACGCTATATAAATATACGGAACTTAAAAGTTTCATCTCCAAAAGGTTGTAAATGAAAGTATTATACGTACATAATATTGTGTGTATCCTGCATATATTCTCTAAACATATTAGAAAAATTTAACATGAAAGCTGAGAAAACACAGTATTATATACAAGATTCAACGAGGATATAAGTGAGGACTTTAAAACATGTTTAGTTTAAAAAATAAATCTCTTCTGAAGAGTATAATTTGCACAGGAAACATCCACAAAAAGGCTGCTTTTCTAGAAAACTGTCTGTAGTAGCCCAGTAGTACAGCAGTTAGACGTTCAGAATACACTGCCTTTGGCACAGAAGTCTCTCCTCCTACCAGAACATTTTCTCCAGTAGCTTGTGACCATGGCTGAAGCAGTGTGGAAAGTACTTCTACTGCTGAAGTGCCTCTTTTGTAAAAGTCATCCCCTCCTTCTCTTCCAAAACTATTTTGACTTGGTGAAGACTTATTTGTTACCACCTTACTGTTAACAGCCTGACTTAAACCCATGGCAGCATTACATACCGCTACATTCAAACTCATATGACCTTCATCATCTTCATTATACCTAAGGGAATAAAATTGAAAATACACTTCACAAACATAGCAAATTGCAGCAGAATAACATTACCGAGGATCATTCCACAACATGCATGGGGGGAATACTCAAGTAGATTTAATGCTAGACTATATTAAAACCACTTTACCTCAACATACCACAAACTGAGATTAACTCACTCATCTTTTCTTGACATCTCTGCTGTCACAGAGGTGACAAAAGAAGAATAACATCTAAGTAAACTGCCAAAACTGAGAATGTCAGCAAGTAAAAGATGAATTAGATTGCTATATATTAGGTGGCACTCAAACAAAAAAACACTCCATGTGAAGGAACACATGCAAGAGGGTTCCAATAAGTAGTTTTTATCAAATATACATCACGTAACAAAAAGTAAGAGATACCTATTCATAATTAGATTTTATTTGCTGGATTTTCTTGCGTTAAAACGGAGAATATGGCTTGTTTATACTACAGAAGCTGCTGATACATTTAGGTTCTCTCTTTAGTGGATGCAACTTGCACAGGGTCAAAAAAATCTCTTTCAACAATGTAGGTTACAAGCTTTTCAAAGTGGAAAAGCTATAAAAGCAAAAAGATCCTTTTATTTTTTTGGTTTAACCATATTTACAATAGGTTTTCCATCATGATAGTGAAATCTAAGTAGTAAATTGTTTCATGCTTGGAATGTTTAAAACAGAATCAAACTTAAGATAGCATTTAATTAAATATCTGGATCTCTTAAAATGTTTAAAAAAACCCATTACTTTACAATCTGAACAAGAATTAACTAGTAACATACCTGAAACTAGAATGACTGCTGAGTTTATGAGCTTTTTGAAGATGTAGGGTCAATGTATAACTCCAGGAGAAACATTTCTGACAGACGTGGCATTTATATGTTGGAATGCCATTACTCTTGGAAAGAAAGACCATTAGAGTCATTGAAGGCTTGCACGTGTATATATAACAAAAATTAATCCTTTGTTGAAAAATGGAAAGCCACACTAGCTGAAAACCTTTTTGCAGTGAACTTCCTAAAACATTTAAAATTTGTGAGTTTTAGAACTTGTTCGATTAAGGAACCCCAGTGAACATGGAAATTCTCTGCATTGGCCATCAATACTGCAGATATCTCTAATTAGCAGTGTGACACATAGCTTCCACTAAAATATATTAATTTTAAAACACAGCAGTGATCATAACTTGAAGTGGAAGAAACAGGTAACAAGTATGCATAAACTATAGCCACCAAAACTGTATTTTAATGTTGTGGTCAGACTCACCTGATTAAAAGTGATGTAAGCTTTACAGACTTTATAGTTTCTCTATTTTCAGGTAACATATTAGTTCTAAGGATGAAGTACCAACATGAGGAGAAATGTGACATTGGATTTTAATCCCTGAAATACTTTGCTGTTGAGATTAGGATTGGCACATTGTGTTTTTTTTCTAAAAAAAAGGGGGGTGGGTTGGGTTTGGCCAGAGTTCAAGACTGTGAGAATGCCACTGCATGCACCTAAAGTAAGCACTCAGAATCTATAGGTAAGGGTGAATCAGGTATTTGCATAATACTTGCAAGAGTCCTAGAAATGTGTGAAAATAAATACTTGATTTGATCGAAAACAAAAATTTAATTAATTCACAAGAAACTAAATGAACATATATTTTATAGCAATGTATTTTATTCTGCTATTTAATGTACTCACCACATGCTTTCTCTTGTAATGCTGTCTCAAAGTTCGTAAAGTCCATGAAATAAAACCACATCCTTCAACATCACAGCTGTAGGCATCTGAACCATTGTGTGTTTCAACATGTTTATGCAGATCGTACGCATTCTTAAAACTGAAAACAAGGTAAAACAAATAGCAGATATAATAGTACACAGGAGTAGTCTTGTGGTTAATGTTTAGGACTGGGAGGTAGTAATTTTTGGCTCTGACAATGGCAAGTGAAAGTGGAATATATATAAACTGCTTTTCTACCTCAGTTTTTCCACCTGTGAAAAGGAATACTACAGACATCTCTTTGATGTGCTTTGGATTTCATTTTCCATTCCCTCTTTCTTCCCACACATCCACACCATGCCCAAATTTAGGTAATTTTTCCACAACCAAGTTGCAAGGCATCGCCATCTCTTTCTGTTCGGGTAAAGAAAATTCTTGTCCATTATCAATCAGTCACTTCATCCCCTCTGGTCTAGAAAGTCAGATTATTTCCTTCTGTCTGCCCATCCTTCTGATGCTACAGACGTCTGTATGTACGTCTGTAGCATACAAAGGCTACACTGCTCATCTCTGGCAAAATTCAACATAATTTGCCAATGCTTATATATTCAACTTGGTCTATCGCATCACAATGCCAGTTTTGTGGGTTTTTTTAAACTGTGTGGCATCACTTAGTGAAAGGAGAAATCACCACAGCAAAAGTGCAAGACAGCAGAAGATACAGTAAGCCTGTGGCAGAAAAATCACTCAAAGGAGAAGACTGCGACCCTCCCAACAAACAGCCAGCAATCATTTAGGACAGCAAAATCCACAGTTTAAGGTACTGCTGCTACACCTCTCAACTTGTCGTGATGACCATTCTGTAGTACACATAGTCATGCCAAGAAAATTCACCTTTCAGCACATCAGTCCTACTTGCACCAGAAGTTCATGAACTACAATGTTTCAGCAGCTGAAGGCAGATGAATCTACTAGATTTCTTCGTGGAATAGCTGATGATTTTAGTGGTAAAGATTTTCCTTCTTTACTACCTCTTACTGAGAACACCAACTTGGTTCTACGGTTCTGCTCATGTAGGTATCAGCCTCAGGTTTTCTTACCTGCTGTCACAGAGGTGACAATGGAAAGGATGTTCATTACAGTGCCAGAACCCGATGTGGGCTTTCAGTGAGGAGACACTTGTGCATACCGTATCACAAAAGGCACGTGTAACATGAGTAACTAGAAAAGAGAGTGGAAAGATACTTTCAATTCTGTATCACAGCTTCACCAGGACATTCTCTGCTATGACATATGACCAAAAAAAATATTATTAAAATATCATATTAAAGTTAACAGATCATAATACATTTGGGAAGAAAATACACAGAGAAAAAGTGAGATAAAAATTGGAATGTAGATGCAATAAAAAGGGTAGTGAAATCATGGTCAATCTTACAATGTTTCAAGTTACTCTCAAAAAACAGATGGTAAGGGAAATCGATGTAGGGGATTATGTTTCACCCTCCAGGCTCCAACCAAAAGGATGATTATCATTTTGCCTTTGGCACTTTGGGAAGTTTTCTGGAAGGTGGATGTTGTCTGCAGACCTTCTGACAGACAAGCACTGGCAAATCGACTGCCAGCGTTTAAGGTATTACCACTCATAAAAAAGTGGTAGAAAGAATATGTGTCTGCCCTCCGCCTCCCGGTTTCACATTCAGATAGATCTGCTTAAGCCTTAAGGCATAACAACGCCAGGCGCTTGCTAAGCGGCCAGGCTACGAACTGCAGTTTGCTCTGGTGACTCTGGAACTGGGGAAAACCTCTGGCAGACGGGCAGGCAGGACTGGGACACCTTAAGCTGAACCAAATGCTTGCTTTGCTGCATGTGAATCAGCAACCTGATGAATGCAGTAGGAAAGAGTCTCAATAAAGAATTTTTGGATTTAGACAAAATCTGTTATACTTAGGACTTTGAAACAATGCATTATCTTATGGTCAGCCCAGTGCTTTATCAGTGTCCAAAAAACCCATGCAGTTGAAGTGCCCATGTATCCTCAAAAAAGGAAGTAAATACAATGCACTGTAACTATTCTGGAATCAATCCCTGCATATGCACTTTTCCTCATAGCTTGTGTTAACCAGCAAAATTACTTGGGTTTTTTTTGTTTTCTTTTGTTTTTGTGTTTTTTTGTTTTGTTTTCCTCTCCCTAAAATAAATAACCTCATGTGGAAAACTAGTCTAGAATAACTTAATCTCCAAAACTGCATCAGTCAAGTTCAGCAGTCTCTTGAAATGGGAGTATCCAACAGTTTACTTAGTTGTCTCCCATGTCCATGTAGGGAGTGATTTCAGACTATCTACAGCATTTGCATTCACATCACAGCTTATTTCAGAAGAATTTCTTATAGGTAGCCAAGCTCTTTAAAAGAAAACGTCATTATTTATCTACACCAGCAAGCTATTATGAAATACACTGGGTTAAGAATCTGAGACTGTCACGTCTGCACCGGCAGTCTGCACAAACATGCAGACATGTATGCTGCCAGAGTTTTTAAAGAAAGCTGAATCGTGAACTGGGGAAGTAACTGGCTTTAGTATCTGAAGGCATTTAGGTTGTGCCTGAACAGCTGGACCAAGGAATGCCTCCCAACTCCCTCAGCCAAGTTTACATTGTAGCTTTGTACATGATTTGCTGAGGCTTATTGGGACATGACACAGGTTCATGTTATCCTTGTTGCTAACTCCAGCCACCTTGTGATTTTCCCTGGCTATGTAAGCAGAACACCGCCTCAATTATCAGAGGACAAGGACAGCTGGGTGCACTGTACAATTCACAAAGGTTTAAGTGCAGCCAGAGTGACCAGAAACAAATAGTTCAGTTAGCCATGTGCTTTATTTAATATATCAAACCTATTTTTATGTGTTATGCTTTAATATAAAAAAACGCAACAGCATATTTAAACTGTTTCATTAGCTAATAAAAACAGTATCTTAATTTGCATTTATTTGCAATTTCTGTCCAAAATCACCTTGAGACAAAGGAATAAAACTAATCTAGCAAACAAACCAAAAATGATTCTCTATTTTCTAACATAAAATAAATAAATAAAAAGATATTTTAGTCAGATGCATGCTGACTATAAAACCATTTAAATACAAACATGGTCAGTCCTGGTAGCTTACAGTAAGTACCAAAGGAAATGCACAGTTGTTAAGCATCAAAGCACTGACTTGCAGACAATGAAAAATCATGTTTCCTTAAGAATGCAACTAGAAAGTAGAATCTACCCTGACTGAGCAAGACTGCACAAAGCTACTTGCATGTTTATACAACCTAAATGACTGGTACCCAGGCCTGGCTACATGGTTCAAATATTCCTATTCCCAAAGCAAAGACCCACCCGCCTCTTGGCTTCTGCATTTCCTGTATATCCAACAGCAATATCACACGTTTCCTTGTGCTTAGATGCTGTAGGATTCTTTCCCAGCAAGTCATAGCTGTTGTAGTATGACTTGTGGGAATGGTTTGGGGACCTCAGGGAGATTGTGGTTAGGTCAACGAAGGACTACACTATTTGAGTGAGGCTGATTATGCATTGGAAGGTGAGCAGAGTTGCAACTCAAGCTAAAACACAGCTTTGGCTTTAACCATGCCCCTAGTCATGCAAGCAAGTAAACAGAGGTGCAAGTGAAGAATAAGCTTCTGCAAGAGAGCTACTGCAAAACAGAGAATGCCTTACACTTTTTGATCAGAAGGCATGAAGAAAGGAATTTCCATGCTTCAGAGGGACTGGCAATGAAATTCTTACTTTTCAGCATTTGTAACACAGTCGTCCTCATTTTGCACATTATTTTACTTGATCTAATTATAGCTATAACTCTGTAGTTTATCTGTACAAGGTGACCTTCAGAAAAGTATATTCTATTTCAAAAAGCTCTGACTTTCTATGTCTCCTCACGTGATCTCATAGCAGCCTTTCACTGGCAAAATGTTTCTGACAGTTCTGGCAAATAAACGTTCATTCTGAATTTAAATAGAAACCATTTATTGACAATACAAATAACTTAGGAAGCATTTATTAATTAATAACCTATAGCTGCCAGTTTAATTAATAAACTAACACAGCACTGAGACAGTTTCAGTATTCTTTTTCATTACTAATACTCTCCAGAAGAAAATTCAGTTTAGGCTTAATAAAAAAGATTGTTTATCAGTAAGTTAATTTTATCCCAAACAGAGTAACAATCTGTTCAAAACACTAACAGTCTGAAATCTGAGCTCTTTGTCAATTACTTAGAATGTACCTACCTTCCATCACCAAAACATCCACAATTCCTAAATATATTCCAAGCACTTAAAAACAAAAAAAACCAACCACCACTCCCTTCTTCTTTACCATGCAGGAAAGCATGACAACTAATACACAGTTAGTCAAGGTGGGAAGTGTTCTGGTGAAGAAAATACTGGAAAGCTGGAGAGAAAAAAATTGTCTTTTGACCTGAAAGTAGTTAAATACTCATTGGGATTACTTGCAGATTTTGTAATCCAAGCCTGGCTCTTGTGGAAGTTTTCTCTTCAATAATCAAGTCTTTCCCATTCATGGGCAGTTTCCCAGTGTCAGTGGAATGTCATGCTGTGCCACGGGCACCAAGGGAAGAGAGGCAGTGCGATGCCACAGCTGCCAAGTGAATAGCTTTTCTGCTGAAACAGGGATCTAAGGGTGTTCTGTTGCTCACTTTCATTACCCTAATTTGTCAGACATGCAAAGTCAAAAGAACTTCTATGCTTTATGAAAACAACTGCCTTCCTGGAGTAAACTCTGCTTTCATGCAATTTACTTATATGAAAAATAGAAATATTTATTAAATTACATGTGTACATTATCACAAAGCACCTTAAATTAAGATCTCTTAAAAATATAAACAGAAATGAGAGCATATCCACTTACTATTTTCTGAAACTTGTCTCTTTACATGATCAAAAAACTTAGCATTACTGGAGAACATTCCTCCACAAGTAGTACATGCTACAACTCTTTCTGGCGTGTGGGTTCTTAAATGATTCCACAGTTTATACTTTCCTTTAAATACACCTAACAATCTAAACCAAACAAACAGGAAAAAAGCTGCAGATGAGTACTGTGCTCTTTCTTATGTAGAAACTGTTACATTTTTAGAAACACAAAGATTCTTCTAGGAAAAAAAAATAATCAGACTGATACTATTACAAACATTATGTGACATTTAACGCCTCAAATATTCAAGCCAAAGCCAGATTATTTGTCAGTAATCAGAATTCTTCAAGCCCTGTTGGCCATGTGTGTGTTTCAAAAATTTGTTTTGAATCAGCAGTCTGCTGCTATACTTTCACCCTCACGTATCAAAGTTTTTGACTCCGCATGCATGCTCACACACTAGAACAGTGATAACATGCATTACTATTCCTGTTGCCCACCCCCTGTCACGTAACTATAGCAATCTTCATGGTGTCTGGAGAACCAGGAGAACAAGACGGGGCAGTAAATACATGTCAACGTTACATCTCCAAGAACTCTACTTACTGCTGTCTTTTATTTTTTTATCTTCAAATTTTCTATCTTTACATACACATTCACATAGTGGTTAACCACAAGCAATCAGCTATCCACCAATCTTTGCATATGAATAACTATGTCCTCAGATATCTTGAGCTCAGGAACAGACTGGTACTGTGGACACAGTGCAAGTTTTAACAGTACAAGTAGAAAGCTCTGGCTATTCACATGTGACAAAAAAGGGGAAAATCCGTAGCAGGTTAATGTACTGGTGTAAATGGAGCTAAAGTACTATTTCAGGAAAAAACTTCAGACAGGTGTGAAGGAATAGCCTACCCTCTCACACAAGGAGAAGCAGCCACGGGCCTCTCTCACCTACCTAACAAAGATAACAGCTATGTGGAAAGCCATCTTTCTAAAAAGGTGAAATAACAGCCTGGACTCAATCAAAGACTTTTAAGAATCAAGAGGACTACATTCAAATGCAAAAGCAAGAGGTAGAGAAAGATAAAATATTCTTTTGTGGATGGTGCATGATAAGAGTAATCACGTGAGTCAAACTCAATGACAGGTTGGGTACTTTTAGGTCTCAGAAATTAATACACGAAATTCACTTAACAAAAAGGATTTGCCTAGTTCATTTAACCAAGTAGATGCATCATGAGTTCTATTTCTCCTATTCATCAAGACATTCTCTCAAGTAGAACAAGAATGCAATAGCTTTGATAATAGCCCACATCCACCCCAATGGGTAGAATACAGGCAGCTTCCTGGAAAGGAGTTCTGAGCTCCAGAATAACAGTTAGTAAAGGGACAGAACTCCAGACTCTTTATTAAAAGACACAGGAAATCCTAAAACCTTACCTTGCCTACAAGGAGGCAACAGGATCATCAGTGTCTCTTTCACCTCTAGTGTGTACAGAATACTTCTGATTAGGAGGGGCCATAGAAAAAGGACAAGCTTCCATGTCTAGAAGCTGGAGAACTGATTATTATTCTAGTGCAACATGAAGATTTCTGTGTCTGTCTGACCCCAAATTCAAAATGTGATATATGGGACATCAGCTTGCATCTCTCCCTTATATCCCTCTTTTGTGAACTCTGCCAGGGCTCCAAGTACACCAACAGCCTCTGGGTGTCCTGACCAGCCTATAGCCGTATTTCTCTGTAATCCTCCTCTGCAGGCAATTCCACCCCACACATCTGTAAGTTTAGTTGCCTGTGTTTGAGGTATGCTCCAATATGGTGACACTGTTCAAGCTTCAATCACACTTCTGTGAAAACAGCTAAGTTGCGAGAAAGAGCAGTGAGCAGCCTCATCCGGGACCTCCACTCACACACTCTGCACTGTCTGTCTGGCAGCTGGGGTTACCCCTGCCTTGTGCCGCACTGACCCTGTCTCTGACTTGCTACCTGGAAGTCCTGGCTTGAGGCCAGACCTGTCTTGTCACAGGGGACTTGGCTGGTGATCGTTGGGCTATGGCTGACCCCGGCTAGCACCACCTGACCTGCCCTGCTCTTGTTCAGGTTCTGCGAGACTGCACCCTGTCAGTCAGGTACCTGCCGGCCTGCCTGTCACCTTTAACTCCCAGTTTGCCTAACCTTGCAGAGCAGCCCACTCTTGCTGTAGCCTCACAAATTCAAACCAACTTAGACCACCAGCTAGCATACTGAGGGTTCCTGGAAAAAACTGATCACCTTCTGCCTGTTGTCCCAGCTCCATGGAAACTGCTTCCTCACAGAGATGAGACCTTACTGGCCTGTCCTTGCTGGTTAAATTTGGGGGTGTGAATGAAAAGCTGTCTTTCACTGCCTGGACATTATGATTTTGCATGTCACTTTGAAACGTATACCACCACCCTCAGCATCAAGATCACAGACTGCAACAGACCCTGTAAAAACCTGGGACCTATTCTTTTGTTCCAGGGCAGGATCAATTACACCTTGGTCTGAAAAAGAGGTCTTCGCAGTTCCCTGGTGACACACAACCTCCATAATTTCAAGAGGCAACTGCTACGGTATTTTAAAATACGCTATTAAAATGGCTTTCCTAACTTATAACTTACACCTCTCTTGTTAAAACTGACACTCATTACTTCTCATCCTTTCCAGCACAGACATGGAGAACAAATAATTTCACTGTTCGTAACAGCAGGGCATTTCTTAAACATACTTGAAGACATATCATATTCCTTTTCTTCTGCATTTCCCTTTCTGCCATTCTGTTATTTCGGCTATACAATCAAAGAAGTCCCTTCACCTGTCCTAATGGGCTATATTTTCTAAAGCTATGACCACACTGATGTGCAATTTTTGTTCCTCCAAGGACTACAGATTCTACTCTGTCGGGTCACAGCAGTAGGTTGTTCCCCAGCCAAAAACCAGGGCATCTGTCAGCTAACTCAAGAGGGAAAAGAAACAAAAGAATGTTGCAGTGAATAGCTAACCCAAGAAGTAACTTTAACCCATAGATTTAAGAGACACACATCTGGGGGGTTCACCATTAGGATTCCAATCAAACCTGGACTTTGTTGACACATTTCACAAGAGAACCAAAATGACTGGTTTAAAGCAAGCACAGAATGATCTGTTCCAGGACCAGAGTCCCATAAATTGTCTCATCATTCTTCAGCAGAAAGTCTTTTCTTCTGGAGAGGTTCTGCTCATACACTTCATGGGTCTGAAGCTGAATGGCATGCACATCAAATGGCAGTCCATAGTTTAGCCCTTACTCAAACAATCAAGGCATCTGCTATGAAAGACTGTCAATGGAATGTGGCTTCTACAATAGAGCCAAGGGCACAACATCAGCTTTGAAGCCATAACAGTAATTTTAACACAAGAGGTAGAATGCATTAAAAATGCTCTTTCTCACACAGAGTTGAGAAAAACAAGGACAGCAACAGGTGTGCTTCCCTTGATTTGAAGGGAACATGTAAGGAAAAGCAGAGTAAGCTCTCCATGAAATATTATTGAAAGGGAGACAACCCTGATCCTGAGTGGTAGAATATAAGTGAAAAGTCTGTTTGAATGGTATATTAACTACCAAGCACAGCGAGAATTATGAGGAAACCCAATCTCGTTCAGTACTGGCAATTCTCAGCTTAGACTGATTAGGAGTTGGGAGCATTCAGCTCCAGGGATGATAAGAACTATCATGATGCCTAGGAAATAGAAATGTTTCTGCAATTATTTTAGATGAAAAAAAGACCTGAAGAGCTCTCACAAGCTCCTATGCAATATGTAGAATTAAGTGACTTTTATAAGAAATGCTGCAGTGAAATACTTTATGAAATATATTTTATATATATATATATATATGAACTACCTTTCCAGTGACAACAAACAGCTTTCTTCTGATCTGTAGCAGTTTTTTCCTCAGTAGCATAGGCGTGAATAGCAACATGTTGATAAAACCACACTGGGTTATTGAAGGTAGCCTGAAAACAAAAGAGAAACATGGGGAAGACAAGATAATTTTGGCAGAAAATCAACTGACAGGAACAGAGGATTAAGTGTTTTTAGAAAGCAATCAGACACCAGTAAATATTGTCGTAATGTTTAATTAGCTCACTCCAACACAGGGACAATTACATGAACTACAAAAATGTAGAACAGCACACAAACCAGGTCCTCAATTTTCAGCTACCATCTAGTAGTTGAAAAGTCTGTCTAGACTAATTGAGTGAATTCTACCCATTCTTTGGGGCAGGGATACATCTGTTAACGTATTTCTGTTGATTTATTTATTTGGTATATTTTTAACTTCTCCCTTCCTTTCACTTCTACCTGCTCCTACTCACGAGAAGGTTGTGAGGACAGTGCAGATAATTCCAACAGAAATGGGAAGGTTCTGCAATGATTAAACTGAATTAGGAGTTATGGACACCGTGTGCAACAAGTCAGTACTTACGTGGCAAGGGGGATTAAACCTGAATTAGCTTCTGCCTCACTCCACAAAAATCCACACCTGCAGAGTCAAAGTAGACTACATATTGGCTTTTCTTCAAGTAACACAGGGTGTCATTCAACCATGCACTGTCACCAGCTGCAGTTCAAAGTACTCCTTTCAGTTCCCAATAATTTAATCCCTTAACTTCTCTGCTGTGCTGGCACAATTTTGTAAGGCTACACATTGAATTGGGACAAGGAATTGATCAGGCTTTCAACCAAATAAAAACATCAGGGATAGGAAAGGAAAGTGAAACTCCTCAGGCTGATATTGCCACTGCTGGTCATATACAGTTGATTAAAATTTAAACAGTGTTGGGTTTGTTTTTTTTTTTTTTTAAAAAGAGAAATATATAAATGAAAAAATTATTAATTTAGTATTATCTGGTTTTAATCATCTTAATCTTAGCAGGGTAGATTAAACTGCTAGGCATTCTGTGTGCAGAACAGAACATTTACACAAGGAGTTAATGCAGGTAAACTGCTGCATTTTAAATTCATACTCCAATGTATTTCACAATAGCTCCCTCAGGGAGACAAGCCCTCATTTCTTCTGAAGGGCTTGAAACATGATCTGAGAAATCCAAGGTCTTGTATATATGAAAACATATAGGCATATTAAGGTGAACCAACTAAAAGTATTGAGCTAGCTAGACAGTGATCGAAAACATCTTTACTTCTTTATCAGGGTAACCATATGGGGGTTAAACCTGTTTTAATTTCTTGGCACCATCTCTAAGTGTTTTGTGGGAAGTTTCTTGAATATTTCTTTATATTTAAATAGGACAGGACAGAAGTTTTGGGGCTGTTGCCCAAGTCAGAAGCTTTACCTTTGAGGAAACAGAATCTGACACAGTAGGAGGCACCACAAGTGTTGGGGAAAGCTGTTATGTATGATTTGCAAAGAGAATTATATTCATAACTGTGGGAACATATTTGCAGGAGGGTGGGAAAGGTAAGCAGTTTTCCCTGCCCTCAAAGTTCTCCTCTTTTGCAGTGTGCCCTACCCCACCTCCTGGGTCTAGTCTAGCTTGCCTACTAAGTTGGGAAACATTCCTTTAATTAATTAAATTCACAACATAGTTTGAACTTGAAAAATCATGTATAAAACGATTTAGCAAAATGCTATGGACTAAAGGATTCCATCAGCCCAAACTGCCCACTTACATAAATGAAAAATGGAACATTAAATCAATTAACGGAAAGATTTTTCTTCTGGTTTTTTTAAGCATGTTTTTCAAGCAAAGATTGTGCTTACTGACAGATGTAGATGTAGCAAAATAAAATTCTGAGGGCTCTGAAGTTTTTATGAACCTCTCAATTTTTAAAGAAATAGACCAATCATGGCAGTATGCGAGTAAAGACTAATTGGTATCTATTAAAAAGCTTATAGTATAAAAAATAACTACCGTAAGAAATATGATTCCTATAAGCTATGAGACAAAATGGCAATAAGATTTGTTTGTAACAGAAGTTTGTAATCAAGCTATGCAAACAATACAGAAGTTATCATAAGTAATGCTCTTTATTATATGTTTAGGCTTACAGCTTTGGAAGAGGAGAATGGGTACCTCCATGTGTAATCCACTAGTAAATAAAAGCCTTTATTTACAGAGATAGAGTTTCTCACAGATTGACTTAACAACAGGATTACCTCTCTCTATATATAAACTTCACTCTCAGATTTTTGTCATTCCTTATTTCACGTAAAGAAAAAATAATGAAAAGAGGCATCAAAGCATTATGTGAGTATAGATATTATAAATGCATAAGCCAAAAGATCCAAATGGGTATTTGTAGACATCCTGCCCAGTAACAACATACAGATGAGGAGGAACTCACCTTTTATATAGGCTATGGCACAACCTGTCAGCTGAAATGTTAAGAGGAAACTTGAAATAGCTTTAGACCTAGTAAGGAGAAGGTTAGCAAAGCAAAGCATGGACTATAATCACCACCAGAAAACAAGTAATTTCACTCCCATCACTGCAGTATATTTACTCAAATATCACACTGATTCTAATTCAACAATGTGATGCGCATAAGGGATACAATACCTATGTAAAGCACCACCAGTCTGACGTTTCCTTGTATGGAAATATTTTCATCCTCATTATAGTGTTTGTTTATAACCCCAAAAAACATAGTTTATTTCATTGCTATCACAACTTTGATATGAAAAAGTCAGAGATAATAGAGGTATAGGATTTAAGGATGATAACCCATGAATCAATGAAAGGCCTAGAGAGACATAAGTAAAAAAATTATCAAAGGCCTTTGAAAAATGTTCAAGTTTTTGTTTTGATTTGCAGTTCAACATTACTGTACCTACATTAGATTTGCCCACATGAGGTTTGAAAAATGGTTAGGTTTACAGTTTTTCTGTTTTCCACAGCACAACTCATTTCTTCTTCGTCAATGTTGTATTTGGGTTTGGTTATATAACTTAAATAAAACAAAAAAACTTATACAACATGAAAAAAATTAATGTAGACCAGATAGACTATTTTCCTGCACTACTACTTGCTCTAAAAACTATCTTACTCAACAGTTACACAACAAGAGGTGGCAAGAAAATGTCATCTGCAAGGCAATACACTTGTGGATGCAAAGGTAATGCTCACTAGCCATAAATAACAGCTGAGGTTCTGAGGCCAACACTAACAGAGAAAATATTTCCCTATAATGTCATTATCAATATGAAGCTACTTTTGATCAGGGATGAACCCCTACAAGAAGCAGAAAAAAATGTATAAAAGCAGCACTATTTATATCAACACTGTCAAAAAAAGATAGCAACTGCTGATCATCTTGGTCTACTTGATAGAGAAATAGCAGTCAAAACAGAACGGATAAAGATTTTATTTAATATAGGACACCAAAAAGTGGTCGAGGCACACCATTTTTAGTTGGAACCAATCTTGGCCACATAAGAACATCAGACTTGTATGAACAGCCTGTTGCAAATGTCTGATTTCTGTCCCAGTGAAAAAAAGAAACAAAACCCCACACTTCCAGCTGACTGAGGAAACATCAGATATTCTGTTGCCTTTCTTCAGACAAACTAACAATAAACACTCTCAAACTCTCTGCAAATTACCAACTTCATAAATCTATCAATGAATTGGGTAAAATTTTGCACGTATGCTGTTAAAACACAAGGGAAGCTGCATCTTTCTCAAAATGGTCATTTTAAGTCACCACAAAAAGAAAGAAAATTTGAATCCAAGGTCACAGATGTTACGCAAATATGCTGCTTACATTTTCGTGAATGCTACCATAATTATCATGTATTACTTACAGAGATAGTGGGAAACATTGTTCAGAGGTAAGATTGAGCAAAAATTCCTAATACTGAGTCAAATCCAAAGAATGATAAGGTGAAGTTAGGAAAGGGAACAAAATAGCAATACCTCAATGTATTTCACTTACATCACAATTCTCCCAATGGCAAACAAACTCCTCTGAAGTCTTTGGTAACTGATGCCAGCTACGGCTGTTCTGCAAACATGCCGTCAAATTGTGGTGCAATGCCTGTAAATGAGAGCCTATGGATTTCAGTTTGGTGTGGTAACTGTGAAAACAGACGTATGTTATCAGCTCTCTGGGATTTTTCCCCCTAAATTCACAACTTCTCCACCAACACCTGTACCAATCTAAACACAAGAAAGAAGTAACATTTTACAGAATACTGCATGAAATCTGCAACCATGTGCCACAACAGTGAGAATGCCAATAGTACTTATATTTGTAATAACTTCACAATCTGTAAGTAACCTTAGCAGAGAAGCTAGTAATTGCTGTCTACTGATAATGTACTACATAAAATTTTCAAATCTCAGTGGCAAACAGATTTTCCACTGCCTCAAAATTGCAGCTATACTAGAGTGCTCTGTACTTTAAAACACAACTTTTTGCAGAAAGGCACTTCATAGATTCAATAGGAAAATTTTGTAAAAGTAAGTATTTTTTTAGATATATACCATAACACTCTTCAGCTTAGGTCACAGAAACATTGTTAATGTTGGTCCAATTCTACTTTTTTCACCTTTAATTAAAACTCACTCACCTTTAATTAAAATGCCTACACCTGTAATTACACTTGATTACAGTGTTAAGAATAAAGAGCAGGATACACAAGAGCCAAAATAGCTATATTAAAAAGTCTAGTATGTTATTGCTATTACATCC
This sequence comes from Falco punctatus, assembly GCF_963210335.1. NCBI lineage: Eukaryota > Metazoa > Chordata > Aves > Falconiformes > Falconidae > Falco > Falco punctatus. The sequence continues at coordinate 79,328,397 of NC_137581.1, forward strand.
ACAGAGGTTGCCTATAATTTTCTGCAAAATCAGATATTTTTTTTGTTTTCAAGTACATTTAATATTGTTAAAAAGATATAAAATATAATACCCATCATAAAATAACACCAGCATATGTATCCAAATAAGGTAAATACCACACAAACAATGAAAGCTTCCTTTTTTCTGTAAAGATTCATACAACTGCTACTTCACACTTCGAATTCTTAAGCAGCAGGCCAGTTCCCTGAAAGGGAAGAACTCTCAACATTCAAAACCAATTTGCTAAAATTTGTTTTAGACAATTGCACCTGCTAAGGCTCTAATCTTAGAAAAAAATCCTCAGCAGAAGTTCTCATTACACCACCTCTCTGGTCTCTTTCCACCTTAGTAATAGGTATCAATACAAACAAAAAAATCCAGGGCAATCAGATACGAAACAAAAAAAGTGGGTATAAGCTGGTACAAGTCTAAGGGCTTCATGCAGCTGGGTCTTAGAAAAGCTAATGTCCAGGTAAACTTAAGTCAGTATTATTTTCTAGGCTAGGAATAATCTTCCAAACTGGAATGTAATCTCTGTGACAGATGAGACAAATGACCTGCTGTTTCCAGGGGGTGCTGTAGGTGCTTTTCCAAGTGTTCCACAATATGATTACAAAATTCCTCTACGCATTTCCCTACAAAGCAGCATTCTTTCCATTCACATGGTAGTATCAATTCAGCATTCTTAAATTTGCTTCTGGGGCCCATTCTAAAATTTTTAGAAGTACAGAAAAGTTTTAGTTATCGTATTACGTTTCTGTAAATTTCTCTTGTAAAAGTAGCAGTTAAGATTATAGGCTCTAAACTTTTTTTTTGTAGGTGTGGTTGTTGTTCTTTTTTTTAATTACTAGATGTTATTTTAAAAATCTAAGGCCATGTTTTGCAAACATTTACACCTTGCCAGAGCCACGAGGTGTAACATTTTCATTACCACCATATAGCAAGAGTCCTATGATCACCATCCCAAACATCTGTGGTGGATGCCTTTATTGTAATTTAACTTCATGGCAGCAGCGTAAGAACTCCTTCCACATAGAAAGCCAAAGCAACCATGCCCATGGGTGCAATTCCACAGTCACTTTAACCTGACTTTAGTAGAGCTCCCACTGAACAGGCCTGGTTCCATCCACCCCTTCTTGTTCTTCTTGAGATCCAGCTCTGGAATTGGCACTGCCAGCCACTCAACTGATGAGAAAATGGATCCAACTGAAAGCCAGTTCTTGTGGGGAATGACAGACAGATGGTAAATCAGTTTTCTGCTCAAGTAGATGCATGTTGTATCAGCATAAAGGAAGCAACAGGAGCATAAACCATGGAGAAATGGTTCCATTGTTTTTCCATGACTCTGAACAGATGCAACAACAGCAAACTTCATGAAAAACTACTAGCCCGTTCTCAGTGGTTTGCCACCTCCCTACTCTTTCTTCCCTATGTTACTAGCTTCAAAGATCTGCCAGTTCAGCTGCTCACAGGACCACTCCCTAACCTGCATTATTCCCAGCAATCTGGATTAGTTTTAAGAGTTTAAATAGCCTCCAAGCAGATCAGCTGATGGATCTCAGTCAGCGGGAAACTTTGGGAGGATAGTAACAAGCAGCTGGGAGGAGGTTCTTCATTTTCTCATGAACACATACAGATCTGGAAAAGAAACTCTGTCCGATAGCCTAAAGCATCAGTATAAAAGTCTGACGGTGTCTTCCCTGATGCTATTACTGATTCTATTGATTAAAAAAGTCAGGCATTGACATAATACTGGGTTTAAAAAAAAAAAACAAAACATGCAAGTGGAAAACCACGCAAGAACCACTATACTAACTCAATAGTATTAAACTGACACTGTCAACTTAACTGGCAGTATCTTTGCACTTCAGCTATTAAAAATACCAATCTGGAAGCATTTCCCTACTGGAAAGGTAATTACTGGAAAGCTTCTGAAAGAAGTGATGGTCTTATATTGTGAGTGGGACTCTTCTCACATTGTAACAGTTTAATTTAAACTGCTACAACCAGCCCTGTTATTTCACCAACACTCCATCTTACTGACCTGCAGCAGGAAATGCTGGCACCTCTGGAGACAGACGGGAAGGTAAGACAGCTATCATTTATGCTACACATTAAATAATGCATTGTCAAGTATTTTAATAAAGTTACTCCAACACAGTATTAGTATGACAGGAACAAAATATTTCAAGTTCTAATTATTCTAATTGACCAATGCCAGTATTCACAATATCCTAACAAGCAGACTAAACTACAGGCAACAACGACTACAGGGAAAACTCTGGCGGCGACCCTGAAACCCTCCCGTCCGCAATTGCAAGGCCCCAGCCCCCTCTCCTCGTTAACCCCTACATCCCGCCTCAGCCGCCCCCTGCGCCCCCGCTGTCCCCCAGCACCCGCCTCAGCCCCTCAGCGGCGGGCGGGCGGGAAGGCAGGCCCGGCCCGCCCCGCCCGCGCACCTGTGCGCAGGCGCCGAGGCCGTTCCCAGCCGGAGCGCGCTGGGTGCCCCTTGCAGCGCGGGGGGACGGGACGCTGCTCCGAGCGGAGGCGGCCGGGCCAAGCCGGGCCTACGGCGCCTCTCAGCCTCGTCGCCCAGCGCTCCCCTCCCGCGGGTGGCGCCGTGGATTGCCCCGCGGTTTCACCCGAGGCCGGAGTCGGTGCGAGCGTGTGCGGCCCGGCGGCCGTTAACGGCCGTGATTGTTCCCCGCTCCGCGCTGTGCCGGGGCGGCCCCGGGGGGGTCATTGCCCCGTTGTCAAACTCGCCACCGGCTGGACGCGATCCGTTTTGGTCCGTTGTAGCACGGGTTAACGGGCCCCGCAGCTCGCGGAGCGCCCCGGTCTCAGAGGGCGGCGGTGGCGCGCGTGGCGCGGCCCACTGGGCCCCTCAGCGAGAGGCGCCGGCGGCAACTGCGGCACTGGGCCCCGGGGCCCCGGGTCTGGCGGCGGGGCTCGCACGTAGGAACGGGGGAGGAGGAGAAGGGAGACTGGCAGCGAGCTGCGAAGGCATTTAGGGCGGTTAAAAAATATCTTCCTTTGGCTGCTGTTGTAGCTACTGTTGTAGCTACCACCGAACAATCGCACCCACCACTGGCCACCCTCTAATTCTTCCATTTATAGTCCTGTCAGTTTCCTCACCCTTTTCAATATCCACACCAAACAGAGGCACCTTTAAAGGTAAAAGTGCATTAGCTGGCAACAGGTGCCATTGAGAGCTGGAAGTCTTAGTAGCCAAGTGTAGGACACCACACACATTCACTTACTGCTTCCAACTCTGGTAAAGTGACCTGTGCAACTAGAACTGGTGTTTCCTTGCAAGCATTAATCGATTACAGCAAATTCTTGCTCTACTTGAATTACTTCTTAAACCACTCTTCATTTTGATAAAATGCTTACTCTTTAATTTCTAGACATTTTTTAACATAGGTTGACTCAGAAATACTGGCTATACTGTGAGAAGACCAAGTAAATTAAGAAGGAAATTTGTATGCTATATAATTAGAATGACAGCTATCCCTTTACTAACTACAAATGCTCTCAGGGGTGACTGGACTACTTTAAAACAGCAGCAGTAAATAGAGCACTCTTTTCCAAGACCTTTCTACCAGGAACACCTCATACCTCTTTTCAACTCACTTCTTACTTAAATAACTACACAAGTATATCATGCCTGGAGGAAAACTAAGTGCATGTCAGGATTTGCATGTATTTCATGGGAAAAAAAGTAGTGGAAAAGGGAGGAGAGTGAATGAGAAGTAGGTGCATTTGCCTTCAGGACAAAGTTTCTCATTTTTTCCTTTGATTATGCAATCTAAGCTCTTCTCTTTTGCATCTTTAAAAACGGTGCTTTGTCACTGATTCCACTGTCTCTTCAGCAAAAATCTGTTTGCATCAGCATGGACTCGGCAGTGGAACAATAAAGCAACTATTCTTTACTTTTTAAGAGACACACAGCCCAAAAAGAACCTGGTTCATGCCCAAATACACCCAACCTATGTACCTGTATTTACTTGGAAAAGCAACCCTGAATTCCATACAATAACTAGGGCCCTTGGGCACAAGTGCCATCTGTATGTCAGTCAGACAAAAGGTATTTATTCCTTTGAAAGCTCAGACTATGATCGTAACACAGGCATGGGTGTGAAGGGAAGAAGATCTTACACATGCAGTTAATTTATATTTTTTTTTAACCTACCATCCAGTATAAGATTAAAAGCCATTCTTTTTCTCCTTCTGTGGCACAGCAAGGGATTAAGATTAGAACTTGCCCACCCTTTCCTTTAATGAGCTGATTTCATTTTTTTTGTTTTTATTGTAAAACACCCCTCTATTCCAGTGTCATCCCCTTGATGACACTCCTGTGCCTGACTTGTATGCAGGTGTCATGTAGGTCTATTCTGTGTGTGAGAAAGGACATTCACTCCTGAGAAAATGCTGCCCACAATCTTGCTTTAGCTCTTCCCAAAAGTGGTGAAATGTGGACCTGCTTCATTCTCTTATCACCTGAGCATCTTACCCCGGTTTCTGCATGTTGCTGCATATGACACAGAGCATGTGAATTCAAAGCTTTGAATTTAATTTACGGTAAACTGAACACACACTAATACTTTATCCTACACAAGTAATAGAATATAGACTCTGCTAGAAAAAAGCACCTGAACACAATAATAACTAATAATTAACAGCACTGCATCCACCTCAACTCACCATACAGTTTGTTAAAGGAGGCTAAGTGTGTGTTCTCCCACATAGTTTTTAGCTGTACTTCCAACGTATTTCATTGCCTCAGCTCTCAGGTCCCTCTTTCCCAAGTTTTGAATCTGTTTCTTGGCATTTGCTAAACATGAGAGATGCAAGTCTCAGAGACACGTTTACTGTGAGCTTTGTGAAGACGGCCAGCTGTGTTGGGCAGACTGAAATGAGCACGTGGCTTGAGGGGAAGGCTGGCAGAACTTAGCTGGTATCTGCTCACATTAACAACACCCAGCACATCAATCCTTGCATGAGTAATTCTGAAAAACAAGCCAGAGCATGTGCCGTCTCCTTCCCTGAGCTAGCATCACAGAAGAAACTCAGACTCATGTGGGTAGAAGGGTGGAAATCTGTAGAAAATGAGCATCATTAGTTTCTCCTAATTTTAACTCCTCATTCTGCCATTACTACACTTCTCTTTTTGTAGCCTTTTAAATTTTGCTACACTTACAGGACACCTAAAAAACTTTTTAGAAAATTTGTAAGCAGAAAAATACAGGAAAGCACTCAACTAACAGCAAAAAAGACATTAGAACTTAAAAGCTTGGCTTTAGATGAAATAAATACCCAAACTCAGTATTTTAATTGCTTTTGACATCAGCAGCTCTACAGCCACTGCACCTCATAACCAGCTTTTTAAAAGTGTTAGCAACTAACCAGGCACTGTAACTGGTCAAAACAGCTCATGGGTAAGGCAGAAAGGCATTAGCACTACAGACTGCTGAAATCCTGACTCAAGGGGTGAAACTGAAGTCTCCTGGAAAAATCCCGCCTTCCCTGCCACACTCTGCCCTTTTCAGCTCAGCCGTTGGGAATTTAAGTTTAGCAACAGTGAGCTTGGACTCTCCAGAAAAGCGATGCATGTCAGCCATCCATTAGCTGTACTGCAGGGGCTCGGTATGCTGGATCCCCACTCTGAACTGAACTGGCAGCAGTACATATGCAGAACAGCACTTCAGCACCCAGGAGGGAAAACAAATCCAGAACAGCTTTCTCAAAGCATTTTAGGGCAAGAAACGTGTTTTCTGACCATGGCTGCACTATATGGTGAAGTACCTGTGGCTTTTTACAGCACTCCAACATTTTTAATCAAGAAAATCTAAAGGCTTCTTTCCATATAGTACAAATATCATATAGCATCTGAGTGAAAATCACTCTGGAGTTAATTACAAACATGATAAAAATATTTTTTTTTCCTTTATCCTGTTGCCAAACATCACACTTTGGGTTTGCTATAGAGCAAAAGCCCTTATATGAAAACAAACCTTGGTAACTCATCTCACAGACACATGTCACTTGGGTGCAGTCTGTTTCCAACACTACTTCAAGCGAAGCTTTGCGGTGTGGATCAGCATCCTCCTCCTCCGATATGTTTCCTTCTGTCTTACACTAGATGAGGCCAACACACAACCACCATGGAAAGGCATGCCAAAAATTCAAATGCTTAAAGGTTTTCCAACAGGTATGCCTACATCAATAATAAATATAAGGCCAAAAGTAATTAGGAGTGACGTTATTATTACTTTACATAGCACCAAGCAAATCTCATTACTAAACAACAATTCACAAAGCAATGCTAACAAAGCTATTTACCCTATCTGCTTTCATGTAGTACCTATAATTTTTATGTGATTGTCATTTGGATTTATGGTATTTTTTCCATTCCTGGTTTTCAAGATGAGAAATTCAGGCATCTTTATATATGCAGAACACCTATAGCAAATCACTCCAACAAACTGACAGAAAATTCAGTTCTAGAAATAAATTCAACTGTTACCTGGCTGTTAACTTCTAACAATTTCGGGAACAATAAAAAGGGACAGAAATATAGCTGGTTAGTCTGATAGGAGACTGATTGGTAGGTTGCTGTAAAAATACTTTTCATACTGACACATCTAAGAAGAAGATTTTAATTTTACAGAGCGTAACAGCACTTGATACAGTAGGTTTTCCTGAGAGAACTCACCATAGACCATAGCCAAGAAAGACTCAATCTTCTCTGCTTTTTGTTATTACCCAGTAACAAGCTATAGAATAAATATTTTAAAATGCTACCCCATGTTTCTATATATTGTGGTATGTACAAAGTTCTATAAGATCATGATTAAGCTTATTGCTTTTGAAGCAAGTCTACATGATTTGGGAAAAAAAAAAAAGCTTAATGCATTAGTTAAGAAAAGAATAACACTGGTAGAGAAAGGGTTCTGTACCTTGATGCTCCTTTACTTCAGAGCCCATGTGCCACAGACAGCATTCGATTAAATAGTCTCAGCAATAAACAATGACAATACACAGAACACTACACAACATCACTCCTTTGGCTCAAAGTAATTCCAGTTTGTTACTGAACAGTTGTTATGCAAAATCTCCAACACATGGCTGAAAACAATAACCTTCACATCCTATATAGTAACAAATTGGCAAAGGAAATTTAGATTGCACATCCCTTACATTGTTTTTATTTCTTGTGCAGTTTGAAACGGCATCAGTATAACTTTGGTATTCATCTGAAAAAGGCTTAGCTGGGAGAGCAGCTGGCAGTCACTACTTGTCCAAGGTAAGCTCTGTCTGAAAAGGCATCAATTTCCAACATCTCCAAACAAAGTCATTTGTTTGAAACAAAATAATTTGCTTCAAAATTTTTCATGCTGCAGTACACCCAAGATACAGTTGTGTTCTCATAGGGATGTTAAGAACAGTAATAATAATACTAAAATCATGCTGAGATGATGTGGTATCATAGCAATGGTTGCAGAGAAAGTCAAGATCATTTCTAGGAGGGCTCTGGGAAGAATAGCTTTTAGAGAACTTTCTGTTGCCTGGCCTAGTCAAAGCCCTTCCAGTGGTTATATTTTTTCCCTTCTGAAACAGAGTATTATTTAAGATAATTTTTACAGTAAGAACAATCATCCACTGAACGAACTTTCCCAGGGACATGGTAGAGTCCCCGTCACTGGTGGGTTTTAAGATGCAGTTGGACAGGGTGCTAGATAACCTCCTCTAGGCTCCCTTTCCCAAAAAAGGCTGGACCAGATGATTTTTTGAGGTCCCTTCCAACCTGGGCTGTTCTACAATTCTGATTTTGGGGATACAGAGACTGAAAAAAGATGTTTCTTTTCTATGTGACCACCGATACGCAAGCATTTATTGTGTGATCATTCCTTTTTAAATCAGCTAGAATCAATCATTACCAGAAAGGCAAGATGCTGGACTTGCCTGGATGGGATTATGTAGACAGTTAAGAATGGGAGGGATGCTAGTCAACGTAACAATACAGTATACCTGAAGATCACATTATGATAAAGAGATTTTGTGAAGTCAGAGAGGTCTCTATAATGGTTGATTACCACCATGTGCAATTCTTATTAAATAGGCATTTACATGTTAAAATGGCTGAGGTTGATTTGATGCATCATGAATGCTACTATCAGTAGGGTCAATGTAGAACAGATGTACTCCCTCTGCAGCTAAGGCAAAACCCCTCTTCCTCCCCACTTAAAAGCTTAATTGCCATTTACATGTCTAAACAAAACCCTCATCTTGTAGAAACTATACATAGCACTGTAACCCTCCATATGTGTGTGTACATATATATATATTTTAAAAAGTATTTTTTTAGATGTTAGCCATCTTCTATTTACTATAACAAATTGACCTAGGGACCTCTCTGTTTTCCTCTCCCTGCCGGTTTTTTTTTTCCCCTCTCCAAACTGCCCTGCCAAAAGATAACATACCTTTACTAATTAGGCACCAAGCACTGGGGGTGGGTGGGTGGGTGAGCGGAGTTCAAGTACTTTCAGGTACATAAACAGCGTATTTCATAAATCAAACCTAGCTTCCTCTTTACCTGTGGGTTTGGTGTGATGGGGAAGCATTTGCAGACAGGGCAGCTGAGAAGAAACTTAACTGTTTCTCAGCCCAGTGGTGAAATAATCCAGGTGATGAGTGGCATAAAACGATTTCTCAGGATATTGGGAGGCTGAGAAAATTACAGAATCTCAGTATTGTGTGAAAAGGATCTGAGGAAGACAGAAGGAGCTAGGGAATGACAAATTCTCTTTCCCACACTGGTGAGATATTTTCTCTTTCTGATATACATTATTGTCCCATCTAATATAGGTGCCTCTCATGCAGACATTTTACAGGCTTGTTGACATTTACAGAAAAGTAGTTCTCCTCTGACATAAAAAATACGTCACCAGAAGCCCCTGGCCTATACAGGTCCTGTTGCAACCCAGCTTTACAGAGAGCCTAGCATAGTGAGCCTGTAGACACTGCTATGGGACCAAGAAAACCATTGGAGGTTAACTTTAATATCCAGACATTTATACTTTGGAAAAATTTGTTGTAGAGATTATAAGGCATCCTTTAGGGGTCAAGTAGTCCATGTTAATAAAGACTTTCAAAGCTGAAGTCGTTCCTACTCATATTTTTGCTAATACAGAACATTTTCATAAATACCATAGGCACAAGCAGGATTTTGACAACCATCAATCTATCTTCACTGTCAAACACAGCAGCTGCTTTATCCTCAGCAAAAACCTTCAGCATCGTTCTGTGGCTCAGTCTGCTGCCCCAAAGGACCTTGTTCTTCAGCCGCAGCTGGAAGGACAGATTTCCCTTTCAAGATTCCAGGCAGCAACATTTTTTATAGTTTATTCTTTTTTTATATCAGCTGCTTTTCTCTGTGGGAATGATACTATCTTCGCGACATGCAAAAGTCTAGACTGCACATCAATGTATGGAGAATGGAATGAAAGCATAGTATCAGCAATGATGTATTCGACCCAACCCACTATTTATATTCCCAACAGTCATGCAAACCTTGCCCATTATACACTAGGGCATACTGCCTCCGTGTGGCAGAATATGCTTCAAACATTCTTTTTTCTTGCACTTCACACAATCTTGTGTGTGGCTATGAATTTTGGAAATTTTGGGAACTGAAGGAATAGAATCCATATGTTATTCCTGTGAGAAAGGGCAATATGGGGGTGAAAAAATTAGTAAATCATATTGATAACAGTGTTTTTTGCACAAATACTCACCAGGAACACACAGTAAAGTACAAAGGCTATATATATATATATGCATATATATGTATATATATATAAAAAGAATGCTTTCTCAAATGTTTATTACACGATGAAAGAAGACTAATTGAAAAAAATTCACATCCTGAACTTGATCAAAGGGGACTGATTGCTCTTCAGGCCTAATAGCTAAAAGCAAGATTGAAAGAGCAGTTTTGAAAAATTACATAAAACTGTATCACATTCTTTTTTTCAGTTCATAACTGGTTTGATTCAAACTTGACTAGAAGACCATAAAAGTTGCTTTAGCATTAGACCAGCTATCTGATTCAAGTAGCACTAACACTGTATTATGGGTACAGGGTTTTTCCCATGACTAAAATGGAAATAGTTTGTGAAATTGGTGTGTTTTCTTCCACAACACACACATCCCCACCCCAAAGCCCCAACCTCCACCTACTTTACCAATGTTGTTAGATACAAGACCTAAAGAAGATAAAACCCAAGACAATTACCATTTTTCCCGTTTGTGCCTTTACATTTCAGTCTCTACCAGCTGACCACAGGTGCATTCCACCTCGCTGTGAACAAGGTCTTTATATGTAATTTCCAGACTTGAAAGAAGCGACATGGTACGGTTGAAAGGGTTTTATAAATCACCGGTGCTGTAATATTTAGGATTTCCCTGCTTTGGTTAAAATTATGATGCTCCTGTCAAATCTCAATCTTACTGCACAAAATACACAGTGCAAAGGGGTGCTAAATTTATGGTGAGATTTTTTTCCTTTTTTTTTTTTTTTAAAGACAGTGCAAGATCTGGAGACAGCACAAGAATCTCAAGATTAGGGTGTTGCAGGGTGCTATGCCAATTTTAGCTTACATTTCATTGTATAAACATTTTCCCATCTCTGTTTGGTATCCAGCAAACAATTCTATTAGAAATTTTCCAAACATCTGTGTGGTTTTGTCTCTAAGTACTGTCCATTTCAAAACTTTTTGAAGTATAAATTAGTAGCTATACATCTGTTGTTGTTGCTCTGTTTGAACCTGTTGCTGTCCTGACTGCTGTGGCGTTGGCTGTGCCTGGGGCTGCAAGACATCAGTCTGAGGCACTGACCTCCATGTCAGAGGATGCTGTTCTGTTATCTGGTTCCCTAGAGGAGCAATGGAGTTCACCAAGGTGGTCAGGTTTATAAAATGGGCCACAGACTGAGGATTGGCTGCCTCTGGCTGCGGCTGGATCTGAATGTCATTTTGGCGGTTGTGCAGCATGGCAGAACCACTGACAGTGTCAAACGTGACGGTGAGAATTGAATTGTCCAGCTGTAACTGACGTTCAGGTGCAGTCAGATGGCCCACAGCCACTGGCTGGAGGTTTGTGAATTGGGTTCCAGCTGCTGTTGTAATGGGGGTAACAGTGATATTTGTCAGCCCAACGGAACTGGAAGGGGCTGTGACATTTGGGTCGCCAAGGGTCACCACCACCTGAGGAAAAACAGAAAGGTAACCTCAACCTTACATCTTGCAGCTGACTACGAAGTATCAAGCATCAAGAAAGATCACCCAAGTGCTGATGGGCTCACACGTTGCTACTGCCAGCAAGAGAAGTCACACACACAGAGGGGAACATAGAAAGCTTGGAATATAACAACTTCCACATACAGAATGTAATGGGAGAGGCATATGCAACATTCAAAACATGCAGCTGAATTGTCTTTTGCACTTCTAGTCACAGCTTCTGCTGGTCAGTGGTATCTGGCCAACAAGGAGATGGTAATGCCAAAATAAATGAAAATAAACATGAGGAGCTTACTGGACCAACTCCTTTTTTTAGTCCCTATTCATCTTCTTATTGCCACAATTGATCAAATTAGCTCTAAATGTTCTGATCACTCTTTTGTGTCTGTTATTAGGAAAAAAGAAGGGTTATTCCTCTAAGCAGTGCCTGCTACCCATCACCCTGCTACTGGAGCTCACCTGCTGGATGCTCTGTACAGCTGAGTTAGTCTCATCTCCAACATTCCCTGTGAAGTCACCTTCCTTCTCTGTGTATTCACTGAAGGCAGGGTCCTCAGGCACTTGAGTTTCCTCCTCCTCACCTGACTTTTGTTTTCGTTTCTGGCCACGTTTAGGAGCTTTCATATGCTGTTTCCCTTCTGGTAATTCTCCTTGTTCCAAGGCTAATTCCGGCTGGAGCAACACATTTCCAAACAAAACATCAAGTCATTTTGCTTAGTGAAGTTCCAAGTAAGAGACTATCACCTGAAGTTGGTTTACTGTCAATTCTCAAGTGAAGAAACACACTTTAACAAAAAACCAAAAAAAATTAGGTGAGGAATGAGGCCTCACCCTGTAATTACCTCTGTTTCACCAGCACCTGTGCTATACAAAAAAACAGATCGACAGCTTGCATCTGCTCATACATGTTAAGCTGGAGCTGACTCTCTAAAAAAGCACATTCCTTCCCATCAGCCTACGCCCACCTTACATTATGTACCCAAAAAGTGATGTCCCCACCTCATCCTCCAGTAGGCCTGGAACCTAGCTGCCACCAGAATTCTGCAATGATGAATTTACCTGAACAATCCCAATTGAGGAGGCATCAATGGTCGTCGTCTCTGGCAGCTGCTCTAAATCATCAATCCTCACCGAAAGAATCTGTAGGCAAAGAGTTATCAGCTGGTGAACCGCACCACTGCATACCACAGTCAAACAAGACAGCATTGTCCTAATAAATCCTGTCACAAAGCAAAAATGATGTAATCTAACATTTTACACATATCATTTAACACAAGCAATTTAACCATGGCTTTTTTTAAACTAACCTTTTCACCTATAATCTTTTCCTTCTTGCTGAAAACCAGCAAAGTTTAAAGACAACAACAGAAGACTATTTTCATGTTCTAGACAGAATACAGCCCTCTGGGAAGTGATGACTTCTATAGAAAACAAACAGTGTGTTTGAAAAAACTGCGTTTCTGTTTATAAACTTATCAACTGTGTCTTACTCCATTATTTTCAGCTGAATCTATACATCTCAGATTATCAAAGAACAAATTGCCCTCTGGACTGCAGATATGCAGCTGTATTTTTAATCCAAAGATCAACAAACAAAGCTTTTTGGTGACTTCCTTCCCAGTCATCATGATTAAAAAACGTTCATGGAAAGCAATACTAATGATAAATTGGTAGGGGTGGGGCAAAAAAGCCTGAAAGGGAACAGAAAAGCCTTGGTCAACCTAAACAAAAAATGCTTAGGAGAAACACAATAGCTATTCAGAAATTTAGAACACAGAAAACCCCCCACTGGGGTCAGACAAAACATCGCTCTAATCCAGATTCTCTGCAGTCAGCATTCATCTTTAATACTAAGAATAATTTTGTATCATCAGCAGACGCTGCCATCACCTCTCTATTCACCACTTCTTTCAGATCACTTCTGAATACAGAGAACACAATAGGGAAAAAAGAATCAATTATACTCATTAATGGATGAAGACAAAACATGAAAAAAATAACATTTAAGCTGAGGCAGAAAAAGAAAAAGGACTTAAATAATCAGAAGAATTTCATTTTTCGACACTGACAATCAGATATGTTTACTACTGAATCTTAACATAATGAAAGGCTGATTCAGTTAAGTGCACGTTTAACAGACACTACCTAAAATTGGCCCCAGAAGAACAGAAAAAAAAAGAGAGAGAGAGAGAGAGAGAGGGGGAGGGAGAAAAAGTAATTCCTTTCAAAGCCATGAACTAACCAACACCACACACAAAAAGAAAAAACAAACCACCCCACAGTCTACCTGCCAAACTCACTCACCTCTGGATGTTTACGCCTCATGTGTCGACTCATAGATGCTCTGGTAGAAACCTTTGTCCCACACAACTGACAGCTCTGGGCTTCCACCTTATCATGAGTGAGCTGGATGTGCTTCTGTAGCATGTAATCAGTGACATACTTCTTATCACAGACTGAACATGTCCACTGTTTTCCTACTGGTGGCAGATGGAAGGAAATGCTGTTAGCAACAGCCCCCAAAGATGAGTATCATACTCTCAGCATATCAACAAGAGGAACAATTTTATATTGGTAACATGATGTGTAACACTAGTTCCAGGACTAGCAAGACTAAAGCAAGTCCAGGAACAAAACTAAAATATTGTCTTTGGATACTGTTTTTTAGAGGATTTACCTGTATGAATCAACTTATGAGTCTCCATTGTATTTCTCTCACTAAACGTCTTGCCACAGAGCTCACACATGAAATCTTTGATTCCTGCATGAAAAGCACAGGCAGCATCAGAGTGAAAACAATCTAAGCATCTGGGACAATTCAGAGTCTCATATTACTAAAAAAAAAAATATTAAAATATCACAGCCAAATCTACAAAAAGTAGATTTTATCTACAAAAAGTAGAAGCCCAGCTTCACCAGCTATTTTTAACTAAGCCATGCCACTATATCTGGCAGAAAATGAATCCAAGAGAAATTGATGTGGAAGGTAGAGTTTTGTTTTGGAAAATGAGAAACTGAAGACTAACTTAAAACAAAACCATTGCTCTCGACCTATCCTAGACCAAACCAACCTCTCTTAGAAAAGCAAAACATGAAACCAGGTAAACTAAATATATAAACTTTATAACAGGTGATCTTGGCTGGTGAGAGGACTAAATCTCATTTTTCAAAAAGCAGAATATATATATTTTTATTAATGTTCCTCATACCCTCTGATTGCTCTACATAAGAGTTCTCTCAGGACACATTTAACTGAATCAGTGCAACTTTTGTACATCTTTAGAGACCTTACCCGTATGTCTTTTGTAATGCTTCAGCATGTTCACTTTCTGTGCAAATTTTCGGTGACATTCCTTGCATTCATATTCTTTAATCCCTTTATGAAGTTTCATGTGGTGACGAAGTGCATGTTTTGTCTTCATTCCTGTGAGACAAAAGGTACAGCATGACAATTAGTCCATTGCTCCCACCTTCAGAGAAGAACTCAGGATGACCATGTTGTTAGCCATAAGCTCTAAGATTATATTTGCTGCATGTCCACAATTGCATATTTTTAATTGTTTAGGTAGCAGTGCATGTTATCATTATTATTATTTTAATTCCAAGAAAAAGCTCTGGAAAACATCAGAGTAACCACTGATGAAGAAGCAAAACAGCAGGGACAAGCAAAGGCAAAACATCATTAGACATCTCAGAGTTACTGCCCTCCACTAAAATACCAGTGCAGATTTGTTCAAGTTATAACATGAACAATTCAGAAAGTCAAAGCAACTTTAACTCTTAAGGCTCTTACAGAGAGAAATTACTCTATTTCTTAAGCCTAAAAACAGCCTAGAATGCCAAAATTAACTTGTATTCATTTTTGTGCTGCAAATGCCTTGGAACTTGGTCAGGCAAGCACTCCTCAGTCTGACAGAGGCAAATTTTATTAAAATCAGTTTTGTCTTACAGGCCATGAAACTTAAATTGTATAAAATTAGGGGTAGTTTATGTAACCATAAGACTCCTGATTAATACAGTTTCTACCTCTCAAAAATGCAGGATTTACATCACTCTGAGGACCTTCCCAATATTCTAAGAATGGCAGTAGTTTCAATTCAGATATTCACCTGTTATTCAGTATCACAATTAATGGAAAACAAGGCATTAGACATACCTTTGCCACACTCTGCACACAAGTATTCTCGGATATTATCATGGACTCGCATATGTTCTTTTAACATGTCTTTTCTAGCAAATGATTTGCCACATTGCTCACAAGCATGACTTTTTACACCTTAAAAGTAAATTTAAAAGACAACATAAAAAAGATGTTAATGAAAAATGTGCACCTCCTAAAAACTGACTAAACTGGTGAATTAGAGGGCAAGAGTCCACCTGTGTTGTCAACCACATCTTTCATGCATATTGTAGCCCAAACTAAATTAGAAGACTTTGGAGAGACAGAAAAGCTGGCTTTTTGTGTGAGATCTGGGGAAAAAAAAAAAAGATAAAGCCTGAGGCAGGAAAATACTGAATAGCGTGAAATAATAATGAGCTGTTAAAAATGATTTTGCGATAGCAGTTTTCAGCCTGTGTAATGGTGAGAAGATGGCACGGGTAAGAATTTGGGGAGAACAGAATACAGAATTAGGATTTTTAGCTGGTGAATCCTGCATCATATTAACTAGGAATCTGGATTGTGTGCCTAGATGAAATACCCTCATTAATACCTCCTGCTTTAGAAAACCGGTCTACCCTAAAAGCATAAATGTAGTATTTGTCTCATTGTAACCTATAGTAAAAACTCACAACTTATTTCCTCCTGAAAAAAAATAAGGCAGGTACTGGCAACAGAAATGTCTTCTTAGTATTGATAATAATAAAGAAATACAACATTTTTACCTGTATGTATAAGCTTATGTCTTTCCAGATTTCCTATACTGTTAAAAATCCTTCCACAGATTTCACATGGATGGATGTACCTGGAACCAAGAAGAACAAAAACTGTGACTCATTTCTTGAGACAGAGGTGTTTTTCAGGCATCTCTATCAGTAGCTGTATTTCATGTGGTAATAATAATTACTACAGAAGTTCCTTGAAACATAAATGCATTTTTTAAATTAGCCTTAAGAAACCTGTAAGTTCACTGCAAGCTTGGAGCAGTCTGGCATTCCTATATTCTCAATTCATAGTTTGTAAAAAATATTTACCAAAATCATAGATTTATACTTTACAAAGCCCAAACTGGGAGGCTGTTGACTAATCTCTGTGTGAAGTGATTCATTAGTGGTACACATCTCAAGCTTTTAATAAACATTTTAACGCCTATTATACAGTTTCAGATATTTTAGTACAGCCCAATTCAGGTGGCAGAGCCACTGTAGCTTCAGAAAGATAGCTCCTCCTGTCACTCCAACACATCATCTTACTTCTGCACGTTAGGATCAGGCAGGTTCTCCCGATGAATGACCATGTGTGCATGGTAAGTTGCCTTCAAGGCAAAACGTCGGTTACAAATACTACAGCCATAGCCTTTCTCCTTGTGCACGTCCATTATGTGCTTCAGGTACTCCTTCCCTCTGCCAAAAGTCAACTGTGGAAAGAACCAATAGTGAACCAAAGGGGAAAAAGTCCTTGGGAACAGTAACAGTCTAGTAACACATCACTGGGATCTAGTCAGAGCTAGTAGACATAAATATCCTGTGCAAACCTAGGTGAAAAATCTGTGAAAGCCGGATTTAGGCTTGAACCTCTTTGGCCATTACAAACACATTACTACAGGACACCATTTGGAAAACTAGCTCGAGATGGTATCTCTGCTTCTTACACCGCACAAGCAGAGGACCTCCAATTATTTGTGCACTGAAGAACAGCCTTGAAGAGGGCCACATCTAACCTCTACTAGCTGCCAAAGCAAGGATGCCATAGAAGGAAAAAATGTCTTTTGGGCTCTAGGGGCATGGTAAGCTCTAGTCTGCATAGTAAACTTTGGCATTTTCTCCAGAAGAGTTGGTATTTCTAGGCATTGCAGGGCAGTGATTCTAGCTCAGCTCCTGGAAGTGCTACAACTACAGTAGACAGGTGCTCCATGACTTAGTTCCCTGGACTAAGTAACCCTTCATACACATATATACTCCAACATATCAGGCAAAGTGCCCTAATGACATCATCTTTTGCTCCAATTTTGGGAGTAGCCAGGGTATTTCTGACAGCATTGCACAGCTTGGTGAAGGTGTGCTTTGGGATGAGAAAAAAAGAGAAAGATTCTTAAGAGCTCAGAAGAGGTATGTTCACTATGACTCATTTGTATGTTGTTCTCCCTTAGGAACACATGAAAGATATTTTCAGCCACAAAGAGCCCCCCCATCTCATCACAGCTAACACTCGTTATCCACAGCTGCTGCCTTACACAACCATTTACTTCACAAACACCTGCAAAACTGCTAAAATCCCAGCTTCCAAAATGATCTTTCTAATCCAAATGGCACAATTGCCCTCATTTGGAAGCATACAATTTTATATAGTTTATGTACCCATAAAGTGTCAGGTGTTAAAATAATCATGTGGTTGCTTTCAATGTGGTAAACTGGTGTGATACCACATCTTCTTACGCTCACTGACATAAGCTTAAAATCACTTAGCACTTAAAACCAGTGCACAGATAAAACATAAAACTGAATTATTATATCCATGTCTTTAAAATGAAGATAAGCTAAGCACTTTTATCACATTAAGTGTAGACTGTGATAGAAGCTCTGATTTCCAGCAGCTAAGTCAGTGGCTTAACTACCAAAATTCCCCTGTCCCTATGTCAGTTTGGCCAGTTTTGCTGTTCTCACTGATTGCTTTTGCATCCCACCCACCCAGCACAGCACGCTTGCCCAGTAAGGGAATCCAAATGGGCCTTAAGGACTCCATTCTTCCCCATTACTTCTTTATAAAATGGCAAAAGCCATGCAAAAGGTTTAAAAAGTCTTCCGGTCTCAGCTGACAACTGAGTAAAATATGTTTCATCAGTACTTCTAATGTTGTCCTGTTAGTAATAGAGTAGGCCAAGAATAAGCAGTCACACTGAACATAAGCAGCGGTCTTAATTCTCCAGAACTGGGTATCTACTAGAGGACCATTGGATCTCATAAAAATTAATCAGTTTATGGATTGTATAATTCAGAAATGCTGTAATAATTTTAACTTGCACATAATTAAAAGTGAATAATGTGAATGTTCCGTTATTGTTTCTTCCTCCACTTTTGCTTGCTTGCTTCTTTCCACACAGGTAAGCATATGTATGTGTATTTCTCATTTTAAGTGTTTAGCATTCACCTTACAGAACATCACCTAAAGTCTTATGGCAAGCATCAACAGATTAGAGGTAACAAGCACTGTGGAAGAGAGCAGACCTGCGGACCGGCCTTCTCTTTGTGAACCCTTAATGTTATTTAAAATACTGAATGATTTATAAACGTTTCCACTCCTTCCTCCCATCCCCCCAAAAAGTTAATTTGAAAGTATTTAAAGCTACCTGGCACCTTTTGCAGCTATACTTGTGAGGTTCAGAATCTGCACTTTCATCAGAGTTGTCATCATTTTCCTCTGATGAGATTCCAATTTTACCAATGAATTCTTCTCTCTGGTGATCATCCATTAGTGCTATGTCCTGTGTAGGTGGGAAAGAATATTTTGTTTTAATAGATTAAACTTCTATTTCAAAAGGTAGCACCTAGTCAGCTTTTGTTGCCATGCAGACTGCCTTGAATTAACAATTGCTGTAACATTATTTATTTAAAATACCCTCCTGCTTCATTCAATCAAGTAAACAAAGTTCCTCTGTCCATGAATAAACAAGGAACAACTGCTTATCCAAACAAATAACACTCAATTTTTCACTGTATAAAAGGAACTTCAATGTAAACAGAGATTCAACTGGTACAGTATTCTATTCATAAAAACATCCTTATGAGCACCACTGAGTTATACAACTTTCAATTCAATCCTTATAATTAATTTAGTGTTAACCTGGTTATGTCAAAATAATCTGGGTCTGATTAAGCACTATTAAAATGGGGGATTTTTTTGTGATTTGGAACATTTTGATAAAATCAGGTAAAGAACTCAATATACAGGCAGTTATATTGGCATATGCAAGAGGATCACAGTCACTGGCATGCAAAAGGCAGGAACAATTAGTTCTCTTGTTTTTTTCCCCACAAAGAGAGAGTATGACAGTAACCCCTCAGCCCAACCAAACTACAATTGGAACAATACATCTGTCTGCAGCCTTCCTGTTAAGTTATTCTCCCTGCTTTAAACTGGTCCATATATGCCGTAGCAATCCAGATGTAGAAACAGAGCCGTGGGTAAATCAGAACACAACTCATGTTAAGCTGCTGTAGAAACATCACTGCGCAAAGCACATAACCACTGTTGTATTGCCAGTATGAACACGTGGCCGCAACAGTCTCAATATATTGGTATGTTTACATGTCTGCTAAGTAACTTTTCTAATAAATTATTAGCACAATACCTTAAAATGGACATGAATGTGATCTCTCAACACATCCACCCTGAAAAATTTACGTCCGCAGATTTCACAAGTGTATTTCTTGTCTCCATGTGTTAAAAGATGTTTGTTCATATTGCTCCTACATGAAAACACCTAAAAGAAAAGAAGAAGGAAGGAATGTTTTTTGTATAATGTCCATCAGGGCTGGAGTTCTTTACAAGCTATCCAGTGGAGAGCACAGAACATATTTGCTGTCCTGTTTCATTCATTCTGGCCACAAACATGTAGGGGCTCCTGTTATCCAGCCAGCAGGTTACCCCAGAAACCACTGGCACAGCAAAATACAGGTGTACAGTTCCAAGGAACTGACTGAAATTGGCTGTTCATCAGAGGTGGACTTCCAAAAAAGCTGCAGCAGAATTACACAGGGTAGATTTAGAAATATTTAGTCTTTATAATGCCTTTTGAATCATGAATGTTCCACCTATCTATAAATAGACACATCCACAAAATCTACCTTCATTGATATGTAACGTATCTGAAGTATCAAAACCAAAGGTCTACACACCAACTTAAGAGCTGCTTGAGTATGTCTTGCACCATGAATCATTAGACATTTATAAAATCACTAGTTAAACTCACAGTCTTTGTACCTGTGATAACAGCAACTTAATCTCATGAGTGTTAAATACCCAAATGCAACAGTGCCATGACTACACCATGGAATCACAGTCAACTCCAACTGTTTACATTCCAGAAGAAAAGCTTCACTGTAAATAACATGAGCCATGAGATTTCACTGACAGACAGTGGCCATGTTACACTCTACACTGTGCTACATATCCTGAAAAGTAGTTTTGTTCTTATCTTTGTCCTGACAGCTGCCACCATGCATGGCCACAGTGAGCTTGGATGTATAATGGAGCTGGGCAGTTTAAAGAATAACGTCGTGGCTGGATGGCAAGGCTCGCTGGTAACAAGCCACATGCCTGTCCAAGCTGCGAGGTAATCTGACTTGGCATATACCTCAGTGCAAGTAATTTACCTCAACCTTTTGGCAGGCTGTGTTGTGGTTTAGGTAGGCTGCTGTTGTGGTTTAATACATGGGTGGCAACTTGTTATGCCACGGTAACTCATTTGGAGGAGCTGGGTTGAGGCACACCATACCCCTGACTGCAGCTACAATGCAGAGCTTCATATGGCACATGCTGGCAAAGGCGCCTACCTTCCCACACACAGGGCATCCCGAAGGCTCCTTTTTGTAGCGCACCATGTTTTCCGTGTTGTGCTCAAAGTCTTCTCTTTTCACACGCCTCACCCCTTAACAGAACAGTCCCCATCAAAAAAACAAAACAAAAAAAATAAACCATGGTTTTCCACTCCAATCTGCATGCCCTTTCAGGTGAATACTGTAGAGAAGAGGATCATTTAGGATCATGGGAAAAGCCTCAATGAAGAATTTAGTTGCTAACAAAAGGATGATTTCTAAATTAAAACGGTGCCTAAAGAATATAAAAGCAGTCTGCTGAACTGAATATTATGGCTTATTGTTCAGCACACCAATCATAAAGTGTCAGAAACCAGGCACAGATTGTCAGCACCTGGAAACAGGCAGATCTAGTAGGCCTTGGCACTTCAGTCAAATATCTGGCCCAGAAACTTCCCCTTGCAGTCTCTAATGAGAGGGGCAACCACCCAGCATCATCTCTAATGCTCAATGAGAATTTCAGATCTTTCTCTGCTACTTTCAGGAGGGAAGAGGGCTGCTGTGCTGTAACAGCTAAGCATGAGATGCCTTGCCATTGCCATTCAACCCCTCATCCTCTAGCTGTCCTCTCATTTATGACACAAAGGTCTGAATCACAAGAGAGGCCAGTGACAGTCAGCTACGCCCACAGTACAAAGTTAGACAATCTGGCTGCTTCTTTAAAATCACCTCTGATTTCATATCTAGATTTTATCTCTCTCTCTCTCTATATATATATATATATAATATATAAATCTTATATATAGATTTTATATGATTTTATATCACTAGAGGTAAGAATACATATTTCAGATACCTACCATCACTCAGGTTTTTCCAGAGTCTTTGAATACCTATAAAATCTTTAGATGTTTAAGATTTTGAGCAGTGTATAACCTCTTCTTCATACTTAAGATTTTGAAAGATAACATCATACAGCATTTGATTTATACTATTTATACACTAGTCATTTCCAGTTGTACATTGCAAGTTAATTATCTGCCTTCAAATTTTCAAGTTACCGTACTGTTTTTTTAAATAGAAAGAACAGAATTAAAGAAAGAAAAAGATTTAATTAAAATCTGCTAGTCTAAACTACTGTATAATAAGCCAAACAACTTCCCCATGACCATTAGTAGCACTGGATCCAATCACATGAGGCTGAAAAAAAAAGGGTAGGTGCACCTCCTAGAAAGTTTTTCATAGAATTAGATAACTCCCCTCCAGGATCCATTATTATTATGTTAAATAAATCATAGAATCATTGGATCATTTAGGCTGCAAAAGACCTTTAAGGTCATTGAGTCCAACCATTAACCTAGCACTGCCAAGTCCACCACTAAACCATGTCCCTAAATGCCACACCTACAGGTCTTTTAAATACCTCCAGGGATGGTGACTCAACCATTTCCCTGGGCAGCCTGTTCCAATCCTTGACAAACCCTTTCGGTGAAGAGATTTTTCCTAATATCCAATCTAAACCTCCCCTGGTGTAACTTGAGGCCATTTACTCTTATCCTTCATTTTGCTGAAACTTGCTACTCCAGATCAGGTAACTGATTAAAAAAAAAGACAGCTAGCATCCAGAAGAATATGATACACAATTGTTTCCTTAACCTTCCCACCTCCACTGCCATTTCAAGAGTAGTAATTGATCTGCAGCATACTTACCTTCCAAGTGTCGTCTTTGATGGTCTAGCATGACATCCTTCCGGTAGAACATCTTATTGCAGATTTCACATGCAAACTTCTTATCCCCATGTTTTTTCTTGTGTTTTGAAAGATTACTGTTTGTAGAAAAGAATCTGAAACACATCTCACACTGGAATGTCTTGTCATCTGTCAGCAAGAGAAACCATGCAGTTCTTTACAGACGAAACCAGGTTTTGTATGTTTGTGAGACAGGTAATTCTTCTGTTAGATCTGAGGAGTTTTAAGCTATAACCCATCATTGTATGGACTAAGGAGGGAAGTTTTTCTTTTACTTTAAAATTTTTTTCAAAGGCAACAAATATACATAATCCTAACTTGAACATGGAATCTAGCATTGTAACTTCCTCACATGGGCTACTTCCACTGTGGTCTAGCATTCATTAAAATTATGCTTGGAGTGGCTTCTGTTACAATTGATTCAAGTTTTTAATGTTGGTAAAATCACTACACATACAGCAACATAGCATAACATGAACAGCTGTGTCTAAGCACCAGAATACTTCTGCCAGCACTGGCTTCTAATACCGGCCAGTACAGAATACTCCAGAAGAAAGTATAAAATCTCAAAAATATACCATTACATGACAATAGGCCTATGGGGAATTTGTTTTGTATTCAGCAGTTAAGACTTTTCTTGGAACATGAAGGCATGGTTCTGTAGATGGAATCTGCCAATGCTACAGCAATCACAAAGAAGTAACTGTTTCATGCCTTGAAGAACAGAGCAAAAACTGCTGCTCATTTTGGTCTAAAAGCAAAAATGAGCTGCTGCCTTTGAATAAAATGAATACTGAGGTTACTTGGCATTAGTTTCCATTCTTCGTAAGGCTGAGTTTTTACACAGCCTGTACCTTCTTGAAAGGAACTGAGAAAACCTACTTTGAATGGTGCTGTAAGGGGTAACTACCCAGGTGATTCTGGACTGACAGTTATCATGTCAGTCATGGGTCCATAAAGGTAACCAACATGTCCTTTTCTAAGCATAAATCACTCAACATAAATAATACGAGTAACAACAAGGGATGGCTATGGGAGGAAAGGACAGGTTGTAGTGATACTAAGAAAAGAAAATCTAGAAAAACTATTCCAAGTATA
This sequence comes from Falco punctatus, assembly GCF_963210335.1. Lineage (NCBI taxonomy): Eukaryota > Metazoa > Chordata > Aves > Falconiformes > Falconidae > Falco > Falco punctatus. The sequence goes on from NC_137581.1 coordinate 79,352,258, forward strand.
AAAAAAAACTAAGAAAACTGTAATTCCAGAAAACTACAATCAATCAATAGTACTGCTCCCCTTTCCAGTTCTTCTGTTACAGATAAATGAAGTGAAACTTAGTTGCAAAAAAGAAAATTAAACCGAGATGGTGACAGGGTATCTGTGAACATGCAAATGAAATACCACTGAGGATATTAGACAGGTAAGCAGGAGATACTAAAAAAAGCAATATATAAGTGGATGTGTTGCTCTACAGATTAGTGGTTACACTTATCACAGAGTTTAAGGGAAGCAGGGCAGGTTGCTTGCTGTGATGATGACAAAAACCAAATTCCTGCTCCCCTTCTGCAGTTTCTATGCTGAGATGGATTTGTGGATGTTCTCCCAAAATGGAGTAGAGATGCCAGAGGAAGTGGAACAATTAGCCATTCTCACCTGTCCTGCAGTTATGGAATTCCAATGCACTTTCTATCCGAAAGGCCTTTTCACATGTGCTGCACTTGTATCTGTACTCACTGTCAACCTGAGGATTGCAAACAGTAAATGTTCAAGCGGGGAAAAAGTCAAGTCACGCCTGACAGAGAAATTGTAAATCTGAACTACTTTTTTTTTGTTGCTGTTTTCTGTCTTTTCCCATTTTTCTTCCTTCAACAGGACATTCAAATACACATTGATGCAAAATTCTGACACTATATCATCCTGCCATGTTCCTATATCTGAGCTCTATTAAAAAAAAAAAAAGTAGATCATGCCCCTGTGTGCATTTAACAGTCTTCCTGACAACCCCTGGTCCAACACAGAGACAATTTTTGAGAAGCAGGATGTAATCTGACTCATCCTTCAGCTCCAGAACAGATGCCAGCAATCTGAGAACTTAGGACCTTGATGCCAAGTAGCAACAGAAATATTTTCTGATAAGGCACCACTAGAGGCATGTTTAATATTTATATTGGCAGCAGCACTAAAAGGCCCTCACCAATGGACATGGTGCTGCCAAACTGTAGGTTTACATACGTGTGTGTAGCCCTTAACGACACAGCCTTTACCCAGAGAGTTACGCATTAAAGGACACTTTTGGTGGGGATAAATGCAACAGAACAAGCAAACAAGACTGGAACAATCCTATACAGTACCATAAACTGAAGTCAGATCTCACCTCTAGATCATACAGGTCCACCTAACTCAGCTTGTCTTGCTGTAAATGATGCCTGAAAACAATATTCTATAGGAAATTCGGACACAAAAAGGACTTGTACACTCAAAAGCACGTCCACGCTTTGCAAATTCATCAGATGTTCTAACAAAAGATGTTACCTCTCCCTATCAGTCTTGTCTCACTTATTCACACAGACATCTACCCAAATATAATTGACCCAAGCTTCCCAGCTAGGACCTGGAAGCTCACTACATTTTCACCTAACCTCAGAAAGAGCCCGCTAGTCATTTACACTCACTTCATTCCTGCTGTGCTTGTATGAAACATGCTGCTTCAAGCTCTCTTTACGGCTGAACAGCTTTGCGCATTCCTCACATTTAAATAGTTTGTCACCTGAGGGGATCAATCAAGATAAAAAGAAAGTAGTCAGTGACTGATAATATCAACTCTAGGCAAGACAGGGGAAACCAAAGCACAAGCAACAGCAAACAAACAGGCTAGTGATGAGAAACTTCAGTAAAACAGGAGATCCAAGTAGCGGATTTTAACCTTTTCCAACAATTTTGTTTGGTTCCCCCACCCTTTTTCAGTGATTATTTTTCACAGAATACTTCGTAGTAGGTCACAGACCCCTGGAACTTTAGCTCACAAGCTAAAATGCACTCGGCTGACATTTACATAGCAATGTTACCCATGTGCCTGTGAAGGTGGGGGGGAGATGTGTATATTTAAAGGCAAGAATAGTTCTGGAGAAAACATCACTCCTTGCCCTTGCTTAAAATATGTACCTAAATTCAAGCCCCAAATACTCTTAACTTCACCTTTCAACTATTATCTTCTCATGCTTTGTTCTGCATAACTAAGAGTTTCCTAGAGAGCATTAAAAAAAAAAGAAAAAATAGCTCTCTTCAAATATCCCAGTATCTAACAATAGCCTAGTTCCTTTACTCAATGGTGGAACCAATGAGAGATGAAATCAATACACAAGCGAGGTAAAAGCAACCCACCGTGAGAACGGATGTGCCTGCTGAGGTTGCTGCTGTTCTGGAAGATCTTACTGCAGATACTGCACTGGTAGACTCGCTTATGCTCCCCAAGTTGTTTTATCAGCTTCCGCCGTATACCATGTCTACTGGAGAGAATTAAACTTCTTTTGAGGGACATGGTGTTTTGGTGATGAGCAAACCTACTGGATTAGAGAAAGAAAGGCAGGGACTGAAAGGTATCCCACAGGTTGCAAGGAAGAGTCCCACCAGCTGGCTAAAGCTAAAGGAGTGTTATGCTCAGCTTCTGGCAGGAGGGAGGGGGCCTGGAGCTTCCTCATTGCCAAGGTGCCCTCCTGGCCATCCTCTGGAAGCAGCAGATGTCAGAGCGCGGCTAACTCCAAATTATCTTCACCCAGCACAAACAAGGAAAAAAGCAGCAGCCCACCAGCCTCAGAGATTCTCTTTGCAGGCCCCTCAGAGGAACATAAAGGAACCGTTCTGACTATCCTCTGAAAACATTAGCACTACTTCAGCTTAGAAAGCCTGGCAGGTCGCATGCAGGAGGAATATGATAAGAGGGCAGCAGGGTGCCAAGAAGCAGTACTGTTCTATTTCCCAGCACAACCACCTGCTGGAATGCATTTTTGATGGCTGTGTATCACCTAAGAACTTCAATATATAGCATTACTAGCTAATTTTGAAAAATCAAGTGCTTTATTATACAAAAAGAATTTTAAAAGCCGGTTTTATCAAGACAAAACGACATTAAAGAACCTAAATTGATCAAATATATTTAAGGGTCTCCCTGAGGTTCTAATATACTGAAGCTTTCCCCCCCACTGCTCTAAATCAGAAGTATGACACACACAAATCAACATGAAGTCATTCATATAAGTTAAGACTGCTGTCTCAAATGGAGTTCATTGGCTCTGTGCACACCAGGTAATCTCAGACACAGAGCCAAGATACCATTTATTGCATGTCTGTGCAGAGATGGGTGCTAGGTGGTAAATCCACAAAGCTGGCACACCTCTTAACACATAGTAAAATTTCATATACGCTTTGAACAACTGTTTACAATTATGTTCAGTCACACTTAAATCTCACTAGTTCTTACAAGCCACCATCTCCATTTAAAGGCACAGAGTTCTTTTTCACTGCACATGTTCTGTGGGGAGGGGGCTTTTTTTGCTCGAGGGTGGATCTTTTAGTATGCCGATTTGGACAGTTATAGTTCAAGTATTTCTGTTTGGTCTCATCAACCATTTGGTTCTCCTTGAGCCTATCTTCTTATGCCCAGCTTCATACATTTACCGTGTCTATCCCTTCTCCCAAGGCCACTTTCCACCAACTGTCTGTAACATCCTCTGTTTTTCAGACTCTCTCTTGCTCTTCATTATAGATATTCATATATTTTGTCTAAAGTTCAAGTTAAATAACAGACTGGCCTTCTATTAATCACGTATCTGCAAGCTGGTCGACTACAAGACGAAAAGACTGAAAAGTAATAGTGGTTAGTGTAACTTTTTTAGCAAAGATGTCTTTTCCTGGTTTACCACCAACATTCAACAGGAGCAGTGCTTCACCTTGCAGCTGCAGGAGGCTTTTGGAATCACACTGAACAAAAGCAGTAACATGACAGAAAATGAAATTCTCGTTGTTTATGCTCCAAAATTCTACCACCAGTACCTCACCATCTGTGCACCATCTTCCAGTGCACACGCCATCCTTGCGGCACTCAAAGGCAGCTCTTGTAGCAGCAGCAGCATTACACAGTTTTACAGTAATAAGAAAGAACATCTGTGGGTCCAGAAGTCGAGCAGAGCTGTTTCATGCTACATAATCTTAATTAAGCCTAAAAGGAAATTCTGCATCCCAGAACACTTACTTTGTCACTGAACTGATGCTATTTGTGGTGCTAGGCATCTTTCCTAAAACCAATTCCATAATCCTCTCTTCTGCAGCTGAAGGCAGGGCCACCTCTTCTGGTGGGACCTCAGTTACAACATCTGCTACACGTTCCACTGCAAACACATCATAAAAATACAGTGTTAATAGTTAGAAATATCTAGATTAATATAGATAGAAAGAAAGAAATCAAACCTCAAATGCAGAATTTGTAGCGAGATGTGGCACCAAACATGTTATTTGCCAATGACGAATAATTGATTGCTAACGAGTAGGTAGTACTTGCAAGGTAAAGTGGCTACTGAATGTCAAGTAAAATGTAGCCAACACCTCTTACGGAGGCATGATTTCTTACCTTTCCAACCTATCACTAAGGGGTCAGTTGACTATGCACCACAGAATTTCCTGCTAGAACTTCCCCTGAAGGAAGGTGAGGCCCTGAAAAAGGCCCCTTTCAAGAATAAACTTTAAGGTAGAGAGAGGTAGGTATCTCCTCTTCAGAGGGAGGATGCTTTCTCTCCTGTTCCTTCTTGCAGAAAGCCAGGCAGGTCTCTCATAACCATTATTCTGTGTTTCTCTGTGCCTCTCTATTACTAAAACCGTCACAGAAGAATGGAGGTTAATTAAGTGTAGGTGCCGCAACATTTAGTATAGACAAGGCCCTCCAAAATAACTAACAAAGTTTTCAAATCATCTGCTTTAGTGATCTAACTAAATACCTCCATCTTGCCTCTGTGCTACTTTTTAAACCTTTCTGAGAAGGCATCAATACAGACATACGTGGGGATATGTGCTTAGCATTTTCTTAAGTTTTGTTTTACCTGCAGAATCTTTCTCTTCAGCAACGACAAGAGGTGCTTCCGCTTTCGCTGTTTTGGGCTTTCTTCCCCGCCTGGCCTTCCTCCTTGAGTCTGTATCTGCACTGGCACTGGCGGCATCACAAATCACTGGCTGATCCACAGGGGGACCCTCTACAGCTTTCTCTGCAACAGCCTCATTTTGGCTGGTTTGGGGGGCACCTTTAGCTTGTTCCAGGTGACTCAGTAAGTGCTCTGGGTGGATGGGAAAGAAAAGAGAGTAAGGAGGAAAGAAACTCATTAAATACTCAAAGGGATAGATCCAGCTGAAGCCTATCTATTGGGTCAACCTCACTTAGCAGATTCACCTAAAATTATTTCAAAAGTAGTCACAATACCTTCCTAAATAAAAGCATACAGTCTATTAAACATTGAAACAATTACTCAGAGGGACGGATTATTTTAAGAGATTTGTTCGATATCACTGCAAAAAGGCTGTGCTCCCTAATAATGGACACATTTTTCCAAATGCCCAAGTTACTTAGCAGCCTAAGTCTCCTTTTCAAAAATTATTCATCAAATGGTCAGAGCTCTTAAATATTTTAAGTTCTTTTGAAAAGTGCATAAAATAGCTGTAAATTCAATGCAGTAAAAAAGTCTCTCATTATCTTTACTAAATCTGTGCCATAAATACCAGACAGACAATATCACTAAGTATAAGCTGGTATCACTGACCTTATACGCTGCTCATGCTGTTCTCCATCCTTGATATTCCTAATCCTCACGTCATCTTCTAGACAACAGTTTTATTTTAGATTCAACATCACAGTTGTTTCCTCAGAGACTGACCACTGCTATATCCAAAATATCACTGTTTTACCTACCCTTTTTCTTAAAGGAACACAAAAATAAAAAACTGTATCTTACTGCATCATGGATGGGGCATGGCTTCACAGTGTCCTGCTCTAAGAGCAGCAGAATTGTCCTGATGCTTCTCAGTACTCTCTCATGAATTTCGAGCACTTCTTACCTGTCAGCAGCTGAGGCTCTTGGAAAGCAGATGAACACACTTTACACGTCCACTGGCTGGACTCTGCTTCTGCAGCTCCACTGCCTTCCGAAGCGTTCACTAAAGTCACAAGAGGAAATACTGAAAATCTTTGAAAATGGGAAGGTGGTAAATCCCTGTAGCTTTGTTTATCTTGCAATAACTCCCCAAGTATCACAAGTTACAATTTAAGCAGTAAGAAGCCCACAGGGGCAGCTGGGACCAACTCAGGGTTTTCCAAACATGAACACTTGAAACATCAGATCAGATGAAAAGTCAGAACAGAAACTAGACGACGCTAGGAGAGAGTATCAGTGTTTTTGTAAAGTCCTGAGACCTCTTTATCACTTTCTAAAGAACTGTGATTATCACTTTCTAAAGAACTGTGATTATCAAAGGCACAATATAAAGCAATTTTTAGCACCTTTAAAACCAGGTTACCAGTCCTTTTCTGGGTCAGCTGAGGACAGAAGCAGGAGAAGCCTCCTGGCTCTCTGTGAAGAGCATTGCAGAGTAAGAGTATTTGGATTAACAGAAGTAAGGCTGAGGACAATGAAAACCTGGGTTTGAGCAGTTTCATTAAATAGATTTTCTATGAAAACACCATATTAATGTTTTAATTAATGTTATCAGCTCACACCAGATAAAGAAGATCAAGAAGAAATTGGGGGAAAATGGAACTGGAATAAAAAAAAAAAAAGAGGAAAATAGTTACTCTGTTCATAACTTATTGTTTTTAAGTCCTTGGATTATATGTCTGAATTTGTCAAGAGGATCTGATAAATCTGGACTGGTTCAGAGATTTTTTGGTACACACAAAGCTGAATATTCCACCATCTACAAGATGCTTCCCAGAGAAGGAGGACAACACTGAAATTGGCTTAGGTGAATGGCAACACAGGAGATTCAAACTGTGTCTCAGTTTCTGCCACAGATTTCCTGTATGATCATTAGGAAGTCATTCATATCTCTGTGACTGAGGACCCCATCTGTAATGGGATGATAAACTTAGTTCCTCCGTTTCAGTGTTGGCTCTTTAACAAAAATAAGACTTTCTCTGAAGCAGAGGTGGTTCCCTGCTACAAGCATTCTGCAGTACAGAGGTGTGATCTCATCTGTGCTGTAATAAGTAAATAAAAAATGACTAGACAATTCAGCACCAGAAATTCCTTCTTCACAGGCTACAAAAAGAACTTATCTTCAGAGCTCTGTCCAGAAGGACAAAACCAGCAAACCTAAACCCCAAGGTTCTGCATAGCTTAAAAAACCCCTAACAAGATTAATAAGCAACATGTAAGCTACTGTATCTGTCTCATGGAGTTTCAGGCTAATAAAACTGAAAAAGCACTATCTGCAAAACTGAAGTCTGTCTTGGAAAATTGTCCCCGACTCCACACTTCCCTTGCTCCTTTAGCTGCCTCAGGCAGAAACCTAGAAACCCTAGCTGTGCACTGGTTTTCCAGGAAGAGTCAGGTCCTGTTTAGGTTCCCACTTGTTCAGGCTTCCAGGACAGCTGCAGGGCAACCAAGTTTACTTGGAAGCACAGGTCTGGCAGTTGGCAACTGCTTTGTATGACTTTAGGCAAACAGTCAGAATTAAGAGAGGCATATTTTGTTTTGGAAACACCAAAACACTACATCAGTGGGAACACCTTAGGGTTCCCGAAGTGTAACAGGCAGCATTTTGTTTCTATTGAAGTCAGACTTTCAAGACAGTAGGATGCAGGAGGGGCTGTTCAAACTCTTCACAGTGCAGTACAGTCCAGTCACCCATGTTCCCCGGAAAAACCAATGATGCCAAACTGAAAGACAACCCCTCAGTCAACTTTATATTTTAGCTATGACAGTATCCAAGTTAAATCAATGGATCTTCTGATGAATTCCGCTGTACACATCTCTCTCCTCCTTTTCTCCTGGCTGCTTTTAGTATTAGTAAGCAAAATTTAACAAGATAACCTTTTCAAAGAATAAACCCAGAATTTGTACTTTGATCCTGTTCTCCACCCTACACGCTAGGTGTTTCCTGTTAGACATGGCAATTCGTGTTAAGTAGGTTCTTAATTTCATTGTTCCACTTATCACAGAATACGGGGGTGGGGGGGGACATTGCTTCATAACTGACCTTGAGGATCGAGTTCTTATGACACCTCTAGTTATTTCCTGAGCCCTATGTTCTTTTTGCCAAGAGTATCTATTGCTTATAAGTTTATCTAAATATGAATTCCTGTAATCTAGAACAGTCTGAATGCTATTAGGCTTCTGCTATTATTGTAATTTGGGGATGACCAATGTTCTTGTCATTTCCAAACGGTTCTTACATTCACTCACGGTCTCATGTTTTCTTCTAGAGCCTGATCATTTTATCATTACACTTTGCTGTATCTGAAGATTTTCTTTGGAAAAGGCCCCATCCCAACAATAACCACCTCCAAAGTCAGGAATTGTGGTTTTCATGAAAATCACCTGCCTAAAGGTTTATTTGCCCCTCTGTCATTTTTTAACCTGCATATGTATTTTAAGCACCATGCCCATGAAAAGAATAATCCAGTCTTTCAAATCCTCTCTAAATTAACATTTGCTGAAAGTTATATAACCATAGTATCTACATAGAAGTGCTACACCTAACAGCTCTTCAGATCTATACCTTTCCTCTGCCTCCCTTACAAATACCATAATTTCGCATACCTGCTGGATCGGCTGCTGGTATGCTGGATTTCTTCGTTTTTTTATGGGGGAAGACAGCAGACGAAGGTTTTGAAGAGATTTTATTCCCCTCTTTATCAGACTCTGTCACTACCAAGCACATATCTGTGAAGAGGAAAAACAGTTCCTTTAGTTTCCAGACCTTTGATTCTCTTGCGCTGTGCTGAGGGCAGTAACCACAGTCAGAAAATTTGCCCTATAGCAGGCCTACAAAAAACATTCTCATGCAAAATCCTAAACAGGACGTTCTTATGCCTGAACCTCATACAATGTGCCTTTCATATTCTGGACTGTAAAGTGAAAGTGCTGAACAGAGAAAGCAGGATGTACCTAAACAGTATTTCTAAACACCCATATACATAAAAATACACAAATAGGTTAAACTAAAGAGGAAAAAGATGAAACCTCTCAGTTTCAATACCAACTGGAAACAGCTTAGAATTCAGAAACCTGTTAACTGCACTGATTCAGCTGTACCACGTAAGACTGTGCTTACCATCAAGATGAGCCAAAAAGCATGCTGATAGCAACAGCCTCTCCTCAAGCCATTTGTCAGCCCAAATTATACTCAGTGTAGCAGTAATACCATTCAGGAAGTACTTCCAACTCAAGAGCAGAAAGAAAATACCCTTGCAATGCTAAAGGATCACATGCCTTTTAAATGTAGAAATGCAAAAGTTGAAGAAAATGAAGGGGCAGAGGAACAAAAGACTTCTAGCAATTCTAATTCAGATTCTAAAATATCTGCTGCCTTTTTTTGGCAATGCACAAGCGATCATGTGGAATGGCAGTTCACTCTTGAGCTTATCTTATTCTAGAGGGTCCCACGTAAGGCTGCATAAGATAAAGGTATTTTTTTAAAACTGTGTAACAGTTCTGAGCAAAACCAAAACATTTTCACTATTGAAAAAGTATGGCTTCTTTAGCAAATCTGGGTATGTATTTAGACTTACACTACACTTGGGTTCCTTTGCTCTTCTATCCAGAAATGTTGACGCAACCACCAGTTCTTTAGTTAAGAACTGTTTATCCAGTTTGTTCACACTGAAGAGGCTGATTCATCAACTAGGCCATCCATTTTCAAAACCTCAGATATACCATGGTGAAAAATGTAGAATCTATGTTTTTTTCTTATAGTGCAACCACGTACACAGGCTAGCCTGACTCTAAAGGCTACCAAACTCAGGGTCATAGCCTATCTGATAAACAGCACTGCCAACTACAACAGTTTGGCAACTATCAGTCCCTATCAGGACTGGGCCCTTAGGAAGGAAAAAAGGCCCCCACACATACCATTGGCAATACTAGTGACCTGCTTCAGCACTGGCTTTTCCATTTTTTTGGCGTAAAAAGCTGCATACCACACTCGCAGCTCAGTTCCTGGTGGGATGTCCTGGGAGGTGGTGAAGTAAATATCATTGTCATGCTGGAAGGCAGTTAAGTTTTGATGCTCATATTCGGTGGCTGGTCGCACCATCATCATCCAGTTGCAATCATCTTCATTTGAGGTGTCAAAATATACCAGGGGGCCATCCTTCTGGAACACCTGCCAAGCAAAATATTTATATAATAAAACCCTAACAAATAATACAAAGTTAAGAAGAATTTTTATTTTCTGCTTTTGCAATGGCTTCCATTCAATGTACATCAGAGACAAAGAAAGCCTCAACACTTGCATCAGGAGTGTTTCATATATCAGTCACATCTACAGATGAGTAAGTCTGAGAGACTACTGGGGCAGGATGGAAACAAACTGAACTTCGATCCTAAGAATTCTTGCTATAGCCACCAGTTTCTCAAAAAATATGAATGACTGAATACAAAAGAATGGAGGGGAATCCAAACAGCATGCTGTGAAACACTCATCAACCCAAGTCACATTTCTAAATTTTTACTTCTGCATTAGGTATTACTGAAAACTAAGACTTAATTAAATTTTTACCATAGCATTTTTCCTACCAAAACTGTCAAGAGAAGAATAAAACAAATGCAAGACAAAAAAAATATATTCTGCACGTTCCATAAACCTAATGCATATGTCACTCAACAAGCAAATACAATGACATCGAAGAGACTCATTTAAAACAACCAAAATTAACTACCATAGTCGTCTCTCTTGTATCATCACATGCAGAAGGTGGAAGATAAGCAGTTTTGCTGACTGTATCCTAGCCCTATCTCCTACAAGGATGTTCACTTCAAACATGCAGAACAAGCCTCTAGTTTGGTTCTTCTGTATTTTCAGAATCACAGAACGGTCAGGGTTGGAAGGGACCTCTGGAGTAGTTCAACCCCCTGCTAAAGCAGGTTCACCTACAGCAGGTTGCACAGGATCACATACAGGCAGGTTTTGGATGTCTCCAGGGAAGACGACTCCACAACCTCTCTGGGCAGCCTGTTCCAGTGCTCTGTCACCCTCAAAGTAAAGAAGTTTCTCCTCATATTCAGACGGAACTTGTGTGTTTCAGTTTCTGCCCATTGCCCAGAGAGTCTGGTCCCATCCTCTTGATATCCACCCTTAAGGTATTTGTGTATCTAGAGGCCCAGCCCTCTCAACCTTTCTTCATAAGGGAGATGGTCCAGTCCCCTAATCATCTTCATAGCCGTCTGCTCAACCCTCTCCAGTAGTTCCCCGTCTCTCTTGAACCAGGGAGCCCAGAACTGGACACAGTGCTCCAGATGCAGCCTCACCAGGGCATAGTAGGGGGGAAGAATAACCTCCCTTAACCTGCTGGCCATGCTCCTCCTAACGTACCCCAGGATCCCATTGGCCTTCTTAACCATGATCCAGCAGTGTGCCCTTACGACCAGCTTGCTGTCCACCAGGACTTCCAGGTCTATCGCAAAATGGTTTCCAGCAGGTCAGCCCCCAGCCTGTACTGGTGCATGGGGTGCATGGCGTTGTTTCTCCTTAGGTGCAGAACCCTACACTTGCCTTTGTTGAACTTCGTAAGGTTCCTCTTCGCCCAACTCTCCAGCCTGTCCAGGTCTTGCTGAATGGCAGCGCAGCCTTCTGGTGAATCAGCCACTCCTTCCTGTTTTGTATCGTCAGCAAACTTGCTGAGGGTATGCTCTGTCCCTCCATCTTGACGATGCTTGTTTAGCTAGTCCATGGCAGGGCACGCCTAAAAGGTGTCCCAAATAACGCCCCTACACACATTTCCCCCCCCCCCCCCCCAGTGTTAGATGGCATAAATTCATCACAGGTAAAACTGACTCCTTGTTACTGCTTTTCATGTGTCATGTCTTACCTTTAGGGGGAAAACTGATTCTTTTTCCAGCTTGGCAACTCTCTTGGATTCAAATGGGCCAAACTGGGTACGCTTCACTAGCTGAGTGAGAGCAAACACTCCTTCGGTCCCATCTTCCAATTGCCTTATCTCCAAATTAGAAGGCAGAGATGATCTAAAAATTGAAGAGAGAATTGAGGGAAAAAAAACCCCAGCTACACATGGGACAACACTGCCAGAAGCCATGGAAGAAAGAAGTCAACATCTAATTTCTCCCATCTCCAGTGACAGCAACGTGTTTTGATCAACATACCCTAACTTCCATGAGGATTTATAAATAAACATAGAGGAAAACCCACAAGCAGCGGAAGAGGGCCAAATCAGTGATTGCTTGAAAGCGCTTCACTCATGTAAGTCCAGGGACCTGATGGGTTGCACCTGAGGGTGCTGACAGAGCACTCCAACACCATAGTGAGACTATTCTCTATTGTCTTGGAAAGATCATGGGCATCAGGGGAGGTCCCCAATGACTGAAGAAAGACAAACGTTGCACCCATCTTTAAAAAAAGCCAAAAGGATGATACAAGGAACTACAGGTTGGTCAGCCTCACTTCAGTCCCTATGAAAATCAAGGAACAAGACCTTTTGGGAGGCATTTATCGGCTCATGAGGAGAAAGTGACTGGAAACAATCACTCTGGATTGATTAATGGCAACTCAAGCCTGACAAACTGTTTGCCTTCCAGGATAAACAACTTGGTTTGCATAGTGGAGGAACTACCGAGGTTATACCAAGCAGGAGAACAGAACCATTCATAAGAATGAGAAATTCTCATACACTTCTCTGAAACTAATATGGTATATCTGAAGAGGGGAAAAAGTTGCAGGTACTTGACTAAGACAGAAGACATCACCCCACCTGGCACTATCTAACTTTGTGGCAGAAACCTCAGCAAAGCAGCCAAGTCCCGATGAGCAGCAAGTTGTTTTTTGGCTTCAGTTCAGTAAAGCACTTAAGCGTATGCATCAGTTTTTCTATTTAATCAAGGCCATGTGCTCTCCTTACATTGGGACTTCATTTTTCAGCTGTCAGTGTGACACCCATTAAACAGCAAATGCATTTTAAAGAACTAACATGGGGGGTTAGTCAGAAGTAACATAAACGTTCCTTACCTTGCCCTGCTCAATACAAAGGAGTCTTTGACTGTCACCACTGGGCCCAGCTCTGGACACTCTGAATCATGGTACTGCCCACAGTCCTCACACCCTGCAAGGAAGCAGACAGCGTACAGAAGGGTTGATGGAAAACTTTCACTGTAGGACCGCTGCCACCTCCTTTCAAAAGCCAAATACAAAACCAAGCACCAGGCAAAGTACATACATACAGAGGCAGATGTTTGTTTATATTACTTTAAAAACCATGTGTAATTGAACAAGTTGATAGCTGGCACCTCTAGGTGAGATGATAACACACACCATGATCAGTACTGTCCAAATACAATTGTTTAAATTCTGTTTCAAAGGAAAATAATTGCCTTGCATCCGCAGCCAATATTCTACTTAAAGGTGGCATTACTTGTCAGGTAAAGTGCCGTAACATCTAGCAACTGAAGAAAACCACATTACCACCTTCACCAGAACCCAGGCTTTCAGAAACAGCTTGGGTAGCATGGTCATTTGAGCACCGGGAGGCATAAACCGAGTACCAGCAGCAGGACTGGCACAGGGCCTCGACAGGCACAGCATACTGTGGGAACCCAGCTTTGCCTGGAGCCACGCCTGGCCTGCTCGTGCTCCTCACCCACAGCGCAGGGAGAGATACCTCCAAGATACCTTCTGGTGCCTTTCCAAACAAGCCAGCTGGCTGCGCAACACACTTTGGCCACTTTTTAATTCACGGTCAGCTTACCTAAATTAACTTTTACTTTATTAAGTGGCTGTAAATTAGTCAGAACTGAATAGTTCCTAAGGAACAATTTCCAGACCAAGGTAATTTGAGGCTTTCTAAAATAAGCCAACTTAACAGGATTTCACACACATACACATTGCTTCACTGTGAAAAACAGCTGTCAAACTGCCCTGCCTGGTCAGCTACTAATGCAGCTTAAGAAGAGATCATCACACAAGGGTTATATTCCTATAGCGTGATTTTCATCTGAGCTCCACACTCACAAGGGCAAGTGAGGTAACTTCAGTAAGGATGCAAAGTTATGGTGGTTATGCTTTGTTTGGGAAGAGAATAGGACAAAAGCCATGTCATTCCAGGGTATGTCCCCTCTGGCAAAGCTACTCTGTACTCCTAACTGGAAACCTCTCCCTCGCAGCATCCGTCCCAGTGAACTAAAAAAATGATTTATTCTAAGACATGGAAAAGGGATCCCAAACTATAACGCACAGCTCCGTGTTGCTGCTTCTTCTGGCAACAGAACAGCTTAGCAGTGAAAATCCACATGCATTTGACAAACCAGCTTGGTGTAACCCCCAAGCCTGGCTGCTGCTTCCTGTACAGCTGTTTGTGATGCCCTCTGGTGAACCAAGGAACGAAACAATCAGCTTTTCCCATCAGTTTATTTTTCAGTTGAATGAATTTCGCAGTCCAGTTTGCTGTACAGCAGCAGATAGCTGTATCGGAGGAAAGGATCTGCAGGCATGTGCTATTCACATAGCACCAGCATCAAAACGAAGCCTACAGCTGTCCCACACTGTTTACTGTACCACTACCACCCTTAGGTGGGCCTGTAGCTCACACTGAGCTTAATACTGCTGAAATAATCTGGGCTACATACAAATTCCCAGAACCAGAGAAGGCACAGGAGCCACAAAGGAATGTGTAAACCAGACTGCTGAAAAGAACTGGATTATCAACCACAAAGGGTTGTCATAACCAATGGGGACAGGAAGGAATAGCCGGAGCGACAACTTCTTAAAAGGGCTTTGCTGCCAAAGGAAATTAAGCACTTTGTCATTCCCCTTATCTTTTGACCGCATCTAGGCACCCCTTACTTCTGCAAAGATAGCCACTGCACAGGTTCAACAAAGTGCACACAGCACTATCCAAAACTACATGCAGGAATAAGCTACACATTCCTCTCGCTCCTTTGCAAATGAATGATCATAGTGGGGGGAATACGACACTGATACTGTGTAGCATGCCTCTCAAAATCTAAGGAGCACCTTACAGCAGACATACCCCCAAGGCTGTTATGCTCACCGTATGTGACACTTTCAAGAGATTACAGCCACTAGAGAAATACAAAACTAAGCATGGGACAAATGGTAAAATACCCGAGGGGGAGTCTATTCACAGACTTCTATCAAAAATTACTCAAAAACTCTCTTATGTCTATGAAATATGTATTCAATTATGTTAACTATGGGAGTGCATAGTATCATTTATAACAACTTATTTTTTCAGAGCAAAAGCAGTTCCCATATCGCATGATAAAAACTTACAGAGAGCACAAGAAAGCTAAAGAAATGACCAGTCTCCCCACTGGAAGGGGGAAAACCATGTTGTGTGACACCTTCTTTCTGTACAAATTAGGGTGTCACATCCTAATCCTTGTTGCTATCCTCCAGCGTCTTTTTATGAAGTGGAAGATAAGGTAACTTCACTACTGGTACCTGCAACTCAGTAAGATTGCCTACTGAGTCAACACTATTTTTGAAAGAACCCTGGTGAATCTGTGGTGGAGGGAAAAGTGGAACTTTCCAGCATAGTTGCCATAAGGTTTATGTACAGCTGTGGAGCCATCAGGAGTAAAAGGCTGTGGATCCATACGACCGGTGATGTATGCTTCATTTTGCTCTTCCAGATAGGTTCCACAGTATCTGGGTCCTCTCTGCTAATTCAAGTAGGTGAGTGGACTCTGCTTTTTTCTGTTGTGACACCAGATCCTACATATCCAGGCTGGTGAAAAAAGAGAAGCTGCAGGGGCTAGTATGCCACTGGGAAACATGCCTACTAGCCAAGCTCCATCAGGCATGGGATACGGCCCACCACAGTCCCTGGGCACACCACCGCTGCAGCCTCTCTTCACATGCCATGACCCCACAAGTCCAGATGCCAGGTCACTGAGCCCGACGCAGCATACAGGGCTACACAGAAGACAGACCACAGAGCTGAGCTGCATGAAGCACTGGCCCAGGCACAGGGGCACAAGAAAACACAGTGAATGCCATGAGTGAAACTCGTCAGGGCAGTTGGTGCATCTCCAGCTGGGCTTGTCCAGAAAGAATAATGAACCTGCACCCTCCCGTGGAGCTGCAGATCTTCAACTCAGGCTAGAGGTCAGAGTTCCCCACAGACACCCCTGGGTGCTAAAGCTGGCTGTATAAATGAAAGGCTTAAACTACTGTCAGGCCTTCAATCTCACTTACTTCAGCCATTACAAATCTATTCTGCTAACTCACGTTCAGAGGTCTCTGTGTTTGCCAACAAAACTGGGAGAATGTGTATGCTTAAAATGAGCAACTTTCTCTCTACTCCTCCATAAGCTGTTTGAGCCTCTTTTACATAAATATTTTCCTAAATAAAAACTTAGTCTGTTTTAGTCTTCAATCATTCTGAGTAGACAGGTCACATCATGAAAGTTAATTTTCCCTTTTAATACTTACAAATAAACATAGTCTCATCACTGCCATCTTCAGCCATTTTTCAAACCTGCCAAAATACAAAGATGAAGTTAGTTCTGGATGACTTTTACCTTCTGTATTATGGAAACACCCCTTTACGGACTAATGATGCTGACTGCCCCAGAGCATACCCAAACACATTACTGCCCCTCCAGGAGTATCAGTGAAAAGTTAAAGGAATTAAAGTTGCTAAAAATCCCCCAGTGACTGCTGTATCATTACATGTATTGCTGAAGTCACTACCAGGAAGCCTACATGTCTGCAGGTTCACAGCCATTTCTCCGTGAGGCCATGCTGCCTCATGCCATTCCCCATCCCTTCCCTCACCAACCTCCAGCCACCCCTGTGTCCCCTGCTGTAAGCTCCCACGGAGCCTCAGAACGAGCAGAGCGAGGGGACTAATCCAGGGCAGCAACAACCGCTGCAGAAACAAGGCCCATTTGGTTCAATGGAACATTTTATTGAACAGTAGTTAAAAAAGTTATCTATGAAGGGTGGATTACTTAAGACATTAATCTTAAGAACCTAAAACCTGTAGATACGATCACAGATTTCTTTCAAAGGCAAAGCTATACTGTGGTAAAGGGCGTCAGAAAACCTGGAAAAAAATCCAATCTCTGTCACTGACCTTCCATGAATGGTAACTCACCAATTTACTTTCACCCATAAAATAAGGATAATCTATATTCACTTATATAAATCAGTTTTGGAGGTATGCATTAAAAACTTGCATAAACACTATCTATTGCTCCTCAATGATGTCTAGACAGTCTAAATTATGGTTGGCAAATAATCTGATTACGTGTGGCTAAGATCAGGGCACAAGCAGAATCTAGAAGATAGTTTTCCCTTTTCTAACCATGACAAGGCTCTCCTCTTCAAATAATCAATTTTCCCAACGCCCAGTGAGAGCCAAAGCAAGTCGAAGATCATGACCCAGAGCTATGACAGAATGAGGCTGCAGAAACAGCAAGCACACTGGTCAAGAAGAGAACAGGAAGGAGTAAGAGACTGAACCCATGAGGGGGAGTAGGACAGGAAGGGAGGAAACATGACCAAAGACACACCAAGCCAGCTGAGCCCCCTTGGAAAAAAGATAAAGCATGTGCTACTGTAACAACAGAAGCAAAGTTAAAGATACACACAAGCATGGCCGTTACTCAGCATCAGTGTAGAAGCAGGACTTCCCGTTAACGAGTTTATTCTTGACCACTGATGCTTCAGACGCTCTGCCTGGCTGGGCCATGGATATGCTTCAGGCTGGAGCCTGGAGCAGCAGCTACTTCTGCACAGGTACCAGCTCTACTGACTTCTCAGTGCAAGTGAAGTCCCTGTCCCACACAACCCCTTTCACCGTTTCAGGAAGGACTCTATACTTGTGTCAAATCTGATGCTAAAGCTACAATGGCACCTGCACATGCCAGGAAGCCGTGTCTGATAAGCAGCAGCCAGCTGCACCCATGCTCCACTCTCCCTCAAGCCTCCACCACAAGCAGCAAACAGGTTCCTTCACCAATGGGCAGGATACTCCCAGTTAGCAAAGGACAGAGATGTGCTGGGTGGACAGCCAGGAAGTCAACTGATGGGAATATAAACGGGCACCTGGTTGCCGAGGCTCTTGCCTCCTGCTGCTCCGTCATCTAAGCAGCAGCCTAAGAAGGATTTTGGCCACCAAGTCTGGCCACCCTCGCATTCCCCCACAGCCCGTTCCAAGCCCTACCTTCCCCAACTCCACCTAATGTCAACAGCACGATCCCTCCTAATACCCACTGCCCTAATAAGGGGCCAGCACTGTCTGTCTGTGGCACAGGCTAGGCCTTTCTCAGCTACAGCTTTTGGGGACTGAACTCATATAATAAAGCATTTATACAAAAGTCCAGTGCTGAGCACAAGCAGCAATTCAGGGAATTTCCCAAGAGTTATTTTTCTGAAAGCACTGACAATGCAACAGGTATTTAGGGAAACCCAGAGTACAATTGTGCAAAACAAGCCACAGAAAGCACGTTGTAGGCTGATGTAAAAAATTGTTCTGTTTTGCTTTTTAACCAAGATGTACTGAGGATGCTCTGCACTATTTCAAGAGGTGTATGTCCAGTTATTTTTAGATTGGTTGTTTCCTGACAAGACTTTAATCCTAAATATGGCTGAATTAACAAATAGTCTTCTTGGTCAATGGTTCAGATATGCAGGGGACACTGCAGCAAGATGAGCAATACTGCTGTGTGACCTGCTTGTCAAAGGCATTCTCTTTCTAGGACTTTCCTGTGTCACATTCTTCACAAATAACAGACTGATGACATGCAGTATTACAGAAGCAGCAACATCAGTCTTGTTTTAGGGGCCATCAGATGAGAATAGCAACAAAGGGGCGGAGAAATCATAGTAGCATAAATGTTGTTCAAGGTGATGGGGAGAAAACGTAAAGGTCCCTCAAACATACCTCGCGTAGTTGGTAAGGACACTACGTTACAGCTATTATCTGCATTAGTGCAATTTTCATTTTTGCAGCAAGTACTTCTATTTTCCACATCACAACATTTCTGATTTGTCATGTGTCTTCCCTATGTTCAGCACAATGACCTGCTATGCTTTGAAATAAACAGGAACAGGTAATGTATTATCTATCAAATAAACTCACACCTCAACATGCAAGTGCAAAAAAAGAGGACCACCTTGCATTAGTATCTGCACCTTGTTACAAATTCTCATGTGGTCCTTTCCCCCCTCCCCCCCTTCGTACTTTACAGAAAGCGTAAGAAAGGAAGAACTGCCCCAAAATGGCTCTAACAATTCTGCTTTGCAGACACATACTGCTTCTCACTCGTAGGCTTCAAAACTCACAAATCTCAACTGTATTTCCCAAGAGTTTTTTAAATAAATGACATTATGCCACCCACTCTATCTGGTAAATGCAATCACACAATGGCCACACTAGCTCACATGATAGCACTGAAGACAGACTTCAGAGTTTTTTACCCTCATCTGCTGTTGCTCTGACCCATGTCTGATTTCCTTTTCAATCATTCATATCAGAAAAATATTCCATGAAATTAACTCATCCTACTGCATGCAGTTATGTTCTTGTCTTGCAGAGGTAATCAAAGCTTCTGGGAATACCAGATACTTTTATATAAACCAGAGACCAATCACTAAGCAGTGAATAATCAGGTGAAAAGCTACGTAGAAGAAATTAGACCACAGGTACGAGGCCTCATTCTGACAGCAGTAAAAAAGCTGCTTGTATAATTAAGTGAGTGACTTTGTGCCCAGTGTAAAGCACACGGCTAAGCACACAAACTCCAGCTGCAACACAGGCCTCTGAACACTTTTGGCGGGAACCCAGATGAAGACATGGAGGGGCTGCGGTGTCACAGGTATCTGCCTGTGGAGCATGATGTGCTGCAGTGTTAGTGTCGGGGAACCACCTGAGCCGTAAGCTATCCAAAAATGTAAGACTGGGTGTAAAAAACATACCTTCCCCTTATAATCTGCTGAAGAAAGAAATCGGGTTTCAGTGGTAAGTTGAGTAATTTTGATATTGCAAATGGATTTAAAAAAAAATAGTTAAGAATCAAAAAATAAACCAAATCCCTAAAAAATCTGTATTTGAATTTAATGACCAACAAAGTAAAACAGAAGTTTCCCTTTCTTCAGTTTTCCATTAAAGTTCTAAAATGGGCTTCTGCTAAGATGAATAAGTAACTAGAAAACACAAGAGGATGGTTACTGCAAATACACATGTGCAAGCAGAACACGCTTAAAAATACACATTGTCGTCTTCATAACGTAGCCTAATTTGTTCACGCTACTGTTCGAAGTAATCAGAAGCTATCTGGCAGAATATCTGGTAAACTACGTTGAGACCTTGTATCCACACAAATCTACAACCGCTCCATCAGTTACTGTTGGGAAGGGGGAGGGGGAGAATTTCCACAGCAGCAAGGGGAAGCACAGTAACAGAGCGGGTGCTGAGTTCACACCACCTGCCCTTCCCAACGTTGCAACCTCACGCTGCCCAGGCTGAATAAAGCACACGCGAAGTTTAACGAACGCGAGCAGAAAAGGAGCGCATTGCAGAGGCCGTGTCCGCGGGGAGCACTGCCGGCCGGGGCTTCCTTCCTTTTGTCTGGCACCGAACGCACCGCACCTTCTCCCAGGCGGCGCGCACCCGGAGCCCGGGCAGGGCTCCTCGCTGCCGCCGGGGAAACGCCGCTGCCGGCGGCACCAGCCCCAGCGGGGCCGTTTCCCTCAAAGGGCCCGTTCACAGGGCCCGCGCCCGCCCCGGACCAACGGCCCTACCGGCCGAGCCCCGCCTGCGGGGACACCCCCCCCGCCCCCACACAGCCCCCGCGCCCCGCCGCCACCACCCCCCCAGCCCGCCTGACACGCTGCCGGGGCCGGCGCCCGGCAAGGCGCAGCCCGGCGGCGGGGCCGGAGCCTCCCGGCGCCGCGGGGTGCGTGCGTGTGTGTGAGCGGGGCCGGCGGGAGGCCTCAGCGCGGGCACGGCCGGCGCTGAGCGGCGGGACCGCGCCGCGGCCGCCAGGAGCCCGACGGGCGGCGGGCCCCGGCCCGGGATCCGGGAGCGGCTCCGCCGGGTTTTGCCTCGGACCCGCCTCGCCCCCCTCGCTACTGCCCTCCCTCCGCGCGCCGCGGCACGGCCGCTGTAACAAAGAACAGGCGGCATGGAGGAGGCGGCGGCGGCGGAGGAGGAGGCGGCGGGGCCGCCGCCGCCGCCACGCCGGGAGCCGCCGCCGCCCCGGGAGCCCTCGCCGCCGCCCCCGCCTCGGCCCCGCGCGGCCGGGGAGCGGCGGGGCGGCGAGCGGAGGCGCGGGGGCTGAGCCGCGCGGGCCGGGCGCGGGGCGGCGGGGCGGGGGTCCCGCGTGGGGAGTGCCGCGCGTGGGCCGGGGCGGGGTGGGGCGCGGCGGGCGCGAGCGCGGGGAACCGGCGTTACCTGCTTGGGGAATGGCCAGACCCGGATCGGATCCGGACTCCGGGTTCCGATCCGCTCCGGAAACCACGCGCCACCGGAAACCGTCCGGGCCGCCCGCAAAGCACGGTGGGAAGCGTAGTCCACCGGCGGCGGGGAGGGCCGCGCGGCCCGGGCCCCGCCAGCAGCCGCCGTCGTTAGCGGGGGGGCGGCGGCGGCGCAGTCCTACTCCAGGCGCGCCCATCGCCCTGGCTCGTCCCTGCCGGGGCGGGTCTGCAGCGGGGGCGGCCGGGCCTTCGGCACCGCGTCCCCGGGGTCCCCCCCCAACCGGGCCGTGCGACACCTGCGCGAGGGGCGGCCGCCCCCTCCCGGCCGGCTGCCCCGTGCTGCCGGCGCGGCGCCTCGGTGCCGGGCGGGGCTGGAGCAGGCGGGCGGCTGCCGTCGGGGGTGGCTCCGCAGCCGGGCGGCACCAGTTGGGTTTTCCCCTGTCCCCCGGACGGTGCCGGCCGCCGGGGCGGTGTCCCAGGAGCGGCCTGACGGCGCGCAGGAGCCGAGCAGGCGCACGGCAGGCTGCCGGCCCTGCCATTCCCCCTGCTAACCCCTCAACAAGCACCTGAGCGCCTGCCTCCGCGCCCGAGCCTCGCCGAGGCCAACGGACAGCGCGCCCGAGCCCCTCCGCCTGGCTGACCAGGGTGTTATCGGGGCCCAGCCCTGCTGTGCTTGATAGCGAACACTGCGGCCACACGTACCATCCACAAATGCAACCAGTAATATCTGGGTGGTTTTTTTTCATATCGTGGGCTACCACTGAAATCTGGTGCCCAGGGAACAAAAGCTCTCAAGGGGGTTTAAGCATTCAGTTCAGGTTACAGCAGCGCTTACCCCGCCCCAAGCGAAGTGTGCACCGTGCAGCCAAGAACACCCCTCCAGAGGCAGAGGCTGGGGGCAGGAACCACTTACGCTTTCTGTATTCGAGAGAGACACCCCGAGTTTTTTCCTCTGGGAAGAAGCATCGCCTACAACGGAGCCCCCCACAAAGCCTTACGCAGTGCTCCCTGCCACTGTGGTGCGGCTGGCCAGTCTTCACAGAAAAAGCACCGCTGAAGATTTAAAGATGATGGAAAGCAGGTGCTAGTTCTGTCCTTTTGGGGGGATGTGCTCTTCTCACAGCTATGTCTTTTACAGCTGGCTAAAGCCAGGCTCCTCACTCTCACCTCACCCATCCTATATCCCCTTCGGCACAAGTACTTGGTTTGAAGAGGGATGGGTAGAGTATTGCAGCTCTCCACTTCTTAAGTACTTGGGTAAACTGTAACAATGCAGCATTTTAATTTTGAACATGTGCAACACTGTTTCTTGGCAAAAGGTGGCAATTTAAGGAGGGGGAACCGTTTATTCTTTGAAAACTTCAGGTGAGTCACTTTTAATGAGTACAGCAGTAGTAAGGGGAATTTTTCAAGTACAGGTCATTTGCTTTTTCAAAGATTGAAGCTGACCGGTCTTTAGTTTTGTATAGTCTGCTTTTACTAATTTTCCCTGTACATCTCAGTGCATATTCGTGTTCACAGAGCTGTCTTTGGGCCTCTGGCCTAGGTTTCTTCAGCATCCAGTACACATCCTGCTTGCAGTGCATTCGCTTTGTCAGAATAAGTATTAACTAATTCAGAATAGTTATCTGTATGTTTCCTAGCTGAAGAAATCTGGATTTACAATACATGCGATTCTGGATCCTGCAGCTCCAACATTTTTTTTTTTTTTTGCCAGTATGCCTACCTTCCTTTCTGCAGAGTTAACATCAGACTGTGAACTGGCATTTTACACCAGTCTTGCTAGGGTAGAGAGATGAAAAAAATGAAAATTCCTTCTATTCATTGTTTAAGAATGATGAACTGGAGGAAAGAGTATGGACCAGACATAGTGCTACATCCATTCCTGCTCTCGTTTTGGTAAGTCTTGTCACTTTTGCCAGCATACATGAATGGCATCATACAAGTTAAAAAACCTCACCCAAGATTAGAGTGGGGACAAAAAGTAAGAAGGTTTGTTGGGAGACCATTAGGAAATTTCAGCTAAGCACTTCAAGGGTATGAAATAAACAGGCATAGAAATGTGGACAGCAACTCGCAGTAAAGTAACATACAATTTCCTTGCAAAAGAAGGTACAGCACTCACTTTAGGAAGGAAAATAAAAACAGTATCGTGGCTATTTTCATATGAATGCCTGGTTTTGGTGTTGTTCCCCCTCCCTCTCCCCTTCCCTCCCCCCCCCCCCTCCCCCTGCCTGGTAGGGCTTTGTAGCAGCATTTATTAGAACATACCTTTTTCAGTAAAATGACTGCAAGAGAACCTTATTCCCAGGCTGTGCTCATTTTAGTACTGGTGTCTTCTTTACAGGGTATAGGCCATAACACTCCTCCCTCTTTGCTCCCAAAATAACAAATGGTTTCAGGGTAATAGAATATAAATGAAAGAAAAAATAACAAGTAACCACAATGAGTTCATAATTCCTTTTTCCATTAGATTCCCACCCAGTCCATGTTTCAGGCAGTTTCTCAAGGAACAAGAAGGGGCTACCTGATATAGCCAGGGTTATCAGAAACAACCCATGGTGTCAGCACAGCATCAGTGGAGAACTCTGCTCCTGAGTAAACAGGTAAATGGTCAACAGGTCAAAGCAACAGGTCAAATTAGTGAAGGAGAGTAGAAAACCATCTGTTACGCTTGGCTGACTAGGTATGTAGGACAGTGCACTACACAGAGACAATTGGCTTTATTGTATGTACAGCAGCAGTTATTTCTTTAAAAAAATCATCTTCTCAGGTTTTTTAGTGATATAATAAATCTGTATATCATTCTTAATTACACTGACTTAGTGTACACACAGAAAAAAAGAAAAACAAACAAACAACCCCACCACAGAAAAAGTTAGTATCACAGTTGAATGCTAGAAAAAATATTTTACTCCACCTGGAATATCAGAGCGTAATACATTATTGGGAAATACAGAGTTATAGTATTGGAAAGACCTCAGACCCATGCTTCCCAGGTATTTTCACACCATGCCAGCATCTTGCATAGCAGCAGTTTGGATATCCCGAGTGAAATTATATTATTCACCCTTAACTTAATCACCCTTGTTACACAGTTAATCTTCAGTTGTTTGTCACCAAGGCTGTGGCTTAGCAATGTAGAGAAGCATATGCCGACTTTAAACACATGAATAAATCCACTTAGGTCCTGTAGAAGTCAAAGCATGAGGTCAGCTGTTCCCACTCACAACGGGAATGTCTTAGCCTGGAGCTACAGTATACTTAATTCTGTACTGGGATAAGCACTTATCTCAAACTTCAGCTCTACAATTAAAAAACTGCAATAAACTACAATGAAAAAGCCATGCGGCTCCCACCTTGTATAGAGCTCCTGCTCCTTGTAACACCTAGAGCTACCAGAGCTGAAAAAGATGTTACAAGAACAAGATTCTTACTTTGCTTCCCTATATGCATGTGGTAGCATTTTATGTAGGTGACTTTGATTTTTCTTTTGCATGTACAGCAGAAAGCTTTCACTTTAAAACCACCTACAACCAGTGAGGAGACGCAGTACTACAAAATGCTGTAGAATTTCACTGATCCTCAAAGCTGCTATCATTGCCAGGCAACAGAACACCTCAAAAAAAGCAGTGCTGCAAGCCGTGTCCTCTCAAGAGCAAGGAGGTAACTACAGCTCTGTATGACCTGGAGCCTCACCTCTCTCCCAAAGAAAGAGCAGGGGAAAAAGAAAATCTAACAGAAAGCTTAAGAATAAAGCTCAGTATTTATGCCTGCACAGTTTATGACCTGTCCATTAAGTTCAAGTTTGCCAAAACTATTTTGCTTTTTAAATGAATATGAATTTTCTTCCACTCCTTCCTGCCACCTCAGATTCACAAGTTTCATGTATAGTTAGGAGTGACATAACTATAATTTTTTCCTGAGGTGAACTGGATATGAAATACCGACAATCTAGGGATAAAGAACCCCTTCCTCTTTAAAGTGACTCTTAAAGTGATCTCAGTCACTTTAAGAAAGTTATGTAGCTTATATTCACACTTGAGATACTAGGTAGGTTTATTGCTTCGATCTACAAAGAGGAATCTAATTCTTTTACCGCTTGGTCAAAATTCAGACTAAAGTCAAGGCAAATCTTGGGTAGGTAAGGATGCAGGTTGTCTTCATCAAGGTAAATGAAAAGCTAAAATGCCATAAAGAAAAACAACAAAGATTAAGAAGTTTCAACTACGGGCAGAAAAATTCTTCAGAGGGGAAAAGCAAGCCTTCAGTTCTCAGTGCTTATTAAATGCCATGCCTTCTTTGCTGTATAGAATATTCAGAGACACAAAAGTGTAAGAAAAGGGGCAAAAAGGAAGAAAGATTTCACAGGCTGTTTCCAAGCTATTGTTCTGAAATACTTAAATTGGAAGGCAGAAAACAAGTTTTCAGTGCAACATCATGCAGAAATTTGTTCTACTGTTCAAAAGTGTAGTTACTAAAATTATGAAGGTTGCAAAACATAAAAGAACAAAGTAATTCTCTCCAGCATCCTTCACACAACTGCACATGAAACATGCAGCACCTGGCAGGATACATCTCAGTGTTAGTTATGCCAGTTTACAAATCCAGTCCTCCTATCCCAAACCTGTAGCATAGCTCCCGCTAGTTGTCAGGGTCCACTGACAACTTACACTGACCTAAATACTAGTAAACAAAAAAAAAATACGTACATACTCAGGTCTCCTGATCATAAATGACAACCTAATCGTCTCTGAAGGGAGGAATGGGATTCAGTATCGTGGGCCTTTGGGGTTGTCACAACTAACCAACTCAATTGTCCCTTTGTGTTTAGTACCTTACCTTGTTTTTCCAATAGAACACAAATTATTTGTAGAAGAATAGCAAGAGGTGGGGAACACACCAGCCAGATGTAGAGGTCAAACATCAAACTAAATAATGTTTATTTTCCTGAGGAGTGAAGACAATTAAGAAAGAAGGTTCCCTTTTTACCCAAAATGCCTTACTCTTCTCATCTTCAGAATTCATTCTTTCTCAATATATGTGATCCCAAACCTTCACACAGTTTGCAGTACAGAATGTTCTTGGTTCCCACCATCAAGACTTGCATTTAGGCAATCATCAAGACCTTAAGAGAAAGAGGAACCAACAACCCACTTCAGTGTGTACCTGTTCTTTGGGGTAAGCTACAAGCAAACCCTACTCCTGTATTCTGCAAGTTATTCAGTGTTATTTCCATCCCATTCCACCGTACATGACAAAACTTCTGTAAATTAAAATCCCAGTTCAGTAACTGAAGCAGACTTCAAGACGTGTTATGTGCTCCCTTTACATTCCCAATTCCACAGCTCTTTGCTTTTAGTGTAAGGGGGTGTAACCCATGGAGCTCAGTCTCACCTTGATTTCTTGAACTCAATGGCCAGTTGTGGTTTTCTCCTTCAGCAAACAAGACTAAGGATTTACAACATGGCAGAGATTTGACCCCCAGCTGGCCCCATCATGCAAAGAGCTCCTACTTAAGTCAAGGGAAAAAGTCTTCGTTGAGAGAACCATTTTTTTTTAACACTCATATCGTGAACCACTGTAGAACAAATGAAGAAACCTAACTTCTACTTTATATTGAATTAACAATAAACAAATGTGTTCAAGCACATTGAAGCTGGAAAAAAATGTACTACTGAACTGTGATTTCTAAGCACATTACAGCTCTAGAAGACTCATTTGTAGCCAATTTTCAAAATACAGAATATTAAAATGCCTTCAAGTGTTTTCATAATAAGCAGCATGCTTAAATGTACAACTATTTGATAGTCTGAACTGCTGTACTACCACAGTGATTTTAGGAGGTTACACACATAAACAGTATTTTTAAACAGGCTCAGTTAGTTGCAAGATTTTGTCAGTTCATCTCTTCTACTGTTTTCTTGGTAAAAAAGAAACCAACACCTCTCTACTTTTATATTCTTTGTAAAAGCATTTACCAAGGAATCTAGAGTCCATCATAAGTTTTGAAATGTGTTTCTGTTCTTCAGTGACTTTCTATTCGCAAGAATAGCAGATATTTGGGCTTTCAACTTAAACCAAAGTGTTGGATGTCTTAAGGGGAGAAAAGGCCAGGGGGTGGGAGAGGCAGTGGGGAGGATCACTGCTGGCAAAGCAGGTACAAACATATCATCCATTCATGTCAGTGATTCAGATGGAATGGATGTTTTTCTTGGCTAAAGAGAACAGGCTTGGTGCTTTGTCCTCAGGAGGAATGTAGATGATGGAAAAGTACAGGTATGCATGAAAGATGGTACCTGTGAAATACTGACATTTTACTCTTCTTAATAGCCAAAACAAGAACTATGCCTTTACTTAAGCCACCAGTTTTTTCTTTTAATTTAAAGGAGCCAGCTGCAATATTTAATGAGGAAAAAAAGTTAAAAAACTCACCCAGCCAACCACTCGCCACATGACAACACTGGTAGATCCAGAAACTGAAAGACGACTAAGGGAAGTATTATTTTTTAAAAAAAGCTCTTTTCACAATTGTGTTTTCCAAGATCTCAGTAAGTGTTTGGCAAGTAAATCAAGCTGTCCAGTGAAAAGCATTATAGGGTTAAATATGCTCTATTCATCACTTATTGCTCCTAGCTTTGCATTTGGTATGATGGTTAATATACTTGTCTAACAAGTACTTGGGAGAAGGAATTAGAGCCCCTAAGACAGGTTTTTGCATTAGCAACGCAGCTTCTCACACAGGGAAGAAAAGCTACATATAAGAATTTGTAAATGTTTTGTTTGCGAGTAGATTCAAGTAGACGTTAGAGAAAGTTCTGTTTTTTTCAGGCATAACTTATGCACAGAACATTAAACAATATGCTAGTATAAGTATTTGCATAATTTATTGATTTATGGCTAATATCAAAGGCATCTCTCCACCTACATGGACTGAGCAGTTATTACAGCAGGCTAGAGTTATTACAGTAGGCTATCTTAATCAGCATTTTAGTTCTGCTTCTGAAAACTTACCCGTTTCCAAACCACAATACAAACTGGATCTGGGCCTCTCTTTTTCCCTTTCAGCCTGACTAGAAAAACAAGTTGAGGCTTGTGTTGCTACTATTCCAGGCTCAGTAAGGAAGCACAGTGGTATCTTCTCTCTTTACAGTGGTTCAGTCATATAGCAGGTATGATGTTTCAGTTCTTAGCTCCACATTAATGTAAACTAGGTGCTTACATGCAGGTCCTTCCCACCTGTACCATTTCTCATCCTCTCTCATCTTCTACAATAAACCACATGGTCCTCCAAAAGCTGTCACAATACAATTAGCACTGCTTGTATTTAGAGGAGCAACTTTATAATCAGAGAGAAAAAGTGTTCTAGAAAAAATAAACAAAAAAGACAAGCTTTCTGTTTATTCTTGGACCACTGTACTAGTGAACATCACTTTATGCAATTAATCAGTCTTATCTGTATTCTCTAGTACTGCTCTGTAAACAAACGGTCAACTGATGTGCAAGTATCCCATCAGAGAGTGTTCAGTCTTATATGTATGGTTCTGCTGAAGCACCATTCAGTTTGTTCTTGCTTTTGTTTTTGGAAAGGAGCTTTCTGTTCAGAATACGTGAAAGAGTGCCTCCCTTCTTGCGTGTTTCCTCTGACAGTGGCTGCTGCAGGTAGACAAGATCGTTGTGCGATTGACTCATTCCTGGATCCTTCTGATGATGTCGCCGGCGGAAAAAGAGCTTTGCACTTTTTTTCAAAATCCCACCTGCAGAAGCAAACAGCAGAGGTGCAGGGCACTTTAGACAGAACAGGCTGCTTTCCCCTTGAAGCTCAGCTTCAATTGTAACTGCAGCATGACTGAAGAAAGCCTTGGTCTTAGCATTTCTAGTTTAAACATTGTGCTATTCAAACAATGTTAGAAACCTAAGAGTGTGGTGAATCTAAAGCAAGAGCATTGATGGTCCATAACCTAGGGGCCATAATAGTATGAGTTCCACCTTGGAATAAGTGATTCCAGATACTGGCAAATGCGAGCGATTGTCGTGCTTTCAGCCAGAGACACACATACACATACTTACACACTACATGCTACTGAATCCTCTTTGCCCTGCTGTTGATCCAGCTCTCTCCCTACTGAACACCACTGAGAAATTCAGACTCCACAGAAGTATGTATTTCTCTGCTTTTCCTAATTCCATGCAAGTAACATGCAAACTGAATCATGAAAGACTCCGGTAGTTCTAGTTATATGCATATACATGCACGTGTACTGTTGGCAGAATGTTCAGGAGAGAAGAGCTCACATACATTTCTACAGAAGCACTAAAGAAAAAAGGAATTTTCCTTCAGTTCTTTCAGAAATTATGCTGTTGAAAAGGAGGGAAACCTACCGTGAAACATGCCTATGAGCAACTGAATATTAATCCTCTGATTTAAGGTTCTAAAGTCAATCCACACATCTTGTGGAAGTCTCCTTCCTTACACTTCATTAGTTCCAAATGTTCTTCTGAAAACTATGTTAGTGGTCACACATACACATGCACAGCATTTGGTGTGGGTTGTACGCTGGGTTCTCACATGTCAAACAGGCATATCCAATCTTTCCAATACAATAAAAGTACATAAAAAGATTAAACTAGAGAAAGCCATGTTACTCTCTGTTGTTTCAGTGATCAAAGGAGCTAAAAAGGAAAGATTAGCCTGTGATGCACAACATGAAGGTGGCATTTTAATTCGAGATGAAGGAGGCTCTTGGTGCCAGAGAACAGTACCTGGCAGCCAACCTGTGTGCAGTAGGCCCATACGAGCCAGACAGCATGTATTCTGTATGAATTCAGCAGCATCACCTAGAGCTAACAATCACAAAGCATTTGCTATTTTAAAATCCTGTTAGGAATAGCAATTCACTTGAAGTAGATTAAAAATAATGTTACATCTGCTTCCAACAGGTTCAGAAATTTGCTCAAATCCCTTCTGCAGTAAATTGTTTTATTTTATTGCATTCCTTCCCTTGATCCCATGACAAACCTGTTATGCAGCCAAGGCAACTGCAGATGTCATCTCAACAGGGACTCGGGACTCATGTTGCCAACAATAGCTACCAATACTCCTCTCTCAGCAAGCTTGGGTTGTTTTTGCAGCCACCGTTCTGCCAAATTCCACCTTCCCTTTCCATGAGCACATGTGAGCCTGATGTGTAAGGCAGCTTGGTTGCAGCTGGCAGGGACACCACTCTGAGCTACTGGCAAGACTCAGCCTCGTGTCAGTACATCAGCCCCATGTTAAAACAGCAACAGTTCTGTGCAGACTTGGGTAGCGGTGTTGTCCAAGTGGCACGAGCCAATTTGAACAGAGGAGGACCCAGGTAGCAAGCCAACACAGGAGCCTTCTGGCAGTCAGACTAGTATGTGAGGACAGTCATCTTCCTGGCAAAGCTTCCACACCTCGTTCCTGTACCACTAAGAGGTTTCCCGATTCAAATTTCTCAGTTCAGCTATTAATTCCTGTCACTGTATGGCCTTGATTCTGCTTTTCTTCCCATTGCAAATAGATACAAAAAGCAACACAGAAACCAATTATTTCATGCGATACCGTGCAATAGCTGGAATTATGTATTTGTCCTCCAAGGACTTGACCCCGGCTACATGTTATTTTGCACAGTGACAGCTGCAGAACAGGTATGTCCACAGCAGTTCTGTTGCACACAGCCAGATGCTTTTGTTCAGAACAGAGCAGTTACAAACACGTGCTTGGGTTTATTATTTTGTATTTTAAGAACTAACCACTCAGCACCTGGAAGCATATTCTAGCATGTTTTGTCTTGCTGCTGCTGAGATTCTTCTGCTTCCACTCCATTGTGCCCTGTGAGAAGTCAGCTGAAAGCAACTGTAACTCATGGATCTGAATCTTGACTGCTCTCCCATCACCCTCTGATTGATCTTTTTGGCAAAGCAGTACCACTTCAAGCTGTTGTTGACAGCATAAAAGAAACAGTGTTCAGCCCCATGACACTGACAGTTGTTAATATGCAAAGGCTGGGGGGGACTGATGAGGCCTCGCTGATGTGCGGCTTTTGTTTTAGCAGTCAGCTGTTCTGCCCAGCAGTCTTGGCAGCTGCAGCTGAAGCTATGCCAACAGGAGGAGTAGGACAGAAGGGTTTATCCATAAGCAGCTGTTTAGTCCTATCCATTCAGACCGAATTCCCATACTAGGAAATAGAACCAAACCAAGAACGCTGCAAAAATTGTGCCGGTGGCCTAGGACAACTCACTGCAGCTGAAAAACTGCAGGCAGCGCTTCCCTGAGAGCAGCACAGGCTCAGCACAAGCAGCAGCCCCCCAGCATGAAAGCTCCCTGTGTTTCTGGAGGCACTGAGGTCATTGCTATCTGGAAGCTTGCCACATCCCCATTGCCACCCATCAGTTGCTAACCAGTTTGGTACTTGCTGCCTGACAGTGGCTCCAGCTGTTGTGGAGGCATGCACCCCTGCTAAGGCAGCAGGGTAGGGCAAATCACAAGCTTGGCAATGCTCGTGCTATTTGCATGCTTACTTCTCGAGTTCAACAGGATCCATATGCCAACTCTGCCCCTAACACCAGGAGATAAGCAGAGAGCACGCCAAGAGTGCTGTACAGACCGACAGGTCTTCATAGGCTCCTCTGCACCAGTTTACGGTGTTCTGAAAATGCTTGTGGGACTAGGATCACTTCTGAATCTCGTTTTTGTTAATGAAGTAAGATTTCCTTCTACATCTACAAGGATATGAATAGACATCGCTTCTTTCCATTCCTTCCCAACTTCCAAAACAGTTTTTATCCAGGTGGTTTTGTAAATACCTGCTGAGGTCCTGGCAGCTCTACAAGTGAGGTTAGAAAAGAGATCTAGAAAACTGTAAGCAGCAGGTTTTAAAATAAGCTTTCTGCATATGCACATCCAGTTATGGGGTCACACATGATTTGCATGAGCAGATTTTGATTGATAAACAGACACTACAGGAATGGGCATAACAGAGAGATCAAGAACGTAGAGCACCCGTCCAAGCCTTCCTTTCTGTCCATTCTGCGTGGCCCACCTGGACAGCATGACCATCAGAAATGATTTGTTACAGCAGACTAGTCTGCTAAGACACCTGAGCACAGGAAGGTAATTTTGGAGGGAGGAAAGAAATGGATGGAGGAAGAAGAAAACAGGTGCCAAACTATGTTTTGCTTCAGTTTTTACAATGAGTGTACCATTGTAAAGCTACATTTTCTTAAAAAAAGACAAAAATAACTTACTGTGTAGGTAATTAATTCTGGTTGGCACAGTAGTCCTCTTAAGTTTATGAAAGGGAATGGTTAAGAAAGAGGAAGTCAGAAAGGTAAAAACCAAAAATATGCAAAAGTAAAAAAAAAAAACCAAAACCAAAACCCAGACAGCGCTAAATTTAAGACATTAATACACACACAAGGCTTTTTAAAGCAGAAGGGGTTTTGTTTGCTTTGTTTGAGTTTTCTAGGGTTTTTGTTGTTGTTGTGTTTGGTTTTGTGGTTTTCGTTTTTTAAAGGGAAAGCATTTGACAAAACAGAAACCTTGAGCTATTGAAAGCTAACTGAAGGCAGGGGGTTGAAATGTTTCTCTATCTCACTCCACAAAATCTACTCAGCTGTGACAAAGCAGAGATTCAAGACTTCCACAGAGATATATCCACAGATGAAGAAAGGGATTTGAGTCAGCTTTTTAAAATATTTTTTCAAGATGAGACAGCTCTTTCAAATATTAGAGATACTTTGAGCTTTTTAGCAGTCCAATACTACACTCTGTAAACAGGCTCTTTAGAAGCCTGATCTCTTTGCAACATACTGCACAGGGAAAAACAAAACCAGACAACAGCTCATGTACAAACTTCCATTTGCTTGTTTTAGAATAACATGTTAAAGAAGAGTCCATAGGTTTTGCAATATCTCATACAACTTCCTACACTTTTCTAGGCTCCAATTGAGACAAATTCTTTCACAAATAACCCCTACACCCACCCCAAACACACCCAGAACTTTCCAATGCCTGACCATCTATGTCAAAATGATTGCTGCTGTACCATCCCAATTTATCAGGTGGAGCTATACAGCTGTGAGGAGGCCAGAAAACCTTGATGCTCTAAGGGAGAGCCTTGGTAAAGATCTCCAGTGTATGCCTTATGTGTGTGTGGGTTACAATAATCTAATAATATTTTGACATTTTGTAGTAAGCCATTTTACAGTAACTCCAGGTAAGGAAACAATCAAAAATAATAAAGCAAAAGAGGGATGGATATGGGCGAGAAACACAATTTTTGCAACTTCAATGTGCAACCCATGAGACTGGTGTGCTACCTGTTCAGAGCACAGGCCACCGCATTGGCTCTTGTGTCAGACTGTGTTTACCACTAAGCCACAAACCAGTCCTACAGGCTCAGAGAGTTATGGATTTAAAAAGGAAACACAAAGAATCCCAAGACATTTTCAAACTGCAGCTACCATTTTCTTTAGAAAACTATGTATGAATTAAATCAGAGAAAAGGGTGAAACCGTTCACAAGGTAGTTAAGATTTAGCTGTGGTGCTTCCTGAACACACGCTTTAGTGAGGGCAGGCCAGCCTTGTGCTCAGAGATGTGAAGGAGAGGGAAAGTATCAGAAAGCAACTGTGGACCCCTGCCCTTTTTGCGTTAATAATGGAGCTGCTGATACAGCACAAGTCCTTGTTTACAAGAACAGAGTTTTCATCAAAGAATTGACGATATGGCTAGCTACTTCTCTCCCAGATAACTGAGTTGAGCTTAAGTGAGTTGCCCTTCAACTTTGAAGGGTGAGCCCTTCTATTTCCTGATGGAGGGAAATGTAAGAGAGCCTGACCTGGCTCAGAGAGCCAGAGGACTGCACTCTTTCTGGCTGCTAGTAGGACAGCTTCAATAAACACCACAATCACAGGGCGTTTAAGGACAAAAGTCAGTAAGAAAGGATGAACTACTACAGTGTTGCATGATACTGCCAATTACGTAGAGAAAGAAGTTGTTCTCTGAAGCAGGGGTAGGATTCACATACCTTTAGATTTTTTCATGCTCCCAGTTTCTGAAACACTTAATGAGCTCCCAGATATTTCTTCACAGGTCTGGTCTAAAAGCGTGTTGGTGTCCCACTGTTGGCTGCCATTCTCCAATCCCCAAGCCTTATGGGCACTTTGCTGTGGCTCAGTATCGGGTACTACTTCTGAAGCACCTAACGACAGCTTTTCATCAGAAGTGACTTTTGCAACAGCTTCGTCCACAGTGGATGGATCTACTTCTTTGCAGGAGCTGTCCATGGCTGCAGCATAGTCCATCATCAGCGCAGCTTCACTGTCCTGAGATAAAGAGGTCTGCCCAGCGAAAATAAGAGACAACACTGACACAAGCCACTCTGCTGGAAGAAATCAAGTCTCCCTGCAAAAGTTCTTTTCTCTTCTTTACACTTTTACTTGTATCGCTCAGGGCTATCAGAATGCCACTTTGAGCTTCCTTAGTTCTAATAAAGGCTAGAAGCATACAGCCAAGTTTTAATCACATTGTTAAAGCCAAATGACTGGAAAACCATTAAGCGCGTGCCTCTCACCTATCCCCAGCCCCTCTGCAAATAACTCTTTCCTACATGTGCTGCTGTAATGAAGTATCAGTATGCATAAACAATCTTTTGGTCCTTTTAAGAAAATAAACATCAAAGCATTTCATCTTGTAAAAGGACTTAGTGTCATCCATATCAGCTAAACACAAATCCATGTAGCCCCAGTGCCTCCATCTCCCATGAGGCTACATCTGGCACTGTGGCAGCCGATTCTCATTTCCCCCCGCCTCATCACAGCACAGTGATGATGAGGGGAGCCATTCCCACTGACTTGGCTTTCACCCAAAGCTCTTTAGGGGTCCCGTGCATAACAGCAAGCCTTGACAGCAAATTCCCTGCAGGCTGCTGATGGACAAGGACTACAGGTAGGCACCAAGCAACAGATGGGACACTGAGGCTGTGGATGAAGAAAGTCTGGAGGAATGCTATACACCATGTGAGAAAGTGTCTTCTGTCTGCCCTCCCTCTGGAACCGAGCCCAGACGAGTAGAAGATTTTTCAGAGGTTTTGTTTTAACAACTTTGAAAAAAAATAGGAAAAAAAAATCATACTTTTTCTGTACATCTTCCTTTCATGGGTGAAACGCAGAGAAGGACTAATTATCTTCTGTTCTCAACTTAATAATTTTTCCCAAATCCCTAATTATCTCATTCCCATCCAAGGATACCATGCATTTTCAGTCAGGCTGTCAAACCTAACAATCAGAAATGAACACCCTCCCCAACAAATCCATCCTGATTTGGCTTAACTTGAAACAGTTATTGAAACAAACGGGCACACAGACCTAGATCTGCAGAGACTGCTGAATGGGACACATTAATTTCAAGTTGCATTTAGAGGAGTAAAGACTTTACAGTACTAAGCATTAAGTAAGTGTTGTTTTCTGCTCTACCTTGGACACCCCTGATATGATAATGGTGCTTTTCTTTCTAGGAGACTTCAGCTTCTGCTTTGCAGATTCACTTAACTGCCGAATGGCTGCTTCTGCAACAGGATCAGTGCCATTCAGGACCAGCAGTTCTGAAAAGAAAGCATTATTTCAGAAGGAGAAAAGAAAAATGGGATAAAACAGAAAAGGCAGAGTTTGTTCTTGACTTAAAATTCAAAGAAAATGGCAAAGATGGTACAAACACCAGGCAATACAAAACATCTTCCAACTCACTTCCCAGCTATTGGGTCTTGTCTTTCCCCTCTGATACCCATTCTTTCAGAAGAGGTACCTAAGTTGCACTTACAAAGCCTTGCTCTGAGCACACAGCAGGTTTTGGAAGCCTAGACAAAACATACGACTATTTCCAATTATTTTATAGTCACCACTACACTATGGTGTGGGTATATATATGTATATACACACACACACTGTATATACTATATATAAAAACCCCTATATAGTTATATATATAACTACACATATATATATATATAACTATATATATAACCCAGAAGTGGTGGATAGGTAGAGCACTAGGTATCACAATCATGAAGAGCCATAGTTTCAACACTGTACAAAACTGCACAGCATGTGCTACTACTTCTTCGGGTAGCTATTTTGCTCTTTTTTCCAGACATCCTTGCTTAGCATTTCCAGATTTGCTATGGCACTATGACAGGATGGGGAATGCAAAGTAGCAGTCACTCTGCTCTTTATCAGCTGTCTCCGAAGCCTGTAAAGTGCACCCCATTCTCCCCTCCAAACATTGCACAGGAATACAAAATTGTTTGTAGTACATACAAAACTGTTGATTATACTAAAGAGCATTCTCTTTAGTGACAAACACAAGTTTATTTTTAAGCATGGCCATTTCTGGCATCTACTATGCAAGTACTTCGGGCACAGCAAATACACACTAATCAAACTCGTCAATCTTAGGAACAAACAAGGCTAAGAAAGTTAACGTGACAAAAATCCCCATGCTGTCTGAGGTGGGCTTTTAACAACAAAAGAACAGAGGCAGCAATGGAACCAATGTTCATTAAACAGAGCAGTGTCTTCTGTTATTAATGCAATAAAAGATGAGGCCTGAATAATTATGCTGCACCAAGTATCTTGGATACTTTTGGAACTTAAAAGTATGTGTGCACAAGGGGTATGCATACCCACACACGTCTGCACACTCATTAAAAACCTCTACTTCCACTGCAAAGCCGCCAGGAACAGCTGAGAGCATCCAGGACAGCATCACTGGCATTTGCTAGTTCTTACTGTTGTCATCACTTAGAACTATGGCACGGCCACAGCATCTTTTCCATAGTGCTTGTTGCTATTTTGGCATGATGCCTGTAATAACTATTACTTAAGTTACTGTCATACCCAATGCTCCTTTGTATTTTTTCATTTGGCTTAAACCTGTTCTAATGAGTAATTCTTCCTGCTATGTTGTATAAACATTTCACAGAAATTCCCCTGCACTCCCATAAATCCACTGTTCATATCAATGTGCTCGAAGTTGTCTTTGGATGAGTTTTCCAGTAAGAGCTTTGTATCTTTAGTATCATAAACAGTTATGAGACTCAATTTAGAAGTCTAGCACTACCTTAACATTTCCCAAACTGGCTTAGTAATACCATGCTGCTTCATGATATCGAGTACCTCTTAGTCTAGAAGTAGGGAAAGATTCAAGTGCTATTACAGCTATTCATAGTTACTGGTTTGTGCTCTTCCACAGATTTCTGCCTTTTGGCCAATGCATTTCTATCTCTCAGCAAGCCTTCTGACTGCACCAGGAGCAGTCAAGATCATCTCCAGATTGTCGCATTTCCACTCAAATCTGCACAAAGGGAACTGAAACCCACACCATGTGCTGTTTGCAGCTAGACTGGGTCACATCTGTCATTACTGTTGCCTACAGAGCTACAGAAAGATCAAATGGTAACCACACACAGGACTGAAAAATATGCTGAAGATTCAGAAGCTGAAGCTTGAAAAGGTGAAATACCCTGGAGTCAAAATCAGATTTAGTATAGTCAAAGTGAATTTATAATTAAAGTTACTATCAATGCCACCTGACGCTCTGGCGGCTCTTCAGCAGTATGCCAGGTGACTTAGGAAGGTGGACCAACAGGCACAGCAAGGTTGTCTATTTGCATTAGCACAAAAACACCCAGTGGCAGGGCTAGGAAGAGAATTCAGTCTTCCTTACATCGGTCCAGCCTCATGCCTTCTTTTCAGACAGAGGGGACTTCACAATGGCCTTAGAATTAAGTGTCACAGGGTTTTAATTTTGGGCAGTGTCCCTCACGCCTTTATAAAGGAGGAATCTGTCATTCAAAAGAAAAGACAGCCTGGCTTTTCTGCAGTCACCTCCCCCCTCCAAACCACAGCTCACTGTTATTTATTCAAAATTAGTAATTAAAATCACTGATTAAAAACAGACTTCTACTGCAAGACTGCTATATCCCTAACCACAGTACTTGCTAACATAAACATCTCAGTGCCTGTTGCAAGGCAGTAGCCATATGGGTTTGCTGTTATTTTAACAAGATTACATTAATCCCATGTGCAGCAGAGACACACATATTCTTTATCACACATCACATTAGCAGCTTTGAACATTTCTATTACCTGTATCTGAAGACGATAAAGTTTTGCTGACTGGAGCACCATGAGAATGGATAGCTTGAATAGAGAAATCCTTTTCAATCACCTTTACTTTAACTGGAGTTTTCGCAGGAGAATCTGAGGACCAAGGTTTTTTATTATTTAAACTATTCAAGACATTTATTATGAAATCAGTAAGAATTTATTATACCTATAATGTTAAAACCTGCTCAAATCATAAGCATTTGAGAAAGTTGTTTAATACAAATTCTCAGTGCATGCTTTATGGTAACCTGATTCCAAAAGACCTGTGAAGTGTGAATTTATTGGTTTTAAACATTCTACTGTAAGATGCCAGACAACACCCACTTAAGTAAAAGATCACCTTTAATAGCTTTAAAGAATGTAGCTCTTTGTGAGACTTCACATAAAGACTGTTTAGAGGTTTTGCTTTCGTGTTTATCCCAAGAAGAATCGGACAATCTACTCCTGAAAGTCCTACTGAAAAAAACTACTTCGTCACAACATGATATCGATCTTCATTAGAGATTATAGTACAGATCACAGTTAGAAGGCACAGGATGGTCTGCCAGCAGTAAACACTCCAAGAGCCTGATACTTTTGTCATGCGGAAAACCATCCACCAAAACCAAGTTCTTCTGCATTATCACTTTGCCGTGAGGCTTTACAGTGTATATTAAAAGGAACATTAACCACTCCTCTTGTAAAGACAAGGTTTCTTGAAAATTAAAAACTCTGATTCTGAAGAATACAAATAATGTCCCCCCTCCAACATATCAGAGAAGTCTGGACAACAATGCCTTTCCTTACATCCCACCCCTGCAACTTCTCCTGGTCGCCACAGATAACCCCAAGAGAACACAGGAAGAAGTGGACTTCCTTACCTGTGCTCAATGGAGATGATCTCCCTTCTAAACGAGGTTTGGTTTTCACAGCAGTTACAGTAGTGACAACAGTCCCACAGGGCATCACAGTGCGATCCTTTTCTATCTTAGTGGCCAGCACTGGAGAAGAGACTTGCCATGTCTTTAATTCATGGGGTTCTATAAAAGAGAACTAGGAAGACAAAAAATGTTGCCTTAGAACAGTCAAGCAAGGACACTAATATTTCTAGCTAGTACTCCTTTAACATTTTTGCTAATGTTCAAGAGCCAAACAACTAATTCTTTTGATAGACACAAACACCATGCAATCTGAATATGCTGCTCTAACTCGCCCACAAATTACACTGTGCTGTGAGCGACAGTCCAAAGCAGAAGACGAGCATTTGCAGGTACTTCCCAAAGCACAAGATCCACTGTAAAACCATCCAAACGCAGTAGTACCTCTGCACTAATGGATCCCAGCCGGGGCCCTGGCTCTGGGCTGCTCTCACCGGCCCTGCTGTTCAGTGCAAAGCTTTGCTGGCCAGAAGGTTGTTTCCTGAACAAGTCTAGAGGTACAGTCACCTTTGTGGATAAAGGACCTTGAAGAAATAAAATTTACAAAATCAGCGTATATCCATGCTATCAGTATGTTTAAGGGTGAGAAGATGGGAAAGGAGGTGGAAGAACACAGGCAGCTAATTGCAAGAATGGGTCCTATACCATGGGGCAGAAACGTGGGAGTTTTCACAGCTTTCTTTCTATTTTATGACTATTCCTCAGCCTGGCCTAATACTGCACAACAGGAAAGAATGGAGACATGAAATATTATTTATTTGCCACTATTTCTGGCCATTATTTTTCCCTGTATACACAGAACGTTTAAAGGAAAAGAAAACATTTAGAAATATTACTATTAGATCCTTGAACAATCTCTGTAACCGGTTACCTGCATCTTTCATTTCAGAAAATGCTCTGGATTCCTGGTAAACTGGTGCATCATTAAGAATAGCCTCTCTTAATTTGAACTTTAATGCAAGTTCAGCCATTCTCTTGTTCTTCCCCCTACTTTATTAGTACTAGACTGCAACAAACCATTACCCAAAGTGCTGCACAATTTCAGAGATGAAATCCCAGTTTTCTGCAAAATTCAAAGACAAGTAGAGATCTATACTATATTCACACTACTTGGCTCTCTCCTCATAAATATGATGCTACTTTTGCGTTTTCTATTCAAATTTTTGGAAAAGAACAGCTAAGATGTTATGGGGGGAGGGGGAGGAAGACAATTCTCCATACAATCAGTTGGGACCTTTTTCTTCAGGAAACCAGGCTAGTAGTTACACTCTCAATAGGATGTGGAACATTACTGGTATTGTTTGAAAGACCCATTACTGAAGATGCTTAAGTACAGGCAAGACTAAACATTATGCAAGAAACAATATACATTTGCTGACTATATATAGAACCCATTTTTTTGTTAAAAATCAAAAACCAGCATCCATATCAGAAATTTTTTTTAAACATTTGCTTATATTTGACTTCCCAATCCCTCCAATAATCGCAGGTCATACGCAAAGTATTGCACAACTTTGTATATAAAAATTATTAAACATAAAAATAAATACAGTAAACCAAACAAAAAAATCAAACACAGTCCACTTGGCTATATTACTTACTAGCCAAGGCTTAGATAATATTAATATATTATTATTACCTAATAAATTACTGGCCCAGCCTTCGTCCACTATCACAAGACACCATGAGTAAAAGCACATATTTTTTAATCACTGGGTATGAAAAGCTTTGGCCCATACCTTGTAACTCTTTCCTGAACTAAGCTGAACATACCTGATAGTACTAAACCACAGAGAAATAGCTGAGTGTCAAGAACCTGAAATCTGACATAAGAAGGAAAAAGCAAATGGATCCAAGAGGTGAAATACAGTTACTATTTCTAGCTCCAGCAAAAAAAAAAAAAAAAAATCAGCAAAATAACATGCAGCATATATGAGAACAATTTATGATGTGTCATCACTTCAATAAAGCCCAAGTAATGAAGTACTTGCAGCAAGTTTACAAAGCTCATGAAAACACCTCAACGTGCTCTCTGGTCTCAGCACCCATCTACCTCTCACCCCCACCAGGAAGGTAACACTTCTCCAAATAAACCAAATGCAATAGTTCAGTGAAGGGGTTTCCTTGCCACTGAAGGCTAAATGCAAACTGCAACAACAGAATTAAGTAGTAAAAATGTTTCAGCCCCCATGTTTTACCTTTAATTCAATATAATCAGAATTAGTGTGTTTTATACCTGGTAACTGCTAGGCAGCCTCTGGGGCTTGAAAAGGAAGGATTTAGGATTAACACTCATGATTCCCCTTCAGCCACAGAAAGACCTGGAAAGCTGAAGTTGAAACCAACACTGCTCACAGTGGATCCATTTAATGTTTAGAAGGCTGAAAAATTAGGATATGAGCATACGGAAGACTCAGTATGCCTACAGTCTAAAATGAAACAAGGTTTCTATGTAACCTTAACTCAGAGGAGAACAGAGATGTTCTCTCTTCTGTCCATGACTACAGGTGGAAGTAATGGGGTATATGGGCAGCACTTAACCCAGGTCAGTGTTGTCCAAGAACTCCATGGTTTTCCATGGATTTCCACTCTGGGACCTACATTTGAAGACAGGCTTACAGAGTTTAAAGACATAAACTTACATTATAAATTTTCCCCAAGCTGCCTGTTTCATACAAGTTTGGCTGGCTATTTTTAGCTGATCTCTCTTCCACAGCTGTTCTTTCCCCCTCCAGCTGCCTAGAGCCACGCTTGAGGCATACCTGATTTCACTACCAGGACAAGCTAGCAGCAGACATCTACGCTTTAATGCAGGTTCAGAAATCTGACAGCTTCTTGTTTGGCTGTACAGCTGGGTAGAACTAAAAGAGGACTTATGTCAACATTTAGCAATGCTCACAAGCTGAACATGCAAAAAATTTCAGTTTTAATACTTACTATCCAGTTTTCCATCTTCTACTATTTGCAGCTGCAATGCTTTTGATTTGGCACTTAGTTCACTGTAAAGTAAATGAAACTAATGTTAGGTCTTTGCAAGCGAGCGGATTTTCCTTTCCACGTAGGTTTTCCCCTTTCCCATTCTGGTTGCCAATACCCTAACTTTTCTTGGCCCACACGAAGCCAGGCAGCGCTAAACCTGCGTGCATCGTATCTTTCTGACCTCAGGTAAGACTGACTAAAGGGATCACAGTCAGAAAACCATGGCCAAAGGAAACTTTGATTTCCTAAGGTTTCAGAGGCTTTTCACCTCCCCAGTAGGTGACAAACACTGCCCTTCAAGCTGATATTGGTCCTTAGTCTGACTGCTACACCACAACAGTAAGAGGCTAGTTTTTCCTGGCAGGATCAAATTTGTAAGACAAGATGCTGGAACAGGT
Organism: Falco punctatus; assembly: GCF_963210335.1. Lineage (NCBI taxonomy): Eukaryota > Metazoa > Chordata > Aves > Falconiformes > Falconidae > Falco > Falco punctatus. The sequence goes on from NC_137581.1 coordinate 79,395,158, forward strand.
CCAATCAACAACCCATTCAAAGCTGTGCGGTATTGTGTGAAAGTAGGAAAGTGTCCTGCAAAAGCAGGATAGATGCAAGTAAATAGAAGTAGTTACAGCCTTATGTGAGAAGAGTCAGTATTACTTTTTCAAAATAAGACTCAAGGATGTTGCAAGATAACAAGAGCTAGTTTCTGTGTGACAGAACTGATGTGAACTATTAGCAGAATTACTGGCATATGTGGTACTTTGTAAGATGGACTACACAATAGATACAGACCCTCTCCTCTAATTGAGACAGTGAAGCAAACTGGGTACCTACTGATGAACCTTTGAGTAAAATTTGATTTTATAACCTTCTCAGTCGGTGTACTGCCAAAAAAGCTTAAGGGCACGCACATAGGTATTTTATTTTCTTACGTCTCCATTTCAGGATGGTGTGATCTTGGTTGCAGGCACCCCACTGCCATTAGATGCTGTGGGACACCATCTATGTAGCAGGTTGTAAGCTTTTCTTTGCCACTACCATCCTCTCCCGTACCTCCAAAACTTGAAAGGAAGCACCTTGATGATACTATTGCTGCTCTTCCCATGAAGCTAAAGCAGAGCCTGACACAGTGGTCGGTACACTGGTGATCAGACTGGTGCGTATTCTCATTTTTGGAGAAAGAAAAGGATGGGGGGTGGGGGGTGGCATGGGGATGAACTTGAAAGAAGGTTTGCAGCCAAATCTTGATCATTTTTCTGTAAAAGTCCCCCAGCTTACCTCATGCACTTCCGAAAAGCAGTGCGGAAAACCTAGCATTATCCCTAGTGTCAAGGCCAAATTCCAGTCAACTTAATCACATCCTGCCTGCCCTCTCTCTGCACTTTCAGTTGGAAAGGGTATTATTCTTACAAACTTCCTGTCTGAAACTGCTGGGAACGGGTCTGCTCTGCAACACCAAGCACGGATGCTGTTCTACCAACAGATGGCTGAAGTGATTCACAGCCCCAGTGGCTGAAGCACTTTAGAGATACTCCAGAATAGAAAGCTGCTACAGAAAGGCATTTTTTCCCCATTCTCACTGTGGAGAAGAAATTGCATCATGTTAATCCTTAAGTCTTGATGGTGATGCAGCACACTGTTACAGAAAAACGTTGTCTGAGCTGTGGCTTTCCACAAAAGCTGTAGGTCCTCGTAACTAAAATCAGACCTTATAAGTCGTTGGACTGTGCATGTCTGTAGGAAGAGAGCTTTCTAGCTGGTTTTCCACTTGACAGCAGGATAAGAACCAGGTGCACATACCTCCCTCAGACAATATAAAAAGGTAAGGCCTTTCGGTGGTGTTCCAATTTTTTCTTTGCTGACTATAGTGATTTCTAATTATTTCCACCCACTGCAGACATGCAGAGAGGTCTGGTGTTCTCCAAGTCCTGTACAACTTGTGATGACCGATCCTGGTGTCTTCCTTTAAATCAAGCAGCCCCTGTCACTTTTCCCCTCAGCTCTTCTGTTTCTGCAGTGCACGCTCCACAACACTGACAGGCGCAGTCCAGCAGACTGCACTGAGGAGGCAGAAAAAGGTCTGTGCACTCCACAGACAGACCTCCTTCAAGTTGAGAAGAAGCACACAGAATTGTACACCACTCTTTGAGGAAGAAAGCACTCGGCACAGACAGGCAAAGGTCCAAATACAAGCTCAGTTCCTTGTAAGCTAAGGAACGGATACAGTAGATGTCAGGCTGTGACTAGACAGTGAAGAAAAATGTCACAGGAAAATAAGCAGCATTACTCTCTGAAATATAAGAAATGTAACCAAGAGGAGAGAGGAAAGCTACAGAAAGAATCAGAGAGACTCACTCCACTGTGTGTGAAATGCCTCACACATTAATATCCTGATAGAAAAAAAACACACCCAAGCAGTATCCACAGTAGGTTGTATGGCAGCATCTCCACCCCATTCCCCTGGGAAGCTGCCTGCCTGTGTGTGTGTGTTTAAAGCCACTAGAGAAACATCCCTCTGGTCCACCCTGCCACCAGTGATTCCCCCTTCTTCAACTCATACAATACAGAAGCTAGCAGATATTTCTGCTCTGCTGCTAGAAAGTGGAAATTAAAATAGTTTTAGAACTGCTCACTTTTGACCTTATACACAGAAGCTGTGTGAATCACTGAATACCGTGCAGGCTGCCCAAAAGTCCCACTTGGCTCTACAGAAAAAAAATCTACAGTTAGTTTTACGCTTCCTTTTTAATCACAGCCACCATTCTTTTAGATGGTCAAATTTTTTGCACATTCACATTTGCCACTCAGGGAAGGGAATGGAGAGACATCAGATTTCCTCAAATGCAGTGCTCAAGGTAAAGTGACTTCAAAACCTTGCCAGTGCTTTTTTCTGGCACTGTATGAAAGCACAGGGTGATTTATTATGCCTGTTACTGCTGTCATTTACTAGAACCAGATACCTACCAGCAAAGACCTACAGACCTATTTGATTTCATATGCATGCAGAAGGTAATTAGATATCCTGAGGTCCCTACCAGCTCCAGATTTCTCTAAGGCCACCTGACTGGCTGTATTTCAAAATGCCATTCTTCTTTGAAAAACCTCACATAGTTTAAGTAAAAAAAGATGCTTTACTATAAAAGTATTCTCAGTACATAAGTTACTTACAAGATAAACTCTTCCTTCCAAAAGGGATTTGCAGCATTTTTGGCTACAGAGCTGGAAAACTTCTGCATAGGGTCATTCAACTGAACTATACATGCAAGGTTTGTGCTGCCTGTAAGGGCAAGAAAATAATATCCAGTTATTAATGTTCCATCACCAAGAGGCGCACTTACTAAAAAGAAAGTGAAGAACTCCCTTTCTTAACATACTGTGCTTTGCAACAGACTACTGCAAACACTTTCTCACCTGCCACAAAATAAATTTCTTCCCTCAGTTTGTATACCGTCTACATTAATGGCAATGGTCAAGATTGCATCATTGTCTTATGCACTGTTGTTCTACATAGTGTGAAACATGATAACCCGACTTGAATTCTGGCACGAAGTAAAAAAGTACAGGCATAAAAGAATCAAAAAGGATGGGGAGACAGAATGAACAGCAAAGAGCCGGCAGTGTGGGTGTGTGGTGGAGAGGGAGTAAAGTTGCTTTCAGCTGCTTTAAAAAACCCAGAAATTTTCAAAATTCCTACTGGCCACAGTCACAGTGGTTTCTTTGGACATCAAAGCAAGCTTTTTCTGCTAGCCAGTGAATGTTGACAGTGGTGTTAATTAACAATGGCTTTATGGACTGCGGTTTTTAACAAGTTCATGGCATTTTAGAGTACTGGTGCAGAATTATCTCTACCTTGATCTTGGAATTTGATAGCACAGCAAATTGGCATATTAGAGCAGTTATATTGCTGCTCCAAGGGGAAATAGTTTGCACACCGTGTTCCCCTTAAAACAATTTCTTTTGTACAACTTTCACAGCATAAGAAACCATTTCAGTCCCAGCAATTGAAAACGTCAAGGAAAGTAGCAAAAAGCTCAGTATCGACTGTGTTAAAAGCAAACAAAAGATATGCTGTCTCCAGTTCTCCAGAAGAATCTAGGCTTATATTTACTATCATCAAGTCTCAGTTGTCCTCTAGTGGTGCATCAGGGCTGGATGAGGCACAGAAGCAGCTTGGGCCTGGCAAGGTTATTAGAGGAGATAAAGCACTGTGTATTTGGGATCCAAGCTAACCCTGGAGTAAGTAGTTTAGCTGCTTTCACAGTGAGCTGAGCCTGAGTTAATGAACCTGGGGTGTTTTTTTGTTAACCCAGCCATATGTCACTGCAGCCTGCTCTGGCTGCCAGCAGCGCTCAGCAGCCTGGGGCAGAAACGCCTGTATAGCTCTGCCTGAAATTACACTGGAGTCACTGACCAACTGATACTGAACAGGGTATTTCAGCATTTCTGCCCCACACACCCTGCTGTATACAGCTAACAATTTTTTCCTTAACAGCAGAAATCACTTTTGCCCTAGATGATACACTGTGGACTGTATAGTACTAAATCTAGGATAATCTTTGTTACATACACAAACTAAGGAGATAAAAATGTGCATCATCTATAAGCAGAGACCAGTTCTGCTACTGGTTACTCGCCAGCTGAACTAACATATCTATGGGAAAGCCACAAGCTCCTATAAACCATGTCAGCATCCATGGTTTATAGGATGATAATGATCAAGACACATACAACTGCCTCTTCCCAACCCTCAATGCATCTATGCAGGTTAGTCTCAGAGTTGCAACAGGATAATTAATTATTGCGGCAAGACAAGGCCAGGAAAAGGGAAGGGAGTAATAATTAAAAGGCAGCAAGCCATGTCCATCTTCCCAGCTACACAGTATTTCCACTGGATTTCAAGTGTAACACCTAAACCCCACTATGAAGCTTTATTTCTCATACGTAGTTCCAAAGCGTTCACACTACCAGAGTTGCTAGGGAACCACCAAAATCTCTCCATCTCCTTTTAAAACATCAAACAGTGATTTTGCCTCCCAATATCTGGGTTCCCAGAGTACAGCACATTAATTGTCCCCTCTTGCTCTCATTTTCAGGGAGGGGTCAGAGATGTCCCATAAGATGAACCTTCTGTTGTATGCACGTAAAGGTATCTCATGACTTTTAAATGCAGCCCAAATGATTTGCTGTTTTGAAAAGTTTAGTTTGCACTACAAAATTGTAGAGTAGTAACGAATTCTGAATGACTTTTCCTGCAAATTATAGTTTCCAGCACAGCTTTATTTATATAGGACATTTCACTGCGAAGAGTTTCAGAACTGCTTTAAAAATAATCTGTTTTTTTAAAAAAACAGTCTGCAGAAAGCTTTAGGGAAATCACTTCCAATCAGAATGACCAAAGCAGCATTATGCAAGAGTCTAGGGCAGAAACATATTATATCTAACTGAAAAAATGAATACAGTAAGTAGGATATATTTATCCAAAACCAGTGCCTTGCCCAATTTAGCAGCCACAAGCTTCCATTGAAAAGACTGTTACAGAATTGTTAGGGACCATAAATAACAGAGCCTCAGATTTGTATTACTGCTGACGAAATCTGCAATACGCTTGCTCATGCCTCAATCAGTGATGGAGGCGTGCTTGCACTTGAAGAAGTCTGAATACTTGCGAGACAGGCTTGGTGCTTCTTTCAAAAGAACAACACTGCAACTTCACTAGGCAGTGACCTCCTTTTTGGCTTCACTCTCCACTTGCAAGAGATACTCCCTCCCCTACCCACAGACGTACTTTATTAAGGGGAAAAAATGCCTGACAACAAAACACTACCTTTGAGGAGAGTTTACGATAAATCAGCAAATTACTCAAAAGTAAGAAAAGCAGCTGTAACAATAAGGTAATATCGAACCAAACCCATGTCATCACTAACAGTTAATGGAGAGCTGGATTTCAGCCCTTCATCTTGGGTACACCCAAAGTGGTAACTTCTAGAAATTGAAGCTAAAATCTAGAAAATAACCAAGCAACTTTATAAATATGGTCATTTCAACTTCTTGTCAACAATGATGGATTTGTTTACAAGAAGATCAAGATGTCTAAATGCTCAAATAAACCAACACATACACAGTTTTGTACAAGCATGACTAAGCCTGTTTCTCTGAGTACAGCAATTTCTTACATCTTCTTTTGAGAGAAGGTTGTAACCCAAAGCTTCCAAATTATTTCAGCCACAAGGGGAAAAAAACCCAACCCAACCCAACCTGAAAATGAGCAGCATTGCACGGGCTGTATTACCTGCAGCACTGTGATCAGTTAGGTTTACCGCGATGTTTTTCACCAGCAGTTTGAGTTCATGAGCCCTTGGAGGTTTAGGCGGACTAGTGCCCTGAGGGAGAAGGCTTATGTTGTGTACATTCTGTGAAAAGCAAGCAAAACAAGAGGGATCACACATATGCAAATACAAAGTACTTTTAGTTTCTGTCACGTTGATACAGGGAAGCAGACATGCCATGGGGTGTAACATCAACAGGTAGCCACATGGGAGTTACGACCACAAAGGATTCACTGCCAAAGGCTACGTTGTTTCAAAGAATGCATTCCACTTGTTTCCAATCACTGAATGGTGTTAACTTATTTATTTGTGAGTCATGAACATATAATTAAAACACTAAGCAGAAGGACACTTTTGTCAAAAGACTTAGGTAGGATTAAGACTTACCTGAACCTCCTTTATATCTGTAGGCCTTGTACTCAACACTACAGATGGAGAAACTGAGCTAAAGAGGTTCTTCAAAACATCTCTGAGCATTTCAGATATTGCACACGTCCCTGCTGCCTGTCCCTAAGAGGAAACAAACAATCACGTTTCTCTAAACTCAGAAGAAAGAAGTTAAGGCAAAACTTAATTTGGTATATTGAAACCACCAAAGCTGTCAACCATTTACTTTTTCAGACACAGACATCATTGATGTTGCCAACAAAATGTTACAAGAGATCATGCAAATAATTACTTAAATTCTTATATTATGCATTAAATGAAAACTAGAAATATACACTGAAAAAGCCACATGCTCTTCTGAGAGTTAGGAAGGCACAGCTATTAGCCACAAAACCAAAAGTTTCATTAACAGTTTATATCTTGTGATGGTGTTTTAAAGTTTTTGTATTGCTTTGCACTCTGAGAGCAGATCAGGTCATCAGATAAGCAGATCGGCACTGTTCCACTGATTTAATGGGAGTTATGCCAGCTTGCAACAGCTGAGAAGAAGCTAATCCTGTGCCACGCTAAAAAAAAAAAAAAAATACACTATAGCATCCCTTGGAAGTATTCAACCTTGCTGCAAAGTGCACTGTATGGACAGATACCAGTCATGCTGCTCTGGGGGGACTGACCTGTACGTTTGTCCATTCAGAAATCTCATGGCAGTCTGTGCTTAGCACCACTATCTCTGAAGGATCAGAACAGACCAGATTTTGCTTAGACACACAGCTTCACACAATTAACTGTAAGGTGTATGAAGATGGTGACCCACCCCTGCCCTCCCTGTGCTCCTGGAGAAGCCTGCTTCCCATGTCATGCTCCTCGGAAAGTCTCTTTGCTCAGTTACCTACAGGGAATGGATTTTTAAATTAAGCCATCACAGAAAGGGCAGTCTGATACCCAACTGCTCTGAAGATAGCGCAGGAGAAATCTCAGTGAGGTTTCTTTTCTAAAGACAAGACTGAAGAAGGAGACTAAGACCTGACCTAAGCAACAGAAGACCTATCCATCTTTTCTCACCTGATACCTCACCTGAGAGACTTCACTATTACAGAGCAAGGCTTTAAAGGAAAGGGAACTGATTGACAGATGCAGATACAGAACAGCTGGAGAATGAAATAATCACACAAAGCAGAAAAAAGGTACCCTTCCGCATGCCGCTGTCTGACGGGAGCTTGCCTATAACCAGCATGCCATGGCCAGCAAACAGGCCCTGCTGCAAAGACAAGGTACACTGGTGACAAGGACACCTGAGTTGCACAGCAGGGAGATCCCGCAGGGGACTGAAGGCCTAATCCAAGCAGGCGGCTTTGATAATACTACGGCTGTGCACCATCAGCTTTCAGTGCCACCTGACACACGCTGCTGCAGCCACACAGCACAACGAAGCTGCGAGGCAGTAACAGCTGAAGTCTCAAACAACAGCATCTCTGCCACCAGGGCAGAGCACAGGCTTTGCTCTGCCACTCTGGACACCCTGCACCACACTCCCCCGTTGCAGACAGCTCTCGGCAGGAGAGGCAATCTGTCATTTCTAAAGCCTCCAGTCCTTTCTCAGGTGTAGAATGATAGCACAATGACTTCTGCGCTCCTAAAGGTATGCTTGCAGCTTGCACAACAGGTCAAACAGACTTGGAATAACAGCCCCTTCCCAATTACCCAAGTGTTACAGAAACGTTCAGGGTGTTTGATAAAAATCCCAGGAATGCTGTATACAGAAATCCTGTTTCACTGCCTTCTTACCCAAGTGCCCTTTGATGACAGGTCGCTACAGTTCAAAACATGCAACAGCATCGACCAGTTCCACAGAAACTCTTTTATTCACACTGTGCTCCCTCGAACAACCACCAAGGAAAGAGACAGTGACAGATTTCTACAACTTGCAGATAATACTCTTTTACTTTTAAAGTCTAAAGCTATCTAAAGCCTCAGTATCAGAAATTTCATTACTTAATGTTGTTTAAATAAGCAAATAAATCATGGTTAGTTTTCACTGTTTTGGAGGTAATTTCTCTCCCCTGTCCTTACCTAAACACTGTTTGATGAAAAATATTGTCAAATTCTAAAATCCCAGCTGCCTCTCGCTTGGACATCAACACAATCTGACATTTGCTATTCATGGTAACAACAGCAACAATAGTCAAGTCATTTGACTTATACTCATCGGTATTTTCTGATGTTTCCATAGTTATTTGGAAAGCGCTTTCGTTAAAGAGCCTCCTGTCAGCCCAACCTCATTTTTAGCCATCCTTACTTGGAAAGTAATGTTCCATCACAACACCCTCTACAAGGAAAGCCATAATGGCTTAACTGCCACTCAAAAAGGCTTAAACCAACGCATTTTACATGGGCTAGGGGAGTACTGCCAGCTACCGTGGCCAGCTTGGGGCACACCAGCACATGAAGTCACCGCATCCAAGCCCTGCCAGTCAGCCAGGTTGTCAAACACAACTCAGGTTCACCCAGCTGTGATCAGCAGAAAACAGGTTATTATTGACTGATGACAAAACCACTGTGTCAACAATCACAATCAAGTAAGGGTATTTATTTGTATGCACAATACTGATTCCAAAAGAGGAAAAAACAAAACACAAAAGCTGACATTTAAGTTGAGAAGCTGAAGCAATTTCCGAGGTGTAGGCTGCTCACAGGTTTTAGGTCTTTGTTTATTGCCTCCCCCCTTCCCTAAGTGCCAACAGAAACTTTGAAGTCAACATAAAGCCCTTAACTACTAAAAACTTAACTGGCTCATTTTAAGAATGTGGGCAAACCACAACAAGTTGCAACTCCTTTGCAGCTGTGGACTCAGGCATCTCTCAAAAAGCAGGTTGTGAAGTACCAGAGTCATCTGCATTTGTCAGTAAGTACTTAATGACTGTTCAATATGTGGATAATCAGCATACCATCCCAACACATGAAGGTCATTCACACTGCTATGCATGCACAGTATTAAAACTATATTAAAACACACTTCAAAAGACTCATCTGTCTTTAGTTAGGAGTTTAACATGTTTGTGTACAAAAACCGTGGTAATAAATTATTACATCTGGTACGCTCAGTACCGGTGCTTAGGAGCAGGTCTACCATACAATAAACCTACTTTTTAACGAGGCCTGCACTCAGAAAACCAGCTTCACATAATACAAGCAAGTCTTCACCCACTGTTGTAAGAAACGCTTAAGTAACCACATCTGTGCCAAAAAAAAATATATCGTGAAGAGCCAAAGGCAGAAGACCGTCTGAGTCATGAGGAAACTCGCTTAGGGGATGTCCCAGTAAAAAAACCCCGATGAATCAGTGTTTATATACTGAGATAAAGTGCAATTCCAAAAGCATCAAGATACTTTTAGATCATCCATTGTTTCTTTAAGTAATTGTATTTTTTCATAGCTGTTTCTGAACTATTGTTGCCAGATTTCAAAACCGATTTAAGTTAAGGAAGGGGCAACTTTGTAATTACTTTGATAGGAATACCATTACAATTGTTTTTTTTTTAAATTATTTTAGAAGCACTCTGAGAGAAGGTATTTAGGAACAGACATTTTTCACATATTTGAATTGGGATTAAAAATGTTTGCAAAGTCACTTGTCTGTCAGATTCAGATTTGATTTATCTTTAATGCTTCAGTAACCTTGAGAAATGTTCCTACATTTCAGAGATGTAGGGTTTTGATGGATGAGCCATGGTAGATTTCACCGAGGCAGCTTGACAGCACTGTTGACATGTAACTGCCCATGCTTCTACCAAAGGCAGCTGACAGAAAGGAACAGGCATTTTTGCTTCAGCTCTTCCAGCTTCACCCGATACCTTTGCTCTAGGCACTTCTACTGCTAAGCGAAAGCATTACACTGGGTTTACCAAAAGGACACAGACCAGTCTTCTCTACCATCACAACAAGTAAATCTTACTGACCTCCTGCACTATTGGCTGGATTTCAAAGTTTATTTCATCAGCATTAATGAGGAACCACTCAACTTTGACATCTTCCCCTTTGTCTTTCATGTAGAGCTGAAGCTGTGGATAGGAAAGCAGTTATTAGAGAGCATTCTGGTGTCCTGTAAAGAAATTGTAGGTCAAGCTCCATACTAAGGCCCACCAAAGGAAGAATGATACCAGTTTCTGAGTAAGTAAATTCAAAGTGACGGTCTAAGGGGGCAGAAGTTACTTAACCGTTGAGAGTGCATGCCAGTCAAACAAGCGAATTGTCGTTCCATACACAAGCAGCGTACCCAACGTGTTACTTATGCACAGTCTCCTAAAGAGGTGGCTTAATTTATGAATTTATCATTTGTTCCAGAGGGAAACTGTAATATTATGGAATGTTTTGCTGGAGTTAAGCTGAGCTTGTATGCATTTTGCAAACAGGAGGTTCAGCTTAGCTGTGAGATGAGACATAACAAAAGAAAAAAGAGAGAGAACAACACTTAACACTTTACCTGCAAGTGAAGTGGAGACAGTTTCACACTGTACGACTGACCTTCCGCAGCTGCAGGTGAAGTATGTGAGACAGTGACAACAAATTTAACGGAATCTCCCACAACGTTGCAAGAAACCACCTAAAGAAATGAAAGGGGTGGCAGGAGACAAAGGAAGGGGAAAAAAAATTAGTCTTCAGATGATGACTTGGTAAATGCAAGAAAGGAACTAGAAAAGGAAGGACTTCAAGCTACCAGAACTAAGCTAAATTCCAGAGGTTGGAGATTTCTAAGCAATTTCATTAACATCCCAATGTCCTTCTGTACATTCACTTCTAAAAACTGTAGTTCAAGTGTTCACTTCTGGACACAGAATTTAATACCTGGAAGTGCTGGTATTTTCCAAAATTTGTATTGTTATCCAATACAAAAGTAACTCCTCATCTGACAAAAGACTCATTTGTGCTTCACATATCTATATATTAAAAGCTCAAAGATCGCACTTTTGCATAAGGGACACAAAATACCTGCTCCAAACTAAGTAGCCTACCATGGCTTTACCAAACAATATTTGGTTTAGTGATATTCTAAAAACGTGGAACTTTGATATAACCCTGCTGCTGCACAAGAGGATTTTGTCTGAGTAATTCCTGTTCCAGTGGGGTGGAAAGGGGCAGGAGCCTTTAAAAGTTTATTCAAGTCTTTGACCAGACCAAGAAAGGCCCTGAAACTTGGTGACACAGCTAAGTATCTGGGAAAAGTTTTGTATGCTACTTGACGGCAGTAGACTTTGTTGAATACACTCCCTCACTTTTCTGAGCACTAATTAACTTGTTATCACACTGACTTTACAAACACCGTATGTTTTTTCCTCCCTCTCCTCCACAAACTGACTGAGGTGCTGGACCTGCTGTGCAAAATTCCCGGACTGTGCTGAAAGCACCTCGTGGCACAAGAAGGCCCCAGGCACGTAAGTCAGAAATCACTCATTACACCAGGGAGAGAAGCTCACTTTGCAAACAGCTTTGCTGGTTGAAGACAGCTGCTTGTCACTGTCCCTCTGTAGTTACCGTCCCCACAGCTCCACTGTTGGAAAGGATAGCTGAGCCCTCCTTAGACTGACTCAGGCAAAGCTAACCAGGTTAATGCAATGCACAGACAAATAATTCGCTACAAGATTTGTTTGACGGAAACAGTATTCATGCTGTTCAATTATATTTGCACACTTATTGCTTCACTTACGGGCACTGGAATAGAAGCTGAAGGCTTTAAAATTAATCATGTACCTTCCAGAAGATCCTTATCAGTCTCTCCTTAAATGTATTTCATCTCCCTCGGCTCTATAGCACACATTTTAAGAAGGATCAGAGCATTATCAAGGGCTTCAGAGCACATCCATTAAGGTAGAGACTTAATTACAAAGGAGCAGGGGGAGGGGATGGACAACAAATAAAAATCCCAACCACACCCACAAGCAACAAGATTTGCCTTTTCAGGTTTGCCTTCTGCAAATTACAGTTCAGAAGTGGACAAAGCAGTTTCCCTCACTCTCCCCTTCCACAAGGTCTAAATTCCTTTGGAAGTGATTTCTGACCCTTAATTCCACATAATCAACACAAACACCCACTACTATGATACAACATAAAGAATTTTTAAGCATTTTTAAAAGGTAACAAGACCAAAGAGCCCAGGCTGCTTATTTTACTTGTAGTTGAGTTGAAACACAGAATCACAATCACTCCTTTCATTCACAACGATGGATTGGCATGGCTGTTCTTTTAAGACTTGAAAAATTAATAGGTTCTTCCCTCTTTTTCAAGGGCAGAGGAGGGAAAAGGACAGGCCTGATGCAAAAGCTCTTGACAATTGCATGCCCTAAATGCAATGGTTTCTCATCCACGCGCATTTCACTCACACATGCATAAGTAGTTCAGTGCATTCAGAACAAGTTGGACTTGCTGTATACGCGATGTGGACCCATTTGTCTGGAATTTCTGGATGTCTAAGAGCCAGGTTGCCAAGTACACTGTTGTTTTCTGCTTAAACAAAAACAGTGTGGCAGAAGAGTTGGTAGATAAGTTCACTTGCCTCTTTTTTCCTAATCATGTTTACTTCTAAGTGAAGGATGGAAACAAACACTGCAGGTGCTGGAAATTTCACTCTTCTTTCTACACCTTGTCAAGAGATGCTAAATCTATTTTTTCTGTATCTGTACCTTTACTTTAGGAGTCCAAACCAGTAGGGTTTGGGCTTTTAGTCTGCTTGATTAATTTATTTTCTGCCAAAATTATCTACCAATTCTACTTCCCTCCTCCCCTCAGTTTCATTAAAATAACTATGGTCTTCAGGTACAGAAGTCTGTTAATTTTTAATCCAGTCAGAAAAAGGTATGGGGTTCTACATTTGCTAATGGAAAATCATATGTCTTCATATCAGGTGAATCCCTTTGTTCTGGGAGTGGGATAGATTATGCAGTCAGAATACTGACAGAAGCAGAATTCCAGAATAGAATTTGAAGAGAAAGTGATTTGGTTTTCATCTAAGATGCTGCCACAAGTGGTGAGAAATTGATTAAAGATAACACAACTGCCACTTCCCTTTTTAAGTGACATTCCTCTAGAAGTGTAACGGATGATTTTGACAGACCAGAGGAGAAATATGTAGGCCATTTTCCCCAGAATAGCCACATGAAGAAAAATACTGAAGCCTCCTGTGCTATGCTCCTCTTCCTCCATGCCCCCATCCAACCTGCTTCCTCAAATTGATTTTCTCTGCACAGATGAAGAGCAGCAGAAGGGAGGGTCAGGCAAAGCACCACTTTCTGGTTGACAAGGGAGAGAAAGAGGAAGGATAGAAGTTCACAAGAAAACAGTAGCACGTGGGCTGATCGGAAGAGAATTGCTCTTCAACTTCATTTATCTTCCCCATCTCTCTCTCCCACTCCTCCTTAACAGGGATACCCCTATTCATCAACACTTTGTGTTTCAGAGTCTAGAAAACTTGACATTTTTACAACAAATTGCTTTTTAAAAATTAAGCCCTTGCACCACCGCACAGCAGCTGTGGCCAGCTAATTCTGGACTCCCAGAGGAGTCACAACCTAGCTCTCTTTTGTTATCCTACATCTGGACGAGACCTCCTAAATCAGCAGAAATAGGGTGAGATGAAACAGCAGCACAAAGCAACCAGGTCTCTTGTACCAGCAGGACCAAGGCATTTTTTCCCTCCAGCACCTCCATAGCTTTAGCTTCCCCTGGCACAAACATCCCATTCACCAGCTAAGGTCTCTCCATGAACTTTGGGGATCTCCCACAGAAGGGATTCCCAGCTCTTCCTCAAGTAAGCTGTGCCCCTGCTCCTCCTCAGCACTCCACCACCCCTCCCCACACTCAGCTGACTCCTGGCACTTGATCACCCCCACGCCAGGGTTATTCTTGCTATCTCTTCAACACCCTCCAACCGCCCCCCTTCGCCTGCCTCCATCCCTGACTGCACTAGCCTACAATGTGGGTGAGCTGCTGTGGCAAAACTCCTTGAATTCCTTGACCTGGCTGGGCTCTGTTCCCCATCTGCCCAACACAGGCACCTGGCTCCAACGAGCTGCAGATGCTGTAACACACCTTCCTTATATGTACCTAAAATTATTAGTACAATTATCCTAAAAAAAAAAAAAAAAATCTGAGGAACAAAGGAGACTGAAAAAGCACTACAGTTAGACAAATATTTTTCTCAAGAAAAAGTGTTCAAACTTGTCTACCCACAGCTGCGAAAGCCTTTCCTCCTGCTTTGCCTGCCCCCTCTTGATGTTTTCCCTTTGTGGTTCCTCTGGATAGAGCTGCAAAATTTCAGTTTCTTTCCTTCCTGAAGTAGCAGTGGAAGCCGTTTCATCTCAAGGAGCACCACAATGGCTCTGCTCCTGACACGTGGTGTCCCCTTCTCCTTGAGGTCTCCGTTTTGGCACTGGCACCCCACTGATCCGTGCATTACACATGGCCTTTTCATTACTCCTTCCTCCCCCTTCCACATGCCACAGCAGGTTTCGTCCCATGGCCAAGGGAGGGTGAAGGGCCACGGCGTCAGGGGGAAGTTCTCACAGCCCTACCAGAGAAGGTCTTCTTCACCCTCCCCAGGCCGCAACCACACCACATGCATGTGCATAACCCTCAGCATTATAAGCCTTGATTCCTTTTTTTCTGGAAGGAAATCAGTTTTACTGCATTTGGTATTTATTTCCAGAAAGAACAAGTTACTTGAGGTTATTCAATAGTATTCAAGTAATACAAATCTTTTCACAAGAAAATTAGTATACTCCGTGAGTCAGCCACACAGTGAAAGCTGCCTTGATCTCAACTACATGGATCAGTATGCTATTAGATTTTTCCCACATTTGGGAGTACTGCTCTGAGAAGGAGAAGGCTCTTTTTTTGGCATGGAAAACTTATCTTGTCAGTGGCCACACAGACAGTTTGTGTGCTCAGCTTAAAACCTCACCATAAGAAAATTCAGAAGAAGAATTACATGATCTTCCTTGGTTACCAGAGCCTATTGCATCAACTTTTTGAGGGGGTTTCTCTAGCTTCTCCACCATTCCCTCTTTACCCAAGCAGTTTACCAGTGATGCAGACCGCAGGGAAGAAGACAAATGCAACATCTAACTCTGCCACAGCTAGGGGCAGATTTTTAGAAGCCAGTATCGATGCGAATTTGCCAGCAAATATAATGACATAACCATAGACCAGTTTTAAAAAACAATGGTAAACACCAGGGTGAAGCAGGGTGAGTGATGGAATGAGTACAGGGGAGAGAGAGTTACCACGTCAGCAACAGAAACAAAGCAGAAACTGATAAAATGTGAATGTATCCACTCCTTTGAGGTCCATATACGTACAAGTTCAAAGAATTGGAAAAAAGGGGAGGGAGGATAAAACAAGTAGCGAGTACAAAGAGACAGGACAGAAAGAATTTTCAATATGTCTAACAAGTTCAGTGAATATCAAATGGTGCGAGGATCGAAAGCAATACTTACTTTTAAGAAGGGGGAAAATAAATAAATACCAAAAATAGACTTGCTAGTTTGGTCTCACTAACACACAAGCCTTTACAAACGATTTCAGAGACAGCATAGTGAAGATATGGAGACCAACAGAAGATAATAACACATAGGAGAGGTTTGCCAGTTTGTGCTACAGTAGCTTGGAGAGAAAAACACAGGCACATCATGCCATTGGGGTGCTAAGGCATCCCTGACCACTGTACCGAGCTGGCAGATGTGGCACAAGCCTACAGGCGGCCCACCCACAACTGCAGTAGCAGCAGGAAGACAGGCAGGCTACCTGACAGTGCCAAAACCAGTATTATTTCCACTGAAGCAAACAAATCCCCGGTCTGATGTCTTCCTTCAACAAGACACTCAGTTCTTAAGTAGGTTAGATCCATTATCTTGTCTTGTCTATTTTAGTAGGGCCCCCCACTGATAATTAAGCTTATACTTCACCATTCCCATGTTAAGGTGAATGGAGATGTGCTTGAAAGTAAAAGGACAGTACAGTGAACAAGGGAGGTGAAAGCTGGAGGCAACTTACAAAGGAGCCTGTCAGGCACACAACCTATTGTGTAGTTAACATCCAAAACCCCTCAGGAGAAATCTGAAAGTAAGAGTGATGCTGAGGAAAGCAAGCTGGGAAGCAGTAATATAAAGGAAGATTAGGGCATCACAGAAAAGCTGAAAGACCTTGAAGACTAGAAGATAAATGCAATTCAAAGTACAGAACATGTGTGTATGAGAATTAACAAATACTGCTTAGGCAGAGAGCAGCTTATCACCGGGAGAACACCAAGGGAAGAGCGATCTGGATACATTGTCAGTCACAGCACGAAGCAGCCATGGGAGAGGCAGATCGGAAGCCTAAAACACATCAAGTGCTTTCAGGGACACAAAGAAGCAGTAATCTCCTTGCATGGTGAGACCTCACCTGCAAAGCCGGGTGTCACTTCAGCCACCAAGTTCGAGAAAATGGATTTAACTGGAGCTGCTGCAAAGAATGGGTGCACAGAATTGACTTACAAGGTACGACAACATTGTGAAAGGAGACTTAAGGAACAACTTACTTAGCCAAGCTAAACAAAGGCTGGAAGGAAATATAATTCCTTCCCAATATATTTACTGACAGCAAGCAGCATGGAAGAAAAGTAAATACATTAAGAATAAAGGATTATATGAATATAGAAACAAAACAAAAAGAAAAAAACACCAAGAAAAAAAAAAGCTGCATGGGCCATGATTCCACCTAGTCTTGTAAAAAAAACCCTGACATTAAAGCAGCAAAGCTCTGGGACTGCTTTTCAAGCACAACAGGGAGCTAGAAGACAATAGGAACTGCACATGGTGGTCAGGGCAGCTCCCCTGACCAAAAATAATCAGAAATAACATATGTACATAACCAGGAATGATCCCAGTTAGTACTGGAGTGGTTACAATGAGAATCCAGTCTTTCCCGAAGCAGAAAGCAGCCTTTGCTGCAAAACGTCTCTACCTGCTTCAAAGCAACTGGAACTGGAAGCCGCGACGCCCCAGTGTGGCACAAACACAGGCTGCCAGCTCACAGCAGGGTGGCTGCAGACAAAGTGATGCCAAACTGAAGCTACGACAGCTGTGTGGGTGAATAAGGCCTCTTCAGGCATGCTGCACAGCTCAGCAGAAAACAGGACCTCTCACAAGCCTGCAAAACAGTCCCCCTTTCTCTCCACCATTCCCCTCAGCCAGATTCACAGAATCATAGAATCATTTACGTTGGAAAAGGCCTTTAAGATCATCAAGTTCAACCGTAAACCTAACACTGCCAAGTCCACCAAATCCATTCCTGGAGCAACTCAGGGCAGAACGCATCTCTAGAGACATCTACACGCTTGTCTGAAGTCTCACAGAAAAATTAATGAAGCTTTCATATTTACTGTTGCATGTTGTGATCCACGACAGTCATTCCTTGTATAGAAACATATTATCACATATTAAAGTAATGGTACTCTAAGGGCATTTAACCCTTTTCTACTTAAGCATGAAGCAGGAAAAGAAGGGAGACTTCTGTTGTAGCCTGCTCCGTTCAAAACCCTCTGTGCCAAGTCCCCAACAAGAGAATCATCTTTTGTTGCCTTTTTTGTTGTGAAGTTCAAAGCCTCTGGAAACAGACTGCAGTAATGGAAAGGCCGGCAGAATTAGCTAAGAATATTCCTAATGTTTACTTTATTAAAACAAAACCACCAACACCACACAATGAAAACAGGCCACTTCATTCTATATGTTTAGGCTCTGGCCCAAAATTGGAGTGAAGGCGATGTATAAATAGAGGCTTTGTCAAGAAGCAGTGTGGTGTAACCTTCAGCCACAGAGAGCTCTGTCCCTAGCACAACAGCGCTGGCAAAGCTGACAACCAGTGGCTTCCCCAACCACGTCTGCAGCACTGCACTGTGAAGTGCACAACAGTTTTACAACTTCCAGCTTTCTTAAGGCAAGGACAGTATGTATATACCTAAGGATTACAAGTGTTACCCTGTGTCCTGGTCATAAACAGGGCTGTCAGAAGTAACATCGTAATTACAGTCTGGCTGGCAATGCCGTATTGTTTCATAGCAAGACTTCCCGGGCAGGAGGCTTGCTCCCAGCACCAGGCAGGCTCATCACCTGGCAGTGCTCCATGGCCCAGCATTCAAGAGGACAGAGGACCACCCACCACAAAAGACACACCACAGGGCTCTATAAGCATACAGCTGCGTTGAAGTATTACATATCCCATGTTTACTGCTATTTTGATTTCTCACCCTCAATCCTCCACTTCCTTTGATGACCACAACCTCTCTGATGCAAGGTCAAATACATATTTGAAACAACATGCAATAAATCAAGCCCTGGCTGCCGAACCAAGGTACCTATATGCTCTTGCCATACAGATTACAAGTAAAGCAGCATGTTGAACCGGTTGCAGGAAAAAGAGGCTTGTGCCAGCTGATGCCTCAGGCATGGGCAGAGCTCTGTGGGATGCTACAACATTGATAAACATGCAGCATATGGTCACAAACTACATTCAGAGCCAGTTGCACCAGCAGTGAGTTACAAACATGCATCAGAAGTTTGGGTTTGGACAAGCTGCAGAGATATTTCAATTTCATGTGCAAAGATTAAGAGTTTGAAGAGTAAGGGCAGGGGGAAGAAAACACCACAAAAACACCACCTTTGGACCCTTGGTATTACTTGAGGAATATGTAAAAGAGACAATTACTATATGAGAGGACTCCTGAGGTGTTTAGAGAAAGGTATACACTTAAGGAAGGAGGGAAAGTAGCTACCAGAGTGCCACTCTAAGGTTATTGTATACTGCAATCCAAACAAATACTCAGGTTGTACCTTAACTGAAGGAGTGAGAATAATTCAGAGAAATTTTTCCAGCAGCTGTGCAAAAGATTATGGAAATGGGTTTTGGGACAGTTCAGAACAACCCAGTTTACATAAGCAAACACGTTTTAATCAGATACATTTTTATATGTGCTTATATTGGTTTAAGCTGCTGCAAAACCACATTAGATTGTTGGCTACAGTATAACAGCTCAATTAACATACTGAAATGGCTCAAGCCAAAGTCAGCCAAGGACCAGAGACTGTACAAGGGAGGGTGCTGGATTGCAAAGCCACAGGTAAAGGAGCGCAAGAAAACAGCCCTACAGCAGGGAGCAGTTCCCCAGGCTTAGGCTGCCGTGGAGCCAGCACTTGATACCTTCTGCTGCCACAGCAGTTTAAGGTGCCCATGGGGTGCAGCGGGCACTAAAATACCTCGCTGCTACAGCAGCTGTTGGAATCTACAGTTAAACAACACAGAAGTTAGCTGAGGACTGCAGCAGAGACATTCCCAGCGGTACAACAGAACTTTAGGAAAATCCAGGACTGCAGTGTTGTGCCTTGGTTCTAGCATGCCAGCAAGACAAAAGCAGGTTTTAGCCTTGAGATGCTGCTCTCATCGTGGTCTAGCCACAGGCAGCACTCAGCACAGAGCTGGCCCTGAATTTTGACACTGATCAGGGGCAGCCAGCAGATCAAAACCTCCTGGTCATCTTCCATGCAAACACATTTGCAGCCGTGCCCGCCTTCCAGCAACATTTTAGACACGCACTGCAAGATACATGGGTTTTGTCCTGTTAGTTGCTGACTTTTATTTGTAGCAGATCTCCCTTGGTTGCTGGCTTCACACGTTATGCAGCACACCACTTTTTAGGCCTAGCAGTACCCTCTCCTTATAATTTCCCACCGTGGTGTCTTCTAGTGGCACAGAGTAACACTAGTGGCAACTCTACGGCCCTACCAACTCCAGTCTCTCTAGCCACACTGCTGGGGTGCAGGGTGGAGAGGAAGAGAGAACAAGTGCACAAACTTTACATGTTGGCAATACCCAGCTGCCACCAATCAGGGTGTGCCTGTAAGTTGTGTATCAGGCAGATAAGCATGCATAGGTTTCAAAGGAATCATAGTAGAGCTGCTTAACACCTAAATTCGACAAGCAAACCAAAATAACAAAGCAAAACTATAAGAAAAGCATTAGGCTAATTTGATACAGGTGCCTAAAACTGAGCCTCAGTTCAGGTGTGACTAGTAGTTATAGACACTAGAATGAATATGCAGAAGCTGTCATGGCTAATAAGCATACAAACTTTTTTTTCCCCTTTTAATGCATTTTTCCTCTGTTCCGAGAGCCACATTCTGCCTTATCTTAATTTTCCATGTACTAAACCACTTCCGAGTATGTAGGGTGGGAGAGGAAGAAAGAGACCATTCACTCCCCACTGAACACAGGATTCAGTAGAGTCAAGACTTCACTCTCAGGACTTTGCCCCTGTTCCATCGATCCTTACCCAACTCAAAGCAAACTTGTAATCAGCCCCACAAACAGCAAAAGGCAAAGATGTTTTCCTGTCCCAGAGGAGAAGTATCACTTTCCTTCTTCATGGAGTCTCCACCCCACACTTCAGCAACAGGATGAGGAACCATTGTACCAATCATGGGGGTGGGGAGAGAAGGCTGCTCTATGAGTACACTGAAGGCGTACCTATAAACCTGGCATCACACTCGTTATTGTTCATGTGGTAGAAGCTCTGGAGCCCATTCTGCTCATGATTTGCAAAAGCAGTGAATCAATGCAAAGAGTCTGCACAGGTTCATTAGAGAGGCAGCCTCTTACCAGTGCTGACAAACTTTGATCAAGGGTACAGAAGTACTGGCAAATAAAACTCCCACTGATGCTAATAAGAGAAGTTAACATTTCCTGCCCAAAAAGTAAAACAAAACCATGCAACTGAAACAAAACAAAACTTTACCTTCTCTTGAGCTGACTTTACAATACTAACAACTTGTTTAACTCCTAGCTCAAGTGGTTCTGGTGGGTCATCTTCCTCAAATGTAAGCAACAGTGAATCCTAAGAAAGAAGAAAAAAAGAAGCATCATTAGGTGACGAACACACTGCTTGAAAACAAGTGATAAAACAGCGCTGCCAGTGAAGTTCCTGGAAGAACCGGAGACGGAATTGCAAATGTATGTTAACATTTGTATGTATTAATTGCATGACACCTCACTACATAATACAGGGTAGAGCCTGAAAACCTATACTTAAGACATAACTATGCGCCTAATCATGTCATCTTTCTCTGTAGCAGACTATCAAGGTACCCAGCACAGTGCAGAGTGAAGCCTGTGAGCAGCAACAGAGTTCAGTAAAACTGCTATTCTTGAGTAAGGATTAATCAGTGCTGTAGTTTTAAAAGGTGGTTTTGGTCTGACCTAGGCTATGCTGAAACTGAGAAACCCCAAATATCATCTTGCAGAAGAGAGGAAAGAAGCCACCCCCTCCCCAGTCCTTCGTTGTGTATGACAGCAGGCAGTGATGACAGCTACTCAGTCTTCACATAGACAGCAAGGAAAAGATGGCGTATACCTGTTTTGGCAGTGAGGTAACACTTTCAGAGGCATCAGCACTTGCATTCTTCACCTGCTACCCACACCAAGTGGTCACTGCCACTTCCCTCGGCACCCGAGGTTGTTTTGCTCGCAGGAATTTCTTTAGCCGTGGGCTGCTGACATAGTTTTGGAAGCCTGACAGCGGGAGCAACGCCACGCTGCAGTGCCAGGCAGTGAACGCATGGCAAGAGATGGCTCCAGCTGTTCGCCTGGGGAGGGAGGGTGCACATGTCCCAGTCAAAGTGGCTTTGGTCTCTGGTCTGGGACAGGAAGCTGCCGCTTTTTTCTAGTTACTTTCAGTTCCTAGCACCTGTATCCAAGTTGTCTGGGCTCTCCTCTTCCACAAGCACAAGACAAACTTCTGGTTCTCAGCACAACCCATGCTGCTTTTCTCAGCTGCACTATGCAACTTGAAAGGGCAGAAAAAGCATTTTCTTTCCACAGCTCTAACTTGTTGTAAGGTCTGGAAAGCATTAACCTGCTTTCCTTATCTTTTACACACACGCGTTGCCCCACTCTTCCTTCTCGCCCAGGCTGCCCCCTGACAAATAAGAAGAAAGCACTCTGGGGCCGCCAAAGGAACCTCCTAGACCCAGGGAGGGGGCTGTCCGCAAATGCAGAGGCCTGGGTACGTGCTGTTTCCTAGATAGTTTAGCCTCAGCATTTTCCACGGACACAACAACGGTTCAGTCCTCAGGACCAGGGAATCAGGTTGCCATGGTCTCACCTAACCTCCTTGCCTCTTAGGTCCGGGCATACCATTGCAAACCGATGAGCAGGATGCCAGGCTGTGCCCTTCACAAGAAGGGCGGGACGGGATGGGAAGGGAAGGGGTGCCACATTCTGCGCACCTGACCTGACTTGGGTTTAAAGCAAGCCGACCAAACCTGAGATGCCCACCATCCCACGGCTGTCTGGAGAACACCAGCCCTCGGCATCACACCGAGCCTGGCCCAAGAGAACACAAAGGAGCCCAGCTCTGGCAGCCACTTGCTGAGGGACCGACCGAAGGCCGGGAAGTTTCTGTCGTTTCCATCTGCCCGCACCTGAGCGATGTCACCGGCTGCCTGGGCCAGGGTCACAACTGCCCCCCCGGCCTTCCCCGCTCCCACTCGTGCACCCGCTCCCTGCCCCCGGCCAGGCCCTTCCTGCAAATTCCTGCCAAGCCAGCACCAAATGTATACATACTGATATACACATTCACACGGAAACACATCTGTGCACACACGCGCACATATATATGTGCACATACACACACACGCCCCTATGCACAGGAGAGGCTGTAACACAGAGGCAGGCGCCGTCCTGGCAGCGCCCCGACAGATCTGTGGAGCCAGTCCCAGTGCCCCCCCGCCGCCCCCCGCCCCGGGCGGGGAGAGCCCCCGCCGGCACAGGGGCACACGCCACCCTCGCCCGCCGCGGCCCGGCCCGGTCGGACGCCCCACGGCCAGGAGGGCCCCGGCTCCGGCCCCGGCCCGGCGGGCGCGGAGGAGCGGCCGGCGGCGTCGCCCGGAGCGCCCCGGCCGGGCCCTGCGGCGGGGCTGCCCCGCTCCCCTCCCGCCCGCCGCCCTCAGCTCCGTCCCCGGCACTCACCGCCCGCGTCGCCGCCTCGGCGCTGAGCGCCGCCACCCAGGCTCGCCGCCACTGCCGCCGCCAGCTGCCCAGCGACAGCGCCCAGGCCAGCACCGAGCCGCCCTCCTCCAGCAGCTCGTCCCGCCGCGGCGCCGGCGGCAGCGGTGGCGGCGGCCGGCCCCGCCGCAGGGCCAGCAGCGCATACTGCACCAGGTAGACGGCCAGAGTGGCCAGCGCCGCCACGAAGAGGGCGACCAGCGCGCACCAGCGCAGCTCGGCCAGCCCGCCCGCCAGCCACGCCATGGCTGACCATAATGGGAGCCGCGCTACCAGCCCCCAGCAAGGCGCGCACGGCGGCGGGGCCGGGCAGCGGCGACCGCAGCCCGCACAGGGCCCGAGCCGGGAGCGGCGGCACGGACCGGCCCCCTGCCCGGGGACGCGCCGCGCCGCACCGCCCGCCCACGGCGCAGTCACCGCCCGGCCCGCCCCCGCCGGCGGGGCGCCCAGGGGAGGCCCGGCCCCGACCCGGCCGCGGCCCCGGCCCCCGCCCCTGCCCGGCGCTACCGGCGTAGGCGGCGGCGCGGCGGCCCGGGATCGCGGCGCGGGGCGCTCAGGCGGCGGCTTCCCCGGCGTTCCGCAGCATTGCGGGGTGGGGGGGGGCGCCCCGGGCCGCGGCAGCGGGGACAGCGGGGCTCGGGGTGCCTGCCCGGGGCGCGGGCTGCGGCCGGGACAGCTGCCGCCGGGCGGCTCCGTGCGCGCCCGCGTCCGGCGCTTCCCGGAGGGACCACTGGCAGCCCCGGGCGGTGCTGCGGACCCCGCGGGGCGAGGGGAGCGCCTCCGGGGACGGGCAGGACGGGGCGTTGCAGTGGAGGCAGTGGGGCAGGACAGGCAGTGGGGCAGGAAAGGCGTTCGCAGTGCCGGGGAAGGCGCGGGTGTCAAACTCATCGTTTTTCTTGTTTTTCTTCCAACAAAGGGTTTCCCTTGACATCAGTAGGTTTTACGGATGTCGTTTGCACACTAAGCAACAACTGCAAATGAAAAGTCATGTGACGAGCCCTTCACATCTTTGCACTCAATACAAGTGTTAATGCCTGCCTGTGGGCAGTGGGAGTCAGTTACAAAACAGGCCTTACCCCCCCCCCCCCCAAAATATAAAAAAATCAGATAATCTTCCCGTTCAATAGGCTGAGGCATACTCACCTAGTTTATGTCGGAATTGCAAAGCCCAGCGGATAAAGCGGCCACGCTGCCCCTCACAGCAAGCGAGCGTTTTGTGAAGGCACCCCTTTGCCTGACAGGGCGCCCACACTTGTGGGTCTGTGCTCGCGCCCCTGTGCACCCCTCCATAGCACCGCGGGACAGCAGGAGGTTACAAGGCAATTTATTTCTCTCTGTGCTTCCCATCAAAGGGCGAACGCAAGCTTCCCTTTTCTTCCTGGTGCCTCCTCACCTCCTCTGCCCAGGATGTCAAACTCACCGCAAGGAGAAGAAAACCAATCCTGTGCTTCATTGCGATCTGGGGCCTGGAGCCTAAATACGGAGCTGATGCTGCACACCATGCTGAATGGCTGGTGTTATCAGTAGGAGGTTTGCGATAAAGGGGAGGACATTATCTTTTGATAGTAAATAAAAGTTTCATCAGTCTTTAATTCTGTCACATTCATTTTTAGTAAGTTCCTGTTTGGTTTTCAGAGTGCTACCTTATCAGCTCATCACTGTTCATGTCCTTGTTTTTCTTCTGCTTTTGTCTGCTCTGTTTCTTTCATGGTGACTTTACCCATGGCAGCTCCCAGCCAATGAACCTCACTTGTATTTTTTGCGCAATCCACTAAGTCATTAGGGTTGGCAGCGAAGCTCTTGCTCCGTTTGGGTTTAGGCTACTGCCACTGAAAGGCTGTTACATCAACATTTAACACAGTATTTTAGAATATGGGGGCTAGGTCTCTGGGAGGAGGAACAGGTTGCTGCCTGAGAAGCAGTTTGATCATTTTGTGTTGTAAATACATTGTCCACATTTGCACCTATATGCTACAAACTTAACAGGGCCAGAACATACTTTTAGCTGCTGTAGTTAGTTTACTGTACAGACGTAAGAAGAATGAGCTACTCAGAGATCAAAGTATTTGCCTGGGACACAGGGAAATCCCACACTCCATTCACTGACCAGCTGCCTGCTGCCTGCCTGACTCCAGGTGGGTGGTTTAGAGTACACCTACATGACACCAAGGAGCAAGCTGCTGAGATCTCCAGAGATCCACAGCCACAGCCATATTGCTATGTTAGCACAGCTCTGTCCATAGGTTAATTGACCCTGCTGAGAGACCAGATTGATTAACCAGACTCATTTTAAGATCCAAACCAGTATCTTTGCTGTACCATCTTGTCTGCAGATAGCTCAGGGATTTCTTATACAGCACTGCACTGTGACAGACAAAACTGCCCTTAGCTTGTCCCATATTTCAGTTCCCCACGTACGCCATGTAGTTTTCTTTAACTGGCAGGAATTTTGTGAGTCTAATTAGTGAACGTGAAATGACAAAAAAAGTAAAAAATTATACTGAGATATTAAGAACTGTTTTCTTTTACAGAACTTTATCAGCTATCTTTTTACTATAAATATTTTACATTTTTACTTTTAAAGTATAGCAAAAATATGTGGCAGTGAATAATTAACTATTTTCCTTTTTTGTGCACCTGTGAACTTGGAATAGCCCTTTGAACATTCAGGATCTTACCTATCCAAGCATAGCTCTGGGGATGAGATTAGTAAAGTAATTTTTCATAATTCTGTGTACTTTTGAAACTGGGAACGGTGATTCTGACTTGCTCCTAGGCTCTGGTATGTGCTGTATTTCTATTAAGCTACTTCTGTATTTCCCAAACCCCAGATTTTCTTTTAATTAGCAAGTATATATCTCTGTTAGTGATGGTTGCAAAGCAAGTTTAAAAAATGTAAAGTGATTGGTACAGAGTTGATTTTACAAAGGGTATGGAACAAGGGAGTTATAAATGCATCATTCATTGTGGTTACCTCACATATCCTGTTTTGGTCCTCTCAGGCATGAATTTTGTTAACCATTTTGCTCTGTGCTGGAAAGGCAAGAGGAAAATTGCAGGCCTGTATCTTACCCTGACCTGGTCTGTGCTAGAATGTTTTGCTGGTAGAGCTACCCTAGGCACATGAACAACGAAGAAATATCTCACCCATTAAATAGTGCTGTTTCATCATACATCTGTTCAGCAATGCTCTTTTCCACCCTGCAGACAGAATGTGGCAGAATTTTAGGACCTTGACTACTACTTGTTTGAACTTTCCAGGTTTGTTGCAGGTGGGTGGAATGATGGCTTGGACTTGGCACAGGCAAATGTGTATGCCAGAGTGGGACACAGCAGGGTGTGTGCACTCAGATCCAGCACCCAGAAAGTGCTAGATCCAAGACTACTCCAAGTCCCATGTTATAGATACAAGCAAAGAGAGCAGAATGAGATCACAGTTATTTAATCAATTTCATTTGTAAAGCCATAAGCAGAAAAAAAAAAAAAAGCACTGTAGGTTCAATCACTGCAATTAAATGATCAGTTATACAATTACAATGCACAGAGATAAAATCAATCCAAACCTTTCCCACTAATTCTCTGCCTCTGAGCTCCAGTTTTACACATGTGAAGAGAAGGTTCATAAGAGGCCGTGCATGCAGTCTAACACGAAGTCTGAAACAAGTGCTTCGTCAGGACAGCATAATAGTGTAAGAGATTCTTAGTTTGGGAAAACTGCACTTTGGCCAGCTGAGTTTTTTCCAGTGTCCTAGGACTCTGTGATGCTGCCTTTACCTGTGAGGTGACTAAACCCACATCTTCATCATGAGATTTTGCTAGGTTAACAGTCAGAGTGAGGTGATACCACTGCACTCTCTTCGTTGACAGCTCAGCTGGCAGAAGTAGACCTGAAATGTGACCCCTCGGCATGTAACTTTTCATGGAAAAGGGGACCATTTCCCCTTTCACATGTGGTATTTCAGCCTCTCTCCCACTTTTTTACCTGCTGTGCCACAGGCAGGTAACAGGCATGTCTTTCTACTTGCTGAATGTGGCAAGTTGGCTCAGGAGCTGTGGGGCAAAGAAAGGCACAATGCTAAAGCCAGAACATGAGCTCCTCCATTTGCTCCTGCCCTTACATGTACTCTCCAGTCTGTCTTCTGTAGCCCCTTTCTAGGTGATATTCAGCATGTGACCCATTTTGTCTCATGTGACCTGACATACCAGAATAGTTGTCCTCTGCTTTGTGACAGCTGTCTGACAAAGAGTGATGGGTGTGCAGAGAGCTGGAACAAGGGTCAGGTGGGATGCCCAGAGAAGTCTTATTAGAAGATGGTCAGCAGTCTGGCACCAAGGAGGTGCCAGTAAGCAAGCTTTCATAACTAGGAGCTAGCGTGGGGGCAAGGAGACTCAGCTGGCTCTTGATCTGGAATAACTCCACCCAACTTGTGTCTTCCAGAGAACATCCTCTTCTTAATGAAGGAATCTTGTTCCATAGAAAAAAAGCTCCAAGATGATGATATCATTTGATCTTCACTTTGACTAATTGCTCTTATTTTTGGTTCTTTTGCAAAAACAGGAGATATCTGATCCATCCAAACACCAGTCTCTGTTGAAGAAAAAGTAGTATGTCCTCCATGACCTCGTAGTAGAAAAACTTCAATTCATTTTGGTCATTTAGTTCTTTGCCCAAATGCCTACATCTCTTTAAGTGCTTAAGAAGGCATTCTGCCAGGACCTGAGTTTTCCATTAGATCAGAAAATTGCTCTTATATCTTTGTTATTATATGTGTTATTAATATACAGGCCTGGCCTAAAAAAAACCTTGAAGAAACAACCGTACCCCATAAATATAATTGTTGACAAATTGGCTAAGTTTCAAAACAAATGGGTCACAATGCTTTATTTTGACCAATCATAATTTCAAATTATATATTCAAATATAAAGCAAAACTGCAAAGGTATGTTTCAATTCTGTTAGGGCAAGCATGGACCCAAGTTGATACGCCTTGGATACTTGTACTTTCCTTTGAAGCCATTCACGTACCAGAAATACAGCCTGTCAAAGTGTCATGGGTTAACCTGGAATCCAGGACACAAAGGAAAAAAAAAACCAAACATGAGAAAGCAGACAGATAATGGCACCATAATGTTTGTGTTCATCACAGCACACCAGTATTCCACCCATTAATTTTAGAAGTCTGCTATAGTTTTGTCATATTATAACTATTTTGCTTTTCTCTGTAGGATCACACTTTCCACTTTTTCTAATATCCAGTAAATAATCTACTCCTAAGTGGTCGTGATTCTGCGAAAGGAACAAAGGCTAACAACAGACATTTTGTCTGGAATTGCTGATCACGTCTTTTACCACTTCTGTCTGGCACTGCAGAAGGGAAAATATTTTTGAGAGTATTTTTTTTCTATGGTGATGACTCTTCGAAAATATTTTTACTAGACTTCAGTAAAATACCGTAAGTTTTTAGAAACTAAAACAGGACAGACAAGCTTTTATTATTTTTTTTTTCCCTTGATTTTCACCCGCGGGAGCCAGTTACGTTCTCCCCACCAGAGAGCGCAAGCACCACCGGAGGGGAGGTCGCCGGGATGCAGACTCGTGAGCGGGCTGTGCGCGGCTCCCTCGGGGACGGCACTCCAGGCACTCCAGGCGGGATGGGGGATTCCAGCGACACCACAGCAACTTTCTTGCCCATGGGTTAATTCAGACTGAGTTAACATTGTGTCCAAATGGCTAAGGCTTCCCATTCCCATGACAGAGCTGAAGAATCTCCTGCCAAGGCACTACTGGAGAGATTCCCGCCTCTCTTTCTAAATCTTGGTCTCCAGCCCAGGAGATGCTGACTTCCCAGAGATGGGTGCCTCTCCCATGCAGTACAAATACTTGTATGCCCTTCAGACACATGCCTGAGGACAGTAAGACCAACTGGCTTTGGGAATGTCTGGCATCAGAAAAAAGGAAGGACTCTGTAACTAGCAACGGAGATCTTCCAATTTTAGACTGAGAGCAATGTTGTAGGAAATCAATAGGAAGAGTGTGAAATGAAAGAAAAGCTTTTGAAAAATCTCAGAACCCACACCTTCCTCTAGAACAGTGAAAAGGCTCCAGCTCAGCTAGACAGCTAAGAAAATCCAAAGGCATATACCAATTTTGTGTTGCACGTCACCCCAGAGCACACCCCCGCAGGTACCGCACTAAGGCTAAACCACCTTGAGTCTGGAGCACATGGGTATGGGCTCATGGACAAGATGGTTATGCAAATCCTGCCAGTTACCTGATGGAGAATGCAATGTGTTATGGCACCTGCAAAGGGTAAAAAGCTTTTAACTCTTCAGTCATGAGTTCATGTTATTATGAAATCATGGAATGGTTTGGGTTGGAAGGGATATTAAAGATCAAGTAATTCCAACCCCCCTGCCATAGGCAGGGACAGCTTTCACTGGACCAGGTTGCTCAAGGCCATATCCAGCCTGGCCTTGAACAATTCCAGGGATGGGACATCGACAACTTCTCTGGGCAACCTGTGTCTCGCCACCCTCACAGTAAAGCATTTCTTCCTAATATCTAATCTAAATCTACTCTCTTTTAGTTTAAAGCCATTGTCCCTTCTTCAAGTGTGTTGGCTACATGTTATCATAACAGGTGTTAAGCTACAAATAATGCTCTTGCATTTCCTTAGACAACTGTCTGCACTGTAGAAACCACTGCGATAGGCTGGCCTCTCCTTGGCAGTCCCAACAGGGTACCAACGATTCAAGAGTCTGGAGATGCACCTCATCTCTCCACTCCTAGCTGTCAGTTAGGCAGAAACCATGCTGCTAAGTGAAGGAATACCAGAGAACAACTTTTAGACAGAAGTGTGTTGCAACATGCCTTTGACTTAACAGGGAATTTTCCTGAAACTCAGCAATTGCCATGTAACTGAGCTATATTTAATCACACTCACATGCATTTTTATATACGTACATTCCACACCATACATATACATGTATATATAGAGAGAGGGGTTCACCTTCGGAGTGATGCTTTCAAGTGTGGCTCTTCAGGTGGATGTGATGGTGCAGCCTTTTGTTTCTGGTTCCTCCTAGGGCCTGTATACAGTGTTAGAGGTATGTAATAGGTTATAGAATCACCTCCGTAAAATGAAGGTTCTAGGTGCTTCTCCCCCTCTTCAGCCTTACAGTAATACTTGCGAAAAAACTACCCGATTTCAAGTCTCATTTTTATTATCTGTGATTCTCCTGCAGACTGACTCAGTGAGAGTCTGTTTTTTTGACAGTTTTTTCCCCTCATGATTTTAAAAAATGTATTTACATGCCTTTATCTGCCTCAGTCAAATTTCTCCTGAAATGAGTAATCTGAATGCAAGCTAATAAAATTAAGTTTCCATCTTGTGGCATTTGGCTGCTCAGCTGATTGATGAGTGAAGAAGAGGCAGCAGCAAATAATCACAGCCTTGCTAATCACAGCCCTGGGCTGCCCTGCAGAGAGCAAATCTTTCTCTTTTCCCCTATGGGTGAGAACAGCTGTGTCTGTTCTGCCATTAAACTGGATGCCACCCAATGTGCCCTGCAGAGCAAGAGATGTGCATGAAGCCAAGGACTAGCCAGCTGTGGAAGGAGTAAGTAGGATGGTGGTCAGTAGAGCCGTGTATACTGTTCTGTAGGTTTTCCTCTGGTTTTAGATCCCCCTCTTTTTAGCAACCATAGGTGCAGGTGGCGAGGTGGAGAAACGGTGAACATATCTCCACAGGGATAGCTGCCACACGTGGTGAAGCCCTCAGGATGTGCAGTTTTCAAAGCCCCTTTCAAGAGGACCCAAACGTCCCCCAGTGCAAGACTGTAGGGGAAATACTATTAGACAACCTTTTGGGAAGTATTTCTTCCCTTTAACTCTTTCATAGACTTTATAGCATAACGGATCCTGGTTTTGTCAGCCAAAAAGGGTTAAAGGCGTGAAAACCCAGGAAAGCCTAGCTGTTCATTAGGGAAGAAAGGAAAAAGCAGGAACCCAAGAGCCATATTCATCACAAATGACACTTTAAAACAGAGGCCGATTTTTTTCTAGTTTTTGGCAGGGCCACAACATGCTCTCTTCTATATCTTAAGTTCTTCTGCTGTTGTCATCCTACTTTCTCCCACCTCTTCTTCTGGCTCATTGCCCTTCAGACACCTGCCTGTGGAGCCTGCAAACTTCAGCATGGTCTCTTCCTTCCAGAAGCATCCCTGGATGCTAGTAACCCCAGCAGGTCTTACTGCTTCATCACTGTCTCATTTTTAACACCAGTGGACTTCATTGGAGAGATGCATCTTGCCAGATGAAAGCCTGTGCCCTCAAGTATCAGCTTAAGCTAATGAATACAACCAGGGCTCCGTGACATCAAAGCGGTGTACCCATGCTAGATCCTGGACTGACAAGACATTAAGAAATTATTAAGGCTTGTATCAAAACTGCAGAGGCAATTTAAAGCAATTTCTTTGTTAGCAGAAACTGGCTTTGCTTTCAATGTACTCTTTCAACACATGTAAAAAATGAAGAGGAAATAGAAGTTGTGTATGTTGCTCCATTGCAGCCAACACCTTGAAAATTTTTATTGCTAGAGTATTTCAGGACTGGAAACACAAATGTTATCCATGTAGGTCTAATAGAAAAAAATATCCTGTTAGTGTTTTTATTTCTATATTAAAAAAAGAGTGATAACTGGTAACATCCTATGAACAGAAAAGTAAGTAAACGTTACTGGATTTGTTTGCAGAGCAACTGTGTTAGAAGTGGACAGCTGGAATTAGAACAAAAAATAGCCATGAAAACAGGTGCAATGCTCATGGTATTATCATAACTTTTTATAATTTTGGTTTGCTTCTTGACTTTTATGTCAAATATAGATTGTATGGTCTCTAGAACAGACATTTTCTGTGAAGCCTTTAAGCAGATGTTAATCTGCTCTGAAACAGTGAGAGAACTGTATATAGATCTTAAAGAGACACAGAAAGGGCTGGAGGAGTTCCTTACACTGAAAGGAGAAAGAGGGAGCCAAACCTTCGGTGATTTATGACTCTGTGAACAAGTCAGACAGCAGCTCTCCACTCTCTCTGTGCCTTTTCCAAGCTCACCTAACTTCTGACGTCCAGGGCTCCATGGAAGGACAGGCCAGGAGCCCTTTGCCTCTGTTTTCAAAGAGATTTAAAGAGCATCAAAGGCCAAAATCCTCTTGAGCTTGGAGTGCCCTTTCAACCCTATTGCCCCACTTACTCTGACAAGACAGTACACATGCACACAGTGACAAACTCTGGGGAAAAAAGCACAGATAACTGTTCAGACCATGCTCTTGCTGCAAATCTTATCCTTCCCACTAAGATTCTTTGCTACCTGGTCAGTGATTTTTATGAAACTTCCTGGAGATTAACTCTTGAGACTTTGTCTCCTCTATTAAACGTGAGTCAACAGGTTCAACCAAACTGCACAAATTTAAAATGGCAAAGGACAGCACATGTGGAGTCCCAGAAGTTGAGAAAACCAGCCTAAGAGTTTTCAAAGCTAGGTCTCAACTATTTTGAAGAGAGGAGTCTAGTAGACCCTGTTCCCAAAAGATACAGGGATCATTTTCTGCATTCCACACACTACGTTCCCAGTCAGGGGTTTCTGAAGAGGTAAATACATGCAGCAAAACTGCTTTCGATGAGAGCACTGCAAAACACCATAAACATTCCTGACCATGTATCTTCAAACATCTGGTTCAATCCAGTTTTAGATGAAAGAGATATTCAGTTGACGTAACCTTGCTTCCACAAAGTCCCATTTTAATCACTGACTGCATAGGAATCAGAATTTGGGCTGTGCTTAAGTTTTCAAGAGATTGCCTTGAGCAGCTGATTATCTTGTATTTTCCAGTAAAAGGTTCAGTACTAAAACAAACAAAAAGCCATTATTTTAGCAATGTAAAAACTATAATTTACCTCCAATAAAGAGATCAAAAGATGCTCTTTTATAAATAAAATTCCTATCCCACAGACACAATGGTATGTACAATAACATCACACTTTGCCAAAAGATTCCAGTATAAGACACAGTAATTCAAAAGAAACAAAGTGTAAGTTTATTGGACGCCAACATTTCTTAGTCAAGATCTAAGTAAAGAAACCACACAGTAGAAAAAGTTGTACAAAGCAGCAATGGATTTACATTACATTAAAGAAAAAAGTTACCCTAAGCTATTAAGTCTCAGTCCTAAAAAAAAATGTAAAAACCCATCCTGGTGTATTGAACAGATATAGAATGATTATAAGGTATACAGGATTATAAAGCCAGCTTCTTTTGTCTTACTTCTATAATCCTTTAAAATGACAAGTGATTTTTGTAACTAACTGGAAAATTCTATAGCAAATATATTGGATAATTCCAATTTCTAGAAACTGTAGGAAACTATTCCCCTGTACCCAAGCACTAAAAGTGATCCCATTTTCCTGCTTTTTAAAAAGGGACACTGTCAAGATTAAGCCTTAAAATGTGTACTTTATATGCATTTTGCATGTTACATTGCAAAAGATAGTTTGCTCTGGTTTTATGTATATATTTTAATTAAAGATGCTGCTGCAGTAGTGGGAAGTTTGTGTCTTTAAAAAGTAATGTATGTTGCTGAGAAATTGGAAAAGGAAAAATGGATCGAGTCCTTTCTTCTGGAATAGTGAGAGAGAAAGCAACATGAAAAATAAGCTCAACCCACAGAATTCAGATACATTTTTCAGACACCATTGCAACAATTGAAGATGTCTTTTAACAGGCATTTTCATGCCCAAGCAGCTCAAGTGTTATGACTCAATGTTTTAAAATTCTTTGATTTTATTAATATCAAGTATTCTTAATACAGGTAAGTACATTTACTGTATACAACCTTTCTCTTGATAGTGTCCCTTTATGTACAACACTTATAGTACAGTTTTTCACAAGTCATTTTAAATAAACAAGAATCAATGACATTAAAAAATACTATCAGGCTGTGTTCAACAACAACAACAAAAAAGATTTTAACACTGATTATTCATTAACAGCAACATTAAAAAAAGCCAAAACCAACAAACAAAACCCTAAGCTTGGTTTGATTTTTATCTAAATCTTCTGGTAGGAAAATGTAAACAATTTTATTGAACAGTATAGGCACATGCCAGATTACAGGCTCATGCCAGATATTTGCACCCTCTCTGTTAGTGCCAAGAAGTTAGGCATAGTCTGTCCTTATTCCATGTGAGAAACTTCCAGTTTTATCACTGGAAGCTTGGAACAAAAACAGCGTACATGTAGATTTAGACCAAACCTGCATGCCCTACTTGGAGGAAAACAAACATCAGACAAATAAATCTACTGGGTATCACTAGAAGGCCTGCCTAAATAGGAAATGCAGGAACAAGTCTCTTACAGCTGTGTTTTGGTTCACAGATAAGGCCACATTTCCATTCTGAAATACACAAGACAAACTCTAGTGTCACCCACTGCTTCAGCAGGTTATCTGCTCAATCGACTGTCACAGGGTGTTTCACTCCCCTTTGCCAACCCCCCCCCAAAACTAGAGACAGTATTATTACTGGTTCATGTCCTTTGTTTTTTGTAAAACTACAGTACTACACCTTAACTGTATATGCAGTTTTTATGTAGAGGAAAACTAATTTTAACATTTGGTTCTAGGACTTAAAAAAAAAAATAAATCTGTATGTATTTTGCTGCCATTGCTCACTTTCAAGGTTGATTATGGTCCCAATTTAGCAAAGAAATTAAGCACAAAAAAAAAATTAAGACTGATCTTAATGGAACTTAGCCATACACTTAAGACGCTTTGCCAACACAGTGCCTGAAAGGCAAAGAAGTCCCCAAACAAAATACATTTCATGGCTCAACCCTGCTTCTTTTAAATGCAATAGAAGTTTCCACTGTACCTCCATTGAAGCAGGATAGTTCTCTGAGATTTATCTGACAGTTTATAAAAATAGCAAAAAAAGAGAAAGAATTAAAGATTCTAATCTATATATTAAAACATCTGCACATTCCTGTCACAAATTTTAAGGAAAAAAGCAAAACACTTTTTATATTTAATAAGAACTCTATCTTTGTGTCACTTGAGTCACAGCTACAAAATTAAACAAAATATGATGAAGACAGGCTTTCGTATCAATACATTTGCCTTTTATTTTGGCTGTGGCCAAACTAGACACTCTTCAAAAGACCTTTATTTATAAACAAGCAACTAACATTTTTTCCATAATTTAACTTCTTAAACATATATTAAAGTTTTATAAGTGGAAGCATATTTATTCCGTATCCTCCAAAATAAACACTTCTATCAAGGGCTTTTTAAGATACTGTATAAAAGCTAATAGAAAACCAGAACTGTTATATAAACATCTCATATTTAAACTTCAGAGATCCTGAATTCCTTTACTAAACAATAGGAACTGAGTTTTAAAAAAAACACAGACACACTCAAATTTAAAAACAAAACTTTAAAAGAAAAAAAAAACCCCGAAACATAATAATTAAAGAAAATCTTAGAAGGAGGCTATTTAGACCAAAAATATTTTATGGATTTTTTATAATACATAGTATACTAGGAAAAAAGTCAATGTTTCTTCAAAAATGTTGCACAAGCTTTTGATGTAAAGTATGTGGAATTTATCATCATATTTCCATATCAGAATCCCAGTTGGAAGTTAGATGACTATGACAAAGCTGAACTAGTTGCCATCGCCCTTTAGAAAGCGCACTGATTTTTAAAAGGCTACATATAAACTTTCAGACTGCTGTGTAGAGGAATAATTGGTGAAAACTCAGGAACCATTTTCAAAAATATGTTCGTATTTTATATGCACAGATTTCTTAAATACATTTAAAGGATACTTATCAAAGCTTTGTTTTTCTGATTTTGTTAAACCAGGTTAAGGGCAATAACCACTTTAATTTGAAACTGTTTCTGGTAAGAAAGAAATTTAGTCTTATTAGGTGGAGTAAAAAAGTTGATAACTAGAAACGTCACTATTAAACAAGTATTTTGTTTTAACTGCAATATCACCAAAAGAGTTTAACTGATATTCTAACAAATTAGCATAATCGTATTCAGCTACAATTTGCCTGAAAGAGGACAAAAAAGAACAACACGTACTATAAGAAGTGTTTAGTAACAATTCTGGATTTTAATAAAAAATGAAACATAAGTGTCTTGAAACTAACACTGCAATTTTTTGGTAGCTGAAAAAACATCAGGGGGCTATCCTGAGCCAATTCTTTCAAACTTAACTTCAGAAAAAATAATTTAAAACAAAAATCTGTTGGAAAAAATGGTGGCACACTCGGCCTTTCGCTGAGAAAAATCTATTCCTGCTGTGCCTAAGGGTGCCCACCCTGATTCTCATATGATACACTTATGCTTAATTTTGCTAAATCTTGGTGTCAGCTTGCAATTCTTCTTACTTTTGAGTCTGGGATGCTGAAAAAAAATTCATGGTTACATACAGAATCAAAGCCTCACTCCTGCTTCCCCTAAACTGGTAACCAAACTCCTGTTGCTTTCAGCAAACAAACACAGACTGAGTTCTGACTATGTAGTGTGGAATGCAATCCCTCTCTCCCAGCCCACACAGGCTAAAAGTACTCAGGATCATAAATACTGTTTGCATCGTTTATGTTCACTTTAATCTGTCACCACTCCATTAAGTTTAAATTCTAGCAGAAGAATTTTTCACTGTTAGTTTACCACCTATTTCTGGGTAAATATTTCTTTTACTTACAGAATAATTTGGGACCCTTACTACAGCTTCTGGTAAGTATCTGTGATCCTACTGACACTAAACGCTCCAGCTGTGATTTGAGGTAAAATAATGGAACCACACAGACTATCTGCAGCCCATCTTTACCATGTTTTTCAACAAATTAGAAAATTGCAACACAGTATCACATATGATAGAAAGCGGCAGAAAGAAATATTCTATGCATTGTATTCATAAAATGCAGTGATTGTAGTGTGATGTTTTTTCCTCTGCTTTGAGCTGGATATGTATGCTTAATACAAATTTCAAATACATACTTCTTCATTTATACAGCTGTCTATATAAATATTTACATTTTTAGGTTTTGTTAAAACATATCTTTGTACTCACGGCCAAGCTTATTACTGTGTGTTGGCACACAACTCATCTTCTGTCCCTTAATGAACTCTTTTTTTATTTAATAGTTATACATTCCTTTGTAGTTAGAATTACAAACAGTTGTACAAACAGTGGAAACAGAATTACGAAAATTGTCTGATATCCATTCAATCTCAGTTCATACTATAAACGGTACCATTTGCATTATGATGGCTGTTAATACAATGACTTTAGCTACCTAAGTATCTATAGTAAATTAGTCTTTGGGACATTATATAAAGCAAAGTACACTCCCCCCCCACACACCTCCCCCACACACAATTTCCCTTAGAAACTTATAATTAAATGGCTGGCTGAAAGCAGGCTTGCTGCTACTTTTTTATATAAAATCTTAGTAATAATATTGCTGACTTTAGATTCTATTTTAATTTGCACAAGTTCCATATAACAACAAAACAATTTATGCTCCCTTAAAATATCAAACATTCGTATCCAATAACATCAGGATTACTCAAACTTGAGGTTTATTTGTTATTGCTAAAGGTTTCTAAGACCTAAGTCAATACAGCAAGACACTCCATCCACTTCCTCCCTAACTGCAAGTGCATGGCAACTATTTATATGGAGCTTGCGTGTTGGTTTCTTTTAAAAAAAATTAATGACGTTGGTTACAGTATTTCACTACTATAAACTCACAGTTAGAATCCAAATTGTTGTTGCTCTTTCATTTAATATATAACTTTATATATAATACACACGCACACACCAACATCACAGGATGAAGATCCATGCATACAATCCAGATGTGATCATATTTCAGTGTTAAATGAAATAAAAATTATTCTGTTACTATTAGATCCCAGGCCACAGTATTTTAAATTACTCTGCTTTCTGCCTACTATTGAAGTTAATTTACCTTAATCTTCAAATTCAAGCAGCACCACAAATTCCAAATTTGTCGTCATCATCATTATCGTTGCTTTGATCCTCTTAAATTTATACATAGTTTATATAGCATCATCTGAGATCCTGAACACAGCCTCCACTGAACCAGCTTTTTAAGGTACTTATTAAAGCTAATTGTGTGTTTGTTCATGGCTCCAAAGACTAAAAGCTGTCTTGAAAGTTCTATGACAGAGTTTACACATGTATTGTCTTTTGAACGTGATTGCTGAGAGTGGTGGAGCATGATAGAAGAGTGTATCTGACTCCTGCGGTACAAATAATTTTTCAGTAGTAGTGGAGCTTTCAGACAAGCCTGTTGGACTATCAGGCTCCAAAGGCTGGATTTTGGGGAGGGGTGGGGGTGGGGGTAAGGGTGGTGGTGATGGGGAATTCGCTGGTGGACATATCTCAGGCTCCTTATTTGTGGACTCCTCTGCAGCCTGTGACATATGAGACTGGAAGTGACTCCACAGCCGGAAATTGGTTCGGAAGGCCTTGTTACACACATGACAAATAAATGGCTTCACAGAGCATAAGAGCTCTTGGTGACGCTCCAGCTGTTTGCGTACAGTGAAAATCTTCCCACACTTTTCACAGGGCCACAAACCAGCATCTTTGTTGGAGACTACTTCCTTAGGTTCTCTGCTTGTCTCAGTGACCTCATCCTCTATATCATCTGCTGGTTCTTCTTTGATTTGAATTTTAAACTGCTTGGAAACACTTAAGTCTTCAGGTAGGCATGAGGAATCTTCAGAATCAAAATTTATTTGTTCTGACGAATCGCTGAATACACCATCTTCCTTTGCAGCAACAAAATTGTTCATTTTATTGGATTCTGATTGAGGAGGCAATCTTGATGAACTCGTTATTTCTCCATTGTGATCCAGGATAGGTAAAGAAAAGTTCTCTGATGGAGCCATTGTGTTTTGATTGTGAACTTCAACTTGATGACGCCAAATGCTAAAGGATGATTTAAAGGTACGCATGCACTCAAGACAGGTAAGCTTCTTGTATTCACACTTGCTTTCATGCTCATGCTTCAGCTCTGGAGAAGAAAATCTAAGGCTGCAGTAAGGACAGACAGTAGCATTTCTACAGAGTCGTTCATGATTTCCCTGTTCAATAAGTGAAGAGAGCTTAGCATTGCAGAGACGGCATTGATAAACCTCTTTGTTTTCTACTGGACTTTCAATATGAATATGATCTTTCTGCTTAGGAGCCTTATTTCCTCCAATTGGTTTCTCCCCTGGGTGCATTTTTATGTGCTGTTTAAATTGCGAAAGGAAACGGTAAGCTTTCCCACAGTAGCTACAAATATAGGCTCCTTTGGTTCTCGATCTTAAATTCCTTTTGATGACTTGTTGTGCTTGTGAAGCAGACTGTCCCTGAAAACCTTGTTTGCCACGTCTTAGTTTAACAATCAGAGCTTTCTTGATTTCTCTCTCTCTTACTATATCGATCAGTTTTCTTTGGAATTTTTCATCCAAAACAGCATGGGAACTGGAAGCTGGTGAGGGATTCTTCACAATTCCATGTTGTGTCTGACAGTGCGTCCACACTTTGAAATTTGTGTGAAATCTCTTGTGGCATATGTCACAAGCATAGGGCTTCTCTGGATTATGATACATATTAACATGACGATGAAGACCTGCTGTTGATCTGAAAATTTTAAGGCAGTGCTTGCATTTAAATTTTTTATTTGGTCTTGCTTCTTCCATCTCACTGTATTCATCTTTACTGACATCAGAATCAGGAAAATCAGCATCAAGGTGCGTAGGGCTTGAGCCTTCCTCAAAGTTATCTTCTGACCCAGGAGAACCCTGCTCATCTGCCTTCAGTTTCTTAAATGGTAGTCTTCTATCAGCTTGAAATCTTTTTGCTGGAAGTCTACTTGGTTCCTTATGATTATCCTCAGTTTTAAAAGGAAAGTCTTTATTTGTTGATGCTGAAGCATCGCCCACTGTAACTCTTATTATTTCGGCAGGATCTGAAAGTGGACTGCTAGGTTCAGTTTTTATTTGTACCTCTGTGAAAGGGGAAGCAACCTCCCTATCAGTTGACTGAGAGGCACTGAAAGACCTAAGGCGATGTGGGTGTATTACCTGTGGTTTTTCATCTAAGAGTAACTTCTCTGATGACTCTTTCAAGGATGACTTTTGAGATACAACATTAAATGTCTTCTGGGAATCGTTAGTTCCCGGTGAGGAGGATGATGATACCTGTGAAGGTTTTAGGTCAACAGAAGGTGAGTAAATAGGAACTTGGCTGTCCATGGACAGTGACCTTCGAAGGAGACTTTTTACAAGTGGCCCGCTTCTGTCAATACTTTGGTTTTCTGGACCAGATCCACTGGATGGGATTACTAGCCCTAACTTTGAGTAGTATAGCAAATTCCTGTCTTCACCTTGACCATTTCCTTTTCCTGCCTCTCGCAACAAAAACGTTGATTCTGATGTGCCATGCAGAGACAAGACTGGTGGACGCAGTCTTTTTAATGACATCTCTGCAGCCTTTCCTCTTAAAAGCTGACCACTGCTTCCTGGTTCATCGCTCGCAATTTCTTTCTCTGCTAAAGGCATCTGAGGCAGTACTGTGTTCCTTTTCACTAAACCACCTCTGCTCTGATCCTCCACAGTTCCAGAAGTTTCGTGAAGCTTGGTATAGCTCACAGGGCTTTCTTTCAGCCATCTCCTTTCAGTCAGTGGTAAGTTGTGAAGGGTTTCAGGTGGTTTTGTTACTTGTGGTCTACTGCTAGTTTTGACAGCAACAGAGGGTGAAGGTTTAGAAGTATGGCTTAAATCATGTGTTTGATTTATACTTTTTGCTTGTGCTTCAGTTCTGTTCTGACAGACAATGACACTTCTCTTCTGAGAACTACTTTCGTCTTCATCTTGATACACTATTTTCTTAATGGGGCAAGCTGGAAAAGGAGCTTGAGGACTCTTAGAAACAATGTTTGTAAGAAAGGATATTCCAAGACTGTAGCCCAGTTCTTGCACAGCTGCAAGACTGCCTTTCTCAATGAACAAGGATGAAGAATAAATGTAGTTTAACACGTTATCAAAAGCATCTGGCTCACAGAAGTCAAGTTGAAACACTGACTGACACTCATTCTCCTTATTTGTGAACAGAGTCTGGAAGTATTCACTGCTGGCGGCCAGAACGTTTTTATGAGCTCGAAATTTCTGATCTCCTACTATAAGAACAACATCACACAGCTGTCCCTTTAGACGCTCCTCATTCAGTGTGCTTAGAAGCGAAATGGCATGTGCTGGATTTATGTAATGCAAGAGCCCCTCCATGATTCTGATGTTTCTGAAAGAGAACAACAACAAAAAGAAGTTGTAGGTTGCCTTGTTAGAGATAAACACACCTAATCCCTCTGTACTCGATACACTGGCTAAACTGCCATCAATAGCGCTGAAGAAAATATCTTGTTTGGAGGAAAGGTATGGAAATGAACACTGTTACCTGCAATAGATGCACAGGCACAAAAAGAGCCCACTTCCAAATACACTGTTAATCGCTGACCTTACACCAAGAATATTACAGTATTACACCTAACTAACTTGGGGGTGGGGGTGCTGTGTTCCCTTCCTGCAGTGTACCTATCCACACGAAGGAACAGTTCAGTCATTTCACTCTTGATCATCTTTTTCTCAACTTTAGCTTTGTGAATATCTACCTTGACAACTGCACTGATAAACTCTGGAATCAGGTATCTAAAGTTTAGTTCTGTCAAGTCACTTTTCTGAGGCTAAGCAACCCTGACAGTCTCCTGCTGACTAAACAAATTAACAGGGTTTTGTTTTCATTTTTAATAGGATGATGGAAAGGGCATTAATACCGGGAAGGGAAAAGGAAGCAGGATTATTGTCTGTAATCTAGATTAATTCATCATGTTTGATTATGCTTAGGAAGTGTTGTTAATATACACTTCTAGCTATCAAATATGTGTCACAACTGCACTGACAGGATCTAGTTTCTTGGAGATGTCACAATTATAATTGAAGTATCCCTGCATTGCTTTGTTCTAGCTTAAAAGCAATCACAGAACTGAACCTCCATGTTACTTATTAGCATAAAAGCACTTTATGCCCATAAACCATATACTTGAGGAACAGTTACCCTCAGATGCATCCAAGAGTACAATAAGCACAAATTAAACTGTAGAAATCTCTCCGTGTTCCATATGCTTCAAAACACAGCTCACTGCATACTACAGGATGCTTCAATAACTCAATAGACTGCTCCTGATTAGATCTTAACAAAAGAAGAGAATCAGGTTTTAACCTAGTTTAAACAAAGAGCTTCTGTGGCATGAATTGGAATGTATATATTTGTGCACATGCACACACAGAGAGAAATCAGCAATATCCAATTTTCATTTTTTTTTCATGGACACCCTTACAATTCCATGCAAGTTAACCTGTAAGAGTCTTGAGACTACCTTACTCCATGGTGGGAGTAAAACAAGTCGATGTGTCTGGTAAAAGCAATTCTCTTCTTTTTACAGCTATTTGAAAAACTACTCTTTAGTTTATAACTTACACATGAAGTATGCTACTACAACAAAAAGGTTTCACTGTTCATCATCTTACAAGCAAACCTGAAAAGTTTATCAAGATAAAAAACTATTAAGAAGCTGTAACCCCATGGTTAATAGATGAGGGTGATAAATCTTACAACTAATGGACATAAATAAGTGATCAGAGTTTAAATTGGTATTATTGAGAAATGACTTAAAGGGTGCAGCATACAGTGTTTCAGAGCACTGATCACAACACAGGACTGAGCTACCACTTCTACATCTGAAACTACTGAATGAGTTAATAGTGTCTTGGCAACAGCAAAAGCAGAATTCTGTTTCCTCACCAGGTCTTTACTGACTGTTTCAGTGTCTTGCAGTGTCATTTCATAAACACTAATTTATCCTTAATTCACCTCAGATAATTATAATGCACAATCCCCCCACACCTCCATCTAAAAATAGCAGAGCAGTCAAGCTTCTAAGAACTTGAGAAGCCAATCTGTTTTGGTTTGCTTTCTGTGTTTTGCTTAAAAGTACTGTATGGGGCTGGGTGAGCAGGGTGTGAGTGCACTACCCTTATCCTTTGTGGATGCCACTGCAATTTAAAGCGGTGGAGTCTGGCTGGCCCTAATCCAGTCTCGTGGTCTGAGCACCCATTAACACTCGGGAGCGTTATTAGAACAAGTGTTCCAGGAATTCATCTTTTCCTTTAGCTTCCTCTGAAAGAAGCTGAAATTGCAAACTCAAGTGATTCTTCTGGATGCAAGTTGCAGCATGTTAGATAGAGATAACAGATCAACAGTGTGCTTATGAAGGAAACTTGAACTAAAACAGTATTGCAGAGACACCCAACAGAAGTTGCTGCAGAACCCATACTTCAAGGACACTGTGGGAAAGGAGTATATTAGTCAAATGTTTTGAAACATTTTCAAATCTTTAATTTTAATCTGCTTTACCCAGGCCTTGTGTTTTGTGTAATACATTCTCAGAATAAACACCATGTAATTGCTGTGTGTTCCTCAGTAATGCTATTAGTAGAGACGTGTAAAATCTGTATGTCTAAAGCACCATCCAACAGTCTCCCATCCTTCTTTCTACATTCTCCTTTTTTATTCATAGAACACCCTCAAATTATTACATTAAACAAGGCAGAGATAAGCAT
This sequence comes from Falco punctatus, assembly GCF_963210335.1. Taxonomy (NCBI): domain Eukaryota; kingdom Metazoa; phylum Chordata; class Aves; order Falconiformes; family Falconidae; genus Falco; species Falco punctatus. Next base: position 79,439,185 of record NC_137581.1, read on the forward strand.
CCCACTACAATCCTCCCTTTCATTCTCAGAGCAGTCTCTTCTGTCCAGTGAAGAAGCCAATTGTCACTTTAACAGTAACCAAGGCTGCAACATACACAAATGGCAAGGGACCGAATTAATCCTGCAAAGGCAGCTTTAATCCTGCTATTTCCTAATACAAGTGCTTGACTTTCAGCTTAATTGCCTTTAAACACAGCAGTCAGAAATAAAAAAAGCTATGATACTTCAAGAAACAAAACCAGAACCGGTTTGCAGAACCATTTCAAGACATTTACACAGATCATCTTAAAGCCTGAAATACTTGGATGTAAAACCCCCTCAAAGATCACCAGCGTAAATGTAAAATGGTATTAAAATTCCACTACATGAACACTTTTCAGTAACAAAGTCGATCCATGACATTCCTGCTCTTTTGTTCATCGTATCTACACGCTGCTGTTGACTCCTCCAGCTGTGCCAGTACAAATATTCACAGATCTCTATAACACAGCAGATCAGACAATAAATAAAAACCAAATAATATTTATTTTCAAATGCCGGTCAATTTTTATATTAAACCACAATCTCAAGAACCATTGCATTGGCATAACTGAATAGGCAGCAGATAGTGGCAGCAGAGCAGCTGTAGGAAGACAAGAACTCCTTACAACAGTTTCTCATCAAAGTCAATGCTCGGCTGACAGTGCACAGCCCTGACACAGAAGGTGTGCCTAGCTATTGAGTAGATAACAGGACCACGGCAGTCTCTTGTAATACTAGATTTGATTCCAGGCGTTGAGGACTCATACTTCCTCAGCTGAAGATTATTTTGCCATTGAGTACCTAAGCTCTTTCCTCCAGAGAATCTGTTTCTATTCCCTTCAACCGTTTCTTCCAGTCATCTTCACTACTGACTGGAAACAAAAGCTTTCCTCTTTTCTTCCGTCATGTTCAGGTGACATCAAGGAAACTGTAGGAGCATATCAGAAATTCTCTCATTGTCTGTGTTCAGGCCCCACATGCTATAGCAGCTGCTGGTCCTCAGGAGCAACAGTGATGACAACGCTCCAGAAAGGGTGAGTGCAGCAGGAACACCTGCAACCTGCCTTCAGGAGGCCAAAAAGAGATTTTAGTGTCAATCTTCAACAGCCCTCTACTGATCTCAGCAAACTAGATTTCAGAAGCCTAAGTACCATGCTTAGTACAAGCTTTATTTTACTTTATTTTTTGAACAAGGAGAGAAAAAGACACCTCTACTAGTTCAAAATTACTTTCTGCAAAAACGTAATCTTTACTTGGGGAAGCTCTTCACCAGGAAAACATGAAAAAGCTTAACCTTTAGCCCAGCAGTTTATTATCTTCAACAGCTACCTGCCTTTGAAGTGGCAGTTCCACTTTGTTTCCTCTGTCCCTTACTCTCACATCTCCTCCCAGCCCTGTGGTACCCTCCTCCTCTTCACCAGCTGTGCTGCTCATTTGACCTCCCAGTAAGTTGATTCAGCTCCCTAAAATGAAGCAGGAAACAAGCAAACAAAAGCAATCCAGCTTTTTATACCTGTTTGCTATTTTATAGGTTGTCAGCTTAATCGGCTCACTGAGAGGTCAGATGAGCATCAGAGCTGCATTCTTTGTCAGCAAATTGTTCAATCGGCTTTGCCCATCTGAAACTTCACCTCCAGAAACAACGGTCACCAATGCTAAAACTTTACAGATAGAATGAGGCAGATCTTTGTGTGAACAGTTTCAGTGTAACTGCTTACATTTGCAGACACACAAGCAACTAAAGTAACATGTTGCCTGCTGACTCCCCTTGTAATGACACAGCTGTCAGCTAAAGCCATGTTAAAAGCATGCTGGGGGTGGCAGTGGGAAAGACTTACGTTCTGCAACATTAATAAGATGCAGTGTTGCAGCAAGGAGGCGCCAGGGCTGTGAGAAACTGCAGTTAGGAGAGAATACAAGGAAGGAGGAGGAAACATACAGAGAGGTAACAGGCAACGAGGGAGACCGAACAGGGGTTTCAACAGGGAAAACATACATAAGATGTGTGGTGGGGGCAAACCCACTAAAAATCCCAAAGAAACATGGATTATAAGACTCAGCCAAGAAATACAAGTGACTTTCTGGGGTATCGCCAGGTAAATGCAAGAATGTCATGCTCAGCTGAGTGCTTTGCAGAGGATTTGATGGTTCTTGTAATTCATGCACCATTTCAGACACAAGGGGGGGAAAGGTACCATTACTCATCAAGAGTCCAGATGCAAAAGAAACCTACACTGCTTAAACTTTTACTCAAGGATCCTATGCTGGATTTTATTATTTGAGTTTGAAAACAGTTTGTCAAATGCCTCTTCTCCCACCAACTGCATTTGCAACATACTCTCCTACAATACACATATATTTACAGACATACACACCCTTACACCCCCCTAAAAGATTTGTGTTAAAGCTCCAAATCTGCAGAGCAAGAGTGTGCACTTCTGTAATCTTTTTCTAACTACATAGTTGAGTAATCTCTTGCTGCAGGTTTGGGGATTCTGTCTTCCTGCATTTAATGAAATGTGATTTCAACTGCTCTTGCTGTTTACCACTGCAGACAATACTGTGAACTTTCTCCATGAAGACAAATGTTTTTCATTTCCAATAGGTCAGCAGCAAGGACAGACTCACTGGTATGAAGACAGGCATAAAATTAGATTAATAATATATTTGCTAGTGTGTGAAATTTATGTATTAATTTCCAGCTATTTATCCTCCACACATACAGAAGTAGAACTTTAGGGAAAAGAAGAAATTCTGTAATATTTGTGCAGTTCTCTATTTTGCCCTCCGCCAGAGACAAATAATTAGCAGTTATCCTGATACAGACTAGAAATTCTCTTAGAAATTAAAGGCTGCTTTTCATATTCAGATCACACCCATAGTTTGACCAATTGACACTCAAAAATAGCTCCTCCTGACTTGCAGCAAACCACAAAATGTCAGAGTAACACCACAAAGCTCTATTTGTCCTTCTCTTTCTTGTTTACAAACAAGCAGCAGCTAAAGGTGCAATTTCATCTTGCTCTCAGTCCAGTCTAACTACAGGTCACTCCTGCAAGCAGCAGTCCACATCTCCTCCCCACTAAGGACGGCCTAACTTGCTGTCAGGTCAGTGAACTGATCCAGCTGACCATGGGATTGTACAGCTACTGGATCTGAGGGAGAGGGCAGGAATGAGCACTGGCCGTGAGCTTTTCTGATTCTTCTTGAAAGAGTTCAAGATTGAAACACAACAAACACAGTTTGACAAAATAATTGTCCTGGCCTCAGTGCCTCGACTGAAAAGTAACTCATCATCCCTATTGCTGTAAACTAAAGCAAGAGACTAAAAAAAGTTTAAAATCCATTTCCCTAAGGAGTTCGTCAGTTTTCATTCTCACATTTCGTAACATTGCCATTAAACTCTCTGATGGGACAAGACTAACACACTTGATGGCCATACAATTTAAGCACTTACAAAAACCTCACCCCCAGAAATATTTAATGTGATTTTTTGGTAAGAGACGCAGGAAAACAAGAATTTGAAGACAGGGAGACATATACCCCCTAAACGTGTACACTTGTACTCTTTCTACAGGTTGATTTTATTATTTTATTGGTAATGCTGAGATATACTTACCAAATCAAATAATATTCAGATATCTGCTCTACTGTATGAGCCACTCTTTGTTTAACTGGCCCAATTCACAATAAAATCTTGTCTACATACTGCTTTTCATTTTGCTGGTATAATTAAAATTACAAACCCTAATTGTGGGGTTTATTTCTATTAATATAATTAATAGAATAATATAATAAATAGAAAAATATTTATATTAATATAAAGGTGCTTTTTACAGGCATAGTATATTTTAGATGGGAAGAGAAGCCAATTATACCCATATAAGGTACTTTTCATAATTGTGTTTGCACTAAGGTTTCTGTAAGAAAACAAGAGATGGGGGAAAAAGTCATGCACTTCATCTGAAACATGCAGAACTAATACAGAAGCTGACTCTAAAAAGTTGCCAGGTGAGAAACTTATGATTCAGGGAGTACAGCTATCTTCCACCCGCTGAAGGGATCCAAAGAAAACACCATTCAGTCATCATTAACTATTGGCAAGATACTGGGAAGGCAATACAGGATACTGTAAAAGGGGAAAGACAAAAGCAATTTTACATGAGTTTTACATAACAGATTTACAAGGTCATAAATAGCATGTGGAAGATTTTCAGCTTAGTCAAAGTCCACCTGCATTTGGACGTAGGCAATGTCTCACATACTCTTTAAAAAAATCTTCCTCCATGAACAAGAACACTATGTATTTTTTCTTTATTCCTTAAAAGGATTTATGGGAAAGGAGCCGGTCCTATTCTCACTGAACTTCCAGGGAATTTGGCCATTGACCTCAATAGCTGAAGGACTGTACTCAAAGTTATGTCCTAGCACAAAATAAACAAATTCCCTTTGGTTGTGACATGTAGATGAAGCTGTGGCAAACAGTGATTAGAAATCACTGTAATTCTGCTCCTTTTCCTTCTGTTTCTTAATTTACTTTAAAATTATTTTTGTAGGGCATATTTACTGTACCAGGTATGCTATTCTCGAAAAATTCTCCAAAAGATACTCACAAATGTATTCAGACCAGAATGCCAAATAGTCTACCCCGGAACTTTTTAGCTGGTGGGCATCCACCCCACTGGGACTGCTGGTACACTCCTTGTTCCAGCATACTGTGATGTCAGGCTTGGTCCTGGCCTAGGCATGAGTCACACAGTGCTGGAGGGAAATCAGAGTTAAAAGGATGGGGGGGTCAGGGGCTGGCAGGGACACTCACTGTCCCCTGTGTTAGAACTGTCCCTGTGCTAGCCACAATTTATCAGAGAGATTACTGAGAATGAATTGCAACCTAAAGATTACTCATGATGTTAAGTGCTGATGTAGGATAAACCACGGGTAAAGAGATTAATGCTCTGAGACGAACAAGGGGAAAATACTTCCTTTCCTGAAGAATGCAATTTAAATATATATGAATTACTATGAAAGGCCAAGTGTCACAGTATTTTTTGAAATTTGACTAATGGATTTTTCATGCCTTTTCATCACAGATTGTACATAAAGATTTTGCAGAAAAGAGGTGTGGTGTTCCACCAAATCTCAGAAGGATAAACCCCTCAACAATCACAACCAGGTGATTTTAAAGCTTTATTTTTGATGGGCTGTAAGGCTGCTGAACTAACTGGTGGTGGTAGTAGCAGAGGCAGAAAGAGTTTAGGAAGGTAGAAGAGTTGTTCAACACTTCTCTTGTTCATAAAATATGCCTGAACTATCTTAGAACAACATAATACATAAAGTAGCCAATAAGCAAAGACAACAGACAATTGGGGTTTTTTATTTCATTGCTGAATTAAAGAAAACAGAACTGCTGCCTTAAATATTATCAGTAAGGAAAAAAACTGGAAGAAAGATTACAGTGCATAACTAGTATTAAATCTACACCATAAATATTTGGGGAAAGCAACTCCCTCTGCATAGAATATCTATTTTAAAGCAGGGCATATTGCAGTCTTTCCACTTTCAACAAATGATTTTGCTGCCTCTGAAGATTCCAGCCCCCACTTCCAAGGATCTCAGATCATTAAATGTAGCAGAGTTCATTAAGAAACAGCTCACTTGCTCAAAAGTTGACAATTTCTTTTAATGAGAGCTGGAAATAGCTGCAACTGTAGTGTGTGACTCACAGTAAGTACCTCCCAGTGCAGCACAAACCATATGGTGGCTACAGCCCAGCTTCCTCCCCCCAGCCCCTCCTTCCTCTACCCGGTAAGTCTACACTTGTTTATAGACCATAGTTATCACTATTTGGCAGTTAAAACAACTTTCAAAACCTTGAAAACCATAATGGGAAGATACTTAATTTTTTTTTTTTTGTTACGATAACTACTTCACAGCTACTGAAGTTCAAAAAGAAACTTCAATACAGTATGAAATCTCATGGCTTTCTGTAAAGTCATCCTTTTAAACCCCAATGTTGGCATGCCTGTAACTATTTTTAAGGAAAACATCGTCAGCCATTATTATGAAGATGAGCAGAGCACCAACTGTTCAATTCTCTGTGTCTCTAGCATCACACACACAAAAAACATGAGCTCACAGACCCCAGTATCTTTGTGTTATCAAGCTTCTAGTGATAAAGGAGGGTTCTCAGTCCTGAGAAACATGCTGAATTTGAGTCAGCTGAGAGCATCACCCTGCCACTTGGACCCTACACAATAGCAAAAGGAAGCACAAAAGTTCACATTTATCATGCTTTCGTACCATTAAATGTACAGCACAAAGAGGACTTCAAGAACTTATTACAAGTTATCGCCCCTTTTTATATTAAGTAAGGCTGCCAATACATACTAAAGGATAAGTTACCTTAAGTGTTAAAAAAGCACCCAACTCACAATGCCTTTAATCCTATTTTGGATCACAGGGCAATGTTGAAATTAGTGGAGGAACAAGAGCACCACTGAGAGCAAGAGATAAGATCACTCACTCTCAGTTCCGATCCCCAGGGGTTATCTTGGCTCCAGCAGGCTCAGGGGAGCTCCCAGCTGAAGAAACCCTAATAAATCCTGGTCTGGCACACATCGTTGTAAGTGAAAACTCCAGAGGTTGTAATTTGTGACATCTCCTTGCAAGTCCCTACTTAGAACCTGCGAACGACCGTTCTTTACATGTTCACAATCCAGTCAGGTTGGGTGGGTTTTCTACACATAGTGTAAACCAAATGTTCTTACAGATTACAACGAGATTACAACAGTATAGCACGTGGGTAATAAAATTTCTGAGAGGAAGGGATGTCAGATCCCCTTCCACCCAAAAGATGGCCACATAATTTGTTTTTTGCAAACCAGGTTTATAAAAACAGTTGCCAAAGTTTGCTCAAAACTTCCCCTTAAGAACATCAGCATAACCCTGGTGGAAAATTTTAGCTGAAGCCGTTAGCTCACGAGTTTGACCAAAGTCAGAACAGAACACTCTAATTGGTAGTGTTCAGGCAATACAAACAAAGCAGTACTAAATTTACCTGTAATACATATTTACCACTCCTGATTTAATATCAAAAACCTTGTTGTACAAAAAGGCACTCTGAAAAAAAAATACCTATTTTCATATTAACATATATGGATAAAAATGCTAACTACAACTTAACTACAAGATTCTTCACTGTATTTACCAAAAGTTGTGTGATTATGTAATTCATCACAATCTCTTCTTATACCTACAGCCTACTTCCCTCTTCCACTGCAAGTCCAACAACAAAACAACTGAACAGGTTTTAAAACACGTGCTGTTTAATTATTATGAAGAGCTTACTCAGTACACAATGAGATTCCACAGTATTTCCCATCTTGTAATAATGCCTTTACATTTTCTTGCCATTTGATACTTTACATGAGCCACATCCAATGCGGACATAAGAAGAGTCTGGACTTCAAAGAGCATTAAAGTAAAATTCGCTCGGACAGCCATGATTGGGTAAAATACCTTCCGCTGCTCTCTGCAAATGCCCAGCACCCGCTGGTACACACTGCAGAGAATTTTTTTACTGTTCTAGGAGATGTACTTTTTCCTACTCGTGAATAATACAGCCAAAGAGCCCTTGGACTAGTAAAGCTACACTTAATACCTGCACGTGCTTACAGGTCGCAGGAACCTTGCTGGATTGCTTTCCGCCCTGCAGTGTGCAGGCTAGCGTGGCTCCCCCCTCACGGCACACCGGGGAGGGCCTATGACACTGAGGCACAGCCCTCCCGGAACCTGTCATGGTTACGGATCAGCTCAGAGCCGCTGTCCGCCCGGGCGCGAGTCGTGAGCCGCAGCTCCCGCAGGCGGCGGGCGAAGCGTCGGTACCACCAATGCGGGGCGACGCCACGGCCCCCTGAGGCGGCGCCGCCCGCCCGCCGGGAGCAGCGCAGGTAGCGCGGCCGCTCGCGGCCTCCCGCCATCCCACGCACCGCCCCAGCGAGGCCTGGGCCTGCGCCCGCTCCCCGGCTCCCCCTCTCCGCACCGCTCCGCTCCGCCCCCCGCCGGCGAGGGCGCCGCTCCGCATGCGCCGTGCGGGCAAGCCACCGGCGGCGCGGCCCCCGCTGCGGCCGCCGCGCAGGCGCCGTTCCGCGGGATCCCGGCGCGGGGCGGGGGGCGGCACGCGCGCCCGGGGGGCGGGGCACGCGCAGAAGGCAGCCCGGGCAGGTCTATGTGGCGGGCGTGAGCCGGCTCGGCGGGTAGCGGCCAGTCCCTCGCAGCGAAGGGAGCATGCGCGGAGCCGAGGGAGGCGCGTTTCGTAACCGGCGCATGCGCAGTGCGCCGCTCGGGGACCGCAGCCCCGCTCGGTGGGGGAAAAAAAAAAAACCACCTCAGAGTTACGTCAGGAAAAGACGCCTTTGTACACGGGGAGACCCAAACGGCGCGGGCAGCCCCCGGAACGGGCGCGAGACGCGGCCGTTACTCACCCTCTCCGCCGCCAGCCGCGCCCCCCCCTGCTGCCCCCCTCGGCGCCTCCTTTCACGGTTCGCCCGCGCGCGCTGCTGCCACCGCCGTGATTCCATCCATCTTGAATTTGACGTCATCCCACACCAGGGATGAGGTCATCGAAGGGAACGCTCGTCACGTGCGCAGCGCTCCGATTGGCCGGCGGGGGAGCGGGGGGCGAGGCGCTGGCGCGGCGGGGAGGGTAGCGGCTGGAGACGGTTACGGGGGTTCCCCCACCCGCCGCCCCTCCCCCACGAGCGGCGCGGCGGCCGCCGGCCCTCACGCACGCACGCGCGTGGCCTCCCGCGGCCGGCTCTCGCGCGGCGGGGAGGGCGCCGGACGTGTGGGGGCTCCCGCCCCGCCCTGCCCTGTCCCCCCCTCCCCCCCCCCCCCCCCCCGCCCGCTAACGGCGCGGCGCGCGCGGGGGGGGGGACCGGAGGCAGGCGGGGCGGGGGCTGACCGGACGGCACCCGGCGGAGACGCGGACAGGCGGGTGACCCGCCCTCCGCCGCGCCACCCCACCCCCGCTGCGAGGCCGGTGGCGGTGGGATTCGGTGGGGCACCGCTGCGGGCACCCGCGCCCCCTCGCCGGGCCGGGCCGGGCCCCGCGTGCTGCGGGCGGGGGTCGGGAGGCCTCCGCGGGCAGCTTTATTTGCAGTTCACCTGATGTACTGGCCTGCTTCGCGGTACCTGCTTGGTTTGTTTGCTCGGGTTTGTTTAATTCGTGGTTTTCGCAAACGTTAGGGGGGAAGGTCCGTTTCTGGTGGCGCGCACGTGGCGTCCTTGCAAGCTGGCCCACCGCTCCCTGGTGGGGGCAGGGCGCAGGCACAGGCCCTGGCGGGTTTTGGCTCGGACCCCTTGTAACGGCTGTGCTCATTCATCTCGATGTGATTTGAAACGTTATAATGGGCGTTATCATTGCTTTAGGCTTGCTTCTCGTTGAAATTATCCACTTTGAATTAAATACTTGAATAGGGCTTTATGTGTCAAAATACAAGTATTAAAATAGAAATCGGAATTAGGAGATTTGCCGTGTTTTTGTTGAAGGCTGCATTATCTTTTCATTAAGGACAGCTTGAATTCTAGAGATTAATATCTAATCCGCATACATGTTTTCAAACAGTGTGCTTTTAGATATTCCACCTAAGTCAGAAGTACTCGAGGCAGCTACTAGAATTTCTGTAATGTGTTTAGTGCTGTGTTTAAACCTTTTTGCCAAGGTTTTGTTGCAAACGGACTAAACCTGGTGCAAGAAAAATGGCGATGTACCTCACTAGGTCTAGCTCCTCTTTCCCCTCCCTGGATGTATTTTTTCTCATCGCTGGCTCAAGGCAAACTTGCTAAGCTGCCTGTTAAAAGTGGTTGGTTTTTTTTTTTTCCTTCAGACTTGTGCCGCTGTTGCTTCTGCCCTGAGTGTGGCTCTGTGATGAGCTGGTGTGAAAACGAAGCGAGCTGCTTGGTTTCACCTGGAATAGTTCCCCAGCCTCGTTTGTTGAGCGGGTGTGCAGACAAGTGCTCTGTCATAATGGGGCCTACTGTGGTAATGGGACCAAACAACTAGGGAGGTACTTGGATCTGTTCACATGAACAAGTGTATGCAGTGACACTATCTGTGCTGCCAGTGAAACATTTGTGAAGCTAAACAGAGCTCATAAATCTAGCAAGGCTGCGCCCTGATAACTTTTTTCATACGTACTCGGTTATTTCTCAGCCAAGCAGAAACAAACTAGTCTTGCATATTTTCTCTTCCACACTTCTGTAAAAGGGCTTGTGTCACAGATGGAGAACCTCTGTGCTGGAATTACTCTGCTGAAAAAACTGCTCTTTAAGGTGAACACACGCATGTGTCTAAGAATGTCTTACTGTGCAGGTATTTATTACTGCTGTTTTTAATTTGTCAGTTTCTTTAGTGCAGCCGTTAGGATAGAGCCCATGTAGTAGCTTGTATAGTATTGGCACCAGACAGCAGTTATTCCCTGTAGGTCTTACTTTAACCAGATGATTTCTGAGAAAATTTTGAACGTAATTCTCAAAGATTTTGTCGTTAGAAGAGACATAAGACTCAATATGACTGTATTTCATGATTGAGTCTGATTGACTTGATATTATTAAAGTTGCACGGATGCCTTAATTCCCTGTAAATCAGATTTTTCTTGATTCTACTGAAATCTAGGCAAGGAATTCATGCTGTAGGATTTTTTGGGGTTTGTCTGTTAAGTTGGTTAATTTTGTCAAATATACCATTTACAGTTATGTGAATACTTTCTTGTTCTTCAAGAATAGCTTGTTTATGAACGTTTTTCTCAAACATTTCTGATTTTAAATGCTTTGATGGAGCACTCTACTTTGATGTATTTTTCATCTGTACCTGTGTGGTTGCAGCTGTTACTACCAGATGCCCGTTTGTTGAGTATAATGTCTGCTGTCCATTCAGAGCGTCCAATAGCTGCTCAGATTAACTTTTGATCATACTTGCCAACAAGTTTAATCACTGGAAATTTGTTAAAAACCGAACCTCTGCAAAATGTAGAATGTAAAGCAAGCTATTTTAAAAATATGGATGATTATGCACTGACTTTTTGAGAAAATTTACATGTAAAAATTAAAACACTTGCTTTTGTTTTATGTGCAGTGTATGAGAAATTACTATTTTTCATGGTGCAAATATTGTACTATAGGGCGAAGTTGTGTATTCTGAATAGTTCAGATTTTTTAATACTAACATTTGTTTCATTTTCAATATAAACCCAATAGGAATAAAGTAATATCCTGGAGCTAGGCTGTCCTTTTTCTAGATCTCTAGTTTCAGGCCTTTTTGATGTATAGACCCCTAAAAATTTTTCAGTGAAGGTTTGGACCTTATGTGATTAATTTAAAACTAATGATGTCAGGTTATTTTCTTTCAGAGAGCCTGAGGGTATCTGAGATACCCTTAGGCACTCCTATATTAGCAGCTGAGAAAGAGTTTTGCAGAGAAAAGCTTGGTTTTGAGGAAGGAGAGGGGTTAAAGAAAGAAGAATGCACCTCAGAAGGGAGGATATACAATCTAATTTTGCTTCATTTCAGTGAGGGAACCCTGGCTAGGTATAGGTGTTAAAATTTTTCATCTTGGTAAATTTTCTTTGAGTCTTATGTCTGTTCTGTACTTGGATAGCTTTAGGAGTATCTGCTGTTGCCACATGCCCTCCTAGGCAGCGTGGCTTTTCAAACTCTTGTTTCTCCCATAGCTGCTGTAATAGCAGGAATGCAGTACCCGAAGGACAGAGTGTTATGTCTGTCTTGTTTCCCACCAAAATCTCTGGAATTATTATTGCCAAGGACATGTTGCAGAGGGAGATAATTAATCTCTAAGAAGCTGCCTCCTCTCCCAGTTGGCCCTGAAAATCTTACCAGTGGAGCAAATGCTAACTAGTGCTGCAGGACACGGCATGACTGTTACCCTGTTCCTTCCAATACAGGCTTCTATCCCATAACTTCTGAGAAGCGAAGCGGTGTTACTTGTGATCACAGAAGACACTTGAATGAATCGGTTCCTTTCAGCCACTGTTGAATGTAACAAATGTTTCTGGAAACACTGGAGGTCTTGCTTTATCAATTTGAAATATTCTGCCAAAACACAGGTAACTTAATGACTTGTCAAAATACAGACACAGAGTTTTCTACCAGTTTCTCATTGCTGGGAGCTGTGCATGGAAGTTTGTATGAGACCTCCCGTAACAAATGCTAGCAGGTAAAAAGAAATCTTACTTTTTCTAGTTAGAACCTGTCACTTACGTTGTTAGGAAAGTATGGACGCTTACCAGTATTCAGAGAGACAACCAGGAAGTAAGATACACAATGAGAATATTACAAAAATTACAGTGATTCCATAACCAGCGTGAAGCAATGAACACAGACAAGACTGAAAATTTAAATTTCCTACCAGGAAAATAACTATAATACAGTATGATATAAAACTGTGTTCATTCCTGGTATTGCAGTTTCTGAGTGCCAAGTCTTGCGCTTTTTTAGCTGTCGCCGTCATTATTCTGCAAGTAGCACAATCTAGTTCGTATTTTCCACTCAGAATCCACATGCCTAATGACTCGGACAGTTTCAGATAAACACTGTGAGACAACAAGCAGCCAGATAGTAACATTACCCTAGGAAACTGCTAAGTAGTAGTAAACAGATACTGACTTCAAAAGGTGATAGTTCCACAGGTCGGACAATGATTCAGAGAAAAATATGCTGCAAGTATTAGGGCATGCATTCCCTTAAGCCGGCAGACGGTCATGGTACTGTGATTGTTGTTTAAAAGAACAATGTATCTTCATTTGCAACTAGTAAGCCATTTGTGGCTGCTTTAAACAACACGTTGATAACTAGTTGCAGGAGCAACTGAATTAAGTCTGTCACAGTGCAGCAGATCAGGCACAATTTCGTGTTATCAGTTTTCACAGCTCTGATTAACTTCAGCTGGCGTTCGATGTCTGAGTCTTCTAAAAATAAAATCCTGGGTATTCTGATTACAGTGGAAGTATGTAAGACTATTAAAAAGTGGCTTTAATTTCCTACTTACAAGTGTGTACATCCTGGTCCTTTATTTTAGACAGAATGTATGTAAGGAAATTCAGGAAAAAGCAAATGAAAAGATGGTTGATATAGCAAGCATATTCTGTAATTCTGTCCATATGCTAACTCCAACAAGGAAAAGCAAAGAAAAATGAAGTGTCTTGTGCTTGTTATAAAAAAGGAAGGCTTGTGATTTTGTTCATGTTTAGCGACATTTATTTTCACGAAGAAGAAATGGAATGGTAATGCAAAATTTTGCATTAGTACAATAATTATGTTTATCATCATATTTTCCTGTAAATGTGGCTTTAGGCATCAAGTTTCTTGGCAGAAAGCACTGTCACTGTAGCCTCAGTTCTCTGGAAGTTTTATATAAGTGAATCAGAGAAAGCACCAAAGAGCTATTAGTGCTATTGTATATTTTAAAAGTCAGCTTGATACTTTAATTCTTCAGGTCAGTCTGACAGTTTGGCCTCAAACAACAATCTTCTGGGGTTAGAGATTACACAGAGACAGATAACAATTTTCAGAGCTGCAGCAAGTACATTTGTCTTTGTGCATTGCTAAGATGCTGGAAAAAATGTGGTGTGTGTTGAGTAGATTCTTTTTCTTTTCAGAAGATTGTATGAAATTAAATGGAGGTGATTTGTGGTAAGTTCTCAAGTAAAAAATGCAAAAGTTAGGAAGCAAACCTATTGGCTTGCTGAAAAATTGTGTCTACGTTCCTTTGTTTCATCAAATAGTGCCAGAAATGTTATTTCTACATGGTATTTTTTAGTTTGCACAGCCAAAAAGCTGGTTTTTGTTTTGTGCACATACTATGCCTGAGGGTGCTGTTGTGTCAATAAGTCATTTCATATATGATGTTAACATACTGGTTGTAAGGCTACAAAAGGCATATTTCAAGGAGAGGTTTCAATTTTCTAACAGCTTTAAACTTATCCTCATGCCTTTGTGTGCACTATAAAAACATGCCTATGATTTGAGATGAGGAACTGAAACTTGCTTTCAGGCCATGAATAAAGAAATACTGCCCTGTAACAACTGTGGGTCAACTTTTGCATATCTATGGCCTCTGCAGTCTCACTGATGTCACCTCTGTACTGATTTATTCATTACTGAGTAGAAAGTTCAAGTGGCATAACAAAAATAACCAAGATAACCAAATTATTGATGTCTTTATGTTCAGGCCATTGACTATTTATTATTGTCAATTCTGTGCTGTCAAATTACATTCTTTGCACCATGAGTTCAGACCCAAAACCAGAATGGGGATTTGTTTAGTAAATGTTACTTCACAGTTCACTATACAGAAGCGGTGCTCTGGAAGAGGCATTTTCGCCTGACCTGCTTTTCTGTCAATTTAATGCTCTTCCCCCCCCCAGTTCCCTGTGGCAGTTCATTATACATGAGCCGATTATATATGGACAACAGAGAGGCCGATTGCCTCTCCAGTACAAGCATCTTGCTTGGGGCCTAACTGGCTGTAACGTGTTATATTCTAGGGATTTGGTAGGTATGTCTGTTTACACAGCACTGTGTATACATGTCATTTTGAATGCTGATGTGAAGAGGCAAAATTTGGCCATGCCATTACGCAGTTGGCTTCCTCTCCCTCAATTTACAAACATTACTTTCTCCAATGTCATTCTCGTAGTGTTGGCAGAGGTCATAGCTCTAGACCGCACGTGACCAGTACAACTAGAATGTGTACTGGAGAGCCACAGGACAAATGTTTCTCACTGAAAACAACTCCAATGGTAAAATCACACACATGAACTGCATGGTTTTGTTTGCCAGACTTCACAGTCTGATGATTTTTCTTTTTCTGATTCTGATGACTTACACCATTTCCCTTGGTGTTGTCATGGGCATTTTTGGAGGAAAGAAAATGTCATAACTTCTTTTAAAAACGGGCAGACTACCCAGAGTTTTAATCAAAGTTTGAAGACCTAAGGGATGTCCCTACACAGCTAGCTAAGCACCAGGTCTCTCACTAAGAATCCTCACTTGGCATCAGAGTTAGAAAGGGTCAGGGTCAGTGAGATGGAAACGATAGAAAGGAGGTCCTCAGGCAGTGTCCCTTAGTTCTTCAGGCTGAGCTAGGGTTGTAGGGTGGCACAAATGCATGTGGACTGCACATGCCTCAGTGCACTGCATCTAAGCATCAATTTTGCTGCCAGCTGTGGACTTCCACCTTGCTATTAATGTAGACTTCTGGGCTGACTGCAGTAAAGCCTCAGCATTATACTCCATGTGATGTGTTGCCAAAAGACACTGAGTATCTGACATTTTTCTGCAGAAATTATGAAGGTAAACAGAACCATTGCAAAAAGGATGAAGTGATGTGCACAAATCTGGCTTTAAACTGTTTTGGGTTTTTTTGTTGTTTTTTTTGGGGTGTTGTGTGTGTGTGTGCTTTGTGATGTTCGTATGTTTGAAACATTATTGTCCGTACTGCACATACGAGAAGTCATTTCACTAGCTATGATATCTCATGGCTCAGGACTAGAGAAATCTTAAGTTGGCATTGGCTCTTAGATTGAAATTGGCTTTAAGGTTATGCAGGTATATTTTGATGCTGGGTTAAAAGATCATGGCACTTGCCAGATGGCTAATCAAAGCACAGAAAATACTGAGTCTCAGAGTGGCGTAGAAGGACCTAGCTATTGCGTTTCAGCATATGTGGCTGTTCTTTCTCAAGATCTTCCCCTATTTCCGAAGTAGCACAAAGAATATTTAAATTGTCTTTAAATATAAAAGGGAAGTTCCCTGTTGAACGTGGTGAAAATACAGATGTCCCATTGTGTGTGGATGATGGAGGTATTCAGAGTGGGAAAAGGCCGTGAAAAGAGTGCTGTGCTGCCAGGTATTGTATCAGGGAAATTGCTACTGGAACCTGACACACTCTAAGGAGAGATTAGAATTTTCCAGACTAGAGGAGAGGGTAGGTTTGAGTGATTTAGAGCTAGTCTTAAATCCTGACATCAGTGGTTGAGGAATCTGACCCCTGCAGTCTTGTCAGTGGACTCTGGAGTTACTGAAGGGGCATATTTCTTCTCAGGAATCTGCAGAAATGTGTGATGTGGAACAGAAATTCTGTCCTCTCCTCTCTGACAGGCTGCTGAGCTGCCTGGATATGATTTCCCCCCTTCAGCTGGACATTTTTTCATTTAAATTATGGTTGTAAAAGTTCTGGGAATATGTGCAGGCTTTCTGCATTGGAAACTTTTTCTCCATTGCTTCACAACTGCTGCAGACCTGCATTGTGATGAGAGGTAGTCTGTGGTCTCATTTTATTTATTAGTACAATGCTGACCTGGAAGAGAGAAAATGAGAGGGGATTCTGTAATTCATGACATATTTCACATTCTGTTTTTGAAAACTGATGAATTGATGTTTGTTTATTTTGTATCCTTGATTGGCAGTGTCGCTCTTGGAGGCTGGTTGGCATGTGTAGTACCTTGGGTGTTGCCTAGCTTTTGTATATGAGACTGCAGAGGGGCAGACCTGTCCATTTTAAACTATAGCTTGTAATAGATAAATTCTCTATTGTACCTGGATAAAGCTTTAGTAACCAACACGGTCTTGTGCTTTTGGTTGGCCAAACAGTTTTGAGAGATTGTATCTGGAATATTTTGCTGTTAAAATGACATGCTTTCTTCCCTTACGTGTTTCATCATTCCCTCTATTTTAGGTCAGATGATTCATCTCTGCATTACTGGTTCTGCATTTCCATTGCCTTAATTGGGTCTTTTGGAGTTAATACAATCTATATGGAATTGGCAAATGCTATTTCTAACAATGTACTGATTTGTCCCCTTCCTTCATTCCTCTCTCTTCTCTGATTCCCCCTCCTCACCTTCCTCAGTCCCAGTTGGTTCCTTTCTTCTTGTCTTTACTGCACTACAGCTTTTCCAGGAGTGAGCTGGAGAGTTTCACTCTGCTGCTAAAATGTGACTTGTGTTGTTTAGCCATAAGTTAGCTCAGAGGAGAGTCCTGTCCTCAAGACTTTTCATGCTGTTTTAAGTTGTAGCCAGGTATCTACAAAACCCCTTGCTGGCAAAGGATGTCAAGAGATGTCCTGGACCAGCAGCACATTTGCTGAGTATTTCAGATATTACATCAGCTGTTAATGCTACTCATTTCTAGCAGCAGGTCTCTGCTGTTGAAGGGTGACATGGTTGCTTTTCTTCCTGCTCTGAACTTTTCCCACCAAGGTGTGCCTTCAGCCACGAACAGACCTCCACCCTAGTGCATACCAACACAAAGACAGCAGTTGCTTCTGTCTACAGTGACTAAAACCTGGGCTCAACCTAACTGCATCTCCATCTATCAGTTGGGTGCAGCTAGTGGGTCTGGAGAGGCTGTTGCAAGTGTTGTAGTTAACCATAGTTTAACGGATTACCACTTGCCACCTAAACTGAAAAATCTGGCTAGAAATGTGTTTTTAGCCAGTGGCAAACAAAATAAAATACCACTAAGAATAGTGAACATCATAGTGTTTAATATTTAAAAATGCTATCTATGATGCCAAATTGTTAATAGATTTGTGTTCAAAGATGATGTATGCATTTACATTTTAAAGGAAGCATTTGAAAATGAAGTCATTTGTCATTACTACTTATACAGCACTATCTGTTTGGGGTTTTAAAATTCTGAAATTAAAGAGGACTGTTGTCCTCTAATCATGTAACGCACCTGTGCATGTAAATAATCCACAAAGCTCTTCATTAACCTAGCACTGAGTTTACAGCTTCTGGTAGAGCTTTCTCTTTTCTGCTTGGTTGAAAGACTTGAACCTTTCAAAATCATCTCCTCTCCAATGAAAAAAAAATAATTTGGAAAGCAAGGAGCATTTCCTCTGAAAATGTTTTAAGCAAGAAAGGTTATTAATGTTATAGCAAAAATCGTAACGAGTTTCCTGGCCTGGAAGCTGTAACTTCAAGAAAGAAATAAAATGCAGGGTTATTTTAACAGTGAGGATTATTAACCACTGGAAAAATTTGCTGAGAGTTATGGTGGCTTCCCTGTCATCAAGACCAGGTTCCTGTCTAGAAGTTGTGCCACAGCCTGTGCATGTGCCCAGCCTATTCCCACAGGTGTGGTTGTGTGTCCAGAGCCCGCGGGACAGTGTCAGCAGAGAATCAGCCCTCACAGGTCGTCTTGAAGCTCCAAATGAGGCAGCCTGAAGTTTTTTCTTTGAGTGGGCATATCCAGATTCTTCATTCCTGCTAAACTGCATGCTGATTGTTGTTGCTTGATAGCTACAGATTTTAGTGAGCTAAAGAGATTCATTTGTGTTTTTTCATCTGCTGAAATTTCTGGACATCTGCTTAGGTTCAAGTATGGGCTCATTGGAGTGAAACTTGGGCGAAACTTTGCATTGTGTCACTAACGGATGACCTAAAAATAATTAATTCAGGGCATTCTCTCAAGATATAGCAATCATTTCCTGTTGCCTGGCAATATCTCTGGCACTGAATACAGAACTGGGAATTTATTTTATGAAGCTGTGCAGAAAAAATTGTTTACAATTTTCCACTGTGATTCCCCCAAGAGGAAGAACCCATGGCTCATACAGAGTGAGCAAATGTTAATGACACCTATTCATCGTGGCAAACTTATGACCAAGTTTCTGTTCCTCTTTCTGTCTTTCCATAAATATTTACTGAAAGACAGCCTTGTGTTTTCTCAAATTCATCCCACTTATTTTCAGTGGGAATTAGCTTGAACTTGTTCTATATGGCTTATTAAAATTTAGTTTATTTTTAAATACTTTTTTTTTTTAATAATCCTGTCTTCACATGGCACACAAAAATCTTTTCCCTTCAAGGAGGAGTAAGAATTTTTCTAATGTGTCTCTAGATGACATTTTATTACCCATACAGTGTGCATTATTTAGTTTAAAGGGAACCTCATGTATCCACAATGCCCTATGCTTGATGGAAGAGTGTGAAGACCCTAATATCATAGTAGGCTTCAGGCAAGTAAGCTGCTACATAGGCCCCTGAACAACAGTATTTACCGTCTCTTGTAGGACTGGGATACTTTTGTGACTGAATTCAGCCTGCAACAGTAAAAAGGGCAAGTTGAATGCCTTTGTTCTCCTGGAATAGACTGATAAGAGAAGGACAAAAACTTTCATGGTTTCTTGGGCTGGGATAAGTCTTTCCTATGACCTGGGATACACCCAGTACATGCCTTCAATCTGCATTTTATGGGGGAATACATTAACACTGGAAATAGGCTTGTATGAACAAACTCCATGAAGAAGGTCATGAACTAAATCTTGCAGAGCTATTCCAGTGACAGCCACAGTGGACCTATTACACATTTAGAAAACAAATCATGCTAAAATCAACAGTTTCAAATAGTTTGAGTTTATTCTCACCGTTGGTATTTTAACATTTGGTCAACCCTCTGATAACAGTAACCCCCCAAGTCTCCTTTTACGGTAAATTCTATTACAGTGGATCCTGCTGTTGATGGGAGAGCTGATCAAAATTAGGCTTGGCTGGTGATGAGCTCAACTGAGCGAGTGAGATTTTTGTTCTTGTTTTTCTTTTGTTTACATGGTAACTGCCTCTTTCCTTTTCCCGTGCAAATAAATGTCATGTAGCATAGCTGAGATGTGCTGCCTTTTATTTGCCAGAAGAAGTTGCAAATAATTGAATCACTTGAACATTGAAATTTAGAGGCAAGACTTTTCAACAGAAAAAATATTAATATGCTACAGGATGAACTTCGTGGTATGCCAAGACCACCCTGTCACACCTATCTCCTAAAAATAATGAATTATTTTGTTCCTATAGGAAAGGTAGTAAACTTGTTCAAGTCATCAAAATTCACTGTTAGTCACAGATATTTTTACACCATCTCAATGGTTTTAAATGTAACCTCAGCAGCAGCTTCTTTTCATAATACAGGAAAATAGTACAGACTTCAAACTTATCCTTGGTCAATGAGTCGAATACTTTTTGAAGAGAACAGATTTTGAACTGATCCTTAAACACACAAACCCAACATATGTTTCAGTTGTTTTCATAGCAGCTAATTGCATAATGTAATATAGCTTGAATGCAGAGAGCTTGAAAGAATAAACAAGTTAACAAGGTGCTGTGGGACTTGCCTTTGTGGTGCGCATGTAAAGACTTGTTAAGGATAGAGGCTTGAACTGAACTGATCAGTAAAAGCTTCTAGAGGGTGTTTACAACTTCCAGCTCAAGCATCCAATGCACAGGGAGGCATTTCCCTCCGCACTGATTGCACACAGTTGCTGGAGACTGTAATGCAAACCACTGTTTCTATTTCTTTTTTTCTCATTGGTCTCATCTACTTGTGCCAGAACTGGTTTTTCCTTGTCACAATTGCTTTCTGTATAAATTGTGATGCTTAAAGAGTGCAATAATCATGTAAGACGAATTTTCAACAAGCTGATGCAGTTCCATCATTTTTAATTTAAATATTAACAGTGTTGAGTCAAATAAATTACTCTTGCAATGTTTCTATCTTTGCACTTATTATATATACCCATATATATGTATGCATGTACCTGGATGTATTTATTTATTATATATGTGTGTGCATATGCTTGTGTGTGAATATACACATACATGTATATAAAAATAAATGTATGTAATGGCAAAGACGTCGTAAGAAGAAAACCTAAGCAAAACATTCATATACATTTACTGTTCAGACATAAAAATGTAAAAGGGGAAAGGCAGAAGAAGATCTAAAAGTAAATTAGTTTAAAAAGATCCTGCTGCTTGGATAATTGTTAGGGCTGTTTGTGGGAATGCAGGAAAGATTTTCACAAGTGGACATTGAGTTATGTGCATAACCCTTACTCTTTTGGGAAAACAGCCCTCCCAAATTTATTTTTAGGCAACTCTAGATTGAAAATCAGACCATTTTGTTAGGGACTACGTAGTTGCATAATGTAGGCACATGACTCTTCAACATTCAGATGTTTGTTTTAAAAAAAAGAAGCTAGAACTCATGCTTTTGTACTTGGCACAGCAAAAGGAAGAGGAATACCAGTATTGCTGGAATTTGCTTTTACCTCCTTTTGGTCATATCTCCTTTTGAGAGTGTTTCAGCAGCATCTTACAGCAAAATTTTTCTGCCTGTCCCTTCTTTTCTCTGCCCCAAGGACCAGAGCATTATGCAGAGCCCTTTTTTCCAGGTCTACATCACCCTTGTGCCAAGTGAAGCTTAGGTAATTTGCTGTATTTTTGCCTGCTCTCTGTCACTCATTGCAGCTCTTCAGACTGCAAAACTGCTTCAGCCATGCCATTTTTGTCATGGAAATACTGCTTTACATGTGGACCGTATAATAAATGCTTTCTTACTGGACCCTTGTTATCATAAAGATACACTTGTTACCATGAGGATACTTTTCTGTGTCCTTCCATGGCATGAGATTTCCACCTTGCTGGTGAAGAAACCTACTCACCGCATCCTGGAGGAAGCATCAAATTCCAGCACTGACATCAGGGTGATTTTCTTAAGATTGATGATTAAGGGTTGGTGCTGTTTATAAGCCCTCAGGGCTCATTGTGTGAACTCTTCCAGTACCTAAAGGTGTGTTGAGTATTCTTGCCCCTTTTGCTTCTGGAAGTACAAGGTCTGTCAAAAGCAGGTCTTTTGCAAACAGGGAATGACATCACACTTCAATGTTTTTCCTCCTAGGTGCATGATTTCTTAGAATCAGGGGCATATAGGCATAGCATTCATTTATCATCAGCTAAGCTTTTGCTTTCCTAAATCCATTGCAGCTAAGTCATGAAAGTTTTATAGACTATCCTAAAGCCTTTTCTGACTTTGCCCATGGGCCCTGGTCTATCCATCCCATCAGATCTCCAAGAAGAAAAGAACAGTGAACTAAATGAAAATGTGCTAGAAGCAATCCTATTTCTTTTGCCTCACACTTTTTAAAAAGGGCACACACATTCTCTTTATCTCTCATTAAACAAGTGTAACTGATGCACATCCTTATATCAGCAGTAGTACCTTTTGGAGGAGACACCCTTGAATCCCACCTTTCAATGAGGATTTAAGGCATTAAATGAGCTCATGAGCTCCAGAGTTCTGTCTCGAGTAGGATGATATTCAGTAGTTTTTAGAATATGATAAAAATTAATTGCAAACATGAAAAGTGATGGAATATGCATGCTGATATTTATACTTGGCATTTGAATGACAACTGAATGTTAATCATGACAACAAACATGTTCTTATCATCCTTCAGCGGTAGCATTATCATTATTATAGCTATAAACTGAAGGCCCTATGATTTTCAGCAGCATATAACAAAGAAAATACTCCCTGCCCCAGAGCACTTGCAGTCCAAATATCACAAAGGACAGGGTTGTGTGCCTCCTTAACCAAAGCCAGATGTTTGATTTCAAGGAGGGAATTAAAATCTATTTTCACTAGGGAATTTTTCTCATGCGGAAGGTCAGCATGGGAGAAAGCACACAGGAAGTTTCCCTGCTGGCATTTGTACTAATTAAGGGTGCAGAACAGATTCAATAAATAACCCACTGTTTTCACAAGCCAATAAACATTTTGAAAAGCATCTCCTTTTGAGTTTTAAATATCAACTCTCAATATCTGGCAAAATGCAAATTTTTTTTGAAAGTTTATAAATAGATAATTTTAGTTGGGGGTTTTTGTGGTCTGAAAACTGGAGGGAGAGAAAAGTCAAAACTATTTCCCTCCTATTTTACAGTGCATGACCACATATTTCTCTTTACCTGAGTTTGGCAAAAGCTGGTGTGAAGTCTCTTTGTGCTCCAAACATTGAACCTCCTTGCCAGGCATCTCTCCTTTTTCCTGATTACGTTTGCAAAGAAGGTGATCAATTGTTTCCAAGCCAGTGATGCAATATGATCTTTATTCCAAACCAAGCATTTAGATCTCTACTTCCCCTTTCAGCACTATAGTATTGTAGACAAACTGCCAATGTTTGTGTCAGCAGTTGATGCTGTTAGGAGGTAGGAATGATTTTCTTTTCTTGAGTACCTGGAGAAGCAGGCGGTGCTAAGTGAGGCAGGGGCTGTATGTAGGAGGGGGAGTAGAAGGAGCAGCAGTTTTCCTGCCATCAGAAGTGGAAATATCAGTGCTGAGAAACTGCTGAAATGGAGCACAGTTATTCCCTAGTATAATGTAAAACTCACGCTCCAAGGGTGGAGGCTTCCTTCTGGCTGCACAGTCCTGCAGAGTGCCCTGCTTGGAAGAGACCTGTGGACTAATATTAGACTTCCACTCTTCTGTTACTTAATTCATAGGTACTGACAGAATAAATCCTGCCAGTGTGCTGGAAAACACTTGCAAGCTGGAGCTTTGCTCTCCTCTGTTTAAGCCAAAGCTTGAACTCAACAGATGCTTCAGATGACAGAAGTCACTTGGTGGGCGAAACCATGGTGTATGTATACGTGTCAAAATGCAGAGTCAGAGCAGGATGCTAATAGCCTCCTGCTGAGTAATTCAGTGGGTGGTTTAGCCCTGCAGTGCCTTCTGGGCAAATCTGAATGTTTGTTCAGGCTTGGCTTGTTTCTCACAGACACCTGGTGCAGGGGTTCTTACAAGTAGTTTGCAACCTTTATTTAGGGGAAGGGTATGAGTGAGGGCATGGAAAACCCATAGATCCTTTGATTTTAATCACACTGATGATTTAGTATCAATCTCAAAACAGAAGTAATTTCAAAACAACAGTTACACTTGACAGCAGGCCAGGATATTCTTTAACAGAAAGAGAAGAAAAAAGAAAAGCATTTCCTCGCTGTATACAGTGAGATCTCTGAAACTGCCAGTAAATTTTCTGTTTGTTCAGATTCCCACAGAGACATACATAGGGGTTCATAACTTGTCTGCTTATTACATTTTGGCAGAAAAATTAAAACTCTTGTTCTTTTTCTTGCAGCCCAAGCTTCTCTTTACCCCCAAACTTCCACTCCATACTGCTTTTAATCATTTAGTCTTTTAGTCATTTGGTGTTTTTCTGCCCACTTAAAAACCTCCCTGCCTCCGTTGTACTCAGTAATCCAGTGTTTGTCTGGGTCAATCACAATTACAGGTATTAACAGGGAGAAAAAAAAGAAACGACACTTTCCCAAAACAACTTCTAAATGAAACTGTTCAAGTGTTTGTACCTTCTAATCAGGCTCAAATGTGCTGTTTTTTTGCAAATCTTTCGTGAAGTCCTTACTCAGTATTCACACAATAGGAGCGGGGTGCTATCGTTTGCCTTGTCTGTATAGTAGGTTCTCTTATTCCAGTGTTTCTGCTTTGAAAGGCTCCTCTTCCCTCATGAGCTTCTCTGCTTTGAATTGAGCTGGCTCAGAAGAACACAGAAACAATTTTTCTTTAGGTCCTTCAAAGTGAGAAGCTTCCTGAAATCATTTAAATCTAATGCATCAATAAAAGATTTTACAGAAATTGTGAAACATTTTCTGGGGTTTGGACTATAGATTAACTTCTGGAACAATTTAGAAAAGTCTCTCATCAGGAACTTGTACTTGGACCTGTGTGTATATCTCTGCATTTCTTATCTGGAAGTAAGGGCCAAATCCTATGCTAACAGCGAAAAACAGGTCATACGTTTTGGTTGGTTTGTGTTGTGCTTCACATCTGCTTAAGAGAGGCAGGTTTTGCATGTGTGTGCAAGGGATGGATTCACAAGGGGAATTGCCAGCTGCATGCACCGTTCTCTGTCATTCCCATCTGTATCCTGGCTGTATGCTGGGTGGGTTTAGGAGGGATAAGGAATGGGAGGTCATCCTTCCAAGAGGCGCACTTGGTGCCTTCAGTCAAAAATGGGTTACAGGCAGCAGCACTGGCGCAAACCAGTGAAGCCTGGACACATCCATGGGCTGGTCACTGGTGTTTTTGTAAGGAGTTCCTGTTTTTGAGGCCTGTGGACGCGAGGAAGCGTGAGATTGGTGTCAACGCTGTGTTCCCAGCCCTTTGCTACAGGGAGCCGATGACCAGCCAGCAAGACAGAGCAAGGAGGGGCTCTGGTCCCGTCACTAAGTGCTGATACAGGCCAGGCATGATACCCTTTGCTGAATGGGACTTTCAGGTGGACTTGGTCCTGGTACCCCCTGGGAAGATGCTGAGCAGGAGACCCTCTGGCTTTTCTTCCAAGTAAGTTTTCATATCAAAGGGCAATACCATCTTCCCAGACTGCTTTCTTTCAAAAATGCCTGAGTTTAGGGTTAAAACCAAGAAGCATTTACAAAATGTCTTAGGAGGGGACTTGATTTACTTCCCTGCAGTGCTGCTAAATCACGTACGAGGCATGATCAACAATCTCATCTGGTACCAAAGTCGGTATTGGGAATGGGACCATGCCATCAAAGCACTGGAGCAAACAAGAGTTTCTCTGTGCTGAGATTGCACACCCAGCGCTCAGTTGGAGGAGCAAGGCCAGGCGGAGGTTCAGCATGACCTCCGCTTGACTCATATTTTTTCCTCCTGTTACCAATAAGAACTTTTTCCTCATGAGTCACTTCAAAACTGTGTGTGCGTGTTCAGGGAAAAAAACAAGACCCGATGATTTGCCTGAGGAACAGTTTGTTGGTGAGACAGAACAAATCACTGAATACTGTCAGGGACTGTTCTGCCTGCATAGTTCAGCTCATCAACTTTTAGAGCTTTAAAGTGAATATTTTTTTACTGTCATTTGGGTATGTCCCTTCATCTTTAATGCATTTTGCTCTGAAACACATAAGTGAGGTAAGCAAGTGTTACTATTCCATTTTTTGAATGTATCTGAAGCTCAGGAAAACAAGGACCCTTTCAAAAAATTGCTAGTTTAGCTGTTGTCCCTAACACAGGCCTAGCATATGCTGACAAAACAGCGCCTTTTCTATTTTACTTTTTTTCTCAGGTAACATAAGCAAAAGCATATTTATAGTATTGTAGCCATGGCTTTCACGAGGTCTGAAATACTGGGCTTTCTGCACTTGCACACACCCACACGCACACCCCCAATTTCATTACAGTGACAGATCGGACCTGTGTGACTTGCTTGTGGCTGCACAAAAGGCCCATGGCAGGGGCAGGGAATTCACGTCCCTGGAATCACGGACCAGCATTTTAACTCTGAGAGCTAAATAGTTAAAATTTCTGAGCAGTTCTCTGCAGCGAGTAGACGTTAAGGTGTCCATTATATATGCTGAATTTCAGAAGCTGGAATAAGTCTGTGTCCTGATGGCAGGAGTGATTTTTTTGTTTTGTCTTTAGCTGCAAAAAGGTTGCTTCTGGCTAAGTCAGCCTGTTGCTGTCTTCTAACACCTTTTGGCCTTGCTGACCGATTTAAGCCAGTGTTGACAGATCAGCTGCAGGCTCGAAGGCAGTTTCTGCAGGCTTCACAAAGACCAGGAGCGGAGAAGAGGAAAGAAACCTTAGCAATGCCCCACTAAGGGAGAGACAGGTATGAGCTCAACCCGTACTACACATCTGAAATGTCACAGCAGGGGCAGTTTTTAAGACAGCCCTAATGGTGAGACAAAATTCACTGACAGTCACAGGAACCGGGGAACACAGTCGTGAGACAGAAAGCAGATGGAAATCAGGTCTCATCTGAACTTCTTGTCACCTTCAATGGCAGTTAGCAGCACGGTTTTGCCTTTGTGTTGATGACCTGGATCAGTTTATTTCCACGATAAGATCCTCAGGACTGTGGCACCTCCATCCATTTCCACTGCCTGCTGTGGCCATAGCCTGGGTTTTCTCAGACTGACAGGCTGTGATCAGATTGAAATGGTGGGAGTCTGGAAGAGGTATCTGGGAGACATGTACTGACAGCTGATTTTGACAGATCAGGTTAAATGATTTAATGGTTCTTAAGCCTTAGGTCCCATACATCTACAGGAAGGCATGCTGGCTTCTGGAGCAAACAGCTTTTGTTAGGTTCCTGTGGAACCCAAATGCATAGTTCTGTTTCCTGCGTGCAAACCAGTCTGTCTTGAAATGTAATGACTATTTTGGGCATCTGAAGTAGTGATTACTTCATAGACAAAATGATGCAAAGCAAAAAGAAATTTTCCAGCAACTGACCTTTCTGTGTCAAACTTCTAGCCTAAAGAAGATCAGGATCTTCTAAGTTATTAATTATATCGAAAGTGAATCTGTCTAAAGAAATAAATGCCTAAAAAGTTTGATGAGGAAGCCTGCTGACAGCTGCAATATTCCAATTACTGATAGTACAGTCTAGGAGAGTCAAATCCTATCTCTAATTATCTGCTTCTTGATATTGTGAAATTATTCATGAATGGATTTTGACATGGCTTTTCTTCGCACAGCTCTTCTTTGTATAAATTGTGTACTTTAGATCAATTCAGACATTACAAAGGTAACTGCAGAAAGTATAGACAAAAGAGCTGGGAGAACTGATCAGCTCCAGATGACTGTGCCAGGAGGACTGTGACGAGCTCCTTCCAGAGTGTAGTCCAGCTCACTACCACCACACAGCCAGGGTTTTTATTCCACTAAGCATTTCCTTCTCCATTCCTCTCTCCATTGACCTTCCTCACCACCAAAGCAAAAGCAAGCAAATTTTCTAGTGGGGCCCTAAGATAATGCCTAGTTGAAAGAAGTAAGGAAAAAAAAGAGCAAAAATTTATCTGTGAAATACACCAATGGTTACTAAAAATGTAATTATATGTAATCAGCCATGCAGGTACAAGGTGTCAGTTTTCCAAGGTGGTCGATGAATCTATATAGTTTCCCTGCAGGAGACTCTGCATTGAGTTGTGCTGAGTAAGTGCAACTCATTACACCAACTGCAGTAATACAAAGAGCACATGGGATGCAGGGCATCATCTTAAACTTACTGTAGTTAACAAAGTTCAAGAATATGTCTGGAAGATGTGAAAATAGTTGTACAGGACATAGGATGCATGCTTAGTTGCCTGAGTGGTCTCCTCCAGTATCTGCATTGCTAAAAAGTAAGTTGCTGCGCCTAAATGATTGTAATTGAAGAAATAACGCAGATATGAATCAGAACCTCAAAGAATTTGGAAATTGCAAGGTAAATCCTGAAATACACAGGACTTCTGTATCCATTTCTTGTTTAGATTAAACACCCACTGACTTTACTAACAGTTTTGTTTGAAAAGGGGGTTCTGCATATTCTGTGTTTAGCAACTGTTTTGTTCACTGCTGCAATAAAGTCACAACTCACTGTTCCTTCCTCACCCTGAACATTTAAGGAGCTATAAATATGCAGTTTTATCCAATGTTTTTTCATAGTCCTGAGGATGAACTTGTATACTTAAGTCTTTCAGAGTGGGGACACCAGTCCTTTACTGCACTTTGGAGGATCATACTTTGGTCATAGAAGTCCTCAGTGGTGAACATGACATTTGTTTTATAGCTAACTCTGGAAAGCAGCAGCTGTTTAAGACATGTGACAAACCTATGCAGCAATTTAGGATTGTAAGTGGGAGAACCCAGATGCAATTCAATTCAGATGCCTCCCTGGCATTAC
Organism: Falco punctatus; assembly: GCF_963210335.1. Lineage (NCBI taxonomy): Eukaryota > Metazoa > Chordata > Aves > Falconiformes > Falconidae > Falco > Falco punctatus. The sequence goes on from NC_137581.1 coordinate 79,467,767, forward strand.
TTGTATTTGAATTTGGCCAGCATACACTTCTTACAGAAGGTGCTGAGTAATTTGTAAGGGCTAAAGACCTTTTTTTTGTGAGTGCTAACAGAAAAAAATTAATGAAGATATTTTTTTCAGAAAATTTAGACTGCTGAAAAAAAAATAGATCATGAAGATAAATATTTCTATTTTGAAATTTAATTTCACTGACTCAAGTCCTCTTTTTAAAATTGTATTTATTTGTTAATAGGGTTTTAAAGTCAGATGGCATCCTCTGTACAGCCTACAGCCAGGGTCTCCCTGTTGTCTCCCTGTGCTGACAGTAGATGCAAATGGTGCACCTGAGGGATACAGCCTGACTAGACATCCTGGTGCATGCAGAAGGAGCACTAAAGTACACATTCTCCTTAGACATAGCAGAAATGTTTCCAAAACAGAATATATTTTGGGTTTTTTTTTTGGTTTTGTGGGGTTTTTTTTGTTTTTTTTGGAAATGTTCTCTACTCATTTTCCCATTTTCTGCAGAAACATTTTTCATTGGAAGTCTGTGCAAGTCTTAATTTCCCTTTTTCTTTTCTTCTTTTCTTCTCTCTCTCTTTTTTTTTTTTTTTTTCTGCTGATGCACTTGGTATTTTATTTTCCAAGCCAGAAGAACAGCTCACAAGTGTCTCAACACTACATGGAGCTCTGGCTCTGCCCTCTGCCACAGGATCTGAACCATCCTCTTGACCCCACATGTTCTCCAGGGCCCCAGCTCTCCAACCTTGTGAGTGTCAACACGGTGATTGCCTAACAGTGTTTTACAGAAGTGATATTACTGATATTCTGAACATACACATATGATGTGGTTCCAGCTGCCTTATGTCTGGCTCTTTCATCCACATGAAATTGCCTACAACACTGTAATAGGTATTTAAGTGCAGGTCTGAGCACACTGCTTCAGCTCCAAGAACTGTACCTGTGATTTTCCAAACTTTAGTGTCAGGTCCTCATAAAATATCTTATTGTATTTATTTCTTTTCTTTGCAGGAGCCAAGTGATATTGCACTGAAGTTATTGTCCTGTGATGTAAAGCTGCAGGCACATCTATCTTTTGTGATTTACACAATGAAAAGAAAGGGATTTTGATTTCTCAATTCTCCTGATTCATGCCCTGCCTAGTAAGGTTCTTGTTTGCCTAGCATTGCTCTGGTTTATGTGATGCTGAAATTGCGATGAAATGAGGAGCACAATGAGAACAGCTAGTGAAACAGCTTAAATTCAGGAAAAAACGTCAACATCAACATTTACTTTTTCTCCTAGTTTGTTTTCAAGATACAGAATGAAAGACCTACAAAATAGTATCACCTGATGTGTGGACAGAGTTTAAATTCAAGATACATGTACCTGACATTCGAGGTATGTAAATCCAGCTCCTATCTGTCAGATGTTCAAGGTGCGAGAGGGAATCAGTGCTCAGAAGGATAAACATGGATTAAACCAGCAATTTTGAAATGCATTTTTCTCAAAGTCAGGCAGTGGGGGGGGCAAGCTGAGCAGGCAGGCTCCCCCAGGAGAGTGCAAAGTAGGAAGAAACTGTGAAATCCCCAAAGGAGCCTCTTTGTTTCTGTTGCCAGTAGTTATCATCCACCTGCAAAAGGTAAAAAACCAGAGCACCTTTTCCCCTAATCCAAAAGCCTACATGCAAGGACAATCAAGTTCTACCACCTTGGAAACGAAGCGATAAGGAGGGCTTATCCACTGGTGCTACAATGGCCAGGATCACTATTATTTCTGTTCTCATCCTCTGGGCAGCCACACAGCAGGGTAGCGGGAATGAAATTACAGGTAAGCGATGCAAACCTGGTCAGAGGACCATGGCTGTTATGTAGGACAGCTTAGCTTGGGTGTGGGATATCTCTTTATTTGAAATATACTGACCAAGGTGGCCACTTTCTGGAGAACTGGCAATGTCTAAGCGACCATTTAAGAATCCTCTGTTTGTTTCTTAAACAAAGAAAATCTAACCAAGCCAAAATACAACCTTTGTCCCCAACTCGTCATCCCCAGGAAAAAGCCTTGTTATTTCCTTTGTGCTGGAAATGAATGAGTAGAATTACTGCTTTGTATTCAGTAATGTGTAAAATTGTATGAAAATAGTCTTTAAAATAAACTTTTGGAGGAAATTGTGTAGTAACGTACCTGGCAAATTCCTAGAGGTGCATAAAACGAAGCTGTGGAAGGCATGTTTACCTTTCGTCTACAGTATGGGCTGTAATTTGGAAAAACCTAACCCAATTGCTAGGCTGTAACTGCTAAATTAAATCCTAATTTGCTCTTAATTTCTGGTTTGATTTATTCAGATGAGAAAAGACTGTGAATTTTGGCTGCTTTTTGTTTAATTTTTTTTACTTAAATGGTTTTCCAAGTCTGAGTTAAAATACAAAGCATATTTCCTAAAGCCTTGCAGACTTTTCTGTTATTATGTCAAATTCAGAACTGAGAAGCAGGTTCTACAGTTTGAGATTCAGCAGAATCCCCTTTCTACTGCCACTTAAAATGGTGTTGATTTAGAAAGAATTTGGAATACCCAGAAAAATCAAGCCCTTGATCCATTTTTCTTCATGTTTTGGAGCCTTCATCTTTGAAAGCTGAGTTTGAATTTGCCCTCCAGGAACCTGTTTGAACAGATTACTTTTAAGGTTATGTCAAGGCAAGAAGAAAGGGGTTTGTCTTTGGCTCTTGCTATTCTCCAGCAAGAAAAGATTTTGCAGATCACAGCTCACAGTGGCTTTTTCTGGCACTTGAGCAGTGAAGTTTCCAGCATTGCGGCTAAGTGTCTGGCATAAATGCTATCAAGCATTTTTTATTGCTGATTACTTGATCATGCTCTCAATTCTGATTTGGGTTTGACCTTGAGTTATAAGCAGCCTGTTCCTGTGCAGACTTTCGTTTCAGCCTTTCCCCTCAGTAGTTGTTTCTATTAATAAATTATTTGCTTTAATTGTTTCTGCTCTTGCTTAAGATGATAAATGTTATACTTTCCCTGACAGTGCTGAAAGCTGGTGGTTGCTAAGATAAAAACCTGAAGTCCTGAGATGATAGGCATAATGTAGCCCTACTAATGTCAAGTGACTGCCTTCTACTTTGCAATTGACTTCAGCTTTGTGTTGCTGGAAACAACAGCCAGTGCAATTTAATTCCATTTGATGGTGCCATAATCGCAAAGATGGGGGTAATGAGAACAGAAAGCCAATTTGCTAAAGAGCCCAAATTGATCTAAGCCACATCGCTCAGCAGGAAACTGCTGTCAGCAAATAATTGAATTCTGAGTGTCAAAGCTTGTTTTAAACTGTATGGAAGTGGTGGGTGTTGGTAGGGTAGGTGGTGCTGCACCTTTCCCTGTCACCTTCAGTCTAACCTGTTCCAGTGAGGGTATCTTTTTGTACCACCATAGCCATATCTGCAGCTTTCTCTCTTGGCTTTGGCAGCCTCATTCTATAGCTAGTATCAATGTTTAAGTATGAAATATGATTTCATATCTGCTCTGACAGCTGTAGCTTCTAATTATAAACTGTCTAATTCTACACCATTTTATTCTCAGTTTCATACCTGTATTTATGTGGCACATTGCTGTAGAGCCTAAGCCAGCTCAGCTGACACTGGAATTTTTAGCTTTCCAGTGCTACGTCCTTGCTGCAGCCTCAACTCTGCATGGACAACATGGATCCTCAGTGCTCTTATTTACAACCTTACTTGGCTGTTCTCTTCCACTCCCTGCTTTGCTCTATCCATGGTAATTTGTGAGCTCAAGAGAAGTGGAGGGATCACAGTAACAAGGAACGAAGCTGAACTCTTCTTCCTTACCTACCCTACCCTCTCTAACCTAATTTTATGCTATAACAGTATGATTCTTTAATACAGTAGTTTCTTTTTCTTGTTTTCATAGAACAAAACTTGTCTTTCTCCTCCTACTTACCATGATCACCAACAGATGTTTGTGCACTTTCTCCACATGAAGACTAGATTCAAAATGACTTAGGTATTCTTTCCATTCCACTTTGGGTATTCAGTCATTCAGGTCCCAAAGTAATGAAAAAAAAAAAAGCTGAAACAAGATATTTTTTTTCTTCACACCCCCCCCACCCCCCACCCCCGCCTACGTGCCTAGAAGCATTTGCTGGGGTAGGTATTCTTGGAGGACTCTTAACACATGGCAATGGAATGCTTGACAGCTACCAGTTTCTTGTGAGGCACTTTTGCCTGATGTGAAGTGGTAATTGATCAAATCCACTGGATAAAAAGCAGCCCTTAATCTCAGATTTCTGCTCTGGGACTCACATTTGTTCTCATATCCCCTCTCCCAGAGGCATGTCCTAAAGTTAAATAGGGGAGGGAGGCCACCTTACTTTCTCTGGCTCACTTCACCTTCCTTTCCCTCCTGCAGAGCCACCTATGTGCAACAGCTGGCTACGGGCTTTCATGGTCCTGGTCAGACCTCCATCCTGGCCACTGGGTGCTCTCCTGGGCCAGGCAGGGCATGGGTTTCAGCCCCTCAGCTTGACACAGACTGGGTGTCGTCCTGCCCTTCATGACCATCTCCTTTCATTCTCTTCTTAAGGATGAGCAGCCCTGTGTTTTTTTAGGAAAATTAAGACCTTTCAGCTGCTGTTTCTGGAGCTAGCTTCAGGTACCAGGCACAGAGGTGACCTGCTTGAGGCTGAGGAGGAAGCAGCAGCAGGGAGTGGGATTTCCAGATGTTCTCTTACTCTCAACGTTTTCCTGTTGACCCACTCTAAGCAGCAGCACAGGGCTCCCTGGAGCCTGCTGGGAGATCTCCTGCTCTTACACTTGCCCTCTGTAGCATTCCCCTGCATCAAACTTTGCGTTGTGCTGCAGGAGGAAGGCACAGGTGGGTTAGGCAGAGCAGGGCTGGACTCTCAGGGTGCCGATGCTCTCCCTGGGTATGGTCAAACACAGGTTATTTATGCTCGGGGTGGTGGTCAATCCCAGCCACCTCTCCTTCTTTCTGCTCTTCCAAAGTGCCCTTGTCTGCAGGGAGGTGTCTGTGCCTCTGGAAACTGCACCAAGCAAATTTTTCTTCATGGCCTTTCAAACATCTAAGTCAGGGGATGTCTTTCAGGCTGTTCTTATTTAAGCAGTGGCTAGGATTAGGGCTGGAGGAAGACATTTCGGGTGATTTGGTTGAGCCAGTTTGAGCGATGTATCATGGCTTTATGGTATCCCATGCTTTCTTCTGGACTCTCCTTGCACTACAAACGGATCGTCCTGTTCAAAGCTTTTTGTACCAGTCCTGTTCAAATGGTGCATATATCTTTTAAACATGATAAAAGCACATGATTCCCAAGAACCTGACAGTTCTTTTTTTCTTGAATTGTTTTTACATTTTGAATTTTCAGGCAGGAGATAAGTTGTACAAATATAAATATTATATAAGTTGTACAAATATAAGTTGTACAAAACAAAGGTAAGCTGTGATTATTTTAATTGTGTGCCTGTTGTGTATACTATGTTAGCTTCAGTCTGTCTGTTGACTGGCCCTGGTCCCCTCAGAGGTCTTAGAAGTAACAATCTTGCCATACTTGCATCTCTGCAAGTCTCTGCATCTCTGCAGCATCGTATTTATCCTTGTAAAAATTTCTTTTGCCTTGTCTAGAGGATGATACTAGAATTTTAATTCTGTCCCATCTGCTTCCCAAATGGGACACAGGGTGACACAGCCCCTCTGGCTTCTGTAACATCTCCTTAGGAGACAGCTTGCTGTCTGTGACATGATTGTAGGTTGCTTACTGCTAATTCTTGAATTCCATCTGGTTTTGTTGCGGTTGTTTGGTTTTGGGTTTCTTTGTGTTGTTTGGGTTTTTTTCCTGCTCCTGCTCAAGTATTTCAGTTTTAAGTAAAGCATGTAACAAGTTTGCTCATCATGGCTGCTTTCAGAACTCCAGAAACTGACTCTCATTCCCAGACCTGCGTGAAATTATGGTTAATGAACTTATCACTGACTTTGCTTAAATTGAAGGCGATGAACCACTGCAGCTCTCAAAAGCCTGGTCTAATACAGTCTGCTACAAATACAGACAGGCAACATAGGAGCTCCAGGAATACCTTTTGTGTCAGATACCTGAAAGTCCTTCCCAATGATGTACGAGTACCCAGTTTTAGCCTAGGGCGATGTCTGATGGGTGCCTCATTCCAGACATCTACTGTGACACACCTGCCCATGAGTTCCTCACCCTTTGTTCCGTTTATAGTCAGCAGAGATAGATGAACACTTTGGCAGCATGAGCCTGGAGTGGACATCTGAATTACTTGGATGACTCTGCCCTGGAAGTGCCTATTCTGCTCTACTGTTAATTTCTACTAATGTATATTAATTTCCTTTATACTTACTTGAGTTAAATTACCCTTTTTCTGCTTTGTACCTGAAGGCATGGAGAGCTCTTTGAATTTTCTGCCAATCTGCATGCTTTTCTGACTGAAGTGTTGCCCATGACAGTCACAACTAATTCTTTTTTCTGTCCGTTTTCTAAAGTGACATTCTTCCTAACATCAGCCTTCCTAGAAACCATTCATCTTGTGTTGGTTCTGTCACTGCTTTCTCATAATGGTATTTTTAATGAGATACTGCAGGAAACTTATGCTCTGGGGTGACAAGTTAGTGCTGATCCCTTTCTTTCCTGTTTGTTTTTTTTCCCCCCCTTCCCTAGAAAAAGGCCTCTCTTTGCTAGGGTACCATCTGTGCAACTATAGCCTGACCAAAACTGTGTTTAAAATGGTTGCCTACCAAAAGTCCTATGAGAAAAACACTTCCTGTGGAGGATGGATACCGTGGATGGTGTGTCCCCGGACATACTACAAAACGCAGTATCATACCGTTGAAGTCCCTGAAACCATCACTCTTACAGATTGCTGTGAAGGATATGAACAAGTTGGACTCTACTGCTCTTTAGGTAAGTTTTAGTCAGATTACCAGTTCAAATAAATGCTTCTGGTAGAAGAGGATTCACTCAAACTGAGGCATGTAAAGGCTTAATTTGGTTCTGGACAATAGGTTCCTGTTCATGGAAATCTGTGAGTCTGCAAAAATCTACAGTGAACTTGGTCCAACATGGTAGGAGTAGACATGAAAGACTAATGATCCTTGCTCTTTGCCACCCCTAATTGAAAAGTCACTAAAGTTCCAGGTAAGCATGAAGGCAGCACCTGCTCAGTACCCCTGCAAAGGCTAATTACTCGTCATGGTTCAGGCCAGTATCCATGGCCAAGTAGCCTTGCCTGGTGCTGTACCTGCTCTGAGCGTACTTGCATTTACAGTAGGAGCTTTCTCCTCAAAAGTTATTCAGGATGCACTTAGGATAACAACTCCTTTGATACGGAGCAGGGTCAGTTTCCAGGATACAAACTCAATTTTGATGTTAATTTAAAACAACCTGTTGCCTCAGAGCAAGTTGGTACTAACTGCCTTCCAGGGAGGTCTGGAAACTCATGAACATTTTGGTGGATCTAATCTAACTTCTGAGTTTCAAAAAGACTCTGCTCCAGAAGACTTAAATCATCTTTGACTCAAGAGGAAGATTTTTTTCCCTCCCACATCAAGGCTACCGCTTGTCAACAAGAAAACGCCTATGTTAGCAGAATTTGAGACGTAGATGGAAGGGGTTCCTTGGGTAAAAGTAACTTCTTTTTGTTTAATGGATAAAGACATGCTTTTAAGATGAATAGGCATCTTGGATTAGCTAGGCCAGCACTGGACTGTTTCAGCATCCAGAAAAGTTCTGCAGGACATAAATTTGTCTCCTATTTTCAGTATGATACTGCATATTCTCCGTTTTCCCTTTTATAAAGTTATGTTCCTGGGAATTTACATAGTGACAACACTGTAACAGAATATTGAAAAGAAAAGGTTCTACTGCAGCCCTGGCTCTTGCTTTGGGTCATAAGGCTTAAGTGACTCAGATTGTGGGAATGTCCCCGAACCTGCTCCTGCCTTGGATGATATAACATGACATGAGAGGATATGAGCCATAAGTCTTGTCATGGGATCTGTTGAGAACTGTGTGTTCATCCTAATTCTAAGTTGCTTCAGAGCATTGGAAAATTAACCTCCAGATAATTTTTGCCAGGTGTTTTCTCAAAAGTTACCAGTAGAATATTGTGTCTAGCAGGAAAATGCTTTTAACAGAAAGATGGAAACACAGAAGTGGTCATTGTGTTGCACTTGTTCTTAAAATGATTTGCTAAAGAAGAGAAATGAAAGCATAATTAGATACACATAATTCTTAATTTATTGTATCCTGCCATTGTTTGGCTCTGTGGCTGTTGTGGAGTGTCAGCCAGTGCAAAACTTGACCTGCAGGTTATGGTGTGTCCAGGCAGTCTTCTCAGACGGGTAGAGGACCTGCTGTTGATCATCTGTACTTTCCAAGCATCAGTTCCACATGGGAAAATCTCCAGTAGATCTAATTATAGTTGAAAAGTTACTTCAGTAAGGTATTTTTGATAAACATGCATATGCATACATGTATGCACATACTTATCAAATTACAAGACTGAGAACCAATTGGAGAAAATTGCTTTTTTAATTCTGTAGTACAAGGAAATAGCTGTGTGAGCTAAACATTGAAGAGTCACTGGCTAGTTCCAGTTGTCTCTATTTGCACAAGAAACTACGAGTGATCATGATTTTCAAGGTGTTTCAGAACCTCTGAAAATCAAGACCATCTTCTTGGGTGGAAAAGAAAGGCAGCCTGGTAAGACTTTAAATATTTTTTCTCAGTATAATTCTATGCCTTTTAAAAGCATCTCTAGGGATATTTTAGGCTTGAGAGCTCTTGATGAGCTTATTTCATCTAACATTAACAAATCTGTAAATCTCTTGTAAAGCTTAGCTACAGAATTTCTACTCTGCCCTTGCCACATTGTTGATAGGCACTCCTGGCAAGTTTGCCCATGAAATACTGTGGTCATCTTGACTCTTTTTTCCTGTCAAAGTTAAATTGGGAATATTTTAAACCATAAAAGGATTTGTATGGCTTCTAGGTGATTTCTGTGTTTACATTATTCCGGTATCTTTGCTTTTCAGGGCATTAGTCATAAACTCGGTGAATGGTAATGCACTGTCTAGACACAGTCTTAAATAAATGATGAGAAGAGAAACTGGAAATGCTGAAATTACTGCACAGCACACTGTTGAACTACTGTTATTTTCTTCTTTGACGTTATCCATGCTGGCATGCTCTCCATCCTGCTAGGAGTGGAAAGGTCTCCATGACCTTTCACAGCAACCTGCTCCTGGCCACACCCTTTCTTTCTAGAAGGAAACATTTACCCCTGCCAGGGATATGGCAGGTCCTGCTTTTCTTATTTCTTTACTGTTGGGAAAAAATGTTTAGATCATTAGTCAGGTTGTTCTGGGAGTTCTCACTAGTTGCCAGTCAATCACTTGAGGATAGCATTACACATGCACACACAAACAACTTTAACATTTTGAAATAAAATAAAAAAAATTAAATATCTAAAAGTTAGGACGTGCTAGAATTAATTCTAAAGTTCGAATTAAATAAAACAACCTTTGTTTCCTCTCTTTGTGCCTATGCATGCCGAGTAATAAACTCTTCTGATTACCTGATGCAGTGCTGCCTTGCCCGAGGACCACATTTCCCTGAGGTGCTCAGGGATGATGGAACCCCTCTAAGGAGCTCCTCAGCAGTGTGCCACCCTGGCCTCTGCGGTCCCTGTGTGGTGCAGTGCCCTGCCGCGCCTCTCTCTGAATACAGAATTATTTATCACCTCTTGAGGTGAATCCTGGGGCAATTCACAGACAGCGATATTTGTCTTCCTGCAGCCTGTGGGAAGGGAAGGAGGTTCTCTGTTCTTCAGAGCTGGGCAGCCGAACTGCAGAGAAAATGAGATCAAACCATTTTGTGTGCCCACTCTAAGACACCTAGCGCGTGGTTTTAATTTTTTCTTAAATTTATTTTGATTTTGATTTTCAGAGTGCTTAGTGCTGCCTCTAACAGTTTGTGTGGTTGGAGTGTAGAGCCCCATGTCCTTGATGGTGACTGTGAGCAGCCCCCCAGTTGCTAAGCAGGTCCCAGGGCTGCTGGTCATGTTCCTGGACCTGTGAAACCCACGGCTCTGAAAGGTTGTTTTAAGTTTGTTGTGCAAAACTTCCCCAGCACCTTGCAGGGTATTTTTTTTAAGGTAAAGACAGGGTCCAATTCTCCAGGCTTGTTTCCAGCTGCTTGAAGCACTGGTAGGGTTACTTCTCCCTGTGACCGGTTAGCTGCCTGCCTTCTACCTTATTGCGTAAGATGAAACCAGAGAGATTCCTTATCTGCCATCTAACCCTGCTTGATCCCCAGCTAGAGAGCAAAGGAGTGCATCAGCATGTAATGAAGGCTGTTTCTTTTAAGCAGACATACACAAAAATACCTTGAAACAAGAAGCCCCCAAAACTTTAATCCTGGAGTTTCTTAACTTGAGAGTGCTTGATTTGCAATGTTAAGGCCACACTCTAATCAGAGTATGCTTTGTGTGCATAACTCCCTAAGGTTTTCAGAAAACAACTGTAAAATAACACACACACACCCTATTTATTTTAGGTGCCCAGGTAGCTCCTCCGCAGGGCTGGGACCTTTCAGAGCCTGCATGCAGATGTTTGCTTGCTGAGCCCAACCAGATCAGTGGGGAGCAGTGGCACAGCTGCCCCTCCTTGCATGGGCTGTCACCAGAAAGCCATGGGACAGCAGCGTCACCGCATGGGGCATGTGGGCAGCACTGCAGCGTCAGCCTGGGGTGGGAAGGTGCCAAGATGCCCTACGGGACCTCACCCACAAGCAGATGTCTCTGGCTGCCCTGTAGTTTGGGTCTTTTGTGTGCCCTCAGCAGCTGCAGAAATGGGATTACAGGTGTCGGAGGGTATGTCCCTGCCCATTCCTCATGGTGCCTGCCTATGGACTCCTGTCCGGGAGTTGCCCCTGTGTGAGCCCACCGAAGCTGTCTGCCTTCACACCCCCACACTGACAAATTCCAGAAGTTCACACCCATTTGGGTAAAGCGTGTGCTTCTACCCATTTCATTACTGTGGCTCTGGTGGATATCAGCTCCACTTTCACCTTACCCTCTGCCTCTGGGATTTTGTAAACCTTGATCAGCCTACTTCTCTCCACAGCAAAAAATCCCAACCTTTTTAGTAGTCTTTCCTTGCAAGTTATCTGCTCCATTCAGTTACTCACCTCTTGCCTTTCTTGACCACATTAGCCCCAGGGGGAGCAGGGGTATCTACGGCCACGTCCGAGTCCGAGCTGTGGGTTCACCATGGGTCCCTGATGGCCCTCCACTGACTGCCGGTGTGAGCACCGACAGGGCAGAGCGTGGCCACGTCATGGTGCTGCCGGCAGGATGAACCCCTTGGAAGTGGCAGTGCCTACATTTCATTAAGTTTCTTCTAAGCATGCACAGACTGATTTTGTGCTTTGAAGGCCATGTTCCTCCATCATCCAACAGCTCCTTCCTTGCTGAATTTCAGTCCATGGCTCCTGAATATGTTCTAGTGAATGATATGGCTTTTTGTAGGGAGGGGTGTTAAATATTTGTCAGATGCGGAAACAGCACATCCTGACACTGCTCTCCATTAACTCCCGGTCAGGCAATCAGGATGGACAATACCCATCTGAGCAAGCAGTCTAGCAGTGCTCAAAGACCCTGAAAACAGGGTAATATGATGAAAACTGCTGTTCTGCCTTTGTAATAGGTTTTGCCAGGAGCTCTTTCTATAATCTCATAGATTTGTCTCCACCTCCTGATGCCTGGGATGAATGCAGGATTTTGGTCCCTGTCTCTGTCACACCCTCTGGATGAAACCTGTCCCCTCCAGGTGGAAGGAGGGAGAGGAAGGGGGTTATGGCTGAGCTTGTGGTGTCCCTCAGCATCTATGTCCTGGGGGATCCCCCCATCCTGTGGTCACAGCAGACCCAGTGGCTGTCATGGGCATGCTGGTAACTGACCTTTTGTTGCTAAGTGCTGGGTGCTGCATTTCTTCTGCTGTATGTTTATGCAAATAACAAAGGAGAAAAGCCTATACTTTATCCAGCTGACAGAGGAGTTAGCTGGCTTGCTCCCCAGTGCTGGCAGTGTTGCTCGGTAGGTGACTGTCCCCAAGGTGATTGAAGTGGAGAGTATAAATTGAATTTTCAAAGTGCATCTGGTACAATTAGGCAGAAATGTGATGTGAATCCATCTCTGTTTCTGCTGATCTGAAAATTATGACCTTTTGATTTTTGGCAAATGGCTAGCATGGCCATTGATTCAGTAGTGTTTTCTGAGATTGCATGTGACTCATTAAACCTTTTACACTGCAGTTAAACATGCCAAAAAAAGAAAGACCTAGGTGAAAAAAAGGCTGCTTTGAACCTCAAACCTGCTTGAACTGTACCTGAATCTCAGAGCTGGGGGCATTTGCATGCTTGGGTCCAGCTTACCAAGATCCACCTGGTTTGAATAGCAAGGATCACTGGTGACCTACTAACGCAGGGAAATCCCTTGGCGCTCATGTTTGTGCAGGCTCCCAGTGTGAGAGGCTGCTTAGCCTCCCTGCACAGGAGGCCAGGATGGAGCAATCGTGTGAGACTGGGAATGTGTGGGAGACTCATCTAAGGGCAACTGAGGCTGTTTCACACCTTACTGTGGCTTTAGACTAGAAATCAGGAAGAGGTTTTCTAGCAGTAGGACCCATTTGGGGGAATGACCCGTAGTGCCAGCCCCAGAGCCAGTAGCAGAGGTTCCTGCTGGGAAGCAGAACAGGACTACTGGGACTTTCTGGACCCAGAAGTAACTTGAGTAAGATTGCACAAGGCTGGATTTTTTTTTTTTTTTTTTTTTTTGCTTGTCTTCCTACTGTAAACCTTGGTCTACAACTCTAAATGAACTTTGGAGGCAGTATTGGTCCTGGGGAAGACTAAGGAGGGCAAGGGTCCTTGGTTTGCAGGCATGAAGGGGCCCACACTAGGTAGGCTGCATTAGGCAGCAGAAAAAGTCCGTCTCCCTGTAAGGCAGCCAGCCATCCTTTGGGGCTGGGAGTGGGGGTAGTTTCCTAATTTGCTCCCCAGAGCTCCTGTGGGTCTAACACCAACCTGAAAGATGCTCACAGCACTGTTAAAGCATGTGCTCGGTGACTGTGTGCACACAAAGTATACACACACGTTGTATCAAATACTATAAAAATCAGTGTGGGAAAGTGCTGTCTCATGTATTCTGCATGCAAATCTTTTAAAATACATGTGCAAGTAACCTGTGTGCTGCTGAGAGATCTCAATTCAGGGCCTTCCCTGTTCTCCAGTTTGTGGGATTTGGCAGATTTTTCAGTGGAGGTGTGGACTCCTGTCATTAAATTATGCTCACTTTTCTTAATTACCTTTCAGAGACCCTTGACAAGCACACTTTGGGCCCCCAAAAAGACACAGACCATAGTCTTAAAACCACTGGTCTTAACAGTCTATTTCTTTTTGCAAATATGACTGTATGTCCAGCTGCAGAAGTGGCTGAGAATTATACATGTTGAGTTTTGTATGCCATATTTTGAGCCCAGTCCCTGGATTGTAGATTGAGCTTGGGATCTGGAGTACTAAAAATGAGATTTGTTAAGGAGTGGGCTGAAAAGCTGAGGCTCTCTGCTTGCAATAGCCTCTACTCTTCCACGGACTGGCAGAGAGGGAGACCTGGAATGTGCATGTGGCAGCAAGTTACATAGATTTAGGCTAAATCTTAATTAATCAAGACCATTTGCCTGTTTAAGAAGGTTACTTTGCTGAGGCCAAAAGTCCTCGATTCAATATTCCCTTCTGCTTCTTGGCAACCTCAGATTTACTATTATTCAGAGTCTTGGGATAATGGAAATTGTAAACCCACAGAAATGATGGTTCATGATAGATTTATAGTTTGCTATGGACCTTTCATTTGCTATGGATTTTATCATGCTGAGTGTGGTTTTCCTGCACAACAACCTGTTTCTGTTGCAACAATCATTTTTATTTTTCTCCTGGCTGGCTTTAATTGATCAGTAATGGATCAAGAGTTTGTAGGTGCAAAATGAATGGAAAAGAGAAATCTTTTAGGTTGATTGGGAAGACCAGAGCTGAGCCTTACTTGGAGTTACGTTTGAGAGCATGGATGAAAGTAATGTTCGTAGAGCTTAGAAGTATTTTCTCTTTTCCTCCGGAGAAGGGTACGTGGGGGCATTGAGCCAGGACCACTGTCTGCCCTTGGCTTGGGAAGCAGTAACCTTCTGCCTTAGCTGCGCCCTCAGGGCTGCCTGGCGTGGGCTGCTGGCCTCCCAGGGCGGCTGGCTGATGCGGAGCAAGTGCTGCCAGGCTGCAGACCACGGGCTCGGGTCTGCTCTGCTGTCCCTCTGTGCAACCCCCTTAACTGTACCTGAGAACAGCATTGTGCCTCCACTCTCATGTGACATCTTCAATCACTATAACTAAAGGTTAACTTTGTCACAACCAAAGGTTAAATAAAACCTCCCGATTTCTAGCCCAGACATTACCTGTTTCTTTTGATCATTATATGTTCTTTGGATTAGTCATAGCTGACATCAGGCACATTTTCTGTTTTGCAGTGCTTCAGTGCCTCCACATTTAGAAACTTATCTATCTATCCATCCACCCATAATTATTAATGGAAAATTATAAGTTCAAAATTTCTGTAACAAGAATGTCATGAACAAGAGAAAATTCTGAGAATATTTACACTCTTAAAATGAAATAATGGTATTTTAGGCTCCTGTTTTCTCCACACGAAAACCTTAGAACAGATGTGCTTCTAAAATGAGGAGGAGGTGTTTGTTAAAATTAAATAGCACAATTTTTTGGAAACTATTTTCTATATTTTTGTTCTCAGAAATGTTTTTGTTACTTAGCACTCAATAGATCCAGTGTATTTGCCTCAAGACCTGGTATTTGTCCAATGGAGAATATGGAAACATGTGATTATCCTTGCACGTTTGATACTGAATGTCCAGGGCTTAAAAAATGCTGCAACTCATCCAAAGGAGCAGGCTGTGTGGATCCAATGCCAGAGGGTATGTTACTGATAAATTTAAGACTGCTTCTAATAGAAATATGCTTAATTTTTCCTTCTGAGGGTGGGAATGGGCAGGAAAACTGTTACCATAGCTCTTTAGAAAACGAATATGGGAATCTGCTCTGGATCAATTCCAGGATACTCAGCTTCAGCACTTGCACCCATGAGAACTAAACGGTGCGTGAGTACTGCAGGTACTTTCCTTGGCTGCTTCTCCTTCACTGGTGCTGCTGCCTGCGGCATATGGCGAACGAGGCTGTAACTGATGGCTGTACGTGGGCCCTTCATACTTGCCAAGTTAAAGCTTCAGAGTGTTCCTATAGCTCTGTCACTTTCTATAGCATCAGACCTCAGATGACTTGGCTGTTTTATTTTGTACGCTTCAGGAAGGACATTCTGGTACAATGTGACAGTGCTTGTGAAAATGGATTTTAATGAATTAATTAGAGTGGATTCCTACCTTCTGAATCACTCACGCCTTTTGCACTCCATGGTATGTACAAACGCAAACGTTCCTGTGTGTTGCTTGTTGCATCCATGTTCCTGTTACTCAGTAACCACCACTTGTTTCATAGCCCTCTGTGCTGGGCATAACCTTGCCAGCCAGTCGCTCCCTCTTTGTTCTGTCAGATCATGCTTTATGGCACTAATTTATTCCTAATTACTGAATGTCAGATGATCTTCAAGCAGCTCAATTAATATTGATTTATCAGCTTCTTTAGTAAATTTTTAAGGTCTCTTCCAAGGGCAATTTAAAGACATATAGTATATATGTCTTTAAAGACAAGAAGTATAGGGCTTTTTCCTGCTTAAATGATGCTTGCTCCAGCTCTGTCTCAGTTCAGCTTTTGGCCTATGACTGGGTCCAGATTTCAAGACCTGCAAAGTGTGATGCTTTATGATAAGGAGTTTTGAATTAAACCTTTCAAGAGACAAACCTGATCTACGGCACTGGGACCTACGTGGCTGGTGGACTCGGCAACACCAGAAGTTTTGCTGTGAAAACCCAGGATTACAGCAGGCGACTGTGTCTTGGATCAAGGGCATTTTGTGGTCATTCTTGCCAGAGGAGCAGGGCTGGGGGAGACAGCAGGGTGTTGCTTTTGCTGTAGGACCAAGGCTCTGACTTGTGTATAGATTAGCAGTGGCCAAAGCAGTAGAATCACAGAATCACAGAATGGTCGGGGTTGGAAGGTACCTCTGGAGATCATCTAGTCCAACCCCCTGCTAAAGCAGGCTCACCTACAGCAGGTTGCACAGGGTTGTGTCCAGGTAGGTTCTGAATGTCTCCAGAGAAGGAGACTTCACAACCTCTCTGGGCAGCCTGTAAACAACACATTCAGGGCTGTGCAACAGCAGCGCAGCGCATCTCTCTATCCATAACACAGCAGGTGGGAAGAGTCCAAGGCAACCAAGAAAAACAGCCCTAGCAGAGGCATGAGGCACAGGAGTGTCTGCAGGAAGAATTAGGTTGCAAACTAAAGCCATGCTTGCACAGAAGGTCTTGCTCTGTCCTCTCAGTGGTCTTTAGAAATGGATTGATGAACTAGGACAGAGACCTTCCAGGCCATAAACCCAAAGCATTTCCCTAGTACATATCACCATGCCATGGAGAAAACCACGCTTGGATGTGGTCTTTGAAAGATACCTAAGAGGGCAGGTCCCTATTTACCTCCATTTTTATTTCTAACTTCTCCCCAGTTTCAAGCTGGGGGTGGGCAAGTAGCAAAGAAAACCCTTCTCCCATCATCAGCTAGGACTGACACGCAGGGGAACTGAAATAGTAGCAGTAGCATGGGGATGTTGCATGTGTGTAGTTCTTCCTCCTACCTGAACTCCTCATACCCTAAAAAAGCGAGAAACCCTGGTCCTGATGTTGTATAGAGGAGTAGAGGGTAATGATGTACCAAGACTTTTATATCTTGGTCTGAATCAAGTTCTGGAAAAGTCAGACACACCAGAAATAGGAAATATAAACGGAAGCTTTGCAATAAGCTGCTGTTTAGAGGAATGTCTTCCAGGCCCTGTCTGCTCCACTGACTTGTAATGCTCAGCCCACCACCCTGTCCCTTCCCTCATTCCTGACTCACAGTTGTGATGGCTTGATCAGTCCTGGGGTCTTTCTGTGACTCTTAGTCCCTTCTTCCTCAGTCTATTGCTTTTCTTCTTTTTCTTTCTATTTCCTTTGCCAGCAGTCTTTTTAGCTGCTTAAAGTGAGAAGTGTTGGACAGCTTTATTACAGATGAACTGTAATAGCATGTCTAATGTATATTCTTTCTATTGTGATTTTGTAATGTTTATTTTGTTTGTTTATGTAATGATTAAACACTACAAACCAACGTTACTTTTCCCATATCTTCCTGGGTTGCATACTCCTGCCTAAGCATTTGAAACCCGACTTGCAGCTCCACACCTGCCTTAGCTTGGCAGCATTATACCATAACTCTGTGGTGAAATGTGATAGTAAGAAGAGCTCACCTTGCATAAATACAGACCTAAATGATGCCACTTTGCTATGCTTTCTGAATTGGTTCTTTCTATGCTCAGATTATGATGATAATCTTTGCATAAGATATGCCTCATTGGTATACAGCTGTGCTGAGAAAGGAACAAGATACTGAATTGTTTTTCCCCATTTCCAGATTACTGGTGCATTACAGCCCTTGAATGCCTCTGTGCACCATATCCAGAGCAATCGTGCAGAAGTATATGCTGGGACAGTGGCCTCCCAGGTTCTCATCGGACTGTACCAGCCAGCTCCGCTAGCAGAGGTTTCTTCTTCTCTGAAGGACATTGTGAAGCGCACATATGAAGTAATTGACACAGAAGTGCAAGGTTATTTGTTATAATCCTGTCACGGGGGGGAAGCTTTTTTAGGGGGTTCATCCCTCTTCACTTGGGATTTCATCTATATGACTATAGAACTAATGTGCTTTCAAAAATACCGTAGCAGACCTTGTAAACTTTCCAAATATGGCCCTAACGTTTCCATTATAGATGGAGAGGGTTGTAGTAAATAATTATTTTGCAGTGAATAGTTTGGAGGGGGATACTCCCAATTCCTCAACTAAATTTTCTTTCTCCTAATATCATAGCCCATCTTCAGATGAAAAAGCAAAGGTGTCCGTATTTGTAGCACAATCATTAGTTGTATGAAACAGGCTCATAAAAAAAGTGTTTTGTTGGGAAGCAGATACACTGTTTTTATAGAAATGTGTTACTTGCATCAAACAAGTCATATTTATAGCCTATTGATTACTATATTGTATTACTACTTTATTTTAAAATATTAGTGAAATATTTAAATATATTTGGTTTAAATTATTTTAGTCGACTTAGTACTGTGTAGTTATCTGAACATTTTCACTCACGAAATGCATCCATAAGCACCACTGTCATTTACTTCTTATTCTGTGTTTACATTTGAAAACTCAGTCCAACTTTCAGTGAAATCACTGGGTAAATCTTGCTCCTGCTGCTGACACCTCTTAGCTTTGGATGACATCCTGCAACTGGAAGCAGGAGCTGCCACTAACTGTCCTCTCATTCCAAAGAGTTGGAGTAAAAAGCGATCGGGTTATAACTGTTTTGGGGAAGGGCAGTGCTCTGATTTCATTGCACCCAGATACATCCAGAGTTACTTCAGCAGAGTTACTGCAGATTTACACTGCATTTATCGTATCCAGAGCCTGGTCTACACACACGTTGCAAATCAAGCTTGATGCTTTTATCAATACCTGTACAAGGTGTGTTTCTCTTCTTAGATGTCAATGAATGTTCCTATGCTGAATTCAATGCTTGTCCTGAGAAAAACACCTGTGTGAATCTGGAGGGTTATTACCGCTGTAACCCTCAGCGTGAACAGGCAGATGTCATCCCTCACCAGCTGAGTCGAAGAATGGAAGGTAAGAAATGCAGGTCTCACCTTGGGAAATACTGAGAAAGATTCTGCAGGCCTTTGTGGTCCATTGCAGACATCACCTGCAAGACAAAGATTTCTGGAGCATGCAGTGCCCCTTCTCCTGCTGTTGGGAGAAGACACCACGTAAGCCAGCTGTTAGCTATTTCTGATCAAAATGCAGTTTATTTGTATCACATTTCCTTGCTGTTTCTCCTGTCTCACCCTCAGCTGTCCTCAGTCACCTGCCAAAACCTCTAGTGTCAGACCTTGACTGCTTCTTAGAGCAAAATCTTTGTCAGTACAGCTCCCCAGCCTCCTGGGAAAATACAGTTAATGACACTATTTGTACACAGTGCCTCCTTCCCGTTCTGATTGCGTGACTGCAGCTAGGACTCGGTGGTTGTATAATCCCACCCTGAGCTGCTACACTGTCTCTGAGTCTTCTGCTGGAGGCAGCTGGAGTTTGGCACCAGGGGAAGTAATACTTGGTGGTACCAGTTCAGCAGAACATAGAGGCATGTACTTACAGCCCACAGCCATCAATGGGCCTGCTAATAAGCTTTAAGTTAATGAGACAAATAAGTGCTTGCACATTTAATGCTTTAGTTAGAAAACAATTTCACAATCCTTTAATCTCAAAAATTAAGATAATGTATTACTTTATGCTTTTATGATATGATAATACATTTATTTTAATTTCTATTTATATTACTTCTATTACTGCTTTTCAGCTACAGAAAGCATGAACGGTATTATTTTGGGTTTTCTTTGTTAGGAATACTTTAACTCTTCGATAATATTATTTCTATTCTAGACATGGCAGCATCTACTCCAAGTTCAGCATTAGAACCCATTAACACTAGCAACAGCTCCCTGTCTATAAGTAATTCAAGCCTCTTGTCCATAACTAACAAATCTACAGATGCTGGATGCTGTGAGTAACCTTGGATTTGAATGAATCTTGTCTTGCTTTTAATTCAGCCACTCTTTGATCCTTTTTTCCTGGGGCTAGTTGAGTTACAAGAGGGTTTTCACAAAGGCTGGTAGTGAATCTCCACCTATGAAAATGGAAAGACAGACACTTCCCTAACAGGACTTTCAGATCAGGAGCTGTGGTGCTGAGTGACCACTGGAGAAGCCCCACTGTTATCCCCATGGCTACTGAAGGGAGCTGGCCTTCTGGCAGTACAGGTGGCTGCACTGGGCTGCTTGAGCCACTTGTGCCTGGTGAGCCATTCAAGGGCAAATCCCATCACAGGGCTTGTGCTGGATAATCCTCCAGCATGGGCAGCGTGCCGGAGAGGGCTGGTGTGGGGCCAGTACCACTCACTTGCTCTGGACCCAGCTGCATGCCCCAGACTTGTCCTGGAATAAGGTAGGGGAGGTTCTGTTACTGACCACAGGAGCTCCTCCTGGTCACACCACCGGGATGCGGGTCTCTTGCTTTCGAGTCCGTGAAGGTGCTGGGGGGGGAACATGAGTCAAGGAGGCTGGCCACAGCTACCCTACACGGGAGGCAGTCTTTGTGAATACTGTCCCTGCTATGCATTATAGCTGTCTGAGGGACCACAGTGGGAGCAGACCCCGGTAGGTTTGTCTCTGTATGCGTGACTTCAGCCCTTTCAGGCAAGATTTATCACAATCCATCTAACAACATCCTGTTCCTCTTGTGGGAGGAAATATCTTTAGAGTAGTTCTTTGCCTAGTTCAGAGAGACAGGCTGCATTTTCTTGGTCCTTCATCTGCAACTTCTGATCCAAGCTGCAGCCGGGGGAATTAAACTGAAGGCCCTGTAGTGCAGGGGTGGTGTGGCTTTGGGGGTGTTTGACAGCCACCTAGCTCAGAGTCCTGGAAACAATTGTTTTCTATTGAAACAATTTAAGAAAGCAAGCTTTTCCTCAGGCTAACCCTTAGCATGAAAGAATTGAAGTTGTGACAGCAGCATACCATGGTCTCTAGGTTAGCGTGGGGGTTGATGTTCATCCCACCTGACCCCAGCTGTCTACAGGAGAGGTGTCTAGTCTCGGCTCTCTCTCTCTAGTTGGTGGAGGCAGACTGGCTTTGCTGGAGGGCAATTAATCCTATTAATCCCATTTAGACACCTCCTCCTCCCTTAAGGAGAGGAATCATCTCTGAAGAATCTTGCCTTTTCCCATTGGCATGACAATGATTGCACTGGATTAGAGTGGCATAAATAGGTGAAACACTTCCCACCATTTATCCTCCAGCCTCTGTAAACTGGGGGCTGTGGGTTTTTTCCAAGCACAAATCAAGGCAGCCTTTTCCTGAAGAGGTGCATTTTGATGATTGAAGTGACAAGAGGCGAAGCTGCTGTCAGTGTATGCAGAGTACACACATCCACTACTGCAAACTTGTTCCTGTTGCGTGAACCTGTAGCTCACTGGCTGATTATTAGTGTTACTAGAGATTCAACACAAATATGTACAGTAAAAAGAAATAAAAAGCATAAACACCAAATTAATTACTTTCATGGGATAGTTCATGTGTGAAGGGACCTGGTAGTGTGAAAGGGGCAGATGCTGTCCTGACATAATGTAAAGAGGAGCTTCCCCTGTTGATTGTCAAAGTGCTTATCTAGAATGGATTTAGGATAGCACAATACTTTAAAGGTGAAATGTTCCTTTTTCTGTGACCATTCTTCCTGGGACTGCAATAGATCCCTCTGCACTTACAAACCACCGAATCTTCAGTGTTACCAGCAACAGTTTTGAAATGTCCTGGCATGTCACTTCTACTCTGAACCATACTTTCCAAGTCCAAGTGTTCAAGGGTAAAGAGATTGTACAAAACCTGAAGACAGAGGAAATGAAAATGGATGTGTCTCAACTGGAAGCAGGTGTGATGTATTCAGTAGAGATCAGCTATGAAACCTGTGGAAAAACCAGCACCTCTCATCAAAATGTTAAAACAGGTAAATAGTCACTTTAAAATATATATACATTCTCTCTCTCTCCCTGCACTCCCCCATCCCCTTGCAGTTCAACGATGATCCATTCTGTCCTTGCCAATCTCCATTTCCCAACCCCTTTAGCACTTCTTCTCTACCCCAGCATTTACGCAACCTGGACTATCAGGCAGCAGAACTCCAGCTTTAGTTCATAAAGTAGTGCTGGACCTGACTCAAACTATTACAGATACCAGGATAAACTTTAATACTTTTTTTTTTTTTTTTGTGCCTACCACTGCATTCTGCTGCCACCCATCTCCCATCAGGTCCCATTTTTCCTGGTTGATGGCCATGGCCAGTGAGAAATCCAGTCAGCTCGTTTGTCAAGGGTTCAGCTGAGCTAACAAGAGTGCCCTGAGGAAGGCCAGATTCAGCTAATATTTGAGAGTGACCAAGATTAAAGGGAATAACAAAGGCTGTGTAAGGAAGCCAGCAGAGTACCTGCATAATGTTGTTCAATTAGCTAGTGATGCTAGCTCCCCGAGTCTCTAGTGTGTTGATCAAACATAATTTTGCTTTTCCTTTACCCTTAAATTATTTCCTAAACGTTCATGCAAATAAATAAATAAATATCTCCCCATTTTCTCAGCAAAGCAGGCAGTGAACCATCTAATACTGGCCACAGTGAGAATGCTGCTGTTTATGTTTATCCATAAGAGCCTTCGCTTTGATCAGATGAGGGATGACTCTAGGTTAGGGCAGAAGAAAATTACTCCCTTTGTAGAGGGTAAGTAGGAGGTCTAGTGGTTATGGAAACAGAGGGCTGAACTTCAGAGTATGAAGTTGAAGCCCTTGAGAAAAAGAAAAGTTTTCCAAAGATCAGTCCAAAGAGTAACAGCTTCAGATTGTTTATACAGGTTAAAGTGGTTATAAATTCCTTGGCTCTTGGATTTGGCTTATGTTCTCTGTGTGTTATCTGTCAGGGTTTACCAGGCAGAGAAGTGGCATGCACTGTTTTTTGTTATTGTTTCCAGTTTAAGAATATATTTACTATCCATGCTACCAAGATGAGGAAAAAACCAGTAATTCTAAGTGGTGGGCCAAAGTTGAGTTCACAGGCAATTCAACCCTGGGTGTAACAGAAATGCAGGAGTTACGTAGGGTCAGGTCCACAGGGATATGTGTATACCCAGTTCTCGTGCAGTTGCAGTTAGGCACCTAAATATCTTTATGGACCTGATGTAAGTGCAGCTCCTCTATGTATAGCAAGCTTGTAGTGGAATATTTGCTTTATTTTCTTGGTTTAATACCAAACTCTCTCAACTTTTCCCCCCCTTCTCCTTCCATCATCTCAGATTTTGGTTTGGGTTCATCAATTTTGACTGAATCCTTTCTTCTTCTGCTTTTTCAGTGTGTGTTTTAATATTGTATTTTTAATATAAAAATAATATTTAAATATTGTGTCCTATAGAGGCCAAGTTATTTGGTGTTACTATGAGGATTCTCAACTACAACTTCACTGATGATTTCCATAATGCCAGCAGTTCAGCATATAAGGAATTTTCAAGACTATTGCTTACAGAGGTAATGCTAGAATATCTGTAGGTAATACATTTTTTTCCAGTTTGGAATTTATTTAATGTAATAGAGGATTTTATGCCTGGCTGAAATATCCCTTGAAAATCATACTATTTCCTGTGACCTTTCTTTATAATTAAAACAAAATTCAACTGACTAGACAGATCAAGCCCTTGGCCTTATTAGCAATTGAGCCAATGAGAGTTTTCCCTTACCGAAGAGTAAAGGAACTAAAAATGCAGGCATGCAACAGGGACTCCTTTCCCTGGATCTTTAGTTAGGCAATAAACACACACTAAATTGACTTGAGGCTTTTTAATGGATTGTTGAAATGACACTGCTGACATTCATTTCAGTGCTGTCTCCTCAATAAATGTCTGACTGCTGTCAAAGCTCATTCTTCTTTAAGGAAGAGTGACCGTGTCAGGCTTTCTTCTGCAGCCCCATTCATTGCATGCACACATATAGCCACTGTCCATGTTCAGGTGTAAACAACCATAAACGAAACTTGAGTTATGAAGCCTATTACCAGCTCTCAGCTTCCCAGGCAGGGGGGACATTTCAGACACAGCAATCTCTTGCAGTTTTGCTGTAGACAGCAGGGCCCGTAGAGAGCACTTGGGATCTCCATCCAAACCGACACTTTCCCAAAACAAAGGGTGATCCATAAACATACGTGAATATAAATTTGATGCGAAAAACCAGTAATGGAGTTATACTTTCAAAGACAGCACGGAAGAGGGATTTGCTCATGAGAAATTGCAAGCTGAAGTTCCTGACATGGTTTTATTTCCCATAGCTTCAAATTGTTCACTGTTGTTGTGCAGGAAGATTTTTGTGAGTGAACCTTCTCTGAGACTATTGCAGACCTAATTGGCATCATGGGGTTAGGAGGGAAAAGAAGCGTTGCCCATCTGTGTGCTTCTGCCTCCTTGGGTATTTGGGAGCGCAACATACCCCTCTCACTTCTCTCTCTTTCTCGCCTCTCCACCCTGATGTGAGCTTAGACCAGTTAAACAGCTTGTTTGTAGGAATTTTTGGAGCAAACTTTGTCTGAATGGGAACAAAGCTGTGTCGATCTGTGGCTCTGCATTGCATGCTCAAAGGTGTGCTTTGAGGTGTATGTAGGAACAAAAGGCAAGGAGATGCCTTCTAGAGATGTAAGATAAAACTTCCAACTCCTGCACAGCTCAAATATTGCCAGCAGTATGACAGTTTTAATGTTGAAAGTAACACCATTTGTTCAACTGATGTGTTTACTTACTGGTTTGGTAATCAACCATGATGTAATTGTGATATTCCCTCGAAGCTGGGGCTGTCTTAAACACATTTTCTTGACGTTATCCACCCCCATTTTTCTTGTCTCTCATCCTGAGATTTCTTTATCATTGGTCTTGGCTGCAGGCTGGACTTGGACTGGTTAGTTTCAAATACTCCCTGGGAGCTAAAGCTATGCCCATACCAGTAAATGAAACATTTCCCGAACCATTCTCTGGCATGAACACCAACTGCCACAAACCAGCCTGCATCCATGCAGTTGGGTCTTCCAAAGCACGGTGGTCACATACAGATTGCCTGTTGGGGCTGGCCCCTGGCCAGCGCATGGTGTCCCAACTCTGCCTGGGGACTGTCGGGGGACTGCTAGTTGGTAGTAGTCAAAATCAAGCCAGAGCCGGCTCCAGTGACAGTGGAGATGACCGAGTTCCAGTGTCTGGGAGTGCAGAGGTAAGTATATAGAAAGCTTGGGATGAAAAGCTTGTGTGACATACAGAACTAACATCAAGGGTCTGATGCATGCAGACTTACCATGCCAATTCAGCTCTGATGCAGGAAAACAGGGGCAGAAGGAATTTTACTCCCCTTGAGTTGAAATGGAATTTTGTTTGTAAGACCAGTGATCAGATGGGTACCATTTTCAAGGGTACCTAGGTGCACCAAGGAGATTCACACTCCTCTGTGCCTCAATAAGCTCCGAAAAGTAAGATTTCTGAAACACCTTGAAAATTTTTTTTTACATTTTCTATGTTGTGCATACACACATTTTTAAAATGGTACCACCATAGTTCTGTTTTAAAAGGAGATGTTCCTGTTGGGTTCCTAATTGTTGATGTTTCTCTCCCTTCTTTCAGCTTGAAAATTCATTTCCACCCAACATTTCTGCTTTATACAAATCTGGGAAGCTGAAAGCGCAGACTGAATCACTGCAAGCTGGCAGCGTCTTTGCGAGGGTCAGAATCACTGTGCAGGACCCCGAGTTCCCAGCTGATGCCTCTACATTTGCCCCAGTGCTTTCCTACCTGCACAATGGCTCTGTGCTGTTGGTGGATCAGCAAAACACTGTAGTAGAAGGTAATTTTTATTATTATTATTTTTTCAAACAAGAAAACAGGGTCTGTATTTTGATCACTCATGGTATCACCAGCATTCTTCATGGAAAATACTTTATAGAGAGACAAAATATGTGGTTTGTTGGAGGGAAAACTGTGATGTGAGAACTCCTCCATGGGTTTTTATCCATAAGTTCAGAAGGGTCAGATGAAGGAACATTGGCTGTGCCCAGGTACCTGCAGACACTGCTTCCTTCCACTGTGTTTAAGAAGGAGTGAAGCCCGTGGTTTCCCTATTAATTTTCTTCTCTCTCCTCTTTGCGGGCTGTTGGAAGTTTGCCGTATCTTTCTCACACTGAGTTGCAGATAGGATTACTGTGGAATATTTGTAGCCTTTAGATACACATGCCCGCTACACAGTTTTGTACTTCAGGGCTGTGAGGCTGTATTTGGGCCAAGGGTTTAAGAAAAGAAATCTAACATCTTCACTATAGAAATCCAGCCAGAGAAATTCCCAAATGTCCTCTCAATGAACAGGACTAAAGAAGCACGCATGGAATTTATGTTAAACTAGGCATTTGTTTGATCTTCAGTAATCACCATTTTTATCTTCAAAGGGCCAAGTTCTGGCTTCAGGTTTCCCAGCTGGCAGAGCCAGAGTTCAGAAAGCTGCCAAAGCCAGAGTAGCAGAATGGGTTATTCTTCTCTCCCAGTGTATTGAGCCCTTTAGAAGCTTATTTACTGTGATCAGGGAAAACTCCCTTTGGATTTGTAGAGCATGTGGGGGTTCAGCAGAACAGGACAAGAAAAAACAAGAAGAGACAAATTGCACCCGAAGCCTACAAATATCACAGTGGTAGCAGATACTGAATTGCAAGGTGCTGATGTCTGCCAAAATACTTTACAAATGTAATTGATCCTGGGACTGAAGGAGTGAGGAGGAAGAAGGCAATAGCTCTGGACTGTTACTTTAATTGCAGAAAACCAGATGGCTTCCAGTAGCACCATTCTTAACAAGGAGCACAGTCAACTCCTCCACTCCTCCTTAGGGTAGAGAAAAGGGGGATATTTCTTAGTTCTGCCCAAACAAGCATTTGGTTGACATGAGTTTCCTAAAGTCAAATGTGGAAAACAAGGTGAAGGAATGAAGTACGTAAAGGAAAGTTCTGTATAATGGGCCGTTTTTCTTCCTGACCCCTGAGAGCCCTGGAATGGGCCCTTTGACAGTAAACCTGCACAGATCCTCTTGCACCAGTGGAGAAACGCAACCTGGACCCTCTGTGGAGCCTGGCCAACAGAAGGCTGTGTGCCTGGTTTAGTGGCAGTGGCAGAGCAAGGAATTCAACTTCAAAAAAGCAAGGATGAGAAGTCAGAAGGGATAGCACAACTGAAAGGAGTGAGGCAATTGCATGTCTCTTCGAAGATTCAGAAATTGTTAAGCTTACTGCCATGATGAACAGAGACACTAAAATATCTGTCTGTTGTGTGAGGCATGGTAAGAAAAGACAAAGGGACATGTGCTGAGTCAGGTCCAAGATCCATCTAGCACAATATCAAGTCCTCAGTAGCAGCCAGGAGCCAGTTCCTGGAGAAGTGTAAGAATACAGCAAGTGTAGATGATGCCTCTCACTAATACTCTCTTAGCCACCGTCTTCAGTTACAGGATTCCTTGAATCCAAAGTGATTTCTTTGGATTTCTCCTCCAGGGTTCTCTGTGAAGTCATGCAAACCTTTAGTATCTGCAACTTCATTAGGTAAGGCATTTCACAGACTTTTACCCATTGCATGTACCTCTTACAGGTATAATGGGTAATCATAGTGAACACAAAGGTGTTTTTTTAATAATTTTTGGAATAGGACTGTTCATTGAGGGGTGTGTGTGTGGAAGGTGCTCGCCAAATGTGAAAGGTGAGAGATGCCAAGAGTGCAGAAAGAGAGCACAGAGCACACCTTGGCTGAGATGGAATGGTTATAGAGGAAAAAAGGGCAGTGTGTATGGGTGTGTATGTGCATGAGTGATGTACTAGTGCCAGTGAGCACTAAGACAACATAAATGTTTTGGCCTGATTCATGACTGAATGTGGCCATCAGAGTTGAAGAAATTTGCTTAAAAAGCCATGCTGAGTGATGAGAAAGGAAACCCTCAGAGACAATGGAGCCAGTGAATGTAAGTTATTTGGCAATTATCATGGGAGCATCTCTCAGATGGTGTTTGAAGCCATGAAGAGTCACAATTACTTCATAGCATAGTAAGGCATTAATGAGAGCACTTTTCATTGCTGTTGCTTTAGTCAGTCCTGCATACTTCTGTATTCCCTCTAAGTGGCTTAGGCTGTAACATAATAGGCAGATGCTGGCCACAGGCACATGAAATTGTCTAATGGAAACAATCACGGATACAACCACTGTCTAATGATGAGGAAAGGAAAAAGAATTGAAATATTAGGTGGAAGAAAGTAAAAGGGGAAGGCTGTCTGCAAGCAAAAAGATGAACACATGTATGCGCATGCACACACCTGCTCCAAGCTTTCTTTTTCTAGAATGGGACTTTGCTTCGGAGAAATAATCACAGTGATTAATCTCTGCATGTTTGCAGAACAAGCACTTACAATAATGCATTATTCAAAACAATTTTCTAGCCTCTGATCAGAATTACTTGTCCCAAGACACAGTTTCCAGGCTAGTTTTCTGCTCTCCCTCACTTACAGTCCTGAGGCAGTTAAGACGCGCACAAGGGAGTGCACACAGGGAGGGCTCACGTGGGATTCACTGAGATTATTCATGTCCAAAGCATTAACTCAGCCTTTGCATGTTTGATGGAACAGGGCGTGAATGGTAATATAAGACTCCAGATCTAAATCCCTCAAGAACGAAGAGACTCAGCAATAAAATAGGTCTATAACTCTGTGAAAGAAGCATCTCTGACTGATTCAGAGCAACAGAAATTAGACATAAGGAACACCCTTAGAGCATATTCATGCATTGATGAACCAGGATCTTTTTTTCTGAGACTACCAGAAGAGGGTCACAGTGTTACAGTATTACCTTTGAAAAAAAATATTTTATACAAAGAGCTTTTGCCCTTAGCACTTCCTCTGTTATGAACTGAAGAGTGCTTCTCGTGGGAGTTACTTGCATTTACCTTTTATTTGAAGCAGAAGATTATTTGATTTAAGTGTCTATTTAATATTCTGTCTACAAGGAGCAAGTGATAACAGACCTGTTCATTACCTGATGTATCTGGAGGTACTGTACACAAAACTTGGTATAATGTATGCTTCTGATATAGCTATAGTACAAACCTACAGTATTTTTACACTTCAAATAAATTTTTAATTCTAAAAAAAAATATTAGAAAAAGTCTTTACCAGGAGAAAATATTTTTCAAATTACAAGGACAAAGGTTGATTTTTATGTGAGAGAATAACAACACAGATAGTGTTCTGCACTGCTCAGAGCTTGGCTGTCAGGTAAATGATGGAAAAGATAGACACATTCATAAATTCAAAAACTGAAGAAAAGACTTCTTTATGATTATTTCTAGCTTAGTGCAGCCAGAAGGCCATCTATCTGATTGATGTTGTGATTTTGGTCTTACAGACTGGGATGAATGTGCTTCTCCCACCGAGAATGACTGCTCTGTGTTTGCAGAGTGTGTCAATTTGATGGGCTCGTACCTGTGCAGATGCAAGACAACCATGGACACCAATCCGTCTCGACCTGGAAGAAACTGTGAGGGTGAGCAAAAGACTGTCATGTAGTTTCCCTTTGCCATGAAAGGCTGGAATAAGTTGTAAATTTTTTTACCTCTGCTTTTATTGCAACTTATATAGCCCACAATGTGTATATAGATGCACCTTTGCAGTCTCTGGCTGAAGGACTATATATGATCTGTCTCTGAACATAAAGGTGAAGCTTACATATATCTCCAGATGAAAGCCCTCTGAGATCCTCCTTGATTAGCCTAATAACTGACTGCTGAGCAACATGAGGCATAATTTTTTCCTCTTTTGGTATGACTGTGGCTTATTTCCTTCCACTGTAATGATGGCTTGTCAACCAGGAGAAGAGACCAGGGAATCAAATCTGCTTGTTTTTGTAGGCACAAACCAGATTCAACACCATAAAAATCACATATCCTACAATGTGTTAACAACATACCCAAGACCAGTTTCTGTAATGCTGTTATGCATGGCTGAGTGGTTGCAGTCCCATTTTCAGGTCAGACCCTGGTGCCTCCTTACCCAGTTTGAATTCCCATTTCAATGTGTGTTTGCTGTGTTGCAGGTGAGATTGTGGACACTCTCAGCGAAACGATGGCTCCTGAAATTACAAACAGCACAGAGTTTGCTCCTGAAGAAGTGAGCCCTGCAGGCCCTGCTTCCCCTGCCACCACTGAGATGGTGGCTGCTGTAGGCTCTGAGATGGGCAGCACTGTGCACCTCTCTGCTGCACTACCCCTGGGTAACAAGCAAGCACCCCACAGTCATTCTCCCACCAGTGCTCCTCCAACCCCTTGGAGAAAAGACCTTGCACCACAGATGGGCTTCAGCAGGGACAACAGCACCATGGCCACGGGGGTTGCAGCCAGCAAGGAACTGGCCATGAGTGCAGAGTGGCAGGCAGCCATAAGTCCACCGCAGCAGAGCTCTGTGGCAGAAGCTTCCTCTGGTGCACCACAGCAAACGGCCGCTCCCACAAATACATCCATAGGCACAGCCGGGCAAGAGCAACTCAGTTTGCCATCGCACACAAGAGCCTGTGCTACCACCAGAAGTCGCACAGATCTTGTTGTGCCTCAAGCCAGCTCTCAGGCTGGCCCTGGTACAGCTCTGCCGGCCATAGGGGATGCTGGCACTCCCCCCCGCAATGCCACTCTCAGAGCACGTGTAGAGATGGGAAGAGACAATGGCTCTTGGTCTGAGAAATACGCTGGTGCCTTGGGGTCACCAGCTTTGCCAGGGGCCTCTCCAGCTCCCAGCCCGACGCCAGGCCCCACCATGAACCACAGTGAGTATACGTTCGGCAGGGACCTCCACTCGTGGTAATTAGGCTGTGTGAGAAGCAAAGCCTCACTCAGGAAAGATGCACAGCTGGAATCGGTGGTCTGGGATGAAGGTGTCTGAAATTAGTTTTTCTATGTCAAAATTATGTTTTTGCAAGAATTGGCACTTTTCCCTAAATCAGCATGTCAAAATAATTTCTTTTTCTGGTAGTTTGACAGTTAGATTTATCAATGTTAGGTTTCTTCATCTCAAAACAGATGAATGATGCAAATCTACACAGTGCACTGAGCGTGGCTCATTGAAGCATACGCTGCTTGCCCTTTTGCCACACGTCTGCGTTTCTCCTGCATGCTCTGGCACCAGGGTACAACAGCAGCAGCCACCTGTAGAGTTACCTCAGAGACCTGGGAAGGCAAACGACCTGCCTTCCTATTCCTTTTGGTGTAGGGTGGATTAGGCAAAGCCCTACAAATCCCCTGTGGGGCAGGAGCTGCGTGGAAACCTGTGAGCCACTTTGTCAAGAGCTGTAATTGAGAGTAGCTAGGCTGACAGGGAGGGCTTAATCTGTTCGGGTTTGGGCAGATGTATTGCAGTTAATTAGGTGATTTCTCTGTTGATTGCAGCTGAATCATATTTCAAGGTTAGAGTCAGAGTTTGTCTTTTAATTATGGTTTTGTTTGGGATAGGAATGCTGCTGTGTCTGCCCATCACTAAATGTGTTTTTCCTTTAGTGTGTTAATAAGTGATACCTATTTCAGTTTTGTTTCTACTTGTCATTATTCTGCCTCTCATGCCCTCCGCGTCTTTCCGATCCCAAACCACAATCCCCTCTGCTCTTTTCTCTTCCTCACCCCTATGATCTTCCGTTCCAGGGGGTCTCCACTCACCCAGCCCTACCTCTGGTTCTCCCTCATTCCTTTTTGCCTGCAAAACCTCTTTTTTAGCCATGTAAGGCCAGCTATGCTGCTTCTCCAGCCTCTCGTGTACCACCAGTCCTGATCACCAGTGCCACAGTGTCCACTTCTCCAGTCCTGCTAAGCTCTCTGGGCAGTCATGACGATGCCTCTGTTCAGCTTTTGCGTTCTCTCTTTTTCATGTTGTATTCTTCACTCTGCCTGGCATGAATGATACCTGGGAACAGAGCCAGACAAATAACTGATTTGGGACCTCAGTGGCCAAAAGGAGGAAGCAAATAATTTTGGACCAAACAACACTGGCCTGAACTGAAAAGCTGCATGTACTGCTTTGCTTTGTGTTCCCCCTGCCCCTTTCAATGAAGGGAAGAGTAAAAAAAAGTGCTGTGTTTATTTTTGTTTGTTTTAAATGAAAACAAAAAATGTTATTTTTGTAAAAATATCAGAATAGCTTATTTAAACTGCACCCCCCCCCCCCCCCCCCGATCGTTTTCTTCCAGCTGGAAAAGAAATTGAAAAATTCTACACAAACAAGTTCAGTTTATAAAAACTTGTTTTCTTCATCTGATGAATCAAATATTCAGTCAAGTGGTTTTGCTGGGACAATAACAAGAAGAATAAGGGAACATGAGGAAAAGCCACCATACTGGTACCTCACTAACAGGGGCAGGAAATTTAGAGAGCAAAATTCCATGTTCAGTGAAGTTTAATACATAGCTCCTCCTTGTGGCAACATCTCTGGCCTGGAGGGTCAACCTCAGCCAACTCTTCATAGTCTGTCATGTCTTTTAAATACCAATTCTTTCTTTCCCCCCATTTAAAAACTGTTCAGAACATTTTCCCCTCTCACCACCAGATAACTGAATGCGGTTTATCTCCTAAATACCTATGTTCACATGACAGGACAAGCCATAGCAAAAAGCAAGCCCAAATCCTTTGATCTGATCAGTGGTTGTGAGAGTTCCTTTGGGATCAGAATATGCTAGGATAAAGGAAGCCTGCTTTGGTGGCTGGCTTTAAGCAGGCATGACTTCCTCCTCTCCCCTGCAAAGCTTTACTTGATTATTTCTTTTCCTCTAGTACTTGCCCCAGTTCAAAGGATTATTGTTCCCAGCGTGACTAGAACCGACTTTGATGTAACAAGGTCCATGGAGTTTACGCAGAGCTCTGCTTTTCAATTCTTGCTGCTTCAGAGAAAACAACTAACATGGGAGACTAAAACTCAGTATAGGAGTCTGGCAGTCTCACAGCTGGAACCCGGTTCGGTGCCTTATATACTGTTGAAATCAGGACGTCTGTAGGGAGGAAAGCAAGCTGGTACACCAGAAAGTAAAAACTGGTAACTTGATTCAGAAACAATTTTAAACTGAATCCTTAGCCAGATGATAGAGTTCTTGGTGAAGACTACCCTATATTCATATAAAACATTGAAACTTTAGGTCTTGTTATGCTAGGAGTTAGGAAGGCAGTGTGAAGACAGTGGCCTGGCAAGGGTCATGGTATCGGGTGATAGCAGTCAGCTTGCCCGGCTGGCCACTAAAAGGATACTAGGGGTGTGAATCATATCTTGAGAAGCAATTTCTCTCCTGCTTGCCATCATTTTGGTGCCTGTAGCAGCAATGCCAAACCCAGTGATGTTGAGAAATAACCTAAAACATTTGAAACCGCCTTAATGTGATTCAGCAAATACAGCTTCAGGAAGCACTCACCCTGCTGGGGTTCGCTTGGCAGTGTTAGGTTAATGGCTGGACTCGATCTTAAGGGTCTTTTCCAACCTAAATGATTCTATGGTTCTGTGATTCTGTCTTGTCTTTTAATAGCTGTCTAAAATGTAGGTGTCTGATCTCAGGCAGCTGTCTAGCCTTCCTCTGAAGGTGGAGAGAGGGCCTTGGTGCTGCAATGATTTGCTCTCTGGAGGGACTGGTGTCTCCCTGTTGCATGCACAGGGAGCTGGGAGAGCTATTCAGGTGACTGAACATAGCCATAGAGCAGCATTTCAGATGCCACATAGCATCCAAGACAGAGCTGGCTGATGTAAGACCTACAGGAGGTTGGTGCCCTTCTTGAGAGTCATCTGGAGGTCAGAGAGGGCAGACTAAGGTGTTGGATGACTATGTTTAGGCATTTAGGGTTTTGGCTACATTTCAGAGGGCTGGCCTTCTGCTGTTATGAGTTGATGCATACCCTGTGTGGTGAGGCATGACAGTGACTGTCACACACTTGCTTATGGACTATAGTCCATGGGACATGCATTTAAATTGTCTTTTTCTTACTTTGCAGCTGTCCAGAAACTTAGTGGCACAGTACGGA
Source organism: Falco punctatus (assembly GCF_963210335.1). Classification (NCBI taxonomy): domain Eukaryota; kingdom Metazoa; phylum Chordata; class Aves; order Falconiformes; family Falconidae; genus Falco; species Falco punctatus. The sequence goes on from NC_137581.1 coordinate 79,501,777, forward strand.
TAACAAACATGAAATACTCTCCACACTTTAGCAATACAAGCAGTGAGGAATACCAAACCTTTGCACAGCTCTTTGTTGACGAAGTAAGTAGCTAAGAAGGATGTGACCTGCTACCAGTCTCAATGAAACCACATATATGTTCTTTATCCCATGAAGGCCATATGCCACATGTGTGTCCCTTGACACACCTGTAAGGTCTGAGTTCCCCTAACTTTTGGAAACTACAACATGAGCATGCGGCTGTATTTTAGAGTGAGATCAGGATTTTGGGATTCTCTGGCGCCTCCTCTGCTTCTCTTACCTGGTTATACTGGCTTATTGATTTCCTCCAGGGGTGTGACAAAAAGTTAATGGATATTTTCAAAGTGCTCTGATACCCTTGCTCTGCACAGCGGTATATTGATGAACTGTATGACTGTTATTACCCTTTGTCATAGAATCTTAAGGCTGATATTTCTCATAACCATCCATGTTTTTGTAACTCAGTATCTGGAAAGGGAGTGGTTTCTTGATAAGTCACCTCTGCCCTCGCTTCTAATTAGAGCACAGGATATCAAAGCACACTGCGATAATAGCTGTGCCTTCAATGCTCTCATAATTCCCAGGCATTGCCTTGACAGTATCATTTTCCAAATGTCTTAGTGATTTGATCAGAAGTTTATTCCTGCTGCTGCTTACTCAAACACACCTGTGCTTGTAAAACCACTTACGCTGAGCTGCTTTATTGCCTTCCTTATCTCCCTTAACTATCTGTGTTTTTAGAGGCCTCAATAACTCTGATGATAAATCCATCGCTGACAATCGTATGAATTTTCAAATCCTGCAGAGGTGTCCCCAAACTCTCGCTGTCTACAGAGTTATGACCTGTCAATGAAATATAGCTGTCCACCGCAGGGGCATTGACAGCAGCGTGTGTTCGGGCAGAGGTCAGGCCAGCGTCTTGTTAGAGTCAACTGCAAAGACGGCAAAGTGTAATCTGTTTAGCTGTGCATGCTGTTTTCTTGGGTATCAAATAAGTTTCCCACTGGTCATTACTGGTTCGCACGTTTCTGGATGTGTAAGCGGACACAGCTTTCTCAGAGTTCTTTTGGCCCCAAGCCGTCACATCAGGAAAACAGTCACAAAATGAGAGTGACATGATTAGCAAAGTGAAAAGGGAGCAATTCTCCACTGACCTCACTCTCATTCAGCAATACTCTCTGCCTGAGGCTGTTTTGGAATAGCATAGTATTAAGATGGACTGAAATGAATATATTTTCTTCGTTCAGTCAGATATCTTAATCCAGAACATCACAGATATGAATATATTCAGAAAATTTGTAAAATGATTGCATAAAGGAACTAAAGTAAGTTTTGTGTCAGTTTTACCTGGTTCTCAAAGTTTCAGGCAGAAAGTGATCACTTGTGATTATGAGGAACTAACTCCTTTTTCCAGTGCACTGGTTTTGTGGATCAGCTGGTGAGATGTTTTAGCATTGATTCCATCTATCTCTGTACCACAGTAAATAGCCTATAGTTGCACAGCTACTGTATATGGCAAAATATGTTGCGAGTGTTTTATTGCAAACATTGTGTTTCTAGATGCCAAAGAAAAGGAAGTTTAGGAAAACAGAAAGATCTGCATGTTTTCTTTTCAGGTTATAAGGGCCAGAAGTTGATCTTTTAAAGAAAGTGAGGAAAGTTTCATGGGCTTTAAAAGAACTGTCAAGTTCCAGTTAAATAGGCTTTGGCAGAGATTTTTTTAAAACCTCTTTGGAGTCATCATCTGCAATTCAGAGGATTTATAAATCCTAATGTGTATAAAGTTCTTTAGTGTGGAGCCGCCCCAGCGCTTAAGTGCCACATAGTTAAACTGGCAGTACAGCAAATGGAAATACCGTCATTTAAATAATGTGTAGATGAGAATGAGTTGAAAACTTGATGTGACAGCTTGACTGTCATTGTGCAGGCTAGTTTCACCATCCTCCTTGCAATGCAACTGGAAAACAACATAGCTAAGGGTGAAAGAGTATTTTACTCGTCTTAGGTTATGCTTAGTCTGTCTTTTGCAACAGCCTAGAGGAATATCACGGCAGCTAGGGCTTGTCCTCAAGAAAATGAATCAGGAAAATAAAAGGTTTGAACTGAAAATGCATTCACTGAGGCGCGTTAAATTCCTGAGTGAAAAGGGTGTTTTGAATTTGGGTGTCTTGGAGTTATCTGAGTGACAAAAAGTGTGAAACTAATAACTGACATTGCTTTATCAAGGTGACCCGCTCATCTGGAAGTGACATAGCCTGTTTGATGTAGCTTAATGTACTTAAAATGATGGCAGTTAAAGCTATCTGAATGTGGAATAAGTGTTGATACAGAGATTAAGGCAGTTTCATTATTCCAGTGTAATTTCACTCCTCTTGTTAATTTGCGTTTATCCACAATTTGGGACATCTTGAAAGCTGCTGTGATGGTGGCTGGGCAGATGTGTGCTCCAGTACCTTCTCCCTGAAGGGGCAGCAAAGCACGGACAGTGGAGAGGATTATTTTTCTCTTTGAGTGAAAAAAACAGGCTTAATGCAGCGTTCTGTTCAAATGAATGTACCTTTTACTTACTTATTTCCAGTTTCCAGACTGCCAGTGTGTTCCCTGCTCTGCTGGCCATGCAGGCTCTGGTGCAGGTACCCACAATAGCTCCAATGAACTGCTATTTACCTGGGACCTGTAGAGGAGTGGTCTGAGAAAAACCCACCAAACATACCACAGCCACTCATGGGGTTAGCCTGGCTGCCTGGGTCTGCCACTTTCTTTTTGCTCAAAAAAACATTGGCCTTTTCCACCCTGTTAAACCGGTTTTAGTGTGGCTTCCATCTGGCCCTGAAGTTGGACTTTATCTGCCTCCCGTTTTTCTTGCCTGAGCAAGGTGCATTCCCTTCCCTCGACGCTGGTGTTAATTTTTCTCATGTTCTCTCCCATTCTTGTGGCTCTTCTTCTGGCGTACTGATTTGTCCTTGTCTGGCATTGCTCATGTTTCCTTTTGTGCTACAGAAATTGTCGATACAATGACGGATCCCAAGGTAATTTATTTGTCTAGTAAGAGAACTCCATTTTCAAGGGTATTATATACTGGATATTTCCTTCTAAAAAGTTCACTCTTTTCCTTTTGTTCTAGCCCCGCTGTATCAACCGTTATTTTGATAAACTAGGGTGTGGTACCTGTTGTGAAAGCCTGTAGCCTTCTGGAAAAAGGGTTTTGTAGTGTCATCTAGTGGCTAAACATAAACACCGTGAATTTCCCCTGACACTTCAGGCTCTGAGTCCTGCTTTGTGAGGAAAAATATGAACAAGGACAGAAAAAAAGCAAGCAAACAAACAAAAAACCAGACACAAATATTTCCCAAGCCTGAGGTAACAAGAACCACTGATAAAATAAAACCTTCAGGATAGATGAGAAGGGAATCCAGGTGAAATAGGGGGTGAGCTAAGAGGACATCACAGGTGTGTGTATTTGATGTCTACAAGTTCAAACAAAAACTAAGAAGGATGAAAACTTAGGGCTGACCTCCAACTTTTCACTACATGCTTGTGAAACAGCAGAAAGAGGGAAGAGAAAGGGCACAGGAGCCCCCTGACTTGGTGAAACAGGAGATGTTTGGGCTGACAAGGACAGCCTACGATCTACCCAGGCTTCCGTAGGGAAGTTAGCTCTTCCCATCCTCCTGGCTCTGCCTGTGTGCCCCACGGGTCACTGGCAGGATTTGCTGCCTAGGACTTCCAGGTGCATGGGAGCCCTTTCCAGGTGCACATAAGGGGTTTGATTCGTGCAATGTTACTTTGCCACCAAGTGCATTCAACACACATCAGCTCTGACAACTCAGAAAAGGGTTGCAGCATGCCTGCAAAACCTAGGGTGGTCTGCAGGGCTGGATAATATGTAGTGGGCAAGTAAGTTAGGGCTGGATAACAGACAGCAGACAGGTAAGTCAGGCTTAGCATGTAGCTGTGCAAAAGCTCTGATGTCCCGGGAGAATCCAGCACAAAATGCACAAGCTCTGTGCATGGGTGCAAGAGATATGAGGCTGCTTCTCCCGTTGGTCCCCATCGCTGCCCCTTGCCTTGCCTCTTCCCTAGGGTCTCCCTGGTAGGAGTCTCTGCCTGCATCCCTAAGTGTTACATCACTGACGTAAGCCCTGCCTTAAACTCATGGTTGAAATCCAGCCCTGCTGCTCCAGATACTTCCTGCAGAAGACATGCAGAGGAAGAAGGGTTTGGAGGTGACTGCAACGTAGCCCCCACCTGCCCCCTTAATTATCTGGAAATTTGAGCTAGAGAGTTGAGGAACACATCATAAACAGAGGGCCTAAACCAAAGTGAGGTGCTGGGAAAGAGGTACAACTCTCCTGTGCAGGGCAGCAACATTCCAGATCTTACCTGGGCCAAGTGCTGCTTGTCTGGCCCATATGGTGTGGTTGCTCTGCTGCTCTGCGCCTTCCTCTCTACTGGTATCTCCTGGGACCCTGATAGCTGCTGGAAGGCGAAGGCAAAGAGCAAGTACGCTGAGAAATCACAAAAATTTAGGTGTTTCTGTGGCTCTTTCCATCTCTCTGTGTCCTGTATTGAAGCTAGTGGCTGTTACGAACAAGGAAGCTGTGTGTATCTCAGGCTTAGGATGCCTGGCAGGGATGGCATGGGATTTATTCTTCATGTGCTGCTGGGAGCTGATCTCTTACTGTGGACAGTCTCCTGTTGCACTGTTGCTGGCAATTTCTAAGTCAATTTTAATATCAGTAGCTCAGGACAGCCTGTCTTACCTGCCTGATGCAGGCTTTGAAATTATGTCCCATGCTTTCTGTTGCGGTACTATTTGTAAGTATGGAAGGATGTAAAAAGACTTCCCAGACAAACATGAAAGATATTATGAAACACAGAGGATCTGTGAGCATCTCCTGGAGAAAGGGAGAGAAGAAAATACACAGCTCTAATGGAAAAATTCAGGACATTGATGGATGGTATCACGCAGCCTGGGCTTACCCTGACAACTGGTCTTCAGCTATGCATTTTTCCTGCATAGTGGCTAGATGTTGGGGTAAGACCTGGCATGTAAATCTGTGTGTATGTGTGTGCGTGCGCGCACCCTGCTTTCCCTTGGGACATGTGGATTGGCAGGGAGTACAGTGCAGTCTGATCGGGCCCTTTGTCTGGGTGACCAGAGGAAAAGGACTGAGGGGAGAACTTGTGGATGTTTACCAGTTTCTCTTTGTGGTGAGTTTCTCAGAAATAGGCTGTATTTCTCTGTATAATGTTTTCTCAACATAGCCTTGAAGGCTAAATTAATATTAGCCCTGTGTCTTGTCCTGGGGTTGGTCCTATGAGATGATGCCATCTGACCTGTGTCTGCTCCTCCAGTGGCTGGTGCTGGGTGTGGAGATGAAGGGGAATGGTGCTGGAAACGCAAATGCTGTTGTATGCCCCACCCCACCCCCCCACCCCCCCCCCCCCCCGGCCCAGGGCTCCTGTGTATGTCTAGATGCCCTACCCTATGGACTGCTCTCCTGTTGGAGGAGGAGGAGCAGATGTTCCCGTGGGTGGCTGCTCTCCAGAGGTACCCAACCCTGCCTTGAAGGGTGGAAAGGGAAAAGGTCAAACATACAGCTCCAGTCAGTTTATCCCTTCAAGAGGGGCTGGTGCCTCCATTGGAGCTGGATGGTGGAGAAGCTGAGCAGCCCAGGTGATGTAGAGCCTCACATAGGGCTGTGTTTTCCCATCCCACAGAAGCTCTCCAGCGTGGTAAAGGAGGCTTCTTCTGGGGCTGTTATGACTAATGCTCAGTGTGCTTTGAAAAAGGTGGCTTTGCTTTCTTAGACCACTAGTGAAGTCCAAGGTTACTGTGTACAGACTGTGAATGTTTATTTTATTGATTTTTCAGACTAGGCTAAGTTCAGCTGTGATTTGGTGCTGCAATACACCGAGGGTGACTGTTCCTATTTAAAACAGTGCAGACCCATCCTAGCCTGGCTCTTGGACTCTTGAGGAGGACCATGAGTCAGGGCTCTGTGCCCTGATGACAGTCAGAATTTGCAGAAATAATACAATACTCCTCAAAGAAGACTTTAATGAAATATTTCTGAAATCAAATTGAAGAGTAGTTTGATGGGAGGTTGAACTGTGTGGCAGTGCTGGTGAAATGAAACGCCTTTCTGTTTTCTTTACCCCGGTCCAGGCATTTAAAAAGAGGCATTACTTGTTTGGCTCACTTGTTTGGTGAGAAACCACCTGTGAAGAAAGGCTTGAGGGTGGTCTGCTCTAAGCTGTAACACACCTGAGCTGAGGGACCCCTCTGAGATATATATGCAGTGTGGAGTGTCAGGAGGCATTTCTACTTCCATCAGCAGCTTCTTCTCATGTTGGGTTGCCCCCACTCCCTGGAGGCATTTTGAGAGGCAGAACATGGGAGCTTCCCTGCAGTCTCCTCCCTTTCTATTGTCAGAGGCAAGGACCTGTGCCAAATGACAGATGATTCTTAGTGATGAATCTTACTTGCTTAACTTGTTTAATATTAATGGTTAAATATATACCATATCCTTCAGCTGCTGCAGAGTGGAAACATTATAAAGCAAAAAGTCAGTTTTCTGCTGCTTCCCTCCAGAATATGAAGCACGATTGCAATTAGTTGCTGGCTGAGGTTAAGCCATGACAATAATGCTCTTTTCTGGGCAGTGTACAAAACCTAAAATGTAATTGCTTCTATGTGTCTATCTGCACATGCATTTTGTTTTTATTCCAGGTACATAAATCTCTGCCCCTGGAGGCTTTGCAGCAGATGGATGCTGGTCTGATTAAAGTGTTGATAACAGGTATTACTAATGGGAGCACAGTAGTAAGCTTCAATTTACTAATTGCAGAAGATGTGGATATCTACTACATCATCACCACTTTTCGTGATGCCTTTGAACACAGCTCCTATTTCACGGTTGACAAAAGCAGTCTCTCCATAACTGGTAAGGAGCACCTTGTGCCCTACAATAGTTCTTCAGAACTAGAAAGGTGATAAAGTCTACTATTAATCTGTATTTTTTTGAGGTGGAAGTGTCTGTAAAATAGATGGATGAAAAGCCATTCTCTTTATACTGCTTCTGCTTAAGCATCAATAAACTTTTTCAGGGCACATCAAAAGATGAAATAAGAAGTGAGGTACTCCTGATCCAAAAGGACAAAACCAATTGGTCTTTTGGTCTATAGCTAGATTAATTTTATAGAGAAGTATAGAGACATTAGAAACAGTGGTAACAAACTGAGGATTTTATAAGCTAGCAAGTGGAAACAGGTCCCTGTACACAGACATAAATAGCTTTGTTTAAAATAATTTTGAAACACATTACCCTCTGCTTTGCACTGATAATTTTGCATGAGGTAGAAACTCCAACAAACAAATGAATGAACATGCAAATTCTTCTGCACTGGGAGTATGTGTTTTCCTCACACACCTGTAAATCGGGAGTTCAAGTGAAATTCCACATTTTAACAAGACCAGTACCATGGCTGATTGTGCAACTTCTTTTCCTGTATATGTATTTTATGTCAGTAAAAGAAATGTTAGTCTCCTGACTAACTGCTGTTGAATTGTGTTTCACAAGTCGATGTGTCATCTTTGAAAAACATACCAAATTCTATATCCTTAACATGATACATTTGTCTAAAGGATATTGTTATAAGCTATCGATTAGAATCTCATGCAAAATGACTTCAGAAACATGTTTATGATCTGCCCTGTACATTTTCTTTGCCTGTTAGCCTCACAGCTGTGACTTTGGAAAGTTATCCCATTAATTAGTATTAGATCATGACCGTCTTGTGGCAGCGCTTTGTAGAATGCCTGACCTCCTTAAACCTGTGCTAAAACAGTTTGCTTCAGGGGCAGGTCCCCACAGAGCAGGCAGTTAGTGCTGCTTTCTGAGTCTCACCTGTGCTGGTACATCCTTACTTGCACAGTTACAATTAGACCTTGGGAAGAGAAAGGGAATTTCCTTCCAAAAGTGAAATTTTTGGCAAGGTAAAAATTAAGAAAGCAACTTGGACCAGTGACACATCCCTCCTGCTTCACTCATGCTAGGCATTTACTAACCATCTCCTCAGGAGTGTGAAATGGGGGAGGCAACTGAGGAAGCCCCCAGGGTTAGAAGCATCCCATCAGGCTGTTGCTCAGGTTAGGAGGATAGGAGCTCTGCAGCAGGGTGCCTACATCTCAGTGGGTATCTGCTGAGGACCATTGGTAGCACAGCTCCTGGAGGATTTTGTCAATGCCTTGCAATTAGCCCTCTAGGCTGTGCTTCCAGCATCCCACCTCTTCTAGACCCAGCAGCTGCATGACACTTACGGTAGAGTATCACACCTAAGAGGTGTAATCCCACCATAGTATTATGAAGATAAGACCGTGCTGCATTTTCAGAACCATCACATTTTCTTTCATACTCTTTCCATTTTTGCCTTTTGCTTAAAGATTATGATGAGTGCAAAAGCAAAGATGATGACTGCTCCCCAGATGCATCATGCCATAACATGCTTGGATTTTACCAGTGCAACTGCAATGAAGGATTTGCTGATGTGCATCCAGAAAGGCCTGGAAGAAGCTGTGAAGGCAAATACAGTTTTATTATCTAATGGCTAACTGAATGCTTAGTGATCTGATCTTTACTGGATCATGGTCACACATGCCACAGGTCTTGAAATTTTGCAAGGGATGAATTTGGTTTGTTGTTTTCAGCTGGATCCTATTGGGAAAAATCTTGCAGCAGACTTTAAGTATTTCTGACTGTAATACTCTGTCATGAAAGTTTACTATATTAATATTTTATGCTGTCTTCATAAGATTCTTTTAGCAATTCTGTTTTCTCATATTTGCCATTAAAATGAGATAGAATTGTCAAGATTGTTACTTATTTTCATTAGCAGTAGCAGAGGGGACAGCAGAGATAATAAAGAAGGTAACAGAAAGCACTAGGTATATGGTTTGACCTCGGTATGGCAGCAGGGATGATATGTTGGTATTACAAACTACTTTTTTGTATGAGTCAATTCATCTAGCTTCTCTGTTTCCTTAAATCATTTGTTAGCTGACATATGACGTCTTTAAGGTCCTAAATTCTTTTAGGCTTCTTCAGTAATTTATATTTGGTTTTGTAACCACAGTGATAAGCTACTCTCTGGCTGAAGTCACGGTGATTTGTCAACTGATACCAGCATTTCCTCAGTTTTGTTTAACCAAGATATTTAGCATTATGACAATGAGCATTTGGGAAATTTAGCTCTGAAAGAGCTCAGATTTTTCTTTTTCTTCCTCTTATATTCAAATCAACAACCTCTTAATTTGGGGCATTTTCAAAAGCTGGGAAGTTCCAGGAGTATGTGCGTGCGTGCGTGTGTGTGTGTATATGTTATACATATATATATATATATGTACAGAGTTTATACGTTGCTTGGAAAAGAGATGCTATTTGTATATACAACCCATTGAAATTATTTCAGAGATTTTTTGTGTAATGAGACACATTCTTTGTGTTCCACTGCAAATGGAGTTTGTTATCTTGGTGCTCTCTAAGTCAGTGGTGGATGAGCACTTTGGTTTCTACCAGCAAAGAGTCATGGGGTAACCCCAGAGCCTGTGCTGGATGTTGAGTGTTCAACATACACACTGATGTTGATCTCAGCCTCTGCTTCCCCTTTCCCCCCTGCTTGCTTTCTTCCTGAAACCATTAAAGATTTCTTCAAGCACATTTGTTGAACTCCCTACTCTGTCTCTCAAGACACATATGTACAATGTGGGCCTGCAAACCGTGAGGTTTGTCCTGCACTTTCCCCAAAATGGGTTTTCCAAAGTGCTCAGGGTCGCATCTTTTGGGTACTAACTGGTCACAAATAGGGCCAGGTTTTTTATCAAGCTCTGCTCCTGTTCGTACCTCACATCCCGAAGTGTGCAGTCTCCTATAGTACTAGGCAAAAACATGAACACTTGCTGACCAACTTACAGGGGGGATCTCTCGCAATGACTGATCTTCCAAAAGCTGTGTATATGTGTTTTACTTGAGCATGCTAATTATTGCAGCTCTCAGGAAATAAAGCACTTCAGCTTTACTCACAGGCACTTTATGTATCCCTTTGGCTTCTTCTTTAAGAAAGCCGCAGCTTTGGCAGTAAGTAGAGTAGGTTAAAAAAACAAAAGAAGCTAGTTTCCTGCCAGTAACTGTGATTTCCTCCTAAAAGTTTGCTTTTACCTTATGATATCAATCTGAAGCTGTAAATTACAACAGTACCTTTATTTTTGGCACTCTTCAGCATTTCCTGTCAGCCAGAAGGCAACAATGATGGAAAAGAAACCTGTATACAGCACAGTTTTACCTGCAACATCTTTGCAAACTTCAGCACATGTTTCTTCCGCTGCTTCATTGGACTTTTCTGCTACTGAACACAAAGGAAGAGCTCTTGAGGACACCACATTCTCCAGCGTGGTGCTGCCTTCTTTCACCATGGATCCCGTGTCAACTCCTGATGTTTCTCCTCAAGCATCTCCTCTCCCCCTTGTTAAACCTGCCCAGGAGTTTTCCATTAAAGATGCAGTGAGAGTGTTTTGTGAAATTGAGAAGATTGTCCTTGCTGTCCAGAAAAGGTTTTTACAGCAGGAGTCTATCCCAGAATCTTCCCTGTACCTGGGGGAGCCTCGCTGCAATGTGAGCATCAGCAATGGCACTCACGTTGTGCTGCAGGCAGGCTGGAGTGACTGTGGCACTGAAGTTGAGACTGTAAGTCCCCTGAGCCAGTGAATGTGGAGAAGCCCTGCGACAGTTTTTCTGTGAGGGGGTGGGTGATGAGGAGAGGGGCAATGGCAGATCCTTAGCTAGATATATCATCCTATTAGTTGCTGAAATGTTGGATAAGGAATTTCTTCAGAGAAAGAAACTCCCTTCTTATGATGGAAAGTTACCTCTGTTTGGGACAAGGGTCAAGCAAGAAGGAGAAGGGGAATCTTTGAGGTCAGGCAGCAAAACTCAAGGGCCTCTCCAAACTGAGAGTCGCTTCCCATGCCTCTCTGGGTTCCCTTTGCAGCTGTCAGAAGCTTCTCTTTTCTTAAAAGCAATTTTATCATCGTATCAGACAATACTCCAATTGCTACCAGTAGTGGGGACAAAGAGTGATGGTTATGTCTTTGGATCCCAAACCAAAAGTTATGTTCAGGCCACACCAAAGCACAGGAATTCCCTTATGGAGCAATGATCATAACAGACTAAGGAAGAGGAGGAAGGCTGGTGGATTTTCATTACCTCATAGTACAGCAACTAAGATGCTAGAGGTTTAATCTGTTTGATTTTTGCAGCCAGGAGAATGTTCACAAGTTGCACTTTCCTCTTCCTGTCTTGCAGAACATGACTAATACTGTAGTGAAAACCATCCTTCGGAATGATGTTTCTGCTCAGGGAGTAATTCACCACTTAAAAATTGCCAGTCCCATTCACTGTGTGTTTCAAAATGATCTCCTGGCTTCCTCTGGATACTCTGCGGAAGGGTAAGTAACAACCCTCTCTCCTTTGAAATGCTGTTGTGTGGCTGAGCAATGCTGCGTTGGAAAAATCCCCAGGGACCTTAGCTATATCCAGTGACATTACTTGTTATGCTAAGTAGTCTGCCATCCTGTGAGTCTTGTGCTCAAGTGACCCCTGCTATGTGCTTCTCTTCGACTCCATTTGTCAATAGATCCAACAGCCAACAAGCTTGGCCATTGCCTGACTACACCATAGGTGAAAATAAACCTTTGGGAGCTACTGGTGCAGGTTCAGGAGTCAGAATTTCTGACTTCTCTTTGCCTTCCTGGGCAATCACATGTAGCAATAGCAGTATTTTCCTGCTTTTGGAACATAAAAATGATGTATCTTTTCAAGTGATGCAGGCATGCAGACTGCTATGTGGGTGCTGAGCTTGGCAATTTTTAACCCCCACAAATTCTTATTTAATTAAGTTGGGAAAAAAGGATTACAATCTAAAGACTTTTTTATGGAAGGCCCCATCTTCAAGTAAGATGGAATCAAATCCACTCTTCACAGAAAATCGAGCCCACACTCACAGACAGAAAAGGTGGCAGCACCACCTTTGCTCTAATGGTGAATGTTCTCCCTTCATACAAGTGCACATCCTCTCTCTTGTGTAGCACCATGCTTAAGCTATCATCACCAAATCCACTTTCTGTTCAGACATCATATTTTCCTTTCTATCCCCTCCTGCAAAGTCTTTGTCAGGCCCTCTCTGACCTCTGTAATTTTCTCATGTTCCTCACTTACTGTTCAATTTCAGCCCTTCTCATTTTTTTTCTTTTCTCTTCTGTACTAAGCTCTTAGTCTCCTTATTTTGAACTTTAAGACAGCTCATAGTCGTCTTCTCCTTCTGTTCCACTCAAATATTTCTCTTTGCTCTATCTGTATTGCTAAGACATTCCACCCTTTGGATTTTCCCACTTGCTTTCATGGTCCCCACCTTTCCAACTGAAAACTTGATGCATTTTCACCCTTTCTTCTTGAACGGTGTTCTAACATTTTTGACTGCAGATAACTCTTCACTACTTAAATGCACAAGAGATGAAGAAACGGGCACTGATTTATGACTTACAGAAACACACAGTCAAATTTGTGGTCTTTAAAGGAGGTTAATTGATGTTTCAGGCTTTACACCATCTTTGAGGATTTGCATGGATCTGGACACTTCAGAACAGAAATGCAGTTGTTTATTGGAAACTCTCCAATACCCCAAAATTTCAGCATCTCTGCCAGTGACAACGTACTGATTGAAGTGGGGATCCAGAGAGCAGACAGCAAGCTCAAGGTGGTCCTCACTGACTGCTGGGCAACTCCAACTAATAACTCAGTGGATCCCCTCTCATTTGTTTTTATTAGCAACAGGTACAGCAATGCCACTTGCAATAACATGTGCCATGCCTTAGCTCTTCCAGTGGTGCTAACTACTAATGTGTTGTATTTTAAATGCCTTTTATGTGTGTTCTCATCATTTATATACATGGTTCCTTACCATTTGGACTGGTCATGCCTGCTTTGAACGAGTAAGGTAGGTATGAAAAGAAAATATTTTCAAAGAGTAATGTGGTAGTTGTTCCAGTTTGCTTGTCTTCCTGATAGTGGTTTTGGCAATCAGTAGTGAAAGAGCATTTGAAAAGCGTGTGCTTTATTTCTCTGTGGTTCAGCTTTACCAAGAGCTTATGTACCTCTCCTCAGTGAAGGCATAAGTTAGTTGATTCCTATGTGTCATGTCTCACACACAATATTAACACAGCCTCTGGTAAAAGAGGAGGTTTGTTCCTGTCTGGATCCTTAACATCACCCTGATGTCATGTTCTTTGGGCTCACCTACCACCTTAAAATACAGCATACTCCTTTCACTCAGTAACAAAATCTATTCTTTTTAATATGATGATGTTCTTTCAACTTGAGTGTGGTGAAGTCAACTTTAAATCCTTACTGTCGCTCTTTCCCTTCTTTTCAAACTCTACAGCCACTTCTTGAATCTCCTATTCTATTCAGTTACTATAAGAATAAAGCAGCAAATAGCCCCTTATCACCCCTGCAGTGCTGGAGAGCTGCTTCACGGAGGGTCTGGCTGTGACTTGCTAAAGGAGCCTTACAATCTGAGTTACGTGCTATAACCTTCTATAGCCCTGGCTGTTATGTATGTTTTTTCTCTTCCTTTTCAGCTGTCCTGTCCCAAATACGTATACCACACTGCTAGAGAATGGGAATTCAAGCAAAGCACAGTTTAAGATGAAAATTTTTTCCTTTGTCAACAATTCTGTGGTTTACTTACACTGCAAAATTCGTATTTGTATGGACAGCCCAGGAAGCACCTGCAGGACAGTAAGTGATTTTCTCCAATATCCTATTTTTCTCCGACGTGCCATATGCACTCCTGCTATGGAATTGAAGGAGTAATGTTTCCAAACAGGGTTTAAAATAGAGCTTGAAGTTTTCTTTCATTCTCTGCTGAAAGCAGAGAGTATCAGGGAAGAACTACAACCATATGGGAGTGTCTGCTTTTCTTCCCGTTCCTCATCCTTGTGTTTAAAAGCATGTAGCTTGCATGTAAGATGCAGAAATCAAAGTTGGGGAACATAAGAACTGAATCTTTCACCTCTGCATAGGGATGTCACAATGAGATAGGCTGTTCAGAAATATGACAGCTCAGATGGACATGTCACAAAAAAGCAAGCACCTATATTGGCAGTGTCAGCAGGAAAGTCTGAGTAAATTGATTTGGGATGTTTTTCTGTGTTTTTTTTTTTCCCTCTAGAGATTTGCTTCTCCGGGTGAGAGTCTAGGTGGCAAGAAAGGAAGCTTGGTGGCATTAAGTTTCTAGGGCTGTGACTAATAGAATTTGTTATGATTTTTTAAAGCTGTATTGCTTTTTGAAGCAATAAACGAAGCAATGTTCTGATAACAACTTCAGATTCTAATTTTCTGTGTTCCAAAGCATTGCTTTGTTTCTTTTTACTTCTAAGTAAGTGATGCACACTGCTTCATATGAAAGTGCATTGCTACCATAGAAATAAGAAGAAAATAGGTTTTGCCGTTGAGTTTTTTTTTTTTTTTTTTTCTTTGTAGCAGACACACAGGAATTCTCCTGTCCTTCTGCCAGCCTTCCTGGCTCTTTTTCTACCAAGGATGTTTTCATTAGCAGTTTGGTGTTCCTCCATTGTTTAACACTTTCCTCTAGCTCTAAATAACTCAGTTTAACCCCATTATAAAGCAAATGATCTTTTCCTAAAGGATTAAAAATGGCTAGCAGAAGAAACTTGTTTCCTTTCTCAAAGTATAAAGCTTCCTCCAGATTAAAAAAAAAAGTTGGGGCAGGAAACACAACTGACAGATGGAAAGATGGCTCCAGTTTCCACAGCTGAATTTGTGTGTTAAAAATCAGTGCTTCAGTGGAGGTGGTGCCCTCCATGAGTTCCCCGTGTGTCCCGCACAGCTGAGGAAGGACACTGTGGTGTGTGCAAGGCAGTGGAATAAGAAGGATGGGCAGGACAGGGACCGAGTGGGCTGATATGGCTGCTACAAGGAGTCAAACAGTTGCTTTGCTGGAGCCACTGGGTTTATTTTTAGAGCAGGCTTTAGCTGTACGGGTTGAAGGTTAGTAACACTGTTAATTAAATGTCTGGCTTTGATCTAACTACAGGGGTCTGTGATGGGATAATTCTGCTAGCCCAGGATGAGGTTTGGTTGAGATTGACAACTTCAGTAAACAAAGCACAGAAGAGTTAATCTGTGGGGCTCTCTTCTTTCATATATTCTATATCATTAATTTCTCTATTATTCATTTATATGAGGTATATTGTTCTTTCTCCTGTGCAAAACGTACTCCCTATGAAAAGTTAGTGAATTCTGTATCTCAAATCGAGATTAAAATGCTATGCAGAGAAGACAATTACTAGGCACATCTACACAGGATGACAATGGCTTTTATGAATAAGGGAGGGGGAGCTGCAGGAAGTAGAAATATCAAAGAAAACTGGAGGAAGAACAGATTATATTTGCAAATAACATGAGGTGGCTGGGAAAGTGTCCAGGTCTGGGATCTGATCTTCTGATCTGACTTGCTTCAGGGCAGATTTGCTTCATCTGTTGGCCCACAAATTTGAGACTTACATGTTGTATTATTTCTTTTTACTCAGTCTTTTTATTCCTTGTTTTCTGGTGGAAAAAAGCGAGGTGCTCTGAAGTTTAGAGCAGAAAAAATAGGCTGGGGAGCATGTAGTAAGAAATGAGTAAGAAACATGACTTTGAACGGGGAGAAGAGTGATGTGCTACCGCCATGCATACGTTTAGTGGAACATGGCTGCTCCATGGCCACATGGAACCAAAAAATCATTGACATCAGGGAGCAGCTACGTAACCATAATCTCTAATGGGTCTGCCTAGTTGGGAAAGCTATTTGAGGGTAGGCCAAAGTCATAGCTGCATGGGTATTTTTCTGGGGGCTGACCCAGCTAAAGACACTTGCTGACAGTGTTTTATAAAGATTTTTCAGTGTACCCAGGCTGGTAACACTGATGAGACATTCGTGTGTAGACAAGCTGGTAAGACAGCTTTGCACTGCCCTGCTTTCTTTTGCTTGATTGTACTATGGTACTGCAGTTTCTCTGTTTTTATGCGTACTTCCAGGACAGCCACAGTATCATTTGAATAATCTTAACAGGCTATGGATTGCAACTTAAAACAAAAAGGCAGCAAACACACTGAAAGGTGCTATAGAGGAAGTATGCAGAAGAGGAGTGTGTTGTGTATTCTGCAAGTGCTGCTCACACAAAGCTAAAGCAGCTAATCCCCAGCATTTCACAGGGCAGGACTTTCAAACTAGTAGTTCCCAGATGAGTAGTTTACATGTCACTGAAAAGTTGTGCATTGCTCCAAAATGGCACACAGCTTGGCAGGGGCTGAAAGTTGCCACTGCTTTTGCTGGTGCTGCCTGCCATGGGCAGCATAAGCACCCAAACAATAATGCTTACAAAACCCTGGCTTATAGAAATCATCAGAATTTTATTCTCCCATGAGAGTTCTCTAAAACGGAAAGTTAATAAAAAGAAAGATTGTCTGTGTGAAACGTCTGTTCACAGCAGTATTTTTCAGTATAACTAATTACAGATTTTATGCTGATGTTTCCCCAATACCATTATTTTTGAACTTCCATTTGGTGCTCATTTCAGTTTAACAAAACAAAACAAAACCCCCAGTGAGTGAGAACAGCACTGGGCTTTCACATACTTATGAGAAGACTTTGTAGTTTTAATTAGTAAACGATATTACTTGTTGAAGTTTGAATTGATTTTGCAGAGATGCCATGCAGCTCGATTCCTGAAGACTGGTGAAACCATTGCTACACACAGAACATCCTGGGGACCCCTGTGTAAATCAGCTGGTGAGTTGTGAATAGATGCTTACAAAAAGGGGACACAGATTCTGTCAAGATTCTTCTTCAGTGGCAAAGGAACCTCATGGTTTTCCCGCCCCTCTACATATTTTTCTGAGGAGCAGGCGTTCTTACTGAAGCCGTGTGACAGTGTGGGAAAGCATGTGCCCTCCTCATTGAAGTTACTGTCAGACCGTCAAGGGAATGTAGAAAGGAAGAGGATAAAGTAGCTATTTGCACAGGGTAGCAAGTACAACAGCCACAAAATCAAACAGTTATTACAATTGTAAAGTGCGAAAGCAGCTTGAATCTTTTAGATTGCAATTAGTTTTACAAGTGTTTACGCTGTTGTTAGACTGCAATAATATTGAGCTCTGAAGTGCAAAATCAGAGGAGATAAGAGAATGTCTTGTTGTGTTTCCTTATTGACTTCATTACTACCATGAGGGAAAGTGACAGAGCACAGCTGATACAAAGCACCTTGGTTAATCTGGTGGAGTGGTACAGTGCAGGTTAATAGAGAATGAACATGAGCACTGTGTGCAAGCAAGGTCTAATTTGTTATGCATCTGCCTCTCCTGCATTTATTTTGAGTAATGCTTTCAAGGGCGCCTGTGAGCTTTTAACATTTTCAGTCACCTGGCCTCCTCTAGTCATTTGTATTCATATCTTATTAGCATAAAACACTCACTGAGAGTATTTGTACACATCAATATCAGATTAACATGTAGCTATTGTGAATAGACAGAAATCACCCCCTTGCCTCCTGCTAGTTGCCTGTTCTGCCAGTCACTTAATGCTTTTATGACTGTGGAGATCAGTTAATGCTGGACTGTTAGTGGGTTCAGGGTATATTTTTCTCCTGAGTTGTGATGTGATAAAAACTGGCTTTGGCTTAGCATTTTAATTCCATTATATGCAAGTATAAATCTGTTAGAATAAGCCTCCAGTTCACTTCTGAATTAGTTCTTTTTAAAAAAGTTTTTAAAGTTTTGTTTAAATTTGTTTAAATAAAACAAAGTTTAAATTGTTTTAAAAACAATTACTGCAGCTTTCTTTGTACAGCACTTAGATCAAGTAGATCTCACTCTCATTTTCACTGGAGACTCCAGTGTATTTCTAATATTGAAAAATGGTCATTACACAAAAGGAACTCTGGTGAGGGCAGCTTTATTTGGGCTGACATACCCTGATTCCTAGGCAAAAGTGGTACTACTAGATGTTGTCTCTTATTTCCAATTTATGTACTCATATCACATTTTAAGTGTGAGGCTAGACCAAGACAGTGCTATACATCTCTTGTGTTCAAGGAGGCAACATGAATTATGATGTCAGGTAAGCTGCTGCAGTGAAACATGAAAAAAGCTTGAACTGGTCCACCTATACTGCTTGGCCACATGCTGTAGCAAAGACCACTGGTAACATCCTCAGAAAGGCCAGTTCTGTCTGCATCTGGCTACAGGCTGCCATTTCCATTGTGATTCTTCTTTTTGATTCCTTTGTTTCATACTGAAATTCAGAAATAAGCCTAAATATATTATGGAAAACTGCTTTGGCCTGTCTTGGAATGGTGCCCTGGATACTGCATAGCTTGGACACCACTATCACATACCTCTGTGGCTGGCAGCAGTGATCTTTGGCCAAAGGTCTTGTTTCTACAGGCATGTATGTGTTAGTGTTTGTCTTCTGTGCACCTCAGGTGCTGCACAAGTGCTTGGCTAAATAAGTGCTTTCCTGAAAAATGTATGCAGACAAATAGGCTCACAGACCTTACATGAGAATCACCCTCTCCAAAAGGCTGATGCATTTCTGTATCACAGATTTGTGCTTCAACATGCGTGTTGGCTAATTTGTAAGAAAGGCTTGTTTCTTACCCCAGGAAAAGATTTAGTAATTTCAAGACTTTTTTCTTTCACCCCTTGTTCTTTTTAGCATCTGATCTGAAGAGAGGGAAGGAGGCTGGGATGGGAGTTGGATACATCATCCTCATTGCCTTTGCTGTGTTTGGTTTTGTGCTGGGAGTTGTGAGCCTTCTCATTTTCCAGTACCAGCGAAAGACGAGAAGATACAACTTCAGAATCAAGTCAGACAACTTTAGCTACCAAGTGTTCTATGATTAGTGATTTCCAGGTTACCAGGTGTAAGTAGTGAATTATGATCGGTTACTTTTTTTAGTTGTTTATTTCTTCCTGGAATGGTTAAATACTTGCAGATGAGCATCCTCTGTTTAAGAGTATTTGAACGTCCTGCCGTGTTTGCTGTGGGTGAAGGTTGTAGAAGTAACAATGAAATTCCTACTTTTGCCTGTTCTCAGATGCTGCAGACTACAGAGGAGGAAGACAGTTTTCATATTCCTTCATGGCTTTGGTCTCAGTCAAAGTAAATGACACACCACTTTAGAAGGACACTAGTAACCATTTCTAGAAAAAAGTATCCCTTTTGGTTTTGGATCATGGATTAGTATAATAAAAGACAGAAACTTTATCATTATCTTTATAAATCTGCTTCATAAGCTGATTTGCTTCAAATGTTATCCCCTTCTGCCAAACTTGTGTTGAATTCTTTTTTTTTTTTTTTTTTTGAGGGGGTGTTTTTCAAGGTAATAGTGGTATGTTAGACGTAAAGAACTTGAGATATTGATAATGGATAGGCAGTGCTTACAAGTACCTGCAGAGAGCCTGAAAAGACGGCTCGGAAGAGTGTTAACCACTACCACATGTTCTGCCTCTGCAACTTGGGAATTTAACACTTTTCCAGAATACCATAGGATTCAGCACTTTTTCTGTAAAATGAGTGTGTTCTAGCAGCTCACCACCATTTGTATGTTTGTCCCTTTAAGAGGAAGAGAGAGAGGCAAAAAAGCTGGCTTACTGGAAAAAAGCATGTAACATTGATTCACAGCTCAAGGATGTTTACTGCGGATCCAATTCTGTTCCAGGGAACCAGCTCATTTGACATTGTTAGCAGAGTTAATAACTCTTTCCTGGTGGAGGCCTTGTAGATGACAATGCAGCTGCCACAGTAAATTCACCAGACTCATCATGATGGAATTTGCAGATAATTTAGTTTCACTGTGTACAATAATGCTTAATATATATCACAGAGAAGGGACAGGGAACACTATATCCCAGCTATCTGCTTTTAAAGTCTTGAATAGTCACTCTTAGCTCTACTTCCTCTAGTCTTACATTTCAGAGATGTGATGGGTTGACCCTGGCTGGGTGCCAGGTGCCCACCAAAGCCATGCTATTGCTCCCTCCTCAGCTGGGCAGGGGGGAGAAAATATAACAAAAGGCTCATGGGTCAAGATACAGATGGGCTCTCTCAGATCACTCAGCAATTACTGTCAAGGCAAACCCGACTCAGCTTAGGGAAATTATTACCATTCAAATCAGAGTAGGATAATGAAAAATAAAACTGAAACTTAAAAACACCTCCCCCCACCCCTCCCTTCTTCCCAGGCTTAACTTCACTCCCAATTTCTCTACCTATCCTCCTGCAGTGCAGGGGGCTGGGGAATGGGGGTTGTGGTCAGTTCATCACACGTTGTCTCTGCTGCTCCTTCCTCCTCAGGGGGAGGACTCCTCACACTCTTCCCCTGCTCCAGCATGAAGTCCCTCCCACAAGAGACAGTTCTCCATGAACTTCTCCATCATGAGTCCTTCCCATGGGCTACAGTTCTTCATGAACTGCTCTGGCATGGGTTCCCTGTGGGGTCATGAGTCCTGCCAGCAAACCTGCTTTAGTATGGGCTCCTCAGCCACAGGGCCACAGGTCCTGCCAGAAGCCCGATCCAGCGTGGGCTTCTCGCAGGGTTGTGGCTTCCTTCAGGCATCCACCTGCTCTGGCATGGAGTCCTCCATGGGCTGCAGGTGGATATCTGCTCCACCGTGGACCTTCATAGGCTTCAGGGGGACAGCCTGCCTCACCATGGTCTTCCCCATGGGCTGCAGGGGAATCTCTGCTCTGGTGTATGGGACACCTCCTCCTCCTCCTTTACTGATCTTGGTGTCTGTGGAGTTGTTACTTTCACATACCTCTCTTCAGCTGCAATTTTGTTGCACAGTTTTTTTTCTCCCTTAAATATGTTATCAGAGAGGTGCTACCACTGTTGCTTATGGGTTTGGCCTTGGCCAGCAGTGGGTCCATCTTGGAGCCAGCTGCCATTGGCTCCATTGGACACAGGGGAAGCTTCTAGCAACTTCTCACAGAAGCCACTCTTATCAGTGGTCATGAGTGATTGCAATATTTGATGGTAATGGGAATTCTGGAGTTGTGCAATGAGGTTGTAGCATAAAGGATACTGTCAGGTTCATAACGCTTATATGCCATGTTGGAGCCTCAGCTATTGGCTCCTTTTAGATGCTAGAACTACTCAGCTCTTCTTTCCTATGTATTTACTTTCTTTGGAAGGTAACCAATCATCTTTATCAATTGTGATTAGTTTTTTTTTTTATTTTTTCTAGTTGGATCGTATTTCATCACATGGAGAACTGAAGCTTGTCTTCACTCAGCATTTGGCTTTTATTACTGTTCACAATGGTGGCCTTGACTAGTTGCAACACTGACTGTTCCACTCTTCCACATTAATGTCACATATAAAAGGCTTCTATCCCCTGCCCCCCCCCTTTTTTTTTGCAATCGTTGGGCTCATCCCTAGTGTCCTAAGAGCTATTTGTGACCACAGCTCCTGGTTGAAGTGAATGTTGGCATTTTTTTCCCATTGATTAAATAGAGAGGAATAAAGAAAGACTTCATGGTTCTCTAATCAAGTTTCAGGATCTGGCTGTCCTGTACTATGTTGCTCTGTGCCCATCGTAGCATCATTTGTGTCATTACTATTGACAAGTTGCATGTTTCTATAAATCTTGCAGGAAGTAAATCAGCAGACCCTTAGAAAGATTTACTTTTCAGTTTGTAATTAATTATTTACTTAAGGTGAGGTTGAAACTTTGGTCTGCCGTAACACTGAAGACCTAATTGTGCAACGCCTTAGGTACACAGAAGCAGAAGAACAAGTATTGGATTTGCCACCATATAAAGAAAAGGCACCGTGAATCTGGGGCTTAACCTACTCAGAATGTTCTTCAGCATGAGTTTTGGGATTTGATTGTAAACTCTTTAATCTACAAGGACTCAGTCAAAAAACAAAAAAAAAGAAAAAGGAAAAAATAAACTATTTTTGCTACTGGCAGCCCATGATTTCCAGATAAGTCAATTGGTACCTCCGTATTCTGTTTAATTAGACCACAATGATTGTGCAGTCAAGCCACAGAGTGTGATGCCTACCTAGCTGAGAGCATTCCATTTGCAACATAATATTATAAATTTGAGCTGAATTTTGCATGGCTGCAAGACCCTACCATTAGTGCAGCAGCAAAGGTTTATTTTACATGCTCTATGGGATACAACAACAGCCTGCTCAGCTGGATAAACTAGAACAAAAATATTTTCCATACAGTAAACATCACCTGCAGGACTCTTTCCCAGGGGACTCTTCACTCTGCTGCCCCAAACCTCCACTTCAGTAAACGTGTGAGAAGATGGAGAGTGAAGAAGTGTGGTAACTTGTCCCCTCACCCCTTGGTTCTGATTGCTGCATGCACTTCTCCTACACAGTGACAGAGTCTGCTGTATCTAGGTCACTTATAATTCAGTAATTTACAGTGAATAAGGTTAACTCCTCTTTAAGCTCAATGGACACCATTACAAACAACTCAGTGGAAACTGGTCATTAAATAGAACTTGCAAATGCTCTTAGTATCCATAGCATTTAGGTACTAATTTTTTTTTGTACAGAATAACATTGGAAAGCTTTTTTTCTAACCTCCTAGTCCAATTTCTGCTAGGTAATAAGATCACTGGGTAAAGGACTTCTACATTTTCCAAAAGGTCATACTGATTGATCTTAGAGGTTATGTATACACCTTTTAAATACATCAATAAATTTTGGAATGATCATTTGCATTCTACTTCTGAGTCAAATGGATCTTTAAGGAGTAAAAATCCTTGTCTTTTGCTTACTGAAATATCAGTTGCCACATCCTGACATAAAAATGATCCATTTGGTTGCAATTCATTAGTGAAACTACAAATTATCTTTGCAATCTTAGAGTCTGATGAACATAACCACTAGCTTTTTATTATATAGGAGTTTTTTAACTTTTGCTCCATTTACTCTCAAATATATCTAATGTGTTTGCCTTCTCCACACAGTGAAAGGATAAGCTATTTTACTCTAAATATTTTTCTAGTTTTTAGTACTTACAGTCCTGAACTGCTTGAAAGTGACAGACTAGAGATCTGCCTATTGGTTTCAGTGGAGCTATGCCATTTACAAAGGCTGAGCACTAGTCTTCAGGAAGAAATGTAAAACAGTAGCTTGTATTTGATACTTTGCATGCTTGGCAGAAACTGCTATTGTGACTATCTGAGTCTGTTTATTGGAGTTCTGGTGTCTTAATAAAAGCACTCTTGTAACTTATTGTTGACTTTTGTCCTGTTATATTTTCCTTTTATGATTTAGTCACAGGTATTGACATGTGCATTGTGTGGATGTGACAGCTTCTGAAGAACTGTTAAAGTATCAGTATGATGTTCAAACACCACTCAAAACACAACACATGACCTTATCCAAACACCAATGGACTGCACTTAGCAACAATTATGTACCTACATTTACTAAGAATCTCTTTCTTCAACATTACAAAGGGCAAATAAATTTTTAGTTTCGTGCTTTGCAGCAAGGACAACCAAAAGAATATTCAACATTCCCAGTCCAATAATAGTATTGCAGCATGTGGTGATCCAATCTGAAACTCATGGCACACCAGCCTCCCTGGGCATTTGATTTGTACAGTTCTGACAGCTGCTCCAAAAGCAGTGTATTCAGAGATTACCCTCAAGGAAGCTTACCCTGGGGGCATTACTGGACTTGTCTGGATCCAAATGTGAAAAGTAAGGAAGAGCACTAGCACTTGCTCCAAATGCTTCCTTTCTCATCCCTGTGCAAAAGTGTTGCACAGCTGCCACCCATTTTTTTTTTTTGTCATTTTTTTCTGTGCTATGTTTCAGTGGCTAGCAGTCGCTATTTTCTCAGCACCGTCTCCCTTTGTGTCCCTTTTCATGCTGAGACACAGAAGTTTGTTCAGTTGAGGCATCAAAAAATCACACAATTTTTTGGGTTGGAAAGGATCTTTAAAGGTCTTTTAGTCCAACTTCCCTACCATGGCCAGGGAAATCTTTCACTAGATCAGGTTGCTCAAGACCCCATCCAACCTGACCTTAAACACTTCCAATGATGAGGTATCCACAGCTTCTCTGGGCAACCTGTTCCAGCGGTTCACCAGCCTCATCATAAAAAATTTCTTTCTTATATTCAATATAAATCAATCCTCCTTCACTTTAAAAACATGTTACCTTGTCCTGTCACTACAGGCCTTCATAAAAAGTCTCCATCTTTCTTATAAGCCCTCTTTATATTGGAAGGCTACAATAAAGTCTCCCTGGAGTGTTCTTCAGGCTGAACAACCCCTTCAGTCTCACCATTTCTTCATAGGAGAGATGTTCCAGCCCACTGACCATTTTTGTGGCCTTCCTGTGGACCTGCTCTAACAGGACTATGTCTTTCTTGTACTGGGGATGCCAGAGCTGAATGCAGCACTGCAGACAGGTTTTCATGAGAATCGAGTAGAGGGAGAGAATCATCTCCCTTGACCTGCTGGCCACATTTCTCTTTATGCAACCCAGGATACAACTGGCTTTCTAGGCTGCAAGTGCATTGCCAGCTCATATCCAATTTTTCATCCTCCAGTATCCCCAAGTCATTCTCTGCAGGGCTGCTCTCAATCCATTCATACCCCAGTCTGTATTGATACTGGGGATTGTCTTGACCCAGGTGTAGAAACTTGCACTTGGTCTTGTTGCACTTCATGATGTTCATATGGGCCCACTCCTCAAGCCTGTCAAGGTTCCTCTGGGTGGCACCTCTTCCCTCTAGTGAATTAGCAACACCACTCAGCTTGGTGTCACTGCAAACTTGCTGAGAGTGCCCTCAATCCCACTATGTCATTGATGAAGATACAAATAGTATGGGTCCCAGTATGGACCCCTGAGAGACACCACTCATTACCGGTTTCCACTCAGACACTGAGACATTGATTGTAACTCATTGGACACAGCCACCCAGCCAATTCCTTATCCAACAGTCCATCTGACAAACCCATATCTCACCAATTTAACTGCAAAAATATTGGGGAGGGCTGTATGAAAGGCCTTCTAGAAGTCTGGGTAAATGACATCTGTAGCTCTTTCCTTGTCCATTGATGCAGTCACTCCATCATAGAAGGGCGCTAGATCAGCCAGGCATGATTTGCCCTTAGTGAAGCCATGTTGGCTGTCTCTAATTACCTCAATGTCTTCCCTATGTTTTAACATGTCTTCCAGGAGGATCTGTTCCATGATCTTACCAGGCACAGAAGTGAGGCTGACTTTTTGGTAGTTCCTAGGGTCCTCTTTTTTCTTTCTTTAGTCACCAGGGACTTCGACCTGGTTGCCATGACTTTTCAAATACGATGAAGAGTGTCTTGGCAACTACATCAGCCAGTTTCCTCAGGACCCTGGAACGCGTCTTGTTGTGTCCTGGGGATTTATGTATATTCAGGTTCCTCAGGTGGTCTCAAACCTGATTTTCACTTTCAATGGGAGAGACTTCATTCCTCCAGTCCCTGCTTTGAGGTTTCAGGGGCTTGAGTGATATGGGAAGAGAGATTACTATTAAAAATTGGGCCAAAATATTTGAGTATCTCAACTTTCTCCATGATGGTTGTCACTAGTTCTCCTGTCTCATTTATCAGCGGACAGGGAGAGGGGATGACATTTTCTTTAATCTTCCTTTTCTGACCAACGGACCTGCTGAAGTCCTTGTTACTATTCTTTGCATCCCTTGCCAAATTTGGCTCCAGCTGTGCCTTAGCTTTCTTGATCCCATCCTTACACATCTGAGCAGCATCCCTATATTATTTCTAGGATACACATCCCTGGTTCCACTACCTGTGAATTTCCTTCTTATACTTTAGTGTGATGAGGAGGTCCTTACTCAGCCATACTGGTCTCCAGGCTTCCTTTCCTGATTTCTTTCACATGGGAATTGAGAGGTGTTGTGCTCTAAGAAATATGTCCTTAAGGAGCAGCCAGCTCTGTTCAGCTCCTTTATCCCTGAGGGCAGTTGCCCAGGGGGTCCCATCCACTAATTCCTTAAACAACTGAAAGTTTGCTCTCCTACAATTCAGTGTCCTGACACTACTGTTCACCTACCCCATATACCTCAAGACTGAGTTCCACCAGGGCATGATCACTACAGCCCAGGTTGCTGACAGAACTGACATCTATATTTAGCTCATCCATGCTGGCCAGCAGCAGGTCTAGTAATGCTTCTTCTCTGGTTGGGCTGCCTACCACCTGGATTAAGAAATTATCTTTGTTGTACTCCCAGAGTCTCCTGGATTGTTTACATCTTTCTGTGCTGCCTTTCCAGCAGATGTCAGGGTGGTTGAAGTCTCCCAGCAGGACCAAAGCCTGCAAGTATGAAGCTTTGTCAACAGATTCCCCTTGAATGAGCAGCCTGTAGTAAATACCAGCTACAAAGTTTCCTTTGTTGGCCTGGCCTGTAATTTTTACCCATAAACTCTCAATCTGATCATTGCTGTTTTTCAAAGGTAGCTCTGTGCAGTCAATCAATTTTTTTACAGAGGGCAACCTCCTCATGCGTCCTTCCTTGCCAGTCCCTTATGAACATTTTATAGCCATCGATTGCAGTGCTCCAGTCACGTGATTTGTTCCACCATGTTTCAGTGACAGTGATTAGATTGTAGCTTGCTAATCACACAGCAGCTTCCAAATCCTCCTGTTTGTTACCCATGCTGTGTGCTTTGGAAAAGAGGCACAGAAGTTGGGCTATTGACCATGTCACCTTTTTAGAGGAATATACCCTAATTTCTTTGAGGCATTTCACAGGTGTTTCCTGTGAAGGGGGAAACATATGAGGTGCAGTAGGACCCCTCTGTCTCTACCATTTCACCCCATCTGCTGCTCAGACAAGTTTTGATGGCTTTGGAGGGCTCATTTTAGACTGCTGTGGTCAGTTCCCCATACCAGTGATCAGGCAATCTCACCTAACAAGTAGTTCTGAGACCAAGGAGAAATCTTGTACAGGAGCAGCATCGACTATCTCCTGTTTCCAGTCTGGGGTTGCCCACCTTTTGTTCTGTTAATGAAGCACTGGCTCTAAATAATTATTTGAGACAATGGATGAAAAATATGTAGAAATGAAGATTTAGTTTTGACCTCTTACACTGTTTCCTAAGAAGCACTTCAGAGCAGTGATATGCGTGCCTAATGTCCCTATTGTTCACTGAGAACACAACACTGCTGATACCTGATGCAAAACACTCATCATTATTCCTTTCCTATTATGATGCTGCCAAACTCTGGTCCCAGAAGGGCTGAGAAAAAGTGGAGATAATTGGAAAATTTCCTTGGCCGTTAAAATACAGAAGAGCTGACTTTTTAATGCCTGTTTGGAAAGTTTGTAGGCTGCGGAAGGAAACAAGTTAAAGGAACTTGAAATGTTTGACTGCAATTGATTTAAAAACATGATGTTTGCTATAATCTTGTAGAAAGCCTAGAGCACAGAGCCACCTAATGGCTTCTTTGATTTGCTCCTTAACGTTTATGCTGCCTGAGGATCTGTCCTGCATGGCTTGTGGGAAACCTGCAACTGAATAGTAACCTCTTTGTAGAAGTACTATTTTTCTTCAAGACCCCTCTCTATTGTTTTGCAGATTTCTCTTCTGTCCTTGCTATCTCCTGATCCTAGCAGGACCAGTGTAGACAGTACTTCAGCCTAGAGTTTTCAAGGAATCTCTGCCTGTTTCTTCAACTCACCTTCCTCTAGCTGTGTGGACAGCTGCAACCTTGTGCTAAAGACACTCTTGGGTACATGTCTGGGTGTGACACTCTGCCAGAGGGTAACACAAGACTTGCCAATGCAGCACCTTTCCACACGCAGCAATTTCCCCTGAAAATGCTCTCTGCCTCTTCTGCTTTTCTTTCCCAAAGCAGATTTTTTCCTCTGAAATTTACAGAAACAAGAGTTTCAGAGACTTAACAGAGACTTGTACACTAAAAACAATCATAACACAAACATAAAAGAGGAACTGAGAAAAAGTCAGAACATTTGGAGACGGCAAGGAAAAAAGCAGTAAAGGACCAAAACAGTGAAGTTCAAATGCTGTATGGAAGTGTCAGTAATAAATCACTGATGTAGTACTTCAGTGGATCCCAGAATGTCCACTCACACTACTCTCTTTAAATCTCTTTTATCCTGAGAAGAACACAATCTCTTGACAGTTGTTTTTATTTGACTGTTTTGTGTCTGCTTTTGCTGCAGATAATTCTAAGGAAGATAAAAACCTAAGAGAAAATATGCCCCAGTTTATTGATGGTGCAGTGCATATTTGGCACCTTGCTACATGGGACATTTTACTTCTTCCTCACCTGGATGGAGCCTTTGGGAAAATCCAAGGTAAAAATAGGAAAGCTTGATTTAAACATTGACAAATGTTGGGGAACTCCAAGTATGGTGTCATTATGGAGCTATTTTCACTAATATTTGGAAGTGGATCATGCATGGTGCAGTAGGTTATGGGGAAGTAGTATTCTCAACAGGTTGATGCAAATCCATCCTAAAGCACCAAGAAACCTGGCTCACTCCAGGAGCGTGAAGGTGACTGAATTCCAAGAAAAGACTGCTTTTTTTAACAGAGGCATTTGGGTAGAATTTTCATTTAGGTAAAATCTTGCCAGCAAACAATATCACTACATGCCTGGGAATGTGCTGGCAGCTAGTAACACTATTGACAGTGTGGGTTCTTCATGGCTTATGTTCAGTAATACTTAAAACTATTCAGATCCACTCAGGAAATGCCTGGCTTTGCCTCTTGTACTGCCTAGAGCTTTGATATGAAATGCCAGCCACAAAAAATGCTCCCATTTATTAGTTGCCTTTGGCATCTGGCAATTTGAAAGGATGAAGTGCTTCACATCAATGTTTTGAACAAATATGGCCATTGCTAGTACATGAAGATAGAACAGTCTTGTGTTTGTTCTAGTGCCAACTTTGAGATACTAATTACAGAGTGTTATATATGAATAGCTTTCTTAAGCTTTGTCTAGCACACTTAGTTGTGCACTGTATTATACCTGCTCAGTAAGAATGTAGTGTTTGTCCACTGAGTTACTCAGCAAAGAATGTGAAAATTTGGTTGAAATGGAATTGGAATGGGGTGTTTACTGACTCCAGCTGTAATTTTTACAGAACAGCTTTTGCAGAGCACAGGACCAAAGCAAAAGCCACAGCTCTTAACTATGTCAGTAAGGCATAAGTCAGGAGTAACAGTTGAACAAGATGCTATTGGCTTCTGGAGGCATCTTCTTTATGTCCCAGAAAGATTTTCAGCTAATAGTTTGTTTGAGGTTACATTTTGAAGTCTATTTAAAAATCAGCTGACTTATTCTTAGGAGATACTAGATACTGCTGCCGATTTCCTGTGTTTCTCAGCATTTATTTGACTACTTGTTCTCCTCCTTTTCACTTATTTGGCTACAGCTGTGACATCTTATTTTTGAAAAGGAGGAAGGCACCTCTGTTGCCTTACAGGTGTATGAGAAGCATCACCTTGTAAATTTTAGTCTTCCCCCTGAAATGACATCTAACTTTCACCTGACTTCTATAAAAGCCAAAGTCAGTATGCCACGATGTCCAGGCTGTGGTCCTTGTCCTGTATCCTAGATGTCCTATATCCTGGACTTCTAAGACAGTACTACTGAAGATAAAATACTATCCATCTTCTGGTACTCCCTTATACAGACCCTTGGAGGCTGCATGGCTTCCCTGGAAAGGTATGTTTAGTAATTCCCAGGTTTATTATTTCTAGCACTTCCCCCAGAATTTGTTTCTTAAACTGATATTGGTATTTTAATGGAGTAAAGCCATACACATGAGAGAAAGGAACACCTGAGATTGGCCTATGCTACTGACTTACCACCTTCCTTTGTTGTAACCACAAACAGTGCTGTCTTCCCGCTGATCCAAGCAACTGACATTTATACCATGTGTGGGTACAGTGCGTCTTTTCTTTTACTGCTTTCAAACCCCAGCAAAGCACCAGTGGCATTCATATTCATTAACTGCTGCAACTGCCTCAGCCAGTTGTCACTGAGAGCAAAATGTGACATACATTGCCTCACAGAAGCCTTTATACAGGCTTATGCAGGCATCTGATCAGTTATTTTATGGAGGCAAATGAAATTTGAAATTAAGAGTAAAAAATGCAGTTGAACTTAATGTGTTAGTGCCTGGGCTTTTTGAAAGTGAGATGCTGAGTAAAATACAACCTCCCTTTGTGCAAGTTCCTGATATTTGAGGAAAATCTCCATGTCAGCTTCTTACTGGAGTTCCTGCTGCATTTGGCAGATGGTGGATGAAACAGGAGATCTGATAAAGGACGGAACAGGCCCTTAAATTCTTTTTGTGATTGTATGGCTTATTTTTCCTCTGTTAAGCAACACGTTAGTGACTTTCAGCTGAACAAATGTATCTGTGCTCTAAGCACACTTGCTAGGATATTGTTTTCTTCCCCAGTCCCCATATAAACACAAACAGAACTGCCTTTTATTTTAGAGCTTCCTCAGGGAGTAAGATGGATCCTACTAACTGGCTTCTGACAGAATCACTTAGCAACGCTCTGCACATTTAGTGACACGTGTTTAGTTACTTGCATGTATCTATTTACACACGAAATCTGTGATTACAGCTGCTGTATTTAAGAAGTTCTTCATGTTGTCCTTGAAAACCAACCTTACATTAATAATATGTCTAAGTAAAATCTCATGGAAAGTTTTACTGCATTTTTCCTGTAAACGCAGCCTTGACTAATACTCTCAGCACAACTGGGTGACTTAATGTTTTGTACCTGTTTCCCCTTTCTCTGTGCTCTCTCCTGGGGACACATGGTGGTGTCTTTGGCCTCTGCTTTGCTACAAGACGACTTCACTGCAGTGAGAAGCAGCTCCTCACAGCTGTACAGTTGTATGTGACTGTTCTGTATGTAAGATACACAGAGGGATTTGAATGGGCATAGACCAGGATCCTGGCAGCTGATAACAAAATCTTGCTGTGAAAATAGAGAGAGAAAACCCCGATTTGCTTTACAGAGAAGCGCCTTGCCAGGTGAGCTGAGTGGTTTGGTGCCAATCACGAGGCATGTAGCAGAAGGACAAGGAGACTGGCTGACAGGAGCTTGCCTGATGTGGGCCATTCCCTAGCCAGGCCAGCCGAGCTGCTGCTCCTCTCGCCGCTGTCAGGAAAACCAGGGACCGGCACTGACAGGATTCACACTGTGCTGGTGTCCCTGCCTGTGGCCTCACCTCAACCTGTTGCCCACCCTGAAGCCAACCCCCACGGTGAAACAGCCGCCCTCCTGCCTCCTCAGCCCCCATTTGCCTTCCAGACCTGCCCTGAGCCCTGATGGTTGTCAATGGCCTTGGGGTCCAGCCCTGAGCCCAGGGTGGCCCATCTTCCTCAGATGGTGCTGGAGAGGCCTCACCCTGACAAGGGGCCCTTGTGAACAGCAGTAGGGGTCAGTGTGCCTCCTGAGCTCTGTCCTCAGGCTGCTCCTGCAGTGACCAGCCATAGGGCCTGCTGCAGGGGCTGGGACCATGGCCTCCTTCCTAGCCCAGGACTCAGGGGCTGTTCCAGCCTCATGGAGATCCCCTAGTTGAGGGTTCAGTCCCTGACCCCTGCCCGCGCTCAGCTGGCGGTAAGCGGCTCCTCCTGCTGAAGGGAGAGGGCAACCCTTCTTCTGCCTTTCCGCGTGGACCTTGTTTTTCCTCCTGCCAGCAGTGCTGGCTTTGCTTTTTTCACCCAGTCCTGTCATCGCTTTGCTGTGTGCTGGTGCCAGCAGTGGGGTAGCACCCAACGCGGGCAGAGAGGGTCAGTGAGCTGCTGGGGACGCCAAGGCTGGCCAGGTGGCTCTCCAGCTTGCTTGGAAGGTGTCTGCTCACTGCTTGCCGTGGTGGGGAGGTGGATGGGAAGTGCCTGTGGAGGCCTGAAGTATGAGGGGTTGGGGGGCTGTTGGCCCAGGACAGGATGGACATGAAAGGCTCTTTTTTGCCTCCCCTCTGAGGACCTGGGAGATGTTTTTGGGGACCTCCCCCCTTGCAGGAGGCAGGGCCAATGGAGGAAAAGTGTAGCAAGGGTTTTGTAGCAGGAATTGCCCAGCTTGCTGAGAGATAGGGATGCGGAGAGGCCTAAGACTGCAGGCAGGGTGGAGGCAGCCTTGGTGGTCTGTGAGGTTCCCCCTGGACTTGAGGGTTTCTTTTTTCAACTGTCACCATGAATGCTGCACCTTATCAAGGCCATGTCCACAAAAACGTGAAATTTACAGTATGGGATTCTGTATCTTATGTACATTACTCTGACAACAACTTCATTCCAGGGACAGGTTTCACCAGTGCTCACTATGATGCAGCAGCAGATGTCGATTGCCCAGTTCTTTGGCATTATTGCCACAAGTCCTAAAATTGTCTAAATACACATTGCTGGCAGGATAAATTGCACCATACACTTCTGGCAGGTTTTGAATGCCCTTTGCAGTCTTTTCAGAGGAAAATGCAAGAAGCTGATATGCTGAGCAGGGCCTACAGCCCGCAGCCAAGTAATATGAAGAAACTGGTATGAGCTCTTGCCCTTCTCTGCAGCTTGGTTATCTGTGTTAGTGTTTGATATAAGGATCCTCTGTCCACTCAGTATGCAGACCATGGAGTCTCTAACTGTCGCTAGGCACCTCTAACCTGAGTGTGCTGTTTTTGATAGAAAGTGGCCAGATGAGGAGGAGGAGATAGTGATGATGATTGTAATCACCTTGACTAACTCCACTTGCAGCATATCCTAATAAGCATGTTTAAAGAAGTTAGCAAGGGAACATCTCTGAGGCTGCATTGACCCAAAGTTGTAGTTAAAGACTGGGGGGGCTGTTAAAGTAGTAACCTTGCATTAGCAAGATAAATCTCCTCAGCTGAGAAAGGTTGGTGTGGAAAGCATTTACATTTCCCTTTCACATCAGCAGAGTATAAACAAGCCCTAAAGCTTATCTCTTACACTTGTGTTTAATTCTTGCTCTACTTTATAACATTGTGAAGTCAGTTGCCTCATTTTTCAGATTTCATAATTACAAAACCAGGAGGAAACCAGTCTACTACACATGCTATGGTAAGCCAGTGATGAGTCATGCATGGAAAAAGTGCTTTTGTCACATTATTTCTTTGCCATGGATTTTGCACTGATTGATTTTCCTTCCCAGCAGAAGGTGGAAGCTGTTCAGTATCTGAAATGAAAGTATTGTTTCATTCTCACTACAGTATTTCATTCTGCAGTGAGAACTTTCTAGTGATTTGGCACATTATCCCTGTTTATCTGCTAAACAGAAGAAGACATATAACTAACTGTTCAAAGTAGTTTGAAACCATGCCCCAAATATATCAATCAATGCATGTTCTAATTTTATTTTCTGACTATAGGATATGGATGGTGGATACATGAATTAACATAAACATCATAACACTAAATACTAAACAAAACAGACCTTTGTTGAAGTTGATCTTCCTATTTCTGAATTAATTTTTGCATTACACCTAACAATCACCAAGGCTGAGTATGAAAGAATTCTTGCACTTGTGAGAAAGCTGCACACCTACTAAAAGCTCTGTCTGCTAGATACATGTATACTTATTAGAAAGGGATTATCTCTGTTTTTGTATGGCCTGGAAAAATGGGGCACACTCTAATTTGCTAATTAATCTTAAAAGACATATAAGATGACTGTCAAAACCAGAACCAATTGCCTCTAAAGCTTGCTTGGTGATTGCTGACAGGGAAACTGTGAGTGTTCTCACAAGTTTTACATTAACTAAGATCCCAGGAAGTGCTTAGCCCCTACATACTTGTTCCTGTATTGTTGAATAGGTGCTAGGTATAGATGCTAAGAATACCACAGGTTACCATATTCTTTTCAGGTAAACAAAAAATTGTTTTTTCCATTGTGAATATGTTTAATATTTCTGATATAAACTACTTAAAGTATTATATTTGCTGGCAGATTTTAAAGCTTAATGACAGCATGCTTTGGCAGGGTGCATTTATTACCACGTAATATATGTCATATAATAATATGAACCACATATTATCTGTTTGTACCACAGATATACGTGAATTCTCAGTGTGTAGTTTTAGCTGTCAAAGGGACTTGCGAAGCCATGCACAAGAAACTCATTATTGATAATCCGTATGTGATACAGAGGTCACACACAAAACATGTAAAGAACTTCTTCCCTAGCTGCCTGATCTGTAGCTACCTCTTAAATCTGTGCTGGTGGTTCTGACAGCAGGGAAAAAGCTTCTCAGTCATTCCTCTACAACTTTCTCAACCTCTCCCTTTAAAATAGCAACAGATATCATAATTTAGGTGTTAGCAGTTTGTTGCTGTTTCCTGTGTACTTTCATCTGATAAATTCACAATGCCTGTTACGGCTTTCACATTTTTGTCCTGCGGCAAATGACACATTCTATACAATGCCATGCAGATCAAGGGCCATAGCACTCCTTTACAGAACTGGAAACTGAGTAATTGCTACACTTCTTCAAATGTAAATAGCTTCCGTAATACAGATCCTGTTCTATATCTTTAAGTCACTCAAATAACTCTTCTCCTGCTGTGGCCAGTGGCATGATTTGAGCACTTACATGGTCAGACAGGTTGAAATCAAAGAGAAAATGCAGAACTCTGTAGCACACAGTATGACCTCTGGCAGAAGTGAAGGCCCAGATTTTGGAGGGCAGGGGTAGTGTGACCCTTCCTTCATGTAGCTTTGCCTCTGGTGTGCTGTTGAATGTATTTCCTTTTCATCTGACCATGACCTCTCTGGAAAGCATCCCATGACCTAAAGAGGGTTTGAGGCCTTATCCAGGTATGCAATATTTTAGCTCTCCCAACTACTACATTCACATATGTGGATGAGCATGCATTTGCACATTCCCATATTTATATGCAATAAAACATTTATTTGTCACTGATCTTTAAAGATGATGAAATGGCTCATTTTATAGTTTCACTTCTTTGCTGATAACCATCTAGCAAAGCTGTTAACTGCCTACTCATATTGTTACAGGGAATTTCCCCAGGTTAGAAGAACAAGCCAAGGAGAGGTATGAGTGAGCCAACATCAAGATTAGGTGTGTCGTTTGGTCTGTCCTACACCTGTTCATTTTTTTCCAGTTTTGACCAGCTAGAAGGTGAGCAGGAACTTTCTCAATTAAAACTGGAATGCATTAATAGTTCTACCTTTTTGAGGTCTTGTGCCATTTGACTACATAACTATTGAAAACTACTTTTTCATTCGTGATTCAAAGTTCTCTCCTTTCCCCTTTCCCCTCCTTTCTCTTGGGGTGGACAGACTCCTCTTGCCCTTCAGTGAACAATAGCTTGTCTGAAAATACTTTGAAAAACTAGAATACTGAGTGTCTGGCAAGGCTACAGTGTAACAGGTAAATTCACTACAACAGCCAAATGAACCCACCCATAGTGGAAAGAAACCACAGTTTGGGTGGTAAATCTCACCAGACCTCTTCTGGTTTTGTCCTCTTATGCACAGAGAGACTCTTGGAGAAGCAAAGATTTTACTTACTTGAAGAAAGGGGAAAAAGTTTTCGGATGTTAAGGCAGTTTGGGGAGCCAACCAGAAAGAATAAAATCTCAGGCT
Source organism: Falco punctatus (assembly GCF_963210335.1). Lineage (NCBI taxonomy): Eukaryota > Metazoa > Chordata > Aves > Falconiformes > Falconidae > Falco > Falco punctatus. Next base: position 79,537,579 of record NC_137581.1, read on the forward strand.
TCATGGCAGAAGGGGGGGGGGTCCTTTTGGGGATCCTATGAGAGGATGTCTTTGGATGAATAACTTGGCAGAGAGAAGATCAGCCTAAGAAAGAAAATACACTTCTCCAGTCAGAAAATGAACCTCTAACTCCCCTCTCCCCCCTTATTTCTGGATTGGCAGAAATATTAATAGCTATAATTTCAAGTAACCTGAGTCAAACAGGGTTTGGGAGAGAGTTGCTTCCCAGTGCTATTATTTAGAAAACAAGCAAACCCAGAAACCTGTCCATAGACATAGACAGCTAATTGTCCTTTAAAGAATAAGTTTTTATGTAAACAGGAACACAAATCATCATGGACTAAGCAGTGCCAGTTGGATTAGGCTGTTTTAACACACCAAATCAAATAGACAGTTTCTGAACAAACAAAAAAGAAATATGAGTACATATTTGTAAGTTTGATTCATGAATGCACTGACTGATCCAGAAAAACAGACATTTTTTTTGCTGGATCACACTTAATCTTTGTGCTGTTGACATCTCTTCTCGTAGGCTCTTTGTGTGAATAGGCATACTTCCACTCTGACGTTGGTCACAGGTGAACATGGGGGAACAGTGAAGAAGGAAGGGAGAGCAGATCTCAAAAAAACACATCCAGCTGGAGAACAATAGTATCTGGGAAAGAGTAGAGGCCATGTAGTTGTTTCTGAAAAGCAATGACCCATTTCCCAGAACTTTTGATGGTCTTAGTGAAGACACCCACTAAGGCTCCCCAAAACACAAAAATGCCTTTTTTCTGTAGACTAGTATTGTCATCTTTCTTTGTATTCAAGTTGTGAAAGCAGAAGTCCCCTGTCCAGGATGCACTCAAACTAGAATTAGTGAGCTGTATGGGAAAGGGCAGAAGCTTTTCCAGCTTCAGGCACCTTCATGTTCATCTAACCACACTTGCACTGTAAGCTATGCAGCTACATCTCTCTTGATTAAAAAAGTCAACCTTGACATAGTTTGTCGGTACAAGAACAAAGCACAGACCAGGCCAATGTCTTCCAGCAGCACAGCATGACAGAGTTTCCATCTCCCTTTCCTTGCCTGAAGCACCCAAACAAAAGCACTGTCTACGGAGTTGTGGGGAAAGCACCCTGGGCTTTGTATAAATATGTTATACTCAGAACTAACCTATTGGCAGACTGTTCAGAGGACTTTTTTTTTATGCCTATTGACCAGGGACACTCTCAAGCCCCGGAATGTCATGTGCACAGCCTTTTAACTGTCTCGGTAACCCTTTGCTGGCCTTGCTTCGGTATCACAATATCACTTTTGTATTCGGGAGTCCTACAACTGAACACAAGACTTGCACTGTGGCCTCACAACTTCCAATTAGAGGAAACAGTTACCTGTCTTGACCCATCCCGTCCATATGTCCCCCCCAGCTGGGCACAAGGGTCCAAGGATGCTGTGGAAAAAATTGTCAAAAGCCTTGCTGAGGCCCAGGTTAATGACATTCACTCTCCCTGTCCGCAGAGCCAGATGTTTCATTGTAGAAGGCATTCAGGCTGGTCAGGCACAGTTTGTGATCAATAAATCCATGCTGGCTGTTCCCAATCACTTTCTTTTCCTTCATGTGTCTGGAATAACAGATTTCCAGGTGGATCTGCTCCATAAACTTCCCAGAAACTGAAGTGGAGCTGACCAGCCTGAAGTTCTCTGGGTCCCCTTCCTTGCTGTTTTTTGAAGAGGAGCCTCACATTTGTGTTTTTAAGTCTTGGCAGTTCAAGACTGCTTATCTAGGATTGCACAAACTCCCCCTTTACCTGCCCTCTTTATGTAATTATCTGGATGAGCTAGGACAGTAACAATACCACACTGCAATCCACTGCTCCCAAAGGAGTATTACATTATGGAAAGTAGAGACACAGTTTAGGCAGAGAATATCGGATAACTCCTCTCCCAGAGAACCTGCATCTGAAGGAGTGATGATGCAGGGGGGCAGGGAGATAAAATATTAATAAAGTTGGTCCAGGACACTGAAGCTGGACGTGGGATGAGCATTTGGCAAAGGTGTACGCAAACCCTTAGCATAGTCCAGTGCAGTTGTGACTCCTTCATTTTCTCCATGGAGGTTTCTGCTCACTCAAAGAGGTGGCTGTAAGGTCTGAGACTTCCGAGGCAAGTGCTGAAGTTTGTGTGTGAGTATGTCAGCCCAGCCCACAGTATGTCTAGCATGCACACTGCTGTTCAGAGAGTTGCAAAGCTCATTCCTTAATGCTCGGCCCACTGAGCCTCTTTGCCAGCCTGACCTTTTAGGGGCCTGCTGTGCTGCTTACTTAAGCCTAGAGATCGGCCTTGTTTACCAAGAGATCTGCTGGTTCTGGGAATGATCTGATTACCTGTCCCCTGCAACCAGCTATGACAGTGACTCAAAGCACAGCTTCCTGCCTGCTTGTGCAGCAATGAGGAGGAGTTTTACAAAACAGCACTTTGGAGAAAGAAAAGATGCTTTTAAGTGCATCTTATCTGCAGATCAGAGTACAAAACAAAGTGCTTATAATGTGACTAGAGCAAAGACAAATGTTAGCACTCGGGTATAACTTCAGGGTGTTGTCCTTGTATGGTGCTGTGATACCTTTTAGCCTGGTGACTGGTCTCTGGTAACACTTGGAAGGAAGAGATAGAGCATGACTTTGCCTTACTGTCTATCACTTTCTAGAGAACACACATCATCTGAACACTCCAGTGGGGCATGTTTTGTCCCTAGTCAAGATCTACCCTTTTGTGCTTGGAAGAGTTGGGCTGTGACTGAGCCATGGTTTCTTACCAAACTTCCTCTCAGGTAGTGTAGTCCTGGCCCTCTCCTTTCTCCCTCATGTGTACCTTGTGCCAACGAAGTGCAGTCAGCCACAACATGCCTCCATAGTAATGGACGATGGGAAAAGCCCTCAACAATCCTGTTGTCAAGCTATGCCATGAGGTGCTTACACAGCTCAGCTCCAGGAGCAAGGAGAAAAGAATGTACTGAAGAAAAAACAAACACAGATCTGCAATGATAAGATCAGAACTGGCACTTACATTTTTTCTCCTTAAATGAATGCAGGTTCTGACTGTTGTAGGTTAATTTTATAGACTTGACATTAACTTTTGGGTGGTGTCGTTTATTTGGACAGTTCTTATACTGAAAACTGGAGTCAGGTTTACAAAAATGCTTTCACTCAGCCAACAAATCCTGCAGTTAACCAAGAAACCTAAAAGGAAATATACTTCAAGAGTACTTCTATTATTGTATTTCTTTAAATACTCTGAATGTGTACTTTTCTTTTACATTTGTCTGTAAATCTTTCCCTGTTATTTTTTTTTCACCTGCCGTTTGAGTCACTAACAGGATAAGTGGAGGTTAAAAAGGCAGTTTTCACCTCACCATTGGCACTGCAAAGTGAGGTGAACACTGAGGATTATACAGCGAAGGAGTGGCTCCTTCCTTGGCTTGTCTCCTATTCCCTTTCACCTCACCCACCAGTGTAATTTTCCCCATCCTACTTAGCAGAGCTGAACAGAGAGATGTCAGCAGCTTGTTGCAAGATTAATTCAGAATCATCTGGTTTGTGCAGCCAGTTTTCACTTCTTAAGGTTGAGTTCACAGTTCCTTTTGTGTCTTCAACAGTAACTAGAAGAAGAGGTTGATAGAAATGCTAAACAAATATTTTTATAATTTGTGTTACAGTAGAGCAGGGAGGCCAGATTGGCTGTGGAATGGTGCTGACACTTTGTAGGACATAGCTGTCCTTTCTCCAAAGAGATTTCAGCGTAAAAAGTGACAGTGAAAGAAATAAAGTATCATATGAAATGCCCAATAGCTGATCTAAAAAAGATTTATGTTTATTTTTGATTAATACAGTAATATGTCTCCCATACAGTAATATGTGTCACATCATAAAGAAGGAAGTTACTTATCGACAGCTAGTGTTCTTTGTTTTTTATATTTCATGTGGTTTTATATATTTTCTATGTACTTGTATGGTGTAAGGACACATATGTCATAAAGATCTCAGCACTTAAGACTTTTTCATTTCAGTAGCTTTTGCACCCACCTCCCCTTATGTTCCACACAAAGGGGTGTACACCACCCTCCACACCCAACCTATTTTATACACTGTGGTTTCCATTCACCTGCAGAAACCTGTTGATCAGAGAGACAGATGGTGGAGAATCAGTAATAAATGTGTATATGGACAATGCATCTTGAAGTACTCTAGTTATCAGTAGGTAACAGTTTCTTCCTTTCTTGAAGGAACATTTATGATTCATTCATACTATAGGTACAACACTCCTTAATCAACCTGGAGAGGAGAAGTGCATCTCAAAGTCTTTAGTGAAAGGCGATTGCGAGAACTTTCTAACAAATACTAAGTCGTGCTGATATAGTGAAATGGTGCACAAAACTGAAATGGTGCACTACCAGGTTAGGGTGAACTAAAAGTTTAAGCATATGTGCTATACTTATAGATGGTTGTGAGCTTCTACAGGAAGGCCACAGAAGTATCCTGACCTCTTCTGCAATGTGCCATGATTGTTGATTATTGGTTCAGCTTAATGATTTCATGGCAAGAGAATCTATCATCCAGTTTGACGGTATGAATATAGAGATTAGGATTAGCATAGACACAACCATGAAGATCCTCAAGTGGGTTTCTGTTGAGTGACCAAAGGGCAGTGATTTTCTAACATCTAGGGCCTGCAGTGATGCCCTGGCTCTGGGTGCACAAACCAGTGAACTGTCTGGCTCAAGTACAACTTTTGAAATTTTAAAGAGATCCTCAAGGAAACCTTGCTTGAAAGATGACTCTTAGAGGAATCTGCCATAAATATCTGGATTTTCCCTACATTCCTTGTTGGAGAAATAAATCCCAGAAAAGTTGCTTCATGAAGAGAAGAAAAAAAAATAATTCAGGAGTGGTTAAATGCTCTCTGAAAGCTAGGAGCTCTCATTTTAATCCCACCTTACCACTACCCTTTGGGAAGACTTTGCTGAGAGTGAACTGATGTCAGATGCTTCAGTGATCAGTCTTCCTGTACAGGGGCAGAGGTCACATACTGCTAGTTTTGTTATGGATTCATCCACTGTAACCTCATAATAGGAGTCTAGGGGCTTGTCTCTACCCATATCTCATCACATAGAAATTGTGGGGTCTTGAATTGAATTTGTATGTCAGGCAATGTGCTGCAAAGAATTCCTCTGTCCACTCTTAGTGCAACAGGATGCCTGTAGAGCCAAGGTTCATACCAGGACTAACAGGAATGCCAGCCTCATCTTACATAAAATGTTTGAGAAAGACAGATTCTAGTACATACTGTAATACCATTTCTGTATTGCCAGTCATTTAATGAAATGTCCAAAATTTGAATAAGTTCAGTGGAACGGCTGATTTCACACCATGACTGTGACACATACATCATAAGGAAGTGGTGCGGCCTTTTTCTCAAAAACAAACAGGATTTTCTTAATATAGAAATATAGTATTATTCCTAAAGCATCTCTGTTTCTGTTCACCTACCATATAGCAAGAATTTTTACCTACAGCTCTCTCCAGCTTGCATTCCTATTGTAGAAGTAGATAAACAGGTTACATATCCTCATGTTGTTTAATCACTTAAATTTATTTGGCTTTTAAGCTTTCTTCCAGGAAATAGAAAATTTTCCAAGTGTTTGAAATTTCAACATACCAGTTCTTCACCTCTTGTAGTACCAATTGCTCTGCTGCATGCACTCACTTGAAAGCTATCCTTGGCAAAAGCGGACAGGTTTCTAGCTTCTAAGTGGTGGTATTCATAGGCTTCAGGAACTCTTTTGTGTAAGTACTTTGAGCCAGATATCTAACCACTCAGTTTCACTGTTAATAAAATCAGGGAAATACAGCTTAGAGAAACCCTTGGGGCAGGCGCCTTATGAAATGTAGCCAAACCATGCTAGGAAAACGTTCTGAAAATCTCAAACAACAGGTGCTATAAAGGTGCAGACTTTAAGGGTGTGTTTCACAGTCCTTAGGCATTGAGGTCAAATGACTTTGGCAATGCCAGTGCTGGCTTGGAGGACTTGGAGTTTGCTCTGCTAATTGTTAATATTTTTAATGATTGTAGTATTGTTTTATTTGCTAGTGATCATAGGTACTCTTGTTATCCTGTGCATTCTACACTTGAAATGCTTTCCTGACTCATCTGTGTGGCCTCAAACTGTAATTCAGCAGCACCTGCTTGATGGTAAACATGTACTTACGGCCTTTCTTCTGTACTTAAACACTCCAGTGCCTTGCTAAGCTGTGATCCTCACTATCAGCAATGTGCTGCCATGCAAGTTATCTAGATCCCTGAAGTGACTATGGCATTATCACTAAACTGGTATGACTTTTCAAAGTCATAGCAGTAACAATGAGCACAGGGCATTCAGTATTTCTGCTAAATGACCAATGTTTCAAGAAGCAGAAAAATGTTTAAATACTTGAGGAATTCAAGAGAAGATCTGTAGCCATAACTAGATGCAAATTCACAATCTGAAGAAAAGTGTCAGGTGTTGTGTCTAATTTGCACTTTCTCAGGCTTATTTCCTTTGGAGAGCTCATACATGAAGAATTTTTTTGAAAGAATTGGTGCTTTAGAGAAGGATCTTCAGCTAAATTTGCTTAGAATAAATCCCTTTGTTTCTGGGAATATCCTTGCTAGACAAAGATGCTAATTTATTGCATGTGTATTTTGAAAGCTATGGACAGATAAGGCTGGTGGAGGAGAAGTTCTTCAAAGTCAGAGGGTAGGCTAGGAATTTATTAAATTAATATCACTTTGAGAGAGCAAATCAGACCAAATTAAAGAACGTGAGAGAAGAAAAAAGCATTGTAAAGAACTAAGGCTCAAATAAATAACATTAGGGGACAAATCTTAGTCCTTGATCTCCCAACGGAGTCTCCAGAGGAAGACAATAACAAGGAAACAAAGCTTTCCATTATATTTAATCCTGAAACTGAACAAAACAAGAATATGGGTCCCATCCTCCTCCCATTAATTGTGGCAGGCTCCAGAAGAGTAATTTACATTTCAGCTAAGCCCTTGCTGTTTCAATATCTGACTTGCAAAATTCTTCCTCATAAACAACGTTGGAACAGGCATGAAGAGCTGAAGCCTAGCTGCCCTTGCTTTGCAGTTACATTAACTTAGAAAGGAGCTTGATGGTTTTGAATTGCACCAGAGCAACATCGCAGGCAAATTAAAGTCATGCCTTAAGCTAAATCGTCCTTCATGAACTTATGCAGACCACTAAAAAATTGTCTATCCTGCTTGATATGGTAGCAAGCCAAGACTGTTTAAGCTATCTGTACCCTATTCACAAATGCTGCCAGCTCCTTGTTCCCACACCTGTGTTGCACAGGGTCATTTTTTTGTAGCTCTGGAGTACAAAAAGGGATTGTGCTGCCATACCAGGTACATTAGGCAGTCATTACAGGTAATTAATTTTTTTTCAAAATCCACAAAGCTTGGGACTGTTACTTCATGGGGAGTAAAAAAGCAGCTGGAAGCATTCAATAATCCACATATTCATGGAATTAACTTTGTCACTAATTACAGTAATTTACATTGACATTCTATTGTGGTGCTGGGGATAGGCAGAGGGGTGGGAGAGTCATATTGTATATTTATATTGATGTTGTGCACACTTTCAGGGTAATGCATGATATAATGCATATAATATTTATATTTGTATAATTATATGCATCACTTATTATCTCATTTTTGTATATGCTCAGTCCTTTGAAGATGTTAATTATGTTGTCATTTACCTTACCTATGCCTTCACTTACTTACTGTATTTAAGGAGGAAAGAGCACAGACTTTCCCTGGGGTAATTCCATATAAGGGCTACCTGTCTAGAAAAAAAGGCTGTAGCTGTCTTCTTGCTAATAAGCAAAAGTAATAATTATTTGTGAAAGAAAACTTAAACTAGTGAAAGAATATTTGAACTAACAGCCTGTGTGTTCCTCTACTGGACTAGTGAGATATACAGTGTTCGTCACTTGAACGTTTAGCAGGGAGCAGTTCCGTTGCCCTTGTGCTATTTGTGCAGGGGGATCCAACCCGGACTGTAAAAACTCAGCTGTATTCCAAGGATGTTCAAACGTGGAATATTTAGCTGCTAAACACAGTTGATTAAGCCAAAGTTATAGAGTGAATTCTTGGAAAGAAACCGCTTATTTAGCACAGCAACTAATTAATGTTTAGCATTTATTCCGCAGCCAAAAGAGATCCCCACATACCCTTAGCATAAGTATGTTTTATTCATGGTCTCATCTTCTGATTTTAGTCCTGAAATCTTCTAGATCTGGCACACGTCAGTAAGGCAATGGAGAAGGCATGATTGGAGCCTCCATGGAAAAATCAGAGAAAAGCTTCCACAAATGTCTTCTCTGAACAAAAAGAGATAAGGGAGAGAGCTGACTCACTAAACCTCTGATCTTTTGCAGTACTCAACTGTTAGCTCACTCTCTGGTTCTCTCCAAGAGACACCTGCTTTAGAGGGATGAGCTCTAAGCACTGTAATTTTGAGCCAGCTGTTGTCTCTAGCTTTGGGGTCCAGGAGCATAGCTTCTATTTAGCAATATCTGTGTTGATAATGATCTTTTGGCACCTCTTTTTCACTTCCCATTTCTAGATGAAGACACTCTTTTTCCATAAAACCTCGACCTTGTCCCTTCTGTGCAGCCACATGAAGCTAATCATAACTCTTCAGGAAAAAGGCAATGGAAGGCTGGAATCATGATCCTGGCTGTGGTGATACTCTCTGCATCATTTTGTGGCAGAGCTAATGCTTTCTAATGAAAGGTCTGTAGGTATGGAAAAGGGTAACCTAAGATGGAGCAAGGTTTTCTTGCATAGTCACTACCTAAATTATTTAAAAGAAAATTATGAACATAGAGGAATCCTTGACAAAAACTGCTCCATTGAAAGGTCTTTCACTTTTTTTTTGCTGATTTGAAAACAGCACTATTGAAAAAAATCTTGTTTATGTGAAAAGAAACTCTCTCTGAGAAGCACACTAATTTCACTGAAATTACCAGGGAGAAGTTATCACAACACTTATTTCCAAAACACTGTCAAATAGGTTTTATTTTGCCTTTATAATTTTGATTTTTAGATAACATTACAATTTTATACAGTTGGGAAATCAAAGCATTTAGACTCGGATAAGAGTCAAAACCAGACCATTCAGTCATAATGCAATCAAAAGTTTCCTTAAGACTGAAAAGTTTTTTCAGAACATTTTGTTTCAGAAGTTATTTGGAGAGCGGTGACATTTTGAGTTCCCAGTCAATATGAGGTAAAAGTTTAAAGTCTTGAAAGAACACAGTGATTCCTGTGGCTCTCATGCCTGCTGCACCCAGGCTGAGCCCAAAGAATTTTCAAAATTGTGTCGCTCACTTCTATGGACTAAGGCTGGTAAGAGGAGAAACTGAGTTACAAAATATGCTTCTTGAAAATATCATGAAACACTATTTGTAGGAAAAAGGTGCTTATTGAAAGAATTCTTTGTTCCAGTGTGTGGTAGGTGAAATAAAACAATTGATCATAACGGTAGATATACTGTATCAGAGTTCTGGTTTTGGACTATGTTGGTGGGACAAAAATGTTTCTACGCAGTTGCTGGTTTTGCACCAGGATTTGTTTTACAGAAAGCACTGAAGCTGCAACATGACTTGACAACCCTGTCAATCTAATACCTGGCAGCTGCCAAGAAGAGCTGTTCCACCCTATTCTCTTACCATATGCCTTATGTACTCAGCAGTTGTTTCAAATTCCAGGATTTGGTGGCTGGCAGATACTGGTAAAATGGATCCTTCAAAGAAGATGAAAAATTGTTGAAAAGAGCTTTCTGATAGATGAGCTAACTTGGTCAGCTGTCTCTTGTGGCTGTATTATTCAACCAACGCAAAACCAGACAGCAGGGGAGTGAGCAAAGAGCCCCTCTCAACAACAATTTCAGCATTGCTATAGCCTCAAACCACCTGTTAAATGCAAGAAATCTCCTGTCTGCTAATCTTAGCAGCATAAAACAGTTGCCCCCCAATAAGAAGTCACAATCTCAGAATGTATACATGTTTACGCATGGAAGCAGTAGTCCCAGCAGTTATCTTTTCTTCAAAGAATAGCAATTTAAGTAGCCCATATAAATACAGTAAATCCTCATTTTGCAGACAGAGGATGGGACCATATGTTCAGGGTTTCAAAAGATGGTTGTAGCACACCTGGAAAAAGAGCTAATTTCACAGAGGCTCTGTTTGATGTTTTAATCAAGAAGTGGTTCTGAGGTTCTCCATGACACCTATGTCTGCATCCATAGGAGGTTTGACATGCTACATAGAGTTACAACTGTTATGCTACAGAATGTAGATCTTCTATATATGGGAAATATCTCAGTGATGCTAGGAAACCCTATTTTGGAGAAAAAAGAAAAGATTTTGAAATCAGGAGAGCAAAACGTGAAGAGGGAAACAGAACTGCTGGTAGTGAGCGTCAGTAGCTACATTAAGAGAATTCTGATCTGTTAGTTTGTAAGAAAGGCATTAGATGCCATGCAGCAAGCCTCCAAGCCAGAAGTATCTTCCTTGGGAATCACTGTTTTAGTTTTGGACACTTACTCTATGTAATGAAGTTATATTGTCATTGCTGCCAATAATCCTTGGCCGAGTGCTGTCCTTTGAATTCTACCCTGGAACCCGCAGCTAATTTCTTAATCTTCATCTGTGGTTTATGATTAACATGGATATTTGTTGTCTGGCAGTGGACTATTTGAATGTGGTTCTGAAGCTTTGACAGTGAGGCTGCTTGGCGGAGAACTGGACTTTTGGGGACTACACAGCTTTATGCAGTGCTGTGTTACAAATTCCCTGATATAGCTATAAGCAAATTGATGCATCTGCACATCATAGAAGGAAGTCAGGAAAAGTTGCTAATGAAATCACAGGAGCAGCATAGTCTCATTAGCACAGTGCTACCTATTATTCAGGTCTAATTATCTGTAGTGGAACATCAAGATTACTAGGGCTTTTCTGATTCTGGTTCCAGAGCCACCTTGGCTGGTTCTGTCTCAAGGATCTTTCTGTGCCGTGCTACTGGGTGAGGCAGACATATTCTCTGATGTTGTGGTTTTGTTTTTGTGCCCTGCTCAGATGCAGAACATACCTCCCCTCTCCTAGAAGACATACCTCCTCTCCTGCACAGAAAGCTTCTCTCTATTTTCTGCTATTCTTATTTCCGGAGTAGAGCATTTTGACCAGTCCATGAGATCCCTGTTTGGAAGCCGCAGTTTCTGAGTTAGATTGTGAACTCTGGGTATGGGTTTGTTTCAGCTGTATCTCTGATTCTTTATTTATGCTGTTTACTATTGTCTTGGTATTTTGTACTTGATTTTTCTTCCATTTGCTCTTTCTGGGATAATCCAATGCAAGTCTGTAAAGGAAAATGTGGATTTCATCTCATCAGAGCTAGTTGAAGCACACTTATTACCTCTGCGGCTCTCTACTCTCAGCCCCATGCCTCATTAGCCCTCCACAAAAGTAACTATGCTTTGCCAACTTTAAACAGGAATATTTTCTAGGAAACCCATTTTCTTTCATTGCAAGACTGGTACTTCTTGTTTGATGACACTTGGGTTTTTTTAGGCCTCAAGCTGTCCTATATTTTCAATAATTATAATGCAGCAACAAGTACTTGACATGAACTTTAAAGTTCCCCAAATCTAGAAGGCAAATAGGGCCACCTCTTGCCCTTGTTTGTTTCCTTTTGGTTTCTCTCATTTTTTTTTTTTCAAGCCAAGATCATGAATTTTCTTAGCCTGATTGGGCTGAGCTTCAAATAGTTCGGTATGAGGAGATGGAAGCTGAAAGAGTTCAAGGCTCCTGTGAATTGTTTCCCTGAATTAAGTGGGTTTTTGTGTGATTTTGTGGTCAGGGAACCACAAAGTCATTTTAGCCACCTGGGAGCATCCTTCCCCTTCCCTCCCTTCATATTGTACTGAGACCCAAATGACTAAGATACATGCAATGTGCTGCTTTTTGGTGGGTCAGTGTCTTCACAAAGCATACCTTAGAATTGTCTCACCATCTATGTAATATGTACATGCATAAAGCCCACTGTGATTTATCGTCAAGGGGTACTGACTGAGTATTTCAGAAATGGTAGCATGGTTTATGGCCTCAGGGCCCATAAATGACTTGGGTTTCCTTAGTTCCTCCACACATGAGCAGGAGGACTGCAGGCACAGGCATGTCTTTAGTGAAGTATAGGTAAACCTTAGTGAATAGAAACGTTCTAAAGGTATCTGGAAGTCCTGTGTAGCACAAGAGAAAAATTTCCTTCCTTCTTATCAACTGGATTGTTCAGGAGCCTGACAGGAAATTTTTCTCTTAATCATGCTGTGAGTAAATAAATGCCCCCAGCCCTCAGTTTGTCCATGAAAAAGAGGTCTCACAACACGTAGCTCACATGGTGTGTTAAAAAGCAAGTAGCTTCACAGAGTTATATCAGTACCTATGTGCACAATATCTATAGTGGGGGAGTTACATGGTTCCCATATTCTACGAAATGCCCCTTGAACACTGATTTCCTATTGGGGTGAGGGACAAGAATACTCCTGTACCTCCCTCAGATGGCTTTCTCACCAAATGTAAAGACGCAAGGGGGAAATCCAGCTTGTTTCAATCAGGTCTTCAGTATGGATAATGTAGGAGCAGGGACCCTGCTGGAACATGTTGTGCTGTTCAGATCTCTGGTCAAAACAGTTTATTTCCTTTGAATGCCTAGTGCTAATACCATCTAATTTCCTTATATCTAATTAACTTTTAATGCTCCTCAGCATTATCCTTTTCTCTAGAACACTTCAAAGCCTCATGACCAGTAAGGTTTGAGTGCACATTTAAAACTTATACACTTTGAACGGTCTTGGACTTTTGGGACCAGTAGGAAATACATATCATATCTGTGCTTCTTGGAGTCACAAGAATTAGAAATTTGCTGAATTAGAAATGCTTGAATCAGTTGCAATTAGGAGAGTTGTTGGAAAAAAACCCCATATTCTCTCTGGCGCTGAAATTGCAAAATGAGAAGGCGGTTCTTCTGGAAGCAGTTTTAGACAGGGAAGAACCTCACTTCCATGCATGATTAATGAGAAAGAAAACATAAAATAAAAAACCTAAGAGACAGTCTTGAATTAATATATAATAGGCCGATATTAGAACAAACTCAGTGATTTCCACTGAATAATGCAGTTTTACATTGTTCAGGTGGGCTGAATTCTCTGGAATGAAGTTCACATATTAAATAGCTGAAAAAAAATTTCCATGATAGAGCAATTCTTAGACAAGTGTACTTGTAAAATGATACAGAATGTGAGCTGGAAATGTCACTGAGCCACATTTAATATTAAAAAAATATATCATTTATCTCTCTAACAGAAACCTCTTGAGTGACTGCAGAAGGCAAGAGGGTTTGTCTGTCTGAAATCCGTATTGTGGCTGCACTTTGTGACAGTGCAGGTAGATTCTGCTTCTGACTAAGGCTGTTTCATTTACAGGCATTACTGTATGGGAACAGTTTGGTTACAGAGCTCCTTTAGTACTATTATAAGAACATAGTGGAACAGATTATGATTATTAACAGTTATGTAGCTTTACAGACACCCTTATACCTGTAGAAAATACAGTTCTTACTTAAAACCCCCTTTTTCTTTCACTCCCAACACCCACAGAGCAATACACATCCTCACTGACAGTACTGACACAGTTTTGGAGGTTCTTGGATATGTTAGTTTGGTATTACAACACAATAAAAGAAGTTAAAAACAGTACTATCCTCTCCCCTGAACTGTGATTTCCCCAAGAAATTCCATCTTTGACTAATAAATGGGCAAGTGAGAGTTTGGAAGTGTTTGGTGAGAGCTGGCAGAAGGGAGCATTCAAAAACTGAGTACCTCAAAATCGTTTTTTATCTTTCAGCTGTGAAGTAACTAGTGTTTCTCCCCAGTATTTGCTGCTTGTGATTCAAGTTGGCTAAGGGTCTTAGATGCCCACAAGAATTTTGTTTTTCTCCTCATTTTATTCTTTGACTTAATAAAAGACACTGCCTCTGCCAATTCAGCTGCCCTCGGTATTTCTTTTAGCTTCATCCTTTTTTTGAGAAGCTAAGGCCTTGGTAAACATAGGTTTCTGATGACGTATTCTTAAGCAGATGGAAATCAATATCTTAAGGGTTTTTTTGCAATGTAAAGTCCAGAGTCTCTGAACATCTCAAAGGAATGCCAAGGTTTTAGCAAGTGAACTATATGGCAATGCAATCTTGTTATTTCCTTGTTTATCTTCATCTCCTGCCTCTAGGTGTAACCTGAGTTTGCTCACAAGCTTTGAAAGATATATGTAAGAAGTAGGTGACCAGTCCAGTCTTGAGTTCATAGGCTGGTGAGATCAGTCAACAAGCATTTAAAAAATTTGTAAGGGGTCACCAATTTCATACTGGGAACTCTCATATCTTTGAGGCATGTGGTAAAACTTGTTCTGTATTTGCCAGAAAGCAACTTTTATCATAAAATATATAGCAAGCTGAATTAGAAGTGAGTTTACTTTTGGGGCATAGATTGTTACAGGTGTAAAAAGAGAAACCGTGGAATCGAGGCTGCTTAACAGAAAGGCTTACCCAAACCTCAGCTCTGGTGACAGGCTGTAACGAAGCAACCAGTCACCCTGCTGTATCTATTCCCCTGAAAAAAGAATTTTATTTTTTTTTAGTTAATATGTCATTTGCTGTATGTTAGTGAAAATACGCATATACTACTAAATTTGAACGTGCTTTGTTCTTTTCATTCATAAAGGACTTATTTTCATACAAGGTAAGTGTCTTTGTATACTAAAAAACAGTGGTGCTACTTCCAAGGTAGTTAAAAACCTGACAATAGACTTTGCAGCCAATTTTCTATGTCTGTCATTTCATAGAAGATCCTGGTTAAGAAAGGTAGGGAGTGGCATATCCTGCCCATTCCTTGATAAGGACAGAAGGCTCTAGTTTGCAGGAGCATTGCTGCTTGTACGTTTTTTGTCCAAACAATCATAGGTCCAAACACCACCCTTGTGTGTGGAATGGTAATGTTATTAGAGTGCCCAAGCTGAGTACGAGTTAAAGACTGGTGTTAGACTAATAGGAGTCCAAGAGAGGGAGGATCCTGAAGACATTGACCTCCTAAATAAAAGGAAGATGGGAATTACAATTACTTATACAAGAGGCAATAGCTTATATGCATTCTTTAAGCATTTCAGCTAAAGCTGTAAATAAGCAATTGCTAAGAAAATATCTGATGGCATCAGGAGTTCCTACATTAAACAAGGCACAAAGCTGAAATCTGCTACCTCATACCAGAGAACAATACCCTTTACTGGGTTCATTTAAAGGACTATTTGCCTTCGTCTTACTTCCCTGTCAAACTAAAATGAAAATGAAACCACTTTCAGAAAACTTAACTGCAGGAGCAAAATCTAGAATTTAGGTAGTTATAGATATCCAAGTCTTGACATATCTATAAAAAACTTGAAAAAAGTTCAGATAAGTAATGGTCTTCCTTCTTCAGGCCTTACCCTGCTCCACTCCACTCTACTCCAGACAGGGAAGGTAGGAAATTTAAGTGCATTCACTGCTCTTGCTGTGCCAGCACTGGTAGCACCCCCCAGAGAGGCAGATATTAAGTCCTGGTGTCCTGCAGAGTAAGAGGGACCCCTTTCCCTTTGCAAAGGACCACAAGTGCTGTCTGTTTAGCAGCATTCCTTTGCACACAGTGTGGCTGAAAAAAAATCCCACCAAAAATAATTTAATAAGGGCTTTTATCAGCATAAACCTCAGGCAGAGAAGGGCATTAAAAATATGACATAATGTAAATACTGAAGTTATTGATGAGCCCACAGGCACCCAGAGGTCTGGGGTTTCTATAATGATTTGTCACAGAAAAGAAGGTAGGCGGTTGTGATATCATTGGGGTAAAGTTGTGACCCAAAGCAGGCAACCAGCAGTGACTGTCCACATCAACTGCCTATGGCTAAGAGGAACTTAACTGCTAAAGAAAATGTGGAGAAACTCAGCTAAGAATGAGAGGCCTGTTGATCCAGTATTTTCTACCTAGTTTAAAGAGGTGAAGTAGCAGAGATTTATCACCACTCCAGCCTCTTTACAGTATTGGAAAACCGAAGGCTGATGTCTGGTACATTTCTAGCAATTTGGCATTCTAATACAATAAAAATACAAGGTAGAACTGAATACTTAAGTATTTACTGCTAAATAACTAAAAGTACAGGAAAATGTGGAGGAAAAAAGTTGTATTTCCTGATTAGGGCAAGACTTTTGGACTCAAGGCCTCTCAGTTCTGTATCTTAGCCACGCATTGCCTAGGCCCAGGGTTGTTAGAATATTCTGCTTATTGAATACCCTGAACAAAAAGATGTGCGGGTGTGATGCACTACTCACTGAATTCTGTCTTTCCTTTTGACTCACTAGACCTTGGATCACACTCAGACTTTTTTCCACTATAGAAAAGCAAGCATACTTCATCAGAAAACTTTGGAAATTATTATAGTATGGGTCAGGTGTGAGAATTTCCTTACATTGGCTGTGATCCCACTGGCGTGAGGGATTAGCTGAGGCCAAGTTGTAACAATGCAGCCTCACCTCTGTTTAAATTACTGAAGTCTTCAATTCAAAATGTCAGTTTACAAATGGAAAGAGTACTGCAAGGAGTGAAAACTCAACATGGGGACTTGGAATTACCTTTGGCATTTCATTTTCTCTTCTTTTCTGTGTAAGTTAAAATCTATTTGATTATTTACCATTGATACATATTTAGAGGATGTCCTTGAGATATATTTGAAACAATGATAGGGCAGGGGGGACTGGATGGCTAAAAATCAATATAAAATGTAACAACATGCAATATTTACAGTTACTTTTTTGTTATTATTGTCTCTCTTGAACATGTAGTATTTCAGCAGATATTTTAGTAGGGACATAAAGCTGTAAGTAGACAAAAGAACTAGAGCAAAATGTTTGGAAAGCTCTCATCTAAAAGATGAAACGTGCAGTATCTGACCAGATTTTATTAATTTTTTTTATCCTTAGGCTTAGTTATGAGACCAATGAACCAATGAAAGATCTGCTTTGCCAATTTCCAGGCCCCCCCCCCCCCAAGATACTCTCCAGGAAAACACTCGTAAGACAGCATGGACTAGATTGTATTAATTATGTTGTATTCTCATGGTACTGCAAAAGTTTTTTGAAAAAGCAGAAATTCAGAGGGCTGCATTATTTCATTCTTACTGTCTAGTTTTATGTCACTCAATGCAGATGAGTGTAAGTTTCTTGAGTGATCAGTATTTTTTGTAATAATCCAAGGGATACAAGTACAAGGTCTTACAATTCAAGCTGTGTTGGGATGTAGAAAATGTATCAGTCTGCAGGAGGAATTTTGCAAAATATGTACTGTTACATTACAGGCTTTTATGTATGCACCAAATGACAGAAAAATACCACTTTGGTTTTACAGGTAAGTAGAGTCAAAAGATGTTAATGTAGTTCTTAAGAATTTGGTAGAGCTACTCCAGTATATCCTCTCTGAGAATACTTTAAGTTTTATAGCCAAAACTAAAGACCCAGTATTATAACTAATTGTTGCTAAGGAGTAATATTAACATGAGACAGAAGACTGTGCTTGTGGTTTTAGTAGGAACAAAACCATTCCTCAAAATTAAGGTTAGATTGCTTGTTGAAGTAAATAAAATGAGCCTAAATTAGCCAGAGTATATAACCACAAAGGGAAAAGGATCTGATTTTACGTTCAAAGAAATTTCAGGAGTGTTAGAAACGTTGTCATTCTCATACTTATGAAATAAACTAGTTACAATTTATTCATAGTTAGAGATACAGGTAAACACAGGAAAACAATTCATTTTCTCACATGTTTATAATGATTTGGAATATCAACATAAAGATATACACAGAAAAATCTTTCTCTCCTGCCTGACAGCTAGTAAATAAGAAAGACATAACTGCCTTGCAAAACACAGAAATAAAAATAATAGAATACACACAAAGAGCTGAGGAGAAATTGATGCTGAAAAAAATGCATCCCATTCATTATTATATTCCCTCATTAATTTTCTAGATAGTTTAGAGAGATGATAGAATCATAGAATAATTTGGGTTGGAAAAGACCTTTAAATTCATAGAGTTCAACTACAAACCTAACACTACCAAGTCCATCCACCAATAAAACATATATCTAAGTGTACAAGAGATCACATTAGGAAGAAAAAAATAACATAAAAAATTTAAAGATTATTGGAGTAGAAAGAGTAAAGCATGTAATAAGGTAATTTAAAATTCTAAAATGACTCAAAAAATATTATCAGGAAATAAGTAAGGTAAAGAGCTCCTTAAATCTATGAAGATGAAAAAAATAGAATAGAAATCTCATGGTAGTTAAGGAATAGCAAAAAATATATGTCACTGGAAAACAGGAAGAAAAGGAAAGAAAAGAAAATGAGAAAGATTAATGAAATCTTCAAACAAGAACAAAATTATACCTGAGACAGTAATAAAGTACTTCACATAATTACAATAAAAATATCCACAGCCCGTCTTTCTAAAATGTGAACAGGTACAAACACTACGATGGCACTGACAGAAGCAACAAGCGTAACAAATAACAGCACTCAGAACTACGTAAGTACAGCTATGAATACAGAGCCAGAAGGCACAAAAAGCCTGGTAGCACACAGCTCAAATAAAATCACAAGAGAACAAAATATGGAGATATACCTTTCCTATCCTGAAACATCACTGGTGACCTCCTCCACTACAAGGACTCTCGATGGAGAACGGACCACAGAGTCTATGACCATGACACAACGTGGTAAAGGGACCTCAATTAAAGTGTCTGCCAAGAGCCAGGTGAACAGCAGCGCCATTCCAACAATGAAGTCAGAATCCACTCCCAAAAAAGAAGTCACAGTAAATAGAAGTGCTGCCTTGACCTACAAAAGCCTCAGCTCAGCATCAAGAAGCCCTTACCCCTATAAAGATGGATCCCCACCTACCACTCCTACCCCACTGCAAATGGGCACCACTGGGATGGACTTGGACATCACGTCCCACCCATCCATGGCACTTGCATCCTCCGCTTCTTCATCCACTCCCGGTGTGACGAGTGCTGGGTCGGGTGCTGAGAAAGCAGATTCCGCGACACACGGCCCAGCTTCAGACACAAGCACTCCCAAGCCATCAGAGTCCACTGCCGGCACGTCCCCCAACGCGGACACCTCAGATACCATTGATACAAGCCTTTCGCCCACGTCGCCTGGCAGTGCGCAGACGCAAGCAGCACAGTTCGCCTCTACGGTCGTCATGCACGGGCAGGCCACTGTGCAGGTGCGGGACACTACATCTTCCATGGGGAGCCCCTGGCCTGACGCGGCAACAGCCTCTGTGTCAAGCCACGAGATGACGGCTCCCGGCAAAGGCAAAAGTCCGACCACAATCCAGGGGACTGGCACGAGCACACAGCCCGGCACCAAGTCCTCCCTTTATCTCCCTGCCACAACTTTGGTGACCGCCTCCATGTCGAGCATGGGAGGAGGAGGAGGCAGCACAGACACTGTGCCCATGACGCCAAGTGGCGATGGGAGCTCCCTCAGAGTGACTGCCGCGAGGGCAGGGCAGAGCCCCGCTGTCACAACGATGATGCGCGACACCACTGACACCACTGTGGGCACAGCGAGTGGCAGTGCTGCCTCTCTGCCTCTCAGGCCCACCTCCTTGCCTGTGGGCTCCTCACGTGCCACTCCTAGCCCACAGCAAAGCAGCGCCAGCGGCACCACTGGGATGGACTTGGACATCACGTCCCACCCACCCATGGCACTTGCATCCTCCGCTTCTTCATCCACTCCCGGTGTGACGAGTGCTGGGTCGGGTGCTGAGAAAGCAGATTCCGCGACACACGGCCCAGCTTCAGACACAAGCACTCCCAAGCCATCAGAGTCCACTGCCGGCACGTCCCCCAACGCGGACACCTCAGATACCATTGATACAAGCCTTTCGCCCACGTCGCCTGGCAGTGCGCAGACGCAAGCAGCACAGTTCGCCTCTACGGTCGTCATGCACGGGCAGGCCACTGTGCAGGTGCGGGACACTACATCTTCCATGGGGAGCCCCTGGCCTGACGCGGCAACAGCCTCTGTGTCAAGCCACGAGATGACAGCTCCCGGCAAAGGCAAAAGTCCGACCACAATCCAGGGGACTGGCGCGAGCACACAGCCCGGCACCAAGTCCTCCCTTTATCTCCCTGCCACAACTTTGGTGACCGCCTCCATGTCGAGCATGGGAGGAGGAGGAGGCAGCACAGACACTGTGCCCATGACGCCAAGTGGCGATGGGAGCTCCCTCAGAGTGACTGCCGCGAGGGCAGGGCAGAGCCCCGCTGTCACAACGATGATGCGCGACACCACTGACACTGCATTGGGCACAGCGAGTGGCAGTGCTGCCTCTCTGCCTCTCAGGCCCACCTCCTTGCCTGTGGGCTCCTCACGTGCCACTCCTAGCCCACAGCAAAGCAGCGCCAGTGGCACCACTGGGATGGACTTGGACATCACGTCCCACCCACCCATGGCACTTGCATCCTCCGCTTCTTCATCCACTCCCGGTGTGACGAGTGCTGGGTCGGGTGCTGAGAAAGCAGATTCCGCGACACACGGCCCAGCTTCAGACACAAGCACTCCCAAGCCATCAGAGTCCACTGCCGGCACATCCCCCAACGCGGACACTTCAGATACCATTGATACAAGCCTTTCGCCCACGTCGCCTGGCAGTGCGCAGACGCAAGCAGCACAGTTCGCCTCTACGGTCGTCATGCACGGGCAGGCCACTGTGCAGGTGCGGGACACTACATCTTCCATGGGGAGCCCCTGGCCTGACGCGGCAACAGCCTCTGTGTCAAGCCACGAGATGACGGCTCCCGGCAAAGGCAAAAGTCCGACCACAATCCAGGGGACTGGCGCGAGCACACAGCCCGGCACCAAGTCCTCCCTTTATCTCCCTGCCACAACTTTGGTGACCGCCTCCATGTCGAGCATGGGAGGAGGAGGAGGCAGCACAGACACTGTGCCCATGACGCCAAGTGGCGATGGGAGCTCCCTCAGAGTGACTGCCGCGAGGGCAGGGCAGAGCCCCGCTGTCACAACGATGATGCGCGACACCACTGACACTGCATTGGGCACAGCGAGTGGCAGTGCTGCCTCTCTGCCTCTCAGGCCCACCTCCTTGCCTGTGGGCTCCTCACGTGCCACTCCTAGCCCACAGCAAAGCAGCGCCAGCGGCACCACTGGGATGGACTTGGACATCACGTCCCACCCACCCATGGCACTTGCATCCTCCGCTTCTTCATCCACTCCCGGTGTGACGAGTGCTGGGTCGGGCGCTGAGAAAGCAGATTCCGCGACACACGGCCCAGCTTCAGACACAAGCACTCCCAAGCCATCAGAGTCCACTGCCGGCACGTCCCCCAACGCGGACACCTCAGATACCATTGATACAAGCCTTTCGCCCACATCGCCTGGCAGTGCGCAGACGCAAGCAGCACAGTTCGCCTCTACGGTCGTCATGCACGGGCAGGCCACTGTGCAGGTGCGGGACACTACATCTTCCATGGGGAGCCCCTGGCCTGACGCGGCAACAGCCTCTGTGTCAAGCCACGAGATGACGGCTCCCGGCAAAGGCAAAAGTCCGACCACAATCCAGGGGACTGGCGCGAGCACACAGCCCGGCACCAAGTCCTCCCTTTATCTCCCTGCCACAACTTTGGTGACCGCCTCCATGTCGAGCATGGGAGGAGGAGGAGGCAGCACAGACACTGTGCCCATGACGCCAAGTGGCGATGGGAGCTCCCTCAGAGTGACTGCCGCGAGGGCAGGGCAGAGCCCCGCTGTCACAACGATGATGCGCGACACCACTGACACCGCTGTGGGCACAGCGAGTGGCAGTGCTGCCTCTCTGCCTCTCAGGCCCACCTCCTTGCCTGTGGGCTCCTCACGTGCCACTCCTAGCCCACAGCAAAGCAGCGCCAGCGGCACCACTGGGATGGACTTGGACATCACGTCCCACCCACCCATGGCACTTGCATCCTCCGCTTCTTCATCCACTCCCGGTGTGACGAGTGCTGGGTCGGGCGCTGAGAAAGCAGATTCCGCGACACACGGCCCAGCTTCAGACACAAGCACTCCCAAGCCATCAGAGTCCACTGCCGGCACGTCCCCCAACGCGGACACCTCAGATACCATTGATACAAGCCTTTCGCCCACGTCGCCTGGCAGTGCGCAGACGCAAGCAGCACAGTTCGCCTCTACGGTCGTCATGCACGGGCAGGCCACTGTGCAGGTGCGGGACACTACATCTTCCATGGGGAGCCCCTGGCCTGACGCGGCAACAGCCTCTGTGTCAAGCCACGAGATGACGGCTCCCGGCAAAGGCAAAAGTCCGACCACAATCCAGGGGACTGGCACGAGCACACAGCCCGGCACCAAGTCCTCCCTTTATCTCCCTGCCACAACTTTGGTGACCGCCTCCATGTCGAGCATGGGAGGAGGAGGAGGCAGCACAGACACTGTGCCCATGACGCCAAGTGGCGATGGGAGCTCCCTCAGAGTGACTGCCGCGAGGGCAGGGCAGAGCCCCGCTGTCACAACGATGATGCGCGACACCACTGACACTGCATTGGGCACAGCGAGTGGCAGTGCTGCCTCTCTGCCTCTCAGGCCCACCTCCTTGCCTGTGGGCTCCTCACGTGCCACTCCTAGCCCACAGCAAAGCAGCGCCAGCGGCACCACTGGGATGGACTTGGACATCACGTCCCACCCACCCATGGCACTTGCATCCTCCGCTTCTTCATCCACTCCCGGTGTGACGAGTGCTGGGTCGGGTGCTGAGAAAGCAGATTCCGCGACACACGGCCCAGCTTCAGACACAAGCACTCCCAAGCCATCAGAGTCCACTGCCGGCACATCCCCCAACGCGGACACTTCAGATACCATTGATACAAGCCTTTCGCCCACGTCGCCTGGCAGTGCGCAGACGCAAGCAGCACAGTTCGCCTCTACGGTCGTCATGCACGGGCAGGCCACTGTGCAGGTGCGGGACACTACATCTTCCATGGGGAGCCCCTGGCCTGACGCGGCAACAGCCTCTGTGTCAAGCCACGAGATGACGGCTCCCGGCAAAGGCAAAAGTCCGACCACAATCCAGGGGACTGGCACGAGCACACAGCCCGGCACCAAGTCCTCCCTTTATCTCCCTGCCACAACTTTGGTGACCGCCTCCATGTCGAGCATGGGAGGAGGAGGAGGCAGCACAGACACTGTGCCCATGACGCCAAGTGGCGATGGGAGCTCCCTCAGAGTGACTGCCGCGAGGGCAGGGCAGAGCCCCGCTGTCACAACGATGATGCGCGACACCACTGACACCGCTGTGGGCACAGCGAGTGGCAGTGCTGCCTCTCTGCCTCTCAGGCCCACCTCCTTGCCTGTGGGCTCCTCACGTGCCACTCCTAGCCCACAGCAAAGCAGCGCCAGCGGCACCACTGGGATGGACTTGGACATCACGTCCCACCCACCCATGGCACTTGCATCCTCCGCTTCTTCATCCACTCCCGGTGTGACGAGTGCTGGGTCGGGCGCTGAGAAAGCAGATTCCGCGACACACGGCCCAGCTTCAGACACAAGCACTCCCAAGCCATCAGAGTCCACTGCCGGCACGTCCCCCAACGCGGACACCTCAGATACCATTGATACAAGCCTTTCGCCCACGTCGCCTGGCAGTGCGCAGACGCAAGCAGCACAGTTCGCCTCTACGGTCGTCATGCACGGGCAGGCCACTGTGCAGGTGCGGGACACTACATCTTCCATGGGGAGCCCCTGGCCTGACGCGGCAACAGCCTCTGTGTCAAGCCACGAGATGACGGCTCCCGGCAAAGGCAAAAGTCCGACCACAATCCAGGGGACTGGCACGAGCACACAGCCCGGCACCAAGTCCTCCCTTTATCTCCCTGCCACAACTTTGGTGACCGCCTCCATGTCGAGCATGGGAGGAGGAGGAGGCAGCACAGACACTGTGCCCATGACGCCAAGTGGCGATGGGAGCTCCCTCAGAGTGACTGCCGCGAGGGCAGGGCAGAGCCCCGCTGTCACAACGATGATGCGCGACACCACTGACACCGCTGTGGGCACAGCGAGTGGCAGTGCTGCCTCTCTGCCTCTCAGGCCCACCTCCTTGCCTGTGGGCTCCTCACGTGCCACTCCTAGCCCACAGCAAAGCAGCGCCAGCGGCACCACTGGGATGGACTTGGACATCACGTCCCACCCACCCATGGCACTTGCATCCTCCGCTTCTTCATCCACTCCCGGTGTGACGAGTGCTGGGTCGGGCGCTGAGAAAGCAGATTCCGCGACACACGGCCCAGCTTCAGACACAAGCACTCCCAAGCCATCAGAGTCCACTGCCGGCACGTCCCCCAACGCGGACACCTCAGATACCATTGATACAAGCCTTTCGCCCACGTCGCCTGGCAGTGCGCAGACGCAAGCAGCACAGTTCGCCTCTACGGTCGTCATGCACGGGCAGGCCACTGTGCAGGTGCGGGACACTACATCTTCCATGGGGAGCCCCTGGCCTGACGCGGCAACAGCCTCTGTGTCAAGCCACGAGATGACGGCTCCCGGCAAAGGCAAAAGTCCGACCACAATCCAGGGGACTGGCGCGAGCACACAGCCCGGCACCAAGTCCTCCCTTTATCTCCCTGCCACAACTTTGGTGACCGCCTCCATGTCGAGCATGGGAGGAGGAGGAGGCAGCACAGACACTGTGCCCATGACGCCAAGTGGCGATGGGAGCTCCCTCAGAGTGACTGCCGCGAGGGCAGGGCAGAGCCCCGCTGTCACAACGATGATGCGCGACACCACTGACACCACTGTGGGCACAGCGAGTGGCAGTGCTGCCTCTCTGCCTCTCAGGCCCACCTCCTTGCCTGTGGGCTCCTCACGTGCCACTCCTAGCCCACAGCAAAGCAGCGCCAGCGGCACCACTGGGATGGACTTGGACATCACGTCCCACCCACCCATGGCACTTGCATCCTCCGCTTCTTCATCCACTCCCGGTGTGACGAGTGCTGGGTCGGGTGCTGAGAAAGCAGATTCCGCGACACACGGCCCAGCTTCAGACACAAGCACTCCCAAGCCATCAGAGTCCACTGCCGGCACGTCCCCCAACGCGGACACCTCAGATACCATTGATACAAGCCTTTCGCCCACGTCGCCTGGCAGTGCGCAGACGCAAGCAGCACAGTTCGCCTCTACGGTCGTCATGCACGGGCAGGCCACTGTGCAGGTGCGGGACACTACATCTTCCATGGGGAGCCCCTGGCCTGACGCGGCAACAGCCTCTGTGTCAAGCCACGAGATGACGGCTCCCGGCAAAGGCAAAAGTCCGACCACAATCCAGGGGACTGGCGCGAGCACACAGCCCGGCACCAAGTCCTCCCTTTATCTCCCTGCCACAACTTTGGTGACCGCCTCCATGTCGAGCATGGGAGGAGGAGGAGGCAGCACAGACACTGTGCCCATGACGCCAAGTGGCGATGGGAGCTCCCTCAGAGTGACTGCCGCGAGGGCAGGGCAGAGCCCCGCTGTCACAACGATGATGCGCGACACCACTGACACCGCTGTGGGCACAGCGAGTGGCAGTGCTGCCTCTCTGCCTCTCAGGCCCACCTCCTTGCCTGTGGGCTCCTCACGTGCCACTCCTAGCCCACAGCAAAGCAGCGCCAGCGGCACCACTGGGATGGACTTGGACATCACGTCCCACCCACCCATGGCACTTGCATCCTCCGCTTCTTCATCCACTCCCGGTGTGACGAGTGCTGGGTCGGGCGCTGAGAAAGCAGATTCCGCGACACACGGCCCAGCTTCAGACACAAGCACTCCCAAGCCATCAGAGTCCACTGCCGGCACGTCCCCCAACGCGGACACCTCAGATACCATTGATACAAGCCTTTCGCCCACGTCGCCTGGCAGTGCGCAGACGCAAGCAGCACAGTTCGCCTCTACGGTCGTCATGCACGGGCAGGCCACTGTGCAGGTACGGGACACTACATCTTCCATGGGGAGCCCCTGGCCTGACGCGGCAACAGCCTCTGTGTCAAGCCACGAGATGACGGCTCCCGGCAAAGGCAAAAGTCCGACCACAATCCAGGGGACTGGCGCGAGCACACAGCCCGGCACCAAGTCCTCCCTTTATCTCCCTGCCACAACTTTGGTGACCGCCTCCATGTCGAGCATGGGAGGAGGAGGAGGCAGCACAGACACTGTGCCCATGACGCCAAGTGGCGATGGGAGCTCCCTCAGAGTGACTGCCGCGAGGGCAGGGCAGAGCCCCGCTGTCACAACGATGATGCGCGACACCACTGACACTGCATTGGGCACAGCGAGTGGCAGTGCTGCCTCTCTGCCTCTCAGGCCCACCTCCTTGCCTGTGGGCTCCTCACGTGCCACTCCTAGCCCACAGCAAAGCAGCGCCAGTGGCACCACTGGGATGGACTTGGACATCACGTCCCACCCACCCATGGCACTTGCATCCTCCGCTTCTTCATCCACTCCCGGTGTGACGAGTGCTGGGTCGGGTGCTGAGAAAGCAGATTCCGCGACACACGGCCCAGCTTCAGACACAAGCACTCCCAAGCCATCAGAGTCCACTGCCGGCACATCCCCCAACGCGGACACTTCAGATACCATTGATACAAGCCTTTCGCCCACGTCGCCTGGCAGTGCGCAGACGCAAGCAGCACAGTTCGCCTCTACGGTCGTCATGCACGGGCAGGCCACTGTGCAGGTGCGGGACACTACATCTTCCATGGGGAGCCCCTGGCCTGACGCGGCAACAGCCTCTGTGTCAAGCCACGAGATGACGGCTCCCGGCAAAGGCAAAAGTCCGACCACAATCCAGGGGACTGGCGCGAGCACACAGCCCGGCACCAAGTCCTCCCTTTATCTCCCTGCCACAACTTTGGTGACCGCCTCCATGTCGAGCATGGGAGGAGGAGGAGGCAGCACAGACACTGTGCCCATGACGTCAAGTGGCGATGGGAGCTCCCTCAGAGTGACTGCCGCGAGGGCAGGGCAGAGCCCCGCTGTCACAACGATGATGCGCGACACCACTGACACCGCTGTGGGCACAGCGAGTGGCAGTGCTGCCTCTCTGCCTCTCAGGCCCACCTCCTTGCCTGTGGGCTCCTCACGTGCCACTCCTAGCCCACAGCAAAGCAGCGCCAGCGGCACCACTGGGATGGACTTGGACATCACGTCCCACCCACCCATGGCACTTGCATCCTCCGCTTCTTCATCCACTCCCGGTGTGACGAGTGCTGGGTCGGGCGCTGAGAAAGCAGATTCCGCGACACACGGCCCAGCTTCAGACACAAGCACTCCCAAGCCATCAGAGTCCACTGCCGGCACGTCCCCCAACGCGGACACCTCAGATACCATTGATACAAGCCTTTCGCCCACATCGCCTGGCAGTGCGCAGACGCAAGCAGCACAGTTCGCCTCTACGGTCGTCATGCACGGGCAGGCCACTGTGCAGGTGCGGGACACTACATCTTCCATGGGGAGCCCCTGGCCTGACGCGGCAACAGCCTCTGTGTCAAGCCACGAGATGACGGCTCCCGGCAAAGGCAAAAGTCCGACCACAATCCAGGGGACTGGCGCGAGCACACAGCCCGGCACCAAGTCCTCCCTTTATCTCCCTGCCACAACTTTGGTGACCGCCTCCATGTCGAGCATGGGAGGAGGAGGAGGCAGCACAGACACTGTGCCCATGACGCCAAGTGGCGATGGGAGCTCCCTCAGAGTGACTGCCGCGAGGGCAGGGCAGAGCCCCGCTGTCACAACGATGATGCGCGACACCACTGACACCGCTGTGGGCACAGCGAGTGGCAGTGCTGCCTCTCTGCCTCTCAGGCCCACCTCCTTGCCTGTGGGCTCCTCACGTGCCACTCCTAGCCCACAGCAAAGCAGCGCCAGCGGCACCACTGGGATGGACTTGGACATCACGTCCCACCCACCCATGGCACTTGCATCCTCCGCTTCTTCATCCACTCCCGGTGTGACGAGTGCTGGGTCGGGCGCTGAGAAAGCAGATTCCGCGACACACGGCCCAGCTTCAGACACAAGCACTCCCAAGCCATCAGAGTCCACTGCCGGCACGTCCCCCAACGCGGACACCTCAGATACCATTGATACAAGCCTTTCGCCCACGTCGCCTGGCAGTGCGCAGACGCAAGCAGCACAGTTCGCCTCTACGGTCGTCATGCACGGGCAGGCCACTGTGCAGGTGCGGGACACTACATCTTCCATGGGGAGCCCCTGGCCTGACGCGGCAACAGCCTCTGTGTCAAGCCACGAGATGACGGCTCCCGGCAAAGGCAAAAGTCCGACCACAATCCAGGGGACTGGCACGAGCACACAGCCCGGCACCAAGTCCTCCCTTTATCTCCCTGCCACAACTTTGGTGACCGCCTCCATGTCGAGCATGGGAGGAGGAGGAGGCAGCACAGACACTGTGCCCATGACGCCAAGTGGCGATGGGAGCTCCCTCAGAGTGACTGCCGCGAGGGCAGGGCAGAGCCCCGCTGTCACAACGATGATGCGCGACACCACTGACACTGCATTGGGCACAGCGAGTGGCAGTGCTGCCTCTCTGCCTCTCAGGCCCACCTCCTTGCCTGTGGGCTCCTCACGTGCCACTCCTAGCCCACAGCAAAGCAGCGCCAGCGGCACCACTGGGATGGACTTGGACATCACGTCCCACCCACCCATGGCACTTGCATCCTCCGCTTCTTCATCCACTCCCGGTGTGACGAGTGCTGGGTCGGGTGCTGAGAAAGCAGATTCCGCGACACACGGCCCAGCTTCAGACACAAGCACTCCCAAGCCATCAGAGTCCACTGCCGGCACATCCCCCAACGCGGACACTTCAGATACCATTGATACAAGCCTTTCGCCCACGTCGCCTGGCAGTGCGCAGACGCAAGCAGCACAGTTCGCCTCTACGGTCGTCATGCACGGGCAGGCCACTGTGCAGGTGCGGGACACTACATCTTCCATGGGGAGCCCCTGGCCTGACGCGGCAACAGCCTCTGTGTCAAGCCACGAGATGACGGCTCCCGGCAAAGGCAAAAGTCCGACCACAATCCAGGGGACTGGCACGAGCACACAGCCCGGCACCAAGTCCTCCCTTTATCTCCCTGCCACAACTTTGGTGACCGCCTCCATGTCGAGCATGGGAGGAGGAGGAGGCAGCACAGACACTGTGCCCATGACGCCAAGTGGCGATGGGAGCTCCCTCAGAGTGACTGCCGCGAGGGCAGGGCAGAGCCCCGCTGTCACAACGATGATGCGCGACACCACTGACACCGCTGTGGGCACAGCGAGTGGCAGTGCTGCCTCTCTGCCTCTCAGGCCCACCTCCTTGCCTGTGGGCTCCTCACGTGCCACTCCTAGCCCACAGCAAAGCAGCGCCAGCGGCACCACTGGGATGGACTTGGACATCACGTCCCACCCACCCATGGCACTTGCATCCTCCGCTTCTTCATCCACTCCCGGTGTGACGAGTGCTGGGTCGGGCGCTGAGAAAGCAGATTCCGCGACACACGGCCCAGCTTCAGACACAAGCACTCCCAAGCCATCAGAGTCCACTGCCGGCACGTCCCCCAACGCGGACACCTCAGATACCATTGATACAAGCCTTTCGCCCACGTCGCCTGGCAGTGCGCAGACGCAAGCAGCACAGTTCGCCTCTACGGTCGTCATGCACGGGCAGGCCACTGTGCAGGTGCGGGACACTACATCTTCCATGGGGAGCCCCTGGCCTGACGCGGCAACAGCCTCTGTGTCAAGCCACGAGATGACGGCTCCCGGCAAAGGCAAAAGTCCGACCACAATCCAGGGGACTGGCACGAGCACACAGCCCGGCACTAAGTCCTCCCTTTATCTCCCTGCCACAACTTTGGTGACCGCCTCCATGTCGAGCATGGGAGGAGGAGGAGGCAGCACAGACACTGTGCCCATGACGCCAAGTGGCGATGGGAGCTCCCTCAGAGTGACTGCCGCGAGGGCAGGGCAGAGCCCCGCTGTCACAACGATGATGCGCGACACCACTGACACCGCTGTGGGCACAGCGAGTGGCAGTGCTGCCTCTCTGCCTCTCAGGCCCACCTCCTTGCCTGTGGGCTCCTCACGTGCCACTCCTAGCCCACAGCAAAGCAGCGCCAGCGGCACCACTGGGATGGACTTGGACATCACGTCCCACCCACCCATGGCACTTGCATCCTCCGCTTCTTCATCCACTCCCGGTGTGACGAGTGCTGGGTCGGGCGCTGAGAAAGCAGATTCCGCGACACACGGCCCAGCTTCAGACACAAGCACTCCCAAGCCATCAGAGTCCACTGCCGGCACGTCCCCCAACGCGGACACCTCAGATACCATTGATACAAGCCTTTCGCCCACGTCGCCTGGCAGTGCGCAGACGCAAGCAGCACAGTTCGCCTCTACGGTCGTCATGCACGGGCAGGCCACTGTGCAGGTGCGGGACACTACATCTTCCATGGGGAGCCCCTGGCCTGACGCGGCAACAGCCTCTGTGTCAAGCCACGAGATGACGGCTCCCGGCAAAGGCAAAAGTCCGACCACAATCCAGGGGACTGGCGCGAGCACACAGCCCGGCACCAAGTCCTCCCTTTATCTCCCTGCCACAACTTTGGTGACCGCCTCCATGTCGAGCATGGGAGGAGGAGGAGGCAGCACAGACACTGTGCCCATGACGCCAAGTGGCGATGGGAGCTCCCTCAGAGTGACTGCCGCGAGGGCAGGGCAGAGCCCCGCTGTCACAACGATGATGCGCGACACCACTGACACCACTGTGGGCACAGCGAGTGGCAGTGCTGCCTCTCTGCCTCTCAGGCCCACCTCCTTGCCTGTGGGCTCCTCACGTGCCACTCCTAGCCCACAGCAAAGCAGCGCCAGCGGCACCACTGGGATGGACTTGGACATCACGTCCCACCCACCCATGGCACTTGCATCCTCCGCTTCTTCATCCACTCCCGGTGTGACGAGTGCTGGGTCGGGTGCTGAGAAAGCAGATTCCGCGACACACGGCCCAGCTTCAGACACAAGCACTCCCAAGCCATCAGAGTCCACTGCCGGCACGTCCCCCAACGCGGACACCTCAGATACCATTGATACAAGCCTTTCGCCCACGTCGCCTGGCAGTGCGCAGACGCAAGCAGCACAGTTCGCCTCTACGGTCGTCATGCACGGGCAGGCCACTGTGCAGGTGCGGGACACTACATCTTCCATGGGGAGCCCCTGGCCTGACGCGGCAACAGCCTCTGTGTCAAGCCACGAGATGACGGCTCCCGGCAAAGGCAAAAGTCCGACCACAATCCAGGGGACTGGCGCGAGCACACAGCCCGGCACCAAGTCCTCCCTTTATCTCCCTGCCACAACTTTGGTGACCGCCTCCATGTCGAGCATGGGAGGAGGAGGAGGCAGCACAGACACTGTGCCCATGACGCCAAGTGGCGATGGGAGCTCCCTCAGAGTGACTGCCGCGAGGGCAGGGCAGAGCCCCGCTGTCACAACGATGATGCGCGACACCACTGACACCGCTGTGGGCACAGCGAGTGGCAGTGCTGCCTCTCTGCCTCTCAGGCCCACCTCCTTGCCTGTGGGCTCCTCACGTGCCACTCCTAGCCCACAGCAAAGCAGCGCCAGCGGCACCACTGGGATGGACTTGGACATCACGTCCCACCCACCCATGGCACTTGCATCCTCCGCTTCTTCATCCACTCCCGGTGTGACGAGTGCTGGGTCGGGCGCTGAGAAAGCAGATTCCGCGACACACGGCCCAGCTTCAGACACAAGCACTCCCAAGCCATCAGAGTCCACTGCCGGCACGTCCCCCAACGCGGACACCTCAGATACCATTGATACAAGCCTTTCGCCCACGTCGCCTGGCAGTGCGCAGACGCAAGCAGCACAGTTCGCCTCTACGGTCGTCATGCACGGGCAGGCCACTGTGCAGGTACGGGACACTACATCTTCCATGGGGAGCCCCTGGCCTGACGCGGCAACAGCCTCTGTGTCAAGCCACGAGATGACGGCTCCCGGCAAAGGCAAAAGTCCGACCACAATCCAGGGGACTGGCACGAGCACACAGCCCGGCACCAAGTCCTCCCTTTATCTCCCTGCCACAACTTTGGTGACCGCCTCCATGTCGAGCATGGGAGGAGGAGGAGGCAGCACAGACACTGTGCCCATGACGCCAAGTGGCGATGGGAGCTCCCTCAGAGTGACTGCCGCGAGGGCAGGGCAGAGCCCCGCTGTCACAACGATGATGCGCGACACCACTGACACTGCATTGGGCACAGCGAGTGGCAGTGCTGCCTCTCTGCCTCTCAGGCCCACCTCCTTGCCTGTGGGCTCCTCACGTGCCACTCCTAGCCCACAGCAAAGCAGCGCCAGCGGCACCACTGGGATGGACTTGGACATCACGTCCCACCCACCCATGGCACTTGCATCCTCCGCTTCTTCATCCACTCCCGGTGTGACGAGTGCTGGGTCGGGTGCTGAGAA
This sequence comes from Falco punctatus, assembly GCF_963210335.1. NCBI lineage: Eukaryota > Metazoa > Chordata > Aves > Falconiformes > Falconidae > Falco > Falco punctatus. Next base: position 79,570,348 of record NC_137581.1, read on the forward strand.
AGCAGATTCCGCGACACACGGCCCAGCTTCAGACACAAGCACTCCCAAGCCATCAGAGTCCACTGCCGGCACATCCCCCAACGCGGACACTTCAGATACCATTGATACAAGCCTTTCGCCCACGTCGCCTGGCAGTGCGCAGACGCAAGCAGCACAGTTCGCCTCTACGGTCGTCATGCACGGGCAGGCCACTGTGCAGGTGCGGGACACTACATCTTCCATGGGGAGCCCCTGGCCTGACGCGGCAACAGCCTCTGTGTCAAGCCACGAGATGACGGCTCCCGGCAAAGGCAAAAGTCCGACCACAATCCAGGGGACTGGCACGAGCACACAGCCCGGCACCAAGTCCTCCCTTTATCTCCCTGCCACAACTTTGGTGACCGCCTCCATGTCGAGCATGGGAGGAGGAGGAGGCAGCACAGACACTGTGCCCATGACGCCAAGTGGCGATGGGAGCTCCCTCAGAGTGACTGCTGCGAGGGCAGGGCAGAGCCCCGCTTTCACAACGATGATGCGCGACACCACTGACACCGCATTGGGCACAGCGAGTGGCAGTGCTGCCTCTCTGCCTCTCAGGCCCACCTCCTTGCCTGTGGGCTCCTCACGTGCCACTCCTAGCCCACAGCAAAGCAGCGCCAGCGGCACCACTGGGATGGACTTGGACATCACGTCCCACCCACCCATGGCACTTGCATCCTCCGCTTCTTCATCCACTCCCGGTGTGACGAGTGCTGGGTCGGGTGCTGAGAAAGCAGATTCCGCGACACACGGCCCAGCTTCAGACACAAGCACTCCCAAGCCATCAGAGTCCACTGCCGGCACATCCCCCAACGCGGACACTTCAGATACCATTGATACAAGCCTTTCGCCCACGTCGCCTGGCAGTGCGCAGACGCAAGCAGCACAGTTCGCCTCTACGGTCGTCATGCACGGGCAGGCCACTGTGCAGGTGCGGGACACTACATCTTCCATGGGGAGCCCCTGGCCTGACGCGGCAACAGCCTCTGTGTCAAGCCATGAGATGACGGCTCCCGGCAAAGGCAAAAGTCCGACCACAATCCAGGGGACTGGCACGAGCACACAGCCCGGCACCAAGTCCTCCCTTTATCTCCCTGCCACAACTTTGGTGACCACCTCCATGTCGAGCATGGGAGGAGGAGGAGGCAGCACAGACACTGTGCCCATGACGCCAAGTGGCGATGGGAGCTCCCTCAGAGTGACTGCTGCGAGGGCAGGGCAGAGCCCCGCTGTCACAACGATGATGCGCGACACCACTGACACCGCTGTGGGCACAGCGAGTGGCAGTGCTGCCTCTCTGCCTCTCAGGCCCACCTCCTTGCCTGTGGGCTCCTCACGTGCCACTCCTAGCCCACAGCAAAGCAGCGCCAGCGGCACCACTGGGATGGACTTGGACATCACGTCCCACCCACCCATGGCACTTGCATCCTCCGCTTCTTCATCCACTCCCGGTGTGACGAGTGCTGGGTCGGGTGCTGAGAAAGCAGATTCCGCGACACACGGCCCAGCTTCAGACACAAGCACTCCCAAGCCATCAGAGTCCACTGCCGGCACGTCCCCCAACGCGGACACCTCAGATACCATTGATACAAGCCTTTCGCCCACGTCGCCTGGCAGTGCGCAGACGCAAGCAGCACAGTTCGCCTCTACGGTCGTCATGCACGGGCAGGCCACTGTGCAGGTGCGGGAGACTACATCTTCCATGGGGAGCCTCTGGCCTGACGCGGCAACAGCCTCTGTGTCAAGCCACGAGATGACGGCTCCCGGCAAAGGCAAAAGTCCGACCACAATCCAGGGGACTGGCGCGAGCACACAGCCCGGCACCAAGTCCTCCCTTTATCTCCCTGCCACAACTTTGGTGACCGCCTCCATGTCGAGCATGGGAGGAGGAGGAGGCAGCACAGACACTGTGCCCATGACGCCAAGTGGCGATGGGAGCTCCCTCAGAGTGACTGCCGCGAGGGCAGGGCAGAGCCCCGCTGTCACAACGATGATGCGCGACACCACTGACACCGCTGTGGGCACAGCGAGTGGCAGTGCTGCCTCTCTGCCTCTCAGGCCCACCTCCTTGCCTGTGGGCTCCTCACGTGCCACTCCTAGCCCACAGCAAAGCAGCGCCAGCGGCACCACTGGGATGGACTTGGACATCACGTCCCACCCACCCATGGCACTTGCATCCTCCGCTTCTTCATCCACTCCCGGTGTGACGAGTGCTGGGTCGGGCGCTGAGAAAGCAGATTCCGCGACACACGGCCCAGCTTCAGACACAAGCACTCCCAAGCCATCAGAGTCCACTGCCGGCACGTCCCCCAACGCGGACACCTCAGATACCATTGATACAAGCCTTTCGCCCACGTCGCCTGGCAGTGCGCAGACGCAAGCAGCACAGTTCGCCTCTACGGTCGTCATGCACGGGCAGGCCACTGTGCAGGTGCGGGACACTACATCTTCCATGGGGAGCCCCTGGCCTGACGCGGCAACAGCCTCTGTGTCAAGCCACGAGATGACGGCTCCCGGCAAAGGCAAAAGTCCGACCACAATCCAGGGGACTGGCGCGAGCACACAGCCCGGCACCAAGTCCTCCCTTTATCTCCCTGCCACAACTTTGGTGACCGCCTCCATGTCGAGCATGGGAGGAGGAGGAGGCAGCACAGACACTGTGCCCATGACGCCAAGTGGCGATGGGAGCTCCCTCAGAGTGACTGCCGCGAGGGCAGGGCAGAGCCCCGCTGTCACAACGATGATGCGCGACACCACTGACACCACTGTGGGCACAGCGACTGGCAGTGCTGCCTCTCTGCCTCTCAGGCCCACCTCCTTGCCTGTGGGCTCCTCACGTGCCACTCCTAGCCCACAGCAAAGCAGCGCCAGCGGCACCACTGGGATGGACTTGGACATCACGTCCCACCCACCCATGGCACTTGCATCCTCCGCTTCTTCATCCACTCCCGGTGTGACGAGTGCTGGGTCGGGTGCTGAGAAAGCAGATTCCGCGACACACGGCCCAGCTTCAGACACAAGCACTCCCAAGCCATCAGAGTCCACTGCCGGCACATCCCCCAACGCGGACACTTCAGATACCATTGATACAAGCCTTTCGCCCACGTCGCCTGGCAGTGCGCAGACGCAAGCAGCACAGTTCGCCTCTACGGTCGTCATGCACGGGCAGGCCACTGTGCAGGTGCGGGACACTACATCTTCCATGGGGAGCCCCTGGCCTGACGCGGCAACAGCCTCTGTGTCAAGCCACGAGATGACGGCTCCCGGCAAAGGCAAAAGTCCGACCACAATCCAGGGGACTGGCGCGAGCACACAGCCCGGCACCAAGTCCTCCCTTTATCTCCCTGCCACAACTTTGGTGACCGCCTCCATGTCGAGCATGGGAGGAGGAGGAGGCAGCACAGACACTGTGCCCATGACGCCAAGTGGCGATGGGAGCTCCCTCAGAGTGACTGCTGCGAGGGCAGGGCAGAGCCCCGCTTTCACAACGATGATGCGCGACACCACTGACACCGCATTGGGCACAGCGAGTGGCAGTGCTGCCTCTCTGCCTCTCAGGCCCACCTCCTTGCCTGTGGGCTCCTCACGTGCCACTCCTAGCCCACAGCAAAGCAGCGCCAGCGGCACCACTGGGATGGACTTGGACATCACGTCCCACCCACCCATGGCACTTGCATCCTCCGCTTCTTCATCCACTCCCGGTGTGACGAGTGCTGGGTCGGGTGCTGAGAAAGCAGATTCCGCGACACACGGCCCAGCTTCAGACACAAGCACTCCCAAGCCATCAGAGTCCACTGCCGGCACATCCCCCAACGCGGACACTTCAGATACCATTGATACAAGCCTTTCGCCCACGTCGCCTGGCAGTGCGCAGACGCAAGCAGCACAGTTCGCCTCTACGGTCGTCATGCACGGGCAGGCCACTGTGCAGGTGCGGGACACTACATCTTCCATGGGGAGCCCCTGGCCTGACGCGGCAACAGCCTCTGTGTCAAGCCACGAGATGACGGCTCCCGGCAAAGGCAAAAGTCCGACCACAATCCAGGGGACTGACGCGAGCACACAGCCCGGCACCAAGTCCTCCCTTTATCTCCCTGCCACAACTTTGGTGACCGCCTCCATGTCGAGCATGGGAGGAGGAGGAGGCAGCACAGACACTGTGCCCATGACGCCAAGTGGCGATGGGAGCTCCCTCAGAGTGACTGCCGCGAGGGCAGGGCAGAGCCCCGCTGTCACAACGATGATGCGCGACACCACTGACACCGCATTGGGCACAGCGAGTGGCAGTGCTGCCTCTCTGCCTCTCAGGCCCACCTCCTTGCCTGTGGGCTCCTCACGTGCCACTCCTAGCCCACAGCAAAGCAGCGCCAGCGGCACCACTGGGATGGACTTGGACATCACGTCCCACCCATCCATGGCACTTGCATCCTCCGCTTCTTCATCCACTCCCGGTGTGACGAGTGCTGGGTCGGGTGCTGAGAAAGCAGATTCCGCGACACACGGCCCAGCTTCAGACACAAGCACTCCCAAGCCATCAGAGTCCACTGCCGGCACGTCCCCCAACGCGGACACCTCAGATACCATTGATACAAGCCTTTCGCCCACGTCGCCTGGCAGTGCGCAGACGCAAGCAGCACAGTTCGCCTCTACGGTCGTCATGCACGGGCAGGCCACTGTGCAGGTGCGGGACACTACATCTTCCATGGGGAGCCCCTGGCCTGACGCGGCAACAGCCTCTGTGTCAAGCCACGAGATGACGGCTCCCGGCAAAGGCAAAAGTCCGACCACAATCCAGGGGACTGGCACGAGCACACAGCCCGGCACTAAGTCCTCCCTTTATCTCCCTGCCACAACTTTGGTGACCGCCTCCATGTCGAGCATGGGAGGAGGAGGAGGCAGCACAGACACTGTGCCCATGACGCCAAGTGGCGATGGGAGCTCCCTCAGAGTGACTGCCGCGAGGGCAGGGCAGAGCCCCGCTGTCACAACGATGATGCGCGACACCACTGACACCGCTGTGGGCACAGCGAGTGGCAGTGCTGCCTCTCTGCCTCTCAGGCCCACCTCCTTGCCTGTGGGCTCCTCACGTGCCACTCCTAGCCCACAGCAAAGCAGCGCCAGCGGCACCACTGGGATGGACTTGGACATCACGTCCCACCCACCCATGGCACTTGCATCCTCCGCTTCTTCATCCACTCCCGGTGTGACGAGTGCTGGGTCGGGCGCTGAGAAAGCAGATTCCGCGACACACGGCCCAGCTTCAGACACAAGCACTCCCAAGCCATCAGAGTCCACTGCCGGCACGTCCCCCAACGCGGACACCTCAGATACCATTGATACAAGCCTTTCGCCCACGTCGCCTGGCAGTGCGCAGACGCAAGCAGCACAGTTCGCCTCTACGGTCGTCATGCACGGGCAGGCCACTGTGCAGGTGCGGGACACTACATCTTCCATGGGGAGCCCCTGGCCTGACGCGGCAACAGCCTCTGTGTCAAGCCACGAGATGACGGCTCCCGGCAAAGGCAAAAGTCCGACCACAATCCAGGGGACTGGCGCGAGCACACAGCCCGGCACCAAGTCCTCCCTTTATCTCCCTGCCACAACTTTGGTGACCGCCTCCATGTCGAGCATGGGAGGAGGAGGAGGCAGCACAGACACTGTGCCCATGACGCCAAGTGGCGATGGGAGCTCCCTCAGAGTGACTGCCGCGAGGGCAGGGCAGAGCCCCGCTGTCACAACGATGATGCGCGACACCACTGACACCACTGTGGGCACAGCGAGTGGCAGTGCTGCCTCTCTGCCTCTCAGGCCCACCTCCTTGCCTGTGGGCTCCTCACGTGCCACTCCTAGCCCACAGCAAAGCAGCGCCAGCGGCACCACTGGGATGGACTTGGACATCACGTCCCACCCACCCATGGCACTTGCATCCTCCGCTTCTTCATCCACTCCCGGTGTGACGAGTGCTGGGTCGGGTGCTGAGAAAGCAGATTCCGCGACACACGGCCCAGCTTCAGACACAAGCACTCCCAAGCCATCAGAGTCCACTGCCGGCACGTCCCCCAACGCGGACACCTCAGATACCATTGATACAAGCCTTTCGCCCACGTCGCCTGGCAGTGCGCAGACGCAAGCAGCACAGTTCGCCTCTACGGTCGTCATGCACGGGCAGGCCACTGTGCAGGTGCGGGACACTACATCTTCCATGGGGAGCCCCTGGCCTGACGCGGCAACAGCCTCTGTGTCAAGCCACGAGATGACGGCTCCCGGCAAAGGCAAAAGTCCGACCACAATCCAGGGGACTGGCGCGAGCACACAGCCCGGCACCAAGTCCTCCCTTTATCTCCCTGCCACAACTTTGGTGACCGCCTCCATGTCGAGCATGGGAGGAGGAGGAGGCAGCACAGACACTGTGCCCATGACGCCAAGTGGCGATGGGAGCTCCCTCAGAGTGACTGCCGCGAGGGCAGGGCAGAGCCCCGCTGTCACAACGATGATGCGCGACACCACTGACACCGCTGTGGGCACAGCGAGTGGCAGTGCTGCCTCTCTGCCTCTCAGGCCCACCTCCTTGCCTGTGGGCTCCTCACGTGCCACTCCTAGCCCACAGCAAAGCAGCGCCAGCGGCACCACTGGGATGGACTTGGACATCACGTCCCACCCACCCATGGCACTTGCATCCTCCGCTTCTTCATCCACTCCCGGTGTGACGAGTGCTGGGTCGGGCGCTGAGAAAGCAGATTCCGCGACACACGGCCCAGCTTCAGACACAAGCACTCCCAAGCCATCAGAGTCCACTGCCGGCACGTCCCCCAACGCGGACACCTCAGATACCATTGATACAAGCCTTTCGCCCACGTCGCCTGGCAGTGCGCAGACGCAAGCAGCACAGTTCGCCTCTACGGTCGTCATGCACGGGCAGGCCACTGTGCAGGTACGGGACACTACATCTTCCATGGGGAGCCCCTGGCCTGACGCGGCAACAGCCTCTGTGTCAAGCCACGAGATGACGGCTCCCGGCAAAGGCAAAAGTCCGACCACAATCCAGGGGACTGGCACGAGCACACAGCCCGGCACCAAGTCCTCCCTTTATCTCCCTGCCACAACTTTGGTGACCGCCTCCATGTCGAGCATGGGAGGAGGAGGAGGCAGCACAGACACTGTGCCCATGACGCCAAGTGGCGATGGGAGCTCCCTCAGAGTGACTGCCGCGAGGGCAGGGCAGAGCCCCGCTGTCACAACGATGATGCGCGACACCACTGACACTGCATTGGGCACAGCGAGTGGCAGTGCTGCCTCTCTGCCTCTCAGGCCCACCTCCTTGCCTGTGGGCTCCTCACGTGCCACTCCTAGCCCACAGCAAAGCAGCGCCAGCGGCACCACTGGGATGGACTTGGACATCACGTCCCACCCACCCATGGCACTTGCATCCTCCGCTTCTTCATCCACTCCCGGTGTGACGAGTGCTGGGTCGGGTGCTGAGAAAGCAGATTCCGCGACACACGGCCCAGCTTCAGACACAAGCACTCCCAAGCCATCAGAGTCCACTGCCGGCACATCCCCCAACGCGGACACTTCAGATACCATTGATACAAGCCTTTCGCCCACGTCGCCTGGCAGTGCGCAGACGCAAGCAGCACAGTTCGCCTCTACGGTCGTCATGCACGGGCAGGCCACTGTGCAGGTGCGGGACACTACATCTTCCATGGGGAGCCCCTGGCCTGACGCGGCAACAGCCTCTGTGTCAAGCCACGAGATGACGGCTCCCGGCAAAGGCAAAAGTCCGACCACAATCCAGGGGACTGGCACGAGCACACAGCCCGGCACCAAGTCCTCCCTTTATCTCCCTGCCACAACTTTGGTGACCGCCTCCATGTCGAGCATGGGAGGAGGAGGAGGCAGCACAGACACTGTGCCCATGACGCCAAGTGGCGATGGGAGCTCCCTCAGAGTGACTGCTGCGAGGGCAGGGCAGAGCCCCGCTTTCACAACGATGATGCGCGACACCACTGACACCGCATTGGGCACAGCGAGTGGCAGTGCTGCCTCTCTGCCTCTCAGGCCCACCTCCTTGCCTGTGGGCTCCTCACGTGCCACTCCTAGCCCACAGCAAAGCAGCGCCAGCGGCACCACTGGGATGGACTTGGACATCACGTCCCACCCACCCATGGCACTTGCATCCTCCGCTTCTTCATCCACTCCCGGTGTGACGAGTGCTGGGTCGGGTGCTGAGAAAGCAGATTCCGCGACACACGGCCCAGCTTCAGACACAAGCACTCCCAAGCCATCAGAGTCCACTGCCGGCACATCCCCCAACGCGGACACTTCAGATACCATTGATACAAGCCTTTCGCCCACGTCGCCTGGCAGTGCGCAGACGCAAGCAGCACAGTTCGCCTCTACGGTCGTCATGCACGGGCAGGCCACTGTGCAGGTGCGGGACACTACATCTTCCATGGGGAGCCCCTGGCCTGACGCGGCAACAGCCTCTGTGTCAAGCCATGAGATGACGGCTCCCGGCAAAGGCAAAAGTCCGACCACAATCCAGGGGACTGGCACGAGCACACAGCCCGGCACCAAGTCCTCCCTTTATCTCCCTGCCACAACTTTGGTGACCACCTCCATGTCGAGCATGGGAGGAGGAGGAGGCAGCACAGACACTGTGCCCATGACGCCAAGTGGCGATGGGAGCTCCCTCAGAGTGACTGCTGCGAGGGCAGGGCAGAGCCCCGCTGTCACAACGATGATGCGCGACACCACTGACACCGCTGTGGGCACAGCGAGTGGCAGTGCTGCCTCTCTGCCTCTCAGGCCCACCTCCTTGCCTGTGGGCTCCTCACGTGCCACTCCTAGCCCACAGCAAAGCAGCGCCAGCGGCACCACTGGGATGGACTTGGACATCACGTCCCACCCACCCATGGCACTTGCATCCTCCGCTTCTTCATCCACTCCCGGTGTGACGAGTGCTGGGTCGGGTGCTGAGAAAGCAGATTCCGCGACACACGGCCCAGCTTCAGACACAAGCACTCCCAAGCCATCAGAGTCCACTGCCGGCACGTCCCCCAACGCGGACACCTCAGATACCATTGATACAAGCCTTTCGCCCACGTCGCCTGGCAGTGCGCAGACGCAAGCAGCACAGTTCGCCTCTACGGTCGTCATGCACGGGCAGGCCACTGTGCAGGTGCGGGAGACTACATCTTCCATGGGGAGCCTCTGGCCTGACGCGGCAACAGCCTCTGTGTCAAGCCACGAGATGACGGCTCCCGGCAAAGGCAAAAGTCCGACCACAATCCAGGGGACTGGCGCGAGCACACAGCCCGGCACCAAGTCCTCCCTTTATCTCCCTGCCACAACTTTGGTGACCGCCTCCATGTCGAGCATGGGAGGAGGAGGAGGCAGCACAGACACTGTGCCCATGACGCCAAGTGGCGATGGGAGCTCCCTCAGAGTGACTGCCGCGAGGGCAGGGCAGAGCCCCGCTGTCACAACGATGATGCGCGACACCACTGACACCGCTGTGGGCACAGCGAGTGGCAGTGCTGCCTCTCTGCCTCTCAGGCCCACCTCCTTGCCTGTGGGCTCCTCACGTGCCACTCCTAGCCCACAGCAAAGCAGCGCCAGCGGCACCACTGGGATGGACTTGGACATCACGTCCCACCCACCCATGGCACTTGCATCCTCCGCTTCTTCATCCACTCCCGGTGTGACGAGTGCTGGGTCGGGCGCTGAGAAAGCAGATTCCGCGACACACGGCCCAGCTTCAGACACAAGCACTCCCAAGCCATCAGAGTCCACTGCCGGCACGTCCCCCAACGCGGACACCTCAGATACCATTGATACAAGCCTTTCGCCCACGTCGCCTGGCAGTGCGCAGACGCAAGCAGCACAGTTCGCCTCTACGGTCGTCATGCACGGGCAGGCCACTGTGCAGGTGCGGGACACTACATCTTCCATGGGGAGCCCCTGGCCTGACGCGGCAACAGCCTCTGTGTCAAGCCACGAGATGACGGCTCCCGGCAAAGGCAAAAGTCCGACCACAATCCAGGGGACTGGCGCGAGCACACAGCCCGGCACCAAGTCCTCCCTTTATCTCCCTGCCACAACTTTGGTGACCGCCTCCATGTCGAGCATGGGAGGAGGAGGAGGCAGCACAGACACTGTGCCCATGACGCCAAGTGGCGATGGGAGCTCCCTCAGAGTGACTGCCGCGAGGGCAGGGCAGAGCCCCGCTGTCACAACGATGATGCGCGACACCACTGACACCACTGTGGGCACAGCGACTGGCAGTGCTGCCTCTCTGCCTCTCAGGCCCACCTCCTTGCCTGTGGGCTCCTCACGTGCCACTCCTAGCCCACAGCAAAGCAGCGCCAGCGGCACCACTGGGATGGACTTGGACATCACGTCCCACCCACCCATGGCACTTGCATCCTCCGCTTCTTCATCCACTCCCGGTGTGACGAGTGCTGGGTCGGGTGCTGAGAAAGCAGATTCCGCGACACACGGCCCAGCTTCAGACACAAGCACTCCCAAGCCATCAGAGTCCACTGCCGGCACATCCCCCAACGCGGACACTTCAGATACCATTGATACAAGCCTTTCGCCCACGTCGCCTGGCAGTGCGCAGACGCAAGCAGCACAGTTCGCCTCTACGGTCGTCATGCACGGGCAGGCCACTGTGCAGGTGCGGGACACTACATCTTCCATGGGGAGCCCCTGGCCTGACGCGGCAACAGCCTCTGTGTCAAGCCACGAGATGACGGCTCCCGGCAAAGGCAAAAGTCCGACCACAATCCAGGGGACTGGCGCGAGCACACAGCCCGGCACCAAGTCCTCCCTTTATCTCCCTGCCACAACTTTGGTGACCGCCTCCATGTCGAGCATGGGAGGAGGAGGAGGCAGCACAGACACTGTGCCCATGACGCCAAGTGGCGATGGGAGCTCCCTCAGAGTGACTGCTGCGAGGGCAGGGCAGAGCCCCGCTTTCACAACGATGATGCGCGACACCACTGACACCGCATTGGGCACAGCGAGTGGCAGTGCTGCCTCTCTGCCTCTCAGGCCCACCTCCTTGCCTGTGGGCTCCTCACGTGCCACTCCTAGCCCACAGCAAAGCAGCGCCAGCGGCACCACTGGGATGGACTTGGACATCACGTCCCACCCACCCATGGCACTTGCATCCTCCGCTTCTTCATCCACTCCCGGTGTGACGAGTGCTGGGTCGGGTGCTGAGAAAGCAGATTCCGCGACACACGGCCCAGCTTCAGACACAAGCACTCCCAAGCCATCAGAGTCCACTGCCGGCACATCCCCCAACGCGGACACTTCAGATACCATTGATACAAGCCTTTCGCCCACGTCGCCTGGCAGTGCGCAGACGCAAGCAGCACAGTTCGCCTCTACGGTCGTCATGCACGGGCAGGCCACTGTGCAGGTGCGGGACACTACATCTTCCATGGGGAGCCCCTGGCCTGACGCGGCAACAGCCTCTGTGTCAAGCCACGAGATGACGGCTCCCGGCAAAGGCAAAAGTCCGACCACAATCCAGGGGACTGACGCGAGCACACAGCCCGGCACCAAGTCCTCCCTTTATCTCCCTGCCACAACTTTGGTGACCGCCTCCATGTCGAGCATGGGAGGAGGAGGAGGCAGCACAGACACTGTGCCCATGACGCCAAGTGGCGATGGGAGCTCCCTCAGAGTGACTGCCGCGAGGGCAGGGCAGAGCCCCGCTGTCACAACGATGATGCGCGACACCACTGACACCGCATTGGGCACAGCGAGTGGCAGTGCTGCCTCTCTGCCTCTCAGGCCCACCTCCTTGCCTGTGGGCTCCTCACGTGCCACTCCTAGCCCACAGCAAAGCAGCGCCAGCGGCACCACTGGGATGGACTTGGACATCACGTCCCACCCATCCATGGCACTTGCATCCTCCGCTTCTTCATCCACTCCCGGTGTGACGAGTGCTGGGTCGGGTGCTGAGAAAGCAGATTCCGCGACACACGGCCCAGCTTCAGACACAAGCACTCCCAAGCCATCAGAGTCCACTGCCGGCACGTCCCCCAACGCGGACACCTCAGATACCATTGATACAAGCCTTTCGCCCACGTCGCCTGGCAGTGCGCAGACGCAAGCAGCACAGTTCGCCTCTACGGTCGTCATGCACGGGCAGGCCACTGTGCAGGTGCGGGACACTACATCTTCCATGGGGAGCCTCTGGCCTGACGCGGCAACAGCCTCTGTGTCAAGCCACGAGATGACGGCTCCCGGCAAAGGCAAAAGTCCGACCACAATCCAGGGGACTGGCGCGAGCACACAGCCCGGCACCAAGTCCTCCCTTTATCTCCCTGCCACAACTTTGGTGACCGCCTCCATGTCGAGCATGGGAGGAGGAGGAGGCAGCACAGACACTGTGCCCATGACGCCAAGTGGCGATGGGAGCTCCCTCAGAGTGACTGCCGCGAGGGCAGGGCAGAGCCCCGCTGTCACAACGATGATGCGCGACACCACTGACACCGCTGTGGGCACAGCGAGTGGCAGTGCTGCCTCTCTGCCTCTCAGGCCCACCTCCTTGCCTGTGGGCTCCTCACGTGCCACTCCTAGCCCACAGCAAAGCAGCGCCAGTGGCACCACTGGGATGGACTTGGACATCACGTCCCACCCACCCATGGCACTTGCATCCTCCGCTTCTTCATCCACTCCCGGTGTGACGAGTGCTGGGTCGGGCGCCGAGAAAGCAGATTCCGCGACACACGGCCCAGCTTCAGACACAAGCACTCCCAAGCCATCAGAGTCCACTGCCGGCACGTCCCCCAACGCGGACACCTCAGATACCATTGATACAAGCCTTTCGCCCACGTCGCCTGGCAGTGCGCAGACGCAAGCAGCACAGTTCGCCTCTACGGTCGTCATGCACGGGCAGGCCACTGTGCAGGTGCGGGACACTACATCTTCCATGGGGAGCCCCTGGCCTGACGCGGCAACAGCCTCTGTGTCAAGCCACGAGATGACGGCTCCCGGCAAAGGCAAAAGTCCGACCACAATCCAGGGGACTGGCACGAGCACACAGCCCGGCACCAAGTCCTCCCTTTATCTCCCTGCCACAACTTTGGTGACCGCCTCCATGTCGAGCATGGGAGGAGGAGGAGGCAGCACAGACACTGTGCCCATGACGCCAAGTGGCGATGGGAGCTCCCTCAGAGTGACTGCCGCGAGGGCAGGGCAGAGCCCCGCTGTCACAACGATGATGCGCGACACCACTGACACCGCTGTGGGCACAGCGAGTGGCAGTGCTGCCTCTCTGCCTCTCAGGCCCACCTCCTTGCCTGTGGGCTCCTCACGTGCCACTCCTAGCCCACAGCAAAGCAGCGCCAGCGGCACCACTGGGATGGACTTGGACATCACGTCCCACCCACCCATGGCACTTGCATCCTCCGCTTCTTCATCCACTCCCAGTGTGACGAGTGCTGGGTCGGGTGCTGAGAAAGCAGATTCCGCGACACACGGCCCAGCTTCAGACACAAGCACTCCCAAGCCATCAGAGTCCACTGCCGGCACGTCCCCCAACGCGGACACCTCAGATACCATTGATACAAGCCTTTCGCCCACGTCGCCTGGCAGTGCGCAGACGCAAGCAGCACAGTTCGCCTCTACGGTCGTCATGCACGGGCAGGCCACTGTGCAGGTGCGGGACACTACATCTTCCATGGGGAGCCCCTGGCCTGACGCGGCAACAGCCTCTGTGTCAAGCCACGAGATGACGGCTCCCGGCAAAGGCAAAAGTCCGACCACAATCCAGGGGACTGGCGCGAGCACACAGCCCGGCACCAAGTCCTCCCTTTATCTCCCTGCCACAACTTTGGTGACCGCCTCCATGTCGAGCATGGGAGGAGGAGGAGGCAGCACAGACACTGTGCCCATGACGCCAAGTGGCGATGGGAGCTCCCTCAGAGTGACTGCCGCGAGGGCAGGGCAGAGCCCCGCTGTCACAACGATGATGCGCGACACCACTGACACTGCATTGGGCACAGCGAGTGGCAGTGCTGCCTCTCTGCCTCTCAGGCCCACCTCCTTGCCTGTGGGCTCCTCACGTGCCACTCCTAGCCCACAGCAAAGCAGCGCCAGCGGCACCACTGGGATGGACTTGGACATCACGTCCCACCCATCCATGGCACTTGCATCCTCCGCTTCTTCATCCACTCCCGGTGTGACGAGTGCTGGGTCGGGTGCTGAGAAAGCAGATTCCGCGACACACGGCCCAGCTTCAGACACAAGCACTCCCAAGCCATCAGAGTCCACTGCCGGCACGTCCCCCAACGCAGACACCTCAGATACCATTGAAACAAGCCTTTCATCCATTCTTTCTGGTAGTTCCGTGTCACAGGCAATTTTCCTGACCTCTACATTCACCATGCGCGGGTTGGACCCCACGGAGGGGAGGCCTCGTACGTCTTCCATGGGTATGCCGTTGCCCACCTCGTCCATGTCCTCTGCTGCTTGCTGTTTCTTAACTACTCTCAGTAAAGAGAAAAGTCCTACCATGAGTCCGGGGAGTGGCTCTATATCTCGGAGCAGTGCAAAGGCATCTCTTTCTGTCTCTGCTACATCTTTGGTGACCCAAGCCATTTCGACTTTTAGGAAAACAACATCTGTAAATTCTTCTTTTTCTGGAGCTTGCTGTGAGTATTTAAATAGGTGTAATCAAAATCTATTTTTTTATTATTTGAAAATTTGTGTAGATTTTACTGTTATTTTTTCTATTTTCATTTAGAGTTTTTAGTTTGTACAACATGACTTCTAAGTCTGGTAATTTATTCACTAATATGAATTACTACATCTATATAAATGTTTCAAAATCTTTAGCTCTACTCTCCATTTGTATTCAAAATGGCACACATTGTGGTTATGCAGTGGTGTTCATGCCACAGAGCTAGCTTCATAGGTAAAATTATGTTTGAGGGAACTTTAATTGTTGTTGTTGGGTTTTATTTGAGTTTTGAAATTCCAGTCTATGAAATATTGGAGGCTGTTCTTTTTTTTGGAGTATTCCATGAAATTTATTTGTCTGAACCTGGTTCTCTGTTTTTTCAGTATTATTTCTCTTCTAACGTATCTTTACTTTTTGCTACATTGCTATCATGCAGCGTCAAAGAATATGCAGTTATTAATTTTTCTTTAATATGTAATAGATACAAAGTAAAGCAAAGATTTAAAAGAGGAAAATGAAGACTTTTAGTATTCTGCACCAAAATATATTTGGTGATACGATCTCAATTTTTATAGTGTGAAAGTATTCTAATCTGAATACAAATCTAAGTGTTAATCCTATCTGATTTGGAGTCATAGTGCTCTTATGGAATTCAATAGGAGATATGCTCATGCATGATAAGATACAACTTGGTCTTTTACAATGGCTTCATGTCCAAGTTGATAGCAGTGACGAGTTGCATTCCTCAAGCATTAGTATTGGAACTGGAGCTGTTTAACATCTTTGTAGGCAATATGGACAGTGGGATTGAGTACACCCTCAGCAAATATGCTGATGACACCAAGCTGTGTGGTGCTGTTGACATGCTGGAGGGAAGGGATGCCATCTAGATGGACCCTGACAGGCTTGAAAGGTGGACCTGTGCAAACCTCAGGAAGTTCAACATGGCCAAGTGCAAGGTGCTGCACATGGGTTGGGGCAATCCCAAGCACAAATACAGGCTGGGCAAAGAATGGATTGAGAGCAGCCCTGAGGAGAAAGGCTTGGGGGTGCTGGTTGAGAAGAAGCTCAACATGACCTGGCAATGTGCACTTGCAGCCCAGAAAGCCAACAGTACTCTGGGCTGCATCAAAAGAATTGTGGCCAGCAGGTTGAGGGAGATGATTCTTCCTCTTTACTCCACTCTTGTGAGAACCCACCTGGAATGTTGCATTCAGCTCTGGGGTCCCCAATATCAGACCTGTTGGAGCGAGTCCAGAGGAGGGTCACAAAGATGTTCAAAGGACTGGAGCACCTCTCCTATGAAGACAGGCTGGGACAGCTGGGGTTCAGCCTGGAGAAGAGAAGACTCTGGAGAGACCTTATTGCAGCCTTCCAGTGCCTAAAGGGGGCCTGCAAGTGAGCTGGAGAGGGACTTTTTACAAGGGCATGTAGTGACAGGACAAGGGGTAATGGCTTTAAACTGAAAGAGGGTAGATTCAGATTAGATAGTAGGAAGAAATTCTTCACTATGAGGGTGGTGAGACACCAGAACAGGTTGCCCAGAGAAGTTGTGGATGCCACATTCCCGGAAGTGTTCAAGGCCAGGTTGGATGGGGCTTTGAGCAACCCGGTGTAGTGGAAGGTGTCCCTGCCCATGGCAGGGGGGGTTGGAACTAGGTAATCTTTTATGTCCCTTCCAAGCCAAACCATTCCAAGATTCTATGATTCACAGCTTTATAAAAACATTGCAGAGACTTTAATTTATCCTTAGGCAATCAGTTTTACACGAATACTTTTTTTCTTGAAGACACACAGTCTATAACTACATGCCTCACAGGAATTATTTTTTTTTTTTTTACTTTTTAGCTCCTATCACTTTTTTCATACAGCTGGAGGACGTGACCAGTACATTGATACAGTTCAGCTGGAAACCTCAAGGTGGCACAAGAGAGAGTCCTTACAGAGTGCGCCTGTGGGGAGACTCTAGAGAGATGGAGAAGAGACACCTAAATGAAACAAGTACTGCATTTGAAAATCTGCTTTCTGATCATAAATACCAAATATCAGTGGATGTTTCAACTTGCTCTAAGAACGTCAGTACCTCCTTGACAGTTCAGACAGGTATTTCCTCAGGAACCTTTTGTTTTTCCATTAGTAGACTAACATACGTGGCCTGAAGATTAAGCCCTTTTTCATTGAGCACCTGCCTGGACCTATATGAATAAGCTATATACTGAAATAAATAGGGAGAGGGAGATCAAGCTTTCAGACAAAGCCAGCCTTCAATTTTTTTGTGAGGCTAAGATCCAAAGCCTCCCTTGCCCTCCCACAAAATTCAAAACTCTACTGAACTAAACCAACAGTGGTTCAACATGCTGGTCTCTCGCAGCTCCATACTCTACTTCCCAAGCCTGTCCTGCTCCCATATGCTCCCATACAAGTTGTGCCCACTTTTGGGTTCCCAGTCACATGCAGCCAGCAGGTTTAAAGTCACAGTCCTCCTGTAGCCACTCAGCCTAGGAAAGCTGAGAGTCCTGTACCTCCTACTGTTTTCTTGCTTTGCATATCCCAGCTGCTTCTTCAGTGGAAGCAGCTGCATTATGGCAAATGCTTACAGTAGGATATACCAGTCTAGTTAACCTCACAAGTTAAATACCTATTCTATTATCTGTAATGTGGAGTCTTGCACTGTCCTCCCATGGGACAGCATCTGTGATTCTGGGAGCAATGGTGCCTGGTATATGAAGCGATATGTTGGAAGGAGCAGAATCAATGCACTGTAGGCCAAGGGCAGGCCTCTTGCATGGACTGGTGTTCAAAGTCGCCTTGTTGTAAGACACACAACCCACGTCCTTCCCCTTAATATCATGTAACAGCTTGTCCTCTTCCTTCGGAGACACATCAAGTAAAAGGTGAGGAATACAGTGGTCAGTGCCTGGTACAGAGTATTTATGAGATATATTGTGGCCACATGTGCTGCAGAGAGTTAACCTGTCTGCATTCACCTCTGATCTGCTTTTATCCTTAGAGGTACTTAGCTGAGGAACAATTTTAAACAATACTTATACTTGGGCTGGTCATTCTGTCTTTAATATCTCCACAGCTGCTGAAGTCTTCAATGGAACCACTAGGATTACCAACGAAGTTTTCAAACCTGAATATAAGAACAAATCAAGCAGAGCATTTAAGGACTTTGAAATTAAATTCATTAAGGAGGTATTTTGCTTAGGAATTCTAACCCAAAATTTATTTTCTGTTGAGCTCTTCCTAATGTAAATAACCATGAGAATTTGGGTTGAATAATCATAAATGTGGGTGGGAAAGATTGTATGATGGCTAGAAACAAAGTAGTATTTATTAAGGCCTTATTCTTATTTATATTGTGGTCCTCTAATAACCTGATTTAAATGAAATTCTGTCTGGGAGTTATAAATGCTCCCCTACTATGAGAGATGCTTCTAAATGAATTATGGCCAGCATATTACTCTAACAACTCTTTATGTTAAAGGAGAAAAATAGATAATAACTTAAAGGTTTTACCTTGCAGATAAAAAAACATCTGCCACAGAAGATCCTAGGATTAATAAATGGAAAAAAAAATCATATAGTGATTAATAGCATCAAGAATGGCAGTGTGGTTGTGCTCTTCAACATCGTGTTGGATATAGGAGAAAACATAACAAAACCGGAGATCTCAGATGCTTTTACAGAGGCCCTTAACAGGAGTACAGTATTGAAAGCTGATCTTAAAAACACTGTTATAGAAGGTATGAATTTGTTTGTCACTGTGAATTCAAGCACTAGTGGATATTTCACTGATGGTAACATCCAGAGAAATGGGATTTAGGTGGGGAAAAGCAATAGCAAATAGTATTCAGTTTATCTCTTTTTTCCAATGCTGTTTTAAAACCTTGTTATTTTTCTGTTTTGTTTAACTTCATTGCAGCAAGGAACAGTTGTCAGCCAGGATTAAACGACTGTTCCCAACATGCTACCTGCACTACTGTTGGAGGCAGCTATTCCTGTCAATGCAACAAAGGATTCACAGATAACAGTCCCCAAGTTCCAGGGAGAGTTTGTCAGCAAAAGCAGAATCTACCTTCACGTAACCACTTTATATTTAAAAAAATAATGATAAATCTTTAAAAATTTGCATATAAAGTCTTTTCCCTCTCCTGACCCTCCCTAAGGAGAGTGTCAATGAAAATAAATAGCATAAACTTGATGAAACTTTAAAATAAATTATTTTCATTGCCTCCAAATTGCTGTTTTACAGAACAGATGACTACGTTCACTCCAAAAAGTGCTACAGCTAGATTTACAGGATCGACAGCTGATTCCATTTTTGCTACCACATTTACATCAGGATCTTGCAGTAAGTAAATATTTTATATTGAATACTAGAATAAAGATTATCCAAAATGAGTTATTAAAATCAGATACAACATTCTTGTTCATCAGTTATATCAGCTGTGAAGTAAAACCTCTGGATATAATTTTAGAAAGGGAAGCCTGAGAGACTCACTGAAAATACATGATTATACAAACATAAACCAAGGCTGTTTCTGCACCTTGGTAAAGCCCTGCTGGAGTCAGTAAGGTTCCACTGGGAGCCTGCATTCAGTGATAGACCACTGCGATAGGTGATTTTTTCTTAATGTTGTTATGAAGCACATTTATTAAATGCCTATCTGCTGCTCTGAACTTGGGGTTTCCTCGTGACATTTTAGTAATCCATCCTCCTGATGATATCAGTATGAGTCCAACAGCAGTCCACCTCAGAATGCTCATCAGAGCAGCTGCCTTGCCTGAGGTGAGAAAGACCAGAAATAAGTATAAAGTCATTTGTGTTTTGGAGCCATTAAATAAAGTACATTAATGTATGATTTACAGCTATAGAGCAAGTAGTCTATTTCTGCTCTTGTGGGAAAATGAGGTGAAAGGTTGAAACCAGCTCTAAGAAAACTTACAAAAATTTATATTGGTTGAATCGTGGTTTTCTGGTTCAATATTAAATGTGTAGAATCACAGAACTGAAATTAATCACTCTCAGCTGTATGAAACTTTTTCACTTTGCAGTGCCAGTGTCCATCAAAGTTCAGAATGTGACTGGGGAAGCAATACAATTCAGCTGGACTGGTGGCAGGAGAGGCAGCCTCTACACCATCTCCCTCATGGATGGAAGCCAGAATACAAAGGAAATGATCACAAAAGAGACAAAAACTGTGTTTAAACATTTACTTCCTGGTCATGTATACACAGTATCTGTGGCAGTATTATCTTGTGCTGAGAACAGCTGGACTTCAGTTAGTGTCCGAACAGGTATTTCCTCAATCATCCTGCAATTTCTTTTTAATGATCATACTCACAGAATATCTTTTCACAATATGACTTGGATATGATTTCACAGACTATTATTTCCGTAAATCATCTTTATTTGACTAATCCCCTAAACTTGGATAGGACTACTTGGATTAAACAGGAGCTTGCAAGAGTAAGTGCTTGTTGTAAAATTTCTCACCATGCTGTATTGTTGACCCAGATAATTCTGTACAAAAGTCAGGATATTTTGGTTGTAAATTTACGAGGAAGTAGTCCGGTAATGCAAAGTTTAGGTGCTTTTGTGAATGCATACAGCCCTTAATTGTCATTGTTATCTTTTTAATGTCATCCTAGGATATAGACATTAAGACAGTCTGTTTAATTGTATCACTGTACCAAAGCATAAAAAGCAGAATATATGCTATATTTTTTTCAAAATTCAGATACACCTGGAAAATATCTTTTGGGAATTATATAGTCCTGGATGCTTACACCCTTTCCCTTAGCCAACTGCTTTTGACTAAACTTTTCATACCATGTATGGGGCCTCTGAAGTGACGTTGTCTTCCTTACGAGCCATTTAGGGACTGTACATATAACCAGGTATGTAACCTGGCTATTTTAGCTTAGGGCACTCAACAGGACCTTCTTAGTTGAAATGTCTGTGCACTGATGATTACCTCTGAAAAAAGATGTTGCAGGCAGACAGGAGCTTGCTTTTCTTGAAAAATCTTCCTCTGCCCACTGCTGACCACACAAAAGCTGTTTAGTGCCCTTTGAGCACTGCTGAGCCTGAGATCCATACCTGCCTCTTAACAAGGCTGACAGCAAGTGGTCTGTTAAGTATAGATATGTAGTTATAAGGTAGGAACTATAGTGGGTTCTCATCAACTCATTTATAAGCCATCTGGGAAGGTCTCAGGCGCTTTCCCTCCACTATTCCAAATGAAAAGCAGTTTCAGAATTGCAATGCTCTGATGTTATGAAAACATTTATCAAATTGCCAGCTGAAATGTTCTGAAAACATTTATCAAATTGCCAGCTGAAAAGTATCCATGACAAATACTTACTCATTTGCTTTTGTGCTAACATTGTCCTCTAGCTTAACCTTTCCTCCTTTCCTCATTTTGTGCTCTTCCTCCCAGATATAATTACAAACTTTTCTACAAAGAGTGCTCTCACAATTTGTTTGCTAGACTAGGTAAGACATTCTTTCCTAGTTTCCTTTCCCAAGAAGTAAACTTCTCTACCTTGAGGGCCCCCATCACTCTTCTCTTTCTTTGAAATAGAAGTCACCCTTCTTGAATGTGTGTAACTGGGATTATACACTGCCATCCAGTCAAAGTCATACCAGTGTGCTTACCATATCGGTATTCCCATCTCTATTGGAAATGTATTGAATGCTACCCATTGCCATGTCCCGTTAGCCCTGTGAGCCAGCTTCTTTAGACAAATATTTTTCCACCAAAATTTACCACTTGGCACTGTATAATATTGTTTTTCTATCACTGGAAGAGATCTGAAAGTCAGCTTGTCAAAGGCAGCTATTAGGTTATTTTGGCATTATCCACTTTTGATAAAACTGTGTTGCACTTCATCATGCTTTCTCATGATTTCTTTCAATATCCTTTGAAAGATCTAACTTGACCTTTGGCAACTGTAATTTCTTCCAGCATCTCCTGACCTCTAAAATACTGCCATCTTTGTTGCAACCCTTTTTTTCAGTTCTTTAGTGCATTGTCTGGTTATTCTCAAAAGCCTTTCAGGGCAATTATTCTAGCAGTTAAATGTGGGGTTCCTTCTTGCAGACTTACCCTCTATCTTAAGCTTTAGGACCACAGAGCCAAGGAGTTCTCATCATACATTTCATTCAAATCTTTTAATACTTCAGTCCATTGGCTTTCATTTATTAGTTTGCTTATTTTAAATATTAAAAAAAAAAAAAGAATTTCTTTCCTTTTGTAATCTGAAGCCATCTACCCTACCTGAAAAGTGTTTGTGAGCTAATTAAAAAGAACAATAAAGACAAAGTTATCTAGATGTTATGTGGAGTTAAAGATTATGTTCAATTCTGTGAGAACTAGAGCTATACCCAGTGAACTAACCATATAAAAACTACTGTACCACCCTTTACTACGGTTTTGACCCATTAAAAATAATTCAGGTTAGCCAGTCCAGAGACACAGACTGAAGTTTTGAGAATCCATGATGTATACTGTTTTTGAATGAAATTGCAGGTGACTTTTACTTCTGAAAACTCTAATTTACCTGAGTTGTACAAGCATGTAACAGCAAAACCTGTATCTTTAATTCTTACAAGAAACTGTAAAAACAAGAGTTTTCAACATTATTTCAGTAAAGTTTTCAAATATCACCTACCCAGCCACCACCACCCTTTAGTTTGATATGCTCCATTTTTATGATCTGCAGTTCTGAGTTCTCACTGGGCAAAAGGAAGTGCTGCTTAGGTGATGCCTTGGCAATGATAAAATGCTTTCACCTATTTCATAATTTTCTTACTAGCAACAATCACTCATGCACAGAGACAATTATCCTGAATTTTTAATTTATTTTACAGATCCTGTTTCCTGTTTCAACAGAACTGAGTTTTGCTTACCACAAAATACTGGCTGTCCTGACTTGAAATACATTGCATGCGCATGTAAGTTTTATAGAATTTAAAAATTTGTTTATTCATAACTATGGGGTATTATTCCACAATATAGTATCTTGCATGAGTATTTTGCCATCTGCTGTATTATGTCAATTTACACAAAGTTCACACTTCTTTGGTAAGGAACCTGCCTTCTTCAAACTTCAGTGTCAGCTTCCAGCTCTACTTTTACTCCAGACTTTTCTATGTAAAGCATAATTCTTTTAGCTTAGGGCTCATCCACCTACTCAGGAGGATTTAAACAAATTCAGTGCCTTGCAAAATCTAATAGACTGAATTTGCTTCTGCTGAAATTAATGGGAGAGTGGCTGTTGAATTAGGGAGTAGGGTGCACCCTGAATAATATAGGAATGACTAACACGTTGTGAGGATTGTGATGGGTGACAAATTTGAAGAGGAAGAGATTCAACTCTGAAGGTTCAGAAGCCAGTGCTGATTGGTTTCTGGTTTTATCAATTTGTATTATACATATATGAGATAATAAAGTCCAAAAAGCAATTATGGAGTGACAGCTTGGGATTCACCTAATGGTTTCACTTTTTTTTCCCCAGATTATCAAGCATTTGCCTGCAGTGTTTTGTTAAAAAGCCAGACATTTAATCATACGCTTTATAACTCTGATAGTGAAGGCTACAAAACAATGTCTGAAAGTATCAAAACAGAAGTAAGTTGCTGTAATCTTCTTTGTCATCATGAATGAACTAGGAAAAGTTTTGAGATTGGCAACATCAGTCTCCCAGACTCATTGTTAAACCAAGATTGTGACAGGAGAAAAAGATAATCTCTCCGTGATAAAACAGTATAGGAAGCACAAGAACTGTCTTGGCTGAAGGACAGAAAGCATGTTGTCCAATGAGGAGGGGTATATTCCCTTACTCATCCTCAAATACAAGAGAGAGAGTGAAAGACACTTGTAAATTACCTTTTTATAAGCACAAGGAACACACCAATCTGTTTATTTTCTCCCCCCTTACTAAAAAGATGCCTGTGGAGATGAAAAAAGAATAGTACTCACAAATAACATTTCAAAACATACTTGGAAAGAAGGGATCTTTACAGGTGTGTACTGTTATTCCAGAGCATTGACAATTTGCTTCACAGTAGTGGTTGCAGGACTGGAGAAAATATCAAGAGGTCCGTACCAGGGAGGAACTGAGGAGAGAAAGTGGAAGCTCAGAGACAGAGGGTGAGCCTAGTAAAGCTGACATGCAGAAGCAGCAGTCTGCTGCTTAGCTGTCTTTAGCAGGTTGTTAAAGAAAAGAACTAATTTACACACCTCTCAGGAATCCTGGTATATATAAGCCTGTTGGAAAGGTAAAACAATTGTAAGATTGGAGTAGACTGTTTTAAATAACCGACACAGAAAATTATTTTTAGTGTGTTTATCATACCTTTTAGCTAAGAATCTCCATAGATTTCATAAGCAGAAATTAGTATGTACTCATAACGCCAACTCAGAGGTAACCTTGTCTTATGACTGCTAGCATCTCCATTTCATGGATAGACCATTTACTTTAGTGAATTTAAAAGGATTCCTCCAACCTGACTGAATCCAACAGCAATCCCTTTACTGTCTTTTAATAAGCTTTAACTCAGGGCTTGTGCAACATGTCAGCATGACTTACCACCCTTTTTTTAAAATAAAAAAGGCAAACCCAAAGAAAGGCTGTACTAACACAACTGAAAATGTAGTCAATTTCTGTGGTGGTTTTCTTGTTTTGGTTTGGGGGTTTTTTTGTTTGTTTGTTTGGTTGGTTGGTTTTTCTTTTTTTGTAATTTAAACTACTTCTTTTAAATTCCACAGTACTACCACACTGTAGTTGTAGTTTTGAAATTTTACAACTTTGCCTGCATAGGCTCGGTTTCCTATCCATCTACACTGCTCATCATAGTGAGGAAAAGAAAAGTATTTTTGGAGTCTCTAGCCAGAGAACTTAATGCAACATGTAGTTGTGGGTGGGAGTTTATCCCACAGAGAAAGACAGAGGGAGACAACTGAGCAGGGACTCAGAACAAGGTTCATTATAATCTATAAAAAATAGTAATTTTTCACTTTTCAGGTAATATATATATATCCACAGCAAGAAGATACCTTAGTGGTTTGAATCAAACACCTAATTTTCTGTAAAGATTAGTCCTTACAGAAAAGTTTCAACCAGTCTTACTTAGAAGGGAGGGATGCTTGTTCTTGCCCTATAACCGCATGAAAGCACTGGCCAAGACTGTACTTTTGGCGATATCAATGTAAACCTGAAATCATTCCCATTGGTATAATGGTATTACACTTAGTTTGTGCCAGAATGATTGAGAGACAAATCAGGTCCTTGCCTCTGTGTAGTTATACTGTAACATCATGATTTTGATAATCTGGTAACAAAAAAATAAACAAAACCAAAACCCAAACATGTTCTCTGTTCTAAACTCCTAATGTCAAGTTCTGCACTGGCAGTGTGTGCATGACCATGCTTGAAGTTTAGTTGTACGTGTTAAAAAAGCTAAGGGATGCTAAAGATAACTTTAGAAATGTTAGGTGCGCTTTGTAGATTCCAAATTTTGTACAATTGGTGTCCCATATGGGTTTAGAGTCTGCGGAGGAGGAGAACTTGTTTCATTGATAACTAGCTAAACAAATTACTTCTTTAAAAGTCAAACTTTGATTTTGTATTTTCAGTTACAGACCATGCACTGTTCTGGAATCCTCCTTCAGTAAGATTTTTAGTGGTATAGAAAAAAATTACTGCCTTTATTCATTTACTTGTCATTCCAAAGCAATTATCCTGAAACAATAAGCGCAGAATATGAATATCCTCTTGAGTCTATGATGTGTGCATTCCTGCTCTGTCTCAGTTGACTGACGTATGGAACAAATATCAATTTCAATTTACACAGGTTGTTAGAGAAATGCGAATTAAACTGAAAGATGACCACTTCGATATCATTATGCTTGGATTCAGACCTGGGAGTGTGATTGCTTATTTTATTTCTCTACTGCAAAAACAAGTGTCCATCGGTGTCAATGTTATACAAGCACATTTAAGTCAAATATTAAAGAGCAAGTTTGGTGACCAAACTGAAGTAACTGTACAATGTAAGTGATGTTGAAACAGTTTCTCTGTGATGGTGTGGGGATTAAAGGGTCAGATCTCCTGCTCTTCACAAAAGCTCATAAATAAATTTCTGTCATGAGATTCAAGTATACCAGATAACCTAATTAAACATTCATAGAACACATAGTCCAGATATATGCAGATTATGGATCTATTTTAAAGAGCCACTACACATACCCAGTTCTTATAAGTTCCAGACTCAAAGGATGGGTTCTCATCACATAGAAGGAAGGCCAGGTGAGCTTCTTGTTGCAGTGTAATTACCTTTGAACCCTCCACACTGATCCTAAAAGATTGGCTTTCAGTGGAGAAGGGGACTGAGGAGACTTCCTCTCTAGTGGCATCTGCAATACTTCTCTCTGGACAGAGACATGATGGAAGGGTACACCTCTTCCGTTGAACGACCCTCAAAAACCTTTTGCCCTTGCTTCCCTGGCCAGAAGCAGTGTGGATTTAACAACACAAAATACTGCAGAGATGCAAAGAGGCTGAGAGGGAAAGCAAAAATTGTGCAGAAGGATATTAATCCAAAATACAGTATCTGTCATGCTCATGGTAGTGGTGATGTGCTTATTGCCTTGAGCTCCTATGAGTTGCATATCCTATGCAACACAGATGCTCCTCCTGCCCTGGTTAATACCCTCCCTTTGTAAAATGCTGGCGAGCACTATAATTCAGTCTGTGTGCCTTTCCGTCATTACTACATGCATCTTTACCACAGAGATGAAGTATGCTTACATGTGCTACAGGCTTTTCATTGTCTTTATCTGGCAATCAGGAAGCTTCCTGATTTTGGTCTATCCGTTTAGAGACTTTGGTTTCAGTGAACTGTCTTGTGGAGCAAGACATGGGTAGGTGTGAGTACAGCTGGTGGATCAGGTCCCAATTAATTTCACAAAGTTGCTTGTGCAAGTATAAGGAGGACTGCGAGGATTAAATTATGTAGAGCTCCATTTCATGGCTCTTTTTTACCTGTTGGAGTGACTCTTTGTTGAAGTACAGCCTGGAGTTCTCTCCTCCCAGAACCCTCCAGACACTTTCCACCAAGCACATTCTCAGAGCTGCCAATTATGGATATCACCAATAGATCACAAGGACCTTCAGAGAGAGGAGACCAAAAATTTTCTAGATAACAAATCTTTACTACATATAAAAACATTTTAATATTGTTCAAAAGTTTCAAAGCTGCCAAACAGTAAAATGCAGCTGTCACTTAGGGCTCCAGGCTTTCTTACACCTGCTTTTTTCTGTTTCCAGCTAACATTTCTAAAATGTGTTTTAAATTTCCAGCTCTATCTGCTCAGACACCAACTGGAAAAAGTTCCACCTGGAAAGTGGCAGTGATTGTCCTTGGAGTTTTACTTGGAGTTGCACTTGTGTTGATTCTTCTGGTAACATTGGTTTACATCTATATGAAGAAAAGAGAGGGTAAATATTTGGTTGAACCCAAAGGACTCCTGGGAAATTTTGTCTACAAGCACTTATAAGCCATCAGTTGCATTTACATATTTTGGGTGAGGGGAAAAGATAATGTATTTGTCTTAAAATTATATGTTAATTGTTTATATTAACTTAAGACAACGCTACCTTCTCCTTCCCAATGTTCACCACCACATTCCTGAGCTCCTAACAACCCCTAATGAATCAGCCTTTAAATATTGCTCTCAGGTATGGGGCAGAGAATTTTCCCCATTGTACATGTGGTAGAGTGAGGCGCAGAGAAACTTCTGTTCAGACTAGTCACTATAGGTACTGCAATGATTCCTAACCATTCCTAACCCTAACAAGGGCAGGATCTGAACTAGTCAATACTTACGTTTAGATGACACAGCAGAGTGACTGATCTTATCTTAGTACCTATGGCAGGTCACCCAAATACACAGCTGAGCACAGAGTCATCTTGTTGGTCTTTATGCACTTGACTCACCTCACCTGAGATTTTTCTCACCATACAAAGATGCCTCTTTCTCTCCACTGAGTGCAGAATGAGCCCAGGACAATTGGTGTTCTAGCCTATGCAGGCTGGATAAGAGTCTGAAGGGAAGTGCAGTAGATCTGGGATATATGTCCTTGCTATAGGAGTCTCTGGCGGAGCACGAAATTGATCTGGAGGATTCTGAATTCAAGGTTTGTGTCTTTAACTATTGGGCTATGAAGAAACAACTGCCTTTATGGGACAAATGGGTAGCATGCTAAATACAGGTGTGGATTAATAGGAAATCAGTAATTGCATAGCTTTAACATGTTACTAGACAGGGAAAGTGAGACAGAAGGTTAATTTGGGCAATTTGGGCCAAAGAATTTTACTCATCTATTTTTGCCTCTCAAAAACGGTTGTTTGGGTAAGGGGTGTGTCATACAGTGCCATTTTGCCTTGCTCTTGATAATCCCAAAGTCGAGACTGCTAAAAGCAACCTGAAGGATCCTGTGGGATTGGACCAGACCTTGTGCTTTAGAGCAACGAAAAGAAATGTCTTTATCTGTTCTCACCACTCAGCTGGCAGTCCTGGTGAAGTTACAGTCCATTTCTCCTGTAGTGTATTTTTTCTGCTTGGAACATGTTGTTGAACAAATGATAAAGGGCAGTATATTGCTGTACTTATTTTTCAGTAGGATTTATGTATTTCACCTCAAAGCAGTTCTCCCTGTGTCTGTGTATTTTGTCGGTATGCCTGTGCTCAGCATTCATGTTGAGGCACTGAATATCCTGTGATATTGAAGCCCTGGCTTACACCCCCCGAACGGTTCAGGCCCTTTTGCCTTGGTGGATTATGGTTAGCTGGCATAGGCTAGAGTAAGGAGCTGTCCAGAACTGTAGTATGTTGTGGGACATGAGCAGATGAAGGACCCCAGCAGCATGCTGGTGCACAAGCAACCCTGCTGTCCTCTGGGTGCAGCCAGTGTTAATTTTTTATACCTCCTTTCCTGTGCTGTGGTATGGATCCTGGAGGTACCTTGCTGAGGACAGAAGGCTGAAAGCTGACACCACCTTATGTGTTGGCCTTACTACAGAAAGGCTGGTGTGGTTCAGGGTGTATCATCACCCTGCTGGGGAAAGTCACATCCAGCCTTGCTGCTCTGTCCTTGGCTTAGCACCAGTGTCACTGTGTGAGGCCAACGGGCTGCGCTGGTTGAGAAGGGAAGGTTGTGTGAGTAACTAGGGCACCTCTGCACACAAAGTTATGTTGGTGGTTTATGTTCCTGTCTGGAACATTTAATTTTTTTTTTTTGCAGGGACCTACGAAAGAGGGGTCTTGCATGACTTGCTTTCCCTTTCCTTCCATGTAGTATCAGCTTGGCTGTCCTTCTGCTCAGGCCTGGGGTATGGAGCCACAGCTCACCTCGCTGAGGGAAAGTCAGTGTGATTGATATTTCTTAAACTTACTTTACATGGGTTTTAAATGTAGCTAGCTCTGGTGCTATATCCACTCAGCAGTCACTTGACAATGTATCCTGTCAGTAAATAGAAGTTTTCCAGTGGGCTATGTGTTGAAAATATATAGGGGCACTCTTCCTTATGTTAGTACTTTTTTCTTTCTTTTTTTGAGGGGTCTACTTTGAATAGCAAATTTTCTTTGTTAGCAAACCTTTCTGATGTACTTCCAAATAGTGCTGAAATAAAGACTGTGTACAGAAGGCTTGTACTATGGAATCCTGGGACTTGTTCATGCAAAATATATTTAAATGCTCTGAAGAACAGTGGTATTTTAAATGATCTTCTCAGAAATGCTTTACAAGTAATATCTCTATTTTTACAATTTTTCATTCTGAAGGCATCTGCTGTTCCTATTTTGTAATGTAATTTGGAGCCTCCTCTACCTGCAGGAGGGGAGTGTGGCCAGCATTATCAACAACAGAGCTAACCTTGGTCGTTATGATTAATACGATTACACAGAGGCATGATCTGTTTAAGCTAGATTAAACAAGAGAAGCTAGATCTAATGAATTTAGCCTTATTTTTTCCCCTACTCCAATAAAAATCCCTCTAGTGTTTAGACTCTGGGAACTCTCTGACAATGAGAGCAGGAGTAGCCAAATCTTCTCTTGAGAGCGAGGAAGGATCACTTTGAGCAACAAAGGATCACTTCCTTGCTTTCAAGCAGCATTTAGACAGGCTCATTGTGCTGGTTTTGGATAGGATAGTGTTAATTTTCTTCGTAGAAGCTGGCATGGGGCTGTGTTTGGGATTTGTGCTGGAAACGGCGTTGATAATACAGGGATGTTTTAGTTCCTCTGAGCAGCGCTTACACAGAGCCAAGGGCTTTTCTGCTCCTCACCCCACCAGCGAGCAGGCTAGGGGGGCACAAGCAGCTGGGAGGGAATCAACCAGGACAGCTGGCCCCAGCTGACCAAAGTCCGTATCATGAGATGTCATGCTCAGCATATAAAGCCGGGGGAAGAAGAAGGAGGTTCGGAGTGATATCATTTGTCTTCCCAAGTAACCATTATGGAGCATGATGGAGCCTGGGTTTCCTGAGGATGGCTGAACACCTGTCTTCCATTGGGAAGTGGTGAATGAACTCCTTGTTTTGCTTTGCTTGTGTGCACAGCTTTTGTTTCACTTACTAAAGCATCTTTATTTCAACTCAGGAGTTTTCTCCTTTTTACCCTTCTGATTCCCTTCCCCATCCCACCAGAGGGGAGTGAGTGAGTGGTGCTTAGTTGCCAGCTGGGGTTAAACCATGACGCTCATGCATATTCCCTACTTAGAGAGATCCAGGCCCAGCAAGTAGGACAGGAAAATAAATGGCTGATGGTAAGATGCTGAAAGGTATCTAAGTAGCTGGCTCCTGCTGGTATCAGTGGGATTTAAGCAGCCCCTACATCACCTGTATGACTGAAGAAAGGCATTTTGCCTGCTTAAGGCTTGCATATTTTTCCCTGGAACCGAATGACATTATTATCCAGAAAAACTTGAGCTGCTCTGGCTTCAAGAGAGAAGGATAAGCTGGTGTCTGAACAGCAGAACTACACGAGCCTGGTTTCTGAGGGACTGGCTTCCTGCATGCTCTATACCTCATCGTGCAGTCATGCACATTCCCATCTCTGTGACCACCCCTGCCCTCCGCCCAAGGTCACTCCAAGGTGCCAGCTTTTCCCCCATAATGCCTCCAGTCTTGCCTCCTCCCTCATCCTCTAGACCTGTTCAGCTGTGCAAGACATGGCATAGTCTGGGTAGTGGCTGACCTTTCTCTTAGTGCAAGCAATATTAAAAGCCTCTGATTTTCACCATACTTCAGTGACCTCAGTGTACCTGAGACCTCTGGGCCTCTCTTTGGAGGCTTCTGCATCATTTCAAGTTTAGTTGCAATTGGCCAACATTTGCCAGTTTTTTGTAAGATCAACAGCTGAACAGACAGATGGGCTGGTAGACTGGCAGCTCAGGCACACAAGTCTTATCTCCTTAGGCACGTAAACTAAACGATACCTGGCTAAACATCAGTGTGGGAGTTACACAGTGCTCCCAGACTTTTCAAACACATCTCCCATGCTGGGGATTTCTCATGTGGAGCCTGCTGGGCAGCCTGGCTGTGAGAGGAACTGAGCCAACAAGGGTTACTGGGGCCGGCGTCTTCTGGGATGCAGCACCATGCTCGGCCCTTAGGCACTATTGTTTCCAATCTGAGAAGCAACCTGGACCTCTCCTGCCTCATGTTTCATTGAAGACTGATGAAAGTGCCTCAGCCCTCTGTATGTGTTTTATCACATCACTTCGATGCAGGTGGTCAGAGTCTTTCACCAGTTATATGGTCTGTCATGCAGGAGGAGATAAAAGTGTTTTCAAACAGAAGAAATTCTACAAATACTGGTGCAGAGGGCAGGAGGGTTCTGGAATCAGTCCCCTGTGGGATTGATGGGGCTTCCAGCCCAGGGGGATTCTCTACAAAACAGTATTACAGGTAAATTGCTTAAGTTCATAAATGTGGGAGATAATAAACTAAGCAGTAAGTGGAAATTTTAAAATGTTAGAAAACATATATTGCAGGACAGCATGAAATGCATGTTAGTCTGAAAGTAGGACACTGACCAGTGCATACTAACCATAGCTCACTGTATCACCCATTTTTTGTAGAGACAGGAGGAATGTAACCAGATAATGATAATATGTTTTGCTCTTGAACCTCTGCAAGGTGTGCCCTCTGAGTCTTTGAGCTGGCACACAAATGAGAGTATTAGATAAGGTTTACCACTTCTATTAAACTTCTAGCCTATTTTGCAACAATTCCAAGATTTGGATGTTCTCTTCCCTGGCAGTGTTAGCCCTTCAGCCTCTGATGGGTCTCATGACATGTTATTTTTCCCATGAGTGTCAGTAGCACAAGTATCCAGAGAAATATTTCAGCTCGCTATTGCAGAGAAATGCTATGTTGGCTCAGAAGACAAGACCCATCTGACCCAGCATTCCAGCTCCAACAGCTTCCAGATAACAGGCACTCTCTCTTTTGTGGGTCTCATCCTATGGTGGGTGGTATTAGTCTCTGCTGTTTGAGTTTTTAGCTAGCTTCTAAGTGCTAGTCATTTAAGCTTCTGTTGATTTTTAATAATTTCCCTTCTCCACAATTTATTATTCCAGTTGTAGCCACTAACCAAAAGCTTTGCTCCAGCTTATAAGTAAGTTATTAGATGTTGTGATGAAAACGATGGTTTTATGAAACCAGCTATTGCACTGCATTTCCATGGGCACAGGCAGTTCAGGACTGGATCTAGCCATGTTGTGGAAGAGCTGGTTATGCAGTCACAATCTTCTATCCAACTGGGATTATGTGGGCTCTGCTAGGAATTTCCCTTAGTCCCCTTCTCATTGTAGATTTGTGATGGAGAGTGGGAACTACACCTTCTTTAAAAGGGAGGAGCAAAGCAATAGGATATGCTCTCAGTCTGATCAAAAGAGGCCTGGAAAATACCAGGAATGTCATCTGTCTCCAGCTCTCCTCCAGCCTGTGAGCCAGGAACAGAAGGAACTGGCTGATGAACACGGCGAAGCCACTGGGCCAAAAGTTCCCTCTGCAGAGAGCTGGCTCTACAGTGTGCTGAAAGACAGTGAAGTGAGAGGCTAAAGGATCTAAAGACACTCAAGTTAGACAAAATAGCAACAAGAGGGACCAAAGCTGCAGATGATCTAAGCCAATAGCATAGTGATGTGCCTTACCCAAGCTTACCTGCTCGCTTACCTCTTCCTAAACAGCAAGATGCTGTAGGACTTCAGGATATCCTAAGTATATATTGACCTGTAGAGTAAGGAGTGCATGCATCATGGCCTGGAAAAATGAACTGCGTGATTTGGGTCTGTGTCGGGGTCTGTGTCGGACCTTGGCAGCTGCTGCCAGGAAGCATGCACAAGCTGCAGACACATCAGACAGCCAGACCATCAGGCCTACCTTACCTGCACATGGTATTGCCTGGCTTGACTAGGAGCTGTGGCTAGTCCTTATGATTGACTTTGTAATAAAAAACCTGCTGACATCTGCTTTAAAGTGTAATAGCGTAGAAAAAACCTAGCAATAGAAATATTACTGCTGGTAATCCAAGCAGACCTGCAGCATTTTTACTCCTCTTTATGAAAGCTAAGTTGTCCCAGGACATTGCATTCTGGGGACCCAAATCAATAGCATACCTGTTCAGCTACCATTAACGGGATCAAGCTGGTTTACCTACTTGCTGGAAAAGCAGTTTCCACTTTATGAGCAGAACCAGAAAGTGCTGCTCCTGAAAAGGGGTTGAGTTTAAACATTTTTGCTGTATAAACATGTTCATCTGCCAATTGTTTCCAGTGTTACCTGGTTCTTTTAAGGACTCAGTTTCCAAACATTTGAGAAATTTAGGGCTGTGCTGAACTTGTGGTTAGAAAGCTTGCAGTGAGAAACTGGGATTTGGCCAGCTCATACCCATTTGGCTGCCTCATATTCCCATTTAAAAGTTTGCCCTGAACAACTGAAGCTCTTTTGTGCTGTAGGTCACATCTCTCATCAGTTACTCTTTCTGTCTGGGGGACACCTGATCTTTGCATGGTCAAATATATGTGAAATTGCAGCAATAACAGATGTTTTAATTCAAAGAAATATAAGCTTCTGTTAGTGGTGTTGTAAATGCCTTGTTATAAGCTCACCCTGATACTGTGCAGGCAGCAACATTAATGCAGGTTAGTCAGGATTATAAGCAACTCAGGATTATTTTAGGAAGACTGGGTCCTGCCAGGAGTTCAAGGCATTGCCTACATGACCACTCAAGACACTGAAGACAACTTCATCTTACTTTTCTGCAGTTCTGTGCTCTTCCAGTTTGGTCGAGTTGTTGCAGTGAGTCAGCATGTCATCCCACAGCAGCTGTGCGCAGTCAAACAAAGAAATCCATGGGGTTAATTAGAAAAGGGTGTGTGTGCGGGAGGACCGCAAAGCTACTTTAGTGGCAATTATTCCCCCTCCTACACTTCCAACTTAATTAAGAAAGGTTTGTGGTTTTTTAAATTAGGAGATTGGATGAGCATAACACTACATTTGAGCTTCCAAACGTCTTGTTAATACCTTGATTAGACATGAATGGAAAACTATACAGTCATGCAGGTATCAAACCAAGAAAATGCCGCACTGTGCGGTAGCAGCCACCAGATGGTGCTGCCTGTACCTGTAGCAGCTGCTCCAAGGCGTGTTTGCACTAAAATCTTCAATAATTCCTGAATTTTTGGCTCCCTCTGCGGGACAGGGCAGCTTGAAACTCACTTCCCTTTCAATGGCCTTTGCAATGCTTAGGTGCACTATCTATCCAGGTGTCTTCTTTTCCAGCACATGAGATGGCATATGAGTTGGGAAATAAATTTCATCACTGAGGTGACACAGAGCAAAGAGATGCAGAGGTTTCTGCTGCCTGCAGCTCATCTTGGCTATGCCCTGGAAGCAGAGTCCATGGCCATGCTGTCACGGGCACAAAAAGCCATTGTTAAGTTCTTGAGGGAATTGCAGTCAAAAAAGGAAGGGATAAAGGTGTTTGTGGGAATCTCAGTGTGATCCTACCTCTTTGAGCACCTGAACACCACCTTAAAGCATGGCCCTGAACTCTGGGAAAACACTTGAAGAAAAAGGTTTTGTTTCTTCTACACACTCCTGCTTACTTTTGTATGTTCTGGGTGGGTGCAAGGTGAAGCGAGAACATGGGCAATGAATGCATGGAGCCAGTGCAGCAGTCAGAGAGCAAGGAGCAGTCACTTGCAGTCTGAGGCAAGGGACTGATGTGTTTGTTGGACTTTGCCATGGTGTTGTGACAACGCAAATGACTAACTTATTGTCACTGTGGTCCGGTATTGATAGCAGCTGCTAAATTTTATTCATTGCATTTTCACAATAAACCTTCTATCCTTCTGATTTGGTTAATTGTACATCAAGTACATTCAAAGTCTTAATCCGATTTCTCTTCTCACATTCAGAAGGCTTACGCAGTGTGTGGATTCTTCATCTTCTCAGCTGTTCCTTGTGGAGATTTTTACATTGGAGTCACTGAATCAGCAACTTAAGCAAATTAATTTAAAAAAAGATATAATTTTATGAGCATAGCCATATTATCTGTGTAAAAAACACCCTATGAATCAAAAATGTAATTAAATATTAGCTCTCAGCTAATTAAAAACTGTGATATTCCAACTGTCATTTTCCTTAACTATCACTAAGGTCATTTTACATGTCTAATCATTCCCCTTGTCTAAGGAAATGGACAGCTGCAGAGTGCCAGCTATCAGTGAGCATGCTTGCTCTTCAGTGTCACATACAAAAGTCTGAATATTGTGCCATTAGTTTTTAAGTGCTAATTAGTGTTTCAGGAAAAAGTCCTTTTCTTTTGCTTCTGCTGAACAGTGCCTAAACCATTGCCTTGGAAGAAGGAAGTAAGAATGCATGGTTGGTAATATACAGCAACCTCTGTTTGCCTCAGGTTTGTCACTGCTGTGTCGCTCAGCCTGTAGGGCAAGTAATACGCTATAACACCACAGCTGCACGCTAGTGAATGGCCCTACAGGGCCACAGGGACATGTGGTAAAATCTCTTGGCTCTCCTTTCTGTCTTTCCAGAAGTGGACTCTGGAAGAACAGCTCACCCTCGGCCAGGGGTGGGACAGGGGGCTGTCACCTATCAGGGCTGTCCAGGAAGAGGGAGCCCTCCCTACAGGAACCCCAGCTTTGTCCCTTCCCAGAGATGCAGCTATATTTGCTGTGGGATGTTGTGACAGGGGTGAGGCCATGCGTCTTGCCTTGGGCTTGCCTTTATTGTTAGCAGAAAAAAAAAAAAAAGAAAAGAGAACCCTCAGGACATGATTCATCTGCCTTGTTTTAGGTGTCTACTACTTCAGATGAGATGAAATCACCCAGAAATCTCTGTTTCTCTCTAATGACTCTGAAGGGAACCTAGAGCAACGTTAACTCTGAAGGGAACCTAGAGCAACATTAACTCATAGACACCTACATTATAAGACAGCTGTAGGTGCTCAGAAGAAACTCCCCCTCCCCAACTTCCATGCCCTGGAAGAAGGTACCAGATTTCTCCATCATGCCAACACCTGGTGAGGTGGGTCAGCAGATCTGTGGTATTATAGGCCTGGACAGGCCATTATATTGGGTCATGGAGAAAAAGCAGCAATTTTTGCAAGCATGAGCAGTTCAGCACATAGCTGGCACAGGATTTTTTCTCTCTTTTGCAGGATTTTGCAAATAATGGCCCATAGAGTCTACTTACCACAGTGCCTTTTGTGAATGGTGCCTTTCCTCCTTTCTTCAAGTGTAACTGGGATGGAGGTCTCACTAACAGGACTGTGGCCTTGGAAGAAGGCATGTGGGATAGGATATACATTCCTCATGTCTTTCCTTCCCATATGCCTCTCACCATGCCTGTCAGAATGCATCTTGACCCCAACACACACGTTAGAGAAGGTATGCAGTGGCACCAGTGCACTGTTGCCCACACCCTTGCCTCCATCACAGTGCTGCTGCCTCCCATCCTATGCAGCCTGCATCAAAAGCTACAGCCAACCATGCCTACCAGCAAAGACTGGGCAACCCAGGACCTAACAAAGGTAAATTTGTGTGCAGATTATGTAAGAGGAGTGAGGAAGTCAGAAGAAAAGGAGTAAAAGCAAGGACAAGCTGAAAATTCCTTTAATGCTAACTTGTCAGTACATACTGGTAGAGCTAAGGAAACTAGGTAAGGAGAGTTTTGACTGCTTCAGTCCATGACAGAACACTTGACAAAACGCTGCCTTGCAAGTTTGTTGTGCCTACTGCATGGGATCCTCAGAGCAGTGAGAAAGCAGGGACATGCGATTACTGTGCAAGCCTTACAAGAGACACCTGCTCTGATTCTCACTGCTAGTGACTGGTCTGCCTCAGACAAGCAAGCTGGCAGCAGTAGATGCCTCATCTGATAGTGTGATGGAAACCAGATAAACCCCTCCTTTTATATTTTGTATGGACATGAAGCCATGTGGTTGGCCTGTTGTTAATAATGAGCGTGGTCACAATGCTCTGTGAACAATTTCGTCAATTCTAGCAAAAAGTGCTGAAAAACTTAGAAGAGAGAGTGAATTTGTAGTTTATGCCATGCTCGAAAACTCCCTTTACCTTGTGTTATTCAGTTTCATGCTAGTAACTGGTTCCTGCTTCACTGGTGTTGCCTGGATCAGTCTTAATGCCTTTTGCAACATGGTGGTGCAAATGTATGCAGGGTGTCTTTACAGTTCATTTACAGGAAAATTTAGTCTAGGTTGTCACTGCTGAAAGAAAAACTAGCAAAGAAAGCTCTCGGGTCACTGTAAGGGGTAATCTGATTTTATTCTGCTTGTGCAATGTCAGAAGTGATTGATACCTTAAATATGAGGAAATGAAGTTTCCTGCTTTGTCCTACAGCTTGTATTGCAGTTGTCTCTGTCTTATTCTCTTTTATTAAATGGTCTCTCCATGGGTAGCTAGGAACAGTCTCTCTTTTCATTCTCTACATTGTACAACGCAGTTTGTAATTATTTCATGATGACATTAATTTGTCTTTCTTTCATTAAGGTTACAAGAACATTTAGTGATTTATTTATTTTTTTAGTTGACTAGTCAGCTCTTAAAAGAGCTGGGGGAGTTGAGGGGCTTAAAAGGGAGTGAAATGACTATTCAGTTTTGGAATTACCTCTGACACAGACTCAGAGTACACAACTAGTTGTCATTTTTTCAGACCAAAAGCGTTACACTGGAAAACTGCCAAACAGCTCTGCAGGATCCTGCTTGTTTTCCTCTCAGCTTGCTCAGACTCCGGCTGGGGAGGCTTCAGGTGCTGGCCTTCAATCCACTGCACCAGCTAGGCTGGTGGGGAGATGGGCAGTGAAAACTTCAATCCATTACTTGGTTGAAGGCTCTGTCTTTCCCTAACCCTTTCCTCTTCTTCACCTTCCTTTCCCAATAAAAAGCTAACAGGCTGCTACAAAACTGGAAGTGTATCTTGAACAAAGTGATGCTGAGACATTTCCATCCACTGTGGGGTTACGTTGTCATGTCTGTCAGGCCTGTCCTCTTCTACCCAGGAGAATTATCTGAGCCGAATTTGAGGAATTGTTCAGTTAGTTCAGGATGCCCAGATGTGTGGTCTTGCCCCTAATGACACAGCCTGCTGCCACTGAGCATATGTTATACTATGAGTATATGCATGCACAGTTGCAAGGAGCTTCTGACCAAGGGTGCTCTACATCTGAAAACTCCAGATGTCCACAGTGCGTGCACAGATGATATTGAAAGTACACCTGACCAGTTCAAAGTAGAAAAAAGGAAATGGAAATGGAGGGATGCTTACTGTCCATATACTACACAGAGTGTACCTTGGTGGAAATAAAAGCAGAAAGATTTTAACATGGAAGATGTGCTGTATTCTGCAGCCATCAGTAGTGAACCAATGCCGGAATTGTAAAAACTATCAATTTGGAAACATTTATAAGCATTGTGCCCAACACAGAGTAGCTAGGTACTTTCTGTCTCACTGAACTAGAAGACAGTGGTTGGTGAGGGACCACTGATGCCAGTCTGTCTGTTTACAAGTAAAACAACAAGAGAAGAGTCCCAATAGTGCTCTGTATATGAGACAGACTCACTGTGAACCTGACGTGACTCATAGCACTTCAGAAAATAGCAGAGTCATTTAATAAAATTTGGAAAGGTGATGCATAGCGTGAGTAAATCAGTGAAGACAAAGAAATACTTTTCAGGCCCCTAGAATGGAAGATGATGCTCATAGCACTTGCGGGCACTAAACTTGTACACCATTGGCCTGGATAGTTTACAGTTGTGATTCCTAAAAATAGCTCTACAAACCTTGGTCATGTCGAATAATATTTGGACTCCTAGGAAAACATCATTATTTCTAAAAATGTTGCACCAAA
Organism: Falco punctatus; assembly: GCF_963210335.1. Taxonomy (NCBI): domain Eukaryota; kingdom Metazoa; phylum Chordata; class Aves; order Falconiformes; family Falconidae; genus Falco; species Falco punctatus. The sequence continues at coordinate 79,609,544 of NC_137581.1, forward strand.
ATCCAGAAAAGTCCAGAGCAATGACTGGATTAGGTTGGGGTCTGTGACACCAGCTCAAGGCAAAATACCTGAATGGCTTTAATAATGAACTATAATATCAAACAAGATGTGTAATAACATGCAATGAGAAGACTGTCCTCTTCCGAGTCTGCCCTAGACATGTCCGCCCTTTTCTATGAGCAGGTATGAGCCTGATTTATGAAAATACATGCACGCTCATGTGTGATACAGCTACATTCTTGCGAGGCTTGATTTACTATCCTAAGACTATCTTTCCAATACTGTACAGTATCATAAAATAAGACAAATAGTTTAGCAACTGGTAAATTAACATACCTCAAGGCAGTTACCACTGGGGAAGCTTCTAATGGGCATGTTTTGATTAAGATTGCACTGGAGATAGTGTTAGGCCTGAAGTGATTAAATATTTGCATCTGTGATTTGGAAGTAAATATAACTCCACTTCTGATTAAGGTGTGTGACTTATGCAGAATGGTAAACAAAGAGGCTAGAATTGTTGCATGTAATGATCTTGACTTCTTGACAAGCTTGACTCAGTGAAATGTATTTAAGTAGTTGACAGCACAGATACACTTTTAGGAATAAGAAATGAAGGTCATGCCCACAGAATAGGATGCTGCATCTCAGCAGGAATGGACTCAGAAAAGGATTTGGCAGTCGAAGCATAAGCAAATCGGCATGAGCTTCCACAGTTATACCGTGGCCAAAAAACATTAATGGGACACTTAGATTAACAGTGCATAAGCAGGGCAGAAGTAAGGTAATGTTAACTCTGAACATGGCATTAGTGGGATCAATGCTGGAATCCTTCATCAAATTTTAGCACCAACTGCCCTAAAGAGAGGCTGAAAAGAAAGAAGCACAAATTATTAGATGTCAGGAGAAACTGCCTTATAGAGAGCCCTAAAGGGTTCAGTGCATTTAGATTATCAAAAAGAAGATTGGATACAACTTGATTACTATGCCTAAGTATCTACCTTCTTGGGACTGGGGTGCGGTGGGGCGAAGTACAAGACTTTAAAGGGCTTTTTAACCTGGTTAATTACACATGTAAACAAATAGTTGAAAACTGGAGTGGACACATAAATACTCCACAAATTATTTTATAGCAAATGACAAACTGGTGGAACAAACTATCAAGGGTAACATTGCCCTTCTTTGATTTGATACCTTCAAATAAAGCTAGAATGCCTGTCCAGAATGCAGCTGAGCATTACTGACTCCTACGCAGGGTAACTGAGCATGACTGAAGGACCGGTGAGATACAAGGGACCAGACTAGCAGATATGGACTCTTAGTCTGATGTGTATCAGTCTATCAATGACCAAATATGTATGAATTAGGAAAGGCTCATTGTGAAAGGCTTTAATGTCAGGCCTGTGGACTGACCAAGGAAGTCAGGCACTACTGAATGCTATGGCTGTGAGGTTTGTGATGGTGCCAAATTACGTGCAGAGTTCCAAGTGCACCATTTTCCAGCCTCAATCAGCTGTGCCAAGGACTCTAAGGAGCTCCTCTCTGCAAAGTGACAGACTGTCACTCCGATAACTGACAAATTCGAGTGTAGTTCAGGGCCTACAGTTTGTCTTCCTCACAGGTAATGACAGGTCTGCTTCCTTGGGAGGCTTGCCAGTGACCAGGCAGCTTTTGCAGTGTTTTCTTGTCATTTCTTGTTTCTAGATGTAGTTCTGGACAAAAACATTACCAAGCACATGTAACAAACAAGTATGTATAAGCTTACCAGCTCCTGCTATGCTCCTTTCTGCATATAACCTTGGCAGCTGGCCGGTACAAGTGTGTTGGTGCTTTGTTGCCCTGTCAGTCTCATGTGGGCTACTAGAATGAGCTAGCTGGACAACTTTCCCAATGCCTTGTTAGTAACTGTACAGTTTTGAGGGGTTTTGGGGCTTTCTTCCCCTGAGCTGAAGCAGAACGTGCAACTTCTCTATGAGACTGAGACTCCAACAGGCTGTTTTTGTTGCCTGGGAATAACGGTCATTATCTCCCAGAGATTTCAGTGCTGCAGGAATAAATGTATACATCTGCAGGGAGCACCAAGGGAGGTTTGTGCTCCTTACAAAATTATCTTTGAGATGTGCCAGACAGCATGGCTATGCAGAATAATCGAGGTTTCTCTGCTGAGTCTCACATCTCTCAGAAAGAGTCTAAAATCCCAAATCTTCTGTGCTTCTGCTGCCACTCATGTAAAAAACCACCTCAGGTGGACAGGGTTTGGCAACGGACTGTTTTTCCTTCTGATGTGGATGGTTAGAGTGCTTTTCTGGCAGGCACAGTAACTGTTCCACCTAACTTGGACCAGGGGGGTGTATCTGGAGTCTCCTGTCTTTTTTAGAAGAGCTGTATATGCTGGGGTGAAACTCCAGACTTCATGAAGTTGTTCCACTTCACACAGAAATGGAGGGTGGCATTCACATGCCTTCTCCAGCTGGTGTTCAGTTGCATTTTCAAAGCAGAAAAACTGTGAAGGGAGAAATACCCAATGCTTTCCCAGCAGAATACTTTGTTTCAGTGACTCAGACTTTGTCCTGTCCCAACAGGCATGCTCAAAACCTTTGTTGAAACCAAGCAGAGGCTGAACTTGAAACCCACTTTTCAGCACCAGGATGAGTGCTCAGTGGCAGGGCTGTTGGGTGTAATGGGATAGGTGCCGTTTGCAGCTTTCTGTGAAAAAAGCACGAGTTGGTGTCATGGCTGAGAATCCCCTTTGGAAACAGCTTTCAGAGGCTAAGTCCAAGTCCTCCGGGCACGAGTCTTTCCTTGGTATTTCCTTCTGCTTAACTTTTCCTGCTGATGCCTATGTATCCCTTTCCCAGGTGCCTGACTCTCCCTTGGCATTCTACGGGGAGACTAAGCTGGGAAAGGATTTCAGAAGGTTGTGCCATGTCTAATTTTCAAGTTGCCTTGTGAATTCAGACTGCAGTCTTTTCATCAGACTGCAAGAATATTTTCTTAACCTGCTTTGCTCACAACGGGTTTACTGAAGCTTTTCCCCCTTGGCTATCACTGCACAAGTGCTACCACTTGCTCCCTTGTACTCTGACCCTGAGGTTTAGGTCTAGGGAGACATGATGCCTAAAATCCAGCTGCTCTTAGCTGTGATTTCGAGCCATTAGTCTTAGCAATGAGTCCACACATCTGGGTATAACGAGGGCAGTATGATTTGAGGGGGGCTACACTGTAGGAATGCAGAAACGTGTCTGAAATAGCTTCTGTGCTGAGGACCTTTTCTCTAGAGCCTAGCATGATAAATGCGTTACAGAAAAAACTGCGCTATCACCTCTCAGGGTATCTGAGGGAAAGTAAATTTGCTGTGAGCGTGCTATGTTGACATCAACTGAAAGTAGTGAGTTTATATAAATTATGCTCAATCACTGACAAAACAACTCTTATTTGTTTGAGCAGAAAGACTGATAATGTGTTTTCTTGCTCTCTCCTAGCACGTCTTGGGATCAGCTTACTATGGCAACTGAGGGCTACTTAGATACAGACTAATGGACCACCATCTCTCGCAGAGCTAAGCTAATCCATTGCACCTATTATTACTTCTTTTCAGTTCACTTGAGCCAAAAATTGCAGCTAAAACCGATCAGCAATAAGCTGGTGTTTTGCTCTTGAATTTCCTGTCTGTGGATTTCAGAAGATGGACATTTGAGTACGTAGATGTCACAGCACGCTCTCACTCTCTCTACTCTCCTCTCTCTTCCTTGGCTGCCCAACCTCTTAACAGAACCAGACACACCTGCACCTTATCTACATTAGCCAATCTGCTGCCCCTGAAGCCAGCCCACAGTTGTATATTATCAATGCTAATTAACCCAGCTTCATTCCTCTAAAATTCCTGCCCCCCCCCCTTATTTTCCTTAACATTTCATACCTTATGTTTTTAACAATCATCACAACCTTTTTACAAATAAACTTTTCATACAGTCTGGACAACTTGTCCCTGAACTCTTTTTTTCTTCTTAACATTTCATGCCTTAGGTATTTAACAATCATCACAACTTTTTCACAAATAAACTTTTCATACAGTCCAGACAATTTGTCCCTGAACTCATACACATACCCCTTCTTCCATTTTATCTTGGGCTTTTCAGCTTCTGGGGGCTGATCACCTTTCTTCTCATCTGCTTTCTTGACATCTAGGATTTTGTTTTCTTCAGAGTGGGGTTCTGATGAACTTATAGTACCTCATCCTTTCACCTCTTGGGACACACCGGACAGTAACCTGAATGAGTTTTCAACAGCAGCAGATCTAGAATACGGCACTAATACATTACTCCATGTTCCAAGAAGCTTCTCAACAACCTTGTGGTCATCATTTCTTCGACTGGAGACACCTTCAACGAGCACATAAACGCCTGCAAGAATACCACCAGGCCGAGCAGCAGCAGCAATGGCAGGAGCTGCCCGTGGCACCGTGTTGCTCTTGCGCCTTCCCCCGGCACAGCCATCACCGCTGTCTGGCCAGACCCGCTCTGGACCTGCCGCCGCTGCGGGCTGCTGTCACGTCTGGCCGTGTACTCTGCCGCTACCACCCGTTACCCTCAGTCTCTTAACTCCACGGCAGTCAGGCTTCCTACTCTTTGATCCCAGCAGCTCACCTTTACTGGTGTCTGATCCAGATCCCCAGGCTCTCCCCGCCTATCTCAACGTGATCTGGATCACAGGCTATCCCTGCCTGTCTGCTTTGTTGGGCGCTGCTGTCACCGCTCAAAACTTCAAACATCCCCCAGCACAGCCATCACTGCTGTCGCCACTCATTACACTCAGCCTCATAATCTGAAGGGCCTCACACAGGGCACCAACTGTCGCAGCACTCTCCAAACTAGCTGGCTGCAGCATGGTCTTTTACCATCACATACCAACATACTCTTCATGCCAGTCCCTCTGCTGCCTTCTCCTTGTCTCTCCTCATCCTGGGTGCACGTTCTCTCTCTCTCTTGCTCTTAGGCATAAAAATACTGATTAAATTTCATATAAAATAAACGTGTGAAACCCCTTGTGTTATTCATGGAAGTGTTAGTTGCAAACAGAAGTGGCATAAGACCACAGCTTAGGTGGTGTCTGTCTGTAAGACTGGCCATGGCTTTTCCAAGTTAGGTGTCTGGAGCCCTCTCCAGTTGATAGGGAAGCCAAGACAGAGCCAGAATCCATCCCAGATCAAGGTAAAATATTTAAGAAAACTGTATTTTCTTTAGGGGATGCCCATTTCTCTCTACTGACTGAAAGACAGTCTGCATGACTAGCTTAAATACCAATTTTATAGGCAGCTAAAATTAGAGATGAATCCCACCCATTTTACAGAATATATCTAACATGAAAGGAATGACTGATTATGTTCTTCAATATTAAATAGATCTGAAGGCAGATCTGTTGAAACTGACTGATCACATTCTTCTCAAACAGCATTATGTGAATATTTCCAGTATAGATAGGGAAGTATTAATGTCACATACAAAAAGACATGACAATATTGAGAGGGGTTATGACTGTTGTTCCAATACATAGGGAAGGGGAACAACAGGAAGGGAGAAGAAAAATGGGTTCTATGCCAAGGATTTGTTGTATTTTCATAAGATGCTTCTTCAAATTTCCAGCCCACTGCCAAAAAGTACTGAAATAGTCTTTTTAGTTGGAGACTGTGTGCAAAGTTGCTAATAACTACCTAGTAGTAAAGGAAAGCTTGATATGTTATTTGTTTGATGTAACACCTGAAAGTAATATGTATGTTGATGTCTTTCAAATCTTAATACACGGGAACTTAAACAGAGAATATAATCTCTTTAATTAAAATAATTCTCTTCCAACTAAGATACTGATTTTCTCCCCCCACTATTCCCTTTCCCTGTCCTTTTTTCTTCAAAGCACAACACAGACTCACAGCTATTAGCTGTCAAGCCCAGGCTCTCAGCCTTTCTCAGGATCAGACCGTAAGTTTTTTCTCAACTTCATCTTTAGGCTGTTCAAACCTACTGATACTCTTTCCACTCTTACTTCACTGAATCTATGGAAATACTTGGGGTAGGGCATAAGAAGAGAGAAAACATACTCCAAAACCAACCCAAAATAGTGCATATTTTCAAATGGCAAAGTGACACTCTGTCTGGGATAAACTGTTGGTTTAGTATTTTTATTTAGGTCAATAATTTCATGAGCATTTCAGATTCTTTGTGCTCTCAGCTCCTTTGACTTTTTAGGTAGATTTAGAAACATAATTCTGAAATTAACCCCCAAGAAGTTTTTATTTGATGAACTTTCTTTTTTTTTAAAAAAAAAGCCATTTTTCTCAAAAGCTCATTAAATCTTTTCCATAGAATTCCTTAAACTCTGCCCAGACTAGATTAAATTAACAGCAAGTTGCAAATAGTTAAAGCTGAGGTACTTTTTAAATGAAAGCTCTATCTAAAATATCTTGCCTTTTTAAGTTAAGACTTTTTTTCTCACCTGCCTCTTCCACACTACTCAGCTGAACTTTTCCTGCATGTTGTATCTCAGCAGTTAAGTCCATGCTTAAGTTAAGCCTCTGCATTTCCCCAGGCTATGGCACTTCTATACATGAACTAGTTCTTGTACAGAGACATCAAGCTAGCAGTTCTGCAATAAAATACCTCCCATACCTGTACTGTAAATCTGCTCTCTCTTGCTGTTGGTGTGTTTCCACTTTGCCCTGCCTTTCCCAGTGCATTTCTGCTTGCAGTCTCCTTTTTCTTTCCAGTGGGCTGCACAACTCTACTGTCTGTATCGCTTACCCTGCTGTAAAGCCTGCAAGCTACTACTATTTCCTCTTCTATTTTCGGAGTCAGAGTTTTGTCCCTGCCTGCTTGTCCTCACCTTCATTTTTAGCTTCACTTTTTTTTGTCCTGGATTTTTTTAAACACAGTTTTATACCTCTATTCTTTTTCTTTTTTTCTTTTTCTTCCTCTGTTTTTTCTTTTTTTTTTTTCTTTTTTTTTCTGCAGAGTTATGTTCTTGATCTTTTTGTCTATAGGGACCAGGGGATCACCTGTAAAGTTAATGGAAGAGTTAATGAGGGAATGTAGGAATGCAGGAGACTGCTATTTTTAGCATGCTTCGTCTTATGTAATCATTTTTTTCCTGTGTGGTATCAAAATAGATACCAAATAGAACTTGGTTTCTGAGAAACCTGTTTTATGTCTCAGCGTTTTACAAGAAGCTCCTCTAGATACTGATACTAGAGCCACCATGAAAAAAAAAGTCCTCAGGATCTGACCACGTACTCTTGCTCAGGAAAAATTTTCATGGAAGGTGATGGTGCAGGGTTGAGCCATCGTTTGTCTTCATATCATGCCTCAAACCTGTGCCTCTGTGCCACTTCATAGAGAAGGGTAGTTTTCACAGAAACCGTTAAAAGCATTATGGCAAATACGTGGTTGAGTCCACACTACTTCAGCTATAATATTGATAGAGAAGCCATCACTTTATTGATCGGGGTCATGAACTCAGTGCAATGCTCCTCCTTGCATGCTGCTGGCCTGTGAATGAGGGGCGATAACCCAGCCTCGCTGGTGGCATGGGTGAGCCCAGGCGGGTAGGTGGGCAGCCCTACAGCTGACAGGCAGCACATGCCTTCCTGCAAAGGACTGGTTCATGAAAGGTGCAGTTCAGCCCTTAGTACCGTAAGCTGCTTACGGAGGAGCTAAAACTTTTGTTTGTGTAGCAGATTTCAGTACTGTTCATTTAAGTTTTGTTACAGCCTTTGTGTTGTTTTCCTTGCTTCTTCCTGAGCCTTTAAGAAGTTAAAACAGAGGATAGTAAGCATCATGCTGGGTCTGTATCACACATTCCACTAAGATCAGGGTATGTCTTGCTCTCTCTCTGTATCTTGTTCCACCTCACAGTCAAAATACACAATGTCTTTAAGCAGTCTGTTTTACTCTGTAAATGCCTTAAAAATATAAGGCAGCATTTCACAGCCATTTTGGGGTCCTGTAGGGAGATAATGCAGCCTTCTCAATGTTTCTAAGGGAAAATAAAGGAGACAAACTCGAATAAATTTTAGATGCTACCGACACATAATCCAAATCAAGTCGATTAAACCCCTGTAACCTCACTGGAAGAATGCTTCATATTTACTCTTTATTTCTAATATTAGGAGGTAATTGTATTTCACATTTCTTCTCAAACACAGTTCAAGCATTCAGTGAGGACTTCTGGACAGGCCCATCCATGTTTGGTCTGGTATTCCACAGCAGGTAGGCATTTCTTCCTCAGTACGTGAATTTTAAGTAAATAATTTTCCGCAACATCCACAGACTGAATCCAAGGTCAAGGACAGTGAGTCTCCACACTCTATTCATTGGCAATAGGATGTAGTGCATGGTGAAAGTTCATGCTTCCAAGGCAGAGTCTTCTCTCACGGAAGTATCTACTGAGGGTTAGTAGCACATTGAGAGGTGACAACTACCTCAGGAAGTCTTTGAGCCAAAAACGGCTGCAGGCTGAAAGAGTTATCAGGGAGACATCTGATACAAGCCAGCCCTGTGCTTAAGCTCTTCTGTGAGCATACAGCTCCCAGCCACTGCCAGGGTACTGTGGGAGATGCTCTGTGCAGCAGTTCCCTTCCTGCAGTGCTGTGCTGCCTGCTGTAAACACCCCTCCACAGCTCAGTAAAGATTTAACACTTGCCTACCTTCCAGGGGCTTTGTGAAAATTACCTCAGTGTCTGTACAACACTAGGCGAACGCCAAGCATTACGGCAAGCTCCCTGGTTAGAAGATTCCTCACAGATTATGAACTCTTGTATATAGTCTCTGGTAGATACTTTGGAGCCAGCTCTCAGACCCTTGCTATAATTTATCCCCCCTTTCTGCTGCTTCCAGAAGAATGGAGAGGGAGCCTCAGCACATGCCAAAACCAGGCCCAGCAGGGATGTTAACTTTGGAGGCACTTCAGATGGTTGGTGGGTCTTCCAGTGTCTGGCTTTTTGTGAACTGGTTGGGCCGAGCTTTCTGCCACCGGGTAGCATGGCTCATGAATCTAACTCAAAACCTAACCATGGATCTAGAGTCAAGTCAGCAGTGCCAACACAAGCCTAATGGCACGTGAAGGCCGCCCACTGCAGTTCACGGGCAAGCGTGTGGTTGAGGCCCCATCTCTGCAGGACGATGCTGAAATGCAGGTCTTTGATTCCAGGAAAAAAACGAATGAAATGAAAACTGTGACAACCTTCCTTTCTCCCGATTTCTGAACAACAAGGGCTTGCTCAGCTTATAAATCAATGGCGTGTGAGTCCCAGGGCCGGGAAAGCTGTCTCAGCCAGGTGCGATGGCAATCAGACGGTGCTTCAGCTCCCGTTTCCTCAGGGCACGCCACCGCGCACCCCTCGGGCAGCTCGCCAGCCAGCGGGGCCCTGAGCTGTGCCACCGGCGAGTGCGGTGGCGATGTCGGACAGCCCGGCCGAAGGGATATCTCGGCGAGCGGCCTTTGGCCCCCAGCCCCCTGGGGAAGTGTCTGCCGCGCGTTTCAGGGCAGGGAACGCCACGGCCACCCGCGGGACGGGCCCTGCCCGCGCTCCCGGTGGGGGGGCGCCCAGGCCCGCCGGCGCTCCCCAGCCCCCCGGCGAGGACCGCGGGGGCGGGCGGGGGCCGTGCCTGAGGCGGCGGGCCGGGGCGGAGGCGGCCCCAGCGCGGCGGGAGGCCGCTCCCTCCCTTCCCGCCCGCCGCCCGCAGCCACGCTGGGCGGGGAGGCGACACTCGAGGGCTCCGCACGGCGCCGGCGGAGCGGGAGCCGCCAGCAGCCGGGCGGGCAGCGGCGCACATGGCATGTCTGATGGCGGCTTTCTCCCTGGGCAGCGCTTTGGTAAGGCGCACGCTGCCGTCCTCGCCTCCCCCCGCGGGGCCGCGGCTAGGGGCGGGCGGGGGTGGCTGCGCGGCGGGCGGGGAGCGGCGCTGGGGGGGACGGAGCGAGGGCTCCCGGGGAGCGCCTTCCCGCTCTGCCTGAGGGAAAACCGGGGCCGTTCGGTGGGCCCGGGGCTGCGTCCCGCCGCGGGGCGCCAGGTGCGGGGTGCGGGGCAGCCCGCGGCGGTGCGTGTGAGGGGACGGCGGCGCATGGCGGGGCTTGACCGCTAGTTACCTCCGGGCTGTAGCTGAGACAGGGGGATTAGCGGCCGCGCCGAGCATGCTCCCTGCGCCGCTGCGCCCCGTCGTTTTCAAAACAGATTTGCGGAGGGACTGTCACCTTTGCATAACAGCCGGGGCGCGGGACACAGGGGCGGCAGCGGGGGGGGCGGCGGCCGGGGAAGGAGCGGGCAGAGCCTGTGGGACCGGCCCACCCCAGCGGTCCAGCGCCTTACGGGCGAGATGGGACTGTGTGGGAAATAGAACTGTATGAAACCAAGCAAGACGTGAGCGCAGCCTGTGAGAGCTCGGGCTCCTCGCGGCTGGCGGGCAGGGGGCTGCAGCGGGCTCCGGTTTGACACCCGCGGCCGCAGGTGCGCGCCGGAGGAGACACGAACGGTTTGTCGGTGTGGGCAGGTAGACGGGGGGAGGCCGGGCGTGCTTGAGGGGCGGCTGCCCAGGGCGCGGGCAAGCCTGGGGCTGCCACCACGGGAATTGCCCACCTCTTGGCAAGCGAAGATGGTCCTGCCAGTGGGAGCCATTGCCACCACCCAGGCGCTCGGGGGACACCCTCGCCCCTAGCCGGTGGTCCCCGGAGGGGGCAGGCCGGTGGCCGAGGGCTGGCAGGACTCGTCACCGTCTGCTGAAAACAGGCGTTTCAGTCCACTGGGTGATTGAAATGGTTTGTTCGGTGTCCCAGGAGCAAAAGTGTCTGGCTTCTTACTCCCAGATGATTAAGTAGGCAGAGACAAGGACCTTGTCCCAAGGATGTTTCTTTCTGAATTGATCTAAACTGGAAAAGCTCCAACTGTCACCTGAATACTCAAGGTGACCTGCTCATTGAGAGTTAGTTTTTGGATATTCTCTCTGACATGTGAAGGTGCTCGGTGGTTCCTCTGAAGCAAACAGCTTATGAGTGCCAAAGTAAGGTTTGAAAACATCCGGGAAATAGTAGTGTTAACACATCTTATGTTATTTTTTAAGGAAGAGGTAGGTTCCCCTACTTCAGTTGTTCAGTTCTAAGATGTTTCACATTACTCTTGTTATGTTCAAATTACATACCATTACAGTCAACTATTTAAGAAATTGGGACTAAGTGTTACTGGATACCTGACCTCTGAGTAAGTTGAGAGCACGATTAAAATCTCTCTCTTGAGAAAATGTGGTAAGCAGAGCTGATTTTTACATCCAGAATGTGGGGCTTGTGCTTGAAGAATGTGGAGACACTTGCTATATAGTGGGTATGTAGGATTGCTTTTTAAAAAAATTTTTCGTCACTGGTTATGTAGGACTTATTTTTTAGTGTTTTTCATCAGCATTCTTGACAAGTGACTGATCTGAGCGGTGCTGCTTTTACAGTGCAAGACCAGTAACCATGACAGAGAGGACGAAAATGGTGCTATTTGACTTACTTGTTGCATTGGAGGACAAGTAGGGGGAGACAGTGGCATGAGCACATCTGTCTATTTGGGGGTGTTCAACACTGATGTATTGAAAAGTAGTGCAGCACATACAATTTCCAAGAGATACCTGTGGGGGCATGTAGATTTTTGGGTGGTGGAAAGCCTAGCACGTAAGGCAGCTATAGAAGTCTTTTCCAATACAGAACTGCATTAAAATTAGTAAATTTTCTAATAAGACAACTGTGCAGATGTTATACTCTATGACATACTGCAAACACAGATGACAGTGAACAACCTCTGAACTGTTCAAAATTCTGTTTAGCTGAAGAAAATTCATGGTGGTTTTACTTTTGACCTTATACACATCCTGTTGATACTGGTTTGAGGTGCCTGTGCAGCTAAAAGGAGTGGAAAAAGTTCAGCTTTTATGTGCATAAATAAGAGAAAGGCATGTGGCAGGCCATTGTCATGGTCAGGAGAGGAGAGGAAAGAGATTCAATCCAAAATATGCCAAGTGGAATTGCACTGAGCGGTACGATGAGAGAAGCGTAGTAAGGTATGGCTGTAAGCATAGAGCATTGACCTTACAGTGTCAAAGGCACAAGTACTGGAGCAGGGTTTAATATGTTTATGTAGCTGATAAGATTTCCATTAGTGATCACTGTCAAGTAAGAAAAGCATGCAAGGATTTCAGATGGAAAGTGCTGTGCTTTCCGTACAGACCTCTAAGAAAGAAGTTGTACCGTTCCAGGTTGCAAAGTCTCGAGAACAATCAGTGCAGGAGCAAATAAGGCACAAACCAGTAAATTTTAAAATTCACAGAAATATAACTAGTGCAGTTTCATGTTTACAGAGGTATACGCTGATGTAAAGGAATAAGAACCCCCAGACTTCTTGAGTGGCTGTCTTTTGAAATGTCTGCACAAATTGTCTGGCCAGCGAGCTCCCTCGCCCTTCAGCTCTGTCCCAATACAAGCCCTGGAATCAGAGTAACTAGAACCAAATTATTTGAGTGCATGAGAAACTAAGTACAGTGGGGACTAAACTTACAAATGTATTACTCTGGTGCAAGAGCTACTCTGTTCTGAAGTTACTAATGTGCTGTGTATATACCCTTTGAGGGGAAACTGGTGCTAAAGGAACTGCCCTCTGTGCTGCAAGTGCACAAGCTCTTTCACCTCTTGGGTCAAGACTGGCAGATCAACTGAAAGATTTTGGGTTTTTTCCCTTTTCACCTTTCGGTGTGTTACTGTGTTGGATTCTCATGTTATTTAAATAATAATTCTTCTAATGCAGAAGGTTTTGAAACATGTTCCTAAACAAAAGTCTGTGAACTTTGTCCATTCTTCAACTTTTTCCCTCCAGAACGGCAGCAATTCTGCTTGTACCATGGCTGAGCCAAAGTCAGTGTGTGTTTCGGTGGATGAAGTGGTCTCAAATGGCACAGATAACCAAGACATTCGGCTGATGAATGGACATTTAAAAAAAGTGGACAATACTCTGACAGAAGCTCATCGTTTCTCCTACCTACCCCGCAGACCAGCTGTGAATATTGAGTTTAAAGAACTGTCATACTCTATCCAAGAAGGGCCATGGTGGAGGAAGAAAGGTGAGGAAAAGATGTTTTGGCTTACAAATGTTATTGCCCATGTTGGTGATCATGATAGGTGGAATGAGTCAGTTGTGGATGGTGAAGCAAAGCGAGTAAAGGGAGCGTGTTTTCGCAGTTGCTTTTTGCTTGGCTTTTTGATATATCCGCTGCCCCCCAGCTGGCACTGGGGAACTTTCCCACAGCCTGATGCAGTGGGGTGTACAGCCCCTTGTACTCCACGAAATTGTAGATGCAGTAGTTCATACAACTGCTTATTTTTGCCTCCCAAATCTAAAGAATCTCAAGTAAATATAGCATTGCTGTGCTGCCAAATATCTGTCCTGTGATCTTGCATGTCTACAATTTATTGAGGGTGGGTAGAACATACTGTAGTTTAAAGGTGGGGGTGGGGGGAAAAAGGATGCTTTTTTCACTTTCATAATTGTCTGTTTTGTGAAATGGATACTTTTTCCACTACTCTTTCAGAGCAGCAAGCATCTGAGAATTTCAGAAGGCATTTGAAACCAAGATAAAAAATATTTTCTTAAAATGCTGTGTTTGGAAATAAACACTGTGAGCTATGTGAATGTCAGCCCACCCATGTCTCTTGGTGTTCTACAGTGGGTCTCTCTAATGCTTACCATTTCTTTTAACTGATGAAATCACTGGCTATTGCTAGGACTGAATGCAGGCTGTCCTTTTGCTAGCTACTTTGCTAATAATACACAGCAAAGGGTTCACAGCCTACAACACAGGGCACTCCGAAACAATACAGATATTGAACATGATACTATACTTGATATCTCAAGGAAGTGAAGTGTTACCACTTTGCTCTCACAATCCAGTTTCACATCTGGCTGGCTCTGAGACAGTTCTGGTGCTGATTTATTGATGGGAGTAAGGAGGGCATATTCAGTATTCTTCTTTATATGATCTTGGTCTGTTCTAGTTCCAAAAGGTGACTGTAAGGTGGCTCTGTCTTTTTTCATCTGCTTTGTATTCATTCCTGTTGTACCTCATCTACTTCGTGTAGCCATACATTTCCTAGAGAGTTTTAGTTTTGTGTGTGTATGTGTGACTAGTTATCTCTGAAAGGAAGACTAGGTCGTGCGGTAAATTCCTGCTAGTGAAGAGAAGTAAGCCCAAGAGAAAATACTGAAATCTTCAGGAGAATCTTGTGTACTAAATGACATAATTGCTCTTCCTCAAGGAATTCTTTCTTAGTAACATAAATTGGTATGGTTGTGTGCTTTAGTTCTTTCTAAGAGATAAGCCCCTGCTCACCTGAGCCATGCTTGATACCTGCACTTGCTCTGAATTTTTAAATCCACTGGCTTAAAGGTTCCACTTGAAATTGTTTCACAAAGTACCTTGCTGCTGTCTGGAAATTGTGTCATTATCACAACACCGAGGTTTTAATAGTCTAAAAATGTGTGGTATGAAAAACACTGGAGCTGTGGCCATGGAAGCGCTACTGTGTGTGAACAGCCTGTGCATACAATTATTCATTTGTTGAATGATATGCAGACTTGAGGCTTTAATGGGTTTTTCAAAGTCAAAACTGTATGTACACATTCCTCCCTTCTTTTAATTATTTATTAAAATTGCATGTAGCTATGCTATCCATAGGAGAACAAATGGGTTTGGCAGCAATTTTCATACATGCAAAATTATTTTTTATCTTATCAGAAAAAACTCAAACATTGAAGTTTTCTTCCCCCCAAGAAATGGAACTATGCCAAAGTGTCTCATGTAAGGTTTAAAAACTTGGTATGTCTAACTGGATCTTTTTCTCATTGGCCAGAAATGATCAAGGGGTTCTATACCAAAAACCTCTGTCCACATTTGCTGACATGACTGAGTGACTTGGTTTGAACAAAATGGCACATCCTGGCAAAGTGTCCTGCTGCTGAAAAGGACCTGTTGAGGTATTTAGCTGTAGGATATGGCTATGATTGTGTCACTACACTTAGATTTAGAAGAGGAGATTACACTTTTCTGGCTTCTGTGAACAGGAGTTCATACTCTGCTCTTCTCACCTGGTCTTGCACCATATGTCTTTCCTCAGACCACTGAGGACAGCCTCTGCCTCTGAGTGGCTGTGAGGCATGCTGTCTGCCAGCAGGTCTTGGCACTCTTCTGCTAGCCAAGGATCTAAAACAGATTTGGGAGGTGTACAGTTAATGCCAAGCTGACTATGAGCCAAAGTGTACTCTCACTGCGCATAATGTGCTACCTGTGGAGGCCATGGCCAGATGGAGGCAAGTTGTTACCCTTCTCTTCAGAGCATTGGTGAGGGCACAACTGGAATACTGTATCCAGTTAGGGGCCGTCCAGATCAACAGAGGCAGTGGGAAGCTGGAAAGGCTCTGTCAGAGGGGTAAAAAATTGGTCAGGGAACCTACAAAGTGAGACTGAGGAAGCTGGACTTGTTTGGCCTAGTGAAGGGGAAGCTGGGGAACGATCTCATTCTGGTATACAATACTACATAGAGGGCAGTTTAAAAAGGCAGTGGAGCCAACTTGTGTCAGTAGTGCCAGATGATACAGAACCAGAGCCAATGGCCACATACTGCAGTTTGGGTGGCTTATGGTGGACGTTAGGAAATACCTGTTCACCAGGGGGTTGGTGCAGCACTGGGGGCAGGTCACCCTGAGATGGTGTTCTTTCTGTTTGCCAGGGGGGTGTAGAAAATTTGGCTGGGCAGAGCCACAGCTGACCTGATCTGGTGTCGGTGATTTTCTTGCTTTGAGTAGAAGGCTGGACTAGGCGACCTTCAGAGGTCCTTTCCTTCTGTGAGTCAGTGAATTGCTAGTCAGATTATAGAATCTTGTAGAAACAAACTTTCCTCCCAGTCATGTTGCCTACTGCAGGGACTGACCCAATATATTGGTATAATAGGAAAGGAATTCTGTTAGAGAAATAGAAAACCGAATTGCCTAAATATTCTCAAGTGAAGGTAAGGGCCAAACTACCAGATTCCTTGGCTTGTTTTGTAGTTCTGCAAGTAGAATTGTTTGTATGTAATTTGGGATATCTCTGTTTAAAACCAATGAGCTTGTAGATGCATATATTACATGTAAAACTATTTTGGGTATTTTGAGTATTTGAATCTTGCTGGTTTCTTCTCCAGTGGGAAAATGGGACTTTGCAGAGGGTTTTAGTCTGTCTGTGCTCAACACAAGGGCAATATTCTGCCTCCAAACACTGGTGCTTGTTATAGCTCTGCACTCCTTGTGGGTTCCCTGCCTCACATCTCATTGCCATGATGTGAAATGTTTACATTAACTTTTTTATGGGAAGAGTTGTAGAAAATGCAATCCTGAAAGTACAAAGGCCAGTGCAGGAAATGCAACTGGTCTTTAAAAAACAGTAACTTCTATGCATAAGCTGCAAAAAAGGGAGATGTCTCTTAGTTCACATTGTTCTTGGGTGCTGGTCATGGCAATAAGAGATAAGGGATGCTGTTATGAAAATGTGCCTTTTAAATTAATAGTGTTTCTATTCTGAAACAGAGCTTGGAAAAAATTTTTCTATTTCTACATCATTCTTCATGACTGTAATGAATTAGTTAAAAGCTTTTATGAGTGTTGGATCACAAAGGGAGAAGCATAGTTTCCTTGCAAAGACAATTTGTGCCAGCACGTTGGAGAGGAATTCAACTAAAGAGAACAACAAAAAAATTGACTCCCTTCAGTAATAAAGGTATTGCAAAGTAATGTTAAGGTTAGGCTCTAAATTAACAAAAGGAGGAGGAATAATTAGTAATGCTGCTATTGTGTTCTGTACTTAGCTTTATTGTTCAGACAGTGAAACTCATGGTATATAACATAATTTACTTTTTATTAAAAGCACAAAGAAACATGAATTTGGATTGCTTGTCAACAACGAAGAAGCTAAATAAGCCACAGTAGACTTCAAATTAGAATTTTTCAGTGATTGGGTCTCGGCCTTAAAATGTCTAGTTTATCTATTAAATCTCTTTCTCTTTAAAAATAAGAAATGACATTTTCATTCTCAGATTTATATGATAAATGCTGCTTTAATAATTTTAACGAGGTTTTATCGAATTCATAGCAAAGATTGGTATGACTCTGGATGTGATTCATTCATTTTGTAATTCTTCTTGAAGTTGGTATTAACCGGGAAGGTATCTGGTAGGTGAGTCCTTGATCAAAGCAGCTGTATCTGATCCATTCCATTCAGTAGGAGTTCTTACCAATGTGGGAATATGGAAAAGGTTACAGAGGTAAAAGTTTCAGAAGGTCTCAGATGACTTCGGCATTTTCCCCATAAAGCTTTTAGGGAATTAGTCAACTGGTAGAATCAACTGTTTCTTCGGTTCTGAAGGAAAGAGATGGATAAATGACTTGATCCAGATCTTGTGAGGTTAAGGATTTTCCAGAACTGATAATGTGTCTCAGTCTTTGAATCCAGCCTATCTTCAAGCATGTATCAGGAGCCTCCTGTGGGTCAGCAAGGTACAAGATACGCTTAAGAAAGCTGGAGGACTCCTGGAGTCCTTACTGTGTTGTAAGATTAAGATGAACCTGCCAAGCCAGAAAAAGGAAACCAGCACACAAAGAAAAAATATGTCCGCTTAGTCTGAGGATACCTTCTCCTTTCTTTTAGGACAAGAGAGCCAGCTGGCTTGGAGGGAAAGAGAAAGTGGAGAGCCGTACATTAGATCCAGTGCAGGCTCCGTAAGTGTGGTAGAGAAAGATCTGCAGAGCTTCAGTGCAAAATGTGGCCAAAGTTTTACTGTCTTGTCACAAAGCTATATATCTAAGGGTTGAGAAAGATCTGGAGTGGATCTTATTTTGGCTTCTGAACTGCTTGTTTAAACTGCCATTTGAAATGCAAACCACAGAAACATACATTGTTTTTACTAGTTTATAGAAAAATTATAGATGTTTAAGTTTTAATACTAGGACTGCCTGAAAACTATTTGCAAGAGGATTTTGGAGAAATGTCAGTGCTCTAGGGTTTTGCCTTTTTTGTTAAAAGCACCATAAAGTAACCTGAATAGAATGAATGGTTTGGGGATAAAATTACGGATAGTCCCAAATACAAAGAGGGCATGAAAAGTAGTTTGGAGTCATGTCTTGGTCAAATTCTTTCAGCTTTACTTTGAAAAGATACATACATTCTATATACTCACCAAAGGCCATTTGTTCTGTTGTTTCTAGGTGGTTTTGCTGTAACGTAGGATGGAAATGGAAATACTGTTCCTATGTAACTTGAGTGCACCCAGGAAGATTGTAGTAATAAATTGGCTTTCAAAACTCCACAACTCAGGCATTACTTTTTTTCCCTCATACTCATCAGTATTCATGGTTAATTAGGCAACATTTTAGTTGGAAATTTCTCCGTTGTTATTTTTAGGACTGTAATGACTCATTTATGCTGTGTTCGAGTGTAAGTTCTGGTAGGATTTGGTCTTTAGTAACCTCTGAGGGAACAGGTTCCAGCCAGTCAAAATGTGGCTGTGTATTTTTAAGTGGTTTAGTAGTAGTACAGAAGTTCATGCTCAGCAGAAAATGTGGTATTTCTGTTATTTTGGGCTTGTTCTAGTGGCTCAGACCCTGTGGAAACAATAAGCCAGAGAGGTGCTGTCTTTTCTACCAAGGCTGTTGCTTCATAGCTTTGAGATTCAGCACATCAAATGGCATGAGCGGAAGGAGATGAATGAAAGACCATGCTTAGTCTGGATGGCTCTGTCACGTCCGATGGGGAAAGACAGGAGTCTTTGGCAAGTTGCTTGATATTCCCAAAGCATGAAGAGTGGACATCACAGTACGAGATAGTGTCAGCAGAACTAGATACCTATATTTCAGTGAGGAGGCCTATATATTATGTTAATACTGATCCCTGCATAAGAGGGAAACAACCCACTGCCACATTGTCAGCAGAGATTTAAACAGGCTGATTTGCTTTGGTGCTCTCTTACGAATTAGCACTTGGACAGCCCTGTTTCTTTCTATTTCATTAGGCTGCTTTTTTGCTGCATCCTTTCTGTGACTTCATTTAAAAGATTTCACACACACACACACACAGCCCCCCCCCCCCCCCCCCCCAGATATCCGAAGACCCAAATGAAAGAGGGGAGGAGGGGCAGGGAGAGGATTTGCCCTAAATTATTTGCTAATCCTTGCAGGAGGAGCCGTACCAAGCCTGTCCTCATCCCCAGCAGGTGCACTGCGGTAGAGGTGCCGCATGCACGGCTGGGCCTGGCCCGGCGCGGTTACTGGCGGGCAATGCACTGCAGTAACCCGGCGGTGATGCTCCTGCCGCCCCAGCCCTGGTTGGCTGCTCCAGGCGCTGTTGCTAAGATGGGAGGAAAAGATGCAGAACAGTAAAGAGCAAAACCCACTTTCCGAGGGAGGGTTTGGGTGGTGGTTTTTTTTTTTTTTTTCCGCCTTTTTCTGACAGATGGGTTGTATTGTTTTTGTCCATTTTTGCCTGCTTTGTCTGAGAGCGTGTTTTCATCTCAGAGAGCAGGATGTATGCAAATTAAGATCCATATGTTAGAAAGCATAAACAAGTTAAGCTGATTGAAATGAACTGCAGTCCTAGTAAAAAGCTCTTTAAGCAAATATTTTGTGGGTTCTTTTTCAGTGACTTAAAATGTTAGCAAAATTATTGAAAACAAAGCATGATTTTTAGCAGAGGATTTGTAATTGCATGTTTCAACCTTGACAAGATCCATGCAGTTTTTCTTTTTAACACTTAAGCTGACCCAAGGTGGTAAAAATACACTGAGTAGTCATTGTTACCGGAATAGTTCACAGCGTCTTGTTAAGTGATACATAACTCTTCCTAGTGTCCTCACGCATGGGTTGTATAAAATAGAGGTTATTGGGGACAAATCTTGGTCAGCCCCTTTGTCTGTTTGTTCTACTGTTTCCCAGCTGAGTATGACCGTACTTCAGCATTACTTCTTTTCCTCCATGTGGAACCCATTGTTACTTTTGTGAGTTTGCTTCTGGGTTTGTTTTTGTACCTGGAGCTTTTTTTTGGAAATGTGTCTGAGTTTAACTTAGTGAGTTTTGGTCACTGAGTCTTTGTATGAGTAGAACATGCTTTTCTTCTTTCTCTTTGCCATATTGTTTATTAAAATTAAACATTACAATGACCTGGCTGTTTTTCACTCTAGCTAGTATTTTAATGCCATAAGTGTTATTAGTTGCTGTCCTGGAAAACTTTGGCTGAGGAGGGAAGTTCTAGAGAGATACCAATTAAAACATTTCAGAATTTATATGCCAGAGAAGTGATGATGGCAGTGATGATGAGTTGTCGGGAGTTTGAGCTATGGTCTCTGCTGTTGACATCTCACAGTAAGCATGTGTTGGGGGCTGGCTGTAACTCACCCTGCCAGCCCTGAGCTACAACTTTCTGTACACTGAGTGGGATTTGATAAAATGCTTTGCTGTCCTCTGCCCGTACGCAGTCATGTCTTGTTTGAGGTGTTGAGGAGGTAGAGACAGCATGTACCATCATATGGGTGTGCTTTTTTCACATTTCCAAGTAGAGTTTGGTCTGTAGTCTGAAGATACATCTGAAGGAAGATGAAGCAAGAGTCATTTTGCAGTTGAAGGCTTCAGCCATCAGATGGTTGATCAGGGTTCTTCATAATTTTGGTAAAAGAAAAGAGAAATCACAAAGGCAACCAAGAATAGAAGCTAGCTGAAAAGTTAAAATGGTGGTAGAGTCCATTTTTACTTATGTAATTACATGCTGTTTTGGAAAGTGCCTTTTGGAAGCCCATGGGGTCTCAGTTTACCTGCTTACTAAGGCAGGTCTTTTGTTCTCAGGGGATTTAGTATCTAAGAGTTCAGCAGTAATCTCTAAAAAATTAACTTGTTCACACTTCCCTGTAGCATTGTTCTTGTAGGTAAACTGGCTGACTTTGGGAAGACGGGTTCGGGGAACATGATAGTACTCAAAATGTGGCAGACCCTCACAAGGAATACTCATCTGCACTATAATTCACAACTGTACTCATTAAACTGATAGCTATCTTTGTCCTTTATTAGAAAGCAGTGTTTAGTCTTACTATTAAAACTAACCTCTCAAGACTTACTCCAAACAACACGCAAGGAGAATCCTGGTAAAATTTACATGATAGTTTAGCACACAGGAATGAACTGATTTGGATTTAAAATTAAAGTCTTGCAAACTGAAGGGTGGGTGTTCAATCTCAAGATGAATGTCCTTGAGGCAAAACCTAAATGTATTAGCCAAAAAGGCCATGCCTTATCCCCAGAACCTCTGTGACTTTGCTGTCCTCCTTTTGACTGGGATAGTTCATTTTCTTCCTAGTAGCTGGTACAGTGCTGCATTTTCAATTTAGTAGGAGAATAATGTTGATAACACACTGGTGTTTTTAGTTGTTGCTCAGTAGTGCTTGCCCTAAGTCTGGGACTGTTCAGTGTCCCATGCTCTGCCAGTGAGGAGGTGCACAAGAAGCTGGGAGGAAGCAGAGCCAGCACAGCTGGCCTGAACTAGCCAAAGGGATATCCCATACCACAGAACATCATGCCCAGTATATTAAATGGGGGGAATTGGCCAGGAGGGACTGATGGCTGCTGGGGGACTGGCTGGGCATCAGTCAGTGGGTGGTGATCAACTGTATTGTGCATCACTTGTTTTTCTTGAATTTTATTCCTCTGTGTCTCTCTTTCAGTTATGAATATTAATATTGTTATTACTACTAGTATATTTTACTTTATTTCAAATATTAAACTGTTCTTATCTCAACACATGGGTTTACCTTTTTCCAATTCTCCTGATCCTACCAGGGGCAGGGGGGAGTAAGCAAGCAGCCACGTGGTGCTTAGTTGCTGGCTGGGGTCAAACCACAGCACTTGCACACTCTCGAGGTGTGTAAGGGTATATGTCTAACATAAGACTGAGATTTTGACAAGAGTAAGCTGGGAGTTTAGGTCAGCTTGCTGTTGTATGAAGTCAGAGAAGGTCCACATGGCCTGGTGTCCCTTCTCTGACAGGAGATAGAGCTGAATGGTTGGGGAAGAGTTCAAGTGCAGACGAGTGTGTACTAGTGTTTCCCTGGGTTCTCACAGCTTGCGGCTCAGAGGTTTCCTGAACTAGGTGTAGTATGTTTGTGTTTACTAGCTCTCAATGGATTTTTCTTTTGTAAAATACTTCACTTGCTCTCTGAACCTAAGCAGGCTTTTAGTGTTCATGCTGTCACCTTGCTGTTCACCTCCTTTTCCAAACCATTCATGAGTAAGGTGAACAGTATATAGCCCCATAAAAATTCCCTGAGACTCAGGGGTACAATCTCTTCATTGATTGACCACTGACTCCTACTCCTCTGTTTCCTGTTGCTTTATCTGCTTTCTCATTTATTTGAGAACTGGCCATCTACCTTCTCATCTGAATCATTTATTGAAGAACTTTAATAAAAACCTTGTTAATATAAGATGTAGGTCCATATAAGATGACAAAATGGCCCTCTTTTTTTAAGTGTTTCCTCCAAAAGACATCACATGCAATTTATATTAGTAAATCTTGTATCAGAATCTTCGGCACAAGATCTGTCTTTTTTTCCTCTGTCAAAAGCATTGGGACAGTAATAAGCTGAGATGTTAGTGGTTTAGATTGTCTGCCTACAGTGCTGGCTTTGAACCTAGAAGCTAGTAGTTTTTGTTTAACAACCTTGGTGCAGAGGACAGCAAAACCACCAGCCCTTACTTGGACTGTACCATGTAGCAAATTTAGTTCTCTAAGATGAAGGTAACTTACAAGCACAGCTTTAGTGCCAAGGACTGGCAGAGTCCTCCTCATGAAGCCCAGGACCAAGCTGTAGCAGGCATCTTCTTGATATCAAAGCCTATATTGATTAGGAGAGGGAAAGACCAAGGGTCCCCATATCCATCCAGATACAGTCATTTTTTCACCGACTTTCAAATACATGAAAAGAATATATAATAAAATATATATGGAATAATTACTGCCCTTTTCAAGAAATTCTTTAACTTGCTCATCCCCAAAATATGTTAAGGGTCACAGCACATAGATAGAAGGCCAAGAAATTTTGATTGTTCTCAGCAACTGTTTGAATCTCAGTAGCTTACTACAAGTAGATGTTCTTATATATTTAATTTGTTCCTGAAATAATTATCAGGAGGCCTGTTGAAATATCCCATTGGTGATGATTCACATATTTGAAAATGGCTTCATTGTGAATTATGTGCTTTAGTGCAGACATTTGAGTTTAATTTGGCCTTTGCATACTTTGTCCCTTAGAAACGAAGATATTAGAATGAATATTTGATACAGAATGTAGGTAAGGTGGTATAAAATACAGAAGGATTAGTGCTGTATGAGCGTCTGTGGAATGAGGACAAAATAATTCTGTCTAGGAAACGGTGTGGCTGGAGATGCATGCTGCAATATGTCTTGAGTCACACTGCGGGAACTTTTGTAACTGCATTTCCTGATTGGACTTTCTTATCACTGTTAGGTTTGTATTCTCATTTACAGTTCATTTAGACTTTGCTGATTTCAGGGGGAGAAACAGATGCCCTTTGAAGAGTTAATTCTCTTCAGAGGGGACAGGGATGAAGCCATTCAGATTCTTACTAGAACAGAGTACTTGGAATTACATAATAGTCAAACTGAGTTAACCACTTGTTTGTTCATTTTTTGTTACATATCTGTTGCAAAGAAAAATAAATGGCAGAGACCTTGGCTTTGTAAGATAATTTACCATCTGCCTCTCATCTAGTATCTACAGCCTACATCTTTTGTGTAAGAATCATATTTCTTCCTGCTTTGCATGTTTAGAATAATAACAAATGTTGTTTATAATTGCAATACATCTGCTGCAGGAGGGAGGAGAAGATGGAATGTGCAGTGGTCAGATTCTTGGGTAAATGAGAATGAGACCGCTGCGCTCTCTCTTGCTGATCTTCAGAGGGCAGGCTTTTATGCCAGACAAGAAAAGAAGGGAATTTCAGATGAAGTGATGCACCTAGTTAATATGAAATTTGACAAAAAAAAACCCAAACAGAAACTACTGGAAGGTTTTAGTACTCTTGTTAAGCAATGGAGTTAAATTCTGCCCTGTTGCATCTGTTTTGTGCATGTGGGAGCCGTCAAGTGGATGAGGCTGCATTGACAGAGCATGGCTAGTACAAGTTTTTTGGACATGAACCAGTAATTACCATAGTGCTTCGGAAATTAAACACTCACAGCACCAGCATGGCAGGTCTAAAATTGGTAAATGAATAAGAAATTAAAAGGAAGGGGATTGAAGGTAAGTATTTGCTATTAAGAGAAAGGGCGATTACTTTTTTATGGGTCAAAAAGCTACGAACTTCAGCCAGCTTACTGCATATGAATATTGAGGCCTGACTGTCTAAAGTAACTGTTTGAGGCTTATAAAGCTGAAGCCTGTGGGTGGCTGGATGGAACTGAGTTCCTCTTCCTTCTCTGCTCAGAGAAGTGAAGGTGATATGCTGCCATCAGAGAAATGTGAGAGTCAGAAAGAAAGGAAAAATGCAAAAGGGTACAGCTGTACACATCAGGCCATTAGAAGTTACTCTCTTGGGTTTTGGCTTTGACCCTGGGTCTTAAGAGTTACCTGAAGGAGAATTCGCCCCCGAGGAGCAAACTGACAGTAAATAAATATTGAGCATGCAGGTTCTGGATCAGAGACCTTTCTGAAAACCAGTTGGGTCAGATCTGTTTTGTAATCAGAACTACGAGTTCTTCACAAGAACTTTGCAAGAGTTTCTAATTGTGATTGTAAAACAAGACCATTGGTAGTAGCCAAATCTGGTGGGGCTTCAGGACCTGAGGGGGTTCCTCCTGCCCCAGCTCAATTGGTAAGTGACAGCCTTGGTTTGGTACGTACAGGTCCAGTTAGTAACGAGGCAGGACGCATATTCCCAGTAGACACACATGCGCATATATGCAGTATACTCAGCCAGCCATACAGACCAGCACAGACAGAAATGCCCTTCTGGCACCTGCCCTAAACACAGACAGCACTTACGCCAGCCTCACTGCCGCTGCTGATGTTCTTCCCTGCTGGCTGCTTGTGGGTTGCAGACGCACACAAGGCAGACCTCCCCACCAGTGGGTTTTGCGCACTCTTGTCAGCCCAGTCACTGGCCCAGACTCTGGTCTCCTCCTGTTGATGCCTGGACCTACAAGCCCTCAGGTTTGCAACCTCTCACTCCAGCGGCTGATGTGCAGACTTCTGCTACTCATTGATGAGTCCATCATGATACTTGCTGGCGTTGATGAATACAGACTCACCGTAGAGAGTGCACTCACACAGCAGGTAGTTGGGAATAGTGTTTAGCAGGAGAACATGTTGGACTGCAGTGATCAGGGGCAGGGATAGGTCAGACAGGTGTACTGACGAGCTGCCTGTTCACATGTGTCTGGCCCCTTTAATCCCCTTTTCCATCTATTTTCTCAGGCTTGATCCTCCTCAGTCCTTGATCCACCCCTTTCCCTTCCTTTGGGAATTCCCTTAAATGTCCTGTGATGACTGTTTCTCACTGTCTGTAATTCCAACAGCCACCCCATGGCTGGCTTTACACCATCCCAAACTTCTGTTCCCCCTGCATGACATGGTGAGTCCTATTCCCCAGCAAGTCATTGCTCCCTCTTGCTTGCACTGTTGCAGGAAGTGTTTCCCTCTTGACACATCTTGGTGGGCTTTCTTCCAGGAACTCCTGTCCTTTACTTTTGAGCGCCTTCAGAGTGCCAGTTCGGGGGGCTCTGTTTGCACTCAGTAGGTTAGGAGGGTTGGTTCTTTGAGCCTTGACTTGGTCTCCGTGTTCAGTGTGACTGGCCTTTTATCGTGTAACACTGCAAAGACTATTTTTAGACCTTCGTGGCCAATTTGATTTTTCTAAGCTTTCTATTTTAAAATGAATTAAATAATGTGGCTGGCCAGTCACTTGCTTAAGCCCATGGGAAGTTTCCCCATGATGTAAATCATCATTGCAGTGGAAGTCACACTGGCACATTTTTACCGTCACATGTGAAAGTTTCAGGAAAGTTGTAACTGCAAACAGGGAATGAAGCTGCTGCCACTTGTAATTATAGTAAATCAGGTTCTGCTGTCTTAAAGGCTAAGTTATGACTGTGTACGAGCCACTGTATCACAGTCAGAGGAGCTTGACAGACGTTCCTGAAGAAGGTTGACTGTTTGAGTTCTTGTCTAGGAGAAAGACAATGTAAACCTGAAGGAGAAATACATTACCTGAAGCTGTCACAAGTCCATGAACCCTGCGATTACTAAGACTGCGTGTTCATAGAGAATGATTGTGTCTTGTCTAGTAATAGTATGACACCAGGGGACACCAAAAGAAAGGTGAAACTTCAGAGTACGCATAATAAGACTTAACATGTTTACTCTTTAGCCTCCAAACAGAAGTATTGCCATCAGTCTCCTGTATCCCATATACTCTAAATATGCCATGTACACATTATAAAACCAGCCAATAAAGCAGACCTTTCCATACAGGGCATGGCTGCACCATTTTAATGCTCAGCATTTAATTCTTACAGACGGGTAGTAAAAATAAACCCCCCCAAGCAAAGTGAGTTGGGGCAAAATGTGACCCATATTCTGCAATAAATAAAACTAACTTCAAAGCTGACCTATAACTCATCTCAGGCATTCATACTGTACTGCTTTAAAAGTACAGGGCCAAATGAACCTTGAAATCGCTGCAATGGCATAATGGATAGAGTTTACTCAAGGAGCAGGTATTGGCAGTCTGTTAAAAGCATTATCTTATGATAGAACATTTCGGACCACATTCATCTCTGATATAAATTAATAGAAATGAATAAAGCTTGCTGAAGGAAGAGTATGGCCCAATACGTAAAAGATAGTTTTTCACTCATTAGTATAGTTTACTGCTAAAACTGTGTTCTAAAAAAATACAGAAGGAAATACAGTTCATGGGAGACGTCAGTGTTGAATGTCAGCTAAATACACTGTTTGGGCCAAATTAGACTTTTGACTACCAGGGTAATAAAGCAAAGGCCATCTTTTGCCCTCTCCCTCCCATCACCCATTTTTAACAAGAAAACTTGTCCTGACTTGGGTTCTGACTCTGTCCTGATCATCAGTATTACAAATGGGAGTGCAAGGGTTGTTTATTTGGTGGTGGAAATGTGCAGCAGACAACATCCAGTATAGGCATGTTGCAAAGCATCAGAGGCCCCCTTTCAGGGTGGAGAGTAATGTATTGCTTCTTACAAGATGTCTAAATTCTCTTTTTAGTAATCTATGAGTATATTGTATGTGTGTTGTCTTTATATATATATAAAAATATGTTTGATATATACAGGTACATCTAATATATTCATATAAATATGTGTAAATGTGTGTAAGTGTATGTGTATATATATACATATATATTATCTCTGTTTTCATAGACATATGTGTGTGTATGCACATACGCCCATACACTCAGGTATATTTACTTATGTATAAAAACTGGCTGTATATCAATATAACAAATATTTTGAAGGTAACAGTTTATAGAGGTGTATATTCCTCCTCCATTGTAGTGACAAGATGATATAATAATAGAAAAGCAGTAACAACCTGATTTTTTTTTTAAAGTGAAAAGCAAAAGAATATCCGTTGCTTAGAAGTGGTTCAAGTTTGTTTCTACTGGATTAACAGCATAACAAGATAAAATAGCAGGGAAATTTATTGTAAAATGGAAGCTGTTTTATCCACCTGAATGCGTGTGGTGTAAAGAATGGTACAAAGAAAAGATGGCATTTTGCTGATGCTTTTCAATAGGGGCCTATTGCATTACAGAAGTTGAGTATCTACTCTCAGTCATTTCTCTTGTAATCAGATTGCTTGTGCCTTGTTTTCTTTACAAGTTGTAAGAAAGAATGGGCTGGAGCTCTTGTGTTTATCAATGATGGGTCCAGTTCATACATGTTCGGGCAATTTTGCCTGTTTATAACTGCCAGCATCATTGTCTGAATTTCCTTCTTTATTAGCTGAGCATTATTGCAACTCACTTTCCTGCTGGATTTAAAGAAGGGTATGTTTGTATGCCAGATAAATGTGTGCTACTTCTGTTTGTTCGAATGGTGGTTTGCTGGTGACAGAGAACTGGAAGGAGTGTGTATCTTGGGGTGCAGAAGGAAAATACCAAGGTGTTATGTAAACTAATAGGAACATGTGCTTTGATCTGCAAGAGCCAATGAGAGAGTGGTGCAAAGAACAGGAATATGGTAGAGATGTTCTTCTGGCTGATTTTGTTGGGAGCTAGAAACGTCCCTCGACGGCACCAGGCAAGGCAAGTAACAGCACCCAGGATCCACAAATGGAGGGCACTTCCCAGAAACAGCTCTGTGCATATGGTGGGTGCCCATGTTCCCTTGTTGCTGCATTTGCCTTACCTGAGCATCTGTGAAGTGGAGAAGGGAAAGGGCTGGTGAGGGTATTGTCTGGTTGTGGTCAGCCTTCAGGGGATCCGCACTGTGTACCCCTTATACCTGACATATCTCAGAGGTATGAACAGGAGTGCTCTGTGTCTCTTCATCACAGGGATGAGAGGAGTGGGATAAGAGTGGCAAGAGCTGCGTTGTTGTCACCATTGTTTTTGCTAGCTGCCTTGGCACTAATGCACCTTGGGATTTGTGTGAATTGCCCAGTGCATTTTAGAAGACTGTTTCTCCTGTCTCTTCGTCCCCAGCTCCCCAAATTATCCATTCCGTGCCAGTGCTGACACTAAAACACATAGAAGTAGCTCCAAATGCTTCCAGGGTGTTTACAACTGTACACAAGGAAAGGCGATTGAAGATATAGTCAAGATTAACCTCTTCTTTTGTATCGCAGTATCATTATCTAATTAGATCAGAAGCAAAGCCTTGCAGCTTAGTCAGTATTAGAGCGTAGGCACCCATTTCAGGAGGAAGCCTTTGAGAAGAGCAATCTTCAGCCGTCCACCTACACCATTTTCTTTGCGGCTTTGCAAGATGGAAAAAGTGACAGATGTAAACCTCCCCAAAGGCAGTTGCATGTTCTCCTTATGCGGATTGCCTTTAAAGAGACTTCTGCCTGTCTGAACCACTGGCTTTTGGATGATTCCTGTGGGTAACCCTTGCCTTTCCTGTCTGTGGGCTGCTGGGGCAGGGACAGAACAGCTCCACTGAAATTCAGTGGGTCAGACCCTGAGGAGAGGGTCTGCTAGTTTTGAGTCATTCACACTGTTTTATTACAGGCATAGGCAGATTTTATCAGACACTTGGAGCTGTGCTTCAGATAAGCTGGATGGAGAGGGAATGCGAGGGAGCGGGGAATTCTTCTCAGTTGCTGGAAAAGGTCCTTCATCTGAACATGGACTCTTGTCACCCAGTAGTTGCTCTGCCTTACTGCAGAAAATGACCAAGATAGTTCAAATATGTGGAGATGCTGCAGCTGGGACTGTTGCTAAACAATTCACACGTCCCATTATATACGTTGGGACTCACACTTGATTTTCTGATTTTGGTTCTGCATCAGCTCTGAAATAACTTTCTAGTTTAGATTTAGCAAACATCCCTCCAGAGGAGCGTGTCTTGAGCAGTGACCCCAAGCATTCTTCTAACATAACAGATGTTGGGATTTTTGTGGGCAAAGCCAAACTGGGTTTGATTAAGTTTGGAGTTTACCCTCTATGTGGAATTAATCCTGGTGTGACCTTCACTTTACTGACATAGAAAGGTCTTAGATCAGTGCTGTGTGTTCCTGTAGGAAAACATACTGTAGCAAACCCTTTAATTGTATTGGGACAGTTTTATCATCAGCAAATAAATGGAGAGTGTGGGAGAGAAGGATAGAGTAGATCAGATTCTGTCCCTGCTCCAAGATCTTGATCTTAATATTTGATGTCCGTTGACTTAAGACCATGGGAACATGAGTCTGACCAGGGCATGTGGAGGCCACTGTGCTAACAGTGGTATCAACTGTAAAACACACAAGAACTCTTACAAATACTACAAATACATAAGTGGCAACTTGTCTGTTGGGAGCATATAGCAGAGCTTGAGTTTGACTCAGGTCTTCATTAGAAGTGAAGTGGTGACTTGGTTTTGACACATACATACAGAAATTTTATATGATAGTAATACTTTGAAAATGTTATGATCTGATGACAGAGCAATGTTCTGTACTTGTGCCATTAGCCAGGTTGTTGCAGCCCCTGTCAGCACAATGTAATCTCATCTGTTGGCACAAAGACAAAAAAAGACTCAGGTGGTGCGTTCACCACTTGCACATAATGTTCAAAAACATTTAACGAGCACTGAAATGAAAACTAACAGTATTAGAGATGTGCTTATTTTTCCACTTGCACACAGGTTACAACTGTCATTACTATCCCTTGTTCTGTCATGTACATTTAGAAAAAGTTGCATGAAGACTTTGAACTTGTGCATCTCCTGTATGGCACTGAACACACTGCCTGTTGAAGGACTCTCTGCGGCCCAGCAGACTGCAGTTTCTTTGTCACTGTGTACAATGAAGCTGCTCATCGCGGTGGGATTTTAAGTTATACTTAGGTATATCAGATATTTTTGAAAGCATGGATTACATGAGCAGTTACACCTAATAGATAGTAGACCATATTTATCCCTTGAACATCTCATGGCAGTGAGAGACACACTTGATAGTTTCATCTGAGTCCGTGTAGGTTTTTACTGTGTAAGAGTCTGTGTCCAAGTTACACAACCTAGGCTCTCTTCATAGACAAAAGATTTCACTGGCTGTCAGTGGAGTGTAGGTTACTATTAATTTCATCCAGAATGAGCCAAACAAGTGACTCTCCGCATTTACTAGGAGAAATAGCTGTGGTGGGGTTGGCCTGGCCAGGAGCTGAGCACCTGCGCAGCCATTCCCTCAGTCCCCCCTCAGAACAGGGGACAGAGTCAGAAGAGCAAACGCTGAAAACTCATGGATTGAGATCAGGGCAGTTTGATAGGTGAAGCTAAGCTGTGTGCACAAGCAAAGCGAGTTTACTTGCTGCTGCCCATCGGCAGGCAGACATTGAGCCACTTTCTGAAAAGCAGGACCTCAGCATGTGGGAAGGGTCACTCGGGAAGGCAGACACTGTAACCTCAAGCATCCTCCCCTTCTTTCCCCTTTCCCTCCACTGTTATTGCTGATCACAGTATCATATAGTATGGGATATCCCTTCGGTCAGCTGTCCCAGCTGTGTCCCCACCCAGCTTCTTGTACACCCCAGCCTACTCTAAAAAACAGAAGGCTTTGACTTTGTGCAAGCACAGCCCAGTGATAGCCAACACACACCATGTGTTATCGATACTGTTTAGTCACAAATCCAAACCAGCACCATAGGGGCTGCTAAGAAAAATTAACTCCATCCCAGACAGCCAGTAGAATAGCTCACATGCAAATGTTTACGTTGTAGGTGTTTGCAGGTGGTTAAAATAAATCCCATCTTGAGATTTTGGGTTCCTGATATATCAGTATTTATTCCTACATGGAAGGTTTCCACCTTCCAGTCTTGGAATATTGCAGTATTGCTGTGTGTCTAGATTGTCATGAATCCCTTAGCCTGTGTCAGCTCCTGAGCCAGTAGAAAGCTGATTTCAGTGGTGCCATTGTGATTTGCAGGAGCTGAGTCCAGAGAGTGCCTGTGGTTTTTTGGATCAAAGCAAATGTTTTGAGGTGACACGGATGTTGTTCTGTGTCCCTTCATTATTTCATTTGAAGTGACAGTGTTTGTGAAGAAAACCATGTAAACAGCCTGAACTCTTCCATCCTCTTTCTCTCCTGTGTGTACTGGTGTGTTAATAGGTAGCATAGATAAATGACTTACAGAATTATGTTAAACATAGATAGACCAGTCATATAGAACTCATACAGTAAGAGAATAACGAAACCTCAAGAGACAAGTCAAATGTAATTTTCTGGTAACGTATCCAACTGGCATTTGTTGAAATGTCATTGTCAGTTTAGTTGATGGTCAGGAAAAAGTGGAAACATGTTGTCTTGACTTTGAAAAACAGATGTATTTTGGAAAGTTTTACAGGAATGTCTAATTAGAAAGATGTGAGAAGACTAAGACTTTTTGTGAGTCTCTCTTGCTAGTGGTATACATGAGCCTTCAGGCCATTAACATGGCTGATTTATTTTGACGGCCTTCCAGTTTGTGGAGGAAGCAACTGCTTTCACTACTGGATTTTTCCTCTCCCAATAGAGCACTTGGGCCAACCGACATCCAGCTTAATTATGTTAGTCCATAGCTCACTCCTTACCTTTTCATTGAAGTTTTAAGTAACCTATTGTAAAAAAGGATAGGAAGTGTCAAAAGGTGTTACTGGGAAATGAACCAATGCAGAGATGAAGTGTAAGAGAAAGGACTGTTAACACAGAGGGTCTCCTGATGAGCCTATAATGAAAATCCCTCTGGAAATTTTCAGTATCCTGTTCTTGTTGGAAAATGGTAGTGCATCAGAATAGAAACATGATGTTTCTTCATGTATTTTTCTGACTACATTTTCGTGAAGATTTGTTAGGTCAAGTACACTCTAGTTAGGAAGAGAGAAAACCCAGTCGAGCTGATGACCAGGACACTTGAAAATATAAGAGACCCAAGATGGAGTTCTTGATCTGACTCAAGGACTTAGACTTGGTTCACTCTCATCTCAGTGTGTTCCACTGGCCTCTGGAATGACTTGTTACTGGTTTGTAAAAAGTACAGCCACACAAAAAATCCACCACGAAATCTCAGAGTTGAGTTTTCTCTCTGCCTCAGAATAAGAACAAAATGGAAACCTGAGGTAGAAGTCATGCTTTTGTGAAATGAGTTATTGCTTCCCACCCTTGCTTTACTAATCATTCTGTAGATAATTCAGAAGAGACAGGATTTTCAAATGCTGAATGACTCTGATGCCTTATTTGAGCATGTCCTGAAATTATGAATTAAAGTTCATTAGCCTTTTTTTTAGACTTCAAATAATTTTAAAGTGTACATTTCAATTTTACTATGTGAAATAAGAGTTAATTGATTTGATGATATTCATACTGCAATCCAAGTGCATCTGTCAAATAATTATTTCTATTTTCTGCGTGAAGAGTCCAAGAGTTTTTGTCTTGAAAACTCATCTTTACACAGGACCTATTATTGATAAAACATTTAAGTGCTTAGGATATATGGTTAGCAGCAAGAGTCAATCTTTGTTCATGCTACTTTATAAGCTTCAGTTAATCCATAATATAAGATGTAGGTCAGCTGGAGCTTTTTAAAACGGATGGAAATTTAGTAGTTTAGGGTAGTTCAATGGATGTATGCCCCTGCAAGGCTGCCAACTTCTCCAGTTCTGAACTGCGAAAAAAGCAGAAATCAGACTGCTGAAAGACGCTCATGCTAACTCATTTTCATTCCAGAAGCTGCAATGCCCTGTGCAGTGGGTTTTGTTTGTAACATATTCAGCACTGACATGCTACAGAAGATAATTAGTTCAGTGGTGTTTGGAGGATTTTATATTTAGTTTGCTGACAACAAAAAGTATTTTAATTTGGGCAACTTCATTAGTGTAAATATTCAAGAAGAGAGATAAAAACACAGTTGTTTTAAGTAAAACGCGAGAATTGGAGGTAATCCAGGGTTTATTTCTGCACACACTTCAGGCTTTTCTTTATTTTTATGTTCAGGATCATAGGTTATATCTGTTACTAGATTAGTGCTAGAATAAAGTAAATATATCGTCCTGTATTTCTGTTTCATGAAAGTCTTTGAGAGTGTTGAGGAGAAGTGTGCAGAATCGGTATGGCTGTTCCTGAAAATAAGTCTCCCAGGACATATGCTCCAGCCATCTATATGGCTGGCCACAGAGATGTCCTGCTGAAGGAGCTTCTTCAGCCACTCATTCTTCTGCATGTGACTGCTGTTCTCATTCACAGAACTCTTCCAGTTTTGGCGGCCAGTTGATGAAGTTTCTATCCACGTCTCTGCTCCTGGGTGTATGTAGTAGAATTAAAGACTCAATGCATGAGTTTAAAATTTACTTTTTAAAACACCTCTGTTGCTTGCCTCTGAGTGTGTTTCAGAGGGTCCTCCTGGCTCCAAGTGTTCCTCAGCCTGCTTGTGGGAGAGAATGGGATGGGAGCAATCGGAATGTGAGGAGATGGAAGTGCTTCTTGCAATTTGCAGCCCAGAATTGCTTTTGAGAGGGTGGAAGAGGCAGGAGAAGGATGTGCAGGAGTTGGATGTTCAGGAGGAGATGCAGGAGAAGCAGTTCAGAAGGTTGGATGACCAAGGTGCTCAGAAGTTGCCTGTTCTTCAGAGAAAGTTCCTGCACCAAAATGTCATCACTATTGCAGTTGAATAAGACTGCTGTGAAAAACTGCATTTTGTTTGGAGTAAAATGTAGTATTTTGAGTTATTGAAGCAGACTTGTGAACTGTGATTTTTTTTTTAAAGGTCAAACACTGTAGCAGCTTTTAAATTGCAGTGTCCAGAACTGAAAACATTTTTCAGGATACAAGAAATGTGGCTTCTCATGTCTGTAAGGGCTAGGGACAAAATGTTGTCTTGTGAGCATGTAAGTTGTCACAGAAATATGTGTTTTCAGCAACAGCTCTTGGTTTTGATAGTTTGGGCAGAGGTATGGTTTTTTCCTATGCAGTTTGCAGGAGACATTTCATCACATTCCAGCTTAATCTAGAGTTTATGATAAAGATGTACACAGAAGTATTAAGGAAAGATTTTCTTTACACACCAAGCTCTTCAGACTACCTATTGCCATCAGGCCCAGCTTGGAGGAAAGATGTGCTACATAATTTCAGCTGCTTCTGCTGTAACTCCGAGAAAGCCCCAGGGCTTTCCTCCCTAGCCCTTCCACAGGTAGGTAGGAGGTGAGAGAGCCCAAGTTTTACTTTTGCTTTTTTCCTTCCTGCTGTCTTACTCTGTGCGTGCTTGTTGGTGGGGCGAGAGGGTGGGAGGAGGAATGTGGTGAAGACTCAGAATATCAACACAGGAGACCTGAAGTAGTCTTCCCTGAGGGAGGAAGGGTTTCTCTCTCCCTGTTGCAGAGTGATCCAGCTGGATCACTTCAAAACTAAGGCAGATGGGGCAGTTCAGTTCCTAACAGCTGCTGGGCTATTTTTTTAGTATCTCCTACTTAAAAGATTTTTTTTTAAAGGGAAGGGCTGTTGGGAGGGGTTCTGGTTTTATGTATTTGTTAGACTGTGAATAATACTATTTGTACTTTGAAATAGAAAGGTACTGCAATTATGAGAAATTGCTTTCTGCCTGACTGGTATACGTAAACAGCTTTCATCTCTAAATGTATGTATCAGGCTCGTGACTTCAGTTTGTCATTCAAGAGAATGTGTCAGTCTTTTATTTCAAATTGTGTTGGCTCTTCTTTTGTCAGGAAAGACCTTTCTTGCGCTCTTAAGTAACAGAAACAAAGGCAATTAAAAAATGGCAGCAAAAAGCAATTATCAAACAAGGATTAGGCTATGGATATTGCTTTGAAAAGACATTTCCACTAGATTCAAAAGAAAGATGAAGCTGTGTGTCATTTATACTTTTTTTTTTTTCCCCTCTTTCATGTTTCCTGAGGGTTGAAGATAAATTAGGGTAGCTATTTTCTGTGCAGGCAAAGTACAAGCTATGCCCCAGATCTCCAAATGTTTCAACGTGTAAATACTGCTTCTGAAGCCATCAGGTCTTGCTGCAAGTACAGATTTATTTGCATTCATGTTTGAAGGTTACTTTCGTTCATTGACCCATTTAGTTGTCATTCTCTATCCTCAGTTGCAGGCATATGGCTTCATGTGCATGCGTATGGAAGATGAACAGCTTTAACTCTCTCAGGCAGAAACATTCAACAGAGAAACTGACAAGAACCAAATCTTGCCATGGATGCGTCTGATTAAAATTAATAGGCAGGACCCATATATAATTGTAATCATCCTGTAAACCTCAGTAGAAGGCTGTAACTTTGCTGTAGGACTGAATAAAGGGAGCTATATACAAAAGGTGAATACAAGGAAAGGCTTAGAGCAGCAGTTCAGCGGGACTAGTATCAATCAATATGAGATATTTCTTTAACAAAAAGATATTTCAAGAAGTAGATACCTAGGCCTGTTAATGGCTCAGGTTGCATCAGTGGGTTGCTTAATTACTTCAACTCTGCCTGGTTGTAGCTGTGAAGAGTGTAAACTTAAAGGGGGCTCGCACAAAACTCATTCATCTCACAGCATGGTGTGGAGGTGTAATCAGTAGTTGCAGGAGCAAGGAGGCATGCCCATGACGCTGCTGACTCCAGTTCTGCTTCCCTGTCCTGCTGGTGAAATGCATGTTTCAAGAAAGTCTGTAAATTCTGTGTCCACCTGCAGGCACTTCAATCTCATGCTACTTGGTGGTATGGGTTCTGTGTACGTAAACCCCTTCTTGTTTATAGAGAAACATTGCCTGGCCAGGAGGTGTGATACAGCCAGACAAGGTGAGTGACGTTGTATAGTCTAGTAAACCTTCAGACTCAAAATCAGGGGGGTGCAGAGCTTGCAGCCTAACAGGCTGATGTATCTAATCAGTTATTCTGAAGAAAAGCAGTATTCAGATGCTAAAATAATGCGATGAGCAGCCTGCATAATAGAGAAAGAGCACACAACTCGTATTTCAGAGTTTCAGAGGATTGAAATCTTTACTTAGGGCTTTTTTTGTTTGACTGTACAATGTCAGAGCCAATGTCTTTCATAAGTTTAGTCCAGGGATCTGAGAGAACAATGAAATTAAAAGAACTTTTCATATTCTTTATATACAGTGTGGTTTAAGATTCTCCCTTTGCTAGTACTCAATTGCCATCTTCTCATGAATGCATTCTCTTCTATTATACAACATGGCCTACAGTAACTAGGGATTTCATGACATAAATCTTGGCTTGGGGGCTTTTGATCTCTCTTTAGGCTCCAGTTTACTGTATTATTTTGCTAACTTGGTATGGACGGAAGTTAGCTGATAAGTTTGGCGTAAAGGACGTGTGCTGATAGAAGTAAAATCTTA
This sequence comes from Falco punctatus, assembly GCF_963210335.1. Taxonomy (NCBI): domain Eukaryota; kingdom Metazoa; phylum Chordata; class Aves; order Falconiformes; family Falconidae; genus Falco; species Falco punctatus. The sequence goes on from NC_137581.1 coordinate 79,646,703, forward strand.
GCCACCCATGCAGACAAAATTCAAAAACTGCTTTAGATTAACATGTAATCTTCCAAAGCACATTTGGATTTTTCAGGCTTTGAGATGTTCTGGTTAAGTTTGAACGAAGTGCTACCAATACAGTGCTGTGTTCTTGATCTAGTAGATAGCTTGAAGCAAAAAAAATCACAGAGTTTTGAACTGTCCCCAGTTACCAGAGTGAGAAGTAAATGTTAAATACTAATAATGAAGTAAAACCACATCTTGATACATTTGTACATCCTGAACACAGACAGGATGCTCTTCTTAATATGTTTGTAGGAAGCATCTGAGCATGTGGAGTGCCAATCCAACTTGAAGACTTTAACTGTGCAATTTGTGTGCTTTATTACTGTAATCATGTAATCAAACAAGGCATCTTGATAAAATTGACGTTTTAAAAACACAGAAAATTTCTTGATACCCGTTTTATTTGTGACTGATACTGAAATCAGCCATGATTTTGTTGGCAAAGGATGAGATTGGTCATGGCATCTAGAGGTTTGGTGTCTAGTCTAAGCTAAATTGTCTTCCACTCCCATTATAGTTAAGAGAAAGATGCACTTCCAGAGGGTTATTTATCCCTTCCCAGAATAGAAATGCAAGATAGGTAGAATTAATTACCTGTTAGGTGTGCCTTTTTCTCTCTATTGGTAATTTATGGGTCCTAAACAGTCAGTTTAGGTTAAGCGTCAAACTTCTAGTTGTATGAAATTAGGTAGATTGAATACTACAGGGCTTGCTGTGAGCATAGTCAAGCTTTCCATCTGAGTTATGAATAATCTGTCCAGTGATCATGAGTGAGGCATCATCTGTAGATCAAGAGCAGTATGTTTAAGAAGGCCTGGGTGTGGGCTATATGAAGAAATACAGTTTAGTCCACTGCAAAGTAAGAGCTTTGCTGCCCAGGGGATTTTTTTTTCCTTCTTTTTTTCTTTTATCTTTTCCTTTTTCTTTTTCTTTTCCTTTTTCTTTTTTCTTTTTTCCTTTTCCTTTTTCTTTTTATCTTGTTAAAACATGAAAGACTTACTATATTTTTAGATTGGGAGGCATGGATTCCTCATTTCTGAGTTGGAATGGACTTTGAGGCCAAGGAGTTTGATTTGGTTACTTCATGCACTCAGTTTTTCTGCCTTTTCTGCCCTGTTGTTTTGGTGCCTGGCATGCAGTTTTATAGACATTTACATAATGAAGGTCGTTTCTCTGAGGCAAGGTACAAGAATACATTACAATTGTAAATTCCCTTAATTGTCCTAAAGCAGGGCTCAGAGCTTAGACAATGGAAAATCCTATTGTTCTAAGTCCCTGAGAGACATGTGAATAGAATAGAAATGTATGGATGTGTGGATTCTAAAGCTAAAGTTGAAAAACTGCTCATAAAAAGGTTTATTCACTTGTGATACATAAACGATGGTGGAAGCAATGAACCAATTATCTGTGAGTTTATGTTAAGGTTTTATTTGGTAGACAGTTACCTTAAACATGTTACTGTTTCTAGTGTGACTGCCTCCCAGCCTTTATAGAGGAGGTACAATTCAGGCCAGTGTACAATTAGGAAAGTTCCTATTATTAAATCAGTATATTTTTTCACTCTGTCAGGAAAGCTGTTTCTGTCCCATGCATTTTCTGGAAGTTAGAAGATGGCTTTTTCTTCCCAGGTATCAGTATCTGTAATTCTCTTTAACTTAAGCCTGTTTGAACTCTGTGAGGAGCCTGGGAAAGAAATGTCCATTTAAATAATCCCCATCAGAAGTTTTTTTAAAACTCAAATTATTTAAATAATTATCAACTGATACAGATAATCCCTCTCATCTGAGAATTTACAGATTCTTAGTGAACTAAGCATTAATGAACCCTGTCCATGCCACTGAGAGGAAAGTGTTCTGTGCTCATGCAGTGAGTGGGGCACACAGCACCCTGGCTGGTTAATAGCAGAATTAGAAATATATGGAAAATGTCTCCCTGACAGTATGCCAACTTACAGAAACACCCTGGCTTTGAACTAACTTTGATTTATGTGAAAAGCCCCAAGTATCTTCATCTTACCATTGGGAAGTGTTTTAATTTTTGTCTTACACTAAAACAAAGCAAACAGGCAATCCAGTTTGGAATGAAATGGTTTGAATGGCCCAGCATGAATTGTGCGTAAAGGGTAGTTTCATGTAACTGTAAGTTGCGTTTGTGTTTCAGAATGGAAAATAAAAGGTTTCTCAAGAGACAGATTCCTGGGTCCAACAAACTGCTGGAAGGTCCCCAGCTGCTAAAAGAGCTGTCCCACCTTCCCACCCTGCTTGCAGACTGTGCCATCTTGTCCTGGCAGTGATGGTCCTGCAGCCCATGTAGCTGGAAACAAGCACTCTTTGTTCTTAATTTCCCAGGAACGGTTTTCAGGTAGATGGGCTTGCTGTCCTCACTGGTTGTGTAGGTGCACTTGAAAGCCAGCTCAGGGAGGGTGATGGGAAGGTGTCTTGGAGAGAGGGCAGAAGGCCACTGCACACTTCTGTAAGAACATCATCTTCTATTGCTGTAAGCTGCTTCTGAAACTATATGCTCCGAATAGCCCAGACCCACAAACTGGGCCATGACCTTGCGATGGCTAGTAGTCACTCCATGCATCTCCTGGCATATGTACAGCCGTCATGTTCACATGCACAAACTGGATGGCTGTGTGACTGCTGAGTTGTAAAATCAAACTGTAAATCTTCAGGAACTAATTTACATGCACAATTATTTATGTGCCAAGAGGAGGAACCTGCACCACTTTTTGTGTGCAAATAGACAATGTGGTCATGACTGTACACTCGAAAGTAGCACAGTAAATGGTAGGTATTTACTGTCCCTGCCTTCAGTGCTCTGCAACACCAGCCTGCTGGTCTTCTGTAAGTGCATACTGGTCTTCTATAAGTGCCTACTTGCTTCTGGGGTTTGGGAAGGGGCTCACTCAGTGCGGGTGGGGACAGAGACAGTAAAACATGAAGAGGCTGAGAGGAGACTCCATAGGATGGTGATACAGGGTGGCTTTCTGCAGGAACTTCACATAAATCTCTGTGCTGCCACTCCTTGCTTACCCCTGCTCCACAAAATTAAAACTGTCAGATGAAGCAGATTGTAGTAGTCTCTATCAGTAAACGTGTAGTTGTTTTGCTATGACAGTGGCTTCTTAGGAGTGGAACACAAGGGCTGAGATGCAGAAAGAGGATAATAGATTGAGAAGGATCAGACGAGGATTTTTTGTTGGCATATTTACATGTAAGTGTATCAAAAAGGCTTTTTGCTGATGTAAAAATTATAAAGAAATATGTTTCCTAGCTAATTCCTACAAATGCTTCAGTATAAATCTGGCCTTGGCCTGTTATCTCTCTGTGTGTGTATGTTTCTCATCTTGTGCTTCTCTGTAGAGTTTGTGCCAGCATTCCCCAGCTGTTCAGTTTTCTGATACAAATCTAAAATGTCTACAAATGAAATATCTGCCAGGTATCATGAGGATGTTTTCCATGTCTGGATGGACTTTGCAAGCTCTTTCTCTCATGCATAAGTCACTAACTTTCCCTTTAATATGTTATGTGACCAGATTAGACTGTTTTTCCCTTACTTGTGTTCTTGCACAGTAGGTAGTCCAGGGAATGGTCTGTAGCCATCAAGGTGTGCATATGGTGCGTCTCAGGGGCAGCAGCAAAGCCATGAATTTGCCAAGAGAATTTTTCCATAATAGAAGGACTCCCTACTCCTGCCTCAAGGGGAAAGATGTGGATGTGACGTCTTTATTCCACTTTCCCTTGTTCAGGTTTTGTGTTGGAGAATCCCCTGGACTTTGGCATTTATTTTTTTTTTGATTGAAGCAAGAGGAAATGAGATAAGGGATAAACGCATAAATTCTAGAATAGGAAATGTAATGGTGTTTCTTTAATGGAACAGGGTCAGTATACAGTGCCAAGAAATTGCTGTGGTTTCTCATTGTGATTTAACAATTAAAAAAGCACCACAAAAAGACACAGAACTACAGTTCTTTTGTACATTTTTTTTTTTAATAAGGAAATTGTGCACTTCTACCTGGCTGCAGGTAAAGGGTGTGGAAAGAGCAGATTGTAATGTCTTTGGTTTCGACACTGAAGTGCCAAATGCTGCTTATTTTGTGGTGTTTGAATTGAAATTTCTGATATACTATTTGCTATAGTGAAGTTTCTGAGAAACTTTTGAGCAATTTCAGGCCAGTGGTACTTGCAGTTATTTCCTGCCTTCAGAAGAGCTTGTGATGAAACAGTTCAGATATATTGGGAAGGGCAAATCCTGCTCCAGTTGTAGCGAGCAGGGAAAGCCTGCTGTTCTAACCCAGGACCTGAGACTGGCTCATGGTGCCTATTGATGGGTGCAGAATTAGGCTACAACACCTAGAAACTTCTAGGAGTCTGTGTGACATTTCTCTGAGTAACAAATGAGTGTATTACCAGCAATGAAATGCAAATGAATGAAGCATTTTAGTCACAAACAAGTATTTACCTGAAGAAATTCACTGTAAGGGTAGGAGTGAGATTTGGTTTGGATTTTTTGGTGCCTGTTCAGACACATTCTGAAGTATGCGCTCCTACCCTAAGTATGAGGAAGGGGTGTTCTGCTTCTTTCCAGATGAAATACAATTTTTCTGGGAATGGTAAACCCACATCTTCCCAGAAATCCTTGTAAAATCTGCGAGGAAGCAAATAAAACCATCAACATGTTTCTCCCTTGCTGAATCCATTAGCAAAAATTTTGGTGACTTGAGCAACAAGAGCTCGCTTAGCATCTTCATCAAAGACAAGAGGTCACCCTCTACCAGCTCATGAAACAAGGGGAGCTGCTGTGAGCTTTGGACTGCAGCCAGGTATTCAGGGAAATCCACCTCTTGAATGGGCATCTGTGTTCAGGCCAGTCATGTGTTTCTGGTTGTGAGTCTGGTCTAATATCACCGTGCCTGGAATTTACTTTCCATGGGAGATCCTAACATGGAAAAACAAAGCACATTTCGCTTCTCGGGACAAGCAGTTGAATTCTGAAATGTAATGTGGGGTGAAATAAAGACAAAAAAAATTTGCATTACTTGAGTTTTCTTTTTCAGTTTTGATTTCTTACTTTTTGTGTTCTATTTTTAGTGGATTGGAATGAGAAAGTTGCTGAGTGCTTGTTCTGGTTGGTGACGGTGTATTAATGTCCTGTTGATAAATTCATAAATAAGTAGTTTTTGAAAACCGGTATTTGGATTCCAAATTTAGGGGCATCAACTCCTAGATGTATTTTTAAGGGTGACGTTGCAGTAACTCCAGGAGGGGACACTGGAAAACGGAAACAATCCAACTTATTTTTCATTGGAAATCAAAACAGTTTAAAGAGAAACGTCTCAAAATCGCAATGCTAGACTTGGTCTTGATTTAAGTCCATTCCAAATGGGCACAGCTGCTGTGGTGCTCAAACTGAATGGCCCATCGTATGCATCTGTCTTGGGGTGAGTTCTCTGAGGTTCAGCCTTTCATTAAACTCCGGGGGACCAAAACTCCTTGCTGCACGAATCATGAACCTGTGGCCTAAGGAAAATGAGGTGGGTCAGATAAACCAGAATTGAAGGTGGTCAGAAATTCCTAATACACAGCAGATGGATATGAAACAGTCCCTGTACTGTAAGGATACAGTCCCCTCCAAATAGGTAATCTGTTTCTCATGAAAGACATGTGGCCCAATATAGAAGTTTTAGGTCAACTGATTCAGTTAAAGATTAGCCTCAATATTCTGAAAGTGAAGACTGGAGTTACTTACGGACTTTTAATTCCTTAAAAAGGATTATAGTGGGCACCATGCTACTGCTACAGTGTCAAATCTTTTTGTGGGTTTGCTAAATTAACCTTTGTAATAGAAGGGCTTCTTACGTACTTCCAGTCAAAAGAAGAGATGGTTTTAAGATTGTAGCAACATAAACCGCCAGTGATTGGGATCCTGATCTAAAATTCATAGTTTTTTTCTATTTCTTCTTAAATTATGTTCTTCTACTGTTTTGCAAATGAGTTGCAGCGATACATTGTGCTCTGATGTAACACTGCATACAGGATACTTAAAATGGAAATCTATCAGAGGGGCAGAAACAACTGCAGCTAATGAGAGAGCAGATACTGCAATTAAAGGTAAACTGATTATCATTTGTGAAATTACGTTTGGAAAAGTGACTAATGGAAGTAATGTTAAATCTCACAGTCATGTAGTGAGAGGAAAGGCTTCAGTTTTAGGTAATGGTATGTATACTGATAATGTTTTCAGACAATGAATGTGTATTTTTAGTTGTACCTTCCTCAGTATTCATGGCAGTACACGTTCTTTATGCACTCCTGTAAGTTTGTACAATATTTACTGTCCTGATCTTGAAACTCATGATGAGCTGACTGCTACAAAACTCTGATAAAAACCCTTTGCCCTGGAAATCTGGGTAACAATAGAAATTGTTGTAATGGAGTTGCCATGTGATGTTCTGTCACATTGAACTGCTTTGCAGGACAGACAGGGAATAGGAACAGTCACTGACAAGTACTTTACCCCGTGTACTACATGTGGGACCTGGTGAAAGAAATCCTGTCCTAGTGGAAGTTAATGACAGGCCAACTTGGCCAGCTTTTGACCAGTGTGAGAAGGAGTTTCCTAGCTGCGTCTAACTTGTGTGTGTAGTGGGTGGGTGCATAATACAAATAATTGGTGGTATAGCCTGATGTTTCAGTGCTTTAAAAAATTAATAGGCTTGGGAGGTAGCTGGTTCTCATTACTCTTAAGGGGCAGTGTGAAGGATTTTGTCTCTATAGATCCCATTTAGTAAATATTGTTATGTTTGAAAAGTCTGATTTCTTCCTTGCACTTTTCCTTCAAATGCTGGTTTGGATGGTGATACTGGCTTGAGGTGCCACCATTGATCTTGTCAGTGTGCCACGGATTTCTCCCTTTGAAATAGCTGTTCCATTTGATAGATTGTCTTTGCTTTTGTTCTTGGGACTTGTGCCATAAACAAACAATGTGAATGCACCCGTGGTATTTTGTCGCTTCCCAAGAAGTTGTTTCATTCAAGTCCAGGACAAAATTTTAGTGAAAAATTACTGGCCTGTTTAAAAAAGGCACTTGAGAAAACTATTATTTTGGTACATTTGGTCAGTTATGTTTTCTAAGAGACTTGCCGTGCAAACAGTAGGGTCAGATATTTCTAGAGAGGTTGTGTGGCTACCTCTTTGCTCCTGGGCTGGGGAATGCTCAGAGAATAGTATTTGCTGTGGATTTGGGAGATGCTGTGGTAGCATGACGTTAATGTATTTGGTGCAGAAGTTTGCTCTCTGGCATTGAAAGAGTGTGAACTGAGACTAGAGTGAAGAAGAAAATTTAAAGAGAATGCTAAGCAGGGATGAAAGGAAAACAAGAAATTACAGAATTAGGAAGAAAGAGAAATCAGAAGATAACCCACCATTCATTTTCTAGGAGCTTGCAGACAATGTGATTTTTACAGCATTTCAACATTCCAGCTGCAGCCTATGCTAATGATAATCACAGGGCTGGGGTAGTTTACATGTGGCATATAAATGCTGCTTGCATATGCACCAGTGTGGCAAAATGGATTGCCAAATTGCAACACTGTTTTGGTTGTAATTTAATTACAGAAACAATTTCAACATATGAGATTGTTCTTTGACACCTTACTTAACTTTTTTGTTATTATTAAAAGTTTTAACTAACAGCGCTAGTAAATAAAATAAAGTAAGCAAGCAGAAAAGTAAAAGGGAAAGAAACCTTGAAGTGTTTAAATCTTGGTCAGGGCTCTCTCCACCCTCCCCACGCAGTCCTTTTGCCTTAAAATGGGAATCATGCAGGATAAAATGGATATAACTAAATCCAAATCTGGGATTCTCATTGTAATCCAGTGTGTTTACACCTAGAGTAACGTGGAGTTTAGGATTTACATTAAGGTTTACTGATAAAGGTAATTTACTCAGGAATAAGGTGAGAAATTTGAAGTTGGTGTTGTAGTTATTCTAGAACAGCTTTGCCTGAGGGCATAGTTATTGTGGCCTGATCTTCTGAAGTGGATTAATCTAAATGAGAAAAAAACCCTACACGTTCACAGTCTGGAATAAGTATTTCCCTAGGTATTATTTTTTACAGAGTTATTGTGGCCAGTCTGCCTGTCTAGACAAACCTTTAGAGTTCCTTTGATAAGAGAGTTGTTACGGTAAGAGATTGAAGTAGGTTTGTCTTTTCCTGCATGTCTCCTTTTGCTGTGTTTCTTGTCATACATCTTTCAGTGGGGAAGGAACAAAAACATAGGGCTTTGCCTTTGAGATCATGACTACTATGTCCAAGAAGTTGTTGTTTTGAGACGAGGGCAGAGTTTTGGCACTGAAGCTGCAGTGATTGCAGGGCAGTCTGCTCCAAGGCAGTGGAGTTACATTAGCTGTGGAATATTAAGATATTTTAATGGAGATGCCAGCATCCTAGTAAAATATTCTGAGAAGGCACTTAGAAAATGGCAGGAAGGCTTCTTAGCCCTGTTTGAAAATTTTCTTAGAGAGAATCAAGAGTGTGTGATCCTGTAATCCCACCATACTACTTGCAATGTAGTGGGAGGAGGCTGCTGCTCCCACTCAGAATCTGGCTTTTGATAGTTACTGCAGCGTGCTGATCTCAGCGTCAGCTTCCCAGTAGGTACCTGCTAATGCTTATTTGTCATCATTGTTCAGTGGAAATGAGCTTTCATTGCTCCCCAGGCCTGGTTGTGAAGGGTTCAGTGAACTTTTCTTTCATCTTTCAGGTTATAAGACCCTTTTGAAAGGAATTTCAGGCAAGTTCAGCAGTGGAGAACTTGTTGCAATTATGGGTCCTTCAGGAGCTGGGAAGTCAACGCTTATGAATATTCTGGCAGGATACAGGTCAGTAACAATGAAAATCCCAAGTAAGATACAATCACATAGCCTGATGGCTCCTTGGAGATGAGAAGAAATCTTACCCAGTGTTTGTAGAAAACAGGTATTTCACAGATTTTGAATTAGATTCTTACTGCTTATATTTTTTTCTGTTTGTCCTGTTCTGGTCATTTAGGATTTGTCTGTTAACAACTCTGATCCAAAAACAGGAAGCAATTTGAAGTCCAAAATACAAAAGCAAGTCTCTGTTCTAGCTGTGTAACAAATGGACTCAGTGCCTTATATTTGTGATATTTTTTAAAAATCACATTTTATAAATACTTGGAAAAAATGACCCTTTTTAGTCGCCACTTTTACAATGTTGATGTCTTCTTGACAAAAGTGCAGTGTGTGAAGTGGCTGTGGTTCATCTGCCTGAATCCCCCGTTGTATGGCCAAATACCAAGTATACCTGTGTTGTTCTCAGGGTGTAAGTGGCATAAAAAAATAGCTTGAATGGCTTGATACTTTTTCAGACATACATATAAGACAGCACAGACTTTTTACTAACATTGAGTAAAATTTTCAGCAAAGTCGCATGAAGCCTGTTATGAAAGAAAGCATAAATTATTTTCTATCTACCGTGTCAGTTTTATTCCACAGTGGACAGTAATTACCTAAGACTTCCACTTACTGAGGCCTGTGGCAGTACAAATGAAGGCAGGATTTACCCCTGGTTATTTTCTTGGTTCATTTCAGAGAGACGGGAATGAAAGGAGAAATTCTCATCAATGGGCAGCCTCGTGACCTGCGCTCTTTTCGCAAAGTCTCCTGCTACATCATGCAAGATGACATGCTCCTTCCTCATCTGACTGTCCAGGAAGCTATGATGGTGAGTTTTGTTTCTCACTCTAATGTATTTGGGCAGGAGAAAATGGAAAAATCTCAGTGTGCACATGTTCTTATTTCGGGTAATGCTATGAGCTGTTATCTCTATTTGATCCTAATCCATGAAAGTGCTTAGACTTTGATGATGCCTTGAATTCCATTTCAGGCTTATCCTTGTAGGGGTTGTCTGAGCTTATTTAGCTTTATCATTTTCAATTTATGGCCAGCATTGGAAGAACTAAGGCTTTACTCCTTAGACTTCCTAGGCAGTGGAACCTGAAATTCTGCACAGAATGAGCCTTTGTAGGGACTGTCTTTTCTCCTGGATGGTGGATGAAAAACCTTGTCTCTCTCCCTTTCTCCCCATCTTCTGTGTCCTGACTGCAAAGTGCTATTTTGACTTCAGCATGGTTTATCTGCTACATCTGCTCTTTTGTGCCTTTTCTTTAATAAAGGCATTGTGTAATATCTCTTCCAGTTCTTCACAGGAAAACAACAGAAAGAATAATCCCAAGATTTATAGGCAATGTAAATTCTTCTTACTGTTTTTCATAGCATCAAGAAGTTTACTAATTGCCAGCTGGACCGATCCATCTAGAAGCACCTGTTGCTCAGTTTGAGAAACAAGCTAGTGTTTCTCAGAGGGTGTTTTCAAAATAAGGCTGAGGTTGCTTATACTGTATGCCAGCATCAGTTCACAAATTTTAAGGCCAGAAGAAATCACTGTGGTTTTTATATGGCTCATTTTCTGCAAAGGCTCTTCTTTGTGAGGATGTTTTTATTTTATTTTGTTTACTTGAACATTGTAGTCAGAATCCTGTAGGACCACTTTTGTAGAATTGGGCCCAGATGATATGATACTTCTTGTCTAAATTAATCAATCAAGTCTCTGGCAAAAATAATTACTTAACAGTTTAATTGCTTCTAATAAGGGTTAATCATAATGTTTTGTGGAGCTGCTTCTTAAGACAGCAGATTACATCTTTTGCAAAATTATTTATCTCTGTACTCACTTGTTCACATCCTAGAGAGTGGCAGAGTTTGGTTACCCTTATGATATGGATGAAGTACAAATAAACTGTGATTCTAGTGTTGCCTGGGAAGTTGGTGGCTGTGCAAAAAACATGATTCTGTCATCTTTCTCTTAAGCTCTTTGACTTGCAAAGTGGCCTTTCTTTCTAATATGCTTTTTGTCAGATGCCTGAGTGATGGCTTAAATCAGATCGTACTCAGTTACCTACGGCACAGGAATATGTGATGCTTGTGATTTGAACATACAGTTCAACTTAAACTTTTCAGGCTGGGTTGAAGGAAGTTTTTTTAATGGTACATTGGGATGCTGTGTCTGAGACATCCACTGTAACTGGTCGTTGCACTTCAGACCAATTCAAAATCAAATTACATTGTATTGCATTTCAGGTATCTGCTCATCTGAAACTTCAAGAGAAAGATGAAGGCAGGAGAGAAATGGTATGTATACTGTCCATCAAACTGAGAATTTTTGGGGGTGTCAAGAGAGTTCCATGAAGTGAGCTCTGTAAAGCATTTTTATCTAACATTGAATTGCATTGAACTTCCAATGATAGAATAAATCAACCTCAAAGTTGACAGGTATCATTATGAAGGAATGTTTACTACAGTCTCTATGAAAGTTGCTTTCTGTTTGAGACTGAGTAGAGAATTGTAAAAGATCTACTGAAACACTAGATTCTCTTACATGCATGTCTGAGGGGTCAGACATCTTGTGTGTGTGGCAAGATAAATCAGTCATGTCTGGCACTAGGGAGCATACACCTTAATTTTTCAAAGGACTAACAAAAAACTTAGCGGTCCCTGTAACTGCTGCAGAAATTTCTGTGCTCATGTTTGAAAGTGTTGATCTTCATGGCTGTGCTGGTGGACATGTTTTACTGGACAAGTTAATGTAGTTAAGGCGCAGACTAATGCATTTTGAAGCTGTTTTGAGTAACTGAGGTTTGGACAAGTAGGGAAACAAGCTAAAACATGCACATAGCGTTTTTTAAAACATTGGAAATGAGTTGCACAATTTACTCTTGCACGTTTGCTGCGCTGTCCTGGGTCTGCAGCTGACGTATGACTTTCCTGAGCGGGAGAGAAGTCCTGGTGTGCTTTTGCCCATGGAGACCTATAACCCAGCTGGACCTGCGCTAGGAAGTGTGCTTCCACCCCATCTTATTGCCACGATTCCTTCTCATCCTTTGTTGTGACACAGAACTGTCCTTTTAAAGAAGATACCTTGGAGGTGTGTGACCAGACAGAATGGCTTCTGATGTGTTAGCTTGTGCATGAGGCAGCTTTCTCAACTGAATTTGGTTACCTCTGTTATACTTTAAAAGGCTGGAAATGTGACCTTTGTACACATTTTTTTTTTTTTGCACTGAAAATGTCTGAGCCTGTGTATTCTTAAGGACACTCAGAGCTGAGAAGTCTGTCTGTGCTTAGGTAGCATTATCAGAGCATGGCAAAGACTCGAAGAGGAACAGTTTGGTGCTGCACAGTGTGTTTCAAAACCATATATGTCCAGGGAGGATGATGCCTGGAGCTAAACACAGACAAAAGATCATGGCACTGGTTGAAGCAGAGATGGTTCAGGTTGTTGAGAGTCATGAAAAGTGAAGTGGTAGCTCAGAAAGTGTTTGGAGGTGTTTTGTCTGGCCTCAAGCTGTGTTTCAGTCCAGCATAAGACAGCACCAGCAACGAGACTGTATGATCTCTCATACACTGCCTCCTCAAGGAGGAAGCCTCTCTTATGTGGGAGTTACACTGAGGGGTAATGGGGCTCATGTGATAACATGGCCCCATGGCTAATATTGAGATTTACCTTCCAAGACAGCTGGCTGCTCCTTCTGTCTTTGTTAGGGACACGTACAATACTCTCGACAAGTCTTTTAGTGGCTTAGTAACTCGGTTGTCCCACCAGTGAAAGGGGAGTTACAATTGGTATAGAAAGATTGCAATGGTTTTGCTGTACTTAGTTCTGTGAAGTTCAAATTTTGGGCTTTCCATGATGTGTCACTGGTTTTTTTTTGATAAATAGAAAGAAGCGTGAGATTTTCATTTTGGTGCATATTGTGCTCCCAAAGTCATGCACGGAGTAGATCCTTTGTGGGCAAATTAGGAAATCATGCAGGTGACTGGAAGAAGCCACCTTGCAGGACTCAGCTGAAACCAAGATGTGCAGGAGGAAGAAGGAGATGAGGGGACATATGAGTGTGAGTGAAGGCTGAACATGAGAAGGTTGTGGCCTGCTTTTTCAGGAATATGAGAGACTTCTTGGTTTTCCCAGATGCCAGTTTAATTCTTTTTTTTAATCTGAGGAAGATGTGAACTTGACTGTTTGGAATTAATCATTTCAGAGGAGTCTTTTATTCTAGTAAAAGATGCTTCTAACAGTAGGTGGTATGTGGTTCTTGAGCAGAGGTTTATAAAGCAGAAGGTGAAACTGCTTCTGACCCACCTGGTGAAAAGTATGCTCTTTGCCTGAGATGTGAAAACTGTGACAACTTCAAAGGTAGAGAAGCCATTTCTCTGGCAGTCTTTTGTCTGTATTTATTTCCAAATCAGAACATTTGGCACTTCTTCAGTCTCAGAGAGTCCTTGAAAATCAGAAGGGGCTCCAGAGAGGGAAACTTACAGGACTCAACATCCATTTGGTAGCTTAAGATTACTTTGATTCTCTCAAATACTTTTTTTTTTTTAATAAGCTAAACACATATTTTTATTAATTGGAAAATACATTTGTTTAGAAACAGGTGTTAATTTTATTTGTACTTTGAAAGTCTGAAGTCATTTACACTTCAGTAAGTTAGGCCAAGCAAGTTAATTCACTTGTTCACACTGTAACTGTAATTACAAGCAGCTCTTTGAGGAAAAACCTGTGCTGTGTGCATTTATTCAACACATACTAGAAAGGCAGCCATTTTCTGATAGTTACTGGCCTGTGCTGGACTAGATCATTCATTTTATTGTTGTAAGTATTTATCATAGATGGATTTTATTAATGCATGCACTTGTGTTAGCAATATTACATATGCTTGTTTAAAAGAGGGACAAGTAAATATCCTCCAGTGAATCATCATTTATGTTTCTAGTTGACCTAGCTTGTCAACTAGGACCTTCGCAACCTTCCTGAAGATAAAGGGAAAGAGGTAGTTGGGCTCTTTGTTCTGAGAATGAGGATTAGTGAGTTTTGTTCTTTTTTCATTCCCTCTTACTGGGATAGGTAGCTCCTGGAAATCAAAATCAGGACAAGTGAAGGGTCAGGCTTTGGTTAGTCTAACCAATTTTTACCATGTTAGTCATCTTTTCTGGAAGACTGCCTCCATCTAAGCAACCATTATTTTAAAAAATTACAGTCTCCTCTTCCTATATTTCAGTGAAGTAATAAATGTCTGGTCTTTCTTTCTACCTTTTAAGTGGTAGATTTTTTAATTACATGAGCAATGTAGCTCGGATTAATTCGTTTTTATGTTCTTGTTTTTACTGTTGCCAAAGAGCTGTTTTCCTCATATAGGGCTACTAGGCCAGATCTACAATCACTGAAACAGAAGAATTCATAGCAGCTGGGTTTGTTCTCCTTTTGCTCCAAAGACCCTGGGACAAGCTGTGCCCTTCCTGAGGCTGTGCCTTGAGGAAATCCCAAACATCTGAGAGCACATGTGACAACTGAATTGGCTCTGAGGAGGATGAAAACACTTAAAATCAATGGCTGCACTTTAAAGAGTAGACTGTGAAGAACAGATAAGAGCAGGTCATTACTCTGTAGAAATCACTGATTTTTGCTGAACAGTTCTTCAGTCCCTTGTAAATACAGCCTAGAAGTTATATTGAAAGAAGCGTCTTGGTTTCGCTGTGTGCTCTTCACATACTGCAAAGCTCTTTTGATATCTGTGCCATATCCAAGGGGTGCTATACAAGAACTGATTTCCACTCCATTTTCACAGGCAAGGCTTCCTGACTGAGACGGGTCATGTAGGACAAACAAGTAGAATTTGGGTCAGAATAGCGTAGGCTGTTAATAATAATCTAATCTAATTATCTAATAAATGCTACATAAGATGGAAAAAGGCTGTGGTGTATGGATGGTGAAACAAAGTTTCATTTCATTCAGTTTACATTCTCCATGAAAATCAGTAAAGAGGTTTTTTCTTTTGTGCTAACCAATTTAAGTGATGCATTGTTGTGTTTCCTCTAGGTAAAGGAAATACTGACAGCCCTTGGTTTGCTGACATGTGCCAATACGAGGACTGGGAGTCTTTCTGGAGGCCAGAGAAAGCGTCTTGCCATTGCTTTGGAGCTGGTGAACAATCCTCCTGTCATGTTTTTTGATGAACCAACCAGGTACTTCAAGACCAAAAATTAAAGACAGACAATTACTGCTTTATATAGTAGAACAGTGCTGCAGAAAGGTTATTCACCTCTGAGTCCTTGGAAAAGGCTCATTTTGTGTTGCGTGTAGGTACTGAATAAGGCCACAATGCTGTAGCCACCAGACCATGTGACTGTAAACAATTTGTAAGCGAGACACAAATTGAAATAGGAAGGGAGAGGAAAATATTTTCAGGTTGTGGCATGAGTTTTCTTTCTCAAGCAAAGTTAGCTTGACTATAAGCTTTTTGAAGTGTGACTTAATAATGAATGTAGCATATATAGAATCAGATTCTGTGATCGGTCTAAGAGGAGGCTGGGAGAGCTATGAATATGTATCTATTCATTAAAGTTGGGAGCATTTAAATCTGCAGTCCTAAAATGTAGAACTCCCTTAAGGGAGCTTTGAGAATACACTATTTTTCATTCTCAGGCATGCTTCCAACTTAATTAAAAAGACTGTGATGGAGAGATACAAGCATAAGGTTGGCATATCATAAAATTAAACTGCTACAGAGAAAATTTATAAAAGGACAATAGTGCGAGACCAGAGCAGCAAATACATGCGCTAGTTTTGAGTGGTGCCTGTGGACATGTGGATAACAAACTTCTTTTTTTTTTTGTTCAGTGGCTTGGATAGTGCATCATGTTTTCAGGTTGTCTCTCTGATGAAGGCATTGGCCCAGGGTGGCAGGTCCATCATCTGCACAATTCACCAGCCCAGTGCTAAGTTGTTCGAGTTGTTCGATCAGGTATTATTCTCAGACTCTTTCCCTATGTGTGGTTTGGGTAGGTTACACCTTCAAGGCTACACTTTTTAAGTAAAAACATGAATAATTCTAGTCTGTGGATTCAAATCAAATAAATAAATAAAGTAAGTAAAAGCAAAATAATACTTTTTGATTGTGTTTTTTTCTTCTCTGCCTGTTTCCATTATTTATGTGTAATGTTGGTAAAGAATGTGGCTGATATGTTTGTGGAGTCATGGTTGTCATACTTCCGATTTTCATGCCTTCACCCACTGCTGCTCCTGGGCACAGGGCTGTCAGTAGAGTAGTTTAAGAGCAAGAGAACTTTAGTACCAATGTCTGCAATTCAGAAGAGTATATTCATGAGAAATAATTATAATTTAAATGAAGACACTTGGAGATCTTTTCTCCAGTCTTAACAGCAGGATGTAGACCGTGCTTTAACCTTGTTAGGAAATTTAAATTACACTTGAGAGAGGTAAAAGAAAACCTACTACACCATAGGTGAATAAACTCTTGCAGATTGCCAGTCTGGCAAGGAGGTTTATTTAAAGTCAATAGTGTGGTTAAAAGTAAGAGTAAAGAGTAATGAAGCTGTTTCCCATTGCTGTGCTGTTCCACCTTTCCTTGCATTTGTGCATTCACCAGCTTCGTGCCCCAGCCGAAAATATCCATAATGTGTAGAAGTTAGATGGCTCAGCTCTAGTTGCTTGCCTGTTTTCAGCATGTGTCTAAAGGCTGGAATTAGTCTGTCTCTGTATTAATGTGGTTTAAGTCCCGGAGGGAATGTTTGCAGAATTTAAACCTTAATCATTTCATTTTCCAATAGTTTTAATTCCATGCAAAGGTAGTTCCAAGAGGTGATAAATCTTGCCAAGGTGCTTTTCTTCCCACAGGGACAAGAAAGAGGTCATTAAATTCATGGATTGCTGTCATACAGATAGCAGATTTAAATATTTTGATACTATTTCAAATTTTTCTTCTTTTTTTCTCTCTTTTCTTTGCCTTGTTTTCCAGCTCTATGTTTTAAGTCAAGGTCAGTGCATTTACCGTGGGAAGGTATTAAACCTAGTCCCTTACTTGAGCGATTTGGGTTTGAATTGCCCAACCTACCACAATC
Source organism: Falco punctatus (assembly GCF_963210335.1). NCBI lineage: Eukaryota > Metazoa > Chordata > Aves > Falconiformes > Falconidae > Falco > Falco punctatus. The sequence continues at coordinate 79,663,757 of NC_137581.1, forward strand.
CAGCAGATTTTGGTAAGGACAATTTGAATAGTTTGTTTATTTTGTATTTGATTAGCACCTTCAGGGTCATGGGGACCATGGTGCATGGTGTGTTTTAGACTTTTGTACATCTATACATATGTGCATGTGTACATATATGTACCAAAATTAAAAATAAAATTATTCAGATCTAAGTAATTTGAATGCCATCTAGTGGTAAAATTTAGTGAATATTTCTCTCTGGTGGAAGCCCAGATCCAGGAAATGAAAGATAAAACATATTCTTTAGTGTTTCATAGTAATTAGTCCTAGTGGCCTTTCAAAGTGGCTCCAGTATTCTGGTTTTTTATGTTGCCCAATACCATTGTGGTATTGTACAGCTAATAGCATTAAGGGTTTTTTTAATTGTTGTTTCTTAATTCCGAAGAAGCAGTAAGGACCACAAAAATAAGACTTTCGTGATTTTTTTATTACCTAAACTATCCTGTATTCACTGTCTTTCCTCTAAAATGGTTCATTTAACTTTCAGGCTGAAGAGAACTCTGAAGATTTATAGAAAGATACATGTAAATAATGTGTGTATATGTATGAATTAGCATGTGGCATTTTAGAGCGTGTTCTAGACAAAACTCCTGTTTCTGTCAATGTTACTGAATCAAGGGGATCTAATAATAAGGCTTGTAACTAGTCAGTAGTGTAAACCAGTAACTTTCCTTCTGGTTTTTGTAGTTATGGAAGTAGCATCTGGTGAATATGGAGACCAGAATGGCCGACTGGTAAGGGCAGTACGGGAGAGGATATGTGACACAGACTACAAGAGAGATGTTGGTGGTGAGAATGAGTTGAATCCCTTCCTCTGGCACCGTCCTTCCGAAGAGGTATTTTGTGTGCCACAACTAATGGGCATGGCTTGAGGTTGGAGGGGGAGGAAAAAAATTCAAATCTTCAGTCAATGGAGCAGGTTTCTGGGCACATTTGGCTGCTGAGAGTGGGGTTTTGTGAGTGAAAACTAAGCAAGATACTGCAAAGAAAGAAGTTTATTCTTTTATGTGTTTCCGCAGGATTCCTCCTCCACAGAAGGCTGCCACAGCTTCTCTGCCAGCTGCCTAACCCAGTTCTGTATCCTCTTCAAAAGAACTTTTCTCACCATCATGAGGGATTCGGTAAGGCTGCCTTTATAGTAACTTTCGAAGCCAAAAGGTCTATTCAGTTGGTTGTGAGATAGTGTAATGCCTTAAAGGTCCTGTCCAACAGCCCATGCATGAAGATCATCACAGAATTTCAAAGGAAAGAGACTGATATTTCAAGTTTTGCTATTAACTGTACCGTCTTCATTGTGAACACTTTTCTTCAGAGGAACTCAGAAGCATCTGGCCTAAAAACCTAAAGCTTAAATCCCCTCTGTGCTGGCAGGTCCTTTACACAGTCATTTATCCTACTGAAAAATGTGTGAGAAGTTGTACTGGTGTGTCACAAAATCAGTTTTTCCAGAAAATCCAGGGTGGCAGAGATAATAATTTCAGTGTGATGTAAGGCCAGTACTTTTTAAGTCTTTATTTTTGAAACAGAAACTTGGTAAATAAAAAGTTTACCTCTTCGAAAAGAGAACATTTCTGTTTTCATACATGTAATATGAAGATGAAGTAAGTAACATAATGAAACTCTCATTCTCAAGGAAAAAAAAGCTATCTTTCACCTTTTTTCTTAAAAATAACTCCATTCAAATTCCAAACCCTACAGTTTTCATGTATGTTTATTAAATGTTTTGGATGCCTAGCTGGCATTAACAAAATGCAGTGGGACTTTTTCTTTTACTCCAAATTTTTCTTCTCAGTAGCTGAGGAATTTGTGTATTTAAGAGAGAGGACTGTTTACGTTGTCTGATTGATGCTTTGAAATGTCCTCTACATGGGATTGTCCCTTCATTAACAGGGATGAGTTAAGGAGGTGAGCTTCCTCAACTAGACCTTACATGCACACCTGTCCAGGGAACTCACCAGTATATAGTATAATTGGTACTGGTTGGCCAAGTGCTTTTCTTTGTGGCAAATTTGGAATTTGATAAGTATGAGGAGGGTTTGTCTGCTTTTCCTGCATGTTGGAAGGTTTTCAGTGCTTTACATGACAGGGGGGGGAAGACAATATATACATTAATATATATTGATATATTGATTTGACATACCTGTCGTTAGTAAAGTGGAAGGCCAGAGAATATATCTATACTGGTGGGCACGTGGTGGATTCAAATGAGGAAGGTTGGAAACCAAAAGCAGTTGAGCCATGTGGAGCTCAGGGTAAGCAAGTTGCCCTTGTGACAGGGTAAGCTGGGCTTCACTGAGCTCCAGGTGCTGCAGCGACACTGCGTTTGCCTTGCACCCAGGCAGGTGTCTCTTGAGGACACTGCCATTTCTGGTGTAGACATGTCCACACAGAACCACAGGCCTGGAAGAAACCTACTGGACCACTCTGTCCAGGCCTCTGCTGTCAGATAACCGCAGCATTCCTTCCCTTTCAGAAAGGGACACACTGCATTGAATGCCATAGTAAAAGCAAGCAAATGTTTCCCCCCCCACTCTGGTTGGGAAGATATCGCAGAGTGATGCAATTGTAGTGGTTAGGAAGCACCTGCTTATTTCCAGACCATACATATTATGCCCATTTGTTGTTTCGCCAGCACATTTCTTTACCATAACTTGTTCTTCTCCCTTGCTGTTTTACATTGCAGATAGTGCATTTGTCATTCAAAGATTAAGTAGGTTGTTGAGTTTTGCCTTCCTGCAATCTGGAATAGTTTGCACATCTGGTCTCGTACCAAATATTTGGTCACAAATAAACTGACATGTTTGTGTGGGAGGGCTCTTGTAATCCAAAAGCATACATACAGCTTCACGTTCTGTATGTTGCTCAACTAGCTGATCAGAATGTCTCTGGTGCACTTAGCATCTCTAGAGGTGTGCGAGCCCTAACCATGGAGCATAATGGTCCTGTCCTTATCTTTACCAAGGGAAAACTTCAACTTATTTTCTGATGCATAGATTGAATGTGATATTTTTTTTTTCCTGCTCAACTGTAAAGGCTTGTAATTGTTCCAAATTGTATTATTTCTTTTGTTCTTCCATACCTCTTCTAGGAATACTGTACTTCAGAGAAAGTACAGAAGGCTAATTTATGCTTGATTAAGTTAGTTTGGTCTGTATAAGCCTGAAATACCTTTTCTGCCTCTCTTCTGCTCAGATAAATTTATCATTTAGTCAGAAAGTCTGTTATCCTGGTGAATGAGGGCAAATGGCTCCAAGACACTGTCAAAGACAGTAGGATTTCAGGATGCGGCATTTACAGTTTCTGCCTGTGTTTACAGGCAGAAGAAATTTTCTGTAATGTAATAGCCACGTGTCTGATCGACACTGGGAAACTCATTAGAGTGAGTTTTCCTTAACTGAAGCCCAGTTTGCCAGTAGGAAAGTAGCATTTTTATGGAAGTTCTTCTGGACATAAACACTCCTTTTCTGCAATCTGTATACCTGATTTCAGTCATATTGCCATTGGTTTTGAGCCCAGACTTTCTGCTCAGAAATACTACTCTTACCTTGCTTGTAGGTCCTGACACACTTGCGTATCACGTCACACATTGGCATTGGACTACTCATCGGCTTGCTCTACTTAGGCATTGGCAATGAAGCTAAGAAAGTCCTCAGCAACTCTGGCTTCCTCTTTTTTTCCATGTTGTTTCTTATGTTTGCTGCGCTCATGCCAACTGTCCTTACATGTGAGTACCAGTCATTACATCACCCTGCTATTACATCAGCAGGGAAGGAGATTGCAGTAGGCTGGAAGGGTGTTGTTATGTATCTTGATTTGTTAAGATAAACGTTTGACTTGTACTTCTAAGACAGGTGTGGAGATAAGTCTTGCACTGACTAAACTGCTGTGTAGAGGCAGACAAGAGATAGACTTGTCCAATGGCACCTCTCTCCCCAGTTTTGCCAGTGTTTCTCAACCTGGACAGGTCAATGTTACAGTCCTGGGCTGGAATTTCCCCTTGCTTCAGTGCTTCTCACCTGTGTCACGAGCTCGTGGTTGGTCTTAGGAAGGATGTAATAATTTCCCTAGGACTTCTAAGTCATGACTCCTGCACAAGATAGCATATTCACGTGGTGTCAGAAGCAAACTCCTGCAGTATGAACTGTTGCATACTTCCTCTGGGAACACTTGTTACTTTGGATTCCCTGTTGGACCAAAAGGAATAACCAGGTTCTCTTAATTTCTGACACCTCTTGAATTCAAAAAGCCTCTTTAGGGGAGGCTGAGATCATCTGAGTAGATTGGAACGTAGTGTAAACAGTGAGCAACTTTCAGTGCTGACCTCTTACATTTCGTTACAAATCCTTGAAACTACTGCTGGTCTGTCAAAGGCCTCAGGGTTCCAGCCCCACTGTGGGACTGCAGCAGTGCAGGATTAGATAAATATAAACTATGTTATTATGTGCAATGTTGCACGCTGACAACCTAACTTACTAATTTGTGTTTTCTGTAGTTCCTCTTGAGATGGGAGTATTTCTTAGAGAGCATCTGAACTACTGGTACAGCCTGAAAGCCTACTATCTCGCCAAAACCATGGCTGATGTTCCTTTTCAGGTATATGCTCTATTCTTCAATAAAACAAGAACTATTTAAGTTTATGGCAAGTCCACTTGCTAAGAAGATCAGTATTGGTATTTTATCCATCTGAGTAGTGGAGAAATTGTTCACATATGTGTGCTGAAGCTTCAGGTCCAAATTGGTAAGCACCCTCACAGTAAACAGCAGGACAAAAACTGAGACCTGACCCAGTATTTTTTTAGGATCAGATGACCATCTTTGCTTTTTTGCAGAAGGGGAATTGAAAAGGGCTGTAAGTGAATGGGATCTATTTTCTAATATCTAAGTAGTAAGATAGATGTCACAGTCTGTGGCAGATGTGTTTATTCTCTTATGCTATGCCTGTCATGTAATTAAAAGGCTGAGAGCTGTGGATTAGCTAAAACTCACCGTGCTTTTATCTTATTCAGAGTAACAGGGAATGTTTGGCTTTAATGGACTGACTCCAAGTGTATCTCCTTGCAGATCATGTTTCCTGTCGCTTACTGCAGCATTGTGTACTGGATGACTTCACAGCCATCAGATGCACTCCGATTTGTCCTCTTTGCAGCCTTGGGAACCATGACATCCCTGGTGGCTCAGTCACTGGGTCTTCTCATAGGTGCAGCCTCTACATCCCTTCAGGTACTGACGGTATTCTGTGGTCTCAGGGGAACCCTGCTGCTACCTAACATTGACTGCATCAACATAAAAAGCATATACACACACTGGATGTGAGGCTCTGAAGTTCCTTTCCCATCTGAACGGGGCTGTTCCTGCCCCTGCTTGAGTGGATTGTCGCTTGATGTTCATCCCAGGCTGAGCAGGTCTTAGAAACTGCAGAACTGATGCATTTCTGTGCATCTACAAAGTGGAGGTAGGCCATGAGGATCAGTAGCTCAGGAGAGGGTTCTTTCATACACATACAAAAAGGTTGCAGGAGGCCAGGTAGGAAGAGGCATGCCCAGAAACTAAACATTCTGCAGAGGGAGGGAGAGAGGCAGCTGTTGGCATGACTGTCACACTGGAAGCTGGCCATGTAACTCCATTCTGCTTCCTGACAGGAGATGTGCTAAGGTGACCATTCCACAGCAGAACTGTTTTGTGATAACAGATGATACTGACATTAATACACATTGATGCTATCAAGATTTCTGGAGTAGAAGACTTGATTCCTTCTCTGTGCCCGCCAGTGGAGACCAGATAGCCCTGTTGCATGATCCCTGTGCATCAGCCTTCCCCAGAGATACTACGTGGCCCTTTGCCGTGGAGGGGACGTAGAGAGGACAGGCTGGAGTTGGGTCAAGATCTAACTTCCCCACCAGAGCCACCCAGCTGGAGATGTTCCTTCTCCTCTTCACAATGTTTTAGGACCAGTTGAAGCTACTGTTCACATGGGGTTAATGAGAAGGGAGGTCTGTGTGTCCTCAGTGGGGAGTGAGTGAGAGAGGATAATATTTGGAAAGATGGGTCTCATACCCAGAGAAGCAAGGGGATCACAGTGCCCATCTTTCTCTGTAAACTTCTTGGTGTGTTCAAGTCCTTCAAAGGACAGGTTCCAGCACAGCAGTGTTGTCAACTAGTAGAATGGTTTAGGAAGAGGAGAGGGACCCCTTTTCTTCTACTAACAAGATCAAACCTCCCCCTCAGAAGAAATCTCATTTAAAAAAAAAATCCGTAATTTCCTAGTATTTGGAACTGTAATAATTTGGGGAAGTAGCATTATAAGAACAACTTGAATAGCATAGCTGCCCACTGCCTAAAGAGTAAGTTTGCACTGTGTATTTGGGTTTGTCGCAGAACAGAGGATTTGCCATAAGGAAAGTCTGCTCTTTTAAAGGCTGGTTTCCTCACTGGAGGTGGAGAAATCAGATGAAAGAGCAAGTCAGTTTTTAATTTTTTCTTCTAGTTGGCTGACAAGGGACTGTCTATTCTGTCTCTTCACAGGTGGCCACTTTTGTGGGCCCAGTTACTGCCATCCCAGTGCTGCTGTTCTCTGGGTTTTTTGTCAGCTTTGATACCATCCCAACATACCTCCAGTGGATGTCTTACATTTCCTATGTCAGGTACTGCTAATGAAGTCATTAATCTCCTATCTGCAAATGCTGTTTATTTGCCTTTGTGTGTTTGGTTGGTTGTTTTCAGTGCTGAAGAGACTGTTCACGGCACATTCTTTTAGAGTATAATTATACATATGATGTATACCACATTATCTCACTGCATTTTGCTATATATGATGTGAAATAAATAGGACTGTTCAGTACAAATTATTGGCCACAAGTCCATGTCAGTCCCCTTGAATTCAGTGGGATCACACAGTGTGCAAATCACAGGATCACAGGATCACAGAATCACAGAATGGTTGGGGTTGTAAGGGACCTCTGGAGATCATCTAGCCCAACCCCCTGCTAAAGCAGGCTCACCTACAGCAGGTTGCACAGGATGGTGTCCGGATGGGTTTGAATGTCTCCAGAGGAGACTCCACAGCCTCTCTGGGCAGCCTGTTCCAGTGCTCCATCACCCTCAGAGTAAAGAAGTTCTTCCTCATATTCAGATGGAACCTCCTGCATTGCAGTTTGTGCCCGTTGCCCCTTGTCCTGTCACACTGCACTACTGAAAAGTCTAGACTCATCCTCTTGACGCTTGCTCGTGAGATATTTGCATACATTGATAAGATCCCCTCTCAGTCTTCTCTTCAAATCTTCCTGGATTTTGCAATAGTGGAGTTCTGAAATAATAGGCACAGTATACTCAACTGAGAAACTGATGCCTCCACCTCATTTCAGAAGAAAATGTTGTATAAATCACTGCTGTATCCTAGGTAGACTTGTGGATAAAGACCTGGTTTTAAGTTTGCAGTAGCACTGCCATGAGAGATATGGGATCTGTGTCATCTCTAATCTGAACAAGTGTTTTAACAACCATAGGCATTTTACATCCTATCTTCGTCTGTCACTCTCACTGTCTGAGACAGCTATCTTAAGATGGGATGATTGGCATCAGGGAACCTCTGGCGGCTAGCATGGGGGGATAGTTTAGACTAGACACTTAATATAGCTGAAATTAGGTGAGGTGAGTTTTTCCATCCGCCTTCTCCCTGCCCTGCCCAAGCTGTACTGTTACTGAGAAAACCCAGGCTAAAATATGTTCTTCTTTGACAAGTGAGGTCCTACACAGAGACCTGTCAGAGATTAAGAGACCACATCCCCTGAATTAGTAGCTAGAATTCAAGATGAGGCCGTAAGCCATTGTCTAGTTTATGTGGAGTCTCCCAAAGCCAGAGGGAGCTGTCATAGACGTGCGATCCATGCTGGTGTATCTGCTCGCAAAGTCAAATGCTAAGTGCACATGATGCCAGGGAAGACATGGGAACTGGGCATTGTTAGTGAAACTACAGCACGTGGAAGGAAAGAGACGTTCTAGATTGATGCTGGCTTTAATATATTTCTGACTTCAAACCGTAATTGTACCCCTGTTGCTTATTTTTTTAAAAAATGAATTAATTATGTCACTTTTTAAAGGGGAGTTTCTGAATACGAGCTGAAATTAGCCTGCTTTCTATTTTAATGGTTTTCTTTGGAGAAATTATGCTAACTGGTAGTGGTTAACGGCAAAACTTCTTTGTTTATTCTTGTGAAAAATGCCAGTGGCATGTCATTTGGCTGTAACAGGGATAGAGCTTGCCCTGAGCCACATGTGTCAGAATGATATTGAACCCCCTGGTGTTTCAGCCAAGCTCTTGCAGGGATTGTATTGCTGTTGGAGTATTTCTAAACAGATATCAGGACTTTTCCTTGTAATCTGTCCTTGTCCTTTCCAGATATGGCTTTGAAGGAGTTATTCTCTCCATCTATGGACTGGATCGAGAAGATCTGCATTGTGACAAAGATGACACTTGCCATTTTCAAAAATCAGAGGCCATTCTGAGAGAACTGGATGTAGAAAATGCCAAACTTTACCTGGACTTCATTGTTCTTGGAATTTTCTTCTTCTCTCTGCGCCTGATTGCCTATTTTGTTCTCAGATACAAAATTCGAGCAGAGAGGTAAAGGAAAAACAGCTAAAACAATGCAGTAGGAAGATCTTTAGATATGCAATAGAGGGCACTTGACATTGTCTCACTGTGGCAGGCCGGTCTCCAGTGCCCAGCTAGATGCTGTTACGGCCTAGCCCATAGAGAACCACAATGGGATAGTGGACATACAGTGTTAAGCCAATCAATCCAGTTGGGTTGGGTCATGTTTTCATTACACATTCTGGCTTTAACTAGGAAGAAGAAATAGAAGGGAATTTTACACCACAGAATATAAATACCAAGGCAGTGTAACTGTAATTTAAAACCTGGCTGCAGGAACCTTCCTTATGAAAACCAATTTCATGATAAAGTCACTAGGATACTAGTCCTGGTAGCCAGAGTAGTATAATGTCATCTATAGTTGACAAGATAATGAGATGCAAAATGGGGGATGCAAAGACAACAGAATTCTCTTATCTTTCTAAATTCAGAGTTTCATCTTTGCAATTTTCTATGTATTATTTTGCAATTCTTTTCCACAGAATTATCCCTTATGGCCGAAAGCCTGTAAATGTATTAATTAATAAGGTAAAGATAACTTTTTAATATGGATACTTTTTAAAAACACACTTAAAGTGATTCAGGTCATTATTTTTGTTTCTGTCTAAATTTAGAATTCTGGTGCTTTACTTGTCGAGCTGGTCTCGTATCTGAAAACTGTAATGATAGGAGGAAAAGGCAGATTCTGAGTCTGCCCTAACCTGTGGTCTATATTCGGAAGCATCAATAGGTAGCACAGGCAGACATGTTCAAACTGTCACTGAATGATTGAAAAAACGTTATTTTGCAGTGTCTTTTAAATCCTCAATATTTGTGATATTTAAAATAGTAACTCTGCTTGTTATCTGTTTGATCTACCTCCTGCAATTGAAAACATCAAAGCACTCCAAGGCTCATTTGTTCTTAAATTGTGAAAGCAGAATCTTTCCCTAAAGACTGAGTGATTGTTAAAGCGTGATGAGTGCAAGAGCTATGCACAGCTCAAAGCTTGGCATATTGTATTAAAACATTTGTGGCTGCCTCATATGGCAGTGTTCATTGTATCAGCAACACACCACGTGTAGAACTCTTCTCAAAATATACAAAATACCTTGTAATACTGCGGGTCTGATCATGCCAAGCAGTTTTGTTCTCTTCCCGAAGTCTACAGTCATGACATGGGAATTAATAGCTAATTGATTTAAACACCAATGAAACTGTTAAAAGAAGCATACATTTGTTTTGCATATCTCAACCTTTGTAAACTTGGCAGAAGGAATTCCAGTTCCAAGCTGATGTGAATTTTGTCCCCGATTTTCATGGGTTTGGATTTTCAACCCAAAACGAAGTTGTGGGACCCATACTCAGGTTGGACACCTTGGTGAATTTCTGTGCGAATTCCACTACCTTCTGTCATTACTGTGCATTTACTGTAGTGTCACAGACTTCCGCGTCAGACCTACAAATTATGTAAATGTTGTTCCTATCAGAATGCTGAAGTCTTGTAGATTGGAAGCAGCTCAGTGTCAGCAAACCATTGAGGAGCTCAGCAGTCCATGACAGTAGACTAGATGAAGAGAAACCTTGCGCATTAGCTGACCACTAGCAGTCACAGTTCACAGGCTGTTTTTGAAAACTTCATGGCTGTGTCTGTACTAGTAAACTAAATGGTTCCAGGGCAAGATCTGTTAGTCCTCAGACAGCTGGGGCTAAAAGGAATGATCCTCGTGCCATACTAACTTCTAGGCAGAGCCCAAACATTGTCTGGAAGACCTCTGGCTGTGCTGAGCTACAGCCGTGCTGTTTAGCAGTGAAGACAATTGTTTCCCAGTTTTCGTGGCCCACGCCCAGGCTGTGTTTAATTTACCAATACAGACACAGACCGCATGTGTCTGTTAAACACATTAAGCGTATGTTCTGGAAGACTTTAAGTCAAGTCACATGTTTTAGGAAGGTTAGCTGTACTTTCCCTGAAAATAAGATTGACCTGTGAAAGCAAGGTCAGTCTTTACTGTAAGAAAAAAAAAAAATCCTTACACAACCTCTTTGCATAGGTTCTTGCTGGTTTTTCCCAAAAAGAGCTTTTGTACAGCTGTGCTGCTTTTCCAGGCATAATAACAAGCAGGTATGGATATATAAGGCTGTCTGATATGAGAAGTTTTAAGAATTTTGGCTACTCTAAATAATGCTCATAACTGTGAACTGTTTTATATAAGGCACAAGCTGAAATCCCTTGGCACAATGTGCCCTGATTGTTTCATGACTCAAAATATTTGCGAGTATTACAGGCAGTTCAGATGCTGTTTGCAAGCAGACAAAAGAGTACATTGGCCAAATTACTCTTGCTGCACACAGCTGGTCCAGCTGTAGGCTAGCTGAGTATGAAAGAATGTGACATCCATGGCATTAAATACCTTCAGGGTTCGTCTTTTGCATTTACCAAATACCACATTGAAAATCCATTGCAGTGTACCAAGTGAAGTAACAACTGACTGTTAATTTACACAATGACAATGCTGTCTTCTCCCATCTAGACCAATTTAGCAGTATGATTTCCTTGGATGCTGTCTTGTTTTCTGTGCCTGTTCCTCTGTTTGTAGGCTTTCTTATTTTACCTCTTTAGTCTGCAACATGTCCTCATACTGTTATAAACGATAACAATTAAAACAATTTTATTTTGGGTTCAATCAATTTAGGTTGAGAAACAATAAGCAAAAACAGCGCTGGGTGCGTGGAGAACTCAATTAGTTCCACCACACGCACACCTGAGTCCTAAAAGCAGCATCTTTTATGCCCGGATCTTGTCCAATCTCTTCTCGAGGATGTTCATCCCGCTCTTTCCCCACTGGGTCGGTAGGGTACGTCTTCTCCTCCTGTTGGCTCTCCTTCGGGCTTGCTTTTCAAAGTCTCAGGGTCTTTGTCTCCTTTGGCAGGCTTTCCCTGGCGGGCTTTCCTTATCTCCTTTGGCAGGCTTTTCTAAGCAGCGATTGCCTCAGGGGAAGGGGGAGCTTTTACTTTGTCTCAAAGGAGAGCCACACGCGCCCATTCATTACACTTGGGATACAGGTTTTAGATATACACAGGGTACAACAATTACACTTACCACACTACATTCTATTTTTGACATGAATCATGACTGCGTTTATCACAATATACTGTAACTTCATATTGTATTATGGTAGCCAAAAGTTTGGTCCTCCACTGGTGTTCCTAAGAAAATGCATGCTCTGAGTATTTTTTGCCACTCCTTTTTTTGTTAGATAGGCTTTTTCCCAGCCATCTGCTAGCAGCATTTAGCTGAAAGTTCCTATTCTAAGGAACTCTTTCAGACTGTAGTATCCCAGTAAAGAAATAAATTAATTCCCTTGAAACTCAGTGCTATACATACATGAGGTAAACATTCCTTCCCTCCTTCGCTCAAAAATTAACTAGTAATATCTCTTTTGTCACTGCTGTGGGACAGAAGTATTTGAAGTCCATCCCAATTATGTTTTCATATACTGCAAAGATTTTTAACATAATCTCATCTTGGCTTTTCTCTGTTTATGTATAAATAAATTCTAACAGGCTGGTATAAAACACATTCCCAGGTTAAAGGACTGAGCATGCATGTGCATGTGAAGCAAGTGCATTGTGAAGTTCTGGAGGCTTCACACAGAGGAATAATAAGACCAGCCAGATTCTAAAGATTTCAGATCCTCAGTTTATATAGCCATATATAAATAGCCATAAAGTAGCTGAAATCAATGCCATTATTACCATTCAAACGAGTCACACACTGGCTAAAAGTTGTGTAAGGTTTTTAGAGGTCTGTTGAAGACTGAATGTATGATTTCTGTTGGGATTGCAGGAAGACTTCAGTGTTCTGTTGGCCTCCTTGTTTTAATTTAACTTGTTTTGACATGTTGCTTTGATTACTATGTGCATCAGTTAAGACTTTAGGTGCTTCAGATGTTTTCTGTTGTTTTTCTTTGCGGAAACTTGCACATAATCTGAAGAACCCTGAAAGTCTCTAAAAAGAACTTAAAACATTCTTATTTACCATTAAATAAAAGATTTGGAAAGCAGATTCTCCTCACATAAGAAATTGAGAAGATTTTATACATTAAAAGGAGTAACAGAAGAATATCTGGTACTGAAATCCTGTTCACTGTATTAAGTATTTGGAGCCCAAGGTATCTTTTTTCATTAAAGGAGAGGAATATATATATATACACATAATAGGCAGAGCTGGTTATGTATGTGGGAGATAATGAACACTTGGGTCCAAGTACTGAATGTATCAGGTGACTGGTGTTTCGATCTACTCTTTTGTGTCAAAGTCTCTGTTGCCAGCAGAAATGAATGTTTCATTAAACATTTGTTTCTGGAAAGAATTGTGGTATGTACTGACTTGTACCACCCCAGTGATCCTCACAGAGGAGGTCCTGTCTGTGCTATTTACGCAACACTAGATGGATATTTTTGACTATTGGGGTCCTTTGAAGCCCTGTTCCAACAAAGCGCTCAAGTGTCTTAATAACTTCTAATATCTGTGGTGTTTTGTGAATCAAAGGAACAGCTAATGTCTTTAAAATGAAGCCAAAGCTTAAGTGCGTTGCTGGGTGAGGGCTGTATTGCACAGGAAGACTGAGATGTTGCCTGTCCAAACAGACCGAGAGACTGTACTGAAAAGTCCGTTTGCTTTGGGTTAGTCTCTAGTAGATTACAGCTCTACAGTGATCTTGAATAGATCTTTTTGAATCACAAAATACTTCATTTGAGGGAAAGAGGAGAAGGAAAACTAAGCATGGAGATGTGTGTATGTTTTTCTGTACATTTACTGTTGCTTTGCATATTTGCTTTTGTTACCTGCATAGTTTTGGTAAGGAAGAATGAAGTTTCTATTTTTTTTAATTCCTGTACCAGAAATGCCAATCCAGGACTGCTTAACGTTTGAGCAATGTCAGTATTTATTTTTACTTTACAAACTAATCAGGAAAGGATATTAATTAATTATTTTTCAACGTTCAGTGTTGTTGGAGAACGATTTTATTCTTTTGTCTCCTGCTCTGTGACAGTCATATTCAGAAACAATAGCAAAGTGCATAGGGAGAGAATTAAGATGCAATGATGATGTTTCCAGACAGAGCTCATTAGAAGATGTGTGTGAAGAGGGTGCAGATGTATTTGTACCTCTTTCTGCACCCTGCTGCACCTTCTTCCACGTTGCCTTTGCTCACTGCGCTTCAGGTCCAGTATCATTTGGTGGCTCTGTGGGAGAGAGGGTCATGTGTGTTTATCCTGCATAATGCAGGAGAGCCCCCTCCGGCACCGCAGGGTTGTTTATCAGCTCCTTAAAGGAGTCAGGTTAGTTCTGTGGTGAGTTTCTGTTACTTGGGGGATCTGCTCTGATATTCCTTGATCTCAGTGCAGCAGAAGCTGGCTTGGAGTCTTCTTCACAGGGCTTGAGCACAGTATTTTCTGTCCCAGTCTGGCAGTGGCTCTACTCCAGTGTATTCTCATTCAGGGAGAATTTTGAAGTGCATCAACTGTCTTGGGTTGAGTGGGCTGTAAGCACAAGCTCGAATGCTTTCCCAAACAGAACAGTTCTCTTGACTTGTGTTTGTTTCGGGCCAGGCTTTGTCAGGTAGTATGAACATGGTTGAAAAGGGCATCAGCTGCAGGAGTAGCAGCGAGGCAGAGCTTCCTTCTGTATGCATGGGTAGAGTTTGGGGTGCAGGTGGCCAGCTGTAGCACTGGCCTGCTTGTTAGGATCCAGCTGTGGAGTAAGAGGAAATTACATGCATGCTGCTTTTAACTATGGATACCATGATTCAGGCAGTGAAATTCAATTCTTTTTAATTTTCATGAACTGGATAGTGGTTTTGGTGATGGTTTATCTCACAGAACAGTAGCTGTCTGAAAATGAGAGGCCCAGATCATCTACTTTCCTCTGTAATAAAAGGAAATAATAAAAGGACTCGGTTGCTGAGGCAAGCAGCTCTGATGCTGGCACGAGTGGGAGTGGAGTGCTCCAGCACAGTGCATGCAGGATTTCCTGAATTGGAGAAACCTCAGGGGAGCCAAATGCTGCCAGGATCCCTCAGCTTGCACGATAGCAGCTGATGGCACCTGGGCAGGGCCAGGAGCAACAGCAGCCAGCTCCCCCCCCCAAAAAAAATAAGCCCTCAGGGTGCATGAGCAATCAGGGTGGGCAAACAAGGCATGGCGTATAAGCAGTGGCACGGTGTGGCGGTTTGTGCGGCAGGGCAGGCACTGAAGCCCTGCCAGCTTGACCAGGGAGCAGTGGTATCCACCCGGCAGAAAGCCATGGCCTCTCTAGGCTCTGCGCCCACCATGGCTGGCACAGCTGCCCAGACAGAGCTCCGGTGGGAACACGCAGCCAGTGCTGGGCTGCCAGCTGTGCCCTGCTCTTACGCCCATACCGGATGGCAGCGGTGAGCGGAGAGGTGGGACGTGCGCTCGGGGAGAGCAACTCCTCCGCTTAGTGACAGAGTGCCGAGGGGAGGCAAGGAGGGTGAGGACTATCAGGGAGTGGGATTAAAGTAGACTACTGGAATTGCACCCTGCTTTCCCTGAGACAGGCCCAACAGGCAGACAGGCCGCATGACACGGAGGACTCCCTACCCTCTCTCCACCTGGCTGAACAGGATGACTGAAGGGATAGGGGCAATGGCGACAGGTTCCTGCCCAGTGCAGCAGGCGCGTCTCCTCTGTGCCTGCCCCGCCTGCCCAGGTGCCCGTGCATAAACAGGTATGAGGCTCTGCAAGTGGAACCAAACAGTAATGAGGGTGCTGGTTCATCCAGTGTGGAGGTGTCGCCAAGGTTAAGTTGGCCTGTGCCCTGCATCAAAACTGGCATGGCACATTTCCATAAAGATAAAAAGACAGGGTGTTGTAATAGGACACTTTCCTGAGGGGAACAGAAGGCCCAACATGCAGACCAGACCCACTTCTTAAGGAATTCTGCTGCCTCCCTGGGGCCCGGGTTGAGATGTGAACAGAAAGCTGCCGACCCTGTATGGCCTCAGGTTATTATGCATTGTTGGTTTTTCAGGTAGGCAGTGATGAAGTTGCAACAAGTCTGAGGGCCATCAAGAGAGACTTCAGGACATTGGGACAACCAGTTAAGGGATCAGGAGCACAGGCAATGTTCTCCTCTGTCCTTCCAGTTGCAGGGAGTGATGAGGGAAGAAACGGGAAGAGCCAGCAGATCAATACCTGGCTCCAAGCCCGCTGTCACCGGCAGAATTTTAGATTCTTTGATGATGGGTTGGTCTACACAACACCAGGCCTGCTGGAGACAGATGGGAAACACCTGTCCCAAAGGGAGAAAAGGATCTTTGTGCAGGAATTAGCAGAGCTCACTGAAAGAGCTTTAAACTAGATTTGAAGAGGGAAGGGGATAAAACCAGGCTCACTAGAGAGAAGCCAGCATGCTAGTGTTTGAGGGGACAGTGTACTAGCAAGGTCCCTCAGTCTGCTGTCTCAGTGGAGGTAGGGAATAGACTTCTACATAGCAGCAAAGACACAAGGGTCATTGATGTGTTAGAAACCACCAAAGCACACAAGAATAGAAATTAAGGCCTCTCCCCTCCAAAAGGTGGCAGGGTCAGTAGCCCAGCTGAAGTACATCTACACCTGTGCACACAGTGTGGGTGGCGAACAGGAGGAGCTGGAAGCCGTTGCGGAGCAGGAAAACTATGACATAGTTGCCATCACAGAAATGGTCTGATGACTGTCACAACTGGAGTGCTGCAATGGATGGCTAGAAAATCTTCAGAAGGCATAGGGAAGGAACCAGAGGTGGTAGGGTACCCCTGTATGTTAGGGAGCGTTTTGATTGTCTAGATTTTAATGATGGTGATGATAAGGTTGACTGTTCAGGCGCAAGAATCAGAAAGGAGGCCAACAAGGCAGATACCGTGGTGGGAGTCTGTTGTAGACCACCCAGTGAAATATTCTATAAGCAGCAGGGAGAAGTCTCACAATCACTAGTCCTTGTTCTCATGGGAGATTTCACCTTACCAGATGTCTGCTGGAAATACAATACAGTGGAGAGGAAACAGTCTAGGAGGTTCCTGGAGTGTGTGGAAGAGAAACTTACTGACACAGCTGGTGAGTCAGCCAGCTAGGGAAGGCGCCCCTCTGGACATGTTCTTTGTGAACAGAGAAGGACTTCTGGGTGAAGTGATGGTTGGAGGTTGTCTTGGGCATAGCGATCATGAAATGATGGAGTTTTCGATTCTTGTAGAAGTGTGGAGGGGGCTCAGCAGAACTGCGGCCTTGAGACTTATGGAGGGCTGACCTTGGCCTGTTGAGGAGACTGGGTGACAGTGTCCTTTGGGAGGCAGGCCTGGAGGGCAGAGGAAGGCTGTGCACTCTTTGAGAAGGAAATGTTAAAGGGTGCAGGAGCTGGTGAAGGGTCTAGAGCACAAGTGTTACGAGAAGTAGTTGAGGGAACTGGGGTTGTTTAGTCTAGAGAAAAGGAAACTCATGGGGGACCTGATTGCTCTCTACAACTACCTGACAGGAGGCTGTAGGCAGCAGTGTATTGGTCTCTTCTCCCAAGTAGCAAGCAATAGGACAAGATGAAATGGCCTCAAGTTGCAGCAGGGGAGGTTTAGATTGGGTATTAGGATATTATCGGATATTCCTGCCAAAAGCAGGAATATTAGAAAACATCAACGCTGGTTTTGGCAGTAGCTAGCCTTAGGCTCTTCCAGAGCAGGTTGACTGTGGTAGATAACTGGTCTGCATTTCTGCAGAGGGGATCGCAGTGGTAGCTGCAGAGATACTGTCCCACATGATGTGTTCTTTTTGAGAAAATTATCTTCTTGTGTATCCATTTTCCTTCCAGAACAGCCTGATACGCTGCAGTTGCTCAGGAATTTCTTTCCTTTCGTTCTGTACTGAAAGCCATTTATAACATACGATAATTTGAAAAGCTGTTGGGAACTAGAAGGAGGCAGAAAACGACACTGTCATGTCCTCTGAAACAGTTTGTGACAGGCTGATCATTGCTGTGTGCATGACACTGCCACACAGCACTAGTGAGTGCATAAATTAACTGCTGAGTGTCACCAAAGTTAATCATGAGCTCTGCTATTCATGGACAGAGGTAGTAGCATTTTCAGGGGTCAGCTTCTACTGTCCAGTTCTTAAATACCCGTTTTCACAATATATAAAGAGGTCGTTGTAATGTATCCCACTGAGTAGTTTTTATAACCCCAGATAATCATTCTGCATATTACCTGTCCAAAAGTTGCAGGTTGAGCCTGCAAAGCGTAAGAAGTTTCGTGTTCTGTGCATATGTTAGCATATTTCTGTTTCTGTACACATTTCATGTAGATTTTGGGAAGGAGTAATGGTACTGTAGCGCATAAAATCTAGCTTCAGTGTTTTTATTGTTTTGAAATCTTACACTGAACCATAACTTTATGCAGTTGTCAACTGTAGAACCTTCAAGAGATTTAGATTTCTGTTGAGACCCATTGCCAGCACAGTAAAAAAGATGACCAGTCAAAATAGGTATCCTTTGGCACAAGAAATCTCCATGGTCCAGCCTGCGAGCCTGCATTCTCTGCATTATTTATGCCTTCAAGATACAGCAAGATTTTATCGACCCATTTTCTTGCTGGGGGCCTCCATGGAACTCAGCCCTTGCCTACCAGTTGCATGTGTCCTTCTTACTGGATATTTGTGGTTGCTGTCCACATGGGGTGTAAAAATGAGCTGCTTGGGAACAGTGCCGAGGTAGTTAGAGGTGAAAGGATGACTTTTAGATGTCTTTGAGCTACTGAATACCTAATGTGCTGGATCTATGGGTGTGCTTTACTGTTTCAAGAAGAAAAATAATCTGAAATGTCTTTTTAAGCAGATTGCAAGGCAACATGGAAGTCTTTACTTTTAAGGTTGTTGTTTTTTTTTACTTCAGCGGCATCTGTGATGTCTTTTTTTCTGACCCCATTGTAGCTTATTTTAATAGCCCGTTCAGGGTAATCATTATACAAACTCCTTTCTATTACTTCTGAAAAACAGCTTCCCTGGCCTCAATAATTGTACCAGCCTTTACAAATGTGAATTAGTTGTTGAGCAATTTTTAAAACAAATGGGAAAAAATGCACTTAAATTACATTACAAGTAAATTATATTTAAGGTGAAGACTACATCGATATATCTAAAAAGAAGACAAACAAGTCCTGCAGTGTAGCCAAGCCTTTACCTGGTTAGTAAAGAGTTGTGAAATATCTTACCTGAGTCAGCTGACCTTGTTGTGAGATACTGCCCATGAATCTGTTACTGAATTATTTAACATTTGTTCTTTTGTTTTTAAAGCAAGAGTCAATGCAAGGTATCATTTGAAATCAGCGTGCTAAAGTGTGCATATTCTGTATATCTAATATGTCATTGTGTCTCTTGTTTCTGTAATGCATTCGCATTACTATGAATCAATTTTATTAGGCTTCTCTAGAGACTATTGCTGCCTGCACGCTGTGATATATTTGCACTGTTGTAGATATATATATATAAATACATATATATAATTATATTATAGAAACCATGTCTTTTTCAGGTTGCTTGTTACCTTTGTAGTTTATGCTTACTGGTACAGTGGACCTGAGTAAAAATGTGGGATGTGGGGCATTCTGATGATACGTTACAATGATAGAGAAATCTTTGTATATTTCTGTATACTTAATACCTGTAAGAAGAGATTTGTATGTGCATTATTTTCCAAACTAGGGCTTTGTTTTCTGAGACTAGAGAACATTTATGATAATGTAACGATCAAAAAAAAAATCAAATAAAGTGTTACTATTTTCAGACAGATGCCTTTGTCCCCATTCTCTTTTAAAGGGAAGTGACAGGTACATTGTTAGTTAGATGTTTTCACTGCCTGCTCCTAGGTTCTGGCAGTCAGCAAGGACATTGTCTGTTTCAGATGTACATTGTGGAGGTTTCAGCTAACCACCAATACAGGTAGGTTACAGAAACATGCAGTAAAAATTCTTAAAAATGTTACGTGCAGCCACATTGGCTCAGAGCAAAGGTCTGTATTGTGCAGTGCCTGACAGTGAACAGCACCACACAGAGAAGAGTGCAAGAACAGGGCAAGCATCAGGGAGTGCTTCCCTGACAAACCCTACACAATTTGAGAAGTTCCTGAATCAGTGCCGTTGTCTTTGCATATTCTTGCCTTTGATGGATTTCTCTTCCACAGACTTACCTGCTGTTTACCTTGACCATGCTATATGCAAGTGTCAGCAGATGTTCCCCATGCTCTTGCATTACAAGAGGCAGTAAAGAATCATTCCCTCTACCTTCTGCTCAGCACTCCAGAATGTATAGATTTCCTCCTCCTTTGTTCCCAGCTGAAGAGAAACCATGTTTTATTCTGCCAATCACACCTGTCCCTTCCCCATGTTACAAAACACTGCTCTCTCTCGTTCAGCCACAGCACCCATGCTATGTTCTTCTGCAGCCTTCTGTGCATTTCTGTTGTCGTGGAAGGTCTCTTCAGCTGGTTTAAAAAAGAAAGCCAGTAATTTTCCTCTCATGTTTCTCCTGAACATCCACATTGTCCAAGAAATGGCGTGCTTACTGTTTATTCCATTCTGAACAGTCTCCGAAAATATGGTCCGTGAGGCATTGGGTCTGCTGCTTCCTATTGCACTGGCAGGGATATTCTTGTGCGGAAAACCTGACGCCTGTAAGGCCCCAAGAACAGCAGCGTCAGAGAAAGGGTTTCATTCAGTGTAGGTGTCCCTTGCTTTCCCATTTACTTTTGTTTGCCTGGGTGGCTTTTCATGCTATTAAGCTGTGTATTGGACTTAAGGTCAAGCCTAGACAACATCTCTGTCCTTGGGCCACCCTTCCTGACCACCACAGCAACAAAATTACCTGCATTGGTCACCACAGTTCAAGGGTAACAGCCATAAAACTTTCACAAGTTAGTGTCCAGTCCTAGGTAACACGAGCAGTGATGCTTAAAGGATAAATTACCCTAAGGACACCATAGGATTGCATTTTCAAAACAAACAGTGAAACAATTTTCTAATGGTAACAGAGATCATACTTTATGTTATGTTTTATAGACCTACAAATAATACTAGATCGAAGGAATCACGCTCCCAAAAAGCTAGATGCCTCCCCATAGATCCTCCATAGATCAGGAAGGGAAGAGGAGGAACAGGAGTCCTTTGCAGCCTGAGTGGCAGCATAAATTACTTTAAGTGTTTTATATTACAGTTAATGCTATGAAATAAGCTAACCATAAATTTCTCATTAGCAATGCTGCAAAAATTAATATACCTCACATGCAATTACCATCCACTGTGTACTCCAAATGGATTAACAAAATAAAGAGCGTTTCAAAATAAAGGACACTTCACATATTTTCTGTTGGCTATCCATTTAAAACATGCTTCGCAGTGCAGGTTGAGAGGCACTGGAACCAGGGAAGTTACAACAGTAAGAGCAATCGCTCCTTTCAGCATGGGAGGATACGAGGATCTGTGCAGTGCCAGGTGAGCAATGAGCAGCCATCGTGCTGTCAATCACTGGCACTGTCATCTTATCTTGGGAGAGCCTTAATAAGGGGCTTGGTGGGGAACTGTATGTTGCAAGCTCTATTTAGGGCAGAAAAGCTGTCAAGGGCTGGATTAGTCAAATTTGCACTAACTGCATCAATTTCTTGCTTTTATTTTATTTTAGATTTTCATAGCTTCATTTGGTTTCTTTTAATTTTTCCTGTGTCTTGAAGATTTTTTCAAGATTGTGAATGTTTTTATGCAGTGTTAACTTTGTGTGATGGCAGTGCTGGATACCTGCCATTTCACTTTTGTGCCTGTGCCCACACGCTGATAGGAAGGCTGAGAAGGAAGTCAATACTCGATCTCTTCCACAGGTGGAAAATAGTATCAAAACATGAAGCTCAACCACTGTCAGCCCCTGACTGCAAGAACACCCCTCAGAGTAGCACTATTTCCCCCCACTTGTTTCTAGCACATAGTCATTCTCTTGTCCCGCTGCCAGTTCATCTGCCCTGCTGGGCAGGTTGAGTAAAGCTCCACATTCCTAGGACCTCCTTGCTCATCCCCACCAGATTTGTAGAGTCAAATATTAAGTAATGTCATGGCTTTATCAAGAGTCTTACAGGTGCTTTTTGTCTTTCTCCTGTGTAAGAATCAGAAAGTAGCCCCAAAGTAGTTAGAGAAGAAACAAAAGCTACAGTAAAGCTTTTGATTTTGCTCCTCCTCTTTGTTGAAACCCATATCCTAAGTCTCGGTGAAGCATCCCTTGGATGGGGCATAATGCCAAGTCTGAAAAAGGATAACAAGCAGGGGAAATCCTGCTTTGTGGTGGGAAGGAGCGTGTGCCCTGGCTGGGTTTTACTTGCCAAATTTACCTTTCATTAAGCTTTCTGGAAACACCATAGACTAAAATCATCAGACAGATGATACCTGCTTTCAAACAACCATCAGGCCACCCCTGTGTTTAGTCAGACCCAACAAACTCATGGGTGTGCTGGTTTGGGCTGGGGTCGAGTTAATTTTCTTGGTAGTAGCTGGCATGGGGCTGTGTTTGGGATTTGTGCTGGAAATGGCGTTGATAATACAGGGATGTTTTAGTTCCTCTGAGCAGCGCTTACACAGAGCCAAGGGCTTTTCTGCTCCTCACCCCACCAGCGAGCAGGCTGGGGGGGTACGAGAAGGGACAGGGCAGGGGACATAGGTGGGACAGCTGGCCCCAACTGACCAAAGGGACATTCCATATCATGAGATGTCATGCTCAGCATATGAAGTTGGGGGAAGAAGAAGGAAGGAGGGGAGGTTTGAAATCCCAGGTAACCATTCGCGTGATGGAGCCTGGCTTTCCTGAGGATGGCTGAACACCTGCCTGCTGATGGGAAGTGGTGAATGAACTCCTTGGTTTGCTTTCCTTGCATGTGTGGCTTTTGATTTACTTCTTGAAGTGTCTTTATCTCAACTCAGGAGTTTTCTCATTTTTACCCTTCTAATTCTCTTCCCCATCCCACCAGGGGGGAGTGAGTGAGTGGTGCTTAGTTGCTGGCTGGGGTTAAACCATGACAAAGGGCTTCATACTCCGGGAATTTCCTGAAGATTTCTGCAAGAAGTTCAGCAATGAAGGTGTTCAGCTCAGCTGCAGTGAAATAATTTGATTCAACACTTCCAGAGTTTTATTTCACTATTTCAGTATTAAATCCAAAACAACCTTTTGTTATGCTCAGAGACAGAAGCGCACATTGAAGGAAGCCTGGAAGACATAACTTGGAGGCAGGTAGGAGCAAGACCCTGCAGGAGCCTGTCTTTGTCTAGTGTCTACTCTGAGGGAAATTTCAGGGTACCACAACGGGTATACAAAGGGTGCTCACAAATCACAAGAAATTATTACAGCTAGATGAACAGATACGCTAGTCTCCAGGAGAAAAATACTTGTTTTCTTACCCATCTCACTTCTGATAGGCACACAGAAATTTTACCATTCACTAGCAGGGCAAGTAGCACCAAATGACTGCAAACACATGAACAAAACAGCATCCTTTTGTATAGCATGCATGAGCACTACTACTTAGTTCTAGCACTTGAATGTATTATATGTTGCAGCACACATATTTTAAAGCAAAATCTGTTTGGCCACTGTTCTCTAGTACTGAGGACACATTTGTGGTCCATCCTCCCATTGGGTGGAATGCACTGGGATGGGCACCGTGCACTCTGTCTCAGGTAGTCAGGCAGCTCACTGAGTTGTGTACTGACACTGATGGCTTTCAAGTGCTTTAGAAGAAGGTTCAGATGACGGAATAGAAGTCTACAGCATAATGATGGACGGTTCTGCCTGAAGAGGACTTTTGTTTCTGGCAGGGAGCCACCTGGGAAATTCTTGCCTGAGAGCTTTGGAAACTCTCATCTGAACTTTGCTCATAAGGAAGGTTTTGCAACTGGCAACTCAGAGCAGCAAGTTCCCCATTTTGGACTCAGCCTGGCAGCAAGGACAACCTCCTGGAAACTAAATCTGGGTCTTGAGATCATCATTCTGCTGGGTTTTAACAGAGAGAATCAGAATTTGTTCTTGTGTGTTACCTTCTGCTTTCCAAGCTGGTTAGTAAAACTGATAGCCCGTTAGAGACTTGTGGCAGAACCATGCAATTTAGCTGCTCTCAACAGAGGAAGATTTTAGTTTCTGTAGTCTTTTTTTGCTTTGGTTTAGCACCTTGTCTGAAACCTTCCTCTTGAATGGGAGCTTTGCCAGGGGAGGTGTGTGATACTAGTGTTAGCGGGAGTCATACCCTTTCCAGAGACATTTGGGAATAGGGTCTGAAGTAAGTGGGCACATTAAAATATACCTTTTGGAGATGTTTTCAGTTACATCCCTTTTTCACATTGCTGCAGGTTTGTTCTTTGTTGCTAGCACCCATCTGCTCTGAGCTACTTGTCTGTCCTAGTTTTCTCCTCTGTTAATTCTCCATGTCAGCCAAATACAGTTTTCCTGCATTGCTTCAAAATGGATCATTTCGGAGACCTTTTCCTTGGCTACAATTGCTTTAGATAAAAGTAGCATATCCTCACTCACTGAAGAACCACACAGGCAATCAATCTGCAATGATAATAAACATTTTCTATTCAGCCTTTGTTAGAAGCTGAAGCACTGGTTGCACACAGCTGTCATCATTACAGACAGTTTAGGACTATCAGGCTGGCATGGTTTAACCCCAGCCGGCAGCTAAGTACCACACAGCTGCTCAGTCGCTCCCCTCCACCCCAGCAAGGTGGGGAGAAGAATTGGGAAACAAGGTAAAATGTGAAGGTTGAGATAAGAACAATTCAATAACTGAAATACAATAAAATAATAACAATGATAATAACAATAATAATTATGATGATGATGATAAAGGATAGAGAAGGGGAGAGGAATAAAATCCAAAGGGAAGGGGAAAAAAACAACCCAAATGATGCACAATACAATTGCTCATCACCCGCTGACCGATGCCCGACCAATCCATCCCCCAGCAGTGACCAGCCCCTCCCAGCCAACACCTCCCAGTTTATATGTTGAGCATGACGTTCTATGGTATGGAATATCCCTTTGGCTAGTTCAGGTCAGCTGTCCTGGCGGTGTCCCCTCCGCTCCTCACTGGCAGGGCCTAAAAAACTGAGAAGTTCTTGACTTAGTTTAAGCATCAGTTAGCAACAACTAAAAATATCAGTGTGTTACCCATGTTATTCTCATACTAAATCCAAAACATGGCACTGCACCAGCTACTGAGAAGAAAATTAAACCAGGACACAGGCATTTGTGATTTTAAATGTCAATCACTATTGGCATAATAGCCTCATCAGCACAGGTGCTTTGTGTCACAAAGAATTGATTGCTGTTATGGTAGTACCTTTGCTGATGAAAGTCATGTAGCTGACCTACTATTTTTCCCCCCAGAAAAATATTCAGAACTTTGTTTACTTATTCGGCACTCACGGTACAGTGACGTGGGTGTGCAAGCAGAGCTGCGGAGATACAAAGGGTAAGTCTTCATTTGGGCTTCTTATATTTGCTTGTTAAAACTGATTCACATTTTGTTAGAAGAGAAGCCTCGTTATATGCTTATCCACCATCAGCCTCAAGGTGTTGTGGTTGCACTCAGATTTCTTTCTATTATATAGTTTAATTGGGTAAAGTAACCAGCCTGAAACACTAAAAACAGTTCTAAAGTCTCTGTTTTAATTTTTCTTCCTTGTGCTGGATAGAGCTACCTAGAAGCAAAAAGAACGGGAGTGGGTGGGGGTGGGGGGCAGGGGGGAAGTTGAAGAAAGGAGAGAAAAGGACAGAGTTTACACAATCACATTTCAATCACATGAGCTAGTGAAGCCTGTCAATCTATTCACGCAAAATAAATGAACAAACTGCACATATCTACTTGTGTCTATCCACTGGCCAGGCTGTGAGCTGCAAGAAGCATCAGTTGCCAGCAACCAGGACACCTCTACTCTCGTGCAGTGATTTGTCTTTCTTGGGCCTTTGCCACCAGGTTGGCTAGGAAATCCAGCATCAAGTCAGAAATCTGTGCCGGGGCTGTGGTGTTCCCCATCTCTCTCTCTTCTGTCCCTTGGGCGGCTCTCCCCAGCATCAAAAGGCACTGATGAGAAAACCCAGGGAAGGAGAGCGGGTACGTACAGCCGCTCATCCAGCCAGCCCTTGGAGCTGGGCAGGGAGGAGGCCTTGCTGGGCAGTTCAATTCACCCTACTGGGCACATATGAAGTAGCCAGATGATTTCCAGCCCAGAGGTGTCTTTTTCTCTCCAAGGGCTGTGAATGGGGCCCATGGTGACTGACTCAGGTGAGGGGAGCCCACAGAGTAACTCTGAAGGTGAGGAGAGCAAGGTCCTTCCTTCTGCAGCCATGTCTCTGCAGGTCCCACACACTCCTCTTTGGGCCCCGTTCCTGCTTTGTGATGTCACTTTGCTCTGCCTTGGCTCTGCTTGCCATCTTCAAGTCCTCAGTGGCTGTGTCTTCTATTCTGTTTTTGCCAGCTTATTTTCTTACCCAAAATGTTAATTTTAAGAATACTAGGCAGCTTTTTCAAGCGCATTTGGGTGGGTATGGATAACAGTCTACATAGCAAGACCCCAAATATTTACTTAATGTAAATTCCCAGATAGCCATCATCCCTTAGGACTTGCTGCTGATGACAGATCCTTAGGTCATAATTCTTTGTGCTGTGAGCAGCTAACTCTGATTTATAACCTCAAATGTCCAGAGCAGCTGCATGACCCAGCGCCTTGGCTTAGCACGTCGTTGGGAATGGTTTGCTGGTCAGCACACAGCACTTAATGGTTTTTGCAGGGGACACTGTGCCCAGAGACAGCAAGTGAGCAAGTTCAGCCCTTCATACTTCATACCTTTAGGGTGAGACTGCTGTCAGTCTGGCTTTCCTGCACCATCACTGCTCTTTTCTGCCACACCAAGATACAGACCATTTAAACAGAGGGGCTCAAGCAGTTCCCAGGAGTTTCAGCTGCTGTGCCTCGCCGGGCTGTTTCCCAGTCAGGGTTTGTAGCAGAGGATGACACGGTACCCACCCCCTCTCCCCTTAATAAGACATTTCTGTTCATAACTTTTCTTGCAAAGCCAAAACCAGCCCTGGTACACTCTGGCAGAAGAAGCTCAGCAGGACCACTGACCTGCACCTGCCTCGTTGTCACAGCCCCAACAGAGAGGTCTGGAGGGTGTGACGAGGGTAGTAAGCAGTTACACATCTGAGCCTGTCCCTCTGAAATACCCGCATGTTCCCTTACACTCTGTGTTGCACATGTCGCCCCATCCCTCTGCAGCAGGAAAAGACTTTTGGTAAGTACATGTAGCTCAGCGAGAGCTCTGCCCTGGCAGAACCCTGACTCTGGCATCTAATTTCAGTCCCTGCAGATGACTCCCCACGGCACTAATTAAGGTTACCCTTTTCAGTGTGGCTGCATTTTCATTCTTTCTCCCAATGAGACTCCTATGAAGGCCCTATTACCTGGTGAACACACCTAATTGTTGCACCAGATTTTGCAGTGCAGTATTATCATGATTACACTCTGCTTGAGCCTTTCAAATTCATCTGGGCTACAACACCAAACCTTGCTCAGCAAAGACCTTCATTGTTGATATTGTCCCCAATATCCCACCATATTCAAGTCTATTCAAGCCTATTGTAAGTGCAAGAGTATGATGGTTTATGAATGACTAATTTTTACCCACTTGGATAAACTTACTCATCACAGAAGTGTACTTGGGGAAATCCCTAAGGAGGCATGTGTCACTGCATTTTCTCTCTCCTTGCAGCACAACCCTGCACATCTGTTCTTTCCTGCTAAGCCCTGAGTACAAGTCACTGCCACGGCAGTCTCGTGTCACCCGTTTTGTTCCCAGTGGTGTTCTTAGAGGCTCTTCACTGTGTTCTTACTCAGCTGAAGCAGGGAAGCATTCAAGCTGCTGCGCTGAGCATTTAAGACATCCAGGAGAAAGCAGCCACACTCACCTGGAGACCAGGAGCTTCTTCTGTGACTTGTGAGACACAGCAGGCTCTATTACAGGTATAGGTCAGGGCCAGGGGACCTGTGCCTTGCTTTTAGTGTTGCAGGAACTTTTGCTAAGCATGACCCATGGGACCCGCTTGGGGGAATGCTGGTTAGCAGTAAGAATGGCAGGCAGGTTTGTAGAATCATAGAATCATTTAGGTTGGAAAAGATCTTTAAGATCATCACGCCCAACTGTTAACCCAGGACCACCAAGTCCGCCACTAAAGTGGCACACCTATGCATATTTAAACACTTTCAGGGATGGTGATTCCACCACCTCCCTGGGCAGCCTGTTCCAATGCCTAACCACCCTTTCAGTGAAGAAATTTTTCCTAATATCCGATCTAAACCTCCTCTGGTGTAACTTGAGGCCATTTCCTCTTGTCTTGTCACTTGTTATCTGGGAGAACAGACTGAACACCATCTGCCTCCAGCCTCCTTTCAGGTAGTTATAGAGAGCACCAATATCCCTTCTGAGTCTCCTCTGCTCCAGGCTAAACAACCCCAGTTCCCTCAGCTGCTCCTCATAAGCCTTGTGCTCCAGACCCTCCACCAGCTGCGTTGTCCTTCTTTGGATGGAGCTAATGATCTTTTCCAACCTAAATGTCTCTATGATTCAGCTGCATGTTGCATCAGCAGCCAGGGTCTGTGCTGAGTTAGGTAGGGTACCAGGTGGGTACCTGCCTTCCTGTGCTACTCCATGCCCCACTGGTAGCAGCACTGAGGGACTGGCAGCACCAGAGACATGGTGATGCAGAGACCAGGAGGTGTCTGAGTCAGACCAGCTCAGTGGTCAGCTAACAAAAGTACCTTTCCCTGTGTTTCGAGGGGGAAAAAAACATCCAACTCCATAGCTGTAGCTATATAAAGGGAAACACTGAATATTTGTTTTGCAAATTTTGAAAACAGCAAAATTATGGTTTTTTCTCCAACAAACCTGAGACCTGGTGACCAATCCTGATTCATACCAAGAATATTTTCAGCTTTCAGAAGGGCAAGTGGCCTGTGTGAAGCACCTACCAGCTAACAAATACAAGCAGTCACTTGCAAGTGTGAAGTGTAACTCAAAAAGCTGAGTGCCGTGTTCCTTTCAGAAGTGTTAGTGACTGCTCTCTGGTCGGCAGGTTGCTAAATTTCCTGGGAAACAGAAATACACAGCTTTAAAATAAAGACAGCAGAGAACTCACAAATTGCATCTTAGTTCTTTTATTACAGTGAAGACCTGCACAGTACTAGCCTACTGAAAGAATAAATGATACAAGTAACTTTTCATCAGAAAGGAGTCAATACAAGGTAAAAATGGCCTAGAAATCATAGCTGTTGCAAACTATAAAGTTTGAGTTGGGGTCTCCAGCTGTTGTTTCCCATTGGAGTAGGTCCAGAGATCACAAGGTTCTTGATGGAAGTTTCTCCTTTAACAAGCTGGGGAGGTAAAGAGGAGAAGCAGATTAAGAGGCATGTTTTCTCCACACATTACACAAAATGCTAGGAGGTGTTTTGCCTAAATGCAGGACATCAAAAAGGCAATTTTTTAGCAGTTGCTCCCCCCTCCCCTATCTGCACACATGTTTCCTAACCGGTTCAGATCAGTAAAAACAAATTACGGTGAATTGTTTCCAGTACAAAATACACTGTGGGGCAGGTTGGAATTGTCTGATGCTATTGGTTATCTGTGTTAGATACGCTGAAAGGTCAATCTTAATTAAAAAAAAAAAAAAAAAGCAGGGGATCAGAAATTTCTGTAGTTTTCATTCACATTTTTAAAGCAAAGCCTTTTGCCTCTTGTGATAGAGTAGATGTGAGTTCTGCAGCTGCACGGCGTTAGCTGAGGGCACGAGCTCACACCTGAGCCCAGACGAGCCGTGCAGCCACGTTGCCACAAGCCCCTGGCTCAGCTGCAGCAGCACCACCCCTCCTGTGCAAGAAGCCAGTCTTTTCAGGGTTTAGCTGCCCCTTCCTGCTCACGCCTCGGGTAAGGCAGCTCTGCACCCACACCGGGAAGGTGGGGAGACCCTGTCCTGCTCAATCCCTCCCGTGTGGCCTCCCACCGCGCTGGGCTGGCACGGCACACCAAGCCTGGGCACAGCATGGACCCTGCCAGGAGCCAAGGTGCATCCATGAGGACCCGGGGACGGTGTCTTGTACCGGACATTACCTTCCTCCACCACGTGGCGGTAGAAGCACCAGGGGACACCAGCAGGATGCGCCTCGAAGCAGCACCCCTTCTTTTCACACTCCTTAGCTGTGATACCAGGGAAGCCACAGTTTATCCTGGTGTGAGGATCGCTGGGACACACTTTCTTAACTGCGTAAAGCAAAAATGAAGGAAGGAGGTTTTGTTACTTTCTGCTGCATTTACCTGGTGGCATAATTCACAAATAAAAGGCAGGCCACAAAGGTGAGGCCAGTGAGCAGACATGACAGCCACGATGACCTTCTCCATACCAATTTCAGGCAGCAGGTTCACCCAAATCCTCACCACGCCTGTTAGGCAAAACTAAATACCAAGGAGTGAGGAACTGCTACGGTGCCCCCGGGGACAGAGGGGGGAAAATTCACCCCTAGAAGTGTCTGGTAGGCAGCAACCCAGCTTTCCTCTCCCAGGTCCAGCAATGGGGTGAAAAGCCACCATGTGTCTCCCATGACAGTACCACAGACACTGGACTTGGCCCAGGGTATATTCACGACCTGATCCACTGCTAACCCCAGAGCAGCCTAGGTAATATGGGGAGGGAAAAACGCAGCCTCCTCCGTGTGCCAGCTTGAGGTATGGAAAGGAGGTAGGTCATTTAGGAGGAAATCACAGCTCATTGAGGCAATTTAAAATAATAACACAAGCAATGAGGTTACACCACCTGGCCTGAATAATTCAGTTTTCCTCTCCTGAAACAGTTCTGCTCAGAAAAGCAGTTCTGTGAGAATGACACTGAAAGGTGCTGCCGTTTGTTCTTGATTTTCATGATGTGCAAACAGCAAAATTATGTTTTTTTCTCCAACAAACCTGAGACCTGGTGACCAATCCTGATTCATACCAAGTTATTTTATTGGTAACATTGTCTTTGCACCCTCACTTCCTTTCATTTCACCTGTGCAACTGCTGGGATTGCTCTGAAGTTCTCCTAAGGAGTCATGCAATCAGCCCAGTAAAAAGCTGGCGTTTAGCAGTTACGTAAATTATACACCCAGTCACTGAAGGACTGGAAGAGCAGCTCTTACCCTCTCTGAGGAAACAGAGGCAAAAAATGGAAACAGGACATAGAAGGTTTAGAAGGAAAAATGTAATGGAGAAAAAGATTTCCCCTGGAATATTTTGGAGTTTGCATTAAACGAAGACTGGGAGAAAAAATGGAAGAGAAAAAAAAAAAGAAGCACCAAGTGGAATTACGTTGGGAAGCAGGCAGGAGAGAAAGGAAGTAGCAATTATCAAAACAGGCTGGAGAAAAGAGAAAAAAAAAAACAACTGGAAGTTGTAGGATGCCTGTGGTCTTCTGTACAGGTGTCAAACAACTGCTCAGGACTTTGACATGCAGTGCTAAAGCCCTCCTCAGCCATAGAGAAAACCCATTCAAATAAGTGCTGAGGATCCCTTGCTCTACTGATGAACAAGACCACAAATGGCAGTGAAATGTTTTTAAATACTCAGCATGGGTTCTTTGATAATTAGAAACCTGAAAGAAGAGGAAATATATTGTGTGAACAGGATGAGACAAAAGACTGATTGGTAAGCAAGGTTTGACTTTGCATTTTACTACCAGTGGTCTTCTAATAAAGGTTTGTGCTCACTTCGTTAGCCTGAGAAAAAAAGCAGAGCTGCTCCTGGGTTGTACACATTTCTGCATAATCAAACACTAGGTAAATCAGTGTTTCTGGCAGAGATATTACCTTTCTTTGGTTTAGCAGCAAAGCACCAGGGTACGTCAGGGACTGAAGCGTCGAAGCAGCACCCAGCTTTCCTGCACTCCTTTGCTGAGATTCCCGGGTAGCCGCAGTTCTTCCGCTCCTTGGGGATCACTTTACACTGGCATCTTGCTGTTCAGGACAGGAGTAGCAAGGGACTGGGTGTCAGTTTGCACACTCGTTAGCGGAGATGCATTTATCAGATGTCCACTGAGAACAATGATCTTTCCCTAGATTCTGTCCATCTTTGCAAGTGCACCTTCTCTGTCACTTGCTAAGACCAAAACTTCTGCAGTTTAAAAGCTGCTTTTAAACTCCACCAATTGCAGTAAGGGTTGAAAATCTGTGCTCTCGCTTGCAGCCAAGCAAGCCCAGTACAGTGGGGTCTGTGGACTTCAAATAGACCATGTCAAATGGTAATAACCCATAACTTCAAATATCATGCTAGTAAATGTTTGCTACTTTGCCCACGTCATGCAAAGAAAGGATTAAGGGTCCAGTGGATATTCAAAGAGGTGTAAAGATACAAAATCTTGGCCTTCTCCTCAGGTGACTAGAAAAACATAAGAATATGTGCAAGTAGTTGCGGCTATACTTTTAATATTTAAAGTCTACTGCACAGTCATCCACAACCAAGAATTTCTGGACATGTCCCTAGCTGCCTGTCATTGAGTTACTTGCTTTTCACTTCCTAAGTTGTCTAAATGACTTGTCTTTTTGAGGAGGCAGATAGACTCCTTTGAAATTGTATTCATGTGACAAAGTAGCATAAAATGAATGTCAGAAGACTATTTAGATCGAGCTTGGTCCTGTTTGAGTCCGAGTCCCATTCTAGAGAGCTCCCAGGCACATCTGTCCCTTTGCCTTTGCAGCACAAGAGATGACCTGCAACGATTTTGCCACAGATATCTCTGGAAAAATTAAAAAGTAGACTCTGGTAATAGTAGCAGAGCAAAACATTTGCTGTCTGATAGGTAAAGTGGAGATGTGCTCTTGCTGCATTTACAGTCAGTAGGACCAGGCCCACATACATACCTGTGAAGGCAACAGCAGATGAATGTACTTACTTGGTGGTGCCTTTCCCTCTGCCAGGGTGCTGAGGGCTATGACAAGGATGGCAGAGAGTGCACAGATCACTTTGAGATCCATTTCTTGGAAGGTGGTTGGAGGAGAGGTGCTGCTTTGCCCAGGAGCAGCTCATTTTATATGCACCTCATGTTTGCCTGGCAAGGTCTGATAACATTGTTCCATCTGATGCTTCACCCAGAGGTTGACTTTTCTTTTGTTTAATTAGGAAATGTTGCCATGTGTAGTTTGATATCCTTAAGAGAAATTTCTAGGTTCCCATGAGCTATTGATAATGTGTCTATTATGTAACTATAGGTACTTATCTACCACATGATCCCATAATCTATTAAGTGGATGCTGTTGGGTGCCTCGGGCAGCCCCAGCTGATTTCATTGCCATTGGAGTGTTTCACACCTCTGGGCAGCTTTAAATGGTTGCCACTACTGAAAAATACGTACATGTATTTCCTGTCCAAGTGTATCTTTTCTGCCTCAGTTTTTCCCTGGCCTTAAGGTTTTGGTTATGCTTACTCTGAAATGGGCAAAGCAGGAGGGCTGGAGGTGTGACACCTCCAAGCTTCAGAAGACCACAGGGCAAACCATGCAGCTGAAGAGAGGCATAAATACGGAAAGTGGAAGATGTGACTGAAATACCGAGCCCAGCCGAGGCTGCTGTTTGTTTCCACACATGAGGCAATTTGAACCAGTTTGGAATAGGAAAAAAAGGTAAGGTAAGGGGGGGAGGGGGGGAAACCAACCAAAACCAAAAATGCCAAGAGGGACGACAGCATAAAGAG
The DNA here is from genome assembly GCF_963210335.1 of Falco punctatus. NCBI lineage: Eukaryota > Metazoa > Chordata > Aves > Falconiformes > Falconidae > Falco > Falco punctatus. Next base: position 79,697,250 of record NC_137581.1, read on the forward strand.
GCTCAAGAGAGGAAAAGAAAAGTTATATATGATCTCAGCCTGACCCACAGGCACTGTGCTCACCCAGGGGCCAGACCCAGGTGCCCCAGCTGATGTTTTGGAGTTGCTGTCCTGCACAAGGAGCAGACCCCTTCCCAGCCTGTGGGTCCTGTCCCAGGGGGACCGCAGTGGGGGCTTCCCCCATCCCCTCTGTCCAGTCCCCAGAGCAGCACATTGCCTCCCACCCCATCTGACACCATGGACACAGGATTTGCTAAAACCAGACTTCCAAAGCACCACATTTGACCTATTAATTTCCTGATTGCTTTTCCCCTGGTTTCCAAGGTGACCTCTAAGGCAGCATTTGGGCTGTTTCAGGACCATGGGCCTTGGGACTTGGACTGCCCACTCAAACTTTAATCTCCCTTTTGTACATTTTTCTACCATTTACTGTAACATTTCTCAACTTCTAGCTACTTTCAGATGCTTGACCACAAGCAGAACAGTGCCAGGGAGAGGGACACAAACAGTGGGATGGTGGGAACATCTCTGCACCCCCTCCAGAGGAGGTACCCACAGAGCAGGCAAGGGAAAACCACCAGGGAATTCTTCCTGTTCATCACCAAAAAGGGGATTCAATACATTTTTTTTTCATCTTTCACAGAATTGTGTCTTCATGCCTTTCATTATTATACATGAGTTTGTTTTGTGTCTCTTTCCTTGACAAAGTTCGAAGTGAAAACTTCTAACTTCTATAGTTGTGTTTTGAAGGTAATCTATTTGTTGAAAAGTATTTTGAACCCTGTGGGAGGTATTTTGGTCTGCAAGGGAGAAAATAGTAAGAGCTCATTTTCCTGCTCTTTAACTTATTTAATGCTTTATGGACTTTATTTGTGTCCATCCCTATTGAATATATTGATGGCACTTCTTACTGAAAGTTGTGATTCATAAACCAATTAGTGCATTCTTCATTTCACAAGATACCAACAAGTTCCAGCACTCAGCAGTTCATATCACGCAATGTACCTCCATCACTGGGAGAAAGCATCATACTTAAAAATCCAATTTTCTCCTTATGTGCAAAGTCGACAGTTCTCCCAAAGGCCCATCATGATGCCCAGTCCAGTAAAGTCATTAGTAATTTTTCCATCAGCTTTCTTCTTATGGTGCAGGGTGTGAGACTGGCTGAAATGTTGCCCTTTCATGGGAGGAAAACCATTATCTGGGAACACTGTTTTCAAACTTCGGTGGAGTTCTCAACAGATTAGCAGCCCATCACGTGTCAGGTGAAACTGCCGATAACCTTGGACCCTCCTGCTTCTTACCTTACCGGACATCCATTAAGTCCTTATCTGTTGGCTGCTACCTCTTGGGTCCAATCCCAGCTGCATGCACAAAAACAAACCTACCATTGAGGGTTTTTTGCAGCAAGAGTGTTCGATAGGCATCTTAAAACAAACACAGCAAAAGAAATAAGCTTTTTGCTTTCTACCAGATAATTACTTTAAGATCTTTAATATGTTTATATAGTAAAGCTTTGAAAATTATCTGGGGTTTCCCTGTAAATATGTTTCCTTCCCTGAGGCCAGCACCTGCCTAGACCTTTTGGTAACTCAGTATAGGGTGCCCAGGCTCTGTGAGTGCCCATGGCCAGAAGGGGCTTGGAGGGCTCCTTCCTCCCCTCCAGCCTCTGTGTCCCCTCTCACCACCTTCCTCCAGTCCCACAGAGGTTTTTAGCTGAACTGGTGCTCTCATTTCCTTCCCAGCAAGGAAATGGAGAAATCTCCACGGCTGGTACAGACCCTGCCGCAGGTCAGTAACAGGGTGCAACCTTTTATTCTAATATTGCAGAATTTTTGAAGGATGTTGGTATTTTTAAATTTTCTTTTCACTTAAAACCAAAGAACCAGCAACCAACAGCACAACTTAGGTTTTCATCCTAAAGAGGGCTTTTTTTGTCCTAAAGGGAATCTCCTTTTGTGGTAACTGTTAGTATGAGTGCTGACCTGAGAAATCTGTCATTGGGCTAACACTACTGCACGAGAGCCCACAAAATAAATCCCAAGTTATGAGTGCTCCCTAAAATAAATCATCATAAAAGAGAAAAAAATCAGAGACAAAGCAGAGGGGACTCTTCATCAATTTTGCTCCTTCCAGCTGTGTGAGGGGCACTCAGCAGAAGGAGAGGCTCAGGAGTCTGACAACACCACTTAGGTGAGCCTCTCGCTACATGCCGCTCATTCACTGCAGCGCCAGTTTTTATGAGAGTGTTTCTAGAAACCATAGCAATGAGTAAGTACTGTTCTCCCTTATCATTAGGCTCATTGTTTGTCTTGCTTCACAACGGCCGCTGGTGCCCTGCCACATCTCCCTTCCTCCACTCCTTTTGGAGGTACATGTGGTGTAGGGAACAGTGCAGGTGCCTGCTCTCCCCCATGGTATGGCCTGTAGGACCACAATGTTTAAAGGGTGTATTTTTCAGGGTGTACTTCCCATGGGGCCCATAGGACCATGCTGTGGGGATGCTCTACCATGATGAGCTATATGGGTGGTTTGTGTACAGCACAGCGGGCAGCTGCTGTGTCTGTGGGTAGGGTCTGGGCTCCCAGCATGGGGGTGTTCCTCTCAGTACGCCTCTCTGGATGAGATGCTATGGCTGGAAGTAGGGAAGTGTCTTCCAGCTACTGTCCTGCTGACCCTTGTGTTTTCAATAGGCACATTCCCATGTGGCACTTGTCCTTGCAAGGCATAGTACAGTGATGAGCTTCCTTGCTGCTTCTGTTAAAAACTAGAGAAAATCAAATAAAAATAAATAAATTAGGGGACTGGATCTGGAGCTGCAGATTTTTGCATGCAGCAGGAATCCTGGGCTAATGTCAGAAATCATTTCAGTTCTCCCTAGTCCCTGGTGTAAATTAGAGTTACCTGGATGCTGAAAAAAACTTTTAATACACTCTTTAAGCAATGTTGCAGTCAATTCATAGAATCATAGAATGGTTTGGGTTGGAAGGGACCTTAAAAGATCATCTAGTTCCAAGCCCCCTGCCATGGGCAGGGACACCTGCCACTAGACCAGTTTGCTCAAAGCCCCATCCAGCCTGGCCTTGAATGCTTCCAGGGATGGGGCATCCACAAATAATGTCCCTTCCTGATCTGAGCCTGTACTCGTTTATTTCTGTGTCAAACACATCTAGGAATGGGAGTTTCAAGAGGCCAGCAAGGTTGCTGAGATTGTGCAGGAGTGTGCATTTGAACAGAAGTAAAAATACCTGGAAGAGGTTCCCAGCTCAATGCCTGTAACAAGCATCGTGGTCTCAGATATGTACTGGGCTTCCCTAGCAGAGGTTATTCTCTAGCCCAGATAAAAAATCCCTGTGTTTTTGAAGCGTAGAGGTTAATATTTTGAATAACTGAGGGAGGTGGTTAATTATGTTATTTTTAGATATAGGTCTGTTGTAAAACATGCTCAAAATCTTTGTTTCCCACAAAGCAGGCAAGAGCTGTGCTGCAGCTTGGAGGTGTCTATGCAGAGCGGTACAACTGGTGCCACTCATCGGGGTCACTCTTCCTGGGTACAGACTGGGGCTGGCTTCCCTTTTTTATGTCAGTGTGGCTCCCATTTCAGAAGCAATCAGCCAAGCAACACTTCATAGGGAAGCTTAAAAATACCACAACTGGGAAAACACAGCTGGACCTAACTATAGCACAGGAGACTCTAAAACTTGAAACTGTGCATGTTGTTAATCACAGGCTGAAATATGGGACAGTTGAGAATTCTGAAAAAACTTAAACACTCATTCATGTATGTAAGACCCTGGAGTCCAGCCAAAGGTTTTGCAGCGCTCGTTACATGGTTGCTGCCTGGCTTGCTTTTACAAGCCATGCTACAGAGAAACCTTTTGCATAAAAATGTCAGCCACCAGAACAGGGGCAGATATGTGTCACTAGGGGAAACAGGGAAGGCAGAGTCAGGAGGAATTGGATATAGAGAGAAACTCTGTGACCCTCGCGTACACCGAAGTTCAGATGTAGGTTACTGCAGCAGTCTGCATCCCACCACATGTCTTGTCTCCCCGAACTGCTAAACTCACCCTCAAGGCAACCAAAATCTGAACAGGTCTGGAGAAGGAGCTACAGAAAGACACATTTTGCTGTAATTGGTGGTGGTGGAGGCAGAGGAGAAAGTAGCAGGGCTGAAAGGTACTATACAATCTCTGATGACCTGTTGTGTAAGATGCATTGATGCATGCTTGGGAGAAGTGACATTTCTGCTGTAAAAGAGGGAGAGGGCTGTCAGCCTCCCACATATTTTAACCAGATGAGTTAGCACACAAAAGCCCTCAGATGAGGATGTTAACTGCCTATCTACCAACTAAGCTGTGGGTTCAAAAAATAAACAGAGAAAATCCTGCATCTTAATTCTGGGAATGGAGAGTTCAGAGTGACCATTGAGACCCACTGCTTCGATAAAACACACCTACCTGAAAGATACTGACACAGGTGTCAAAACCAACTTTAATTCTTCGAGGGAATTTTGTGGAATAATATGTCATTTCTACAAACCACAGACCATGCTGGAGTAGGGGTTTTGTGACATTTCTGCGGCCAGCATCCTTGCATAAGGTAAAATTGAAAAAAATAATTACTTGAAGTTAATCAAATATATAACTCAGAGCTGAGTCAGACCTAAAAGTCTGAATTTCAACATCCAATACCTTGCAAAATGTTTTGGTTGCAATTGCAAATCTCAGTGCCAATTTAGAAATATAGATCCAAGACTTTTATTTCCCCTAATGCTTCTGGGTTCTCCAAGCAGCCTGTGATACCTGCATTGTCAGCACTTGCCTTTTTTGTTTTGTTTTGGGTTTTTTTTGTGAGCACCAAAGTAACACCAGAAAAGGTTTATCATTCTGAGATGAGGTTGGGACCAGTCTGTGGACACACTGGCTGTAGTTAGCAAGGCAGGGAAAGAAGCATTTTGTTTCTCTTCTAGACCCCATCAGTTTTGCAGTGACCCAGAGAGGGGAAGGAACTCTTGAATTGTGGAAGACCTAGTTCAAGACATGGCCACTGAAAAGTCTCTTTGTGATAGTGGTTGTGATACATTCCAGTTAACCATGGCCCAAATGATAAAAAACTCCAAATCCTGATCTATTACCTTCTAAAAAGGGAAGCATACAAACAAGGAGATTTATTAAATGGAACCTAAAGGAAGACTAAAATGGGTGAAATGATTGTAAACTGCAGGGTGCTATTTAAAGACGCAATATGAAATACTTAAGGTAAATACTTAACATCAAACAAAAAAATATGAAACTGATGTCCTCAAGCACACATATATATCCAGAACAATTAAATGGTAGAAGCTACTAGAAAAAAAAGACCTTTTTAAAAAGCCAAATAAAGAAAACGGGGGAAAAAAACAAACCAAAACTGACTGCAGGGAAGTAAAATCATAAAGAGATAAACAAATAACTTCCTTTAAGATAAGAAACAAAGGTCAGTAATCACAAGGCAGAGGAGAGCATTTTTATTGTTCAACATACTCATAAAGGATCAAGACAGCTTGGTGAATAACGAGGTGATTAATATGCTGGTGATTCAGAATTATTTTTCATGTTTTTCAAAAGTGCAGGTAACTGAACAGTTGCAGAAATATCTTACAAGACTGACTGGGTGATAAATGGCAAATGAAAGGCAGAGTGGGTAAGTGCAAAGCAAAGTGCATGGAGGAAGAGTAACCTAATTATATAAACACAAAGATGGGCTGCAAATTAGCTATTGTCAGTCACAAAGCTTTGCATCACTGTGGATATACCGACTGAATATTCGAAGTGTCAAAAAGGCAAATTGAGTTTTAGTAGCTATTAGGAAAGGGACCGAGTACAAAGCAGCAAATATAATTTTGATACCACTGCAGTCCCTGCTGTTCCTATGTCTGCATCACTTTGTGACATTCTGGTTGATCCAATTTAAAAAGGAGAAAGTGTAATTAGAAGAGATGCTGTGAAGAGCCCTCCAGCTCATGGGAGCAATGAGCTATGAAAAAAGGTTTTGAAGAGTGTAAGGATCTTAGAAAATAAGTTGTCACAGGATGGACAGGGAAGGTTTTCTCCTGGGAAAGTAACAGGGTAACAAGCAGAGGGCAGGAGCCAGTGGACAGTTTTCCTCTTCAGGGAGAAGTCACAAGAAGGCTCCTGCAGAGAGTTATGCTGGGACTTTTGCAGCTTAACAAACTCATAAACCATCTGGAAAAGGAGACGAGAGGGCAAAATTTGTTGCCAACAATATTTCTGCGGTAGTAAAGATATGAGCCAATTGCTGAGATGGATTATGCAAAATTGAATGACTGCAGAATAAGATGGCAGGTGATGCTTAATGTCCGTAAGTATGAAGTGATACACTTCTGGGAATGGAGCGTTCCTGCCTTTTCAAATAAAACAATGGGCCCTGAGGTGTTCACGATCACTCGGGTATGTGTGAGTATGATGTAAGTATGACATGAGCATATGGAGGATAACAGACAGTTTTATGAAAACACGAGCTCAGTGCTTAGCAACCATGAGAAAAGCAAATGGCAGGTTAACAATTATTAGGCAAGGGATAGAGAATCACACAGATTCACTCTGTTATGCCATTTTATAAATCCACGGTATGTCTAATTTTTCATGCTGTGTTTCCAATCTCCAGCCTGCAAAAAGTCCCATAGCGAGGTTGGTGGTGTGGGACAGCATCCACACCAGGAATGACCACATACACTAGGTTTCTCCAGCCTGTGAGCTTCATACAGGTCACAGGAGGCAGAGCTCACTGTCTCATCTAACAAAAGTCCAAGTGGCAGGTTAGAAGCATGTGAAGGAAGACGGTTCTTCACTGAGCCTGTGGATATGATGCAATCCAGTTGTGGAGCTCCCTTCTGCAGGATGTTGTGGATGCTAAAACATCACACAGGTCGGAAAAGCAATTGGATAAACTCATTGAAGAAAAATTGTTTGGGGCTATTAAATCCCCAAACTATACATGTATCTGAGGAAACGTCTAAGCTGCAAATCATTGCAGGTTGGAAGAGTATTCTGTGAAAGTATCACTGCCCATGCCTGGCTGGACTTTAGCTGATGTTACTCACCATCTCTCAGAATACAACCACCAGAATGCATTCAATAAAATGATGAGGCAGGGGTTACAACTGAGAAGAATATGGTGTATGGCTGTATTCTCTCTACTCCTTCTTGAAGTTTTCCTGTAAGCCCTTGTAGCTGGCCAAGCATGGCATGAGGCACTGGGCTAGGGATGGATTTAGCTTAGGCTGGCCAATCCTATGATTTTATCATTGCACCTTTTGATTTTCATCATTTTTAGGAGCATCTTTTCAAACTCTCCGGAATTGATGAGTTTAATCATATGGTGAAAGTTTTGAGTTCAAAACCAAGACAATCTAGTTTGGTTTTAATACTGAATCAGGTAAAAATGTCCCTGTTTGGAGAATGGAAAATGCTGTGATGGGTGGAGTTTCACAGATGTTTCTGAAACTCACCAAAACCCAAAGCAAACCTACTCCTGGGGACTGGTTGTAATTACCAGAAGAAAGACTCAAATCTAGCACCGCTTGTGAAAGGTGCTAGATTTGGGAAGGATTTCTGGGTCAGTTCCTTCCCACGGTGATTGGCAGGAGGGAGGGAGGGAAAGATGCTTGCAGATGCAGTGAAGATGCATGCCCTGTGGTGCAGCCAGCAAGGGGTATGAGCAGGCCAACACTTCTCACCTGCACCCAGGACAAGAGACAGGGAGGCACCAAGACTGGTTGGCAGCTCCAAACACTGAGGTGCTGAGGGCAGTGGCATGGAAGAGCTGATAAATATTGCCCATATTGTATCATTTTAGCATAACTCATTCATTAATGTCAGAGCAAGTGGTAGCATATATAGGAACACAGAGGGGTTGGCAGCCATTAATTCTGCAAGCTAAAGGTAAATGTTCCCCTTTAATTTTTTTTGCAGCTTCTTAGAGTAGATTGTGAATCTGGTTTTCACTTTACATATCAAGGACTGAATATTATTCAGGACACATGAAAAAAAATAATCCATCGTTTTCATTTGCTACTATGGGAACAGTGGGTGATCAAAACTTCAAAAACAGGCAATGCAGGCAAAGGGCTATAAGGTTATTTCTGGCACAAATAGCTGAAGAGATAAATACAAATGAGAAATTCCTGAAATAGGAGAAGCAGAAGACCTGTGAAATAATAAGCGAGCCTAAGACATCATGTGGGAGGAAAAGGTCATTTCAGAGAAGGTTTGCCATAGCCGTTTCAAAAGCGGGTAGCAAAAAGATACTGCCTAAACAGCCATCTCCAAAGAACAGTGAGGACTGGAGAAGGCTCAGTGGGAGGTACAGTGTGGCAGGGTCTGCACAAAATGTAGAGGGCAGAAAGTGACCTGCACTGACTCAACTGAGCTGCTAGCAAAAATTACCTACGGTGGCAGCAGAGTGGAGTCAGGACACTTGCTGCATTTACTAAGTTTAAGTTACTGCTCTTTTCATTCATGACTGAGTGGAGGAAATGCTGGTCAGGAAGTGTTTCTTCTGTACCAATTAAATGAAGTTAAAAATAGAGGGAGAAATATTAAGCTTTAATGTTAGTAAGAGTATATGAGTATTAACAGGAGAGCTACTTTGTGGGAAAACTACCTCTCTATATAGTTAAATTATTCAAAGGAGTTAACAAAACAATGAAAGAAAAAGGTAGAAATTTCAAAAGAAAAAAGAAGACTAGCTATAAAATTCCTTCAGAATTTTCCTTTTAAGGATTTTAAGAGAGTGAGCATATGAAGTGAACTGTAAAGTCTCGGCAAGAATCAGAAAAGGAAAAAGAATATTTTCTTCCTCTCAAAACTGTAAAATCTTGATAAGAACATTTTTTTCTACTGTGTTTCTTATAATACATGACTACAGGTGAGAGCATTGCAGAAGCCACAAAGGTCGTTAGCTCAGGCCTACACAAGCATGTTGGCAGTCTCCAGCTGGGATGAAGGATGCCACAGCAGATGAAATGGCACCTGAGGCTGCCCTTGCTGCATCCTGCTTACCTGATGTAACCCGACGAAAGACGATGCAACATGCTAGACTATAGCTGAGGTGCAAGAACTAGATCAAATGTACCTAGCAGGATTAAGACATTGCTTGTTAGAGTTGACTGGGATTTTTTTCAACTTAAAATTTTGTTGGGATGAGTAGATTGGAATAGAAACTTGATGCCTGTAAGGACTGCACTGGCAAATACCGTCGTGACAGTTCTTCCCAATCTGAAGATGTTTTTGGATGGGACAGGCAGCAAGCAAGAGAGGTCTCTGACAGCTCAACAAAAAGCCATTTGCAACAGTTCCTGGAAGGGAAAATCCATCCAGGCTTTTTAAAAACCAAAAATAGCACAGTTGGTTCATGAATTCCCTGAGTCTAGAATATTCAGCAGCTGGGAGGATACTCGCCCTCTTCTTGTGACCATGGAGGCTGGTGCCTAGGGCCAAAGGCAGCACCTTGTCAAGGAGGTGGCACCAGTTCAATCTTTTCCCCTTTTGTATAAGGCCCAGAAAACCCCTTTAATAGTGAGAACATACAGTCATTTTGGTGCAAATAGGAAATAATCAAATTTTGAAGGTAAAAGATACTGTTCACATTTTCTGTATATGTCACACAGACAATACAGTATCCCAAGAGGGCTCTCATACTGGATCACTGGATTAAATCTCTCATTTGTAACACAATAAAATAAATTGTCAAACACATTTCTGTCCACCGTAGCAAAACAGCAATTGATTCATGCCCATAAATACAGGGAGGAAAATGTTAATGTTGCAGTAAATCAAGCAGCTTTCCTCTCTATAATATTTTGCTTTTCAGAAGTGAGACCTGAATTCTCAACGTCTCACTGCTAATGGAAAAATTCTAAAACCTAATTAAAAAGTCTCTATTCAATGGGCTGTGGAGAATTTATAGCAATGAAACTGTCTGTGTCAGACAAATATGCTATTGATAGTCCTGTGGGAACTTATGATTAAGGGACTACAAATAAGAATAGAGCGAGAAGAAGGAAATAGGCAGTACACTGGGCACTGTTTCAGACAGCTGGATGCTGGTATGCAGGGAGGCCAAGGAAGGGAGAGGACTTGGGGTATGCTGGTGTCAGCACTAACAAATGCTGCTCCGGGAGAGGTTTCAGTGGGATAATCAGGGACGTCCTGTGGGCTTTTACCTTTTCTAAAGGAAGGGGCTGCATCTGTGGGTCTGCTTAACCAAAGGTAACATCACAATCTCTCTTGAAGGGTGATGATAAATGCAGAGACACAGCAACAGACCATCCTGGACACTGTTCCTGCCAGTGACATTTGGCCGCCTCGGCAGTCACCCAGCAGGTAGCTGTTTCTTGACAGCCCATGCTACAGCCTGGCTCAGCTCTAGCTCCATAGAAGGCTTTTGGGGAGTTTAGAGGCTGCTGCTTTCCTGGGGCTACACCATGAGGTATGGATGCTGGGGGTACCTGCACCCTGGGCTGAAGGAGGACATCGTTGCAGGTGATGCAGGCAATGCTGCTCAGATCAGCTGTGCACAGAGGCCCATCCATCCCAAACTTTCTCCTGTTGGCCCCCAGGACCTGTGGTAGCTCCATTACAGCTCTCATCTACACCTTGCTCATAGACGAAGGTGCATTAACCACATCCACAGTAGGCAAGAAGTGCTAGAGGGAGTCAGTGACTGTTGTAACAGCCATCAAGGCTTCTGGATGGCCTTTTTCAGCAGCAATATCTGTGAAGCAACATGTGCACTGAAGGCAGGCTTTGCTGTAGATGAACTTCATGCAAACCTGATGGACTTCAGGCATTTCTCATTTCACCGGCTGGAGATTGAAGACTGCTTTTCTCCCAAAGTGAAACCAGTTTTCCCAAACCAGGAACAGACTGTTGGCCACCTGTTACAGGCACGTTTATGCCAGGCAGGTAATGCAAAGCAGCCCACCCTCTCACTAGTCCTGCCCCACTAAGAACACTTCCTTGGTGGCAAATATCACCCTCCCACACCCTTAGAGACCCACTGTGTCACATTCTGAGCCTGTTACCGGTGCAGAGCACTTTGCAGCCAAGGGCTTTGCAATGGTAGCACCCATTGCTGGGGGGAGGGCCAGCAAGGTTTAATTACATATAAATCAGACAATGCATTTCTTGTTGCTGGAACCTACTGTTACTCTGTTCTACAAATGCTGTTTCTGGGTTTTAGTCTTAGGCTGGCAGAACTTTGTTTGGAGAGGTTTAAAATCTCTTTATTCATCTCCTCAATAACAAAGGAGAGCTTTAGAAATGTGGAAAACACGAGGCTGCTGTAAGAAAGGGTCTGATTTCTGAGCAACAAGTCAGGTGCCTCTACCTTCCTGCCAAATATCCTTCTCATTAGGCAATAGGATCAACCACTTTCACCTAATGCCTATTTAATTGTTTGCATTAAGGAGGGCCACCTGCAAGGGGAGAAATAAGAGGGAAACTAAGTGAGTCAGAATGAAGTTTCAGAAGTTGGGAACCCTGGCCAGGTGTCCTTGCCTGAAGGTTTCGGGGTTGGTTTTTTTCCCCCCACCTTGTTCTCTCCTCTTAGCCTGGACTGAAGGCAAATCTCTGGTTCGGTTCCTTTGTCCCTTTAAAATACTTTTACTTAGTGAAATTACGTTAACAGTAAGAAAAAGTTCTGCCAATAATTTAATTCAAATTATTTGTTGCCACCTGTACAACTACTGATGTTTGTGTTGGGATCTATTCAGAACATCTACTATTTAGTAAATGCTTTGTTTGCTATTCCTAAGTGTAGCTTTACACAAATTTTGATTAGATCATTCCCTCCCCAGTCACAGGAACCAACACACTGGTCAGAATTTTCAGTCAGAGGTTTTCTTCCTGCGCTGTAACTAAACTTGGCCATTGTAACTGTATGATGTAACAAAATGATTGTTACTTCAAGGACTAATTTGGTGATTTTTTTGATATTACATTAGTTCAAGAGATTTTCAATGTTCAAAACAAATGTTTGCTATTGTTGGCCCTTGGGAAATGCAGACCTGCAGATGATGTGAAGTAGTGACCCTGATGAGATGCCCTCAGCTAAAATCCTCCTGAAAAAATAGCTTTCAAATAAAGTCCATGTGGGAGATGCTGCCATCAGGACAGCTGGAAGGTCCTGCAAAGGGAAGTCTGGGCAAAGAGGCTTGCTGTCTTTCTGAAAGAGCCTGCATGGCCATGGAGGGAGCTGGAAAGGTGAGCTTCACTGGCTTTAGATGGCCAGGGCTTCAGCTCGGCACAAACATTTGGTTCCCATTCACATTAGGTGGGTCATCCTAGCGCCAACAGCACTTTCTGCTACTGACCTGACCTCATTCACTTCACCTTTTACCAGATACAAGAAAACAAGTTTACGTGTGTTCTTGAAGAGACCAGTTCCTGTGCTGTTGTAGCAAAATGGGTGGATGAAGACAGGATGAGGACAAATGGCTTTATGTGCTCCGTTTGTCATCGTTATGTTCCTCTATGATATAGGAATGTGAGCCTATCTGTAGGACTAATGGGGAGAAAACAAACCTTTAAATATTTTTTATTTCTCTGTTTCCTTTGTTTTCTTTCTCAGTTGGTTAAATCAAAGTATCTCTGGGCATATAGATGTCTACAAAGCAGATGTGCTTTAAATCCTGTGCTTTGTTACACTAACATTTGGGCCATTCCTGTCTTGAACTCATTTCTCTCCCATGACACAGATGGAAGGAGGACAAGATTTAGGAGAAGGAAATAATTTTCTCTTCGGATCCTTTTACTTTTATAGTAATTTTAAAATAAAAAATATACATGCCATAGTGAATACTTGCTTTAATACCTTCAGGTTCCTGGTTGAACTACAGGTTACCCCACTGGCTATGCATTGCCTGAAGCTCAGTGTGGACCAGTAACAGCTTCAGAGGGCTTGATGTGACTGCACCTTGCCACTGGGGAAAACAGCCCAGGAGAAGGTTTATGCTAATGTTGCTAATTTATTCCATCCTTGGCCTGATGGCTTTTAATCTGATGCACCCTGGACTAGTGTCCAGGGAAATGCAACGGCAGCCCTGGAATTAGATGGCCAGTCACCTTTTCACTTGCCTTCACAAACCAGGGGGCAGCAGGGGTGCCTCGAGCCCCACTATTCATGTTGAGTCAGTGCTCATTCCTGAAGAAACAAGGCTGCACGTCCTGGATCAGCCCTCTGCCCTGAACTTCAGGCACTAACCTTTCCCCCTGAGGTCTTGCCTAGCCCAGTTTGCTCAGATGATGTAGGTAGCAAGTGCCCTCCGCAAGAAAGAAGCACAAGAAAAGTGGATTTCAGCAGGTCCTTCTGTCACCCCCTTCCCAATCGATTAAATTTAGAAGATCCTTCTGGACCTCTGTAACGAGCCTCCTGGGCCTAAAAGTGAGCAAAACTGTTTTTGAAATCCTCTCCCACAGGCTGTAGGCTGGGACTGGTTACTCAGAGCTGAAGCCAGGGGAGCAAAGCCCCTCTGAAATGCAAGACCCTTGCAGGAGATGGAGAGAGGTGGGGTCACAGCATTTGCATTCAGCAGGTTTAACCCTGCACCCAGCCCTGCTACCCCAGCCTTTGCCTGCACCAACATCGTGCTGCCTGTACAAAAGCACAGCCAGGACCACAGCCCCCAGCCTCTGGGGCTGTCAGCAGATCCGTGTGCTCCTTGTGCTGCCTGAGCCTTTCTGCCCCCGGCTCTTCCCCTGAAAACTCAAGTGTTCAAGGATAAAGCAGCAGAAGCTCAGCTTGAACTGCACCACAGGGAGGGTTCCAGCCCTGCCAGCCCTCAGGCTGCACGGGAAGGGCTGATAATTGCAAACCCCGTGTTTTCCTCCTGCTTTTTCTTCTTCGGCAATATTGGGACAGGAAGTATGAGGGGACTAATTGCTGGAGAGAGTGGTCTTTATTTTTCCTTCTATAAATGGAGTACATTTGAATCTAGGAAGTGCTGATCCTCCAGAGGGCCGTGCCCTGCGGTGTGAGTGGGCTTTGCACTCCCACTGCTGGCACGTGGGCTGGCTGTGCAGAGGGAGGAAGAGGAGGGATGGGTGGTGGTCCCCTGCAGAAGAGCTGCTACCCGCTTGCAGGTGCTGGCAGTGGAGGGCCCTGCCTGCTCTGAGCCCCTCTCGGCCCTGCTGCCACCAGCCCAGCTCTCCCCAGTCATTCTCACCCACCCAGAGCGGCTTCAGCTCCCCTCTGCAAGGGAAACTGCCTGTCTGTATTTTGACAGCAGCCTCCTGCCCCAGCTTCCTAGGTGCAAACCCCATTGGGAGGGTCTCTGCAAGCAGAAACCCCACTCTGTGGGTTGTGCTGGAGAAATGACCCTGATGGAGCTTGCTTGTGGGTTTGGGCATGCCAGAGTCCCTTTGCGTCAGGGCTGGATTTGGCTGTCTGCACCCCTCATGCCAGCTGCACTGCCCCATGGTGTCTGCAACACTCCTGGGTATCCTGGGTATCCTGGCTGGTATCACACAGGACCTGGGGGGGTTGCTATAGGACACCCACCACCTGGCTCTAAGCAACCAGATCCAGTCCTCAGCCTCTCTTCCCCATCACAGTTCCTCTGCACAGGTGACCCAATGCTGCTTGTTTAAATGGTTGCCGCAATCTGGGTACTAGGGGTCCAAAGGGTCATCCTCCTCTTTCCCCCTTCCCTTCCCTCCCTCCCTCCACCACCTGCTGAGCACACCTGTCCCTGGGCTGCCCCACAGCACTCCAGCTTGCTGCAAGAGAAAGAAATCGATGGTTTCTAGGTAGTTAGTGTACTTAATGGCCTCAAGATAGAATTGTTTCCCTTTGGCTCGGGCCAGTATGTGGATAACGCTGAGTTTGTCCTAGCACTTGTTCTTGCTCTCCAGTTGCGCTCACTTGGAGGAGGAGATCTCTGCTCTCAGCATGCAGTGGCCTTTGCCTCCCCAGTATTCCCAAGTGCCTCCTCCCGCACTGCAGCTCTAGTAGATCAGGCACTGAGGTTGCACCACGCCACAGGCTGTCTCCTTGGCAGGACCTGAAGGTTGCGTGTCACAGGGCCCCAGTATCAGCAGAGGGGAGCAGAAGGAGCAGTCTCTCCTTGCCCACCCCCCACCCCCCTCTTCGCATCAGGGCTATGCCTGCCCTTGCCACTGTGCACAATGGCAGGTAACCAGCCATATATCTATATCATAGGATCAAATAATCATTCAGGCTGGAAAAAAACCTTGAGATCGAGTCCAACCATAAACTTAACACTGACAAGTCTACCACTAAACCATGTCCCTATACCACATACTGTTTTCCTTCAACCCATGGCATTGTGCTATCAATCAGAGCGCAACAGAGCTGCAGGTGGTGTGATGTTTAGTTGACCCTGGGATCCATTCTGCAAGGTGCAGCACGGACCTTAAGGTGCAGATGCACCAGTGTTGAGCCCTCAGCACAGTGCAGGTCTGGGAGAAAGCAACAGACAGAAAGGCTTGTCATTAAAAACTGAGGAGAACTCTGGTCAGGGCTTCTGGTGGATACTGACCACCTGGAGACAGGCCTAAAGCACCAGGGCACGTGGCTGGGTCAAAGCAACACATTTGTTATAAGCATTGTGATGACTCTGTGATGCCTAGAAACCCATGGTTTTCCTTTGCTTTTGGGTGCACATCACATTAGTTACAGTTGATCTAAAGCAAAGGAAAAGGTAAATATGTATCTGTATGTCTCACAAACATATGCATACACATACACATATATATATGAATATATAAAACCATAGAGAGATACATAAATATTTTTTCCTAACTAACCAATGCAGCCACTCCAGGGTTGCACCTGATATTTGGTCTGCCTGCTCATATATCAAAAATAGCTGTGTACTCCAAGGTGTAATGCCTTCCACTATAAATAGGCCCAACACAGGTCAATCCTCTAAGCAAAGGGCTACTTAGTGAAGTAGGTTATGGTCTTGGCCTGCTATCAGAAGCAAATTATGCTAATGTCCACAGTTTAACGGTTTCTCTCTCTTCACATTAGTCCCTAGCACATATCTGTGCATGCGACAATAACATTGCTGTGCAGACCAGTATGCCTCTAAATGTCACCCCAAAGAGCATCTGAGGGGGTGACACAACACTGTTCTGCTGACAGAAACAGACTGCTGACAGTGGTGGCAAGTTGCAAATATGAGGTATTAAAAGCTGGTTAGTGTAAACATGAGGCAGGGTAAGACTTCGCTGTAATATGAAAGCAACACCACCAACACTGTGGGCAATACATCAGGGACAGTGCATGTGAAAAGCAAAGGGGGCTCACGCAAAAAGTCTCAGTGCAACAGCAACAACAGGCTGGGTCGGTGGGGTGCCTGCGTTCAGCCCCCTCCAAGGCAAAGCCAGGCCTTTTCCCTTCCATCTGCTGGAAATGCTCTGCTACAGCCACCTCGCTGAGGATGCCCCAGGGACCAGAGGTCAGGACAGAAGGTCTGAATCATGACAGCTTGTCGCACCCTGCCTGGATGCTAACACCTCCAGAAGAAATCCTTTTTTTCATATTTTGTCGAGTACTGCCCATATGTGTCATACTGCAAATACCTGAGAGACTCCCTGACTGACCCTGTGGCTCTTATACTCCTCCTTTGCCAGGGGAGCTGGAGGCACCTGCATAAGGAGCATTTCTGAGCTTTGTACAGCAAGGATGATGCCGTAGAAACCTACTTAAATAAATCTTACTTACATTATTAACGCTAGATTAAGCTAAACTAAACATTCAGAAAAATCTCCTTTACTTCTGAATATCAGTTTATTTTTTGAGTTCATTAACTTGGAGAATGAAAATTGACTAGATCTTTTGTAATGTAATATTTTACATTGCAACCCTTTAGGGATGTTCAAATGCCACTTTATTTTCCTGCTGTCACATACACAACAGAGTGAGAGGCACCACTATACAATCTGAAAGCAGCTACATAGGTTCACTCCTTGATTCCCTGCTGGTAGGATGGGGCTGCTCCCTTTGAGCTGCTGAATGGTTTAAATCCAAAATTAAATTTGCTTTTCACCAACTCAAGAAAGGAAAAAAAAGCGCTGCAGTAATTCCTGATCAGATTCAGAAAAATATTACTTTTCAGCTGCTCAAAAAGTAGTGCTGCTGGGAAAGCAGATCTGCATGTGACTGTGCTACCACAGCTAAGAGAAACACAAATCATTGGTACCCCTAATCTCTCCTCTTCCTCCTTCTAACAGGAACAACACTGGAAGCATCGTAATTTGCCATGTCCATCATGTCTTTCATGATCCTGTACTGAATTGTGTTTTACCTCTTTACACCTATAAGCATAATACTCACTTAATGTTTAGTATTTCTTGATAACAAAGCAAGCTTCCTATGAAAAATGTTATTTAGCAGCACGGGCTAATTTAAGTGGCTTGATTTTACAGCCCATACAACTGCTGGATGCTGATATACAAACTCCTGTGCTTACTCTCCAGGGGGCTGCTGAGCCCCACAGCCAGTGAGGTGGTGAGGAGCCAGGACAGTGTCTTCTGCGTGGCTGTCCTCTGTCTATAGACTTCAGGCAGGGCATGTGCCCACCCAGGAAAGTCACTTTTGAGGCTTGTATTTTGTATCGCTGTGTTTCCTCAAATACCCTGATTTACATTTGCTTGAGGGGGAGCTTTTTGGCAGTTGGTTGTTTTATTTTTTTTTTAGTCACTCTTGATTAATGTGTTGTTAGCACATTTGGTGTCACATAAACAGGCAGGTGGCTGATCCTGGGCAAGGGCTGGCAAAAAAAGATAATCCAGTTTAGCATCAGGTCTTTGTGGCAAGGAGGATCAACCATCAAAGTGGCCATTCTCACCCGCGCTAGGCCAGTTTTTTCACTGGGTGTGTGTTCTGCCAGTTACTAAGTTCTCTTCAACATGATGAATCATCAGGTCAGTGCTTTTATGTGTGTGTGCAGCAATATTTTTTGTTTACTTCCAAAATTATACAGGTGATGGGGAACCTTCAAATAATGCTCAGTCCAGAGACAAGATGAACAGGGGCTGCAAGTACTGGGGGAGAAAAACAAAAAATTAAGTTTCTTCTTTAGTGAGGCAAATAAGCACAGAGCCAAATATGAACAGATTTGCAGAGGGGCTTGTTATTACCCCTCCTTTCTTTTAAGAGTGTCTGGTAGATATGTACTCCCAGGTAAATGGTGGAGGAGCAGTTGTGCAGCCCCTCCACTCTTGGCTTTTACCGCCTTGCTGGATAACATACACAGGTTGTCTGTAGCACTGGAGAAAATTGGCACTATGGGTCAGCTGGAGTGCTCAGAGGTGCACTGCTCTCCTTCATGCTGCAAAAACATGATCAGCAAAACAGTCCGGAAGAAGTCACATTCCCACATATGTCTGTGGTTTCTGTTGCTTCTCAGGAACTTCAACAGGGCCTTAAAATATTGTGCCCATAGCAGTGGCAGATGCTATCCATAAGAACTGACAAAGGCTCAGTCAACATCACAGAGCTGGAGATGTCAGTGCAGTAAGAGGGGTGACACTGCTGCCTGCCACGCAGTGTAGGTGGAGGGGTTATGCCGGGCAGGTGCAAGCTGGGTGCAGGCAGCCCTCAGGTACAGGCAGCCTTTGGGTGCAGGACTGCAGGAGCCTTCTCAGGAGGAAGCCTGTGGTGTGGTCTGGGGCCTCTCCCTGAGCTCCAGGTGGGCACTGGCCTTCCCCTGGGATGTCCCTGCTCTGCCACAGTCTTCACGCTTCAGCATATGTGTGTGTGTGTGTGATTTATGCAATTCTAGTAAGTGACAAATCCCCTGTGACACACGGGTCTCCATAAGGATAGGTCTCATGGTGACTTCCCTGGTGTCTCACAACGGGATGCTGGGAGTGCTCAGAGGGCTGCCTGAAACAACAGTCACCACTGTCCCCTCCAGCTCACCCACGTCTGAGGCAGGGATGAGGAGCGTCAGGTCCCAGAGGAGTCAGCAGTCAGCATTTGTTTCCTGTCCTACTGCAACATGAAGAGGAATTGTTGCATCATCTGGAGCAGCATTTCTGAGTCTCCAGCCCCAGTCTGTTAGTGACCAAAGGGTGACCTGCAGAGCATCTGACAAGAAAAAAAAAAAGGGGGGGGGGAAACCCTTTATAAATATGAACACGTGTTCATGTGTACAGGTGGGTGAACAGAAAAAGGAAACTAGCATAAACAGAGAAACATCTCTACTTGTAAATAAAAAAAACATTTTGACTGCATGGGGCAGGATGGCCCCAGCATTGTTGAAAATGACTGTGTGGCCCTTGGATTCAGAAAGGTGGGAAATGCTGATTTCAGCACAGCACACATACGGTGTATCTGGCATTATGCAGCAGGCAGGGCTGCCACCAATAAAGACCTTGCATTTGGCGACACATAAACTGAGATGCTCCCAGTTTGCTCTGCCTGCTGCTGGCAGGGAGGTCAATGGCTCTGAGTCCCTTTGATCGATGAAGGGGCTCCACCATAGAGGTTCTTGCAGCCACCCAAGGCATCAAGATGTGCTATGCCTCTGTTAGCTGCTGACCTGGGCTTGATTTTCTCTGTGGAGTCCAATCTCCACCAAACACACCATTTGGGGATGCTCCTGGGCTGAGGAGGGCTGCGAAATAGGGGCAGCGGCAAAGCCATGGAGGGATACTGGAAATGAACCACAACCATAAAGCTCTTTAACTTCTCCAAGACTTTTTTTTGTTTTCTTGGTTTGGTAGCTTATGTTTATTTTCGGGCCTACCTGCTTTTTTGAAGCTTCGTTCTTTTCTCTGCTTCACCCAAGAAGATGAACACCCTGGAGGCTCATTTCCCTGAGGCTGAAGGATGAGTGGCCAACAGGCCTGTGGTTGCCCTAGGAAGGAGGAGTGCTTGCTGCCCAGAGATCATGGCCATCACAGGGGCCTGCATGTGGCTCCCCTCCCTAGGCCAGGGGACCGGGATCTGCTGTGATATTAGTATTTTCCTGTTCTGGGTGCAAAAAATAAAGGAAGCTTAGGCATAGGTTTGTGTGTGTGTATAAATGCGTATAAATATATAAATACTTATATTTATGTACTTGATTTTAAAATCCTTTTATATATACATATAATACAACCCCCTCATATATGAATATTGGTGCCTATGCGGGCAGGAAAAGCATGACACTGCTCAAGGGCTGATTTGGGCTGTCACCAGGGCACAGGGGCAATGTGACATTAGGCTTTGCCCCAGGGGGGTGAGGCATTGAGGAGGAGGGGCTGTTACTTTTGGAAGGGAATGAAGGCTTGAAGCAACCCTGTGCCTGGGGGATACCTGTGGGGTTTTGCCTGGTTTTTGCAAGCAGACAGAACATCTGCCCTCCTCCTGCCTGGCTTCCCAGTCCTCTACTGGCTCCTGAGCCTGCTGGACATTGTAAAGAATCTGAGAAACTGGAGGAGAAACTATTGAAACAGTGATACCATCTTCTGGCAAGTTTCATGCAAATTTGCAGCTGGGAGGAAGATAAATCTGGATGACTGCTCCCACTGGAAAAGCAGAGAGGTTTCAGGCTTTGGTTTGGCATCAGCGGATCGGCCGCTGGGCTGACTGGCTGGCTGGTGCTTGCCCTGCCTCCTGCCCAGCCAAACGCCATGGGCACAGGGGATGTGAGGGGCAGCCGGGGGATAGAAGATGGGTATTTAGGGATATAGAGGGGTGGAGAAAGCAAAGGGCTTGTGAGGCAAGGAAGGGGTCTTGAGAGGTGGAGAAGATCTAGGGGTATTGCAGAAGAGGTGCTATAAAAAGCAGGGATTATGGTGGTGTGGGTGGACATGAGGACACAGAGCCACAGCAGGCAGGGACACAGAGCCTGGCTGCAGCCTCCCACCAGCACGGCCGTGCCTTACTCCTCCCACAGGGAGAAGCAGGAGGAGGAGGTGAAGGAAACCTTAAATAGGTGACCATCTTTCTTTTCATTCTCGCTGCAGCCAGAGTGCGATGAAGTAATTTGGTTCTGGAGAAGCTTACCAGCTTTAAGGGTTTCTTAAAATTAAGCTCTCTAATGGGTATCTATATGTGGCTGTAAGTGTCTAGCACTGGGTACCTGCACAGAAATATTTTATGTGGCAGTTGCATATTTGCCCTGAGGCCTGTGAGTTGTGATACCATCCTAGTCCTAGTAAAAAGGAAAGTTGATAAATCCCTAAATAAACTTATTTTCTTTCTGCCAATGGTGAGTGACACAAAATTATTTGTAGTGAAAGGTTCTTTTTCACTGTTACTGTCCAGTTATAGCTGCAGTCTCAGAAGGGAACAGACTGGCCATGTAGCTGGAGTCATGGATAATATACTGCTCAACAGGTCTCTCTGGATCAAAAACAGCTCAGCAGTGACACCTCACTGCTATTGCACTGTAGGTCTTTAATATTTTAAAAATATCAAATATATCACTTTTAAATATATCAAAGCATAAGAAAGCCTGAGGCTGTGATTGCCAGGGCATCCCATAGCGTGAGGAGCCAGCAGCACTAGCACACAGCACAGCCATGCAAAGTGGGGGGCCAGGGCCAGCACCAGCCAGAGGAGACCTGGGGAGGCTTGTGGATGCTCTGACCATGCTCCCGGGTACCTGAGAGTCCCCCCCTCTGCTGGGGGAGCTGCATCTCCCCAGTAGCCCCTCCTCAAATGGCCAAGAGTCCGATGGGGACCATAACTATGTTCACATTACCCACTTCTGGTGGCTGAGGCATGAAATGTTCATTATTTATTTATTTTTTAAAAACCAGAGGATGTAGGCAAAATTTTGATGTATGCTGCCATCTGCTGTGGGTTTAATATTTTCAGAAGCATTTCAAATTTTTTTTCTGATAGAAGTAATGCTGCTGAGGGTAAGGGTGCCCAAATAAATGATACATGAAAGTCATACTAGTTGTACAAATAGGATCTAAAGCTCCTTTCCACTTGACCTTCTGTGCAAAACATACTTCAGAAAGTGGGGGTTTTGTAGGAAGAAATTACAATTTACTCGAGATTTTATTTTTAAGTGCAAATTATTTCCCCTAAGTGCTTTACGCTGTGGTGCTTCAAGACAGTCTTGTTCTTCACTCTTCCCTTCTCATTTTCAGTTCATTCCTGAACTTCTCAGCTTCAGGGGGACCATATTTATTTTAAGACTACATCTCAGAGAAGAAGACCTCATTCCCACTATTGCCATTGGAAACCATTTAAATTCAGCAAGATTTAAGCAAATCCTTTCTCAGGAAAGCCACAGATGGTCATCCAGCCACTGGAGCTCCACCAGCCTGCCCTAGCCCAGGCTCAGCAGGGAACAGTCCTTGACAAATGGGTGCACAGGGCAGCATCCTGCTTGCTGTAGCTAATTTCCATTTGTTTAGTCCTCTGCTAAAGGACTAAAGCTGCTGCTCTGGCCTTACTTTCTAAGGTTGCATTTTGCCAAGCTTGTTTTCACTGTGCGGCTGTACCCAGCCCTGGCTATGGGGACACATAGATGCGTGCTGGCAATCTCAAAACAGAGGTCTGACATGGGTGCCCGAGGTGAGGCCAGGCTCCTCGCTCAGCTGCCAGTCATCTTCCTGCATTCACCTTGCGTAAACACACTCCAGCATTAGGAGATGGAGGATTCTTTTTTTTCCTCTTGCCTATCACGTTTTACATTCATATTGCTCAGACTGGCAGCTACCAAAGTGCTCTTCAGCAAAATTAATCTGTTAGGGAGTCAGTTTTCTTTTAATCAGGAAAAACTGGTCTGGCTGTTTTGTGTCATCCAGATGACACCTTTTTTACCTCTACCTTGCCAAATCTTGAAGTAAATTGTTAAAAACCTACCTGCCTCACTGGTGTCAATGCTGGGGACCCAACATGCCATCCTCTACTGGGACAGGAGCTCCACTAACATGAAAGTGTGTGACAAAAGCAACAACACCACCACAAAAAAATTCAGAAGCCTCTGCTTGTGTGATATATATAAAATCAGAGATTAAATGCAATGATCCAGTGTGCTTTTTCAGTTCAGATAAGAAACACTTCCTTGTACATTCCCTAAAGTTTGACCGCTGAAGTGACTCACTTCTTGCTGTCCTTGAAGTAACCTCAGGCTCTGCTGCACTGTGAAACTGCTTCTCACAGGGCTATTTGTTGAAGAAAAGAAATATGATCTGCCTATCTTAAAATGGTACTACACTAACAGAGATACTGGAAAGTGTGTACTGTTCAGGGATCAACCAAGTCTGTCAGCAAAACCAGCACGATTTACAATGCAGCACTTAGAACATAAGATCTCAGTCTGCTTTGTTTGAACGTTGAAGACAGGCAAAAAATTGGACAAGGTAGATCTGTTGAGGTTTTTTTTAAGTTTAATGTACAGTTCTTGAATTTGCATTTACAGACCTATATGAATCTTGCCTGTGAGACAGTCCCTACGAGCAGAGCTGTGTGGCATCCCCACCTCTGCGCAGTGATTGCTTCCTGGTGCAGGACGCATTAACATATCAGCAACATGCCACCTCTCAGAAAACACTCTGGCTTTCTCAGACACCAAATTTAAACTTTTTTTTTTTTTTTTTTATGCTTATCTCTGTATCTTTGCAGAAATCACCTTCTTATTTGTACATCTCAAGTGGAAAAAAATGAATTTCAGATTGGCCAAAGGAGAGTTTATCCATCTGATGCTTTTCAGAGTGTCTGGGGAAACTGCATATTGAGTAAGTCACATCTGATTCATTCAAACTTATTTGTCTCAGTTTCCAGACTTAACTATCATGATAACAGGAACAGGTGACGAACAGCAAAGAACTTTTTCTTCACATGCTGGACATCTCTTGTGAAGTTATACATTGGATTAGTTTTCTGAGAGTCTGTTACATGTTGATGCAAGTTTTCTCCACAAGCTGTGCATACAAGCAGGTTGTATTTCTAAGGGATACTATGGCTGTAACATAATCCTTTGTTAAAGCAACCATTATTGACTAGTGATCTGAGTTCACAGGCTAGAAGCTGTTTCATCAGCCTTTTTAATAATGTAGTAGATATGCACTCCTCTGTATAAAGATCTTAAATTCTTCCAAGGTGTTTATCATGAAACGCCTAATCAGGATTAGCTAAACTAGAGCTGCCTTCAGCCCCACCTAGTTTGGTGGGCCTCTGTACGTGCATATGGAGTGTAGCCGATTATTTTCCTTGAATAGAGAGAAGAAAATCCAAGGAAAAGGAAAAGCTTGGTAACCTGTCATACAGCCTCTTTGAAAAGCTTCTTTACTGTCTTGGTACCAGTTCATTCCAGCTGTAATACTGAGTACCAGTAAAGACCAGCTCATCAATTCCACCTCTCTGAATAAAACAAAAAAGCAATGCTCATTCTGTACAAAAACCTTCCCACAGCAAATGTCTCAAAACCTCATGTGCCTTCACCTGAGTTAACACAAAGAAATCTGCTAATATTGTACTTAGATTTCCTTTAAAACTCCTGGCATGCATGTTAATGGCATAAGTTGAGGGAGGAAAATCCAGCTTTAGAGAGTGACTCTTGTATTCTGCCTGTACCTAAGACACCACAGCAAGAGGCATAAAAGAAATCAGAAGAAAGATTTGACTGAGCTAGGTCTGCCCATAAGTGACTGTCATTGACCTGGGGGTCAAAGTGACTTCTTGTTGGGAAGAGTTTGCTAGCTTTCTACATTTTACATCGATTTGTCTTTAATATAAAGGCAGACCACAATGGATACTTATTGTACAGTCTTTTTATGAAAATAGGAATTCAAAAGGAAATTTCATGGATCCTTTCTGAAATACCAAATAACTCCATAAGCTCAGAGAGCAGTGCTCTCATCTCCAGACTGCTGATAATACTAAAACATGAGCCATGCTGGGGATGTGAAAATGTTATGATAACAAACAGTGAACATTAGAACTCTTCTGAAATTGTCCTAGTTACACAAGGGTTCAACATACTTTGTTTTAATTTTGTCATGGTTCTGTCAAGTTGAAATTTTCCATTTCATTTCAGCTTTTGTGTCAACTTTGCAATAATCCTTCCCTCTTCTTTTTAACAACATGATATTTTTGGAAGTGCTGTTTCCACTGCACTGCAGTTTCTTTAGCTAGGGTGAAAGGTATTGATGCAATGTCCTCTGAGATCAAAGTTTGTGTCCACAGAGCAACGTGGAGGTTGACAGTTCATGCGGGTTTGCTGTCCTGCTGTCCAGGTTTTGACCCGACACATTGCAATGAGAATGCAATTCCAGTTCCACTAGCGCTTTCTTGTGGCAGTGGTAGATAACAGTGGTGATGCAGATACTGATGTAGAAGCATACAGACTGCATCCAGAACCATATTTCAAGCAGATCAGCAGCACTTGATCAGATTATAAGATCGGTTTGGGCTGATATCAAAAAGTTCTGACAATATTATCCATTATTCACCCTACCTAGTTCCTGGCAATCAATCTAAAATAAACAACTTTCATTCCAGGATTTTTAATAAGGGCAAGTGCAAAATGATCAGGTGTTTTCCAACCTAACAACACAAGGCTGTTATGTTAAAATGGCTTGTAAAACAGGAAACCACAGCGGCACCTCAGATGTTTTGCCCCTTGCCTGGCTGGCATCCATTCATCAACACCACTGATGCCACTAATAGATGCAAAGAGTGCAGATTCTGTATTGCTCTGTCTGCAGAGAAAGGGAGGGAAAACAGGGAAGGTGACTGAGCACGAGTGCCTTGGTGAACTGCACTACATGATGTGAGCTTGGGGATATTCAATGGCTGTTGCGCCGCATGGTGCATCATAGATACAGCAATGATTTTGGCTCTCTAGCTTATTGAAAGGCAGTAAAGAAGCTCCTTTTCGCTTTCAGACTGTTCAGTAATCTCAGAATTTTTCAGTAAAGTTACAACCTGTGTGTAGCTCATTTCAGAGCTATTTACCACAAGAACAGACCTAAGAATTCAGTTTTTAAGGACTTTGTTCACAGCCACACAATGTAAGATTTGAATCCAGAGATTTTTCCTAACAAGAATTGAACATACTTGCCAAATGCTTGCCAAAATTGCCAACTGCTTGCTTCCTGCCTCTTTTATGACTTCAAAGAAAGCTGCTTCTGGTGGTGCAACAGAGCATGGACTTTATATATGAATACTTTCAGGAAAAATGTCTTTTTGTCTCTGGTTCTTGGAAGGTAAGTACTAAAATATTAGCTAGCAACCTGATCTGAAGTTGCTTTAGTCTTTTACTCATGGTGCCTGCAAAACTTCATTGTGATAGCTTCCCACGTTATCAGTCTTAGCACTTTTTCTACACGTGTAGCTGACAGTAAATACATATGCCCATCATCCTGCACCCAGCTGCCTCTTCCATCCAAAAGATGCTAAATGTGCAACAGTTTTCAGTAAGTACAGTTACCAATACCAATAGGAAATAGTAAAAAATAGTCTGTGAAGGTACAAAGCTCAGAGCAGGTGTCCAGAAGAGTGTGGTGGGTCCTTCTATGGGGCCAAAGCATGATGTGGGTTTTCAGAAGCCCAGCACGCTGCCATTCTTCTCAGGTCTGCAGTTCTTCTCTCTGGGAAGCAAAACCAGTTATGCATCTATTCAAATGCTCATGTTGCTGCCTACTGAACTCTGAAAGGGTTCAATACAATCAGAACTCTGATTTTTTTTCTCCCTCTTGTACTAGGGTCACCAAAGGAATCGCAGGGCTGCTGAAGCCAGTTCTGCCAGCTGAAGTCCTTCAGAATAACAGACCACCTCAACAAAAGAGCTGTGGTCCTATTCCCATTGTGTGCACTGTGAACTTGAGCAAATGCCATCAGCTTCTCTCAGCACTCCACTGGTTCTCAGCCTTGCATGAGCTGACACAGGCATGTAAGACTCATCAAGGAATATGGTTACAGGGGATGGAGGAATATGTTAGTAACAGTGGTAGATACTGCATGCATGGAACACATGTATGCGGGGAGATGAATAGGCTTTGAAATGCGTTATTTTGTTTCCTCTTGGTTTTTGCCTTGCTGGTTTCTTTTTTTTTTTTTTTTCCCCAGGGGTGGGCACCTTTTATTTCTATTCAGATTTAATAGTTGAAGTATTAATACTTCTCATACAGTAATGTATGTAGGTCACTGGTACTCCCTCTAGTGCTATAAACTTTTTGCTTCCTCCCTAGTGGGAGAGCTGGCCAAAATGGAGGCAGCAGAAATTCTGTTCACAATGTTCAAGAAACATCTTGGGAAAGGACATCGACTAATTTTCACCATGTAATGGAAAGCAATAAAAAACTTTTCTTTGCACTCACAGGAGACAACCTTTAGCAAAACATTTGTATCCTCCTGAAAGTCTTTACCCTTCTGCAGGGACACCAGTGAGCCAGTGGGACAGCCCGGGGTCTCTAAAATGTCTCTAGATGGCTCTGCTTAGGCAACAAACCCCTGCCTGGGAGTCCGCCTGAAACACAGCGACTCTCTCTGCTCAGCTGACTGAACCCAGCACCTCCCTGGCAGCACTGGAGGGGTGCCGGCAGCAGAGGACCTGGCCTCTGGAGAATGAGTGGGCCATTGTCGGTCAGGTGAAGGTGGCTGCAGCATCCCCCCACCTCCTTGCCTCCGCTCTCCTCTCCTTCAAGCCAATGCTGTCTCCCCCCGTCACCAATTTCTTTGGCCCTCTCAGCTTCCACTCTCCAGGCTTTTTTATAGCAGCCTCATGGCTTCAGGTAAAGTCCCCTAGCATCTCTTCCCTTGCTCCCCATCTCCTTACTCAGCCCTTTCACACCTCCCTGCTCCCTGCTCTGTGCCTCCAGGCCCCCTCCCCAGTCACTCCCATGCTCCTCTCCCCTCTCTAGCCCTGCTCCAGTGCCCCCTGCATCTCTCTAAGACCCCTGCACTCTGCTCTGCCCGCAGACCTGCACTGGTCCCCAGACATGTCCTTGGGTCAAATGTGTTCATACGACATGATCAGCTGTGACAAATATGAGCTAAACCCTGTGTGGCACAGGTGGAGCAAAGCAACAACCCGAGATGGAGAGACAGGGCAAAACCAGACCTCCATCTGCTCATGGATCCAGTCCAGGAAGGAGGTGGTTCGGCTGTAGACGCCTGGCTTGTTCTTTTCTGCACAGCCCACTCCAAAGCTGGTGGTCCCCACCAACTTCCAGATACTCATATCTTCACATGCTAAAGGGCCGCCACTATCTCCCTGGAGGACAAAGAATTAAAACAAATGTCAGTGCCCCAGAAAAGGAGGGGAACATCTATTTAGGGGGGCAGGGAGAAAGGCATAGTCCAGTAATTCAGCGTCTCCTGTTTCTGCTCTCTTTTGGGTCTGGGAAAAGCTTATGCTATGGCAGAAGTTGGAGGCTTCTTGGAGGCATGTATTGGTCATATTTTTCTTTCCCCAGGTAGCAGCACAGTACAACAGAAGCAACTTTGAAGCCTGCTATTAAACAACATTTAGGTGCTGGGGAGTGTGCCTGTCCTGCAGGCAGGGCATCGCTAACCTGCAGTCTCCATGCCGTTGTCTTGGTCTCTCCCCACTGCTCCTAGCTGCTGAGCTGAGCCGAGCCCAGGGTCACAACAAGAAGCTTGTACCCCACCCCCTTTCCTGCCTGCTCCTGCCTGCAGTCTCGCACACTGCTTTTCTGCCCCTTCCTAGACACTTTGCTAAGCAGATTTGAGACTCAGCTGACTCACATCAAAGTACTGAAAACTCTCAATTTAATTTGCTGGGGCAGTTCCCTGCCCTATGAGCATCAGAGGGAGCACAATGAAAAAAGGGGGAATTTGGAACAAGCCTCTGCCTTTGGTGAGTAGGGCTGGTTTTGTCACTTGGAGCAGTATGCTGAGCATGCTGCCTTTGGGCAGCTCTCCCAGGCACACTGACATACTGGGCACATTGCTGAGTACATGTGCAAACAGGGGCTTAAATGAAGATCTGTGTAACTAATACCTTTGCTTTGTCTTGTTCCATGCATAATAGGGACTAAGCAAACATGAAGTTCCTCCTCAGCCCTTGCTCCATTACTAGCTAGGTGAGTTCACATCAGTGCATTTGTGGATGAGACCTTGCACAAAGTGGGCACCATCATGACTCTGGGAGTGATTTTGAATCATCACCACTGCACATTGCAAAGGATCCTCTGATCCATCACTGCTATGAACCCCTCTCCCCCAGAGTCATTACCAGTCCTCTGAGTTACTCAGACACCTCTCCCTTTCTTTCTTCCCCTGCCTCACTCTACTGTCTCCAAAATCACATGCTTCTGCTTCTTTCTTGATATATGCTTTGCCTGCTTTTCACCATAAAGTTTCTACACCTTGCAAGTCTCCAGAGCTGCTCACCGTGCAGTGCAATTCAGTGCAGTGCAGAGGCCACAGCCAGGGCAAAGAAAGGATGGCACTGTGCTCTAGCGCATGCAAGAAATTTAAAAATGTCTTAAGTAAATTTGGCTTCAGAAATAGTAGATATGGTCCACAGAAGAAATATAAGAAGGGAATTGTAGCATATGAATGCATACACAGTCAGTGATCGATACTCATGGTAAACAGGAAATGGCACAAACCCAAATGTTTGCCCAAGAAAAGCCTGGGAGTGCCTTCTGATAACTTATTACTCATGTTTTTCCATTGCTGCTGTTAATGAGCACAGCTGAAGTTTGGAAACTTCCATACCTGGCAGGTGTCTACCCCTCCCTTTAGGAAACCAGCACAAAGCATTGAAGGGGTTATGATTCCACCGTAGACATCCCTGTGATTGCAAATTGCATTAGAAATCAGAGGAACACCTGCATAATTCATGGTGTCAGATGTATCACCTGTTAAAAAAACAACCAACAACAACAACAACAAAAAAAAAAAACAGAAGAAAAAAACTCTACATCCTTGAAACTAATTTCTAATTATAAACATAAAATGTTTCAGTATGTAAAGAATCGGCAAGCAAGGGCAAAAGAAATACAGTTAAAATGACAATAAAGTAAGGCAACTGTCTCATCGCTTCCAGAATCCAGTAACTGGTATCTCTGTAGAGCTCTGGATTATCGCAGTATATATATAGTATAAAGCTGTACATTATACGTTTCTATTCAAACTAGACAATTAATGACACTAATGAACTTAAAACTAGTAGGACACTATCTTCAATACTAGTGCCAAAATTTGTTTCTAATTTATTGCCTGTTCTGTTAGTCAACAGATGATCTGCAAAGATCTGATTTATTTTATAAATATTTATTTTATCTTATTTGGAGTCTGAGTGGATCATTTCTACAAATGGGAGTATGTGCACAGTCCATTGTCAATATATAGCTGACACTTTATGCAGTAAATCTTACTTTCATTTTTTCCCCACCTTTTGCTAAAACTAGCTGTAGGTCAGATAACATGCTGTTCTTGTTCTTTGAACAAGAACATGTTGAGTGAGATGAAGGAAGAATAATTAAAAACAATGACATGACAATTCAAGCATTTTGTCATGAAAGTGATTCAGTATATATTATTGATTAACACGACCTGTGAGTAATGGTAAAAATATATATATATAAATGACCTTTTCTTTGTGACATTATTCACAGATGCAATTTCTACATCATCCAACCTGACTGAAAATGCATACATGCTTTCTCTGGAAAAATGGAGGATTGATTCTTGCAATCATGCTGTGCTTTCTACGCTCAAAGTCATAAAGGACACAGCCTGTTTAACTGAGGCTGAGTACAACATTGTGAACAGGTTTGCTGTCTACATGTCATTTTCAGCCTTTTCACAGGGTGTACCTATCCATTCCTTGTGAATCGGGTTTGTATAGCACTTTTGCAGTTCAGAGTGAGCATAATACTTAGGAATATGTCTTCTTTCCTCCCCAAGATATTCCAGAAAATTTAATGTTGAACAATGCTCCAGCCAAATCCTGTATTTCCTGTATGTGAGATGTTTTCATGTAGTGTAATCAACAGGAGACCAGTTTAAATACCTCCTTCTACAGTTGCTCCCCATCCTGATATCCAACATATTTTCCCTGCTGGGAAGTGTTCGCCAAAGTTAGGCAGACAAATTGGCTCTATGTGACCTATTAAAAAAAAAAGACAAACCAAAAAAAAAAGAGAGGGAAGAAAGAATCACTTTTCAAATTTAGCAAAAAATGGTATGCCCCAGTAAAACCTGAGGACTTGTCTTGCAGTGGACTTGTTCTGAACACAACCCAGTCCCCACATAAATAGCCTGGCAGTTCTGCAGGTCTTTTGCCTTGTGGCAAATACCTTGGGTTTGATACGGTACCTACACTAGGGCTCGTTAGTTTCAAGTATGAAGCAACAGAAGGAGGTGTTGGCAGGTCAATAAATTGAAGAATGAGCAACAAGCAATGCACCGCATACGCAGCTGATGGGCAGATCAGAGGCCCCACAACACCCTGCCTGGGCAAAGAAACGGCACAACTGTATGGCACGTCCTAACAGATGTGTGGAATGGCATGTACAAAGAGCCGTGTGTGCACATCCCTGCACTCTTCTGAAAGGGCAACAAGAGGTCTGGGCTGCTTTTTGCTTCCAACCCACTGGCTCATAGACTTTCAGTGCCTTTGCGCTCTGGGGCACTGAATACCGTGCAATACGGTCAGTGTTTGATGCTTGCAGGGACAAACCGTGACGTGTCAAGATGAGCTGGCACTGAGCAAAGGGAGGGAAGATGCAAGGTATTACTGGGTAATTCCTAGTGGTTCAGTTCTCCACAGTGCAATGACCCCAGCTCAAAGCATCAAGCCCCCAGCGTGGAACCTCCAAGCCCCCTGGGCTGCCCCAGCCTCCCAGGCATAGCAGGTGTCTCGCTCAGGGATGGAGCCATTACTGTTCTTGACAACCTCCCAAACTTATCCCTGAGCAAAAGAAAACAGCTCTAGCTGAGACATAAAACAAAGCAAGACCAAGCTTAATGTTAATTCAAAGTGGAAGTTTGAAGTGTTTCAAGAGAATTTATTTAGGAACTGACAATCTAGATTCACAGAGAGCGCCAGCTCCCCCTTGCAAAGAGCTCACAGTCATTAGAAGGTATTGGCAGGTGGTCATTTAAATTCATACTATTATACGCTATTTCAATTCACTCTATGTGTCAGCTGTAGGTAGCATTCTGCTGAGAAAATAAAAGTCATTTTCATTTAAAAGCATAATTATATTTTAATTACCTTTTCTTCTCTTTGAAATTTAAGCTTGATTTTCAGCTTTGGACACTGCTGGATCTCCCCCATACCCACAGAAAGGACACAATAAAAATCTCTGTGACCTCCAAGTAAAACGAGGTGGGGTATTTATTTTAGATAGGGAAAATATTTAGAAATGATAATGTTAATGTTTGCCTATTATTAAATTCTTTCAGTCAGTGAATGGACTGGGAATACTTTGCAGAGCCCTATGACCAAATTGTTGTTCTCTGTGCCTGGGTATAGAGTACAGAGGAGCTCCCGATACCGAGGCTGAGGGGTTTCTGCCGATGCGGTCTGAACAGGCATCACTGCCTTGCCATCGCAACTGCAGACTGGCTACATCTGTGCTGCACATCTCTCATTGCTTTTAGAGGCAGTGGGGATCCACTCGACAGTTCTAGGTCAGGCGTAGGGTGCCAACAGAAATTTCCCTGTCTATACTAGGAAAGACCCTTCTCACTTTTAGCTAGAAAGATGAGAAAGTCAATTGAAAGCTAACAGAAAGATTTACCATTGAGAGCAAGTGGTGCCGCCAGTTTCATCAGTGCTATATCATTTCCCATTGTCTTGGGTTTGTAATTTCGATGGTATATAATTTTTTCCACTGAATATGGGTGAACCTGGGTGTCTTGATGAGTCACAAAACCAACCTGCACACTCCACGAGCTCGGCAAGTAAAGGCTGAAACGAAGAGGTAGAAGAGAGTGAAAAATCTTAAAGAAAAATCTCAGGTTTTCTAGCTGTCCTCTGAGCTTATGAGCCTCGTAAGGCTCCACAGGCAAATGCCTACAGTCTGCTGTACTTGCTTACCTATGTTAATATTGGCTATGTTTTACATCTATTGCAAAAAATGTAGAATGAGTGACTGATCTTAGTAACACACTGGGTCACTTGTATTTTACCTCTGTAGTTTTCTACAAATATACGAGTTTTGCACTGGCCTACCTGTCTGTCCTCCTGGGTGACCCCACAGCAGTCAATGCTGCTGCTTGGCACCCTTGTGCTCAGCCATCTGGCTAGATCAGCAGCACTTATGGAAGGTGCTTCTGCCCCCAGTTCATAAGCAGCCACATCTTTCAGCCTCCGGCACATGAGCAGCTCCTCTTCTGGCCTCACCCCACAGGGCTAGCAATGGGCTGGCACCAGTGCTGGGAAAAGGCTTCAGGCATGTGGGTTGTGTTGCCAGCTCCCATCCTGCATCAGCCTTTGAACACACCGCAGCCAACTGGGTTGTGGGGATGGAGCCAAGGACAAAAGTCCTAAAATGCTTAATTCCCGAGTAATTGTTTTTGTGGCAAGACTGGAATCTGCATAGGATCTAGGGGTGGGATTCATCTGTCCCATCTCTTCTTGCTACTGGGTATAAAAGCATCCTACAGGACCTGCTCAGAAGCAGGCGGGTATTGTGGGTGCCTAGAAGTGGTCAGAAAAATCCCATTTTAGCTGTCTAAATGTCTTTGGTGAAAGTGAGCTCGAGTTTGTAAGAGTGAGAAGAGCTGTCCTGCACTATTGGCCATAAACAGACAACTCATTATAAATAACAGAGAAGGCTGTGTTTATAACAACGCAAAGGATAGGAGTGGAAATAACTGTTTTAGCATCTATTTACAACTCAAAGACTGCTTCAACAGCATAAAAAGGAACAGTATGTGGTAAAGGGCACTAAGCACGGCACAATTCACTACCTACCACAACTGGAAAAGGATTACTTTAATCTATTTTGGAGCTCCAAATTACCAGAGCAGCCAAGCCCAAATTCCTCCTGAGCTTTTAACTCACACACAATGTACAGAAATTGCAGATTGGGATACCTAAAATCTGGTGCTTAAATATTTTAAGCTGCTTTCCCAGGAAGCTGGGAGTGCCCAGGTTATCTGAAAACTGGGGGCCCTGATTTGGATCACTTCTTGGGGAGACTTTTTTTTCAGTAAAGACTTGCACTCATGCAAGGAGAGAGAGAGATGGCTTAAATGTTATTGAGCAAGCCCATGAAATAAGGATAACCCGATCTCTCCTTCAGTTCATTTTGAAGAGAAATCACAGTGCATTAGCCCTCCACTGCAGTGGCCCCCCATACAGACCCGCTGCAAGCAGGGCCAGTGGGACACCCTGAGCAAGATGATTTAGGGACTTACTCGTAGACGCAGTGGGCAGCTGTGATGATCCAGCGTGGGGTGATGACGGACCCTCCGCAGAGGTGGTGTCCGTGAAACTGCAGGCTGACCTGCCAGGGCCATTGCCGGGGGGAGGATGCATTGCCCCCCACAATCCGTGGCCCATAGCTGGCCCGTGTCCCACACGCTGCCAGAAAGCAAAGGTTACAGTCCATGGAGGAAACAGATTCATGTGTTTGGTCACCTTCAGCCCCTCTGCTCCCAGACTTGCTGAGGCCGGGAGGTCTCTGCAGCAGAACCAACCCCATCCCCATGGCCCACATCTGGGGCTGCTCCCAGAGGTTTCTCCTCCTCCCTGCCATCCCTGCAGCATCGTGCCTGGCAGCCTGTATGGGGGCTGCGAGGTTCACGTTTTCTCCCCTGCAGACGTAGTGCTCAGCTGAGCTGTAAACTCCACCACTGCACCCTCCTTAAACATACAGGGTCCCAGGGGCCCACATAGGCAACCTGAACCATCTCCTATCCCCAGTGATTATTTTGATGCTGGTTTTTGACCTTTTCATATTCCAATCTGAAAACTAGCTGATACGGAGAGGTGTGGGGTGAAAGCTCAAATGTTAAGACAGAATTTCCTATTCACCGCTGAGATGGCAGAGTTGGAATTACACTATCAGTCCATGGGTTCAACTCCCGATCCTTAAACATCTAATTCCTACTACATTCTCACCAAAACGCTCCTGATACCTGATGTTCCCAGTCTGCCCTTTCAGCCTATGCTCACTTTCTGAAATTCTTTTAAGCTTTATATAATAAATATTGTTTTTCTTTTGTGTGATAAACCGGTGTTATAGTATGCCCTGAGTACACAATTCCACTCAACTCTTGCCATGCAGTGGATGAAGGACAGTTTCTGATTTTATTTTCGTTTTTCTTGATTCTTACCCAAACACTTTAAGATGATCACATTCCCAGAAGTACATTCCTCTCTAAGACAAAAAGACAGTGCAGTATTAGCTTCAATTCACAAATACTGGGACATTTTTCAGTATTGTGTCATCTTCCTGTACAGCTATGTGCACATAAATATAAGTAACTCACATACTGAAATAGGTACAAAGTCAGGTACTCATCCAATCTACTCAGGGCATTTAGCTGAAATACTTAAGTTAGGAGCTTAAATACCATCAGGAGCCCGCAGACCATATGCTGCCCTGCTGAAGAGCGGTTCACTCTTCGGCAAGGGGAGGCTTATCAGTGATTTTCAACATGTGATCTGTAGTCTCCTTGGATCCATAGCTTGCTTCTCAGTGAAAGGTAACTAAGAAAAACAAGCAATTGTCAGGAGGAAGAAATGGACCGTAAAGGGTTCATAAACCCACTGGGAAATATCTGGGGATCTGTAAACTGAAACAAACTGCTTCACAATGGGAAAAGATAAGTGCCTGGTGCCTATCCATTTGCAAAAAAAGGAATCATGGGACAAACAGGCTTTTCAAATAGCTCATTTTAAAGCCTTTGTTGACTTCAATGGGCCTTGGATCAGGCTCTTAATTTGCACTCCAGCAAGACTGCTACTGAACCTTGGTTTATGACACATAACACCATCAACCACTTATGAAGTACTACATGCCTGAAAAACAGGCAACAGTCTTAGACCGTTACTAATTCTCCTTCTATTGATCGCTTGCTTTCTGTCAGGATGAGCACGCTGAGGCATACCTGAGGTTTGTTGCATTGTGCAGGGATGTCACTTGATCAGCTGATAACCAGTGGCTGAGGGATACAAAATGTCTTTGAAACTGTTTTTCAACTGCAGCCACGGGCAGGTAACCTGAACTCACGTAACTGCAAATAAACCATAAACACAGCTTCCTCAGACAGCATTTCAGTAATCTGTTTAAATAATTCAGTGGTTCTGCTAATGAAAACCCACTGTAGCAACCACAATAATTGAATTCTGATACTTGATAAAGTAATCCTATCCTCCCCAAGTAATGCTTCTTATCACGTGCATGTATTTTAGCCATAATCATGCATGGAAGTCACACATGCTGAAAGGAATTTAACTGGCAGAGAAAGCAAATTTTAATTCTAATATTCCAATAAAGCTTTTATTGTAACTGGCTGGCACATTTCCTGAAGTACTAACAAGCTCATTGTATCCTTTTTCTAGAGTTATGTTTTGAAGCAGGGAGGATGAATAATTTGTAATTTTTTCTTTTCTTTTTTTTTTATTGAACAATTGAGATGTATTTTATACTAAAGGCAACAAGAATTTCTTCAAAAGAAGCTTTATACTGTTAACTATAAAGCGCAGAAATCAGAATGATGCCATTGTAAGAAATAACATAGCATCATTGCAAGCCACAACTTCAAATTCTTTCTTAATTGTGTGAAAGTTTGTGAAACAAATGGTCCTTTTTCAGGAAGGGGATCAATCCAGTAAGAACCGCCTTACTAGGTTATTCTCTAATTGTGAGGTGGTTCTTAACTCATAACAGATGTCATCACATGTATTATATATACAATTTTCCTACAGATAAAGTAAAAGAAACAGAAAATGCTCAGATGTTTTTTATTCTCATATGTTTACAGCCTTTCTGACAGGCTGTAAGCTACTAGAGAGACGAGTAGGATTCAGGCACCTGCACCCCATAGGGAAGATTTAACCAAACCACTGTATTTGGCCATCACTGAGGATTCATAACAGTGCACAAGTATTCAGGACTATTTCCCACATCATCCCAAATCTCCTGAACCATATAATTCACAAAGGTGTATTGATAAGCCTTTCTTTCTTTTAAAGCACAGACTAATACAAGGTTTCTTTAGAAAGACTGAAAACTTCAGAGTTTGTTCAAAATGCCAAATAAAGTTTCTTCCATTTTGTGTTCATACCTTGAGAAACCCAGGTGTTTGCAGGTAGTATTTCCATACTCTTCTTTCCAGTCATCAGAGCAGACCGTTCGCCAGGACCCAGAAGTGAACACCTGCAGCACTGCTTTCTTGCCACTCAACCTGACTTTGAGATCCAGAAGAACAACATGAGTTGTGAAGAAGAACTATTGGGTACACAACAGGTGCACAACAGTGTCCATGCAGCATGTGGATAAATGTGGCATACACATTTCTTGGCTCACTGAGTTTTTACTGCTTGACTTTTTCATTACTTGGATGCTTTGACAGATTTTTCTGTGCTTCCCCCTTCCCCTCCCTGCCCCCCCCTTAAGGAAGGGAACCAAGGCACACTGAGCTAAAAGAGCCAGGAGAAAAAAGTCTGTGCTCATGGGAATGGATGGGGGATGCTAGCTCCATCTGTATTAAAGAAGGCTGCCTTGCCCTCTGACAAGCCAAAGCAAGTTTTGCTCATTGCAGCGAGTTGGAGCTTCAGATGCTTGGCACTGAGGAAACCTACAATCAAGAAAACTGATGAAAGGTGGTTGGCACCTCCTACACTGCACAGTGCAATCAGAGAGGCGGGTGCACTTGCATGCAGACACCTCCAAGCTTCCATAGAGTTTCCTATCTGCTTCCCTTTTCTGAAATGGGGCTGGCATGTCTGGGCTGAGGAGCATGTAAAGGCTGGGGAGAGGAGAGGTGCACAGGTCAGGAGCTCAGCTCCCAAGGATTCCTTCCCTGTGCCAGCCAGGCTTTGCTCAGCACAGCCCTTCCCCTGCAAGCTGGGCTGCCCCTGGCCAAGAGACCAATGGAGAAATACTGCAGGAGGCCCAGGTACAGAGCCACCACCCACCACCCTTTGTCCTGCATGTCGCCATGTCCTCCTCGCCCCTGTGCCCCACACCACAGCTGCTGCCAGGGTGCAGAGCCCTGAATGAGCAGGAGGCACCTGGACCTGGAAAACGGCACATCTACGTGGTCTGCCCAGAGAGAAGGGAGGTCACTGCTGGACAGGGATTTCCTACAGGCCCATAGGCCAGTGTTATGGCAGCACAGAGGCAGACAAGACATGCAGACATATTGCCCACAAGCTCCACAGAGGCCCGAAGACTCCCTGGGGAAAACACGCAAAAGGTTGAAAGCATTGTGCAGGGTTAGCTGGGGCCAAAAGCTCATTCCTCATATGGCACAGATGGAGACTTGTGCTGCCTCCTTACCTGTAGGTACAGGAGTCAGAATTACAAGTGCACTGATCTAAAAATCAGTTACTTTGTTTACTAATACTAGTAGAGTCCTTTCCCTCCAGTGGCTGCAAACACTATAGTCATCTTCCATAGCACAGGACAGGAAGGGACCATTTAAAACGTCCCTGTGATGCCTGAAACCATTACAGAGAGAAACTCAGACATGGGGCCATACATTCTATACACGAAGCAGCAGACTCCACAATACTCAATGCACAAAAGGCAGTGCTGATCTCTCCTGTTCCCACATCCCTTAAGATAATATTAGGCTTTTGCAATCTTCAGAACCAACACAGTGCAACTGTGTGCTGGTGAATACAGAGAGTGCTGTATACACACACCGTAACGCAGTGATGGTGTACGTTGCAGGCAGAGGAAACGCTAGCAGTCATAAAGCATCTAGACTTCTAATGGAGAAACACGCCCAATACGGCAGTAACAATATTCAGCAGTCATCACATTTGTCCTAAGAGCAGTTTAATTTCTCACAAGCTGTAAATCAATACCTCAGAGAGATTGCTCCTCTGAAGTGGTGATTTAGATAATACATTAGTCTCGATCTTTCTTGTCTCACCCGAAGTCTTTACAACATGCATTTCTTGATAACGTGCCAGATGCTACAGGAGGAGGTAGGAGGGATTTATAATCAAATTTAAATTACCACATCCGTACTCATCCTCCCCTTCTTTACAGTTGAAGACACCATTGCACCTGGCTGATTTCTGGATACACTTAAAGGATGATCGGCAGCGAAACTTCCCAATGCAGTTGTATTGGACTAACAAGAATGAGAGAAAACAGGGTGATGAAAACACACTTTGATATTAAATTAACACTTCTGACTTCCATTATCTGGCCAGATTTCTCTCTTACTAAGGAAAAGAAAACTCCTGTACTCTAGGAACTTTTGAAATGCAACCTGGAGGTTGCTACTCGGTGCTGCTAAACTCATCCATTAGTAATGACTCGTAGGATTGGCCAGCCTTGCTGTCTGTGCTGACCCCTTCTCAGCTCCCTCTACCAAATTAATGTTTCACTCCAGGACAAGTTTCTGCCTGGTGCCTCAGCCCCGCAGCAGCAAAGCAAGTAGACCCTTGCAAAATACGGTCAGTGCACTCTCTTCCTGAGGGGATGCCTCAACCTCCCACAAGCTTATCCCTGTTGCAGGCGTGGAGGTACTGCTCTAGCATCAACATATTTGGCACCTAGACCTGGACAGGTCACACTTCCCAGTCACAACTAAACTCATTCTGCCTTTTCTTTTCCTTTGCAGAAACTGTTCATGATAGGGGAAAGTTCTTTAATTCTCTGACAACTAACTTAAAGTGAATTACAGGACAAAAATAGGGTGTGCACTACCTGAAGCCTCCCTCAGTTTCTAAACTCTTAGCTCACCACCCGAGAGGAATCGGTGAAGTTTTACTGGAGAAAGGTTTCATGGAGCTGCAGGTTCCCACGTTGTAAATATTACACCAATCCTCTTATGAGTGCCAGATCTGTTTTATCCCTACATGTAAATAAAATTTAAAGCCATCACATCAACAAGATTTTTTATTTCATCAAACAAGCCGCAGCAGTAGTTTAATTCCATTCTAAGTAAAAGGCTCATGAAAAATTAAGCATTTGAATGGTTAAGCGAGAACTTAATGAATAACTAATTGTACTCACCACCCAGGCCAATGGCAACTGCTAGGATTACTGCAAGGAATAAGCCACAGATATATGGGAAGTATTTTAGAGAGAGAAGAACATGGCACACAGAAGGTGGTTCGATATCTCCTAGAAACCAAACAGAGAGGATAGCTTCTGTGAAGTTAAATCAGCTTGAGTTTGCAATGAAAAAGATTTATCTAACATTAAACTAGATGGCAGTATATACATTTCATGAGCTGACCTGACCCGGAGGGGTTCAGATCCCTTGACTCAGGGGCTGAGAACACTGCAAGTGCTTTGGGGCTGGCTGATGCTCTCAGACATCCCTTCAGCATTTGCCCCACAAGTGGTCTGAGTCACATTCTTACAAAGCACCTGGCGTGGCCTCAATGCAATGAAGGATACGAGCTCTACATTTTATTTTAATGGGTTACATCACACTGTGAGCTTTAGAAGTATACAAACACCTTTCCTGAAAACATGAGTCCCAGAATAAAAATTAAATTCAGACCTGGTTTGTTTGTGTAATCAAACCTGTGTGCAGGATACAGGTATAATCTTTGAGGACTTCAGAACACTCAAATGGACTAATAAATTCTTTCAGTGGAAGTACAGAAGAATAAGCTAGTTTGAGTCTCCTCCATATGACCGTTCCTATCTGCAATGCCTCCTGACTCTTGCCGGTACCAAGCCCACAGTCCCTGTGCTCCCTCCAGCTGTTAGCCCCAGCTGGATGCTGCTCTGAGTGATGAGCCTGGGACAACAAAAATCCTGGGATGAGGCCAGAGGCCACATAGCTCCGTCTCATGCACCAGGGAGCTAAGTCACATGCACAGTGCATTCCGGCAGAGTTGGGGTAGCAAAGGCATGGAAACAGAGCCTAAAGATTTGAACAGGAGCAGGGATATTAGAGAAAGGCAGGACTAGCTAGTAAATAGGTGTTCAAGACAAAAAGGAGGAAAGTGACTGGTCCTTTTGGACTTGGAAGTAAGGTTAACTGAAAGTGATAGAAAGCTAAATTTGCAAAAAACAGGACCCCCAAACTGGTACTGGAAAACAGCGATCTGTTCCAAATTTTGCTATAAAGACAAGGAGAGAACTGAGCAATGGCTCAAGGCTGAGCATTGAGTTCTCAATGAAAAAATACGATTCTGAAGTTAAAATATTCATCGTTAGTAATTGCTGAATATATTTCATGAGCTGGACTAGTCCTGCGAACAAGCCACCTCCATAGCTGACCCCAACATAGTGGTATTGTCAACAGTTCACTTGTTTCATATGTATTCTGATATACAAAGAGCAAACTATGAGAAAATGGCATACACAGCTCGGTCTTGGGTACACACTGGAACTGACAGAATCTTGTCTTCAATTTTAATTCATGCTGCTCTTCACTCTCTCATTCTTTAAGCTTTGAATTTGAGATTGCCAGACACTTATAATCAGTCAAGAATGAGGAGTGTCTCCCAGGGCTTATAGACTCATAAGAAAATCCCAGCCTACACAGACTGTCAGCAACAGCTGAGTAGCTGGTTTTGGCAATGGAGTATAGACCAGAAAATAGACAGCTGTAGTAGCTAATGGACTAGAAAATTAAATTGCTCTATCTTCATCCTTGATGCTCAGCCTGCCTCTGTTGAAGCTATTTTTGCCATGAAACCTATGGGAAACAGCAAACATGCATGCTATCCCTCCAAGGCTGTATTGTATATTTGGTTTTTTAGTGGACCAAATGCCAGGTTGGTAAAATTTCAAGTAAGCCATTCAAAAATGTGTCTGGGAAGTGTGAGCAAATATTTGCTGTGTGGCTGAAGTGTGTGAATAATCTGGCTATGAAAAATGCTTACATATGCAAGCCATCCAAGGTGTCACCACCTCTTAATATGCTGGCAAACCTCATGGCTGGGGAGTGAGGTTGTGTTTCTTCTCCAGGTGATTCCTTTCTCTGGCTGAGTGGGCAAGCATGATTTTGCAGGGCTAAATACCTACATTATCCAGTTACATTACAAAGATCAAAAAGCTCTGCAGTGTCCCTACCAGATCCATCTGCAGTGGGGTCCACTTTTGCTTGTGGTATGCAAAAAAATCTTTTGAAGGAAAACTCAATTTCTGACACTGGTGGTTCATCGTCTGTAACAGAGATGATTTCAAGACTTCCAGTAGTGGGAGTCTCTTGTACCTGTCTCAACAGGAGAAAAAAAAATTAAGAAGAAAAAAAGAAGATAATCACCTTGCAAAATGTTATCATAGAATCATA
The DNA here is from genome assembly GCF_963210335.1 of Falco punctatus. NCBI lineage: Eukaryota > Metazoa > Chordata > Aves > Falconiformes > Falconidae > Falco > Falco punctatus. Next base: position 79,739,616 of record NC_137581.1, read on the forward strand.
GAATAGTTTGGGTTGGAAGGGACCTTTAAAGGTCATTCTAGTCTAACCCTCCCTGCAATGAGCCCCATCCAACCTGACTTTGAATGTTTCCAGGGATGGGGCATCTGCTACATCTCTGGGTGACCTGTTCCAGTGTTTCACCACCCTCACTTAAAAAATGTCTTTCTTATACCTAGTCTAAATCTACCCCCTTTTAGTTTAAAACCATTACCCCTCATCCTATTGCAACAGGCCCTATTTAGAAAGTCTGTCCCCATCTTTCTTATAAGCCCCCTTTAAGTGTTGAAGGGCCACAATTAGGTCTCTGCAGAGCACTCTCTTCTCCAGGCTGAACAACCCCAACTCTCTCAGCCTGTCCTCATAGCAGAGGTGCTCCAGCCCTGGAATCATTTTTGTGGCCCAACTCTGGACCTGCTCCAACAGGTTCATGTCTTTCCTGTGCTGAGGACTCCAGAGCTGGGCACAGTGCATTATGTATCTAATGTTCATGAGAGGAGCTCTTGTAATAAACTTACCAGCAAACTAGTGAAGTTAATTTTTGTTTAAATTTGTCTAAGCACCATAGCTACTTTTAATAACTCACACTGGGGGTGTGAATCCATCCCCTGTTCTTTAATTGCAATAGGAAACAAGAGAAAGACTAAACAGTGTATGACATCCACACAGCACCTGACAGGATCCTCATGCAGGGGCCCACTGAATTTTACTCCATAAAACCTTTGATCGCTTTCTACACAGTGAAAAAGAATCAAAATGGGCTACGCTAGAATTCAAGGTTAATATATTTGAAATGCTAATTTCTGACTCCAGTTCTGCACACTGGCACTGGCAAAAGGAATCAGACATTTGAACTCACAGGGGTGTGAAATAGGTCCAGGTTTGTTAAAGACAGTGGAGCTGGTAAGCTGTAGAAGTGGTGGGTTTGTAAAGTCAGTCCCAGAAAATGCTTACAATGACACATCTTAGGTGAAGAATACATGTTTTGTCTACGACACTATATCTTTAAGTCACCTGGAATATCTTTTCATTTTTCATCAAACAACTGCAATAGGGTTTCTACTCCTTCATTTGATAAAATTTAACGTACATTTCAATGAACATAAATTAAATTTTACATAGAATCTGCTAGCTTTAAGGCAGAGAAAAGAACAACTTACTGTGCATGATTTTTAAATATTAAAAAAAAAAAAAAAAGCCTTCTAACTGGTGCATAAGTTGTCCACCAGGAAACAAAACAGCATTGTGAAGTACACTACACAAAAGCTAAACACTGATGTGGCATTTATTCAGAGGATATCACATGCTCCCAAAGTTTCACTCACCTCTTCCTGAGAAGTCATAGTTAAAAGCAAAACTATTTTCCTTCTTCATTATCAAAAGAAACCAAAAAGAAATTCTGAGGTTGCTAAGCCAGTCTGCTCTGGAAAGGTTTTCACTGAGCTGCCCGTTCAGTCATCTGTCGCATGCGGCATTACGGCAGCATCCCGTGTAACTCAACCTGGCGAGGGTATCAGGTAGCCCCTGATGGCATGGCTACGGAAAGGGGAAGATAAAAATTCAGCACGCTTTTTAATTAGCCTAAGAGCATCAGGTAATATTGTAGCATTTGCAAACCTTTCTGTAACCTCTCAGCAAAGGAGCAGCACAAATCGCACAGCCTCATGCTTGCTCGTCTTTTATCAAAACTCGTGCAGCTGAGGAGCCTGCAGGCAGCTGTGGGTGGTGGAAGGCAGAAGCCCCAGGTGCTTCATCTCTTTGGCACACAAGGCCCACAGGCTCACCTTGTCTTTGTTCACTTGATTTAGCCTTCACTGTGTGCTTGCAGCAAAGAGCATGCTTAAAGACCCATGTTATAGTTATGGATAACTTTTATAATTCAATATTGCACAATATTTTGGAAGTGCTTCGAAAGCAGTATCTCTTCTTTCTGAAGTATCAACTTATTCATACTCTGGGATTTAGAAAATTAAAATATATGCTCAGCTTCATAAAATGCTCAAGAGTAGTAAGAATTTGGCTTGGCTTTTTTTTACTAAGAAGAGAGAAAGAGGACAGAGGGGAGGCTGTAGGGAACAAGGAGAAGGAGAGATGAAGCAAAAAAACATAGCAGTGTAAGTGAAACAAGGCTCCTGAAAGGCCAGGGAAGAAATGAAGGTTTTCCCTGACAAAATCCATGTTCCTGGAACATGGCTGTGATGAGGGAAGCTGTTCAGTTCCTTTGCTGTGCATAATGGAAACTGGCACTTCCAGAGGAGAGGACGCCACATCATGATCCTGTTAACTGTTCACATCTAGCCCATGACATCAAGAGTTCATGATCTCTTATGACACTCCTTCAGCAGCCTTCCATGGAAATGGGGAACACAGGGGAACAGCTTCAGTGAGGACAGCCCAGAGCAGAGAATATTGTCTCCATTTTGTTTGCTCTGTCCATGCTGGAAACCCTGGGGACTAGCTAGTGCAGCTCTGCAAAGGCTCCCATGGTGGGACTGGCACCACCAGAAAGGACAGGCTTGTCCCTGCTGCCACCCTGAGCTGCTCCAAGCCCAGCCTCAGGGCATGATGTCTAGATGGCACATTGGATTTGGCCTTGCACAGCTCATCACCTTTGGCTGAGAAGACCAAAGCAGGAGCTATGTATGATAGGGTCAGGAGGACAGGAAAATCAAGCCAAACAAGGAAAGCATTTGGCCTACAAACTAACTTCTTACATGCTGCAGGACATCCCTGTCACCTCTCTCACACTGCAATAGCAACGCAGGTAGATTTCTCAGCTTTCAGAAGACAATTTAAAGTGAAAGGATAAAAGACCCCATCTCAGACCCTTCAGCAAGTCCACCCTGACTATGGTGTTTACCTTTGGACTACTAGTCTTGTTCTTCTGGGGTGGATGGGAAAGCCTGTAGGTACCTTTTGCTTTTTTAGCCACCTTAAAACAAAAATTCGAAGGTGTAGATGCTACGAAAACAGGATGTCAGCTTTTGTCAGAAAAGATCACAAGAGGTTTGAGGTTTTTTATTTTAGCTGCCTCTTTCTCTCTCATTTTCTTACTCCCTCCCTCCCTCGCACCCTCCTCCCACCTCCCACTTTCTGTCAGCACTGAGCACACAGTCAGGGGAGCAGCAGAGGAGATGGCGGTGGCTGAGACACAGCTGTATGCAAAGGTGTCCAACAAGCACAGGAGCAAAAGCACCTCTGCGCTCCTCGAGTCTCTCCTTGCCAAAGGATTCCCAGCTCATATCGCGTGAGTAATGTGTTCAGCTGCCTTTGCACAGTAAGAAGTATTCAAGATATAAGAGGTATTTCTCACCAGATCCTGACAGCAGCAGCTTGCTGTTTTTTATAAAGAGAGCATGCTGCTTCCTGGGAGCGATGTCCCTGCAGGGATCAGACCTATCTTGCTTTGAATTTCTTATGGAGCAGTGTGTGTTGCTCACATTGCAAAAACAACCTGCCCTGTATCCATTTTTATAAATACTGTGTATATCTGAAGACACATGCCCTCGCGTGTCTTCAGATTGAGAGGCTTCACAATGTGTTAAGAAATTGACGTCCATAGTTTGTTCCTGGGATTTATCCTCTTTCCACTTTTTCTGCCTATCACTGTTACTCTAAGGGAGTTAAATGTGGATGTAACTTCTTTCCAAAGATTTTTTCAGGCTTGGCAAAGATCTCCTGCTGGATTTTGTCACTGGAAACTGTTTTAAGAGAGCAAGCTTTCCTTAACAGGATACCACATAAGTCTGTCAATTATTCTTCCTTTCTTGAATCAGGATCTTGTTCCAAAAGCATGTCCTACCTGGAAAACGTAATATTAAAGAATGAGGCACTATTCTTGGCAACCTCAGTGGATTAGAGATTAACTGGTGGCAACTAACCAAGTTAATAAGAAAGAAATGTGGTGGTCACTCCTCCCTCAAACATTGCTCTGGTTGGACAGGGAAACTTTGGGGAGGATTTTCCAACATCTGAAGGGCAAGTATGGACACTTAGTTCAAACTACTCAAAAAATATTTTTTTTATTTAAATGTCAAAGAACCTCCCCTACAAATATTTTAGAAAGTAGAGCAATATCTCTCCCTTTTGACTAAAACTTGAGCAAGTTGAAAAGGCTTCATTTGTAAGTGCTGTGTTACTTTTTTAGGAACAGCTGTGTTTAGAGGATCAACTTTAGACACAATGGGCACAGCTTACAAGGAAACTGTGGGTTCCTTGTTCCCAGTTATGCACCGTAGAATTTTAGCTGTGCAGCTGAAAACCTGTCTCATCATTTCTCTAGTAATACTGTAAGTTAGGTCACCCCAAAGTGATGTCTAGTTTTCAGATTTTTTGTCCTGCATTTGATGTTCTTCAAATCCACTTTGAAACACTTTCTGCTATTAATGAGATGGCTTTGTGCTTCCCAGGTCAAAATCAAGAAGCAGTGGCAGAAGTACTATGCAAACCAGCATAAAATGATAAAATGTCCAGAAGCACTTTATGTTTTAACCTATTTGCTTTCATTGACTTTAAGACCTTCAAAATTTTGACTGTGTTTTTATAAAACCTTTTAGCTGTTTCTGTAGTTCCTGGATTGAACTGTACATGAAAGCACTGAAAAGTTGTTATTTTCAGATGTCCTGGCCTAAGAAAAATGAGGCTGGGTGGAAATATTACAAAATCTTTCATAACATAGGACCAGCATGCCAAAGCAACATTTCCCCAACAAAAGAAAACCAGATATGTGAGGATCAAGACCAGCATCAGATCAATAAAATGGGCCTCCCCAGTGCTTTCACAGAACTGAACAGTGTCAGCAGTTTCTGCTTTAGGGAAGAGCCAGTTTATTCTTACTGTAAAGACACTGTTTTTAATAAAGATTTTCAATGGTTGATTCCTAGTCTTTATCTGAGAGAAACTAGTACATGCAGAATTTATTCTGTGCATTATGTTTCAGTATTCACTTTCAATCTTTGAAGCTCAGGATTTCTAGTCACAGCCTAATGCTCTCCTGACCCTAACGGCTCTACAAACCCTGCTGGGAAGCATCCTACAGCCAATGCATATGATGAAACCAAAGGTGGGAACAGGCACAGAAAGGAGCACAAGGGAGCAAAAGACAGTACTTAGCAGCGTGACAGTCCATGGTTTCAGGTCTCTCTTGTCTTACTACATTTATGATTTTACAGGCCCTGTGGTAAGCAAAAGCTGAAGTCAAGCTCTGTTTGCCCAGAGCTTCTTTCCAAGTGGGAGAGGCAGCATGGCATGAAGCAGTAAAACACTCACTTTGAGGAGTAACAAGTGGTTAACAAAGTCTGGCATCATTAGCTGAGCAGTGGCAGGCACCGACATTTCAACAGGATATGGCAGGAAGGGCTGCATGGGGAGAATGACAAAAACACAGGTTGTTCATGTTTGATGTGATGGAGAAGGGGAAGCCAGCAGGGGCATGGAAAGAAAATGTGTAGTATTCAGTCACAGAGGACACAGGCTAGTTTTAGACCAGCTAGTTCATGGGTTTGCATTGATTTGGCCATGGTAGTTGATTTACTTTACAAAGAAGAAAGGTAGAAGGTAAAGCTTGAGTAGAAAGACTCACGTTAGCCCTCATCCATGTTGAGCCCCTACTAAAGAGCCAGACATGGTTGCACGTACACATTTAAATGTTTTTAACTAGCCCGTGTGTAGGTTTTGCATTAGAGAGAAGACAGAAGGCTAGGAGAAAGCACCAAGGATGCACCTGAGTCCTGCTCTTAATGCTGTCATTGCACTGCTGGTGCATGCTCGGGTGTCACAGGGATGGAGGGAGGATAAAAATGTGAGAAGACTAAATGAATCAATGCCCTCAGGACCCAGTGTCCAGGAAGGATGGCCTTATGAGAGAAAGAAAGAGGTGAGCAAATGCCAAGTAATTTAGCAGGTTCTCCTCCATGTCCACTGTCTCTGTTACCCCTTCATTTCTCTTCTGAGAAGTTTGTAGGTGGATGACAGGGATGGAAATGGGGTTCATGCATGCAGGTGCTATTTAAACACTGGAGTCCTTCACCCATCACCTAGCATTTAGCCACAGAGACTTATTCATGTAAAGTACATAGTTGGCATTTTCACAGCTCTAGTGAGAAAAGGAAATGTTAATCAAATCCGATCCCAGAGAATGACAGTTGCATTAACAGAGAGAAACATGAGATATTGTCTCTCTTCTTGGACTGAACTGGTGGCTTAGGTGTGGCTCTCTGCTAGCCTATGGAAGATCCTAAATCCACATTTTCAAACTCCAATATAAGTTTGTTTTGCTTTGTTTACATGTATGGGCTTGGGCCTGGCATCTTGAACCAAAACATTACCCCGCGAACCGAGCAAACCCTGCTCTTACAGTGGGTGGATGTATGGTTTACCCAACCCTAAGGCAATCCATATAGCCCGCTGGGCTGTTAAGGAAACACCTACAGAACACAAAAAGAAGACATCCAGTGGGGAGAGCAAGTTACCAGTCCTGAAAGAAAGAACTAAAGACTTGCAGTGGAAAAAAATATCTGGAGGGCTTCAAGAACGTTAATATTTGCCAGGAATAACCTAGTTGTTAAAGGTTCTGTCACTGCTGGAAAATAAGACTCAATGACCACAGCAAGCCTGTTCTTTACTTTCTAGGAGTTTTCTTTCTGTTAGTCTGAGGAATCCATTTTGTGGGTTTTTTTCTAGGCAAAAAGCCTTGGCTGCTACTGGACAAAAGACAATAGAAGATGCTGCAAAATGGTAAGTACCTGTGATTTCTAAGGAGTATTTTATTAAACCTGCCTAAAAATCCTTGTTTCTGTGCTGATTCTGTCACTCAGTTTTGAAGATAACTACCATAAAAACTCCTGCATCTGAGTTAATTTTTTTTTTTCATTTCAGTTCACACCGAGAAAGAAATAATTGCATTTTTATTTATTCTGGCAAGCGAGGCAATTAGCAGAAGGTCCAGGGTAAATCAGAAAGGCTGGGGAGGAAAGGGCAGTCTTGGGGGCAGAAGCAGCTACTTTCACCACAGTCATGTTAGTCAGTTCATGGGACCCGCTGTTTGGGGCAGACCCTTCTCCTCAGTTTCAAGCCTCCTGATTTTTATGGCCATGGCCACCAAGATCTGGTCACTGCCTCTGCAAGGGATTCTCAAGCCCTGAGCCAGGATGGTGGGCACATACCAAGGCATGTCCAGGAAGGTGCTCGGAGGCACCCATGGGGTAAATGTCCTCCCTGCCTTGGCACAGCAGTCACACCTCATGGTGTGCACCCACGGGCAACGGGCACAGGGCCCAAGGGGGGAACCTGGACTCTCCTTCCCAAAGGAAAGGAGGAAGGAAGTGGAAATATCTGTAAACCCATGGCTGCAGTTACAAACATGCAGTAACAACATGGGGTTGAACAGCAGTGGCTGAAGGCAAACAGTCCACCTTATTCCCTTGAGAAAGACTCATTATAAAATAAGCTGAAAGGCTGATGGTCAGATGGAGGTACAATTAGAATCAAAATTACTTCTTAGTCTTGATCCCTGTATCAAGACTCTCACACAGCATTCATGTTATTCATGTGCTGATAATTGATTTCTTTGTTTAATCCACCTTCAAATTAAATCCCGTCTTTTCTTGCACTTTCTTCTCTTTTTGGGTGTTTTGGGGGTTTTTTTGTTTGTTTGATTGATTGATTTATTTTTTCTTTTTCTTTTTTATTGTTTTGTGAAAAGCCAGAGGAGGCATTTCAGAATGGCATGTTCTTCCCAAATAATTTTTTTTGCCAGGGATGCTACCACACTTTCCAAGAATCCAACTCCCAATCCAACAGCTGCAAAGTCAAACATATAGCATGTGAAGAAGAAGAAGGTGAAGGATATCATATGGGATACAAGTTTCTGATCTGTGCTTGTGCATTTCCTGATTTGCCTTACTTGGTTTTATTAGGTCTGAATCAAAAGGCTAGCTCTTTCTATATATTTTTTTAATCTTCAGTTAGTTTTCATTTTGTCATTCTTCAACATTTTCTACCCATTGATTCTTTTTTCTTCCCTCAATCCTCTGTTTCCAGTCATGAAAAAGGAAAAATAACTCCAAAAAACCAAAAAAAATATTTTTTGCTGACTTTCAGACATTGGAAGAAGTGAAGGCACATAAAAAAAATAAGCAGGAAAAAAAATCTCCATTCCCCATTAGTTAGTACTTTAGAGAGGAAATTTGTAAGGAGCTTTTATTTTAGCTTTTCATTTGTAAGAAAATAACAATCTTGTATTTCCTTGTTTTGGTCTCTACTATGGATGCCTTCAGCCACAAGACTAAGTGGTGCGCACACTTAGTCTCTGTGATATGCTCTTGATTTCAGGTTGCACTCCCACTGCAACGATCCCTCTTTGGATGACCCAATCCCTCAGGAGTATGCTCTTTACTTGTGTCCCACTGGACATTTGCATAACCACCTGCAAGAGTTTTGGAAGGAGAGCAAGCGCCAGTGTGGGAAAAACAGAGCCCATGAGATTTTTCCACACGTCACTCTCTGCGATTTCTTCACGGTAAGAAATAAAAGATGTGCAAGGCTCAGATATCAATTACTGGTGAAACTGGGCCACCTGCCATTGTCTTACACCAGAACTTCTCCTTGGTGATCAAACTGACACAACCCAGGTCCACACATACTTAATATTTGAGCATTCAGCCCCTGCATAGGCACTGGAGGCTTTCTTCCCACCACCCACTTTAGCTACCCAACTTGGGCCTTTGCATACCTAAAAATTGGATGCTGGGGACAGTGGGATGCTTCGAGGTAGATGAGTGACACATGTCCAGCATCCATCCAGCAGGAATCACTGCTCCCCACAAGCAGCTATCGGCAGGCTTCAGAGATCGTGGCCATTTCTGCATTGATCTAGGGTGTTAAACCTTCCTGGCCAGGACAGCAGTGGCTGCCTTCAGCCAGCTGTGCACTGGTGACAGAGCTATCATAGGATATGGTCAACCTTGGTATCACCCCTATGGGAATCTCAAGGAAACCCCTGCCTTCCCCAGAGAGCCCCAGCCAGTAGGTCACCACTATGGTGGTATGTCCCAGTCTTTACATTTTCTATTGAATCTTGGATGTTGTGAAAAAGAGAGAAGGGGAATGCACAGGGATTCAAGGAGCAAGGAAAGCCGAACTGGTGTCCGGCAATGCCATTGAGTCACTTTGTCAATAATTTAATATGGAAGTTAGGCTCCTGAGCTGGACTCCTGGTGGGCTGTGTTCTGGTTCTAGAGATGTTACTGCCCTCCTAGGTGACCTTCTGAATGTTGGGTAGCCCTCTAGAGAACTTCCCAGCTGAGCTGCTTCTCTTGCATAGATGCCACTACCAGCAAAGACCACCAAAGAGCCACTGATCTGGAAAAACTCTGGACCCACCTGGAATCCAGTTTTCCATGTTGATGGTGCAGCACATGAACATGCTGCCACTGAAATGCACTGAAACAGACGTGAGCTACAGCAGCTGGACAAAAATTACTCTGTTAATCGTACTTCTATGCTAAACCATGCCACTAAGTATAAACAGTGAAAATAAGAGTGTTTTGTTGCAAAATATTGAATGGTACCCTGTGGCTGTTAATCACAATTATACAGAACAGAGTGAATGCCATGCTCTTGGAAGGTGCCAAGTTATAAAGACCTGCCCCGGGAAGAGACAACTGAATGGGAACCCTCACATTGCACATCTCAGCCCCATTTCAGGTACCATATTTCTAGTGATAAATGCACCCTCTGGTGCTCTTTGCTGTTCCTTGGCTGGCAGCAAGACCTGACCTGGCTGCCCCCCAGGCAGAAAGCCAGACTCACTGACCTGGCTCCCACCTCCTTCTCCTGACCTGGCCCTCTCCTGTTTCCTGACTCCCACATCTTTTGCAGCTGCTGGACCTGTCAGCCCTGGAGGAGCCTGCTGTATGGCACTTGCCCTGGTGCAGGATCCCACCTCCAGCCCAGCCCAGCCCAGCCTGCCCAGTGTCCCCTTGGTGCATCTGTCCTCCCTGTGGCTTGAGAAATGCTTGAGAGAGAAAGACTGTCTAAGGAGAAGGAGGAGGAGGAGCTCCTTTCTTCTCTTTTGCTCTTCCCCTTCAGCAACTTGGCCCAGTATAAAGGCTGAAAGGAGCAAATAGCTCTGTGGAAGAGAACAAGGCAGCTCAGAAATGGAGCATCATTAATGTTCCTGTCTTTGGCTGAATGGCACAAATTCCATCTTTGTCTCTTCACTTCTTAAATTGCTTAATTGTCACTCTTTTGTGGAAGCATGGCTCTGTTCAATCTTTTAATTTGCTGTGATTAGAGCATTAAGGATCATAATGACAAAGATGCCTTATGAATTTCGCTAGGTATGTTGCTCATCATCTGAGATCTTGAACTTTTACCAGGAGCAATTTCAGCTAAGGACTGTAGGATAATAAGAACACAAATTCTTACTTAGAAGAGGAAAATCATGATCCCTGCCTCGTTTCAGATAGGTTACTGCACACCTGTCAGATGGTAAAATCTTTTGGCTCTTTCCCACCCAGAGTAGATAACATCTGGTAGAATGCTCCATCTCCTCGTACAGCACCAGGATACTGTGCAGATCGGACTGCCCAACAGTACAGATTTTAATACCAGGAGTCCCAGACAAGTTAGCAGGTCTTTCTCAGGAATTCTAATGCCCGCACTGTTTTCTAGTGCTGCTGTGTAACACAGGCTATGGTAGCGGCTGTTGAGCCAGTGGGTAAAGCCTGCTCCTCCTCTGTTTTCTTTCAGTGTGAAGACCAGAAAGTGGAATTATTGTATGACATCTTAAAGCGAGTTGGTAACAGCTTTTTACAGCGCTTTCCACCAGCCATTTCCCTTTCACTACATTCATCCACCAGCTACCTTGGCTTCTTCATTGGTGACAGCCATGCAAATATCCTCAAAGAATTTGCTCTGGCATTCTCGTCAGAGGCTTCAGCCCTGGCAGGTAGGACCAACATCAGGGAAGATGGGTAGGCTGTAGCACAAATGCTTAGGCATGCTACTGAAAACATTTCCTGTGTCTCCAGGGAAGCTTAGCTGATGTTTCACTGCCAGAAAGCACCCTTTCCTCCTACAGGTTTGAAAACAATGTGGCTAGGGGAGCATGTTTTAGACTTCAAAGAGACAGTGCTTTTGTCTAGAAGCTGAAATGGTTGACTGTGTAACTTTATAGGCCATCGATCAGAATATCCAAGATGGGCAAGGATATAATATTCCCTATTCCCAGACGTCCATTCCCATCATCCTATGGCCCAACTGCATCCCTGAGAAATATGCCCTAATTCCCGCTCCAGTGACAGCAAAGGAAAACTGCATCACCAGTAGAGACTGAAGGGACACAGCCCCAGCATAGCTTCATCTGGCAGAACTAAGTTCAATACATCTCAGACTGGGAGAGGAGTTCAAGCTCTGCTCATTTTTTTCTGGCATGATCAAAACCATGACATTCTGCAAAACTATCATCTACTCTGGTACTAATTACTATGAGTTTTTCCTGCATCATGCAAAACATGTAGGATAAAGCAAGAAGAGCTTTAAATTACCTTTTCTTCTATGTTGTGATATGATTGTTTCATTCCTAGATTGCCGTGTGAAGCCCTGCCAAAAGCAGCTCCACCTTACCTTGGCTCACAAGTTTTATCCTCACCATCAGAAGACTTTGGAACAACTGGCCAAATGCATTAACCCAGGGGAGACCTGCCAGTGGGTAGCTGCTCTCTACTCACGGGACATGCGTTTTGTGCATTACCAGGTACTGTCATCAGATTTATTTCTTGAACCCATGGTGAGACTTTTTGCTAGTCATCTTGCCTTTTATTTCCTGAAGAAAATCAGTGCATGCACAGTACAGTGTTTCAAAAAGCATTGTTGTTTCAAACACCTCTTTCGGTTGAAAAACTGTTCTCATCGATCAGTAGAAGATACCTTTATGGCTGGCTGTTTGAGCTGCATGTCAGCAAGGTATAATTCCAAACTTCAGCAGAAAAAAATCTTACCATGACTTGAGAAAATAAAAGAGACGGGAAATAATGATCCTTGAATATTTGCTAAGAGTTGTCAGATCACAGCTTTGCAGTAAAGTTCCATTATGTAAAATTAGTTTTCTTGATTGTCCCAGCCATGATGAAAACTGTCCAGATTAAATACCAGTGAGCAGGGCACAGTTCTTGCTGATGATTAACAGACTCTTACTTAAACCAGTAAACACTTTCCCAGTTCTCATTTCCAAATTTAAATTATGGAATGATCAACATCTTTTAGCCAGTTCAGTATATCACTTTGTCACAAGTCTCATATTGGATTTTGGTCACACGCAGGAGAGCTGCAAGTAAGCACAAAAATAGCTGATAGCACTTCTGCCATGTTTGCTTTCAAGTAAGCCTGTACTAGTTACAGGAAAAAAGTATTTTTATGAAAACCAAGTGCCTATTTTTACACATACTGCAAATGCGGTAGCGTCTTCCTTTTTCTCTGCCGAAGTGCCACTAAAGAGCACATCACAGACTGGAAAATAGTACTGGTCACTGTGTTCAGTAGTTGAACAAGCATCCCCTGAACTGTCATGTCATGTCCACAGTGGACTCTGGGCAGCAGCCTGACCTTGCTGTGTGTTCCCCCCAGACACTGAGAGCCCTATTCCAGTACAAGCCCCAGAACATTGATGAACTCATGATCAATGCCGGGGACTTTATCTATGTTGACCCGACGCAGCAGTCTGACGTGAGCGAAGGCTGGGTGATCGGGACCTCACATCGGACTGGCTGCAGGGGTTTTCTTCCCGAAAACTACACTGAGAGGGCCAATGAGTCGGACACGTGGGTTAAGCACAGGTGAGTTGGGGTTTCATGGCGTTGCTTTGTATCAGTCACTTTTTCTGCTGCGGAGCCATGGCAGTGTTCCTCCTTGTGTGAGCTGTGGGCTGCCAGGCGGGAGCCGAGGCATGGGCAGAGGAGAGGATCCTGTGTGTCTGGGTGGAATGCTGAGACTTCTGAAAGAAAAGAGATAGGGGACATACCCACAGACACCCAGAGTTCATTAGTTCAGCTGCTCAAGGGATGACCCCTGTTTGCTCTTGAACAACCTAGACATCCTAATGAATTTTAAAAGACCACACTCTGCTGGGCAGGCTGAGCCTTCAGCCTGGCTCACTGCTTTCTTCTTCTTTCAAGAGCTTCCAAAGTGAACTTAAAATGAAACCACACAAAGGTTACTCCACCACCTTGAGCCCACCCTCATCTTGTTGATTTACCCTGTATCAGCAGGCATCTGCCTGGCTTCCTGCACTTTGCTCTGCAGCTGACAGCACAGCTGATGCTACCTGTAGATTAGAGCTGATTTTTCTAAGAAGGGAGGTGTAGGGGCACTTGCTGAGTCCTCAGAGGCAGACAGGAGGCAACCAACTAGTATTTCCTGCTTGAACATGCTGTAAGTTCATAGTATTTCAAACTTAGTTTTACTGGGCATATTCTAACTCAAGAGCAAAGTGATGAAGTGGATTGCAAGTGTGCAAAAAATCCCTGAATGGAATATGAATCCTGACTTGCATGTGCCTGTAGACAAAATCATGACTTAAAATCCCTTTTATTTTGTGTGTCCATCTGTCTGTGTGTGTGTATTGCTTCTGCTCTGTCTATAGGGAATATGTTTTTGCAACAGCTTCAAGATTCCTCACCCAAACTGAAAGTGAACCTAATGTGAAGCTGAATGGAGAAGTCCATAATCCTAGTACATCAAGGAGTGTAAGCAATGTACTTTCTCTTCAGGTAACAGGGTTTTTTTCCATTTCTTATTGTTGCCATGTGCTTGTGTAGATATATTATTACTTAAAAGCATTTAGTAAATTTAATAGTATCTTCCTTTTTCTCCCTCACATTTTCATGCTATGTTGTAATGCACATATATATTTTACACACATGCTCATATCGTATGGTATATCTCATAAATATTTTGTAATGTATATGATGTACATTACTCCTGCTTTCTTTCATAAAACCCTTTTCGTTCCTGTCATAACAGCACAACGTATGAGCTCTCTGCTTGGGTTTCTCTGTGCAAAACCTTACTGGGCAAGCTGTGCAGAGATACCGTAACATGTCTGACAAGTGACACAGAGGCACAACTTCCTCTGACTTTCATATGGGTTCACAGCAGAGTAACTAGAGCAGAACTAGGCTTGTTGTTCATTGTTACTTTATGCCCAGATTCTGTGGATGTCACCTTGGTGGTTTACATGGTCCCATGTCTTGGCACACTTAAATGGTTCATCTTCTTTTGTGTTTTTAGATACATAGCTAATGCAACTAACTGCATAGAAATGCAGCAAGAGAACAGCTCACTTGAAAGGCTGGCAGCACTGACGGGATTACGTTTTTGTCCCAGTTTCAAAATCAACACGTATCATTTTTTTACCAGGTTTTCCACTAGTATTCTGTTAGGACTGGCCAGACAAATGACTTAGGTTTTTTTACCTATGGCATGTTTGCACCTGCATTGCCTTATTGGCTTTGACTGTCAGGGATGCCAGCAGTCCTTTCTGGCACACTGACATGCTGCAGAAACGCCTTTGGGCTTGCTGGCCCCACAGCCTCTCTTTTTGCTGTGATGGGAGATAACCCCAGGTTTATTTGTGTTAACATCAGAGAAACATGAGGGCACCTTGAGGGAACTTCCACCCTGGGGCCTCTCAGGATGCTGCGTGTATGATTGTAAGACAGAAACTTCTGTCAGTCACACATTCTTCCACTGGGTCTTTATTGCTCTTGTCTAGCTCAGTTCTGTGGCAGAGACACTAAGTGGCCTGAAGAAAATGTTTTGCAGATGTGCAGGTCTCCAGTCTAGAGCTTTCCCAGCCTCTGGGTTCCTCCAAAGCAGAAGAGCAAGACCACGAAACCTTAGTTTCAAACTCTGATCTTGTGGCAGTTGATTCATGTTTCATGGCAGAAATGCTATAGCGTTTAGTAGAATACATGAATACAAATCTCATACCACTTCTGAAGAATTCCCTTCTCTGCTGCTGCAGATACATATCGCTAACCTCAGGGCTGCCACAGTAATGTTGCAATGGGTTACTGCTGAAAAAATTTTAAAGCCTTTAACCTGTTCCTCCTTATCTTCTCATCTGTATTTAACGTGCATTGTATACTAAACCCAAACTACTTCAAACTTGTTTATAATTCCGTACAGTCTGAGTAAAAATGTGGCCTCTGATTTGGGTTCACTTTTGACTCAGCCATATAGCTATGAAAATGTAGAAGTAGTGTTTTCATTAGGAAAAGAAGGACAAGCTTGGTGTTAGTCTTGGTGTAGGAAAGAACATTACCATTTAAATTTTAGCTAGTTTCCCTCCTCTGTTTATATCAACCATATGATATACCTTAAAACTATAATTCTTTCCCACGCTGGAATTAAAAGATCTGTTATCAACATTACCTTTCACTAGCGTAAACGCAGAATTAAAACCTAATCTGTAGCCCATGAAGGTCAGAGATCTCTTTCCTATGTCTTCAGTTGAAAGCCAGTCAGGCTTCCTGTTGTCCTGAAGACAGATATCTATTACAGCAGCTTTTTTTCCCACTCTGTGCTTGTTATAAACCTCCCAGGCACTGTTCCTTCCTCCATCAGGCAGCATCCAGGAATCGAAACTTCTCATGCAGGTTACACTTAATATCATAATGAAACCCCTTTTTACACAGCTGTCTCAGAATGCCACTCTGCGAAGAGGCGTGCTGGTGATGCGCCATGGGGAAGGAGTTGATCAAGTCTTTGGCAAATCTTGGCTTCAGCAGTGCTTGACTGCAGATGGTAAGTAAGATAATGGGAGGATCTTAGCAAATCGGAACCAAAACCAATTAACCCCAGTAATGCGTACAAGAAAATCCATTTCCTATGTGTAAATGTAAACACTGACACAAAAGAGTGAGTAACGTAGCCAGTCAGATGCAGCACTGCTTAGACCTGCATATAACTAGCTCGCAATGGTCTAAAGTCCTCCATGTTTATGTTGGATAAATGCTGTGGAACAGGCAAAGATCTTGTCATACTGATGGATGTGTGTCTCGCTGACAGATGTACAAAACACAAGATCTCTACTGCTCGTTACACAAGGTGGTGGTGGTTGTCAGACCCCTCCACGTTTCTGTGCTTGAGTCAGAATCACGGTCTGTTCATCAGTCACAGTATGTCACCAGTCAAACCTGGGGAAGAGCAGCAAGAGCAATCCATGGAGAAAATGAGATGTCAGCACTGAGCTAAATTAAAAGCTGAATTTGTTGGCCCTCTCTCTCAAAAAAAGGATGTTTTCAGGTGAAGAAAACTGACCCAGAAGAGGGAAATATGTGTCAGGAGGAAGGAGGGCAACAAGAAGACGGGAGTTCAGAAGGGAGTGCTTTATGCTGAAAGTCTCCTTTGTTACGCTGGAGATCTCCTATATTAAGTGTGCTAAATTCACACTGGATGATGAGGGTGGTACCTTCTGGCTGCATAACCTATTCATTGCTTTCATTTTTCTTCAGTGGAAATGTTTTTTGTTATTTTGGCAATGGTAAAAGAATATCCATAAGGAGTGGATTTTTGTTTCATGTGAGCCCCACAAAGCTGAATTTGCACACTTTCCTGCCCTCTCTCCCCCACGTTTGCTCCTTCAGAGCTTGCAGAAAAGGTGCTGTTTTATTAGGACAGGTGATTTCCCAAGCCAGTGTTGTGACTTTAAAATGTGATCTCTTTAAGATAATAGCAGTCACTGCAGAGTTTTTTCATCAGTACTGCAGACACAGTCAGTGTCTCTCTGAAGTGATCCTGTAGGCATCTGAGTTCAGGCAGTGCCCCGCAATCCCCCGAACTGCTTAGTTATCCGCTGTCTCCTTGGTGTGGTCGCAGCTGATGGCAGTGCCCCTTTGCCCAGGTGGCTTCCAGGTGAGGTTTGGGGAGAGCACAGATCACTGTCCATCCCCAGTGGACAGACAGCGTGGGTGTCTGAGGTGGAGGGAAGAGAGACTGGCTCCTTGGGCAGGTGCCCCGCTTCATCACTTGCCCTCGTGGCCAGAGAACGAGATTTGACCTGTTCCATTTGCCAGCCAAGATGCTGCTCTGAGCTGAGTTTTCAGAACCGGCCATCCAACCATTCAGTTGAAGTGAAGTCATTATAACAAAATGCCATCTGTGTGTTCAGCTGCTGCTTCCCTTGTGCTGTGGCAAAATGTCCAACCTCATTTCAGGAAAATACTACAGAGCAGATCTGAACTTCCCTTCCACCCTGCCGAAGCGGAAAGATAGCGTGAAGCAGTTTGAAAATGATCCTCCTATATCTTGCTGTGGTATTTTCCAGTCAAGGCTTATAGGTAAGCTGGATAATATACTACTGCAAATTTAAGGGTTTGGGAAGCAAGCTTTCATCATCTGCAAAAGCTCGTACTGGTTTTGCAGTAGAAAAACTTTTTAGCAGCACTCATTGTGGTAACACCTCTATGGGCAACCACTGCAAGATCTTCTTAAACAGAAAAACAGAGAGCATGGCTGGTTGCTCATCTTTGGGACCCATTCTGCCAGTTCCTGGCAAAGAAAGTTGAAAAAAATAAGCTGCAACACTACCCATGCCCTGCTGCTTGTCTGCAGATTAGTGTCGTATGCAGTTGTTGCTGAATGGGCAGTGAGGAGCGAAGGGGCTGGCCAGAGGAAACAGCTTCATGGTCAGCAGTGTGGTCACCTCATCACAGGTACCTGACAGCTGAGCTGTATGGGTTAGTCTGACTCATTTCATTCACCAAACGACGTTGTTTCTGCTCCCTGAGCAAGCGTGCCTGACTGTGACAGTGCAAGGCTGGTGCGAATGCTTGTGTCTGATGATTCAGGTAGGTGGAGACAGCCAAACGCCTAATCGCTGTTTGCAGATTTGGAGTGAATCTTCTATAATTATCTCTCCAACGCTCATTTTAAACTTCCTATTGCCACCAGAGTGAGCTTTTTAGTGAACTCAGTCAACAGTGTGAAAAAACGAATAGAAAGGAACTGTCAATGTATCCCATGTCAATGAAACTGAAAAGCTCCAAGCTGTTTTTCGCAGAAAGTATTTTGTACTAGTTTCTCACCTGTCATGATTGATAAAAGAGTAACTCATTTTGCTGTTCCCATCCAGGGGAAGCTCTGCTGGACCAGGAGGTGACAGTCAGCTATGTGTACTCATCACCCGCTCTCCGCTGCATACAGACAGCTCAACACGTACTGCAGGGTAAGGCAGCAAAACCGACCAGGTGCTTTTGCCACAGTGAAAACATCTTTGTGAAACTTCTGTGAAGTCTCTGAGATGAGCAATTAAAATGTACGACTTTGTGGTTATTTGTTGCTATATTTAAGCAGGGAAGACAAGATGGTTTTGTCTAGTTGGTAATACAGGCAGTAATAAACCTACTGCCACATGTATGGTCTGCAGAGTGCGATCCCACTAACTCTAGTAGGCACTAGTTAAAATGGAATCTGATGTTGTATGAAACAGAGACGTTTCACATCCAGTTGAATTCAAGATTAGTAGCTGCTCATCACCACTGTCACCTTTACCAGAAAACATTCTGAGCCAAAAAGCAGATGTTTCCAGTGCTCCAAAGGATAGGTATGTGAATCAGGGAAGACAGCTTTCTCCTGAAAGCATTTGCCTTTGCAAGCCAAACTATTGTAATTCCTTCATATTGCAGAAAATCTTTCCTTTTTCTCCCTCTCCCTTTCTTTTTTTTTTCCCCTCTCCTGTCTGCTCGGACAGGTCTGTCATAGGCTCACAGTTCATTACCATGTTTACCTCAGAATTACGATGGGAGTGCATTTCTTCTGGGAACTAGTGACACTCAGTAATCTCTCTTGAGAATTATCAACAAAATAATGTATCTCTTGACAAGATAATTCCATTTCTAACTCTGAAGGGCAATTTATTGCCCCACCGAGGACCACTGAGAAAAATGTTATATAAAAATGGTAAAAACTTTTCCTGTCTAAAGTTTACTCAGACTGTAACATTACTGAGGTCTTTTCTTCTGTCCCTTGCAGATCATCACAAGAGAGCTCCAGAAATAATAATAATGATGGTGATAATAATAAAAGTGATAATTTGTAGTGCCTTAGTATTAATCAGACAAGAATATAATGGTGGCTTCATTTAATCAACATGATCCTCTTTTGCTTGACAATAAGTTATTTATTTTCATTAATGAAAGCATTACAGCAAACAAGGCAAAATGTATAGCCTGAATGTAACACTTGGAATGTACTTTTCTCTCCTTAAGAAATATTCCTTGTTCTTGCAGGGCTTAAATTAGATCAAAAAATCAAAATCAGGGTGGAACCAGGACTGTTTGAATGGACTAAGTGGGAAACAAGCAAAGTAATTCCTAACTTCATGACTGTGACAGAACTGGCAGAGGCATCTTACAGAATAGATACAAATTACAGGTAATTGCTCCATATCTAGCTGTTGAAGTTTTGGTGGGGTTTTTTTTTCCCCAAAGTATCTCCTCACCTTTTTAAATGTCATAAACCATTACAAACATTGCAAAAATGGGGTGATTCTGATCAAAGTCAAGCCTGCATGATCTGTTCCCAAAATATGTGATGTTGTCAGCTGTCTTGTGACAGGAGTCAACTTTGCTGCTCTGACACAGAGACACATGTGCACGCTTGGCAGTATGTGCCTATATAGCACATGGGTGCACCTGCACGTGCACAAACATCTGATACTTGTGCGCAGGACCAGCCATGCTTTGGTGCTGTCTTCATCTGCTGGCTCCGGCCCACAATTTGTCATGCATGAGCATAGTTGTGTTACAGCCATTTGTTTTTTACTTTTGGCTCATGTGAAGCACAGTTTAGAAATGGGAAGAATAACCTGTCAGGTAAATAACGTGCTGGTTTTCAGCGATGAAAAGTTGTGGTTTCAGAAAAGTCAGTGAGCCCTTTGTTGAGGGTCTGCAGGGCAGCAGCAAGAGGTCTGCCCGGCGTCAGGGGGTGAGCACAGGCTGGGAGATGGCAAGGAGCACAGCTCCACACTGAAATGTCACGGGTTTGTGTCGCTGAAACAAGAGGAAGGGAAAGTGAGGGGCCACCCCCGTGCACCCCAGGACAGAGCCACACAGGGTCTGGGAAGAGAGAGGTGAGCCTGACACGTACCAGCTGCCCTTCTGGTTTTGGAGGCAGGCAGGGTGACAGCCTTTTACTATCATTGATGTTCATGATAAATTTGGTCAGGGATGCGGGAGGGGGTTTGTTTTGAACGGCTTAAAGATTAACACTATGCTCAGCAAGGACTTTTTGGGGCCCTCATAACTTGGGGAGGGGTGTGTGGGGTGTGTGATGCCCTTTCTGAGCACTTGCAAACCACAGCAGGGCAGGAAATCAGCCTCCCATTCAATCTAGCTCCTCATCTTGCTCACAAACCAGGCTGCTCTGTGTTCACAGTGCACAGCCAGATCCAGGATATTACTCAGCTAATAAAAGTGCGTATCTCTGGGGTTTCCCATATATACAAGAAAGGGGGAAAGGAAACTGCTCACGTCTCAATGCATTTCTTACAGCCAAGCAAGTGTCTTCGTTTGAAATTGTATGAAGGAATGAAATCCTTCATTTTCTTGGATCATAGTGCTTTCTGCTGTGTTTTCCCACCAACAAACTGTTTTTTCCTAGGTGTTTTGGTACAAAATCACTTGCCTTAAAAAAAAAAAAAAAAATGTGCAAATGCAGAGCAGTGGGAAGTACAAAGAGGAAGCTCTGAAGCAATGGTAACTACTGGATTTAGACCCCTCACAGGTCAATCAGGTCCAGGCAAAAATAGGGTGGATGAGCTATAAACTTGCACATATGATGCCAGTTTCTTCCTGTTGCATGCAGGGTTCAAAATCCTCAGGTCCCAGGGACTGATTTTTACCATATTGACCCACTGCAAATGACAACCTTCAACTAGGTTAAGTCCCTGATCATTGCCTGCCATCAGTGGACCTGACCCAAATTCTCCTGTTGCCAGTGCCACTAAGAGGTAATGTGAGTGGTGCTGAAACATTTGCTGCCCATGCATTGTGTGCTGAGATGAAATCAGCTTGAGGTTAGCTGCAACCACTTGCAGACATCTAAGAGCTGGGTGCCTAGGCTGTGATTCTTTGCTGGCAGCCTTGTCATTGGTGGAAAGAAGGGGCTCCCAAGACTGATTTTCCCATCTTAGATAGACTACGTCTGACATTTAAGATAGCATGAATTGCCTTCTGAAGGGGTTTACTTGTCTCCATTGACCTAGCCAGACACTTGAGTGGTAGGCAGCTACATCTGGGTGAGATTAACTCTGCCTCTCCCTCCTCTCACGCTTTCACAGAAGCAGAGTTGGTATGTGCTCCCTGTCCCAAAGCAGGGTACACTCTGCCTTTCCCATTCCTGCTGCTAAAGACTGGCAGCCATGTGTAAGCCACTTATTTCTTTCCTCTTCATCCTCTGCATGGAGGACAGACCCTTCTTCACAACAACTTTTTTCAGACTGCTATCGTGTCTTTCTTCAGTCTCCCCTGAGCTGAACTCCTCCCACCCTCCCTCGCTGGCTGTGCTTTCTGGACCCCTGCCCGCAGCTCCTTTCTGGATTTTTCACTTGTTGGTCCTCAGCTCACTTGCCCTGTAGCACTCACACCTGGACACAGCACTCCCACCAAGACCTTGGCCTGGGCTGTGCACTCCTGTTGCTACTTAGCCTGCAAACCACCTGGGCCAGTGCTGGGGATGCTTAGTTCTGCTGCAGGATGGCTGGTTAGTAAAAGGGTCAATACTGAAGGGACTGAGGTACCAACAGAACAGTGCATTAAAAAAAATTTGCAGCTCCGCCAAAAAGCGGACTAGTTTTGAATACCCCAGTCTAGACTTGTCCAACCTAGCCAGGACTAATTTGAGCTATGATTAACAATCCACCGTGAGCCTTTCACACGGTTTTACCACCTGTTTTCTACTTCTGCCCTTTGTGCTGACATAATGCACTGAAGACTCACCTGTGAAAGTACACTGTGATACCATACCTTACTACAATTTATTAATCTAATCTCATCCTGCCTATTCACTGAACAATGAGACAATCAAATCAGGGCAAGGGGGGGGCAGTTACTTGAAGAAAATAAATTAAGACCGTGTATTGTATCACAAACACATGGCTAACTATTTGCCAGCTATAGCAGTAAACACTTCCCATCCCCAGAGATTAAGAGGATCACATAAAAAATAGAAAGTGAGTTTGGGGAGGTTTTAATCTGTTGCCAAGAAGGCCTGATTCAAGCATCAGCTAAGAGGGTTGGTATCAAAGACAGGAGCCTGCTGAGAGGCAGCAAATTACTATGGTCCCTGCTGCCTGTTTTGCCTGTCCCACAGCTCTAGGAAAGTTGTTAGGGTCTCCCACCATCAGAAATTTGGTGTTCCCAGCTGCCCACACTTGGCACCACGAGCCCCCGCACATGAGGGCTCTGCAGGCTCTTCCCCACTGCCACTGGGCTGGGGCAGCCCCCAGTCCCCTTCCCACGGCTGGACTGAGCTGGTGTCCTGGAAGCTGCTGCAGAGCCTTGGGATGGGTTTGAGCAGGGTGCATGGCATCCCTCAACCCAGGCCCTACTGGTCTTGTGGGGCTGCCCTGGTTTGCAGCAGTTTGAAGATCTGGCTCTTACTGCTTCAGGAAGATACTTACTCAGCTCCTGAAGAGCCCTAGTATATAAAAGCAGAAGAATGCCTGGACTCTGTGGAAGTGTTCAGATACTTAGGATTGGTGTATTGCAATTGCCTCGTCTGCTGTAGATTTTGATTTGCTTTGTTAAAGACCCTATCAATGAGATGCCAAATCTTGAGAGCATTCAAATCATCAGTGTCTCACATTGGTTTGAACTTGGTGAGAACCGCAGAGCTGGGCAGCTCTGCAAATCTGCAATCCATAGCTGGGCAGCGGTCCCTGCTGACAGAATTGCTTAAAGCTTAAGCTTTTCTTAGGCATGAATCCTACTTTAAATAATCTCCACTGTAAACTACAAGTTTTATTAAAGCATGGTTTTCCCTGCATCTGGTGCTTTATGAGCTATGAGATTTAGCCATAAGATTTAATGGCAATGACTGTGGGGGAAGCTAATGCTCCATGCAAGCTGAGGTAGCAGTATGTCAGCCAAGTCAGTAAATAAAGCTATATCCCTTTAATGAAGTGCCTTTTCTCTGGTGTAGTCATTCAGTGGTGCTAAGTGTCTCAGTTTTTATCTAGATTAACATATATTTGTGATTTTATTGCCAGGGGTAACTTCCCACTCTCTTCTCTGGTGCCGTCGGAAAGTTACGAAGAATTTGTAAGCAGAAGCTCTGCGGTTATAAAACAGATCATCACTGCCTGCACCAGCAAAGGTAGAAGTTTCAGATCTTTGTGTGTCCTGTCAGACACTTTCAGTAACAGCAACTGGCAGAGATTTGCCAACAGAAACACATTTAACACAAGTTGTTGGTACTGCACAGAGCTTAAGTTAGACTCTTAGTCCTTGTCCTGGGCTATGCTAAATTAAAATACATGCAATTTATGGGATAGAAATGAAAAAGCAAAATTAAATAGGAGACAGTAGAGTACTAAAATGCAAGAGTACACTCTTTGCTTGGTCTTTGTACATTGGGATGTAGCTCAGCATAAGACAATTTACTTTTCTGGGAAGCTTTTTTTTTCGCTTTTCCTAGCAAATGCTTTCTCTCACTAGCTGGCACACCCACAACACACCAGATTTTTTCTGACCAACACAATACACACTTCCACATTATCAAAGAGGTCTGCAAAAATGAACAGCACCAAAAAAGCCTTATACTCATCTGCTGATGGGTAACCTGACAATGCTGCAGCTCCCTTACCAATTTTCTTTGCTTTTTCTGGTGTGTCAGGTATCATCCTCATTGTGGGCCATGGTTCTTCCTTAGTATCTTTCATCCGACCTCTGATAGGGCTTCCCACCAGAGACAGCAGTGACTTTGCCCAGGTGGTACGAAAGGTAAGGGGTTTTTTATCAGCAGGAAGCTTTCTTTTTGTTTTATTACACTTTTAGTGAGGAGCCTGCTTACACAGCAAGATATGCATGTAACTGCGTGCCAATACCAATGACATTAGCTTTCTCATTACAAATGGCATGGTCTCATGTAGTTTTAGCAAAGCACTGGAGGTCAAGAGAAGGATTTTCTCCTGTCGAACAGTATGTGACTAGCAGCTAAGCCTTTGGAGAAGGTTTCTGTCCAGCTCCCCTGGAAAGTCAATGCCAGGTGACACCTACAGACAAGACAAACCTCTCCACCTGAGGCTAGCCTCCTTCCTTTAGAAACATGGCTAAGAGCCTTGCCTCCCCTCCCCATGGTGGTGTGAGTGTAACCTGCAGCTACATCCAGTGAGTCGCTCCTTAACAAGCTGTGTGGGTTTTGAGTCACTGTAAATTCACAGCTTCGGTGCTCAGCCACAGAATGAAGTGGAGAAGGGTTTTCTTGCCAGCTTCACAAGTGGGGCTTGTGTTTGAGATTAGGTCACCATGGGGGTTTTGGCTTACTTTATTGGTGTATTATCACCAGTGGCAGAATTCTTCACCCTCATTTTCCTTACCATCTGATCTGGTATGACTGACCAGAAAATTCAGCCTTTAGATATATTTTTACTACCACTGTCAATGCATAAGAAGGAGCAAACGTATTTTGATCATCAAATCCAAGTATGAATGTGGGGTGGTGACACAAGTTCAGCTTTCACCCCACAGGCCTCCAGTCTGTTTTTAGTTCATTTCAGAAGTAGTAAAATGTTCCAGTCTCTCTTTCCAGAACAGTCTCAGGGTGTGCTCTCTTCTGTAGCAAAGCCCTCTCTTCCATGTCAAAGCAATGACCCTGCTAATAATACTACTGGTAACTTCTTTCCTAGATCCCTTCGCTGGGCATGTGTTTCTGCGAAGAGCTGAAAGAGGAGAACAAATGGCAGATGGTCAACCCACCAGTGAAGACGTTAACTCATGGAGCAAATGCAGCATTTAACTGGAGAAATGGTATCGTGGA
Organism: Falco punctatus; assembly: GCF_963210335.1. NCBI lineage: Eukaryota > Metazoa > Chordata > Aves > Falconiformes > Falconidae > Falco > Falco punctatus. The sequence goes on from NC_137581.1 coordinate 79,764,654, forward strand.
AGATTAGAAGGCCGGCTCTGCCTTTGCCATTGTCAAAAATGAGCCAAAGACAGGTTATGGTTCAGCACAGTCCAGTGATTCATTCAGAAGATTTACAGAGGATGTAAATCAAAACCTCTGAGTTGTCAAAGCACAGAAAAACTCTTCTGAGTTTAGCACCTGAATTTTGTTTTTATTTCAGTGGCTGAGAAGAAGTAATCTAGGAACGGGCATGCGAGTGAGAAATAACTCTTCTGGTGGTGAAGAACCTTCTACCCTTTCCTGAGAGTAACAATGTTTGATAAATACAGAACTACCTGATTACAAATCCCACTGCTAAAGGCACTAAAGTAGACACTGTGGCATTTTCAAAGACCAAAATATATCCAGTAAGAATTGGGTTTTTTTTCATGCACTTGGATATTTTCAGACAAGCAGTGAAACTGGGACTGAAAAAAGGTCATCTCCTACCCAAAGAGGAGACCAGCTCCACCTAAAGCCACTGGGTTTCCTGTTCACTCTGTCAGTTCTGTGAGATCAAATACCACATTAACTATTTATTTACCTCTTCTGCAAAGGGAATCCTTTTTCTATCACAACAGCTCCCCATTCAGTGATTCTCGAGTGACCTATATTGCAAAGGGGACTAAATGGTTCCTTTTTGAAGAAAACTGAACTGATTGCTTTACTGTTACTGGGACAAAGAAAGATGTCCTGTGTTACTGTACTGGTGACAAAACCATGATGTAAGCAACTCTAACTGCTGAACACTTCCTGAGATGGCACTCACAGGACAACAGCTTTGCTTTGTGCAGTTCTGTGCTGAATTCTACAAATGGTGACATATCTATTAGGTGGGTCACCCAAAAGGTCTCTGTAGCTCTTCCCTTGGTGATTTGTTTGATTAAGGGAATGTAGCCCTGACATTTCATGCATAAATACGAACATGCCTTCCCAGTCTGTTTTCCTTTCTAATTTTCCTTTCTAGTTATTCTCTCAGATAACTACCTCCTGGAAAAGACAAGTGTTTCTTTCAGTGAAAAGAAAAAATGGAGGTTTTTCTTTCTTTCTTAGCGTGACTAAAAATGTTTTCATTTTCACTTTTCATCTCTCTGCACTTTCTTGACACATCTCTGCATGCATGCAGTACAGCCCAACCGACATTCAGGCTTTGGGGCTGAGAGGTGTCTGACAAGCACCCTTATCTGTGCATGTGGAAACTTTGTATCTCAGTCTTGCACCCAAAATGATTCATTTTGACTTCCCAGCTCTGGTGAACTCTTGCTTTTCTGACAAGAGCTATAATTTTAAAGTGAACATCAAATGCCCCAGGGCCAAGACAGCAGCACTTTAGCTAGCAAGAGATGCAAGGAAGGGTGTAGGACTGCATTGCTGGTTGCAGGTTGAGCGCATGAGATGGGTGGCTACAGATGCAGCACTGGAAAAAAGATAAAACCCCCAGGTGTCATCACAGCCTCTTCTTGCTCTGGGGGAGAAGGATGCTGCTACAGCACTGAGAAGGCTGTGGCTTGGTTACTTCTCCACAGCTTGCCCCAGCACACACGTGTCAGCTGAGAGGGGCAGGTGTGGTGAGGGACAATTTTGCACTGAGCCCCAAAGGCAGTGGGCAAGTCTCCTCTGTGGTCTTCAGGGAGGGCTGCGAGTCAGAGGTCTAGCTGAGAAAAGGCCTTGTGATACAAGAAAATGAGCATGCAGGGGAAGAGCAAGGTGATGAGGGAGGGAGCAAGATCTCTGCCTTGCAATCAGCCAAGCTAACAGCAGCCAGCAAGGGTCTCCCATCACACCACCTGCTCCCTTAGGCTGGGCTCAGCCCCAGATGCAGGGGCAAGCCCAACCTTCTGTTGGTGAAAAGCAGCCCCTTTGGGCACTGCTTCCTCACCAAGGAACCTGTCCAAGTGGGAAGGGAGGGGCAAATGGGGACAGTGGAGCAATGAGGGTGGTATGGGGCAAGGACCTGGCCCTGGCACCTGACACCTCCAGTCACTCCCAGGAGGTTCAAGCTCAATGCCCACAGAGAAGTCAGCTCCCACCTCACAGTGCACCCATGGGGCTTTCCTCTCCATGAAAGCTGATGCTTTTGGTGTGATTTGCTCTGATTTCATCAAGCAATTTCAAGCCACAGGACAGGTGTCATCTGAGAATCTGTCATTCCAGACTGAAACCTGCATGTGAGAGATGGTCCCAGCTCTGACCAGGGCCTGGGGTTGTGTGGCACCAGGATTGTGTAAGTGTTGGTGTGTCTTTCTGGGTTGAGCTTTTGCTAGGGATAAAGCCTCTGGATAGAGACGTGGCTCTGTTTTAACATCTGGTAGCCGCTGTACTTGATATGGTCCATGCTACCATTGTCCCTCACCTCTGAAAAGCCACCTTCTGAGATAGCTTTTGCAGGCTGTGTCCCAGGCTTCAGCCTACCTGCTTTCAGCTTTTTGAGTTCCTCCAGCACTGGGTCTGATCCCTCCTTTCTATGTGAGAAGAAACGCAGGCAAGTCGTTGAGATTGCCTTTCTTCTCCAGCGGGGCACGTGTGTGTGCATTGCATAAGGGGAGGTCTCAACCTTGGTGGCCCAGGCACAGAGGCTGGTTCAAGTGAAACAAAAACCCAGATGAAAATAAGGATGGGTGGGAGTTACAATGATGCTCCAGGTTCACATGGGAAGGGAAAATGCCTGCTGCTCAAATGATACTCCATGAGAGCAGGGCATGGTGGCACACTGCCTGCCTGGGGATGGAGCCAGAGGCAGGTGAGACCTGTGCTCTCCTTGTTACACAACGTACCTGCCTGTGGGGTATGGAGTTGGCACTGACAAGGAAGAGAAAAAGGAAACTCCCTTCAGGAACAGGAGTCTTCAAAGCCACTTAAAAGATTGGTCATTTTTAAAGAATTAGTGACATAAATTTTCAAGTGCTTTAATGAGAAACTTTCCTCTACCTTTTTACATATAATGTGGAATATTAGAAATATAGAAAAAAAAAAATGTAGGCAATTTTTTTCTGTAATTCTTTTATAAATTAATCCTAGATTGTGCCACAAATACCAGTTTGGGTTAAGAATCTGGGCCTTATTTTAAAACACCAAAATAAAATACCAAATGATATCTCTTCTTTGACCCAATGACATCAGAATTATTGTCAGGATGGGTCTGTTGTGAAAAGTAACCTGCAAGAACAGCATCATCTCCTTTCTTTGAACAGCTTTCCTATGCTGCTGCCACTGTGTACAATACAGCAACGAAATACTTCTCATTGCTTTTCAATCCTTTTGCTATGCAGAAATCAGGTTACTAAAATCCAGTTTATGGCACTGCAATCCTGTTACTATGCATCAAGTTCCTATCTCAAACTAGTGCATGCAGGCTGCTCTAGAGGCAGTGCCAAGAGAAGAGAAGGACACAGCTGGGCAAAGTGCCTCTCTGTCTGGTAGGGCCTTTCTTACGGGAAAGGACCAAGGCATGGAGGAAGGATGCAACCAATTCACCGTATCTTGGCATCTAATCAAATGTCCAAAGAGCACGAACAACACTATTTGCAAAATAAACATACTTAACAGGCAGATTGCTAAGATGCTTGGACCAAAATCCCACTACGCTTTCCCCCACCCCAATACAGATGTGTTCCAATGAATTTTACTGCAGTGAATGCAATTGATTAAACTTCAGAGCATGTGGGAAAGAGCGTTTGGGGGATTTAAATCTTTGTCTTATGATGGTTTCTAATCCAGACACCACAGTGCTAAGCAGGTGAGGACAAATGCTTAGTCGCAAAATACTGTCTGTAACTTATAAAGACTTCTCTGCTTCTACTGTCCAAATCAATTGAACAGAAAGAACAGGTAACAGAAATAGAAAGTCATTCAAACTGTACCTCAGCCTTAATATTGAAAGGGCAAGGGCAAGGGCAAGCTCTTTTATTCACAAGGACCCTGCATTTGGCTTTCCTGGGACCCCACGCGAGCACAGATTCAGCTCTAAAGAACACTTTAGAAGATCAGAGCTGAAATTGTACCTTTAACATACAAGGGTTATTAGTTGCAAATCTAACGCTTAGGAAAGAGAGAGAATTACTGACGTGGTGTGTTCATAATACGAAACTGATCACTGAACATGGGTGAAATGAAGAAAATTTCCTTGGAAGCTTCAAAGTTGTTTTTCTAGTAAGCAAAAGAAATAGGAAATTATTTTCTTGATTTTTTATGCAACTTCAAAAAATAGATGTTGCTTTACTCCATTGCAATTTTCTTTAATGGTATCTATTTCATTATAAAATTATGTACTTTAATAAATGTTTCTAGTACTACCTAGAGAATCTGAATGGGGTTTTTATATCTTAAAAACTGAAAATATAAATTCTTTTGGTAAAGACCTACAGTGAAGTTAATATATGGTGACACCTTGTGGGAAAATACAACTTCAGATTTACATGACTAAGAAAGATTTGGTGTGATTGAGGGATGGGGAGGAGGAGCAGCATTTTTTTGAACAAGAATGCTCCTTCCATACGCTTTGGAAGGATAGTAACATTGAAATCTCTGTTTGTGACTACTTTTAGGCAGAACTGCTGGATAGAGATTTGGATCCCATTCTTCTGAAAAGCAAGATTAAAAAAAATCCTATGGCTGTTTTGTTCCTTATTTTTCTAAATCTTTTTCCTTGTGTCAGCATTGATGCTGGTGCAAGGCGAATGTGCAATTCTGCTGACTCAGAACCATAGTTATTTCTATTCACTTTACACAATTTTAAATCATCAGGCAGAGATTAAAGCAGTCGAGTAGATTTTTGTCTGTCTCCTGAGAGGTTTGTTATTGCAGTGCTCTGAAACAAAAGGAAATTTTTAAAAAGACTGTATGCAGCTGTTTATTGTGAGTTCAGAAGAATATGTGAGTCTGGTCTTGACCTTTTAGTGCTTTGTTTAAAGGGTGATTAAAAATTAAAATGTTCATTACTCTTCGAACTTTAGAAAAGCACAAAAGCTTTGAACAAATGAAAGATTGTACTATGGGGAACATGAAGGATTTAGTGAATCATTGGGGTTTGCGGTCCATTTTTTTGTGGAGATCACAGTGTCTGGAGAACACTTCAGGTGTCTTGATTCTAACACCCAGTTAGAAGAAAAACTTGGAGAAAAACTGTGCAAAACTTCTAAATAGGATCTCCCTGAGCTTCCTGGGTTCTCAGTGAGGATACCCAGGAGGCAGTGTCACCTACCTCTACAGATGCAAAGAACAAAACCAAACCCATATTGTTAAAAGCATTCAACACAATCCACCTGAAAGTGCCTCCTTAATGGAACAACTCGTGTAATTAAGTGTTTTGAAAACCAGGACCTAAACTTGTAGCATTTCAGTATTCTGATGCTGCTTGGGCCTAGGAATGAAGAGCAGAGAGAGATGCTACTAATACATGTATGCTTTCTAATTCACAACAGGAATTTCTATTGCAAATCTGTTTATGAAAATTGATTAATCCAGTTTTGATAGAACACATTTAAAATACAATGGCCTTATTTCTGTCTTTTAAAGCTCAATTGTCCCTAAATTTGTCTGATCCTAAGATATCATTTCCCAGGTGTTCTGCCAGGTTTCTCTTGCCAACTGTGGGCTAGAAAGCTGAATAAATAATACACAGATTGGAAAAATGCCATGTGCAATGTAACCTATTATCTAAAACAAATGTATTCAAAAAAATCTTGCCCAAGCATCAATTTTTATAAAAAATACCAAGCTAGATGTACTCAAGAAATAGGGTTTTGTGGTCCCGCAGAACTTGGGTCAGAAAGTTGCTAATTTACTAAACGCTGTGATGTTTAGTTTAAAATCACTGTACTTGAGGATGGTTCAGAAACTGCTCCAGTACATGACAGTAACTGTGCTACTTAAAAGCCTCTTAAGAGTAATTTGTGGATATACCTCTGCTGGTGAAAACCTCTGTGATTGTGTGGGTTGGCAAATGACTCACCAACATTTGCTCACCTTCAGGAATGGAACCAAGTTGTGTATTCTGAGTAGAAAAATAAGGTGTAAACCTCTTTTATGGCTTTGTTTCCCACCTTATGTACACGATAAAGCTTCAGATTCTGCAGTTCTCTGTGTTCTTCTGCAGGACTGAAATGCAGAGACACCTGCATCTGCGCTGTAGTTCCTTGCTTCATTTGCCCTCATGGCTCAGCAGCACTTCATGCACAGACCTGTGTCCATGCCACACCTGGAGAGATGCTCTCAGCACAGAGCAACATTGATGTTTTTTACCTTAAGTGCTAATGGTGTCTGTTAGCTCAGACACAGCACTGTGCCAATGTGGCTACAACTTTGGGACCCCAAGCCTGTGAAGGACTCTGCTGGGTGAAGAGTTAGCACAGGAATGTGAGTTGGTGCAGGGTTGTGAGCGCTGCATGACTTTACAGAGTCTAGTCATGTCTTCTTATGTCTCTTACAGAAGCAGATTACAGATAACCTTTTTGCTGGGCTTACAGGCTGAACAAGGCATGTCACCAAAGACCCTTTCAAGGAATATCACCTTTTGGGATACTGTGCTGGTTTTGGCTGGGATGGAGTTAATTTTCTTCATAGTATCTTGTACTAAACTGTCTTTCTTCATTACTGAAGAGTTAAGAGGCAGAAGGATGAGAGGGCATTAACACACCTTTGTGCAATAAGTTTTGGCAGGGGGTCCTTTCCAAGATAGGAATGAAGGAACTACTATTAACTAGTTTCCAAATTATCCTTAAGGTATTTCTGGAAAATACAGTGAAATGTCTCCTCCAACTAAAGCACTGGTGGTAAGCCAATTTCTCGGGAGCACTTTGTAATACATTAGAGACTTCCAGACCTTTTTCCTTGATTGTACTCCAGACAGGATGCATTTTTTTACAGGTATACCACTGGAGGTCACTCACGTACTAATAACAGTACAGTGCTGCAGGGGAAAAGGTAATCTAAATCATCCAAGAATTAATTCAGCTTGACCTGAAGAATACTTTAAAATGGCAATGAGTTGGGAAATACGTTGTCCAGGTATTTCTCAAATTTACAATATAATATATTAAAACTAGGAAGTAAACTAATCATTTTTAGTTGTTTATAAAAAGACAAAGCCCCCAACATTAGCAAGCCAAGTGTGCTTTGATCTAGCTACAGCAATAACAGAAATGCAGTAGTTTGCTAAAGCAAGCAAAAAGAGGAAAAGATAACCACCTCTAAAAATGCTCACTGAAGTCACACCAGTGTAATAAGAAACTGTGAACAAAATGACATGTAAGATAGGAGGGGAAAGACTGCATAGGAATTTTCTCACTGTGACATTTTTGATAGGAGAAAAATTGCACAGAAGGAGTAATAAACTCTATTTATTTAATGTGGCTCGTTTCCTTATCTGTTTCAGCAATACCAGTATAACATCTCTTACCCCTACCGGGCCAAAACCAGTTATTTTGCTTCAAAAGCAAATTGCTACCTGCTGGCACCTCTCTACCTCAGGCTCCAGGCCTGTAAATTTGTTACAGATCTGCTTCCTCACCCTGATCAGTAGAGAGTCTCCTCTGAACAACTTCAGGAAGGCTATATGGTAAATAAGAAACATGTGACTGAGCTGCAACACACACACACATACACGTGATACTGCACACGCTTGAGATCATAAAAGTTGCAGAGATATATATTCCAGACAGAACAGTGACAGAAATGTTTATTCAAAGCATCTTAACTCAGCCTTTTATGAACAAAACTAATGCAGGTTTACCATAATAAAAGGCTTACTCTTGGCTCTTTGTCTTTAGTTCTGTCCAATTACTCTGCTTCCTTTGATTCATCTTCCTTATCCTCTAAACCAGTAGTTCCTATGGAGGCAAAGGAAAGACAGGGTGTAGGGATGCATTTTATTATAAAATACTGGAAACATAATTCTATGACTATTCTGTCTACCTCAGTCCTTCTTCCCTACTGCCTTTCACTGCCAATACTTGAATTTCATTGTCATACATTGTTTGTCAGCTGCCAGACAGACTCAGTACACACATACAGTCTGCCAGCCGGCCCATATGTAACTCTGGAATAGCCAAAGAATGTCTCCTACTTAGACAGTATCATAAGAAATGTGGAACAAGGAGAATGGAATTCCTCTGTGGATAAAAATGACAGTAATAGGACAAAGAATATAAGGCTGCATGAAAACAGATTTTATTACATCTGCTCTTTACAGTATGCATATTTTCTTCAAATCATTTCCTCTTACTATAACTTAATCTTACTAAACATAAAGACAAAAGGAAAATATGTTGCCTAATTAATAAAGGATGTAGACCTATGATAAAAAATGTATAATGGATGATATTATACATCTCTTTGATTCTAGAAATAAAGAGCTGGAAGGAACTTTGAGAACATCTATCCCATTTCTGTTTTCATGCATTGGTATCTGCATCTATGCTGTCTCTGACAAATACTTGGGTCCATTTGTTCTTTAAAAAAAACACAACAAACATTTAAAAACCCACAAAAAACAATGGGGATACCAGAACTGCTTCATTGTGGTAGGCCAGAAAATTTACTAGAATCAAGTTCAGCCAAAATAGTTATTTGAGTCCAAGAGACTTTGAGACAAGCCAGGCTCAATGAACTTTTGCCAAATCCAAAGCAGAGGTATGCAGGAAACCTGCTGAGATTTCTGCTGGATCTGACCCAAAAAAAAAAAAAAAAAAAAAAGCCCAGGGATCTTTTAAGAAGTCAGTCCTACACAGCAGATCAATCAGCTATCTGGCTAGTCTGTCCTGAAGCAGGAAAGCACCTTCAGAGGTGATGGGTAAAAAATGAGAGCAAATAAACTATAAAAATTCCAAGGGCTGACCTAAATGTTTAGTGTATACCTCCAGGCATTTTCACATGTCTTAATAGTCTTTCTGATCCCTGTGGATAGTGCTTTGCTTTGACTTATTGTGAAATGGACTGACTACAAATGGATAAATTTATTTTATGTTTTCGTACCTCAAATATGTAAAAGTCAACAATAAATATAAACACCACAGTTGGGTGGAGGCCTATAGGCTAAATATGAGTAAACAAAGCAATAAAAGACACAACCTTTTGTTGCTTCTTAGTAATTTTGTATTTAAAACAAGCTTCTGAACTGCCTGAAAGAAAATGTGAGCATCTGAATTCCAAATCTCTTTGGTTTGTAGGAGAAACAAATCAGCCAGAGACTGTTCAAACCATAATGCATAACAACATCTAAAATTTGTTTCTTCAGATTTGTTTTGCCTGCTTTCTAACTTCAGTTGAGAGAATAAGAATACACAGTTCCATTCATGACAGAAAAGTGGATTGCTGAAAACCTCATGAATTTTGCAGTTTCTCTCTCATTTTTGTATTAAAAAAAAACTTGGTAAATGCAATCACTTATAAAGTCAGCTGTGCAAGTGCTGTCAACTGTACATGCATAGATAATGCTGCACAGGATTGTCACTTCTCATTTGTACTGTTACAGTATATAAACTTGACTACTCAAAAGCAGTTTACATCTTTAGAGGACTGCCCCCCTCATGAAAGGTCTAGATTCCCATGGTCTCTTCACCTTGATAATGGACCTCTCGGCAGCAGCATCTCTTCAGCTGGTGGAAATACATAATTTCAAACCCTGATTGTTAATTGAAGAATGAGCATCTGTGCCCCATTCCTCACCTTGATCCTCCTGATCTTTGTTTTCTTCTTCTCTGCTTCCCTCATCTTCCTCTCCTGCATACTTTACTGGGCTAAAAACTTCCCTGGATGCTTCATGAAGGGAAGGCTCATCATCACTACCCTCAGCAGACCCATCAGTGACTGAAATACAAGAAATTAGAAATGGCAAAGCAAATTAATTTTACAAAATTGCACTCAGCCATTGTTTTCATGCAGTAGCTAATAACTCCTACTGAGGTCTGTAGTCTTTACTCACATGAGAAATCCCACAAAATCTTCTGTGACTGTTTATAATTAAGTGTATAACAAGCCATGATATAGACTAAAATGATTTACAGGCTTCCCATGACAGTTTTATCTCATTATGCTGTGTGAGATAAAACAGACATATATATATATTGTGCAGTTCATGAACAGACTTGGAAGTTCCTAACATTCAATATGTGGTAAATTATAGGGAAAAGAAAACAAACAAACAAACAAATGAAAAAAAAAACAACCAAAACGCTCATACCACTTGATATTAAACCTGAAGAACACAGTTTTGGAGGATAGTCCAAGCACGGAGTTTCCAGCTGTTCTAGCAGAACAAACCTGTAGTTGCTGGCATTTTCTCCTCTTCAGTTACTGCTGCTGCTGTTCTTTCTTCCACTGCTTCTGCTTCTGCTGCTACCACTAAGGAGGTTTTTCTGGGAAAAGGTGTGTTTTCCCCTTGAGGAGTTAATTTGGTAATTTCTGATGCTTTCCATTTTGGTGTGACAAGTAATGAGGGTTCCTCCTCTTCTCCTTTATCCTAGAAGAAACTCATGAAATCCAACATCTCATCTTACAGGTTATTAAGGGAGTAACTAAGATTTCCTCCAGTTGCACCAGGGGAGGTTTAAACTGGATATTAGGAAAAAATTCCTCACCAAAAGGGTTGTCAAGCACTGGAACAGGCTGCCCAGGGAAGTTGTTGAGTCACCATCCCTGGAGGGATTTAAAAGACCTGTAGATGTGCCACCTGGGGACATGGTTCTGTGGTGGACTTGGCAGTGCTAGATTAATGGTTGGACTCTGTGTTCTTTTCCAGCCTAAATGATTCTATGATTCTATGATCGTTTTTTGTACTAAAACCTTTATCTGGCCTCAAAATGGCAATGACATGGCCTTTTAAAGTATTTACAGGTGGAAGAACTTCAGCAGCCACAAATTTTGAAAGAGAACTACACTTTGAACCTTGATGAAGTCAGTTGACTATTACTAATGATCAATGCTTGCCAGCTTGTTTTATTTAAGCTATTTTTTTTTCTCTTTCTTAAACAGAATGGCTGTGAGGGGCCTATTAACTACATCTCCTCCTCTGTGCCTACCTACAGTATAACAGCGGTGGATAAGACCTGATGCTCTGTCCAGTAGATGCTATGCTGTCTATGTTACACAGGAACAGAGTGGCAAAACAGCTCTTTCTGCCTCAGTCTTTGCTTAGGGAAGACCTTGGAAGGGATCTAGGAAGCAGTAAGATACTGCACAAAGCGTATGTTTTTGAAATTTGAAGATTATTATTTTATTTTTTAAATCATGCTTTATTTTATCCAAATATGAAGGAGCCTTAGTAATGGAATCATCACCTGTATTGCAAGCTACTTTCTTTTAATTTTTTTTAAATGGGCCTTGTTCTGCAATTACTTCAATTAAAGCAAAGAGGCAAAATTTAATCTTACTTTAGTGAGACAAAGCACTGTCCATTGCTTTGCACAGTCACTACAGCATTCACATGAGAAGAAATTATTGTTTCTGAGAGTAATGATTTTCAGAAGCTGAGTGCTTGGGTTCTTAAGTTCATGTTTAAACTCCTACATCAACGACCTATATATTCCAAAATCAGCACATCTAACAATTCCCAACTGAACTGAGGATACTAGATACACACTGCTTTGGATACTCATATGAATCTGACAATTTGAGGATATCTTGCTTTTATCCAAGAAAGCAAAACAGTCCCCATGTTTTGCAAATCTCTATCACTAATGATAGGAATTTTTTTCAATTATGGTTTTGTCCTTGTCTTAAGAAACAATTGCTGCATTGGAGAACTGAGTGTGTAATGGGAACTAATGTGTCAGACGACAGAAGTAGCAAATTCTAAGCATATTTTCTTGAAAACAAAACAATAACATTAAGATATATTACTTATTTCTATAGCTGTTTTGCACCATATTAATCAGAAATGTTTTAAAACATTCATGCATAAAGGAGAAGGAAAAACAGGCTCTGATCACAGCGGCTCCCTATAGTTATTAGGAGCTGTGGCTATTAAGCTCCTAACAGGACCAGAACAACAATGGGACATATTTCCAAAACATGAATCTTCTGGAAATTACCATTTGTACACATAGCATCAAGCAATTCAGAAATACAAGAAGAAATACTTTTCATTGTTTCCTAGTCTTCAGAACAAAGTAGAATACAGGTTAAATATATAATTACATCTACATTCTTCTGTGGTTTGAAACTTTTGCAAGTAGTGCAAAAATCACACCTTGTACTTGTCAAAGCTCACACAGTAGAGAAGCTAAAGAAAAAAGCAAAATGAAACCTCATTAATTCTTAAGAAGCATGAGTTTCTACCCTTTTTTGACTGGTTAGATCTACTTTAACATCAGTGTCTATACGGCATTTTATAGATTACTCAACACGAGATTTGATTTACTGAGTTCTCTGATATTCAGTATAATTTGCACTATTTCTTTTACCTGTTCTGCTTCTATGTATTCACCATGCTGTTCACACCCAATATCAAAGACATATTTGCCACGACCTAAAGGCTGCACAAAGATAGGAAGAAGTCAGCAGAACTATAAAGTTAGTAAATTCTAAGCATATAAATGTAAAATACACTTTACTACAAAATTCATACTATAGTCAATAACAGCATAGTTTGAAAGCAAAGTTGCAGAGAAACTTGGCATTGTGACCTACAGACACAGACACATATGTTACACTTATGGTACAAGAAATACTGCAAAAGATCAAGAGCCTAGCTTCTTATTTTAAGTGGAAACAGATCAAATTAAGACAATTTCATGCTTACTGTTCAGATGAATAGAGAGCTTTTCAGCACACTTACATTTCCATTCAAAAACTTGCCCTTAAATCTATGGTTTAGGTGGATAAGTTCAGCTTCTCCTTCCTGGTTTCCATTTACCCAACCACCAACATACTTAGATCCTGTGTCTTTATAGACATATGTACCTTGCCCATGCCTAAGGAGAAAATAATAATTCTGCTTTCTATTACTGAATATTAAGAATTCAGGATGTATTATACTTAAGGTATTAAAACTGTATTATTTAAGTAGCTGAAATGGCTCAAGTTGGACTAAATTGCCAAGGTCATCCAGTAGCACTTGATTTACTGCAGTCAGCCATGCCTTGAGAATAAACTTTACATTTTAATGCCATTGGGTGACTTGAAACATCACTGTAAGAATGAAACAAACCTATTGTTGTTAAACCATTCTCCAATATAGGTGTCTCCATTTGCATACGTATACTTTCCGTAGCCGTGTCTCTGATCATTCACCCAGTCTCCTTTAATAAAAATACGATAAAAACAGAGTGAGATGTGGTTTGTTTCATTGTGTGATATAGTGGTCAGCTTGTAAAGTTATCATACGTGAATTATTAGGGAAGGAAAAGAAAACTGTGACACCACTGTGATTCCTTACACCATTCCTTATTCTAAACCCTTGCTCTTTTTTCCCTTCTCTGTCACTTTCCACATATATTTATGCAGCTGCTTGACCTCTCTTTCATTTTGTCCATCACAGTCTGTCTTCGTTATCACTTTCCATTATCATTATGAACACAAGAAGCCATGTAACATCCTGCTCCTGTCTTTAAATTTGGTCATGTATGACAGTGCCATTAGGTAATGTGACATTTCCACTCAAATAAAAAGAGGGACTACTTTAGTTTCACACATTTGCTAAAACTTTCCTGTCTGTCAGGAGCAATATATACTCAAAAGGATGCTAGATTGAGTGTCTTAACTACTTTTCTATTCAAACTTTAAAGAAATTTAAAAAATAATTTAAATGACACATGCATATGCTCCCATAAGGCAAGACTGGGCTGCTCTTGTTGCTCTCTTTTTCAAGCCCTCACAATGCAAATATTCTTTCTTGTCTAGAATTTCCCTATTCCAGGGAAATGTTGTCCATGGAAACCTAACTGATATTCAGAATCCTTCAGGTACTCTTCTGGAAGAGGGGAAATAGTGTGACTTTCAATTTCTTCAAACTTCAGAGGCATCCCACTCCCTGAGTAAGTGCTCTAATCAGTAGACAATGTTTTAAGAATAGACCTAATAAAGTCCTGAAATATTTTATCCTGAACACATCTGTGGTTCTAATCTTTATTCAGAAATAAGTAACTATACTGTCTTCTACTGATTGCACTGATTTGTAAAAGATATTTAATATTTTTCAGAACTTGGAACACCCTACTTGAGACAAGGACACGACAAGAAGAATAAACTGCTACTAAATACTACATTCCGCACAATAATCAACATAAATTCCCACAAGTAAAACACATACTTCTTAGACCTTGCAGTAAAAAAAAACCAAAAAACAAACAAACCAATTTCATAGCAAATTCATCTTCTTAAAATAATACATTCTCCAATTCACTATCATCTCCTTTCATTTGGGGTTGGGGGGGAAGTCTCATTTCAGTTATAGAAATCCTTGGAACTCTCTTCAGTGTGTTACCTTCGTATTTGGATCCATCTGGATAAAAAAAAGTTCCCTGGCCATGCTTTTTGTTTTGAAGATATCCTCCAGTGTAGCAAGCACCATTTCTAAATCTGTAGGTCCCCTGAAATGTATTGGGTATAGATAAAATATTTGTCAGTTCTCACTCTTGTTTCAGTACAGTGCCCAAACTAATAGAACTGCTGAAACATAAGCATGACGGCTGCCTTCTGTCATTGTCTTACCTGTCCACTTCTGAGACCCTGCTCATATTCTCCATCATATGTATCACCACTGGGGAGACGTGCTTTTCCATGTCCATGTCGCTCACCTTCTGAATTGCGTTCACCATCATACTCCTGATCAAGTGTGGAAAAAAATTGTTTAGACCTGACTGACTCTAACCTCATTAGAGAGAGGAAACAAGTGTTTGCTCAAGAAGCTCCGGTGTGGCTTGAATCAGAGACTGCAGGAGCACCTGGCCAACAGATGTACTGCTTATGGAGACATTTTCACCAGATCCTGGCACCCAGAGGCTTTCCTCCTGCCCTGACACACCGCTGGGCAGTACGGGTGACTTGTCATCCGCTGGAGAAAGTCAGGAAGGCCCCAACCGAAACGGCACAGCCCCGCTTGCGAAAGGCCGGTGCCCAGGGAAGCAGCGCCCCGGGAGCTCCCCGGGCTGGGCACGGCCGGCACACAGTACCCGAGCCCCCGTGGCCGGTCACGTTGGCTCTTCCCTTCCCCGCTGGCGCTCCCCCCGGCCGCCCGAGGTGCCCGTGGCGGTGGGCCGCTGCCTGCCCCGCTCCCCCCCTCGCCCTCGGCGGCGGATGCTCCCAGCGGGGACGGGGCAGGGCCGCCCCCGCCCGTGCTGCTCAGCGGCCCCACAGACCGCCCCGACGGACCCCCAGATCGGCCTCGGCCTCCTCGGTCAGCTCCGAGCTCAGGTCCGACATGACCGCGACGTCGCCGTCACCGCGGCAACCGAGGCGCGCGGGGGAGGGCGGGGTCCGCCGCCGCCGTGGCTGCCATGGCAACACCCGCCGGGGCGCGCGCTGCTGTCCCGGGTGCTGAGAGCAACGGGCCGGCCCCGCCCCTCTCCGCGGTGGCGGGGCGGGAGGGGCGCGCGGGGCCGCCGTCTGGCCGCTGAGGAGAAGCGGCGGCGGCCGGCGGGAGCGGGGAGCTGCCCCCTCCCCGGGCGGGCTACCGGGCTGCCGAGCTGCCGGGTGGCTCTCGGCGCCGAAGGCCCGGGAGGGGTGCGGCAGCCGCCAGGAGACTGACGTGTTAATAAGCGCTCGGGGTGCGGGACGCCACCTTTCCCCGTCACTGGTCTCCCTCCTGCGGCTTGTGCTTAGCTTTTCCCGCCCTGTACCCTCATGGTCATGGAACAGGCTGGTGACGTTTGAGATGTGACCTCAGAGCCCTCAGTCTTCAGAGAGCTCCCAGTAGAGCTGGCTGGTTTGGCCTGTAAACAACGTCTTAGATTTAAAAACCATTCCTGCATTCTTTCTTTTCTGTCACGTTTAATGATGTTCAAAAATTCCTGTTCATGGATCTTATCTTTTTGTTTCACATCTTACATTTTCAGCCTGATGATAACTCTCATTCATCTGCTCAACAGACCAGACGTGTTCCCCACACACAGCCTGGTGAATCCCACTGGAAATTCAGTACACTCCCTAAATTCCAGCCAGAAAGCCTTCGGCATTCAGCTCGAGCCACTGAAATCCCACAGGATTTCCACAGCTGGCTTGGTGCACACCCGATGGCACGGCTGGAAACAGAGGACCCACATGTGCTCAAGAGGCATCACAGAAGCACGTTTGGGCTGCCACTGGCACGCCTGGGGCACTGGCATACCATTAGCAGTCAGGCCCTGCATTTCAGGGCACTCTGAAGAGATTTCTCTCTTTTCTATATGCAAAGAGCATCTGAATGGTCTGTATGGGTAATTCAGGGGTCAGCACACAGGGAGGGAAATGCTCTGGCACTAATCACTTCTGGAGCTTAGGCACTGGAAGTCACCAAACCGCTGTGTGATCTGGCCTGGAAATTCCCATGTTTCTGCATAAACGAATGGACTGTGCGTTAATTTCTCCTGTTATTTTTTCTAAATCGCACTGAACTGTGGTGGTGGCCATTCTCAATGATCTTAATATGTAGGGAATTCTCTGTATTCTGACTTTTCTCCAAACACCTCTACTCAGTCAGCCTCAGCAGTGATCTACATAACTCAGATGGCAGGTTCAGTTACCTCAGCCAGGCAAGAGCCTCCTGAACTAATATGGTTACAGCTAAATCAGTGCAGGGGAGCATGAGGAGAGCTCTCCTTTCTCAAAAGGCCAAGAGGAGTAGAAGGGAGTAGCTCACAAGGAAAAAGAGGAGGTAAAGTACATCATAGACACCCTCAGTCCATTAATATGTGTCAATAAGACCCCAAATGGAAAAGACCTGCTTTATATTTTTTGTTGCATTAATGTTTCATATATGAGCTGCAGTACTCAAAACCAATCTCTCTTTTAAAAGATCTTATTTGCCTTGATACGAGGTAGTGCTTTCTTACTTTTTACAGAGGAAAAAAACCTAAAAATCTACCTTGGCTAAGGGAGTTGATGATGATTGCATTACAGCTCATGCTCCCCTCCTGCACATGTTGAGGGTGGGTTGTCTTGCTGAATGTGAATGGTACTTCATTCCTCTGCACAGCGGCAGCTTCACATCGCTTGCAGGAATTTGGCAGGACTTGGGGCCTGTCGGTGATACAGGAGGCAGGCAGATCACCTCACTATCACTTTGCAAAATAATTGAATGGCCAAGGTTTCACAAGGGGAGCCATGTGAGGATATGGGTGGTGAAAAGCAGTTGGCTAACTAAGCACAGGGAAGAGGAGGTGATGCTTCTGAGATAGGCAGCAAAAGGAGTGGCAAGTGGCTGGAAAACATGGAGGTCACTTTAGACTGTAGGTCAAAGCTTTACCACCCAAACCACAAGAAAAACAGGGTCATCTCTATACAAAGATATACTACATATTCAGGTAATGTTCTTAGTTTTCATAGGTAGGAATCTAAGTAGTCAGTATTTAGATAATAAATACATAGTATTTATTTATTAAGATGTGTCACTTATGTGGCATATGTGCCTTTTTGTTTTCAGCTGGGCAAAGATGAAAAAGGAAGAGAACTATTGCTAAATACCACCGCTTTCTTAAGTCACAGGAACCATTTGGGCTTCTGAGTTAATACCCAGTTACTAATTAGGAGTGCTTTCCATTTGAAACTTTTAAAACCACTGAAATTAAACTTTGTTAGCTGGCAGAGCATTAAGAAGCTATGCATTTATTAACTCAAAACTGTATGGTTATCCCCACATAGATGTGTTATCTGCACATCCCCAGCATTTGACTAGGGAAGCCTAATTTGCATAATGACAATTCTGTTAAGTTAATAAGTAACTGCAGAGTATGTAACTACTGCTTTGATTGCTTACCTTCTGCAGAACAGGATATGAGTATTATCTGAAGCATAGTCCGTGCATTTCCTCCTTCCTCACTCCTGATGATGCCTCAGTTTCTTCTTTCACCTAAGGATGGCTGAATTATTTTATCTATGGTAAGGTAATGTCTCTAATTATAAAACTGGTTACTTAGTCTGTGAGTGGCATATTAATTCTAAGCAGACATTGCAGCTCAGAGTTGTAAGGGAGAATATGTTTGGAATGCATTAGAGGTGCACCCTGTTAAACTCCATGACAAAAATAACTGGCTATGTCTTTTGGCTTCAAATTTGATGTAGTCCAGAGAACAGCTGTGGCACAAACAGGAAGCAGTGACAAGCCGTTGGAGACACTCCCCCTAATGATCTTTAACTGCTCTTGCTTGATGTATTGTTTCAAAGTCCTAAAGGAGGAAAGGGTCTGAAGGAGGAAGAGTTCACTTTTCTTGGGAAACAGCCAAGAACGATTTCTTCATAAGATTTACACTGCTCTGAACCTAGAAGTGGCAGATTGCACAAACCTCTGTATGTCAGGATCACATTGTTTGACCTAAATGAGGGAAGCATCATTTAAAGTTTTATATACCCAGTTACGGTCTTGTGAGGACAACTACAGCTTATACAGATGCATATAATTAATGACAAGGAGCATATGTTTTGTAGGTTCTGGTCTTCCAGTTGCATTTGGGTTTGTTTCAATGTCAGATTAAAGTTAAGATTTAAGTATGTTATTATTGAAAGAAAGATTGCTATCATCCTCATTTTCTTGTTCTTTTTCCTTTTCCGTCAAAGGACCAACATAATAACATAAATATTCTTAAGGTCACTCTGATCTTGCATATAAACTTCATTCAGCAAGAGGCCTGAGAGAGTCAGTGGATGTGCTGATCATCTGCTCTGCTCTTACTGCTGGCTCAGCTGGCACCGACTGTCAATCACCTTGGCAGGAGAGGGCAGCAGCTGCTGCAGCTGCAAGCTACCCTGGAGAAGCTCCTGGTTTGCCATTTGAGCAGAAGTCCTGGAGGGACAGAAAACTTCAGAGAAACCCAAAGTTGTTGCTGCTAGAGGTGTCTACAAACAGAGGCAGACAGTGATACAGCAAAGCAAAAGACTGCTAGGCACAGGACCCCATAAGTTTACTCCTGCAGGAAAGGACAGCCCTGGACAGCCCTTTATCCTGCTTTGCAGGTCCTCACTTTGAATTTAGCCAGAGTGCTCCTCCGTAGGGAGGAATGGCCAAAAGGCACTTTTAAGGCCTGCTACACTCCTGGCTCTCTTTGGACTTTACCTTGTGTTAGGAAGTAGGAGACTTTTGGCAGTGCTGAGGTTTTGCAAGAAAAATGCTGTACCAGGCCTGGCCTTGGGGGCTCCTTCCAGCACTGATTAAGCTTTGAAAACACACGTTGCACAGTGAACATTAGAAACAACAGTACTATTTGTTTGCCTTTATATTGCAATCATTCTCTTGCTTCAAAGGGGTGATAAAAATACAGCAGGGTGCACACATCACCACTGATGTGGTAAAGGCAGCATGCTTCTTAATTGATGCAGGGTGCACTCCAACATTCCTGCCCTCTAGGAGCCCCCTGCTCTATGCCCCTGTTCTACCATGCATCCTTCTTCCAGGGGCAATGCCCCTGTGAACTAGCTTCTCTCCACCCTGCCAGCAATGTGGCTCTAGGGAGCTGCCTTTTCAAATTAAAAAATTAACAAATGCAGAATTAATAGGAAGAGTGAAGGTAATTTGCCTGATTCGCAGTGTGGTTTCCTCACTTCACATACTGTTCAGTGATTACTGACAGCACTTTGTGAGGGCCAGTCCTTGGGCACTCAAGTCAGTTTGAGTTTTGCTCTGGGCTAAACTAGAGATGCAAATGACCATTTATGGCTTTTGGTAGGGCAGACCCGGGCAAGATTATGTCTTTTGACAGGAATTTAAAGAACAGGAATCTGTAGGGAAATATTTTGTTATCTCTTAGAAGACAGTCATTTACATCTTTCTCCTTATAAAAGCCAAAACCACAGTCTAGAGTACTCCATGGTCAGTATCAGATACTAGCAAAGTGTAAACTGGAGTTCTCAGGAAAAAACATGAAACCAGCTCTCTTCCTCCTGAAACTTGAATAGAAACCAGGGTGATTTCACCAGCCTTTTGGAAGAAAACTGGGATTAGGAATTAAAGTAATATCTAAAAGAGACTTCTTATTTGGGAATAAACATTTCAGGCCTTTTTATTATTCTGCAATATATAGTACCAGACACACTTTTAAGAATTCAAAATATTTTTTTAGCTCATGGGAGCAAACCATGGACAAAGTGGAATTTACTGTCACTAACTTCCATATATTGGGGTATTTTTCCTCCAGTTCAGAATGAAAACAGATTCTAAAATGTCAAAATCCTTTGCAAAATGGGAACTTCTCTCCACACAGCTCTTTTTAAGCCCTTTACAGGCAAAATGAAAGCTGTTCAGTATGTTTGTATACTGAGTAAAGAAAGCCTCTTTTTGTGCTCATAACCAAGCCAGAAAAACAAGTAAATGACCTTTCCAGGCATTCAGTTTACGCTGCCTCCTCCAAGTACAATTAACATTGGGATATCCTGAAGGTGGGATGATTAGAAAAGAAATGTTTGTATGAAAGCCATTCTTGAAATACCAATAATACTTTTTTGCATCTTGGCTAAATATAAAGTTTCAGTTCCCTCCTGCAAAATATCCAAGGGAAAGTGTTCTGCTGTATTTATACCCTGCCTCCCATTTCTCTGACCTAACTGCTCATTTTGAAGTACAGAGTGCATTCCGTTCTTCAGAAATAAGGGAAAATTGTCAAGTATTTTCTTTTACCTAAGGGATCTCCCGTTCCACTAAAGTGCTTGGTCACTTCTATTCCATTTAGGAAATTGTTGCTAATGTCTCTTCTCAAGACTTACAACAGTCAGCGTTACTACTGCTAACAAGAAAGCAGTTGATATTCTTGAGATAAAAAAATACTTTATAGTCAGTATAAGAATAAAGCAGTGTTAATACTACATTTTTCTCTACTTTCCTCTGGAAATGGGTTTTGTTTCATTAAAGGAACAAAACCTCAAACGTAAGCTTACTTATTTAGTCATAGCTGTGACATACAGCTTAAGAAGTCCAGTCCTTTTGTCCAAACTATCTGAAATCCTTAGCTGGTAACTCAGAATGGATTCAATAGAGAAGGAAATGACTGAGGTAGATGGGACTAATTTGCTGCCTCCTCATTCCTGTCAGCTTGAATACCTTTAAAGGTACTTCATCTTCTTAGACATGACTTGCAAGGCAACTGCTTTAGTATAAGCTTTCTGTTCTGGTCTACTGTGTTTTACCATGGTATTTGTAACTGTTCAGGTATTTGATTTCTATTAAAATAATGCCTTAGTCCTCCTTTCTCGTTTAACTGCCCTCCAGTGATCAAGTCCACAAACATGGAGAAATTAAATCGATTGGTAGTCTACTCGCTTGTTTCCATCTGTTTAATCCTCAGCAATTGTTTCTGTAGCCATTTCTTCACTTCCACTCAGCTCTCCAGGAAATTTAAGAAAAGTAGAAATAAGGGCAAAGTAACAAGAGAAAGTCTCCCATTTTCTGCTGGAAGCAGAATTAAATTATTCAAGATAAGTTCCTCAAAATAGATGTTCTTCTTTTGTAATGAAAAATTATCTATATATTGTTTTACAGATTCTGTTTAAAATAATACAGCTTGGTGTTTGTTTGTTTTTTTTTTAATTCTGCACTCTCAGTACATTCTTGTTCATTTTTCTGTGAACAGGTGGCTGAAGGTATGAGAATTGATCTAAGTCTCCACCCAGGGAACCTCCATCCTACCTAAAGGGGCCACTGATTGCTGTAGCAACAGGTCACGTGCAGCAGCTCTGCCCAGGACTCCTTCCAGCAGATCCTACCCCAACAGACACCACTGCTGCCACAACTGCTTTTTTATAGATCTTTCCTTAGACGGTGGGAGATGATTAAACAGTCCCACTGCCCACCCCTCTGGAAAACCCCGGGGTGAGTCAGAGTAGCATACGGTCAGCACCACTGATCTCATTTTTCTGGATGGAACCAGAGACCTGCTAAGCAACACACAGGGCTCAAGTAAATGCCATTATTCCTAAATGTCCCCTGCAGTCATAGCAGTATCTATCTTTATGTAGGAGGCCTGGAGGGAGTTTTACTGCCCCTCCCTCTCAATGTTCCACTTGCTATAGGAATTTTTCTTCATAAGTAGCCTTTAGTACTCAGGTACCATCCTGGTCTGGCTGGGGAAAAGGCTGTGCTGGCACAGTGGTCTTGTCCATTGGTTTCTTCTTAAAGCTACTCACTGGTGATTCTCACTAGCTTCCTGGCAAGCTAGATGCGATGAAAGTACCAGTCTGGAAACTATGCAGTCATATTAATGTGGCGCTGTGCCGACTCCAAAATTTCTCAACAGGCAGGACATACTGTGCTAACTCAGCTAGATAGCTTCCAGACCACAGCTGGCTTACCTCCAGCCATTTCTAAGTGCGGCCACTGCTATACCTGTCTGCTTCCATATATACAGGCATAGCTTTTGAAGTCTCTTTCTATTTTGGCTCTTTTGGACATTTTTTTTTTTATCTGCCAAGGCTTGATGGCAGGTCATATTTGGATTGCTGCCAGTGTTAATGTGAATTGCTTATACAATATCCCAGCTACTCTGTTGGGAAAACAAAGCATGTAAAACTAATAATGGCAACTAAAAGCTGTGATTATATCAGTCTTGAGAATCCTGCTACTTGTGTGGAATAAAGCCTAAGTAAATATCGGTTTTTATATAGTAAAATACTATTTAACAACCCATTATTATATAAAGAAGTTATGAACTTTTCTGATCCCCTAAGACATAGAGATCACTCAGCGGCAAAACAGATTAGCCTTTTCCATCTGTGCAATTATGAATACTAAAATATACTTGTGCAATCTACTGGAAAGAAAATGAATACATTAATCAGCTAAAGGTTACCATAGTCTGCATTCAGACCTCTGTGCAACCAGCATCACCTGTTCAGCAAAGGAAAGACTATGCTGACATCCACTAACTTCAGTATGTTTTGCTACTTCAGGACTTAAGAGCACTAACCACTCTTGTTCAGCAGACATAAAATTTCACTGTCAACCAGGAAATTAGGGTACCTTTTCCGAGAGAAGCACCAGGAGAGGCATGCTAAGCATCTGTCAACTCATACATCTTTACTTCTGTTTGGTTTTGCAGACAAGAACATGCCCTTTTCTATTTCCTCTAGTGTGAACATTGCTAGAGGCTTAGAAAGCCAAACCACTGCCACGCTTGCTACCCAATACAGCCATTTACTGGACTGTATCTTTCATTTGTACTTCCTTCTGCAAAGGAACTGGCAAAATGACTTTTTTATTTTTTTCTGTGAGGCTCTAGATCGAATATGTTGTTTAAAATGTGTTTGTGTGTGTGTGTTCTGTGTTTTTTTAACCATTTATTCCTGGCTGTAGACCTCCTTTTATCTCTGAGGAACCTCTGGCCCTCCTTTGATACTCTATACCAGCAGGCTGTTTTGCAACCAACAGCACAAGCTCATGCTGCCACTTCCCTCTGCATTTGTACTTACTTGACAGCTTCTGGCAACTGTAGTAGCTGCTGGTGACCAGCACCGGCATAGCAGAGAGAGCAGCTGCTCAGCTGCCAAGTGTGACAGCCAGCAGGTTTCCGTGATGTTAGAGGAATGGGTTATGAGGGACGTTTATTTTAATGGGAGATGCAGTTTCTACTTTTAAGTATGAAAAAATATCAGAGATTTCTGCGGCTGTTTAGGTCATGCTTTTTGCAAGTCGCTTGTAACTGAAGATAGAAGAATACTCAAGCAAGTTTAAATTATTAAAGGAACTTAAAAAGGGCCAAGCTGACATCCATTTTAAAAATATCAGGATCCCACATGATGATGATAGTCGTTGTGATAATTTGGGATGGCTAATCATGTATACAAACAAATGCACTGTGATGGGTCTGACCTTTTCTGTTGTAAAGAGACAAATCTTCATTTTTCTGTGTTCGTGACAGTCAGAAAAGACAGTGCCTGGGTGCCTCCCCGTGCTGGTGCAAAAGTGCAGCAACATGATTCATGCAATTCACTGTTTTTTGGAGGAGCATTCCCTGACTAGTTTTACCTCTGCTAAATGGTTGTTACAGCAGAAAAGATAAATATCAACATACAGAGATGCTTCATTCTGGCTGTAACTCCACCATCTATATCTGATGTTACCATGTGCTTTTCCACCCCAGAGAACTAATGCCCTCTTGGTAAGACAAGGGCACTTCCACAACATGCCTGCTCAGAAGAACAAAGGAGGTTAGAAGTATTTCCTTCTCCAGTTCACACACCATCATCATACAGGGGACAGGACATGTGGAGAGCTAAAGCAGTGCTGGGACATGCATGTTTGTGCTCCATCTCCAAATGTTAAGAGCCCTCCAAGAGTTAACTAAGCCCTGTTGCCCAGGGCATCAGCCATTTCAGCTGAGCTGCTGAGGGTTTGAGGCAGATGATTTTTCTTTTGGATTCATAAGAGACATGGAGCTGTACTGTCAAAAAGCAACTATGCACTGTCCTTTCCCTGAGACACTGGATGACTGTCGGTTGTCTTATACTGCAACATGGTTCTGTAAAAGCTGTGCTAACGTGAGACCTTCTGATGCCAAGCAGTGGCTTTTGCTTTTATCTGTGAACCAAAGCAGTCTCCTTAAAAGGTAAGATCGATGAAAATCAAAAGCAGTGTATTAGCTTTTCAAGTAGGAGCTTTCTAGCATTTGGGGACGTGTTATGAAGACTTTTTTAACCTCTGACAAACTGCTTGCAAATCTCAGCTAGAAGGATGTGAGCCTGAGCAGGAACCAACAACTGCCAGTGACAAGCTTAAAAGCAGCAGGTTGTGTAGCACCCATCTGCATTTGCAATGGTCCAGGTGCAGCACTGAGACCCTGGTTCTGCAAACATTGTCGTAAGGGAGGAGGGCTTGTTTATTGACTGGGAGAAAGTGAAGGAAAGGTGCCAGTGGGATGGCAGAGCCAAGCTAACCAACGTGTCTGCAGTGTTTGAAATATGGGGCCTAAGTAATATCACACTGGGAGTCAAAATTTCTTTTATTGGTATTACCAGGGCAGGCAGTGCAGGATGACAGGGAAGAAAGAAAATAAAACTGAACATTTTAGTGAGCATCTTAAGTGGGTTTCTTGTGCCAGGCAGGTGATACTTTACAAGGCATAAACAGTTATACAGAGAAATCAAAACCTGCACAAGGTGACTGTAGGCAGCTGTTCAGTTTGGATGAACTAACCAGCGCAGGGTTATCTGCACTGGTGAGATGGTCGCTATAAAGAAATACAGCTGCAGCTGCAAGTACACGTTTATATAAATAACTAAGTTTTGAAACACGTACGGTTGCTGCAAACGAAAACGCCCTGCTGGGATGAGGGAACCAGAGGCAAAAGCAGAGGGCGTCGGGCCGCCGCTCCGGAGCGCCCGGGGTGGGAGAGGCCGCCGGGGTGACAGGTGGGTCGGCAGGGACGGCGGGCGGCACCGGCCCACGGAGCGGCTCCGCTCCCCGCGGCGGGCCGGGGCCGGGCCGAGGACTCGCCACCGCCCCCTCAGCCCCGCGGCGGCCGAGGCCCGGGGAACCGCGGGAGGCCGGGAGAGGGTAGCGGTTCCCCCCGGAGGCTTCGCCCACCGTCACAGAGGCGGCCCGCAGCCTCCGCGGGGCGCGCTGCCGGCGCGGCCCGGCCCACGGCGCAGCTCTAGGCAGCCGCCGGCCCGGCCCGCCGCCGCCGGGGTGCCCGGCTGCCCGCCGAGCCGCCCGGAACCCCGCCGTGGCGTGGCGCAGCC
Organism: Falco punctatus; assembly: GCF_963210335.1. NCBI lineage: Eukaryota > Metazoa > Chordata > Aves > Falconiformes > Falconidae > Falco > Falco punctatus. The sequence continues at coordinate 79,790,442 of NC_137581.1, forward strand.
CGCCCCGCCGCCGCGGGGCGCCCTCCTTATCCACGGCACGGTGGGGAGGGGCCCAGGCAGACCGGTCCCGCCGCGCAGCTCCCGCGGCCGGGCGGCGACCCGCAGCCGCGCCCGGCCGCTCGGCTCGGCGCAGGCCAGGCAGGAAGAAGGAAGCACCGGCGGCAGCGGCGGCAGCGGGTAGGCTCGGCGGGTGGGGGGCGGCCGTGCACCTGCCGTGCTCGCGGCGGGGGCGGGGCGGGGGCGTCGCCGCCGCTTCCCGCCTGTGCGGCGGCGGCCCCTTCCGCCGCGGGGCTGCTCGGGAGCGGTGGCCGGGCGGGGGGCGCGGCGGGTGCGGCGGCTCCGGCTCCCCGCCGGTAGGCGCTGGGTAGGCGGCTGCGGTGCGGCCGGGGCTCGGGCGGTCACCTCCCCGGCCGCCGCCGCCTTCGGCTCTCCGCTTGTTTTGCTTCACCTTTTGTCTTGCTTTCCTCCTTTGATTTCTTCATGGTCTTGGGTTGCTCCGAGACCCCCTTACTCCGCCCCCGCCGGCGGCGTCAGGCCCCGGGCCCGGGGGCGTTGTTCTGGGGGCGTCCCTGGGTGTCGCGGGCAGCGCCGGGGGTGCGCGGCTGCCGCTGGGCGGCTGTAACCCGGGGGCAGGGGCCGGCCCGCGGCTGACGCTGAGGTGCCCGAACCCTCCCCGTGGGGGGCGAGCGGCTCCTGAGGCCACCGGCACCTGGTAGCGCTGGGGAAGGCCCGCCAGGGGAGGCGTGTGCTTGTCGCCTTCCCCTCGCCCGGCGCCCGGCCTGCCCCCGTGAGGGTGTGCTGCCCTCGGCCCGGGCTCGGCTCTGAAGGAGCTGGGTGGCAGCCCGGGCTGCGGCTGGGCCACGCGTCCCGTGTGGCGGCGGCTCCCGGCGCGGCGCGGCTGGCGGCGCAGGGTCCCGGGACGCTGCCGCGGGTTCGCTGTGCGTTCGCAAGGACTCTCCTCCCCTGTTGTTGAGCCAGGATTAACTGTTTTCTGTTTCCTGTATTAAATGGCAGGAATATGGACGTTTAAGGTCCAAAGCTGATGGATTTGGCAGTTTATGGCTCAGGTGCAGAGCTGCTGGGCATTCAAGCACAGTATGCATTTGATCTGCGTGTGTCTAAAGGCCATTTTGAGTCCTTAAGGGCATCCTGATGAGCACTTGCATTACCCGCTGTCTCTGCATACGCAGAATTAATGTCTGCCCTCCAGGGGAACCGTGCGTGATGGGGCAGGGGCCAGGCAGCCTCGCGCTGTCTCTCCAGCGTGCAGCACAGCTGAGCCAGGCTTCGCAGTATTTGCAGTGCTAAAGGCCAGTCACAAATTACTGTATTTTACTGAAACAGGGAGGGAGCTGTATTTCAGCCAGTGCAGCGGGAGCCTGAAGAAGCGGTACGAAGTTTGGAAGGTATATATGGATTCAGAGTAAGTACCGGGATATTGCTTTATACGTTGTAGCCCAACAAGGAGGAAGCAAAGTATTTGTTTTCACTGTCAGGTAAAATAGTTGCCAAAAATGAAAGAACATAAGACCAGTTCAAGTGATTGAGTTGGAGTTTGATCTTGGGCTTCATTAATAAAATGGAAATATAAAGGATGTGTTTATAAATTACCATTTGTGTGTGGCAGCCTGTTAATGTCATTTCTGAAGAATAGCTTAGTTTTAAAATCTGGTTTAATCTGCAGCAGGATGTGATCTTTATAATCTGCTACCACAAGTTTTATTGCCACAAGTTTCTTTGCTTTTCTGGAAGGAGTTTTGTTTGTTTATTAAAGGCACGTGAATGTCAGAGGAACTTACACATATATGGGGACAGAGGCAATGTTGACAAGTAAATGAGACCTCTGGTTGCTGTCTGCAGTAGAGAAAATGAAATCAGCCTCTGAAATAGAATTAGGGTGCAGTTCTCTAAGCACTGGTGCTAGTCCAGTCATCTTTGCTGGGGTATTGTGGCTTTGTGACTCTGGATTTATGGCAAGGATACACTGTTAAAGAGGTGCTGTGAATATGATCAGTGGGGCATGTGCAATTAGCATTGAAATCTCTTATAAGATGGGTGAAGTCCTTTTCTGTTTATATTAAAGCTGTTAAATAGTAACCTGTTAAGCAATTACTTTACTATGATGACAATTGCCTTGTCCCATTATATTTTAAGGGAACTGTTTAAAGAGGTTTATGACCTCGGACTTTTGCTGGCCTCTCAGTTTTTTCCCAGTAGATTTTTCTGTCCTCTCACTTAGTGTGATCAGTTAAATAACAGTTTCAGTGTTTGGGATAACTGTGAGAGAGGGGAAACGGGGTTTGGGATCACCCTGAAATAGATCTGTTACTGGTGGAAGAAAAATTCACTCCTACTCTGAGCTGCTTGTGCCCACCTCTCTTCTTACCTTTCTTCTCCCACTGGAGAAGCTATCCACATCTCATTTCAGCCGAACACAAAATTACTGACAAGCAGTTGTTGATTTGAAATTAAGAGTTCAGCTGGCCTAACTAGCTAGTCATGGCTGTAAGGGGCAGTCCTGCTTGTAGTCCCTGCCTTTATGTTCCTGCTGCTTCGGATTCGTCCTGCGTAGCAGCTTTTTGGCCACAGAGTGAGTTAATGTTCTATTTTCTTATGGATCAAGCACTTGAACTATAGCAGTATGACTGCAAGGTCTGACACAGAGGGAGGCAGGGACCTGCCGCTGGGAGTGGGAGAGGGGAGGAGAGTGTAGGGTTGCACTTCCCCTAACCTGCAACCCCATGATTATGGGTTTTGCTGATTAATTACGCAAACAGTTATCTGATTCAGGGCAGGGGGAGGTGGAATGTGCTGAGCAAGATTAGCAAGTCAATTCACTTTTAGGGGAGGGAGGTGTCAAGATGAACCAGGATGCTGTGAAAAAAATAAAGGTATGACAAAAATGTGTTAGCATAAAGGAGCAGACTTGATGTTTTGGTGGGATACCCTGTTACGTGAAGAGGTGGTAGTTTTCCTTCCATTCCTGGGGAAAAAGCCTATGTGGGTAGTGAAACTTTCAAGTTCTGGCTTTTGACACAGCAGGTTCTGTTTGGTATTGTCATTCAGCTGGCTGAGGAGTAGTAGTTTTGATTTCTGTAGTAAGATGAGGCAATAAACATGAGGGAGGCTCACACCTTTGCCTACCCAGTGGCAGCCTCTAAAATTCCCAGGTTAAGACAAACCCTTGGTCTTGGCAGGTATGTTTTCTTCAGAAGTGATTTTGCTTTAGCTCACCTCCTGCTGTTTACCAGGAGAGCTAGTCCTGTATCCTACCAGCTTCCGTCAGGAGCGTTGCAGCAGCTGGTGCTAGTGCTAAGCCCAGTAGTTGGGCTCTGGGGAGGGTAGGGGTTATGGTGCAGACAGTGGTGTGTTATTTGTCAGGCTGCTGGGGTGTCTCTAGTGTTAGCATGCAGGGAGGCTCGGTTTGCACGCATGAGTTGCAGTCACACCTGTTGCCTGGAGTGGCTTTTCTCATTTTACTCAACCATTGGCTCAGATTTGCTGCGAAGTAACAATGCAGCTAGTTCCTGTTGCAGTACCTGTAATAAAGGGTACCGTGTGTCTTTATCTGTTAAGGGGCTTCCGCCCAAATTTGAACAAACAGGAGGGACTCTACAAGATTTTAAACCAAAGTGGATTGATGCTGCCACAGTCTCAGTCTTCCCTGCATGTCATGTAGGTGCATGAGCCTGCCTTCTCCCTTGTGCTGGATGAGCAGGTGTAGGGAGCTCAAGTGGTGAAAAAGCTTTTTTTCTTTTCTAAGTTTTCTGATCATGTGGTGCTTTATGCAGTAGTGATACTGGGATGGGGAAGTTGGGCTGGAAAAGGGGGTGCTGGCCAAGTCTTGCTGGCAGTATTGTTCAGCAGCACCTACTCTCTAGCTGGAAGAGTCTCTGGGCTGAAAACGCTACAGGAATTTTTTAACAAATTTCAACCTCATGAATGTTTCAGATGTGTTAAGATGTCTTTGTAAGCTGGGGGATTGCCTATTTGTAGTCTTTCAGGGACAAAAGCAGAGTGTTTTGATGTCAGTCAGCTGGCTTTGGATCATGTTCTAGGTGCATCTTTCCCTTGTGTCCCCACTCTTTATACTATGTTGACTTCTCAAAATAGAGTATATGTAATCAAATTGAGAAAAGGCTGTAATTTATATTGGCTTAAAGTTCTTCATTACATTTTTGATGTCTAGAAGATTAGTTGTGGTAATTGTCTCTGAAATAGATAATTGCTGATTCAAATGTTATGATTAGAAAATATTACACTAACTCAGTAAGAATATTTACTTGTCAGCTTCTCTTATTTGAAGATCAGCAGTTAACAAAGGCAGAGTGAAGAATTTGCCACGTCACAACTGAAGGTATAAAAAAAAAGAAAAGGTACAGGGAGATCTACTCAGCAGCGTATCTTCCACGTTTGTTAACAGCCTATCATCACACAGCTTTGGGAGGATCTTTGTACACATTCTGGAGAACAGTTAATGTTGTCATAAGTACATAATTGTGTCGCCTAAAATTTGATACCAGCTGTGGAGTAGATGGCTCAGCTTCCTCCTGGCATTCGCTTCATCACTTCATTTTCACGAGATCAGTGGTAAGTCTTGAAGTATGGTGGTGATCTTTGTTTTGGACAATGTGAGTTTGTGCTCTGTTTTTACTTTTTCGTTTTTTAATATATACAGCAAGTAAATGTAGCCAGTTGTATAATAAATAAATATTGCTGACACCTAAAAAGTGAGATACTTTGTTAGGGGAACACAGACCCTTGCAAGTCAGGTGTGCTAGAGAATAAAACCTTTTGTCCTTTTCTTTGTGAGATATATATTTGAAGGGATATATTTCAGATTTTAATTTACAAACTCTTTAGGTGGGAGGGGTGCTAGAGGTTAGCTTTCTTAACCAGAAGTATGTTTTCTCCCCCATAATTTGATGTGTAATACAGACTTGCAGCCTGACAGTTCTAGTTCTTGCTACTGTAGTATTTAAAAAACTAAATCCCAAAACAAACCCAAAACCTCTGCTTTAGGAAAACCCATTCAGGAAGTTGAATGAGATAGAATACCGAGTCAGTTGTGTGTGGATAATAAAATAACAAATGAAAGACCAAGCACTTCCCATTTGAGCAATTTTATTATATGGTTTCTCTAGTAGAGCAGCAAGGACAAAGTAATTTAAGTTTTATCACTGGTGAGGCGTTTCCAGTTACCTAAGTGAATAAGTCAACTCACAGGATATTTTTTTTAATGTCTCTGTGAATATACCAGAACTATAAAACAAGATCCTTGTTAGTAAAAGTTTGTAAGGCAGAAAATTATTGAAAAGGGTTAATGAAAAATTAGAGACCATAGTAGGCTGTGTGATATCAGATCTTTATACGTATATATGTACTTTTATTTACAGATGCTTAATTTTAAGATCAGGCTAGAAGGAAGTGGTAGATACACTTTGCATATTGTTAAAAGCACAATCTGAAATGTGCTGTAGTGGAGAATGGACTAGATCAGATTGTTATCTTTGTTTAACGCTTGCAGTGACAGGGAGATTGAGATGCCCTTTTAATTCAGATGAACTGCAGAGAAAGATCCAAGGATCTTGGGGGAAAATTCCTTCCTAGTCCCAAAGCTGGTTAATTACGTTCATGTGCTTTAGCTGACAGTATGCACAGTCAGTGTCTGTCTCCCTGTCCATCTCTAGAAATGGCTGATTTCTGTTGCTACCAGCAAAAGTAAAGCAACATCCTAAAAGCAGTAAGGAAAGAAAAAACCCATAGTAGCCAAACTGGCAATTCACAGAGCCATCATTTATGTCCTAATTGTACCAGAAAACTGGATGAGACAGTGAAATGTGAAATCTGATTATCAGTACGTTTAATGTTGAACTGCCTTTAAAATAGCCCCCAAAGGAAGATTGTAAACAAGGCAGATCAGCTCTGTGGACACCAGAGTACTGCATGCTGTCCTGCCTATATCTGGGTGTTACCAAACTCCCTTCCAAAGACAGATCTGAGCAGATTTTGCAAAACAACATAACTGCTAGGGTAGTTCTACAGACTGTTAGAGAACATGAAAAAAAAAGTTGGGTTTCACTATTCCAAGATTACCAATGACTTCTGTAATGTTTTTATGTAACTTAGTGCTAAAATTAAATCTGAATAAAATAATTTTCAAATACTGTTGTTTGTTTTTTTTATATTGTAGGTATAGAGCCTTCATTTTCTCTCTCACTTTCTTCTTGTATGCCAGCTTCCATTTATCAAGGAAACCTATTAGTATAGTTAAGGTAAGCAAGGTTGCATCCTTGTTAAACATCCTTCTGTTCCTGTCAAACACGGAAGTAGTTGCGGTTTTTTGGTATTTCCTTTTGTGAAAGGCAGTGTTAAACTTTAACTTGGAATGGTTCAAAAGCTGAAAAACTGATAAAGCTAGTACATAGTGACGTTTACTTGATAAACTTCGGTGAGACCACACCTAGAATATTGCATATACCTCTAATCTTTGGGTTTAAGACTTGAAAAAGCTATGCCTACACATAATTCATGTGAATTTATCTAATTAATTATAGATTTTAGGAGTTTACAGATTTACACTCATATGTTTGAGAAAAATTGCTTGTAACTGATAAAATTCTACTGGTGTTTGCAAGACTGTTCGAGTATTGTTGAGCATTATAGTCATAGTTGTCTGTACACTTGGGACTCTGTTTCCAGTGAAGCTGGTGGCAAAATATTATCTAATTCTAGATTTGTTAATCTTCAACCTATATAATTTGTCAAACACAAATTAAATTCCTGAGGTCTGTATTGTATATTGATAAATAAAAATGGGCAAAGTAGCTTGGCGTTAGTGAAGACTTTTGAAATTCTGCAGCATTAGAAGCACCGGTTCACTATAGCATGTGGTTTTGACCCACATAATTACATTTTCGTGTAATGGTGGTTTCACCAAGCAATTAATAATGGATAAGAATTCTACTGATTTCAGTGAGTTTGACACAGGTTTATGTAAAGCAAGAATTGTTAAACTTGTTGCTGTATGGAGTTTAACAATCAGAAGTAAATTTTCCATTTTCAAATTTCCTTTCTGTATCAGGGAGAGCTACATAAGCATTGCGCTTCTTCACATGAAGTTGAACCCGATTCTTACAAAGAATATGCTGCGCAGATTCAACCTGTCAAAAAGCCATCTAATGTATCTCAGTGTGGTTGGGAGCCATTTGGTAAGAGATTATATGCCTCTTGCTATTTCTTCCTCGTGTGTGGAGGGATTCAGGAGGTGAGGAGATATGTATGGGAGGCGTGTTTTGTTTTCCGTGTTCTCACTGATTTTTCCAAAGAAAGTTAAGTTGTGACTAACTGTATGATGTCTTTTCTACTTAGTCACTGACATTATTTTACCTGTTACAGCTATGAGATGGTTTTAAGAGATCAGTTTTCAGTCAGAAAATGGAATTTGTCTTTAGAATGTCTATTAAGGAAAAAACAGTGAAGAATTAAATAAGTCATTATAATTTTCTGCTGGTTTAATTCAAGGTTCAGCAACCATTTAAATGAAGTTACTTGGTGTTTATGTAAACTGGAACTTTTCAGAGTCCTTACCTACGAGAAAAAATACTTTTCTTGCTTTTTGGGTGACTATTGCAGAATAGAGCTGACAACTTATTGAATAGCTTATGAACCTGGCCTTTCACTTACATAGAAAAAATATTTTCCAACTTACAATTAAATTTAAAAATAACTGTATTTGAATTTAATAGAGATTTTTGAATCATTCCTTGATGCTTTTGTCACTACCAAGAACATCAGCAAAGTAGAATAGTCCATTCTGTCAATGTGCCATTCCACTCTGGTCTATCTAGCCATCCATTCTAATTATTATTTAATTAGCAATTAAAAAAAAGTTCTACTCTGTTCAAAGGTAATTAAAGGCCTGAGCTCTGGGTTTTCTGTGGACAAAATTCTGTGTATTAACTGCATGCTGCAAGGTAATCAGTCTACTGAAATTTAGTCCAACAGGTTTCCAAATGTATCGGGATGCAGTTAAGCTTCGTTTCTGTTTCTCGTCCCTGGACCAAGGGGAAACAGTTTGCTTGTCTAAAACACTAGTTAGCTTTCTTAATGGAGATTTCTGAGCTCCAGTGTCCTCCTTTTTCCATGAATACGCTGCACAGGTTATTGCAAAGCTACCCCTTTGGAATGGCACTCTAGACTTGTTCTTTCAGCTCTTTTTCAGGCGACATAGCTGGCAAGCTGGGAGTAACACTGGAAGAAGGAATGCTTTCATAACTGTGACTTTATTCTCAAAGTCAATGGGAATTGTGGGTCCTTGCAAATACACAAACTGTCTTTCTTCGTATGAGCTCAGGTCCCTTGAGACTAAACTTGGTGTTTCTATCTGGGTGGAGTCCCTGCTCCCTCCATCCTGACTGCAAGTCCTATTTAGCTGTGATTATGGTAATTTGCTGTACAGAGCAGAATCCTGTTTTTTCATTAAACAAGACTTCTATCTCTATGCCTTATGAGTAGCTAGTTGGAAAATGAAATTCAAAAGGCTTCAACCATTTAAAAAAAGATATATTAAGTTGATTCCTTAAAAGCCTATATGATGATGGGGCTTTTTAGCCATTTCGACAGTTAGGACCTCACACTTTTGCAACACATCTTTCCACTTCTAATAAAAGACCGTTAAAATTTGGGTCTTCTTTTCTCTAAGGACCTATAAGAAAAGGTTATTTTTTATTAATTATTAAATTTAACAACAAAAAGTTGCTAATAACTGATGTTCTCTTTCAAATGATAATTTAAATAAGGTAGACTTTCAAATGGGTCTACCAAGATTTTACTAATATGTTACAGGCAGAAGAGTCAGTTGTAGTGGTTGTTGTTTTGATTAAATAAAATATTTTGCAAAATGCATGCTTGTGTCTAAAAGTGCCTATTGAAAATTAAATGTCAGTGCACATTCACTAACATTTTTCTTGTCATATGCAAAAATGGTTGGGAAGTTATTGGTACCTTTAACTGATAATTTGTTTTGAAAATTATTCTTAGATAAGAACAACTACAAACAGTTACTGGGAGCACTGGATTACTCATTTTTGTGTGCATATGCAGTTGGAATGTATTTAAGGTAAACTGCGCTCTTGGAAACCTGCTTTGTCTTTTCCTGTTAATTTGTGGAGCTGCACTGCTTCTAAGATAATGTCCTTTCCTACTGCAGTTTCTGGTGAAGAGAGTAAGAACTTGGTTATTGAGGAAAAAACATCATCATCCTGAGTCCCCAGTGGTACCATTCCTGTTGGTGTATAGAAAGCTTCTTAGCTGCACTCATCCTGACTGCTTTGTGCAAGAATGCTTTCTGACTTGCAATCTAGTCAGTCTTTTCTTCATATGGAATGTGAAGGAATATATTCTGCAAGTTGGATGATAAAGTTTGAGGACAGATATATTCCAGAAGTAGCCTAAAGTGATTGTCCTGGCTTTCCCTATAGTCAAAGGACAGAAGCAGACACCTCCTAAAAAAAATAATACCAAACCAATCTTAAAATGTGCAGTATTAGCTGCTCTTTGGAGATGCTTCTTTTTACTGACTAAAACCAGAACCTTCATAACTAGAATCATTAGCAAGGGACACAAGTCTCACTTTAAATGGCTGGAGACTTGTCCCACCTTATGGATCATTTAGAAAATGACTCTGTAAGTAAATGACTTCCAATGCGCTCCGGGTGAGTATCTCCCTGGAAGATAGTTGTGCAGATGTTGGTATTTGGCAATTAGCGAACATGAAATGTTTGCTGTTTTTTTTCTGTTGAGTGCTAAAAATTGCTCATTTGCTGCTGTGAAGAACAACAGCATTTACCAGCGTAAGTTTCTCCTCAACCAGAAGTAAACACAAAATATTCTTTATTTGTGAAGGCTGGGGTATGATGTAATTTTTAATTACTGCTTTTCTTTTTATTTTCTTCCATGTTCCAAGTGGAATAATAGGAGAACGGCTACCTATCCGGTACTATCTGACAGTTGGGATGCTTGCTAGCGGACTCTTCACTGCGATGTTTGGATTGGGTTATTTCTATAATATACATAATCTGTGGTTTTACATAATGGCCCAGGTATGCATGATGTTATTTAGATACTCTTGAATTTCTATGGTGCTGTTTAGTGTTTTATTGGAGTTTTTCAGTTGTGAACAGTGATTAGTGGTTGGATGGGAGGCTGTAAATGCTGGCATACATTGTTGTTGATGACAGGCAGAAATGATAGAGTGGATAGCCCCAGGCTTATTTTTGAAAAATGTTCTTTCTAGTGGAAGAAATCTTTGAAAGCAAATTAAAGTGTTTCAGTCTGTGTCAAGTCAGTGATCAAATCCTTGCAAGCTTAAATGTGGGCAAGTTTTAAAACAAATTATTTACTTTTGTCAGTCTGCCAAGACCTGAGTGATGCACCCTGGCTTTCTCTGCAGGAAAATTACATTTATACTGCTAACGAACAGTCTCCCACGTTGGTGTGGCTGAGAACAGGCAGCTTCTGTAACAAGATTCATTGTGTGGGATTTTTCAGAGCACTTGTAGATCTAATCAGGTGTCACAAGAATATTTACTGTTGACCTAAAATGGAATTTAGGTCAGAACCAAGATATTGTTAGCACTTCTGAGTCATTTTGGACAGGTCTGCACCTTGCACTGCTCCTTTGTGTTACTGCAGTAGCGCTTTCACTGCTGGCACATTTGATTGGCATTGTGCAACATGGCATGCAGTGATACTAACTTGGGTACTGCAAGCATTTATAACCATTTCACCACATCATCCATTTAACTATGTCGCTGCTGCAGTGCTCTTGGCTTCTTACCTGTTTCTAAGACAGGAGCTGGCTCCTGTAGGGATAAACTATCTATCTCTACCAATGCTGCACTGCGTTGTGTGGTCAGTGGGTCCTGTAGTACCAAGGGTGGTCTCACGCCACAAGCCTGATTGGTTTTTGCTGGGTAGAGCGAGGTTGTTTCATTTTATGTTCAAATGCTCATTGTACATGTGAATTATTTTATTGTGATCTTTGTGTTAATATGTAGTTCTAGCTAGGGAGTGTTTTAGGAGTTGAGATGAGTTAGCATTATGGTCTGTGCAACATGAAGGGTGAAATAGTTCTTACTTCAGCCTGAATACAATAAGTTTCTCCTCTCAGTTTATTTACAGGTGTCTGTTAAGCATTTTAAAGTTAATGTTCAAACTTACCCAGTCACCTAATTTTTTTTCTGCTTTGTTTGATTGCAAACATGCTTTGCTGTATGTTCAAATATGCTTCTGTTTAAGTGTAGGCGGTTAATTTCTCTGTTCAGTTCAGTGCCATGTGATTTTGGTAAGCATGTGATTGAATTACAATCTTTTGTGGTTTAAGTCATAAAATAATTAGAGAGATGTAGGCAGAGGGAAGAATCTCCACAAAACATCATCAATTGTTTATTCTTGCAAAATAACGCTTTCAAAACCCCCTGCTCAATTTCTAGATTCAAAGCATTTGTGTAGGCTTCCTCTTCCCTATGCAGCACTTGGCAGGAATTGTGTAGGAACCTGATTTATTATAGGGTATGTTTATTTATTATTATTTTTATATACTTTCAGATAGCTAATGGGTTGGTGCAAACTACTGGCTGGCCGAGTGTCGTTACATGTATTGGCAACTGGTTTGGAAAAGGAAGGTAAATAATATGCAATCCAAAGTTTTGGAAGTACAAATCAATACATTCTGGGCTGTAATATGATATAGTCAATGTAAATATCTTTTTTTTTTTTTTTCCTTCAGTATTTTTTGGGGGATGAAACAAGCAGTTAGGTAGATCTTTGAGAGGAGTTCCATTTGTTACACTGATTAGTAGTTTATACATTGGTTTGAAATATTCTCCCTCATGTCAAAACAGTGTTCTGTGGTAGCACTTTAGTGTGATGCTTAATTTTTCAGATGAAATATTTCAGAATTGAATTAAGAATAATTCTTGCAAATGCTAACAATCTAAACCCACTTTTAATAAAGGCTGTTGTTATGCCATTTTAATATGGAATTTCCTTTGTTTTCATTTGTGTTTCAAAGCAGCTGTCTGGGTGTAACTCTAGAAGTATCTTTTTGTCTATTGTCTTTTTTCTAACACACAAAAAAAATTTAAAAATTTGAAAATGTAATTAAAAAAGAAAATACATCTGCCAACTGATTTAATCTTTCTCTTTGTCACTTTAAATCATCTCTCTTTTTTTTTTCCCTTAATACTGCATAGAGATCACTCATAACATTTATTTTGTCATACCATACAGGATTTTTCCATGAATTTTGCAAGAGTTGCATGCTAAATCCATTTGCTTTAATAATGGTTGGTGCATGTAGCATATAGTAATGCTACTGTAGTGCCATCCATTCTAGATACATAACATTGAATGAACATTATTGTCAATCAGTTCAAAAGAAGGACATATAAAAATTATGTATATGCTTTCTGTATAAAATCACAGGATAGCTAAGAAGTAATAGGCTCAAACTAGTTTTCCATAGTTGCTGCTACCTTTTAGGTGAATGTTGCAAAATGGAACATTCAGCAACATTTCTGGCTGCTTATGGTGTATTTTACACTGTGTAAAAAGCTGACTGGACAGCTGAGCCCAAGCAGTGGTGGTGAATGGAGTTTTGTCCAACTGGTGACTGGTCACACGTGGTGTTCCCCTGGGCTCAGTACTGGGGGCTGGTCCTGTTTATTATCTTTATTGACAATCTGGATGAGGGGATCGAGTGCACCCTCAGTAAATTTGCAAACACCACCAAGTTGAGGGGGAGTGTTGATCTGCTTGAGTGTATGAAGGCCCTGCAGAGGGATCTGGCTAGGCTAGACCAGTGGGCCAAGGCCAATTGTATGAGTTTCAACAGGGAGAAGTGCTGGGTCCTGCACTTGGGTCACAACAACCCCACGCAGCGCTACAGGCTTGGGGAAGAGTGGCTGGAAAGCTGCCCAAGTGGAAAAGGACCTGGGGATGTTGGTTGACAACCTGCTGAACGTGAGGCATCAGTGTGCTCAGGTGGCCAAAAAGGCCAACAGCATCCTGGCTTGTGTCTAAAAGTGTGGCCAGCAGGACAAGGGAAGTGATCGTCCCCCTGTACACAGCACTGGTGAGGCTGCACCTTGAATACCGTGTGCAGTTTTGGGCCCCTCACTGCAAGAGGGGCATTGAGGTGCTGGAACAGGTGCGGAGAAGGGCAGTGAAGCTGCTGAAGGGTCTGGAGCACAAGCCTTGTGAGGATAATCTGAAGGAAATGGGGGTAGTTGAGCCTGGAGAGGAGAAGACTCAGGGGAGGACATTACTGGTCTCTACAACTATCTGAAAGGATGTTGTAGCAAGGTGGGTGTCAGTCTCCTCTCCCAAGTAACAAGCAACAGAATAAGAGGAGATGGCTTCAAGTTACACCAGGGGAGGTTTAGATTGGGTATTACAAAAAATTTCTTCACTGAAAGGGCTGTCAAGCATTGGAATGGGCTGCTCAGGGAGGTGGTGGAATCGCCATCCCTGGAGGTGGTTAAAAAATGCATAGATGTGTCACTCAGGGACATGGTTTAGTGGTGGACTTGGCAGTCCAGGGTTAATTGTTGGACTTGATAATCTAAAGGTCTTTTCCAAACTAAATGATTCTATGGTTCTATGCAGAGAATGATAACAGTCATACAATACTGAACAAAACTGGCAAGTGTGTGCAAAACAGATACGTTTATTCAGATTTTGCTTTGTGCAAAAGCAACAGCCTTTAGTTTTTAGGAGGCTGCATAGTGGACCGGTGGACAGGACTCTGGTTTGAATGTCAGTGATCCAGTTCTTGGAGGTTTTTTGCTACAAATTCTGTGAAACATGAGCAGACCCTTTAGATCTTGTCTTCAGCCAAAGGAAGATTTGATTTAGTTCAAATTAGGGTGCTTCAGGTAAACCCCTGCTGAGGGCAAAGCAGTTTTCCTATGACTTACAAGGAAAAAACCCAAACCTGCTAATTGTCATGACTTCAGTAGGACTTTTGTGGTTTACAGTGGCTCAGCTGGAGCTATTCTGCAGCAGCTCTAATCTGGGATTTCCAGGAAGACAGCAGTTTGATGTAGCTTTCAGCAAAGCTTGTGCAGGTGTTACCTTCTACTAGTGCCTAGCAAATCCAGAATGTAATCAGAAAATACTGGATTTGCTCTACCTGTCCTGTACAGATTGTTTTCTTCTGCATGATAAGTCTTACATACCCTGAAAGCGTTAGCTTATGGGTGCAGCATGTCTGCAGGAGGACTTGCATTCCCAGAAGTGTCAGACTTGGCATACACATACTACTCAATATCTGCATACTTCTTTTTATCAAAGAAACTCTTACCTGGAAATAGGCAAGCCCTAGTGATACCATTAAATGCAGGATGAGTTCTGTCACACACAGAGAAGTATTTAGAACATTTCTATTAATATTTAGGTGCCTTGAAATTGCCAGATGAAAGACTAGCATAAAAAGTGATCATTTAAAGAACAGCAAATATTTCATGAACATCACAGGTGAACAGTCATTTTTGATACAGTTTTCTCAAGATAGTAATGCTTATAGTTGGAGTAGTAAGAAATGTTTGTGTGTTTGTTTTAAATGCAGGAGAGGATTGATCATGGGAATCTGGAATTCACACACTTCAGTGGGAAATATCTTGGGATCCTTAATTGCTGCTTATTGGGTGTCTACATGCTGGGGTCTGTCCTTCGTGATGCCTGGTGTTATCATTGCTGTGATGGGGATTGTTTGTTTCCTGTTTCTTATTGAACGTAAGTGCTTTAATGAGATAGAACCATTATGGGCGAGATAGTTCATTATGGGTGAGGAACACCAGCTGTTTAAGCAAAATGACCCAGTGTGAAGTATATTCCTCAAGCTGTGCCAATAGTTAAAGAACTTCTTCCTAGAACACTAGATAGAGAAGAACCTGTGTATGTCTAAAGAGTTTATACACTCAGACTCTGGCATACCTGGGAGAGTAAAACTACAGAATTCAGCCCACTGCACCGTTGTTAGTTCCCTGTCTTTGTAAATTGTTCAAGTCTATCTTAGCCCACCTGGCTGCAGTGTATATGTCTGTGCTACTGTTCAACCCATGCTATTCATATTCAGTGCCATGAAATACAGAAGTCAGCTGATAGAGCAAGTTTTGTACTTTAAATTAGAAATAAAACAGGAATGCCCCATCTTGTCCCTGTGTAGACTCAGAAATATTAGTATAAATGCTTATTTTACTGTACCTGTCCCATCTCAGGAAGTAAAAAGTTCTGCAGATGTGACTAGAATGCTGTAGTGGGCTGGACTGCCAGAATAGCACTTAATGTGGTCATGGGATGGGAAGGGTACCATGAAGCACCCTTTTGTTTTTCTCTGAAGCTACAGTTACACATTTCTAACAGGACTACTTCTGTGTTAGTTGTTCTGTTGGTTTATTGTTGGTAAATTACACTACTGGTGTTTTAAATTATGTTCATTATGCTTGTTTTCACTATTAACTATGTGTGGTATTGTATTTCAGATCCTAAGGATATAAGTTGCTCCTGCACACCATCCAGCGTAAGTGAATGCTTTTTCTATTTTGGTTTTTGCCTCCTAATACACATTTATTATGATAGTTCTGGAATTCAGATAATCTGTGTGGCCCTTTCATGTCAGGCTGTTGTAACTGACCCTGTACTTGAGGGAAAGATTGGTCTTCTGTGCTTCACTGGTGGACTAGTAGCTTACTTTCTATCAAAGCAATGTGAATCAAGAGGTGAATGAGTTTGTTTTAACTAAAGTTTTGGAATAGTTGCTCTTACTACAGCAAATCAAGTAAAAACTGTTCATCTTTTTTTTGAGTTTTCTTGCTTTCCTTCAGTCTTCCTGGGGATCTTCAGAGCATTTTGACTTATCTCCTGCCTGTTACCTTCCTTGCTTAGGTATGGTATAATGAGATAGCTGCAAACCATGCCCTGTGAATTGTGTCACTGTTTGAGAACCCTGTATTAGGCACTGCAGAAAGAGCAAACAGCCTTTTTGTGATGTAGTGTCAACGAACCATTCATCTATGGGCTTGGGGATGGAAGGTGGGATGTTTCTTTTGATAGAGGGAAGAACAATAGAAGCACATGGCTAGGGAAGAGAGGAAGCATGGGACGGATATAAACCTGAGGTGAAGAGATTGTAACAGTCAGTCTGTGATCGTGAGTTTAATCATGATATAATACGGCCTTTATTTAACCAAAACTGACATTAAAGAGCTGCGAAAAGGAGAGAGAAATAATCTGTGCTTAGAGGTATGGGTCACATGATGAATCAACGCTTCAGTTTTTGTGGCATCGTAGAATAATTTAACTTGAAAGGGGCGGGACCTCTGGACATTGTATGGTCCTACACTCTGTAGTAGGTCTAAGTTTGACAGAGAATCAAATTGCTTAGGGTTTGCCTGTCAAATTTTCAAGTCTTCAGGGATGGAGGTGCTGATTATACATAGATGATTTTTTTTAATATACAGTGTTTTTAGAATGCATGGATCACATTTTACTGGCATCAAGGCAGTGGATCTTGCTATTTTGTCAAGTGAACTTCACTTTAGCTGTAAACATGCTATCACACACAAACTGTGGGACACACTGCCTGGATCACAAGGGAAAATCTGACTCGACTCGAGTTTGAAAATCCATCAGCAGAGATTGACTGCTTAAGGCATTGTTGAAACAGGGTTGAAGTGTTTGTGTGTGCAAATGTCTAAGCTTTCTTTGAGCTGCTGAACTTTGCATATATACTTCCTTGTGCCATTGTGGCAGCAAAACTCATAAATTTTAAAATTGTTTCTATAAGGAAAGTTTTGTGTTATTTGTATAGAGTTGTTCAAACACTACTTTAAAAGTAGGTTAGAAGTCTTTAAGCTCAGGTATCAAGATGTTTGCCCAGCACTTCTGAAACAAAAATTCATAAGACATTTTATGTACTCAGAATTAAGTAAAGTAGAAAGCCATGTCAGTGGTAAAAAGATATGCCTTAGAAAGCTTTAGCTACTATGTGAGAAAATGATTCCATTTTTGCCTCATGTAGCTATGACCCAAAAGGAGGAAGGCAATCCAAACAGAAGGAGAGAAAAAGAAAAAGCAAGGAAAGGGAAAAAAATAAAGAACATTAGGAAGACTAGATGTGGATGTGTATAACTTCTTGTAACAGAATGTCATTTGTAGCCCAGTTTTGTTTAGGAGTGTGTTTGCAGGTTCCTCTCTGTTTCGTGTTCTGTAAGACTCTGGTACCTGTTTGTCTCTAACCAAAACCTGGATCAGCTTGTTGCTCTTAGCTCTTTCTCCTTTGGTTCCCATAGACCTGTGGGCAATCAGGTTCACCACATTTTCAACTAGTTCTGTGGAAGAGTAGTAGGATTTGGTTGGTCTTTAAGGTTTCCTGTATGTGAGGGCAAATCAGAGCTATTGCAGAAAGTGTCAGAGGGAAGGTCCCAAGGGAATCCCACATATATTTTCCAGTGCTAGGGGGTTATACCTGGAGATGTCTGCACATGTAGGTGTACATGAACTATAAATTTTAGTTGCAAGTCTTGCAGGTAGATTGTATGGGGATGATTGCTGTTTTTTTACCACCCACCCAATAGTTTCAGATAGATGGCTTCTTAAAATTTTAAATGCTCTCTTTTTCTTGAATAGTAACTGAAGACCGCTTTTCTGGTCTGTTTTATCTCTTCTTTACCAGTTAATGGATTTTTTTCTCCTCATATGAAGTACTCCTGATGAAGCTACTGAATGCTTTTAATGGTCTGTGGAATTCCTGTTCTAGTCTGTTATTGTGAGATAAGGTGTGCTTACAATGTGCTCTGTATTTTTCACTTAATTCTCTTTCATTTCTTAAAGGTAACTTCTGTCAAGTATGAGAATATTTTGACTCTTAAAGACTCCTAACAGGAGGTATTTTTTTCCCATAGATTTTACTTAGTTTAGAAATGCTCCCATGAACATTTCAGCTGCTGTTTATAATACCTAGAGCATAATGTTTACAGAACTTGCTGTTAAGCTTTATGGAAGTAAAATGTTTGTTATTTGTTTCAAACACTTACTGGAAAGCATAACTAAAGAGTTCTGCACAGTATGTTGCTCATATCTTACAAGGAGCCAGTATGGAAAAAATTAGACATTCAATATCTACTTGCCATGATACTGTTAACAAAAATTTGGTATTTTCGGAGCTGTTTTCCCCTTCCATTCAACACCCTTTCCCCCAGTCCAGAAAAAGGCTACTGTTTGACCTAATCTTCTCTAGATTCTTCTCTAGATCAAGATCACTGCTCCAGGTGTAGTCTCGTTGTGTAGGGATGCATTTGACCTTCTCTTGCTCTGGAAATCTTGCTCTCCATGGCAAAAGGCATCACTTCTTAGTTCCCTATTCCATATATCCACATCTGCTTGTGGAAGGGAGAAGGTTTGTCTTGCAGGAGGTTTATAGATGGGCTTCCCACCCTCCTCAGATCAAGATTTGCCATTGTCTTGGGAAGCCGTATGCCATTTGGGTTGCTCAAATACCTCTCTTCAGACCTGTGTGGTCTGCAAAGTACAATGGATTCTAAATCCTTAGTGAATAAGTCTCACAGCTGCTGTTCACTGCGGGGAGGGTGGTTTTAGAAGTTAAGGAAATTAATAAGGTAAAAATAGAAGTTCAAGAAGATCTTCTACAAATGCAGATGTGGTACTGACAATGTTTGACTTTAAAGTAAAATGATTGCAAATCAAGGAAAGGTTTATAGACCTTTCATAACACAATAGACAATCATAACACAAGTAGACTGTGTTATTACTGGGAACAAAAAATTTCAGCCATGTTGTACAAGGGGTAGAATTTGCCGGCAGGCATGAAATACTAGTTGTCCTTTTTTGCTCAGTCATTTCAATGACAACCTGAACAACCTGTGTGTTTTTTCAAATAATTAGAAATGTTTTTTCTAAGACACTAAAAAACCATACATGCTTGCTTTGCTCATAAGGCTGTAGTAGGTCACTTTGGGCAGGTGTCTTGGTGCAGGCAGCTCTGCTAGCTGGTGCCAAAAGCCAAACCTCATCGTGGAAAAATGAGGCCAGTTAAATTTAAGCACGACTAAAATAAATGCTGAACGTGAGGGAAGGACTTAGGGTAGATTTATATTAAGATTTATAGATCAGATTAATCTCTCTGTGCTATCACTATCTTGGATGAATGCAGTCTACTGTTTATTTGCAGCATGATCGTGAGCCCAGTATTTCTACAGAGTTTGTAGTGGTGAGTAATCTGATTTAAATGAGTTGTCCAGAAGCCCAGATGGAGGGAAAGATGCAGAGCCTTGAATGTGCAGGTTTTATTCTTTATTCACCAACTTCTTGGGCTGTGCTTCATTTTCTTGTTTTCACCTTGGCTCTGATTTATGAATCTGAAATTTGTTTCAAAACAAATATTTGAGTACAGTAAAGTACTTGTAAATGCTAGCATTGGAGGCTTAATCTGTGACTTTCCAAAATGCTATACCCATGACAAACACAAGTGAGAAGTCAGTGTACTTTATTAAGCAACAGTGCACTTTCATGATGAAAGTTAGAGTAGATTTTAAAGGTGTTTGTGAAATGTGATGATTTAGAACTGGTTTTATTGCTTCTCATCTTTTCTCCCTGTACCTTTTTTTGCTATAGCTAAACACGTTAGTTGCAGCATGTTCACACAGACCTGTCTTTATGTTCTAGGAACTTTCTGTAACCTGACTTTGCATTTCCAGGAAACTTGGTTCTGTTAAACTCCTGTGGCAAAGTGCTTGTGCACTTAAAAGATACCAGGCTGCAGTTTTTATCTTCAGAAAAGGAGAAAGAAGTCTTAAGTATTAAATGTGCAGCCTCTCAGTCTAGTCCTTTTCCCCAGACATTTCCTCCTTACTGCAGCAGATCTTATTTTTGACACTGAAATGGAAAAGTCTTTCATTTTTTTCTCTGCTGAGCTGCTGAATAGAGATATAGATAATTTGTCTCTGCATAATGGATTTTCTTCCCCATAGGTTATCGTAAAACACTTTTTTGACAAGACCCTAATTTTCTGTAAGATAAAATTTAAAAATCTGTTTTATTAGACCCTTGGGCTTTCAGTGTTTTTTGTTTATTTTGGGGAATGCATGCCCAAGACTGCTTGTGCCTCAGCTCTGCACTGAGCAGCAGAAATACTTTAGTTTATCCTCAGAAGTGTTTTGCCTTCTTTAGAAGGATTTGGTTGATATATGGCAGTTTGTCTAAAGAATACTGCAATACATACCCTTATATTTTCGTTGGGGAAGAATTACCTAGAGATTAATTTTGAATTAAAATGTTCAGTGAGGGTGAACATTCTTTTTTTATTTGTGGTAGTGGGTTGGGGGGGGGGGGGGGGGGGCGGGCAGCAGTGGTTTATTTGGGGCAGGGTTTGGGGGTTTTAGTTTTATTTTGTTTTCTTAATGTGGTGTCCGGAGTACAATTAGACACTTAAACATCTCATCCCTGAGGAGTGCACTGTGCCTCTTGTGGTATTAACAATAGTTTGTCGGTACCTAGCTGCAAACCTGCTTCAGAGCTGTATGTTTAATTTGATGGACAAACCTTAATATCCCTGGTAAATCTTTTTAGACAAAGATCTCACAATGATGTTTTCCAATGAATGCCATTTTGGATACACTAATGCACTCATAAGTACGCGTAAAAAGCAGGTCTGTCTGAGGCCTGAAGATACAGCTTGTCAGCTCTCTTTTTGTACTGGGCATGCTGGAGATGCTCGGACTCTTCATTAACCCTCCTGCTCACAAGAGCGTAGTCTATTTCTGGGTTAGAAGAATATAGTGAGAATAAGCTAAAGGGAAAAACTTTTATCTTAAAGAGACGGGGAAATGAAGAATCAAAGTTTTCCTGAAACAAATAAACATATGTAGTTGCTATTAGGATTATCTGCTTATGAAAAAAATTGTTTGCAATGTCAGTAAAGGAAAAAACAGCTAAAGATTTTAACAATGGCATGACTGCTCTGAATTCAGTGTGCTGCTTCTATATAAAACCAGTGTGAAGTTAGCCTCCAAATAAATTTGTGACTGCATGTTATGTATGTTGCCATAGGTCTGCATAAGAACTTTAGAAACCCAAAATACAGTCATTAAATTAAAGATGCTCCCTTTGGGGTTATGTTATGTTTATGTTACAATACACAAAGACTTCTATTGCAGAGAAATGACCGACACTAACGTAATCCTTTAAAAAACAAGCAACAGAAGTATGGGGGTTTTTTGTTTTGTGTTTTTCAGAGTTCTAAAACCTTTCTGAATGGTGCATCTCGATTCAGAGTCCAGATGACAACTTTAAATGCTAAGGAAACCAGCAAACCTCAGGTAAAATGTAACATATTGTTGTAAAATAGTATAGAAAACTTCTTAAAGCTCACATGGAATAATTATAGTAGATTTGTTATTGGTAAAGATTGCTCTTCCTTTTATGATGCTGAAATCTACTTCCATCTTCATGCACAAATGAAAAATTCAAATGAGGGAGCTAAGCAGTATCTAACATAAATACTGCAAGCTGAGGTGAGTAGGAGAGCATGCTTACTCAGTTGGTCTTATCTTGTGATATTCATACAATTCCAGCAAAAGTAATGCACTGCGCAATATTTAAAAATAGCCCATTTGAAGTCTTTAAACTACTCATATTGTGTTTGTCCTGACCTTGCAGTCTCCCTTCTCTTGCTTTTTAATGTAATAGGTGTATGTACTTACAAGAGTATACATGGAGATGGAGAGTTCTAAATATGAGCAGTTGTTCACAAAAATCTTGCTTAAAACTTGTAACTGTAAGTGCTGGTAATTCTCACTGGAAACTGAATTCTGGATTTGTTCATTTGTGAACAGAAAGACATTTTATCTTGTGATGGACATTAACTGAAAATATCCATTTGAAATTTTTTATTTGTATTCAGTATACTTGTCACGTCATATCCTGAGATGATAACGTCTTCTTTTTAACTTCTTTCAGACTTTTACAGGAAAATAGAAACTTCCTGTTCTTTTCATCCTTTGCCTATAAAATAATAATCAGCATTCACAGGGTATAATAATCAATGTTGTTGAAGAGATTTTGACATTTTTGATAATATAGATATTTTGATTGAAATATTGATAATTTGATAAGAAAACTTTTAACTCTTTCTTTCGATCAGTCCAGCCTAAACCCCCTCAGAACTGAGTTTATTAATGTTCATTTTGAGCTGCCCAAGAACATTCTCCGGCCCAGAAACCTTTTGGCAATATTGTTTCACAACCGGCTGGAAGATAAGGAGAGAAGATACAAGAATTATCAGCAGTTCTCTTTAGACAAGTCCTGAGGACAGCTAAAAATATAGTCAGCAAATTAGTAGCCAAAATTTCTCTCCTGGCTCTGCTAGTACCTCTACTCTCAGCCTGTGCAAAGAGTCTGCATAGCAAGTAGGCAAGGAAAACGGACCCCCTCTCACACTGGCTGGTGGTCCCTTGTGAGCAGGGAAGAGGCACAACACGGACAACAAAGCATGAGGGAACTTGCTGGTGATGCTGTCAGTGTTCTCCCCCTGCCTCCACCCTGCCAGCTGGCTTATATGTTTGTAATATGGAGTCCTAAAAAGGGTTAAAAAGAAATTAATAAAAAATTAAAAATCCTTGTCTGTCACTATCTGAGACCCCCTGATTTTCTGACAGTGACAGAAGATAATCTTTTTCCTGTCAAAGTAGGGTTGAGTATCTTTCCTTTTTACAGTGGTTGTGTTACAGTTGTGCTGAGATGGTTATTGCAGTCAGCTTTTGTGCCTGTACAAACAGCAGATGTTTTGCATTTATGAGCTGGTCTCCAACCACACTGGAATGGCAGCTTTTACTGATTTTTTTTTTTTTCCGTGACCTCTTCAATGACTGTAAAAAGAAAGCAAATATTCAGGATATGCAGTGATTGAAAGCAGAATGTGGTTTTTGCTGTGTGACCTGAATACCTCTGTGTGTTCATTACTGCTTATGTAAGGTTGGCCTCTTAAAAATTACACAAAATTGAGGGATAATGAATCCCTCCCCAGAGATCAAGAGTGTGCCATATGCCTAATCAGAGTGTGACAAGCTGGCAAGGCTGAACAATATTATTTCTGCCAAGCACAAATGCTGTTTTTATTTATCATTCAGCTATGTGCAGCATAAAAATCCCATATTGTTGAGAAAAGTTTCCAGCATGAGTTGCTAAATAAGTTATTTGGACCTTGGTCACATCCACTTCAATGTTTAACCCACTCTTCTTAAATAGGCCTAGAGCTAACTGTCTTAGAAATGAGCAGCATTACCTCAGACAATCCTGGTTAATTTTGCTGTGCAAATTGTGCAGGAGATACTCACTTAAGATGCACTGTTTAAGCCCTTCTTTTCCACCCACCCCCCCCTT
Organism: Falco punctatus; assembly: GCF_963210335.1. Lineage (NCBI taxonomy): Eukaryota > Metazoa > Chordata > Aves > Falconiformes > Falconidae > Falco > Falco punctatus. The sequence goes on from NC_137581.1 coordinate 79,813,905, forward strand.
TTTTTCTTAAAGTGTTAATAGCTGATGGTTTAAATTGTTACTGTTAAAATCATTGAAATCTGGAAGTTGCCCCAGTAATTCAGAAGATGAGTACTTATGATGGAGTGACTCATGTGCCATAACATAGGTTTATGGTGCCATGTCAGACGTTCCTAGATGTTTTTTCTGTCTTCTAGTTAATGTTTCATCAGAGTGCAGGGTCTCCTGTAAATCCTGCATCCTATCTACCAATCCTGTACAAATATTTTGGATGCTGCATGGTAGCTTCTAAAATTATGCTAAATGTCTGGGCTCAGGTGCCCACATTATTCCCTAGTGTCTTCTCCTAAATGAAAGTTTTTAAGAACAGAATTTATTTAGAATCACTGAGTATAAAATAGCAGAAATTAATTTGTCCAGCACTTGATTTTTTTTTTTCTTTCTTCCTCTGTCCTCTTACCAAATATTAATCAGAACGTTTCCATCTTTGTAATAACTACTGGAAACAGAGTGGCCTGGTATAATATCCTTACTGACCTACAGACAAATATGTATTTGAGGCTTAATTCTTCACTAAGTCTTTATTCAAATGAATGCAAATTGGGAGAAAGACAACAGTATGTAAAATAGATCTATAGCTAGTAAAAGTATGCAGCTAAATAAGCTTCTCAGTGAGCAGGTGAAAGTGAGGATAGATACATCCCATACTTTTTCCGAGTTGGAAAAGAAGTTCTGAGGACTGTTTATACTTGAAATATTTTTTTCTGTGTACAGCTGTAAGATATAAATTTCCTGTTCTACTTTGAGAGTTCACTTCATTGTGGTTGATGGATAAAAATAGCAAGATATCCTCACAGCTAGACTTTGGTGGCATGTTTTTGTTAAGCAATAACTTGTTGCACAAGTATTCTTAGCAGCCAGTGGAATTATTAGAGTAAATTCCTTCCTAGTGCTAAAAAAGAACTCAGAATTCACAATTTAGGTAGTATGGGTAAACTCCAGGCTTTTATAATTTGTGGATTGCAATGCTCAAATGCAACACATGAAAAAATAAGTGATTTCTTAACATAAAGCACTCAGTATCCATAATTCACTTGGAAAGATGGCCTGTATTTAAATCAGTGGATAAGGTGATGTTACAGTGTCTGAAAAAGGGACTTAATATTTGTGCAGAAAGAAGGTAATACATGCTTTTATACATAAATGTGTTGCAGTACTCGGTAGACTGTCAGTTTTAATTAGACTGCATTTATGTGGTGGGGTATGGGGAGACTGGAAATTGTTTTATTGCATTGAATTGTACTCTAATACGTGGTTTTTGCAACTTGAAATTGTTCTGCAATAGAACAGAAACTGATTCCATAACAGAGTTTATGCACTCAGGCATAAGCAACCAGGCATGCTTCACCTGATATTCTGTATATGCTCTCTACTCTATATACGCTGTATATCCAAATCAAGAGATTTTTAAAGGCTTTAACTTTCTGTGATAAAATGGATACAGTGTCTAAAAAATATTTTGGAATTATTTGATTCCTTGATATGTGTTTTGATGCATTATTCCTTTCTTTTTTTGTATGGTCTTGCTGGGGGAAATTTCAGGATCCAGAGATGCAGCATTTACTTGACAGTGAAAATTGCAGCGTGTCACTGAACTCCAGCACTGTGGTCACTGGGGGAGGTAGACATGGGACATCAGCCATCAGCTTCCTTGGGGCCTTGCGAATACCAGTGAGTACACGTGCTATTCTTGCCTGTTCCTTTAAGAATTGAATTTTGCCTTAGAATTCATATTTCCCATGAAGTTCTAGATGTGGGAACAGTGACTTTTCATTTGTGGATGCTGAAATTGTAAGGGGCCAGCTGTATCGGCTGAATGCTCGCAAGTCCGTGAGGCCTGACGGGATGGGATTCACCCCAGAGTGCTGAAGGAGCCCGCAGACGTTATGGCACGACCCCTCTCTATCATCTGCCAAAGGTCTTGGGAGTCTGGGGAGGTCCGGGCTGACTGGGAGCTCGACGACGGTATTCCAGTGTACAGAAAGGGCAGGGGGGAAGACCCAGGGAACTGCTAGTCCAACCCCAGTTCCTGGAAAAATTATGGAGATTATACTCGGTACTGTTGAAAGACGTTTAAAGAATAACTCCATCATCAGGCACAGTCAGCATGGGGGCAGCATGGGATCACCAAGGGAAAGAAAATCCCATTGAACTGATTTGATATCCTGCTGTGATAAGGTCACCCAGGTGGTGGGTGTAGTTTTTCTGGATTTTAGTAAGGCTTTTGACACTGTTCCTCACAGCATCCATCTGGACAAGTTGTCCAGCTGTGGGATGAGCGGGTTCACGGTGCGCTGGGTGAAGAACTGGCTGAAGAGCAGAGCTCACAGGGTTGTAGTGAATGGGGCTACACCTGGCTGATGGATGGTCACCAGCGCCGTTCCTCAGGGCTCAGTTCTACAGCTGGTCCTGACCAATACATTCATCAGGGATCTGGCTGCAGGAGTTGAATGCACCATCAGCATCTTTGCTGACGATACCGAGCTGGAAGGTGCCACTGACTCTCTTGAGGGACGAGAGGCCTTGCAGAGGGATCTAGACAGATGGGAGCGCTGGGCTGTGGTTAATGGGATGAAATTTAACAAGGCCAAATGCCGGATTCTGCACCTAAGACAGTAACGCTGGGCACAAATACAAGGTGGGAGGGGGGGCTGGGGGCAGCCCCGCGGGGAGGGATCTGGGGGTGCTGGTCAGCAGCAGGCGCAGGGTGAGCCAGCAGCGTGCCCCGGCACCAGGAGGGCAAACGGCACCCCGGGGTGCCCTGAACACGGCATAACCAGCCGGTCAGGGAGGCGATTATCCCGCGTTCAGTGCTGCAGCGGCCTGACCTGGAGCACTGCGGGCAGTTCTGGGCCCCACCGTTATGAAGGATGTGAAGGTCCTTGAATTCATCCAGAGGAGAGCAACAAAACTGGTGGAAGGGCTGGGAGGGATGTCCCGTGAGGGGTGGCTGAAGACTGTGGCCATGTCTAGTTTGGAGAAGAGGAGGCTGAGGGGCAACCTCATTGCTCTCTACAGCTTCCTGAGGAGGGGAAGTGGAGAGGGAGGTGATGAGCTCTTCTCCTGGGGATCCAGTGATAGCCAGTATGGGAATGGTTCAAAGCTGCACCAGGGAAGGTTTAGACTGGACATTAGGAAGCGTTTCATATGAAGACAGGCTGAGGGAGTTGAGGTTGTTCAGCCTGGAGAAGAGAAGGCTCTGGGGAGACCTTATAGCACCTTGCAGTGCCTAAAGGGGCCTACAAGAAAGCTGGAGAGGGACTTTCTACGAGGGCATGTAGTGATAGGACAAGGGGTAATGGTTTTAAACTGAAAAAGGGTAGCTTTATATTAGATATTAGGAAGAAATTCTTTACTGTGAGAGTGGTGAGAGATGAACAGGTTGCCCAGAAAAGTTGTGGATGCTCCATCCCTGGAAGTGTTCAAGGCCGAATTGGATGGGGCTTTGAGCAACCTGGTCTAGTGGAAGGTGTCCCTGCCTGTGGCAGGCAGGTTGGGACTAGATGATTTATAAGATCCCATCCAACCCAAACCATTCTATGATTTCTTTTCCAAGAGGGTGATCAAACACTGGAACAGGCTTGCTAGAGAAGTGGTCGGTGCCCCAAGCTGATCAGTGTTTAAGAGGTGTTTGGACAATGCTCTTGACAACATGTTTTAACTTTTGGTCAGGCAGTTGGACTAGATGATTGTTGTGAGTCCATTCCAACTGAAATAGTCTATTCTGAAGTCTATAATAAATGTTTACTATTCTTAGTTAATGACACATGAGTATTAAGGATGGAATAGCAGACTGAGTCTATAAGCATTTCTCTGCATCAGAACTTCCTTCCATGGCTTCCCTTTTTACACTCCTCAACACTGTTTTTAAAAGCTTGAATTTTAAAATATCTTGTATGGTTTATATTGAGAAGTTTCAGAGAACCCAAACATTTGGACTGCTGGTAAAAGGAAAGGAAGTTTCCTTTATTAAGGAACTATCATTCTTGATTGTCCTCTTGGCTTGAAGCCTAGCAGCCTCAATGGGATGCGCAGGTAGAATTATAAGCAAATCAATTTGGACCAGGTATAAAGGTAGGGGAGGAAATCCCCAGCACTCAGTCACTGTATTCCTGCATCATCTCATCTTGTCCAGTCTGGTCCTGTGTCTCAACTGTTTTTACGGTGGCAAAGTGGAAGTAATGGGTAGAAAAATTGCTGCTGATGCCACCTGGAATCTCTAACTCTCTGGTATTTTTCCTGCCTCTTGTTGGGAAGAGTCACAACTGTATGTGAAGTAGAGCCAGCTGTGTAGGTGTGTGGTCCACACAGATAACTGCAGTACTCTATACCAGGGACCTAAGAAAGCCAATTTCAAACAAAAAGATACCAGTTGGTGAGGGGAATGAAGGTAGGTTAATTTGGCAGTTTAGTTGCAGCTCCGTGCAGTAAGTATACTTTCCATGTACCCAACAGGAAAGAGGGTGGAACAAATTAGTATTTTAGATAGGCGTATGCCCTGTCTGTAGTGTGCTTTTACCACCTACTCATTTGAACTGTCGTACTGGTTTGCTGGCTTTTTGTAAAGAGTTAAACAATAAGGGAGAAACCTTAGACCTATCTGAAGGAAGGATATAAAGAACACAAAAATATGCTGATTTCTCTGCAATGCATTCCGAACCTGCTACAATGCTATATAAAAAGTCTTTACATGAGGAAAATAAGTAATGCAGGTGTCCCAAACAGTATCAAATCCTTCCTGTTCATTTTAGTGTTCTCTCTGTAGTCAGTTCAGTACAATTAAGAGAAGAGATAACACATAAGTGAAATAGCAGTCTGCTCTGATTTTAAGCTTTGTGCTCTTAGGGGAAGAATGCTTCTTGGGAATTCTTAAGAGAAAAAGAGAAGCCTAAATGCTTCTTAGAAACCATTTTCAGAATGGTCTTTGAAAACAAGTAGCAGCCTTTGTCAAGATACTAACTTATTTTCATGATTCTTGCAGGGAGTCATAGAGTTCTCCCTTTGTCTTCTGTTTGCAAAGCTGGTGAGCTATACTTTCCTCTTCTGGCTTCCCCTCTATATCACAAATGTAGGTAAGTATCACAGTAAAGGGATACAGAGTTATGACTGCAAAATGTCTGGAAATACGAGCTTGAAATAAATAAGAAAATGAACATTACAGTTTCTGAAGTAGGCTGTCTTTACTACAGTAGCAGGAGAGTTATAAGTCACCAACTAACATATTTCTCAGTTCTATGAACTCAGTATTATGAGAAGGCATTTTCAAAACAGAAAGAATCTGGCTTATCTTCAACAATTCCAAGCATAAATGCTGTCTTTGGCTCTTGCAAACCGATCAAAAAGGTTTACTTTCTAATAATGGTTTTACATGATTGAAGTGCTTTATTAAAACGTTTACCAAAACCCTCTAAATTAGCTTCTTTATCTGTTCAGTACTGCTGTTTTGTTTTTTGTACTGTAGAGTGCAGAGAAAGGAGTTCTCCCTAGCCAGAGAAATTCATGTTCTTGTGAGTCATGATGTGACCTTTAAACCCTCAGCTAACGAAAAAGCTGTGCCACGACAGCTGGACAAGTATGGCAGTAATAACCAGAAGAGAGAGACAAGTTGAACACCTTATGGAAACACATAAAGCTGCAAATCCTATAGTTAAAGGCTATTGTGTGTGGACTGCAAATAACCAGTGCTCCTGCAGGACTGGGTACCTTGCAAGCAGTGGGCTTTTGATAGAAAGGTTGATGGTATTTACAGCAGTACTGCTATCTGTGCTGTGGCAGATGCTGGTGAGGTTATGGTAGTGCCACTGACATCACTGGTTTAGCACATACTGTTCTTTCCAATATATTTCAGAGACTTTAAAAAAAAATCACAGGGGTTTAGAAATTCAGCTCCTTTTTAAGCTTCACACTTCCTAAAATTCAGGGTCCTGACTCTACTGTTCGCCTGACCCATATCCCTCAGGACTGTGAACTCCACCAGTGCATGATCACTGCAGTCCAGGCTACCTCCAATCTTGACATCACCAACTAGCTTACTAGTGATTACACAATAGGACTGGGTTGCCCATCTCCCTGATGTACTTTTGGAAATCTGACCCCATAGTGTACCAGTAACTATGTTAGACTGAATATAAGTATGTGCAAACAGTGGTCCTCACTGCCCTTGGCAGACAGTGGAATTAAAGAAATCACTGTCTCTTTGTAGTCATCCTAAACTACACAGTGCCTGTTGTGCCGAGCAGGGTGGCCAGATGTAATTTAATCATTAATATTACTGGTCATGTGAGGGAGGCCTCCAGGATGAGGCTCTACAAGTGATCCAAGTGTACCCTAACCATGCTTTTAGAGCAGAGAGCCTCACTAGGATTTGTTAACTGTTTATGAATCATATGTTTATGGGAAAGTTGTTTGGCCAAATTTTAACATAGTTACAGTCCAAGTGTTAGCACTGTTCATGGTCACCAATGCAAGTAAGCTAGTTGGTGATGTCAAGATTGGAGGTAGCCTGGACTGCAGTGATCATGCACTGGTGGAGTTCACAGTCCTGAGGGATATGGGTCAGGCGAACAGTAGAGTCAGGACCCTGAATTTTAGGAAAGCAAACTTCCAGCTGTTCAAGGAGTTAGTTAATAGGATCCCCAGGGAAATGGCCCTCAGGGACAAGGGAGCAGAACAGACCTGGCTGATCTTTAAGGACACTTTCCACTAAGTGCAAGAGCTCTTGATCCCCAGGTGTAAGAAATCAGGAAAAGAAGGGAAGAGACTGGCATGGATAAGTCAAGACCTGCTGATCAAACTAAAGGGCAAGAAGTCAATGTGCAGGCAGTGGAAGTGAGGACAAGTATCTTGGGAAGAATACAGGGACACTGCCCAGTTATGTAGGGATGGGGTCAGGAAGGCCAAGGTGCAGCTGGACCTGAACTTGGCCAGGGACGCAAAGAATAATAAGAAGGGCTTCTATAGGTATGTCAGCTAGAAAAGGAAAGTCAAAGAAAGCATACCCCTCCCTGATGCACATGACTGGCAAATTATAACAACAGACAGGGAGGAGGCTGAGGTACTCAACAGCTTTTTTGCCTCACTCTTTGCTTGGCAGCCTTTCTTCCAACACCTCTCGAGCAGATGGACCACAAGGCAGGGAGTAGGGGAGCGAAGTCCCTCCCACTGTGAAAGAAGATCAGGTTCATGACCACTTGAAGAACCTGAACATACATGTCTATGGGACCTGATGAGATGCATCCCAGAGTCCTGAGGGAACTGGCTGATGTAGCTGCCAAGCCAGTCTAAATGATATTTGAAAAGTCATGGCAGTCAGGTGGAACCCCTCATGACTTAAAAAAAGGGAAATGTTGGCACCCATTTTTAAAAATGGTAGAAAGGAGGATGCTGGCAACTACCAATCAGTCAGCCCTCACCTCTGTGCCTGGGAAGATCATGGAACAGATCCTCATAGAAGTTGTACTAGGGCACATGGAGGACAGGGAGGTGCTAAGAGACAACACATGGCTTCACCAAGGGTAAATCTTGCCTGACCAACCTAGTGGCCTTCTATGAACCTCATGAGGTGCAACAAGGCCAAGTGCAAGGTCTTGCACCTGAGTTGGGACAACCTCCAGTATCAATACAGGCTGGAGAATGAATGGATTGAGAGCAGCCTGCAGAGAAAGACATGGAGGTACTGGTGGATGAAAAGCTGGACATGAGCCGACAATGTGCACTTGCAGAGCCAACCATGTCCTGGGCTGCATCAAAAGAAACGTGGCCAGCAGGTTGAGGGAGATGATTCTGCCCCTCTGCTCTGTGCTGCTGAGGCCCCACCTGGAATACTGTGTCCAGCTCTGGGGTCCTCAGCACAGAAAAGACATGGACCTGGTGGAGCAGGTCCAGAGGAGGGCCACAAAGACCTTTCCTATGAAGAAAGGCTGAGAGACTTGGGGTTGTTCAGTTGGAGAAGACTCTGGGAAGACCTTATTGCGGCCTTTCAGTACTTAAAGGGGGCTTATAAGAAAGATGAGGACAAACTTTTTAATAGGGCATGTTACAATAGGACGAGGGCTAATGGTTTTAAATTAGGAGGGTAGATTTAAACTAGATACAAGGAAGATGTTTTTTACAATAAGGGTTGGTGAAGCACTGGAGCAGGTTGCCCAGAGAGGTGGTAGATGTCCCACCTCTTGAAACGTTCAAGGTCAGATTGGACAGGGCTCTGAGCAACCTGATCTAGTTGAAGACCTCCCTGCTCATTGCAGGGAGGGTTGGACTAAATACCTTTAAAGGTCCCTTCTGACCCCAGGCCATTCTGTGGTTAACTGTTAAAGTGGTAAAATGTGTCTTGCCGTTAGTGTAATTGCATTCAAAGACTAAATCCTTGAATATCCAGTCATGATAGGTTCTTACTTGTCTTACACAATGACACCTTACGGTAGCTTATTCCTGTAAATAAACAATACTGCCATAAGATGCCTTTACCCAAACATGACAAGACCATGATGAGATTTATATGTTTTATAGTCTGGAAATGTGTCAAATGTCTTACTTGTCTCACTAGAGCATCTTGATGCCAAAAGAGCTGGGGACCTATCTACACTGTTTGATGTGGGTGGAATCTTCGGTAAGTTTCATTATTAATATTTCATCATTAATCACACCAGTTTAGGAAAAACTGTGGTAAACGTAGCTTACGTATATTATTAATCCTTGTGCCTTGTGTCCACTGAAGGAGAGTGGCAGTAAAGGTACTAAGTTGGGAGCTGGGTTGGACATTGGAAACCTAGCAGAATATCTTCAGATACAACAAATCACAGAGCCAGTTATATTGTCCAGTACAGACTTGTAAGAGCCAAATATAATGGAATCTTTTAGCTCCATCAGCTCTGGCCCACGAGTCTTGGTCACTCCACCTATCAAAATATCTTCCTTTTGTCACTGTAACATAACAGAAGTATCTCAGCTTGCACAGGTGTGTATTTTTTGGTGGGCACAGAGGTGAATGGCCACCGGTATTTTCGTTTTGTTTTTTTTCCCTGATGCCTCATATAACTGTATGTGATAAAATTGCAAGATTGTAATAATAGCAAGGGTGGGACTATTCCTTTGTAATTTGTGAGGTAACCACTGAATAATTACTTTTTTATGCCAGTGTAGACACTATAGCTCACAACAAAACAAGCATCGTCATCTTGATGCCTGGCTGATTCATGGCACACCTCCACACCCATGCCCTCTCCACCTCCCCCAGTTCCTTTATGAAAGTAAGCCTTGTATAAGTCTATTGGAAGATGATAGAGAAGTTTCACTGGATCAAGAGCTATGTAGACCCTGGTAGTTCAAGATGCAGCTGTCAAAGTGTGTTGTAGTTACTGTTCTAGTCTTGTGCTGGGTGTGACTTCTGCCATTTCTCGCTGTTTATTTCATCCCAGGTAGCTAGAAGCCAGAGTCAGTAGTACCTTAGAGATGTGGGGGACTTCTTGCAGCAGCATCTTATTTCACTGTGAATACAAACTTAATGTGTCAGTGCTGCTCAGACCTTTGGCATTTGCATTTAAATCCAAGTGGGATGTGAGCACTTTGGAGATGGGCAGCTGGGAAGGGAGGAGGAGGCCCAGCAATATTTAGGAATCTGGAGAATCCAGAGAACTTCCTTTCCTTCTCCCTGTACCAAGTTCCATTTGTATCATTTTGCAGCTCCTTCCCTCAGGCCTTCCCACCCCTTCCTGCCACACACTGCGTTTAGTACTTTTGTGTACAGTCATTGGCAAACAAAAGAAGTAGGGCAAATTAAAGAGGCTGGAGTGAAAACCTAATATTTCGTTTGCCCCAAGATCTAGAATTTCTCATTACCCCTGGTTTCAGTGTGACATGGATAGAGTTTACTGTTGCATGTGAGCAGTTGAGACCAGTGAGTAGCTGGGCACAGCTGGATTCCAGAATGCCAGCAGTGAGGCCATGTGGCACCTGGAAGAGAGGCTTTTTGCATTCAAAATCAGCAGAACAATGATTTCTAAGTATTTCTGCCATCTCCAGTCCGCCCCCACTCCTGTCATCTTCAGTATTTGGTTGAAATAAACAACGAGGAAGAACGACTGTCTGCTGGTGTTAACTTCCAAGTCAAAGCTGTTTGGGTTAATGAGTATATTGCTAAGTGCAATTACGTTGTCAGTCTTGTGCTCTGTGCTCCTGTATATAACTGTACATTAAAAGTCATGTCATATTGTTTTAATCTGGGTTGGGTTCCATAAAGTACAACTGATGCCTTTTGTGTAAAAGATGTGCAGAGTGTTTTCCTCAAACACCTGTGGTGTCTTTCAGGTGGAGTTTTGGCAGGCCTGATTTCAGACAGGCTGGAGAAGAGGGCATCAACCTGCGGAATGATGTTACTGCTTGCAGCACCCACAGTAAGAGTTTGCCTCTGTTACAGCTGTGGCTGAGACTTTGACAGCATTGCTTGGGAGGTTCTGCAGACAGCATCTCCTAACTTGGATCTAAAGAGTTCAGGCCAGGTTGAAAGCTGACGTGGGAAGTTTAGCATGTGGGCAAGTATAGACATTGGGGACTGCCTTTACTAAACAAGCAAACAAGTCTAACGTGCTGCTTCTTCTAGGATGTTATTATATGGAAAGTTTCACTCTCTTGTAAAATTTGACGTTCAGTTCTTAGCCAGAATTTTAGCTGCTCAAAGGCTAAAATGTGCTATAACTGTGGGAAAACTGGCAGTTGTACATATGAGATGCATTTTTCTTTGATTCTTCTGTGAACAGTGTTCTATGCTATGTTAAAATTGGTGATTTGAGAGTTTAAAATTGAGTGGTCTCATGACACAGCCTTTTCTTCTGAAAGGACATACTGGGGAATAGGAGCATACCTGTTATCTCCCTCCTGTGTCCAATCAAACAATCATTCTGCTGTGGTCTTAAAAGGGTTTAGTAAAACCTGGAACTACTTTTCACGTAATACCAACTTAAGATATTTTGTAGTTAACATGGGAAAAATTGGGAACCTAGGATTAGTCCATACGTTGGTATTCAGCATGTTTGTTTTTTCGTCTTTACAGTTGTACCTGTTCTCTGCAGTCAGTAAAATGGGTCTTGAGGCTACTGTAGGTGAGTATTTTTAAATTATTTTCTGCCTGCCGTTCTGTGAACTTTTCGTATATGATCCCCTGATTCTCTCTCCTTTTTCTATTTTTATTTTATTTTTTCCCTTAGAGGAGGAAGTATACAATCAAATTCTGTAGACTTTGTCTTGCAGGCTTTTTGCAGGGTAAGGAAAGGGGGGGCTAGGAAATGAGTGAAGAGTGGTATGAGAACAGTGATTTAATTAATACCTTTAGTCTTTTTTCTGGAGCTTGTTGTGTCAGCACAGGCTTTATTATATTCCCTATGCCAGATGTCAGATGTGTTTAAATAATACTTGTAGGACTTATGACAGCAATGTTAACTTTACTTGTATAGGCTGAATTCACTCGTGGCTTTATATCTGTTATCTCAAAACAGAAGCTGAAACACAAGGGGTGACAGTAGTGTCTTGCCTACCTAAAGGCCTTATTAGGTTTTAGAGTCCTCTGGTGCTTGATGCTGTCTAAGCAGAGGAAGAGTTTATGGGTGGATCCTATGAGCATCCCCTGCTCTTAGGGTTGGTTTGGTCAGATTTTCCCCTTTCTCTGACCTACCAGGATCAATAAAGGCCCTGGGAAGTGCCTTTTGACTAGTCCCATCTCCTGATATATTTGAGAATTCACATCGTGGAGTAAGCATTGAAGAGAGCTAGGAATGTATGTTGCTTTTCCTCCTTTCCCAATTCTGTAATAGGATCAGGGGAGTGAAGGAGGGGTTAAATCATTTGAGAACCATAGGCTATGATGTCTCCTGTTTTTAAGGTTAACGGTCTTTTAGGCAACTCATATTTTCCATTTTTGTCATCTTACAACAGTGATGCTGCTTATCAGTGGTGCCCTAGTGAATGGCCCCTACGCTTTGATCACCACTGCTGTCTCTGCTGACTTGGTGAGTTTGGTTTCCCCTCTGCTTCCAGTGTAGCAGCCTTGGTCTCCAGCCAGAGCCCTTTGATTCTTGCAGGGTCATCAGTGAAGTGGCTGCATTGTCCCAAAGCAGAGGGATAAGGAGCTGGGTAGGCAGTGCTGAACTCAGCCATTAAGGTTGTTTTAGAGTTCATGTATTAGTATGAATGAGTGTCGTGCTTGTGAGAGGCTTCTAAATTATTCTTGCCTACCTACTAACAAGACAGACCAAATCTTGTAGATGACAGCCCAAAGTGAATGTGAGGGTTGCATGCAAAGCCAGGTCTCTGTACAAGGTGCCTTCTCCCCTTTTATACTTTGCATCTTTAAATGAGGGGAAAAGCTATATCTGTGTAAGAGGTGAGCTGGAGACTTAATTCCCTCAGTGCAGAAAGCTGTACCTGGCACATACCTTTACTTTTGCCCATGCTACCCTCTGCCCTTTCTTGTACAGTTACTCTGGTTGCCAGCACTTCCAGCTCGATTGGGTCAGTCAAGTCACAAATGCCATGTGAAAACATTGACCCTGGTACCTTTCATTAGGTGGGCTTTGGAAGATTGTTTTCAAAGAAACTGATTCCTTAAGTCACCAAGCAAGAGGCAAAAGTCCTCTAACAACAAATGCACTAAATAGAAGAAAATGAGTAGGACAGAAGTCTCCAAATGTCCTCTGGAGCCCTGTCCTTGGCCTGGAGGTCTTGGCAAGACAAAGGCAGCCACTATGCATTGCCATTTTATCCTTAGCCTTGTTGAAGGGGCTGCTCGCTAGAAAGTGGAGCCTGCCATTGTAAGATCTCTACCTGGCCTTTGGGAAGAGGGTTGAAACTGCCAGCCAGTTCCTCAAATGTCAACAATCAAATATCTGACACAAGCAAATGCAAATCGCTGATTACCTGACTGGGTTTTCCTTGGTGTACTGGAGATGAAGGACTGTCTCTTATTAGCAGTTCTCTGAACTATTCAGTTTCTCTGTCTTTCTACTAAGTCACTTCCTTTATCAGTCATTTTGTTCTGAAGACCTGGCTTCTAAAATTGGAACTGAATAGCTTCTTTTGGCTCAAGGACGCTCAAGCTTAGGAATTCTCTGAATTTTTAGCATTTCAGTATATATTCATAGTTCTGGTATTCTAGTATTCCTGTCATAGCAGTGATCTCCCCCGTCCCGTCCCCCCTCCCCGCCAATGGGAGTGCGTGTGTTTGTTCTGCAGAGCTGTATTAGAAGGGGGAAGGGTGGCTGTGGAAACAGCCTTGCAGCATAAACGCAGAGCTGAAGTGCCATCCTTGTTGCTTGAATCCACAGTGTGCAGAACGGAAAGCTTCTTGGCTCCTGTCATTTAAATAACATAATTTAATAAAGGAGAATGCTCTAGGCAACAGGTTGATGTAGTAGAAGGCTTCTTTAAGTGGTGATAAAAGGGTCTGAGCTAGGATATTTAAGGCATCTTCACAATGTACATCTAATGTGGAGGGGTGTGAGCTAGATGATATCATGAGGACTTCTTCGGAGTTCAGCTCAGAGCAGGTCTAAGCAGTCTTTGTCACTTTAGGGTACCCATAAAAGCCTGAAAGGGAATGCAAGAGCCTTGTCCACAGTGACAGCGATCATCGATGGAACAGGATCTGTAGGTAAGCCAGAGCTTTAAGGCAGCCTGCCTTAGCTGTGGTAGGTTAAAACAAAGGATCTTTGAGAAACTCAGCTCTCTCCAGTTCACGTTTTGCCAGGACTCAGTACAGCTTTGGCCGTGGGGAGCAGAGCAAACTTAGCCTTAAACATCTCTAGTGGTCCCACACCTGAGGGGAGGGAGGAAGGAGGAGGGTGGTAGACTGATACTGGGCACAAACAGCAAAAATAGATGCTGTTGGGCTGTTTCTGAGATCAGGGATATTTTATTCAAGTCCTCTGCACTGGTACGTGCAGCCAGGGAAAACTAAGTGGGATTCAGCTGAGTACTGGATGGGCATTTTGTTGAGCCAAAGGCAAGCATTTCTCAAACTTCTAGTCTTCAGCTTCCCCTGTGATAGGTTTCCTACTGGCTTGCAGCTGTACCAGTAACGTTTTGGACTTTCTGGGACCTTTTAATACATAAGTGAATACTAAGTTAACTAGGTGGAGAAATTGAGATTCTTACTGGGAATAACGGTCTTTCAGCATAGTAAAACTTATGTTGCGTTATTCTGACAATATCAATGTTGTATTTTAGGTGCGGCTTTGGGGCCTCTCTTAGCTGGTCTTATTTCCCCATCTGGTTGGAACAACGTGTTTTACATGCTTATGGTGGCAGATGGATGTGCCTTGCTAGTAAGTCTAAAACTACTAATTAGTTGCTGTGTACTTCCTTTGTGCTAAACTACCTTAAAATGCAAATTTCCTTTTGCAATTTCTATACTCCATCTTATAAGAAACTTCCAATTGTGTAGGAAATTTTCTATTAAAGAGAAAATTTGCAAATTTTGAAATTCTCATCTAATTTTAATCAAAAGTGCAGATTAATTCTGATGCACGTCAATTCTTGAGCAAATACACATCTGTTAATTGCTGTCTGAGCAGAATACAGCACACAATTGTAAGTAAACCTTCATATATAGACCTAGAAGACGCCTTCCACTCACGGAAGTATTACTCCTGTTTTCTTTAAAGCTGTTTTAGCAAAGTGGTAACAGATGTTTTACTACATTGTTTTATCACCAAAATCACCACAACAATGAAGCTGTTGAAAGTTAATACATTGCATTCTCCAGACGGGCTCTAAAACTGCTGTACGAGGTTAGACGTACAACTGGCGTCCTAACTTTTGACAGTAACCAGGAGCAGATATTTAGGGAAATGGAGTGCAACACACACGTGGTGACTTGGTACAAAGCACATACATTTTCCTTTTTTCTTGTGTCTGAGATCCTGCATGACTGATAGGAAGATCTGAAAGGGTTGTTTGGGTTTTTTTAAATTCTGAGTCGCTCTGCTTTGCTTTTAAAGACCAAGGAAGACACAAGATGAGGCAAGGGGAGTCTTGCTGTACTTTGAAGTCAGTCTCGCTGTACCCATCTGTAGGTTAGCCTGTAGGTTACATTTTTGAGATTGCCACGGATTTCCCTGGCAGGCATCTGTACCAGCTTTGATCTCCAGCAGAGCAGAATGCTGCTATGATTATCTCAGAGATGTCCTGAAGCGTCACCTGCATATCCTCTCCTTTTGAAGTCCGGGGTGGAAGTACCCATGAAAGGGCAAGGTGACTGTGGAACACTTCAGAAATACTCCTTCCTCCGTGCTGGCTGTGCCCAGACAAAGCCCTGTGCATGATATTGCATGGAGCTCTGTGCTCCTGCAGAGGACCTAATGCTGAGTGTGTCAGACCACTCTTTCCTGGCACAAGAAAAGCAGAAAATCTTGCTTTGAGTTACTATTGAGGCTTTTTTCCTAAATTCAAGTTAAATCCAAAATTTTAAAGTAATTTTTTCCACATTTAAGATGTGAAATCTCTGGAAGTTAAGTAAATAAATTAGGTAAGTTAATAGCTGGAAGTATGTTGCCACTGGTAGTCAGCAGCTCTATAAATCCTGATTTGTGCTGTTTTCAGTATTAGCTGTTCCATGCTGCAGTGAGGTTTGGGAGATTGTCAGTTTTCCCAAGTAGACTTCAAGCTCTGCTGCTTTTCTTTTATGGTTCATTATTAAAACCAATTGAAAAAATCCCACGTTTCTTTGCAGTTCCAGTTAAAGTGCCTTTGTAAAGCTCTGTTGTTGAGAGGGTTGACTTTGTGCTGTTGTAATAAATGCTGGTTTTTGTAACTCTTGTACTGCGAAGAACAGGAAGAGCAGAACAGCATATAGATGCCTGTGTTCAAATATTATTTCTTCAAAGATATGTGGAGGGGCTTTAGTCTCTTATGTGGTATTCAGTTCTGTCATTCTTGGCTATTCCCATACCTCTGAAATGTTAGGTTTAACTTCATAAAACGCCAATACTTAGGATAGTAAAGAAACTTCTATTTATAACAGTGAGACTCTGAGGATAAGGAAACCTGTAACAGTGAGGAACCCTGGAAGTTCTAATTCTGTCTTTAATGTACATGGGAATAATCAGATTTTATTTGTAAAATCGCTTTCCTGGGTACTCTTAGTACCTTTTAAAGTGCTTTTAAAAGTCCTGATCCTGCAACAGGCAAATAAACATGGCTGACTTAAATTTGTCTTGCCTAATTGTGCGATTAAAGCTTTTCACACATACAGTTGTTTTACAGAATAGCAGCTAAAATATTTTTACTCCATAATTTCCTTCTGCCATGTTTTCTTGAAGTCTTGGGTTCCCTCTGCTGGTTTCTTTATACATCTGCTGGTAAAGTAACTGGAAAGCCATTCTGGTTTTTATGAAGAAATTGATCTCTCAGTTGCAAAAAGGAAATTATTTTCCTCTTACCTATTCATTGTGAAAACACCTCTTCCAAACATTGACAGAGCATCTGTAAATCTTTTAATTTTTTTTGTTTTAAACTGAGTTCAGCTTTACAGGGTCATGTTTCAAATAAGGAACTCTTTGAATAACAGTGAACATCTTACCCTGAAACTTAGCTTGTTTGTTTATCTGTATAGATATTAATACAGACACTGTGACTTTTTACAGTTCTTACTCCGTCTTATTCAGAAGGAGCTTCGGTGTAATGCAGATCATACCCTGTAAGTGTTACGCCTGGCTGTTGTTCTTTAATAACAGTTTAAAAACATTTACTAAGCCTTCGCCCCATAATACCTAGGTGTAGACTGAATGTGTTAACAGTTTCTGTATGTCCATTTCTGTTTGTTTTAATTTAGTTTCAAAAGAGTAATTCAGTTTGATGTTTTCAAATCATGAACATGTTTTTAGAACGTCTTATTTAGAAAAGTATCTGAAAACACACCTCTGCCATGGTCTCTTGGTTATGGTTTGGTTTTTTCCCAAATATGTAACTTTCCTGGGTTTCATCAGGGAGCATGCAGGTGGGGAGTAAGAAGCTACTCGATTGCTTGCTCTGTGTTTATTAATAGTTTCAAATTTAACTTTTCCAAAAGGTTTGCTTAAAGAACAGGGTGACTCTGAATTTACAATGGTTTGAATTGAGAAAAAAAAATAAAAAGCCACTGAATCAATGAAGTTATACTGGCATATGCAAAATCTAAATTAAGCCCCTTGGTTGTAGTTTTGGAGAAGTAAAATGGACAGAGAATAGAAAAACACATGGCAAGGGGTAGATCCTGCATTTTGAAGTTAGTGGCTGTTACGCCTTCCACCTCAACTTTTCCTGCCTGGTTGCTGTTCTTTCCCAGGTTTAAAGAACACTGAGATACGAAACGAGATTTGGAATAAGGACTGCATCAGTCAGATCTCTTCCCTGAAAAACAAACTTCATGGAATGCATTATTCTGCATTTAAGAGATTGTTTGGTGAAGAACTTTACACGTTTGCTGGAAGCAATGTGACAAATGTGGCTGGTAAACCCCTGAAGCTCTTATTTTTGCACATGAATAAGTACCTCAGGATGGCAACTATTCATCAGATGAAGAGACAGGAACTTTGGGAAGGTTTTAGCAGCACACCTCAACTGAGCCAAAGAGAAATACCAAGTGCCTTTTTATTTCTTTTGATAGAATGTTTTTAATTAAAATGCAGAACTGTGTATTTTCCAAAACCAAGTCAAAACTAGAGCAGAAGGAATCATAACGGTCTAGCAGTGAAACGTCCCAGTGTCAGTGAGCAAAGTATGTATCCCTTATGTCATCTTGCACACATAGAGGGCATCACTTCAGAGAGGATGATACCAGCTGGTTATTAAGATGCACTGCTGTTAATATTTTGAAGCTGCTCAGACAATAATAACCTCACCGTACTATTAATTTGTAACTACAGTACTGCTTCGAATCCCGAGGACACCCAGCCTTTTGGTAGGTAATGAAATGGAACTTAGTGTTGCGGTGTACTGTGGTTAGCAGTTTTCACAGCCTCTCTGGATGGATGTTAATCCTCAGTTAGGATTGTGCAAAAAGGAGTCCTAAGCATCACGCAGTTGTGCTGCTCCACTAGGCTGGGTTGAAATGAGAGGTGGTTCCTTTGGGGTGGCAGGGAACTGTGAGCTGTCATACTTTAGCACTACAGGATTGAACAGATGAGCTGCTTTAGTGCCCGTGGCCACAGTGATCTCTGCTGGGTACTCCCAGATTTCAGTGCTGACATGGGCACGTGGAAATCATTCTCAGATCAGGGCCTTGATAATTAGAAATTTCTTTCAAGTGGCTCTGAATTTCAGATTTGGAGCCAAAATATCAGAAAAGAAAAATGACCTAGGTAGTATGTTTTAAGAGAACATTTCAGTAACTAGAGTTACGCAGCAAATTAGATGGTTTAATATCTTCAAAACATATCATTTCTTTGTACAGCTATCTTCTTTGCAAAACAGATGTTTCTGTGATTTTTCTTTTTAAAGATGTACAGACTAAAAAGGATTTTTGTTTTTGTATGAGATGTTTATACTTAGATCACGAAGGCTAGATAAATTCAGCTGTGTATTATTCTTAACTGTATTTATTAAAGTTCTAGGCATATGTCTTGTTCTGAACTGTTTGTGAAACAATGCAGTAGTCTTTACACTTGACGAACAAAACAGCACGCTCTAAAATAGTCCTGTAACACATGGAGAAATGTCTCATCAGCTGCTGGTGTTGTGTTCCATGTGCTGGCACAACACTTGGCGATCACAGAACAACCCTGGAAATTCAGTCTTTGAGTTTTTACTTCACTGGTTTAATTCAGCACGTGCTTTATGCTTGTCTTGACCAGTGTAAGACAGTGTTAATTTTTAACTGTTCTGCTGAACAGAGATACAAGGAAGACCTCAGTCCCACAAAGGCTTAAGGAAGGTGCCAAGTCCTTGCAAGTGAATGCCCTGTGTAGGCCCTGACCCTGCGGTTACCTAGATGAACAGCGAACTTCACACGTTTTTGAGTGAAACTGTTGAGACCAGTGGGGATCTCAACACGTGAATTAATAAATCTGTGCTGCATTTGGGCTTTAGGCCGTAGTTAAATGGGACAGAATTCTGCAGTGATGTTACTTGAAAGGACATCCAGTGGCATGGCACACTGCCCCTCGCTCGCCCAGACTGACTCGGGGGGACTGCTAGCCAGACCAGGGGACTGATCAAGCCTCTGATGGGGGAAAAATAACATTGCAGCCCCAGAACATCTGTACTGGCACAACTGCAATGGCTGTGTGAGGAGAGGGGGAGGAAGGGATGGATGGATGGATGGACGGAGGACTACTTTAGCTGAAGATGCTAATCCCTTCCCCCAAAAAAGCTGTGTAGATCTATATACTAGTTTATAGAAACAACTTGAACTGCTGCACTCAGATTTTGAGAGGCTGTTCCCTATGGGCTGAAGTCTTCGGTTAAAATGCTTTCAGTTGTATTTAGTAGTAACAAATTGTAAAGATTTAACTGTGTTTTGGGTTTTACATGTTTTACTTGTTGGGGCCGCTGCTGTTATTTATTTATTTATTTTAATAGCTTTTGCACTTCATTGACTTGGATATGGGATGGCAACAATGTTGGAGGTGCTGGGCTGAGTCCTTCCTTCCATCGATTGTATGCCAGAGTTAGGACTCAGTGTGCTATTAAAAAAAAAAATAATTTAGTCTCCTTCCTTGCTAATGTGCAGCTTTTCAGTTCCTCCCAGCTATGAATTTGTTGGACAAAAAGACAAAAGATTTGTTTTTCTTAACAACCATAAAGGTCCCCCAAGTTGTGAATAAACTGTGTGTTGTTAGTATCGGGTGTCAATATCCATTAATCTGGAAATGAGCAAAAGTGACAAAATTTTGTATGTAGAAATGTGAGTGACCAGTAGATAAAGCCAAATTTAAATAGGACTGGAGGGTTGGTTTGTTGATTTTTAATGCTGGTTATTGTGAATTTTATCCATTTACCGTCCTGTGGTGAATAAAATAGATCCTACTTTAATATGAGAAATGTTGATTACTTCATCTTTTACATCTCCATGAAGAAATGCTCCATTTATTGGTTGGAAGGGTAGGCGTCCCTGCTGGAACAGCGCTACTGTCTCTTGTGAAGGTGATGAAAATGCTTCATTAGGAGAACAAATGAGAACCTTTTGTTTTGAAAACAGTGCCCTTTTCAACTTCAACATGTAATTTTTTTGATTTTGTGGGATTGTGGGTTGTGCAACACCAGTATTTCCAGTCAGCTGCATCAGATGGGTATATTCTGCTTACTTATTTTGGCCTAGTAGGGCAGGAGGGCACTCACCGGAGTCAGGGACTAAGTTCAGCTCCTACATCATAGTTTTAAAATTACTTCTTTTTGTTGCCTGCTTTGCCTGCTCTTCAACTTATATGGAATTGAAATTGAAAAGCTTCATCTTTTCTCTCTAGCTCTAATCATCTTGAACATTTATTCTTGACTTCATTCTGCTATGGTGTTTGGTGTAGTTTGTGTGCCTCTACCAGAGATACGATGTCCAAATGACCAAATGACTGATGCGCTGTGGAAAAGCTGTTTGGAAAGGAAAACAAAAAGATGTTTGAGGGTCTTGAGGGCAGAATTTCTGATCAAAATGTGCCCAAAGTGCCTCTCAGGAACAGGCAAATATAGCTGGGGCATCTTGTAAAAGAAGGGAGACTTGAATCCAAGTTTCTGTTCTGCCTGATTTGGAGCAGGTGCTTGTACCCTCATGAGCACCCTGGCTGTTGCCGAACAGGCTGCTGTGGAGGTTTGTCCCCATTGTGTGTAGGAAAACTTTAGGGGTGGGAAAAAGATGAATAAGTAGCAGGGAGGGTGGTGTCGTGTTCCAGGTTGCTTTGAGACTTCTTTTGCCTGTAAGTTAAACGGCTAACCTACTCCGTGCACTAAGATAGACCTACTCCTGTATGTTTTGCCAGGTAGGAAATTCCTGAAGGGATTCTGCCATCCGCTTTGGGAGGTTATCACATGTGTTTCTGGCATAATATCCATAGAATACCAGTGGGAATCCTCCATATATGTTTGTGCCAACGTCACACTGCCTCAGACTTTGGTTGACCTCATCATGTTTACACTTGGGAATTTGTTTGGTTGCTGCTGGTAGTTTTCTGCAGTGACTAATGTGTGAGGTTGTTTATATGAGAAATGCTGCTCAAAATTAGGTAGGTGTAAGATGGTAAAAATGAATCGGAGGATATTTAGAGCTGTTGGAATCTACTGATCTTCATATGGAATTAATTTGAGGAAGATTGCTTGCAATCCCATCAAATGATGAGGCCCAAAATTGGTAACAGTGGTGCTCTTCGGTCTGAATGAAGTTTTATGGCCTGCATATTATATAGGAGGTTTGATTATTTCATGATTTGTCCCAACCTCAGTTTATCTGACACAATGTTCTGATTGCTGACCCATGTCACTCTCACTGTACGGGAAGTCTGTTTTGGGGGTTTTTTGTGCTCTGCTGAGCTAGCCATGCGATGGTACAGACTCTTCCTCCTGCCCTCCTCTGTGGAAGGACTGTAGGCAGTTCACCGGGAGGTTTGTATCTGTGTGCTCAGGGGCTTTGGTAACCTTCAACTACATTTTCTGCCATGCTGAGTTAAAAACCTGACTGTCATCCTTAAAGCAGGGAAAGGGGAAAGAGAGGATTTAGCCTCATGCTTCAGCCTCATGTCCATTGACCTTAACATTGTGTTATGTGTCTCACTGACTCAGTTTATTAAACTCAATTGCTATAAAATTTTGGTTTTCCCTTCTTTTGGTTAGTTTCTAGTGTGAAATAGGGAGAGAATTAGTTAACGTAACCAGCTGATGCTTGGGATTAATTTTTATTTTTACCTCTGTATTTCTGTCCTGGTAAAGTATACCAGTTACCCTTCTCCTGCAGGGAAACTTTTGCAGCTCTGTAAACTGTGAATACAAGAGCCAGACTCTTTAGGCCTATTTCAGGGAGCCTGCTCACGTCCTGCATCAGGAGACCAGCTGTCAAAAATGTGTTGAAAGTCTTTTTTGATACTGTACTTACCTGGAGGATTTTAAGGATGTTTTCTTCGCCTTGTGATGATGCTGGGGATAGGGTTTCTCTCTCTCCTTCTCTTATAAAAGCAGCTGACAAATACTTAGCCACGTTTCCACAGTTCTCTCTTTGGTCCAGTTGTTTGTTTTGGGCAGAGGAGGACATTAAACTGACTTCAGGTGTTCTGCCCTGCCACCTAAGTATAAACATTAGAAGGCTGTTAAAAGGCTAATGCAGCAGGTAATGTTTCTCACTTTGATGGGCTGCAAAAAGATTTCCTTCCTGGTGATTGATTACAGTCTTCACTCCAGGCTTTTCCAGCCGTTCAGCAATGGAAGACAACTAAGAACTCTTTTCATGAATGTTTGACTTCACATCGTAAGGGGCTGTCTTTCTGGTTGAGAGTTGGCGTATGTATTCTGTGCCATACAATAAGGGTATGTACACACATCCATGGAATAGCTTATTTTGTGGCTACTAAGTAACTGTCCAGATGTAAATAAATACAAATGAGTCTGTCTTACACACACACAGGTATATCTGCATGTCAGTGAGGTTGCAAAAAAAAAAAACGGAAAAAAAAAAAAACCCAAAAACCAACCAACCAAACAGACAAACCAAAGGGAAGTAAAGCATAAGTCATCAGAAGGCTGCATTCAAAAGCTTGAACAGACTTCATCTAAAAATGAACAAGGGCCTTTGTGTATGAAAAGTTTGCTACAGATTAAAACAGGGAAGTTTTGGAAATGAGAGGAGGACATCAAGTGATGACACAGATTTCAAATGCAGGGTGTCATTGGGGTGCTATAGAGATGTGAACATGGGATGGAGTAATGGTAAAAATGCGAAGAAGACAACGTGCAAAAGTCTGGGTTGGCTGAAAAACTACAGAGGGAAGTGGAAGTCTGGTGTTGGGATTTAAAAAAAAAAAAAAGGACAAAAGAAAAAAAGCAACGAAAGGCGGGGAGCAGCCACCTCACCCCAAAGGTACTATGTGCTGAGCAGCATTTGCAGACAGGGATGAGGGGGCTGCTCTCCCCCCTCTGCCTCCGGTGGATACCAGGCTTGGGCTCGGGAGAGCCCCAAGGGACATATCCCAAGGGCAGAGGGCTGCTGTGACTGGATGTGGAGCTGCTGCGTTACTTCCCACATACTATTTAGCCATATGTAACCTGTAAGATGCCTAGATGCTTCAGCCTGAACCTTTCCATTTTTCAACTGCCAGTGGGTTCATTTGAAGTTTGGCACTTCTGTGCTCACATCTGTAATTTTGGGGGTTTTTTTCTCCCATAACAAGTTGGTTGCTGTGCTTGTAAGAAATGCCTGTGAGGGTTGGGCTGATGGGTCTCAGGGCTTCTGCAGGTCCCTGCAGAGCTGTCATAGGACTCGCATCCAGTAGCTTTCAGTTGATTTTTCACTTTTTGGCATCAGCATGCTCCTTTGCTGGTGTGACGGCAGGTTGGACACGGGGTTGGATGAGCAGCTAGTGGAAAACTTGAGTGGGGTTAAAATATGTGGGGATGTCCTTCCCCAGCAAGGTGCAGGCCTGTCCACGTGGGGTCACTTCATGTTACTTCCATCATCTCCAGGTTACTGCAGTTACTTGAATCTGGGCTTGGGGCTAGTGGTAGTACTTCAAAATAAACGTCTTGGAACCTGGATTACTCTGATATTTACATTTATTTACCATCATACTAATCAATTCTCCTGCTCTAATCACATTAATAATATTATTTTAAAAATAGAGCAGAGATATTTGAACTGGAATTCTCATTTCTCATTTTTCCTCACCCCTAGAGGTCACTTTATTTCATAAACCTGGCCCCGAGCTTGTAATGTTTCTCCCACTATCGCAGGACAACGATTTCATATATGTTAGAAAATGTGCTCTTTGTGGCCTCCCATCTATGAGTTAATTACTCTTGTTTGTGCCACATAAAGATTCACAGAAGGCAAAGCCTTGGTGAGGTGGTATTGGATAGATGAACTGCAGCAGAGCTGTGTGAGGTAAGTTGGAGGTAAATTGCTTAAACTTTCCTAACTGTAAGTACTTTTGCAATTGTACTCATAGGCTACAATGAAGGTGTGATCCTCTTCAGCCTTTATGCCTGGGAATTAATTCCCCTGTCACTGGTGTAGCTCAAGAGCAAGTGTTTGGAGAAGCCCAGAATTTTATTTAAGCCCTTGCCATCCTTGGGCACTGAAGTTCTTTTTAGTCTTATCTGGTACCTTAATCCTTAACAGGTGGCCTGAATTTTTTAGGTTATTCAGAAACCAGCAGCAGCTTCTTGCATTGAGGCCACAACTGAAAGCAGCAGCCTGAGTTCATATGCTAAATCAAGAAGGATACAGATGCACCTGTATATATATATATATGTCTCTGTGTGTGTATGCATATATATATATATATATATACATGCATGCACATGAGTTGCAGCATGAATTGAAATCAAGCTGAAAGGGATGGATTTCACTGCCTTATAGGTACAGGGAGTTAGTTCAAAAGAGAAGCAACAAAATTTTGTGATGCGCAGGGTAGTCAGCATAGGCAGCCCATTGCAGTCGAGTGACGTACAGGCAAAACTTCTTGGGAGATGTGCGTTTCTTCTGAATCTTCTGCTAAACACAGTGATGTTATTTCTACTGCAGAGGAGGGAGTATTGTATTTGAGTCTGAGTCACCCAGTTTCACCACAGGTCATGTAAGACTTCAGCTTAATAAGTACAGAAGGTTCTGAAACTATTCCTAAATCGCTCTGGTCATCTGGTAGGAAACAGCTGCGTGTTGTGTCATTTGGTGGCAGAATCTGCAGGTTTGGTTTTGTACCGACAGGTGTGAAAACGGGGTTCAATTTAGCCATCCCTGTTAGAAGTCTTTATAAAGCTCCCTCTCCCTTTTCCGCTGCCTGCAGCTTTGCAGTGACGTGTAAGGAAGAATGCATGTTAACAAAGAACAGAAGAGGTCACAAAAATGTATCAAAAGCATATCCTCTCTCCCAAATAGAAGGAGCTGAAATGGTATGCAGGGTCACCCGTGCTGGAGGGACCATCAACGCATCCACGCGTGCATGCATTCAGCTCAGTGCCAGCTCTTTACTTTCCTCTTGGCCATGTTAGGGGTTTGGAAGTGAGAACACTTGCTCACTTGCTTGGCACTGAGGGAAATCCTCTACCATGGCAGGTCTGCATGTCTGCTTGCAAAACAGTGCCGTTGCTGAAAGCAGAGGGAAAGAGAAGCTTTATGGTTTCCTTGTTCTGATTCTTACATCAGCAGTTCTCAAACCAGCCCGGACAGGCAGAACTGGGCTGACTGGCAGATCTGGAGTGCAGGCGGAGAAGCCTGAGAATGTGCATTTCACCACAGATACGTGTATTAGAGCTCCGCTAGGCTGACTATCTTCCCATGTGCTTCACTGTCAGGCAAATCGTGAGACTCTAAACTTACCCCAGACTTCAGCAAATAATTTTTTTTTTTTGAGGAGGAGGATGAAATCCCGCTCCAGCAAAGCACCTAGAAATGGTGAATGGATGAAATCACCTGAACATCTGAAACAGAACTAACATATTTAGTTCTCAGAACGGTTCTCACTGTCATTTGAAATGAGACCTCTTGGTAGAAAGGTTACGGATGATGTAAGTCATACAGTAACTGGGAAAACAAAACTCCTATATTTGCCAGCTTGAAATCCTCTAATGAAATAATGCATCTGCCAAAGCAGCATCTAAATGTCATTTGTGTGTCATCAGAAAGGAAATGTTATTCCTAACTGCAGACTGGTTCCTATACACGATGTTTTCAGCCTTCCCAGACCCATAAAAACAGTTAAAATGGGTGATCTGGTCCATTCACCTTATGCATCCCTGT
This sequence comes from Falco punctatus, assembly GCF_963210335.1. NCBI lineage: Eukaryota > Metazoa > Chordata > Aves > Falconiformes > Falconidae > Falco > Falco punctatus. Next base: position 79,839,841 of record NC_137581.1, read on the forward strand.
AAACATCAGGATCTGCCTTCTATGGTTTTTTGCTGTCTCTGTTTTTCAAGCAAAGTTGAAATTGTTCACATAAATGGGTTCTGCTGAGAGCAGCAAACAAACCTCCAATAAACTGTCTTGCTAGCCTTATTTTTTGGGCCAGAAAATGGATCTAGTAAGCACTTGGGTGCTGCGTGACTTTCCAGCAAGTATAGTATTCTGTGGCATGAGTCTGTTTTCAGGCACGTTTGTCCAAGCAATTACTTGTGAATGACAGTTTGACTAACCTAGAATGAAATCCTGGATTGTTTCGGAGTGTGTGGCCTTTGCTGAGCTCTGCCCATACAGGTATCTGGGCTGTCTGTAGCAGCTAATGCTCCAGGGGGACGCGCTGGCTGATGGAGGCTCAGCCAGGATGCCAAGGGCAGGATGTTTTCACAAAGTGATCCACAATCACATCATCGCTTTTGATGCAATTGCATCAAAAGAAACATGGAGCAGATGCACCTAGAGAACAGTAGCGGCAGCACTGGGGAGAAGCTGGACTCCAAAGGCATGAAAAGAGTGTGTGGCTCCTCTCAGGTAGTGGTGGGATATATTAATCTTGTCGGAGGTTTGGGTATCCTCATGGAGGACTCCATGGAAGTTCCTACAAATAGTATTCAGTAATGCAGGAGCAGCTAGTAATGGTGATGTTTCGCTTATAGTGATGTGATGCTCTAGCACACTAGCAATATTTAATTCATGGTAGCCACCACACATGTTGGGGTGGGGTGGGCATGTTCATAGTGCATGCTACACCTTAAAGATCTATGGACACTCACACATAGGTGTTTGTGCACACAGGCGTGCGCACGTGGCCCAGGCACACCTCTGAACAGCGGCTCTTCAGCTACAGGCGCAGTTCTTGAAATGAAACTCCGGTCTCAGTCACTCACTCTGGGAACATGGTGTGACTGGTTACAGAAGGGGAGGGGGATGTGTAGGAGACAAATAGACCAAAAGCACTGTTAAGAGAAGCAAAGCGATGCGTTGCCTTTGGCCTTCTCCCTAGCAAGCGTGAGGGCCAAGCACTCATACGCTTCAAAGCAAGCAGGGTGCAGCGTCTCTACAGGAATCCTGTTCTGTTGGTGATTCTGGCTCTTGGCTTTTCTGCTGGTTGTGGGCGCCATTCCTTGGGCAGAGGGAAAGTGGAGAGCTGGTTGCACTGCTGGCAGGAGAGCTGGATGGCAAATGGCAGGGACACTGTGTCCCTCAGATGAAATGGGGCAAGGGGAAGAGTGTGGAGCCCCTTCAGCTGTGGCAGGTGAAGACACTGGAGCAAATAGCAGGGAGTAGAACACTGGTCAGAGGAGGTCATGATGGAAGAGCAGCAGGAGAAACGAAAAAAAAAAAGTATAAAAGTGCAGGGAAAAGAGAAGAGCTGGGCACAATATTGTACTTTTTTTAGTGGAGGGCTGCTGGGCTTTTACTTTATTTCTGTATGTTCTTGATCTTCTCAGTTTCTTGTCTGAAAACTTTTGCTGCCTACAGAAAGGTTTTAGACAGTAGCTAAGAGCCAACAGTCCATCTTCATGAAATGCTTGGGCAGAGGAACAGATCCAAGGAGGGGAAAAACTTTATCTCCAGGTTGTGTGAAAGCAGCTGAAGGTAGGAGGATCAGGGTTTTAAACCAAAAAAATAAATGCAAGTGAATCCGGTGAAATTGATTTGAAGAAGGAAAAAGAAGGAAGAAAGGAGGAAGAGGAGGGTGAAAGACTAGGGAGGAGAGATGGCTTTAGCTGTGCTGGGCTGTGACTGGGTAGGATCTGGCCACTAATAAAGCTCCTCTGGAAGAAGCTTCTTGCTAAAAGCCAGCTGGGACCCCATGGGGACAGCCATGAGGGTTGTCCCTGGTGGTGGTCCCTGAGCTCTCTCCTCAGTTTTGAGGTTAAATACATGCTATAGAGCTAGTCTCAACATGGTGATGTTGGGTCCTTCCCTGTGCAGGACCTAAGAAGGGGATCACTGGATTGGGCTTGTTTTCTTTACCTCTTGGTAAAGATACCTCCAAGTATCTTGGACTTTAATGTTCACATCTGAAAACCAATGTTGCTGGTCTCAGGGCTCACCTGGGGCCACCTCTGAGGAAGGGAGGGCAGGTATAGCCTGCGACCCAGCACCATGGTGAAAGCTTGGGCTGTGCAGGGCAGAAGCAAATGGAGGATGGAAAAAGAGTAGTTGAAAATATTTACAAAAAGAATTAAAAAATCAGCTTTTGTGTGAAGCACTCTGTCCCTTCCAAAGCTACTTCCATTTTGTTGTCTGTAATACTTCAGTACTGCCATTTCTCCTGACCACACTATTAATTCATGAAATTTACTGTTTGCGTGGGGAGTGGAATAGTCTTGGTGCATGAAAATCTCAGTTCAACTTTGTCCCTTAGTGAAAGTTTCTGGCTTTCAAAGTCATAGAGGAAAGCTCACGTACATGACCTGGATGGGAAGTCAGGTTCATAAAATAGGAGACAAGTAAAAAGAGCCACAAATATGTTACTTGAAAGCAGACACTAATGATTTCTCATCCAGTCTTTTGAGTTTCTTTGGTCATGACCTATGATTTTTAGAAATGGTGATAACTGTAATGGAGAGATGTGTGATGGGTGATTGTCTAGGTAACGCTCCTGGGGAAAAGCATCACTCAACATAGTTTTAGAAACTGTAAGAATTGTTAAAAAATTCCCCATTTCATGCAGCCTTCAGTGTTCTGGTGGAGCAGATCAGGCACTTTCAGTGCTACCTGAGGCTTTTGTCATCCTTTTCACACCGAGTCTGTGATCCTGTTCTGGCTTCTCACCCTAAAAGCTGAGACTCTTTAATCTCTTTTATTGAGAAAATGTGGTTCTGCCCATTAATGGGAACAGCACTGAGTCATCTGTGCAAACAGAATAAATATGCGAAAATACATACATTATAGAAAAATTTTATATATTGGAGAGATTATCTAGCTATTTATGAAGATCAGTATTTTAAAAATCATGTTAAAATTGAAGGTCTGATTTTTTTATGTACTGCAAAGAACTGTGCAAAGTCCCTTTATTCTGGCACACACCTCCAGGAATTCACACAGCTAGCTCTGATTTTTATGGGACTCAGGTGTGATGCAGTTGAGGTACTGTCTCCCACCCAGGGTCCGAACTTTGCCACTGCACCTAGCTTGCTGAAAAGCAGCCCCAAGTAGTGAAACATTTTGTTTCTGTTCCTGCTGATGTGATGGGTGGCTTGGTGGTGTAAGGAGGGGGTGATGTCGGGACGCACGCAGACAAGGAGGCACCCAGGGATGAATCACAGATGCAGCAGCGATTGCCTCCTGCCCTGCCCATGTCAGGTCTTTAGCCCAGACACAAAAGCACAGGGACACCCCGTCCCCTAGGCCCCACTTCTCCTGAACAAGCGATGTGTGCTAGACTGGCACAGCTATTAGCAACCCTTCATTAATCTTTGGGTTGCCAAGACTTTAGGGTGTCTGAGGTCCGCTTGTCAGGAAGATGGAAATAGCTGATTTACAGTGAGTCACTGAGCAGCTCGGAGCTGCTCAGATGGCAGTCTCCCAAAACAGGCATCTGAAGTAACTTCACTTTCCTGCACCACATAAAATGCCAGGCAGTTTTCTTCAAGTTGAGCCATATATTGCTTCCCCCCCCCTCCCCCGCCCCGGGTTTGGGAGCATGGGCTGCAGCCCCCGCTCAGGCTTTCCTGCCAAAAGCACGAGCCAGCCTTGTCCAGTAGAGGGAATTGACTTTTCCACTTCTTGGCTATCATCCCTCTGAATGATCTAGCGGGTGACTCCAGCCACAGTTAATTTCATTTATTTTTTTCTCATCAGCTCTTGAAAGTTCCAGTTGGGTCTGCTAATTTCTTCCATAAGCTTAGGAAAACAGAGCTTTTGCAGCTGGGCTTTCCCAGAAGCTCTGTGCTAGGGGTCCGGCACGCTGGCTGCATGCGTTGTTAGCAGCTAGTTAGGGTCCATATGCACAGGGCTGTACTGCATGCTTCACGTCATATACAGCAGTGCCTAGGGGGAGGCTGCAGGGCACTCGGGTGCTCTTGGCTCCATACTGATACTTTAAATGAAGGCCTAGGAACAGGTAGCTGGATTGAGGAGGGGAGGGGCGTGAGAAATGAAGGGAACGGGTGGAAAATGGAAAGCAGAGAGGCAAGGGAGCCTGAAAGTCAAGCAGAGAGGCTGCAATGGAAGAGAGGGCAGCTAAGGCGCTCTGTAGGCAGCTGGCAGCACACCACCGTGTGGCATGGGGCATGGCAATGCCTGAGGTCCTGCTCGCTCCTGGCAGGGAGAAGGGGTCACCTGAGGAGGTGATGCAAAGTGCTTTTAGCAAAATCAGGATGTAGGGTTGTCTGCCACTGCGTTGCAAGGCCTCTGCTGAGGACCTGATATTAGCATTGCAATGAAAAGAAACACTTGTGGGGGCTGGGCTTCCTCCATGCCCAGCAGGGAAAAGTAATGGGTTTCACCACTGGGACACCTTCAGGAAATCAACCTGGGGTCCTGCCAGGCATTGTGAGTGCTTTACAAAACAGATTATTAAACAAATAGCTAATATAGAGCTGGAGAAAAATGTTTTTTTTTCCTCAACAGACAGAAGAGGAAAGCCAAGAAATAGCAGATGCTGTAATGGATACAGGGTTTCATGAAGTGGTAGGATTGCCCAATGGCTTGAGGCTGCTCTTCTTCTCCAAGCTAGTACTGCGCAGACGGACAGGTATTTGTGAGTTAACAGCGTTTGCTGCTTTCACTTTCCCAAGATTTGAGCCTATTAACTGGTACGTGTGAGTGTTGAGAGACAAGCAAGAACTACTGGTCTCAGAAATTTGATAACAATTGTAAACAGAATAAAGGCAGTATATCACCGAGGTGGCCAGCATTGTTGGCTCAAAGAGCAAGAGTGGTTCCTGAGTGAGTAATACTATGTCTCCAGTCCGCAAGGCTCTATATCTGCACCCTACTGCCCTGGACCAGCCATGCCAGGAGATGCCGCAGCTCCCTTCCAGCCCACGTTCCTGGGGGTTTGCCATGGAAACAGGGATGTGGGTGATTACAGCTGCACTGCATGGATTGGGGACGGGCTGGGGTGAGCAGCAAACCCAGAAATGGGGCTGGAGCCAAGAGAAAGTGGAGAGCTGTGCCACTGCTTGGTGAAGAGCCAAACGCGAAATTTCAGGGCTCGTATAGACAAATTGTCTGAAGGTCCCAGGATTAGCAATCAGTCATTCTGTAATTAGCATTAAATATGATTATTTCCAGGTTTGGTCCTGTGGAAATCTGGCAGTGTATAAAAGAAATATGCAGAGAAGTGAGCTAAAATTTCCATATACAGTAAGCCATAGGCTTTCCATAAGCTTATGGAAAGGAGCGAGAGCTGGGCTGGAAAGGTTGGTTATACCCTGCCACAGGTGTGACGGAGGAGCGTACACTGGCAAAGCCAGTTAACAGCGTAATCGCCATGAAAAGTTAATTCCTGCATACCCTCAACCCTGACTCAAGGGTTTGTGGGGGAGAAAAATCTAGAAGCAAGAGTGGCAAAACACCAGAGATGGTGAAAGGAGGGAGAGAAGACTGAGCAAAGTAGGGAGGGGAAGAGGAGCCGGGGGAGCAAAGGGGAAAGTTTCCTGGCTCCGGGGGTAATCAGGCATTTCAGTGGGTTTGAGGGAAATGGCGTGGAGAGGTAAAGCAGTATGAGGAAGCCCTGTGGGAACGTGGAAACAGGCAGACACGTGCAAGAGACCTACAGCTGAAGGAGGGGACCTGCAAGAGAAGGGGTTAGTGGGCAGAGGAAGCAGCTGGGAGTAGGTAAGAAAAAAGGTTGATTTTTTAAAATTATTATTCTCTGCTTTTTCTTCAAGGCAAACTGTGTTCAAAATGTATCACTGTCCTTAAAATACTTGTCTTGAGTCGTGCTCCAGGTGTGCGTTAGGCACTTCTCAGGCCAGGCTGCACCTTCCAGTCCCAGTGGCCCAGGGGGCATCTCCAAATACAGCCTTAGACCCTAACCACCCCCTCCAGGGGCACATTGGTACTTTCTGTGCTTTGCAGAAACCCCAAGGTTTTCCCTTGCCACCTCAACCACAGGCACCTCCCCCTGCCCTTCAGGTGGGGTGACCTGTTTGGTGTGGGGTCCGGCCCCAGCAACCTCCCCGGGGGTGCAGGGCAGAGGCGGGCACCCTGGCAGGGCATGGAGAGCTCTCGCTCCATCACGGGGGGCAAGGAGAGCCAAAGAGCAGCAGGGAGCGAGAGAAGAGAGTTCAGCAATGGCATGTGAAAATGCGTTTCTCTGAGGAAAACTGAACAGGGAATCTTCCACTGAAAGGATTAACTTATCTCGCTCTTTTTTTCCCCATCTAAATCCCCTTGGAGATTACCACGCTGCACTCCCCTGGTTTGGATGTGCAGCTACCCACAGCAGGTGGCAAAGGGTAGTTTATTTCTTGAGTGCTGCAGGAAAACCTAGGTTTTAGAGAGGCTGGGGGTCGTGCTGTGGTGGGCACCATGGTGTGAGCACAGTGACTTCAGGACGGGGGAAGTGAGCCCTGGAAACCCTGTCCCATGGGTGTCTGTAGGTGACTGGCATTGATGGGGGTGCTTGGGAGAAGCTATAGATTTTGGGAAACTATTTCAAAAGGATGTTGTTACCTCAAGACATGTCTGATGGGCAGATCCTTGGGGGGACCACGCAGGCTGGCAGTCTGCAGTGCTGCCCTCACCTTGTCCTCAATGGCTCACCACCTCGGTCCCATATGCTTAGACATAACTGGAGGCAGGGGGACAGAGGGGACAGTGCCACCCCACCCCAGGCCTGCATGAAGAGTGGTTTGGGCAGTGCTTTTCATCCCTACAGCTTTCCAGCCACCCTTTAAACAGGGTTTGCAACAGGGGAGCAGATCTCAACTCATACAAAGACAGCATGGATGTTTTGTGTCTCAACAGCAGTGATGAGTCCAAGTGCGAACCGTGTGTGATCTGAATATCCTCCAGTTACACCTTGGAAATGCTAATAAAGCTACATCTGAACCGTGTACATGGAGCAGATGCCAGGATCGGGAGACAGAAGCACCTTTTTTACTCCTTGGGAGCACCCACTGGGCTAAGTGACATCTGGCTGGGGTGCTACCAGATCGTTGGGCCAAAGGCTCAACCCCCGCACATCTACTTTTAAGGGTTGTGTGTACAAAGTGGTGTGTGTTAACTTCAGTAAACAGCTTAGCAGAAAAGGCAAAGCAGAGCTGTGCAACACTTGATGTGCCACCTGTGGTTTGGGGGTAACAGCCTAGTGCTGCCCTTAGCTGGTCAAAATGCTCCTTCAAAGCAAAGAACGGAGAAACATCATCTGGAGCTGTGTTGCCAGGATTTGGCCCAGCTGAGGAACTGTTGAAGGGTTTGGGAAGATAGAATAATTCTTCTAAGTAATTTTTGCCCCATGTCGCACAGTGTAGAATAAAATAAGGAGATTCAGGAGGGTTAAACCAGCTAAAGGAAGGCAGCAATCTCACGGAGCTGCACATCCTCTTTAAATACCATCTGTTGTCAACTTTCAGTCATGGGCCTGTGCTGTGCCTTAGATTGCATCAGGTTTTTCCCATAATTTCTGAGAGCCCAGCTTTTGTAGATTCACTTCTACATGAAAAGTTCTTGAAAAGTGCAGTAGTCAGCAATTTTACAGCAAAGCTGTAAAAAAATTATTTTTTTCCAACAAGAAGTAATGTAATTAAGGGGGAGTGGGATGCGTGCTGGAGCTTAAGAAACACAATTTAAATCCACAGGGACAACGGGTATGTAAGAGGGTGAAGAGGCAGGAACAGGTTCATTGCCTGGATTTTGGAGCCTGTCTTTTTGCTGGCTGGAGAAGCTGGTCACTTTTTTAAATAGAAATCAAAAGGTGAATGCTCACCGGTGTGAGATTTGGGACATTAGATGTCTCAATGATGTGCAATCAAATCCCTCAATGCACCAGTGACCTTGTCTGACCACTTCTGGGGCAGGTCGTCACAGGGGAAGATCTCAGCTTCCTCCTCTACAAGACCAAACACCCCATGTGCATCTCCCAGTGTGAGTGCTCTTGCTGCCTCTTTCCAAATGACTGCATTTTTGTTGCCATGGCCATCTTCCTCAGATACCTGCCATTTGTCAGTGGGGTTAAGGCAGTGCTTAGCAGAGCAGGGTATGAGATGATCAGTCACAGAAGCCCTAACTGATGTACAGAAGCAGTGGGGATGATGTGGCAGGGCTGTTGCAGTGGGAGAAGCTGCTCCCACCTCAGAACAGCCATGGACATAGCCTATGGGAGAGCCTCAGGGATCAGCCTCCAGTATAGCTCACAGGATAGCTATGGGATAGACTGCAAAATAGCCTAGAAGATAGCCTAGGGGCTGGGCTCCAGGACATTTACAGGATAGACTGTAAGACAGCCTGGAGGACCGCCCACAGGATAGCCCTACAGTGGCAGGGACTCTCTCCTGGAGCATTTCAAGTGCCTGCTCCAAGCTGTTAGAGAGGAAAGATTTGAAGCAGAGGCTTGCACCTCCCCGAAGAGTCGCCTTGCTGCTGGCTCTGAGGGCGTTAGGAGTACCACTGGCTTTGGTCTGAAAGGCCAGCCTGGCTCTAGCTCCCAGGCTGGCTCCAAGACCTGCTCAGCCCTGCCAGCTCTTACGAATCCACTTCGCACAGCGAACAAGCCCTGCCCGTGTGTTGCAGGGGGCAGCTGAGGCTGCGCGTTGAGCCATAGCCCGCAGGGCCACATTGGCTTCCTCTGCAAGTCAGTTGCATCTCTCTCAAGTTGCAGCAAGGGCCTGGGGGTGGGCAGGGAAGGCAGCACTAACGCTGCTGCTGCAACTCCAGCTGTCCCAGACTGCAGCGCAAAAGAGGCCAGGCAATGTTTTTGCAGCTCCTCCATCAGAAGCCTCAGAAAACACCAAGAACTAACACTCACAGGACGAGCTGTTTCCAGCCACTGCATGCTTGCAGCCCATCAGCCAGCCTCTCCCCTGTGAAGGCAGAGGAGCCGCTGCCTCCAAAGCTCTCTCCCCTCCATGACCAGCATCACCCTTCTCCGCCACTGCTCCAGCTCCTCACAGGCGCAGGCACTGCAGCACAGCACAGACACAAAGCAGATGGCATTTGGCATCCGCTCAGGGAATTGACTGTCGAATGCTCGTCTCCCTCCTGGTTTTTGGCTGTGACTTCCCACGGGAGATGCCTTTGCCAGGACACTTCACATTCCCTTAAATAACAAATTCCTTCACTCCAGGTGTGGCACGGGTGGTGCTGGGTGAGAGTGTGGGCTTTACACTTTCTTCGTGCTTCTGGAGCTTACAGGGTGAAAAAAGCTACTTTTTCTTTCCATCCTTGTAATGCTAAGAGGAGGGATGCGGCAATTAAGCTGCTGAGTTTGGGCTGAGACAGCTGGAGCCCTGGCCGGCTCAGAGCACAGCTGGGAGCCTGTCACACGACCCACAGGGTGCAGGCAGCTCACCAAAACGGTCGGCACTAATTAATAACTACGGTCCTATTTCAGCATAAAAAAGAATGACATCTCTCACCCCCCTGATGAAGGAGGGGTTTTTCCCCCCTCCCTAGCCCCCCCGGGGGATAAGTGCCACTTGGTCTGGTGCATACCAGGAGCTGGTCAGCCCCAGGGTCAGAGCTGCAATGTGGATGCCCAGCAGCTCTCAGTCCTAAAGCCGAGAGGGGTTGTTGCTATGGGAATTGAGAGGGCACTTGCAGACAGCATCTGGAGCCTGTGTCTTTCCCTGTCTGAGGCAGCTGGATTTGGAGGGAAGCAAAACTAAAAGGAGGTGGCAGAGAGAGACAGAGGCACAGCAAAATGCATGCATGTTAGAGGAGGGACCTTCCCAGAATGAGAGTACAGTGGGATACAGAAGAGCGGGGACACCAAACTGGCAGGCAGCGGTGGCTCAGCTTGGTAGGATAAACCTTATTTTCTGCTCTGTTTGACACTGGAAAAAAGTCTAGTGAAAGCCCAACTGTAGCAAGATGGGATCTGCCTCTTCAACTTACCGGCCCAAGTGTATTTATTTGGATATTGATGGAAGAATTCAAAAGGTACTTTTGCTGTTTTTCACAAAGTAGCATCTCCAGACGTAGCAGCAACTGCGGGCTGTTTGCTGCACGACCTATTTCTGTAACGCAAGTTAGATGCATGTTTGCATTCAGCGCAGTTGCACGCTTCAAATCTCTTTTTAAGGGGAAGGGGGGGATCTCGAGCGCCTTCTGCTTTGTACATGGATGTTTGTTTAAAGGGGAAAGGGGAGGCTGGCAGCAGGGGAGGGCTGGGTGCTGCCAGCTTTCGCTGCTGGTGTGGGGATCCTTGGTTTAGCAGCTGTGCAGGCTTCCTCTCCCAGAGTAGCGTCGCAACGTGTTTACAAAGTTTTGCCTGGGGAGAGGTTCTCACCAAGCAGTGGGAGCCAGAAAGCACGGCGTGCCGAGTTATTTGGAGATTTTCTGCCAGGGGTTTTAGCAATGGGCATTTTGCTACTGCCAAGCTGAACGGCAGGCAGGTGCCTGACTGCTGTGCGATGGGGTGTGCCGCTGCATCGCCAGGGGGCTGGGAGGTCCCCACCACCTTTGCTAAGTTGTTCATAAATGATGATAAATGTTAATTAAAAGTTTCAGTTCCATTAGCCTGCCTTGTTTGCTGAACCACGGTTCACAGCACAGGGAAAACTGCAGGAGAAATATATTCTGGCTGAAGGGAGAGCTCGCATGCTGTTGAGCTGACAGCTTTTAAACAGAAACAATGCCGCTGCATTTTTGTAATTTTTTTTTTCTTTTTGTCAGCAATTCTTTGGCTACAAACCAAGTGCCTTTTTTGTAATTAAGAATTGCTGCAAGGCTCAAGAGCAAGTAAACTCTGACTTGCAAAATTCAAATCTCTCTTGTCTTCTTGCTCTAAATTTTCATTTCACCTAGCCTCACCTTTTGTTTCTCCTTTAAAAAGAAACAGCAAAGAAACCCTTTCCCTTCCCTCCCCTTTGCTGTATGAGTGACTGCAGTAACGAGGTAAAGGGAGAGCCGATACAGTCCCGTCCCACCACGCATGCCTCTGTTGCCTGCTGTCCCCTCTGCCACTGCCCTGGAGACCCACCGTGACCGTCAAAGTCATATCCTCGGGAACAAGACCTTGGAGAATCCAAATCTGCACCAGGAGCAGGCTGCTCCTCTTCATCCATCTCAGGGCTTAGATGTGACAAAGGTGCCTCCGCTGCCGCGGGCTCCTCTGTACTGGTGGGAGGGAGCGTGCTGGCTCTGCCGAGCTGAAGGTGCCGCTTCTCTTTTGCCAGGGCTTAATGAGTTAGTTGCCTGATGGCCCCCAGAAGCAAGGCTTGTACAGAGCTCCTCGGCATCTTTGCAGTTCAGTATGAAAATGTTTTGGTATTTTGAAAGGGTGGTGCGTGTTTCCATAGATGTTGGGGAAGTACATTGTCTGTCATCTGTGCTGGTTTAAAAAAGAAAAAAAAAGCGTTTCTCAGAACCAGTCTCTGGAGAGTACTTTTGACACTAAGAACGCAGAAGAGGCACAATCGCAGACCAAGCAAACGCAAACTCAGGCGGATTAAGGGGGGGTTTGTTCTCTAAATGTTATCTGTTTCTTTTTGTCAGATGTGAAATTCCATCTGTGCAATGTTTGGAAGGATTCCATTCCTGCAGTAAAAATGCCATGTAAATGGGGTTCATCCAGGGGTAAGCAGGGCATATCTCAGATTCTCATGCCTCCTCAGTAACAACGTCATTACAAAGAAAAAAAAAAAAAGCCACCCTCACAACCCTTAATCTTCTAAGGAATGCAGTACTGGAGGCTTCTACAGCGAATTCATTAAATCAATGCTAAGCTACTCATCAACCCAGTAATGAGGTAGGAGCTTCATTATAACAGCACTTGTTTGAACGGGCTCAGCTCCAACTTGCAACTGGCTTGCTGGACATGCCAGCGCTGTGCAATAGAACCGGGCATCCTCTGGTAGTGCTAGTTGTGATAGCAACTATTCATAGGTAATTTTGGGTTTCCATGGCCTCATCCTGAATTTTTACCGGTGCAGCTGTAGGGCATGCTACTGACTTTGGGAGAAGTTGTTTCACCTCAGCACTGGGGTAAACAAAGGGACAAAGCAGGCTCAGAGAGCTGCATGCCACCTCCCCTGGGAGCCTGCACATTGCGGATGAGCACTTGACAGGAGTGTTGAATTAAGCTAAGTAGGTTTGTGTGTCGGCAGGTCCAGAGGGGCACAGCGAGGGAGGCCATCACTGAAGGAAAATTGGCTGGCTTGGAAACCCTTCACAATAGTCACTGAAATAATGGAGGCACCATCAGCAGGGGTTGAATGAACGTCTAAACCCAAGGCCAGCAGGTCCCAGAGGAAAGGCTGAAGTCCATACCTGCAAGGCTGGTGCCATGAACAACCAAAAGTCCCATAGCCTCCTGTGAGAGGGCAGTGGGGGGCTGGGAGCTGAGGGGAGCCCAGCCCAGTGCAGCTGTACATTGCTCCAACGTGATGCTGGGGAAGCCTCGCCCTCGCCTCCATAAATTACTCAGCTCCTGCCCTTTCTCCTCATCCCCATCCTGCCTGCAGCCTCAAAAGCTTCTGGTCGTTTGTCACAGTTTGATAAACTGACCTTTCGTAGACATGGGCAGGCACAAAACTATCTTCACCAAAGCTGACTGAGCATCTCCCTATGCTGGGACACAAGATGACCCACACCAGCCCAGCACACACCAGCCATGGTACCTCCACAGGCACCTGAGCTCAAGATCACCAAAGGGTGGGTTTTGTGTCCACCAGGGGAAGGCTTTGGGTTGCTGGTAGCTGTGTCCCAACCAAGGGGAGGGGATGGGGGTGTCCCATGGGGTGGCCGCCTGCTGAGCTGGTGGAGGTAGAGCTGAACACAAAGCAGGAGATGGAGGGGATGGCTGTGCTGGGGCGGCAGCAGAGGGAGGATCAAAGGCTCTGCAGTGTTCCAGCCGTGCACCAAACCATGACTCTGCACAAACTAGCTTCAAAGAGGTCACTTGTTCTTGGAGCTGACTGAAAAATGAAATTACAGCATAATGCACTTCCTATCCAGTGCCTGTGCAAAGGGGATGCACATGCAGGGGAAACAAGAGCTGCTCTGTTTGTTCATTTTTAAAGGATCCTTTCACCCAGAGACACGCAGCAGTTCATTTCCCACTTGCCTGGATACATGCCTCCCTCTGCACTTCGGCTTAGCACACCTGTGAAACCCAGCCGTGTCCCACCCCTGCCACAGCTGGCTCTGCTGCCAGGCAAAGGAGAAAACGGTGCGATGGGGGAAGCCGTGGCCCCGTTTGATGTAGGAGAAGGGGATCTTGCAGTGCCACTGTGGACAGGGATTTCTCATTGTTCCTGGAGTGCCACTAGATGGGACCAAGCACCCAAAACCCCCAACCTGCCGGCAGGAAGGGAGGTTTGCTCTGCCAAACCTGAGCTGGATCTGGAGTCTTATTTTCCTTCTTAATATTATTAACCCTTTGGCTGCATTTTTAAGAAAAAATCCTACTGAGTCTGTTTCAAATTAAAAATCCACCAGCAAGAAAATATTCCCCAGCTTGTGCCTGATCTTTTTCCATGAAGAAACTACTGGGGAACATTTTCTTTTGACCTTTGAGATTTAAATGGTAGCAAAACCAAACCAGCCAGTGGCCCTATTCCCAGGTGGGTGGCTTCATGGCTCTCATTTTCAAATGTCACAGGGTAGTGGCTTTGAGAGTTCCTCTGAGAAAAATACTTAATTCAAGAGGATTTCTGTTTCCAGTGTCTTAATCAACATCATATTTGTAACATGGATGGAAAGTCAGAGGGGTATAGGACCTCAACTAACTGGAAAAAAAGAAAAGGACCGCCACCTTTGCCAAGAAGTCTATGAAATCATTCAGGGTGGTATTTTCTTCCTCTTCAGAAAGCAACTAAAGAGTTTTGGAGTAATTTTGCCGGTTTTCTGAGTCATTCTGGATGCCAAACAGATAAATGACCTTCGTTATTTTCTCAAAGAAATGTATTGAGTTCAACCTTTCTGACTGTCTGCTGTACTGACCTGTGGAGCAGGACACTGAGCCATCCATAGCCACTGTTCCTCTTGGTCCAAGGTCTGCAATGAACAGAACAACATTAAGATTGCATTTTGGTGCTGTGGTTATTGCACTGAAACGTCAGCGCACCGGAATAATTTCTGTCATGTGAACTTCTCTTTTTAATTAGAACAACAGCAACTGTGGTATAAATGCCTAGACTCTAGCAAAACCAACAGATTTTTCCAGAGCGCACCGTGCTATTTTTAACACACCAAACTGGATTCAGTTTACAAAACACAGCAGAAAAATAATGGCATGATGAGTGGTTCAAGGCGATTAGATGTTTTTGCATGCCGGTAACTCTTGGCACAGCAGGGCAAGCACGCTCTGCGGTGCTTACGGACCCCATCCCCTGTCTGTTTGGAATGAGGATTTAGGACAACACCCTTTCAGCTGCCAAGTGTCAGAGGGGTGTGCAGAGTGGGTGCTCATGGGCTGTGGGGGCATGGACACCTCTGGGGGCTGCTCTGCCTGGCTGGCATTCACAGGTTCTTCCCATGCATGCACAAGCTGATGCCAAAACCCATTTTAGCACTGTGAGGTGTGTTTTTGTGGGATCAAGGCCATTTTCTTACTGCTGGCAGATCTCTGTGGGTGCGGGAGGGTGCAAGGTCGCACAGCCTGAGTCTGGCCGGTGGTCTTAGCTAACCCTGGCTTTCCAATTTTAGCTGGCCCCAGTGAATTCAAGGCAGCTGCTAGATGTTCTTGTAAAGCAGCAAGAAATGAACAGCAGGTTCCTAAAACTCCACCACATTACAGCACATAAACATTTTAAAGAGTCAAAATGGCTTAAAACCATGGTTTTTAAAAAATGAAAGAAAGTGTCATATCAGAGGTCTCTCTCTCTCTCCTACTCCCCCTTCTCTTTCGTCCCCAGTGAGGGCTCCTCAGAGCATTTAGGGGACCAACCCATAGTCCCAGTACAGCTTTGTAATTCCAGCATAGCTCCATAATTCTTCTATGCCCCTCACCCAGAAAGGCTTGTTTGCTGCTGTTTATCATTCTGAAGTCACATGCAGTCTATTACAGTTGTTAGAGTTGCTGTTCACATTAGCCAAGACAAAGTGTAACAGTCTCCTGCTAGCATTACCTATGAATGTGGACAAGCCAAACACAGCAACTCACGCGACTCATATACAATTCTTCTGGTTTACTACAAACAAGACAAAGCCATCTTGGTTTCAGCACCTTTCTAGCAAACTTATTTCTACAGCTTCAAATCAGCCTTTCACTGACCCCTCACCATACCTGCATTTCCTTACACCATTAACTAAGATTACCCTTCTAACAGTCCTATATTATCAAGCATGTTGTAATGTCAGACATTAACTGTGTGAGTAGTTTTGAAACAAGCAGCCTAGCTTCACTTGCATTTAGTGAGGACATTTGGTGCTAAAGCTTCCTTATTATTCAGTTTACAAAACATTTCAAGCCTAATGCATTAATGTGCTACAGGGTTAATTGTACTTAGCACTCCATTAGCAGCAAACATGTGCCCTTTTTGTGTTAAGAAAAGCCAGAGTATAGACATTTGTGTTATTGCTCAAAGGCTGAAATGTCTACTGCAGGAAACAATAAACTTTCAGCTCAGCCTCTCACAAACAGCCTTGGTTTATAACCTGGTTCCTGGTTATATTCCACCATTAATCATTAGTACTGAAAGACTGAATATTAGCAATACGCCCCTTAGTATAGTCAATAGGTTGCACAAGGCTCTCTTTAATGCAACCTCACTTCTTCTATGAGCCCAAAGGACTCTAAAAAGTAATGAGATCCTTCCTCACTCATAGTGAAAGAGCCAGCCTCTGCCATGCTGTCTCTCTGAATGGATGTCCAAAACTGCCCTGGGGATCACACATATGAGTGAATCATAGATGTTTTATCTTTCCCCAAAAGAGAAAAATCTCTTTTCCTATAGCTTTCTGTTCAGGAATGTTATAGGGGTGGGAATTGCGACTTACCATATAGTGACGTGTCTCGCGATCTTGATACTTCAGCTCTGTCTGGCAGCTCCTGTTTCTTATTTTAGGATAACATATATAATTAGGAAACTATAAGGATTCACCCTACTTAACCATTAATCGTAGCCATCTAAAAGTTAGTGATGACTGCTCCAAGCTAGTCATGCAGTTTCCCCTGTAGTCAGTGGGGAGGTGGGTGCTATCTCCAGAGGATGATTCATCCCATCTTAAACTGGGTTTTGGAGACATGTGGGCTGATATATACCCTTTGGAAGTTGTCCTCTTTCTCTGCTGGCGAGAGAGGGAGTCTAGCAGAATGACATGCATGAGATGTTGAACTTGGAGATGGTTAAAGTTACTTCAGACAAATCCCACCTGTATATTTCACTTAGGTGTCCTGTTAAAATAAATGTTGTCACATCACTGCCCAAAGGTAAGTGTGGATCAGCAGGACTGCAGAGCTCCAGCTGCTGGAAGTAAAACATCGACCACACTCCTCATCCTCTAACAGAAGAGATATTTAAAGAGTTTGGGGGAGCTTTCATTTTTGCTTGGACTCTCAGCTGAGGGCTTTCATGTTTTCTTCCCCACACATGCACACATGCACACATGCACACATGCACACATGCATTTATTTCCTGTTCTTCTCTTAGGGAAGCCCCTACTACATCATGCAGTTGGCAAATCTAGCATACTATTTTTAATACCACCTAACATTCGAAGCTCGGATAAACGGGGTGGTTTTCAAAATATCAACTGTTAATTAGTGCAAGAAATAAAAAATAGATAGTTGGGATATGGTTGTGCTTATGCTATGCTTGTACCTGAATTCAAAGTATAAGAAACCTGGAAGATGTTTAGATATGGGATTTTAGGTAAGGCTGCTGTTAGATATTGGGATCTGTGATAGTTCATTTATTGCTGTTTTTTAAGGAAGTCTTATTTGCTTACACGTCTAGAAATATAAATTCTTTCTAGTGATTTCTACACAGTGGTATCTGAAAGTCCTGGATCTTGCTTCATACTAATATGCACAACAAAGACCACTGGAGAAACAGGGAAAATCACAATGAAAAAGTTCACATCAGCCTTCTGCCATAGCAATTCAGGAATCCTCCATGAAAGCTGCTCGTACAGAAGCAGCAACAATTTTCACAGTCCATGCAAGATACATAACCAAGTTTTACCAGACTCTCTTCTGACACACTCTCTTCCAATCTCATTAGGAGTGATTATCATTTTAGGTTGTTTCCACTCCAGTTTCAGCCCTGACTGGACATTGATCACTGAGTTGAATGAAAGACATCACCAAGTGCTAGAAGTCTTGAACACAGCAGGTTGAGACCAGCAAAAGAAAGCAGGACTGGAAACTGAGGGTACACTGGCTTTGAAAATATTTTTGTATTATTTATTTAGGAATTTTACTAGGGTAAAAAAACCCCACAAATGTGAGTTAAATTCTTGGAAGAAAACCCAATTACCAACAGCAGATCAGAACAGGATAACATTCTGGATAGGGTTTGCGGTTTACAGAGAGGATTAACTGTTCTGAGGATCAAATATAGAACAGAAATTGAATTTGTAAGCTGTGTTTTTTACCCACCCTATCTGAAAGCAAAACATGATGTGACTAGTTGGAAACCGGTGGGTTGCGGAGTATGTGCTCAATGGTCCCTTAGTAATACCTCCATCACAGTCCTTAATATTGAACCGTTCCTCTGAGTGGGGAAGCCAGTCAGAGTACCAGAGCTCCTAATCCCTACCCTTTCTGAGGGGTTTTGGAATCCTTGTCCTGGACCAGGGGTAGACACTATGGATTAAGAGACAATGCCTCCTTATTTCAGAGGAAGATGTTTTAAAAAACTGCAGAACTGTCTCCAGGAAAGAAATCAGTCTCACAGAACCGATCTCTGGGCCAGGAACCAGCCATCCCCATCGACTCATGCTGTCCTGCTTCACAGTCACTGAATGTTTCATCACAATATTATTTCCACTCCAAAAAGCTTCAGTTATTATTCATTCTGCTTTCCCCCGCTTTGCTTCATGTTATTTTCCAAGGCAGACAGAACCATTCCTCACTTAAATCAAATGGCTGCTTCTTGGTCTTGATGAAGACTCACTGAAACAATCAAGCAAAGCATTCAGAGAAGACTAGTTTTCCTGTCCTTTTTTTTTTTTCTACACATGGTAGAAGTTTGTTAACAGTGACAAAGACAGGAATATGAAATAATGTTAGTTCTCAAACAAGGGAAATTAATTGTTTGAAGACGCTGCATCACTTTTGAGGAATATATTATTTTTCTTCTGGCAAAAATCCAAGGGAAATGCAATTAACAGGATTTATATGTGGCTGATTTTCTTCGTAGCATTTAATTATCAGTCTGCAAGCTGAAGCAGAGGCCTCTGTTTCCCATGCAGTGTATCACTACTGTAACTCTGCTTACATGTGATTTTGGCTCTGCCTTTGCTTTCAGAAATGACCCTGGCAACTGAGTGTCTTGTGTTGACCAATCTTGCAGGAAACTCTTGTACCATGAGACAATATTGGAGTCCCTGTGTCCACTTTTTCTTGCAGGAGGTGTGTCAGAAGCTGAATCCCTGGCTTTTTTGGGCTGTGCTGACCTAGGTGATGAACTTCTTTGACACATATTATTGGGAAACCTGTCTGTGCCCTACACACACATGATCTTAGCCCACTACAACAGCTGTAGAAACTGCTGTGGTCTCCTGTCTTTGGCCTCTATGATGCTCCATAGCAAGGTCTCAGTTCTTTCCTAAGCAGTGGTATCTTCCAGTGCCAGGTATTAATGCAGGGAGTGAAGTGTTGTGGGACACATCGCAGCCGCGGCTTGCCACCCAGATGTAGGAACAGGGACCTAAGCAAGAGGATGACTGTGGGTCAGAGACAGCTGAAACAGGTTTGAAGGGAGATGAAGTCCCTCAGTGCTGTCTGTGGGTCTGGATCAGACCCACAAACAGTACCAGAAAAGTATCATCATGGAGACCACGCTGAACAGCAATGGTTTCAGGAGATCTGCCCAAGCAAGGACATCTTCACAGGGCTGGGTAAGATACGTGCTTCTGCAACTAGTGCCAACAGGGTTGCCTATCCTCAAAGCTGCAGGTCAACCATCTTCCCTGATCATCAGAGAAACCATGTGTCCCAGATGGTTGAACTATGGCTGCAAGCCAAGTGTCACTATATTGCCTTCAAGTTGCTAATGTCCCTGCAATGACAATGGACTTTAGGCAAATCGGATTCCTATACTGTGCTGGAGCCATCAATAGTATGCGGTACTGTCCTCCCGTCTCTCCAAAATACATTCCAATTGTATCCCATCGGCAAAACTGACATCAGCTTTATTGGGAATGTAAACCTGTGGACAGTAACAGGAACAATTGCATATTGCTGGGTAATGTCTGAAGCTAGCTGCTTTGGTTTGGAACAGAAGGAAGCTGGTCAGAAGAGCTCAGCAGGTTGCAATAGAAGAAAATTGTAGTAGCTTATGTGCTTTGATTAAAAAAATACAAGCAGCTGAGGACAACCACCCTAAGTTGAGTATCAAAGTGCGGTGGGTGATTCACAAATCCACTTCTAGAAAACCTAAGTAAAAATGCCAAGTGTGGAAAGCTAAAAAGCATGTATGGAGATAACTCATGATCTAGTATCCACAGTCTTTATTTTGCTTCCCACTCTTGCACTATTACGTGGAGTAAAAAGCATTAAAATTCATCCTCAATGCATTGAAAGATCCTGCTGCTTTCTATGAGTCAGGCTGGCTTTCTTACCTTTAATGGGTTTTAATTTTATGGTTTTTTTATCTTTTCCTCTTTTATCTGTCCTGGTCAATAATAATTGATTTCCAGAATAAGAAACCTCAATACCTGAAATAGCACTCCTGGCACATCACAAGCCTTTACCTTCTGTTCAGCCACAATTAACATAATCTGCTCAGTTACTGTGTGCACCAGTTGTTGTACCCTCCAATACCTGTCAGCCAATTTTAGCACTTATCACTCAGGTAGGACTCTGTGTTCTGCTAGGAGTGGGTTTTCAGTCCTATCTGTACCCAATCAACTATGTTTTATTGCTTTGATTGCTGCTGTATTTTAATAACCAAGGGCCAATCACTGGATAAAACAGGTTTTTAAGACCCACTTGGGTATTAATCCCACCCATTTCCCCAGTAACAATCACTACCTCAGTAATCAAGTGCCTTGATTGCCTGGTGTAATCTCATCCAGGTCAGAAAACAGGGAAGGTGAGTGTGAGCACACCTATCGGTCACAGCCACCTCTTGAGGTGACCAGTATCATTCTCTTCTGTACCACAAAACCCATGACATTCCACTCAAGAGTAAGAGGGCTTTGCTTCAGCATCAACTGGAGTGTCGGTGCATCTCACTCCAGGCACAAGGGGACTCAACCAGGCTGGTCAGGTCTTGCACATGCTGTCCCAAATCTCCTGATGCTTCAGGCTCGTGGTGACCCGAGTTGTGAGCAGGCATTAGCAACTCCTCACTGGCACAACGTCCTGCAGGCTGTCCCGTGGCTTCCCCATTGCCAGCAGCAGAGGTCTGGGTTGGCGTCACACGACACCTCTGGGTGAGGAATTTCCCCTGGTGTCTGAAAGGCATCTCAGAAAAGGCACGTGTGTTACAGCCACGCTATTATGATTTAGGAACTCAAGCACTCAAAGGCCAAAGCTGCTGGAGTGAGGCTGCGGGCTTAATTAACTCCTGGCACTGACAGTTTTGGAAGCATCTTTAATTAGATGATAACATGTTATTTTTTCAAGTGTGGTCCTCATCTCTCTGAACACATGGGGCCTGCTTTGACCCGGCAAGGGTGGCAGCAGCCCCCACTGCCTGCAGCCCCCGCTGCCCGCAGCCCCTGCCTCCTCCTGGCAGCATGAGGCAAGACAGTGAAAACAAACCAGTGGAAGGCCACCCTGGGTGACACGTTCCTCATTTTCTGGGTCACCAGCCTTGAGGCTGATCTGTGGGCATGCACAAAACTCCTCTGTCCACAACAGGCTATACTTGAGAATATGGGATGCTAAGGGTGGTTGTGGGGGTTAGAAAATAGAGTTTCCAGCAAGGTACTTGAAAGGAGAGGAGACTTTTGACTTTGGTCTCCCTGTGCCTCAGACCTCATCTGCAAAATACCTCTTTCTTGCTCCTCCTGAGTTCTAGACATTAGGTCTCCACAAGTCCCTTTGGGCTGCCGCATCCTGAACCCAGAGGCTCTATGGCTATTTCTTGTGGTGTGTGAGGGAGCTGTGCTCCAGCACTGGCCAGAGAAACTGCCCCTCTCCACACCACCACCTCCCCCCATTCACCACAGTAAGCTGTCCCCCACAGCCAACAGCCACCCTGTTGACACCAGCAGCCCCCAGACAAATCAGACCCACCGCTCACCATTGTTCCTGACTTTGAGCAGATGAGCTAGACCTGACTGCAGTGAGGCATTTTATTTCCATGGCAGGTTCAAAGCTTCCACCCACAGTCAATCAAAGGCACACAGAGAGGTTTTCTGCCCTCCACTGTGGCTGCAGAAGAGCTTCTCAACCAGGGAGCACCATCACCCACATGTCCTGATGGACATAGGAGTCTTGAGGAAAATCATGGCATGGGATGGCAACATTGAAGGCTGTATCACAGTGGGATCAAGGGGATATTGCATTCCCAGATCCACTGCTCAGACAGTCTTCTCTGCATAGGAAAAGGCATGTGTGGAAAGGCAGTGGGTTGAAAAGCTGTTTGGGGGCCTGGGAAGGTAACTGGCAAATTTTGTAATTTTTCAAGCTCCAGGTTGTGACCTAACAATGGGAACCACACAGCCTGACAGCCTGCAGAAAATTTGGCCCAACCTGTGGGGCAAAAAACCCCTCTGTTCAGTTTGAAGCTGGCTTAAGTCCAAAAAGTAGTGCCCTTTTATACCATCCAAGGACCTCCCCAAATCTGGACTGTTTTCTTCCTAAATCCGGGCTCTTACATCCTTAAATCTGCAGTTGTTATCATCCTGCAGCAATACGGCATTGTAAGAAACCTTTTGCTGTCAGTTCACATACATTATTGCTCTACTTCTGAGCAGTACAATTAGGTCTCCAGAGCTTGCTTTCTTTATCAAAAAAGACACAGGTATTAAACAGGAGTAGAGAAATATTCCAGCTCATAAGTCAAATCAGATAATTGAAATGGCCTTAAAATTAGCCTAGTATTTGCCTGAATAGAGTTTATATCTCACTGGGAACTAACTGTCCTTTTTCTTCTTTGTCTTTATTTTTCTCCCCCTGCTGCTGTTCGGTTTGGAAGGTGATCTTCAGCAAATACTGCAACTCCAAAGATATTATGGACCTCTTCTGCATTGCAACAGGGTTACCAAGGTAGGTCTCTTTTAATCTGTGACATTCGTTTCACTTTTGTTTCTTTACTTCTGGGGGAAATTTAAAGACAAGCCCCAAAAGACTAATTTAGCTGCTATTCAAGCTTCTCTCTCATTCCAGTCTACTGGAAGAAGAAATTGGGGCAATCCAGATAACACCAGCTGGAAAAGTGCATGAAGCTCTGTCAGGCATTGAGCCACCTCAGCGGCAGCTGTGCCTGAGGAACAGAGAGGAATAGGGTAGAACAGAAAAGAGAGAGTCCAAAAAATACAAGCAAGTGCAGAAGACCAGCACTGAGTGCAGATGGGTTGTGTGCCAGTTATACATCAGCACTACATTTTTGCCCAGATCGAGTGAAACACAACCATATGTTTAGAACCTGTTTTTTAGGGAAAAATTTGGCCCAATGATTTGCCATTGGCATTGGTGAAAGGCCATTTGGCATTGGTGAAAGGCTTTCTGTTTAGATACAGTACAATCTAATCCCAGGTATAGGGTAGTTAAACATAAAATACCCCATTTTATGGAACATAAATATCCCCAAATCCATTGCCCAGGCCAAGTATTTTCTAATTTATGTTGCCTTGCAAAGTCCATGCATCTCTCCTGCTGCAATTTCCTGTAGGGTTTGTTTCTCTTACCTTCAACCTAGAAAGCAGCATCCAACTTAAATCTCTGTGTTGAGAGGGATCCAGGATCAGGTGTAGTTGTGTGCTGGGGTGGGAGAGGCTGGTGAATGGTGGAGGGTGGCATGGTGTAGCACCCAGCCACTTCTGCACCACCTGTCCAGGGCAATGGCACGCAGGGAGGGAAGCCCTGTCTAAAAGGGGCCATCTCCTCTCTGAATAGGAGCTCGGGCAACGCAGGCCAGATGCACAGCAGCATGCGATAAGCTATAGTCTTTACCTGTGTAAAAATAGGTTTACAATAAGAAAAAGCATAGGAAAAAATAAGCCAGTCCTTTGATTATAGGTTTATTGCATGACTCTAGCTCTGGGGATTGAATGATAAAAATGTCTATATTGACTCAGAATTTGCATAAGCTGCTGGACAGAATTAATGTCCTTTGCCGTTTATCCTAGCTATTTCTTCCCATTTGACATGAGAGAGGTTAATAACTCTCATTTGCTTATGATGTGAAATACTTCCACTCTATCACTGAGGAAACTTTGTTGAGCAGTTTTAATGACTCATGATTAGGGTGTTCACCGCATATTCAGCTTTTTTTTTTTTTTTTTTTTTTCATCAGAAGACTTTCAAAGAACGGTGCATTTCAACCAGGTTTCTGGAGCCAAAGTAAACCTCCAAGGTTTAGATCTGAGCCTATGAGATCACACTTCTCACAATTCTGAAAAAAAAAAAAGGCCCCATATTCAGCAAGACATTTTGTTTTGTTTGTTCTGGTAAAAGAGTAACTGAGTAAGTTCAAGACAGTCATATTACCAGTAGTTATTTGTGTAGTGGGAGTCAATACATAGCTGCTGAGTCAATGTATCATAAAACATAGCTTTTTAACAGAAATTATGAGTTGATGAGTCAACTGAATTCAGGGAGCAAAGTCTGCTCAGAGATCAAGGATGATCACACTTAATTTTTCCAGAAACATCTCTGATAACTGAAGTGGGCGAACCATCAAGCTTCACCCTGTCCCGTGCTTTGACCCTTTCTGCACCCAGGTAAAAAGGATCTGAGACAATGTCAGGCCAGGCCAAGAGTGCTGCAGGAGATAAGATGGCTATGTGCTGTGTGCACAGAAATTCAGCCAGCATTTCCAGGTCAAATAAACATCTTTGAAACATGCTTTTCAGGAACACAACAATCTCCCTTTTGACGGCAGACAATTGTATGGTATCCATTGACCCAACAATGCCTGCAAACTCAGAGAGGTAAGCTTTGCTGCAACCTGCTCTTTAAAAATAGGGTCAAGCCCAAGGGAAGGGGTGATGGTTGTGTGCAGATGCATTTCATACGCAGTGGGAGGTGAGCAGCTCCCTGGAGGGAGGGAGATGACAGTAAGAATTGCTTGCTGGCTTATAACACTAATGCCTGCTGGTTTTGAAGATTTTAACTTGTTATTAAGGTAGAAGTAATTGTCTGAGGAATTTAGGTATTGAATGTAGAACATCTGTTCCCATCCCACCATGTTTGCTGTCAAGGCTCCCGGCTCCTTGGCTCCCTTACTCCTTTATTGCTCTGCTAGGACACAACCATGACATTACTTGCAAAGAGAAGTCAAAGGTTTTGATGAGGGTAGGTCTCTTCCGTGCTAGCTTTGGCCCTTCTCACCTCCAAATGCCTTTTTCTTTCTCTCCTTAGTTTCCTGTTGCTTTTCCAACCTGGGACTTTTAGTTTCACTCTGACTGCTTGTACTTACTCCTGCTGGTGTCATTTTCTTAATTGCATATTTCATCATTACTTATCACTGGCATTACTCTCATTGGCACCTGTGATGGAGCCCCAGCAGTTGGGAGGAATCTACTGCACAGGATGATGTGTCAACACAGGCCAAAAGATGATCCCCACCACTGGAGCTCCCTTCTGACCTACAAATTTTCCTCACCATCTCAGTCCACAAGCTATCAAGGCTTGCCAGGCAGGAGGCATTTTTACCATGTTTGTTGCATGACCATACAGCACAAGAAAGATCTCTCTGTCTCTAGCTCAGTAGTAAACTGGAGAGATGTGTGTTCATAAGAAGTACTCATTGCATATTTAAACTCACAGGTTTTAAGAGTGCTTAGAATATATTCAGATACTTATTCCAAATTCTCGGGGAGTTTAGATATGAAATACAAACTGCTTTCTGAGTGTTGCTAACATCAACCCTCTCTGACTCTTCCAGGTCGCCATACAAAGTGATACCTGTTGCCACTGGGCAACTCTCAGGTAAAACAACCCTTTTGAACTGAATTTGCTAAAGCTAAATTTGTGAACATTTTC
Source organism: Falco punctatus (assembly GCF_963210335.1). NCBI lineage: Eukaryota > Metazoa > Chordata > Aves > Falconiformes > Falconidae > Falco > Falco punctatus. Next base: position 79,865,264 of record NC_137581.1, read on the forward strand.
ACATGGAAAATATATGGCTATGATGCAAGGAAGAATGATGATAGTGTCATGATTGTAGCTACAGCAGAATAAGAAGTATTTGATCATAGTGTTCTGGAGGAAAGTTGAAGAAAAATCCCCAAAGTATTTGAGAATGAGGTGGAATGGCTGGGGTCCAGGAGACTTTCCCAGTGCTTAGCTGTGGTCTGACAGCACCACTGATGTCCTGGGGAAAGTCCTAGATGGAGCAGTGTGATTTTTTCAGGCAATGTAGACAAAGTTTGAAAGACTGTCCTGCAGTGTTTTGTTTAACTTGTTCATCTCTCAGCAAAGCTCCACTGGAAAACTGAGCACAACATTTGAACTCCATGTTAGTTCCAAATGGCTGAGGAGAGAGCATAATTTCTGTTGTGGGCATGGTAGCTCTAAGTGTAATAAATATTTAAATATACCTGACAAGATTAAAGAAGGCTTGGATGGAAGAGCACATCTGGAACATGTTTCCCAGAACACAGCTGTTCTCCACAGAACACTGTTGTACTCCACAGGCAAGACTAGGCGGCACTTCTACCATTTCTCTTTGCCTGCCAGTGTCACAGTCAGGCCAGTAGCTCTCAGACACTGGAGAAGAGCATTTGCCTGGGGCAGGTCCTGTAGAGCATCTGGCTCACGGTCTCTCTCATCTGTGCAACCGTGTTATCTCCTGCTATTCTCTCCAAGGCAGACTGAGCAAGAGCCCTAGACTGTACGCTGTGGAGCTGTAGCGAAAGGCTGGCCACTGAGGCAAGGGCTGCAGGAGGATAGGGAATGTCAGCTGGGGACACAGTTTGGAGCAGTAAAATGAGAAGATAGGTGAGACAAGGGGCAAGAGGTTAAGATTATCCTGGGAACAGAAAGAACAGGAGGGAGCCAGAAAGTCTGGGGCAGGAATAGAGGCTCTTGTGACAGGGGCAAGGCAGTTTTGCTGGTCCCACTGGTTTGTCTTCTTGCTAATGCTGATTGCAGGTCCCACCTCTTCTTATTGCTCAGGCTCCTGTATTACACAACAAAACATAGTGTCTCACAGCACTGCCTTTTTTTAGATGGGGAGACACAGGGAACCAAAGCTGCTCTCTGAGGCACCCACGACTGCTGCAGCAGAAACATCTGTAGGAAAAGGGCACAGCAAGGCAGTGTAGGAGAATGATGGGGGGTGGGGGGGTGGGGGGGCATGGAAAGGCCGCAGTGGGGAGCTTGTGCATGCAGAGAGCAAAGGCAAACAGAGCAAAAAGAACAAAGAAGCTAGGAAATGGGGAAGTGCTTTATCACAGTAAGATTTGTTACAAGCCATAAACAGGTCCTAGATCGGTGATTGCCACTGTTGCTGGAAGGAGGTAGTCAAAGCCAACTGCTAAGGGAAAAGAAGCTGCCTCCTAAACTATTTCCTTTTTGCAACAAACTCTGCTGGAACAGCATCACTGTTGTGCTCCAGAAGTACGCTATTTGCATCATCAGGTCAGAAAAGGTGGGGTCTTACCTGCTGCATGTGTCTCGGTGTACCAGCTACATGGGTAATCAATAGCCATTTGCCCCAAGATGGAAGAACAGGGCAAACAGGGCCAGCAAGGATCTGCTGGGGAAAGCCACTGTGTTATACCAGCTGGGAAGCCAATCAAAAGTCTTTCTAGAACATCTACCCTTTTTTTTTACCTAACATGAAACTAACTGTATATTTTTATAAGACCATGTATGACTTTTCACACTTTCCCAGGGCCCTCGTTTTTCACCCCAGCTGACAGCACATGGCTCTTCTTTCTTCAGAGTGCAGCTCACTGTGTCAGCCAGGTCTCTCTTCCCTCCTTGAATTTTATGAAACAAGGATTTCCAAAGATCTAAGCTGAAAAGGGCAAGAAAAATTCTGGCTGTTAGTTGCCAAAGCAGAAGAGAGTCTGCTATGGAAAGAGGAGGGAAGTTGAATTGAGTGTGATGGAACTAATGTTCCTTGGTATCTGTTTCTCTTTTGCATGGGTTGTCATTAATCTTAAGCATTCCTGACATTTTGCTGAGAGTAGGAAGAATAAACAGAGTGGGAAATTGTTCCTCTTCATTAAAAGAAAAAAATCCACCTCTGTTCTACTCTTCACTTCTTAAGCAACTCTGCCTGCGTGGTTCTGCTTCCCAAAGCAACTTGTCCAAATACATGCCAAAAAAGGGGTCACCCTAATTTTCACAGCCGTGGGAGATAATGCACCTCTTTTCAGCAGTCTCCCAGGCAGCTGGAAAAGAATGACGCATGTTTCAGTGGAACAAAGACTGTAAAAGGTGGGACTGGAAAATATGATCCTTTGGGAGGAAAATATAAGCAGTGGCTTTTATCCAGCAGAAGAGATATCCACTGGAGTTCTACTAAGAAGTCATTCTTTATTTCCTGGCCATAGTCATGGGAGAGGGCTGGAATTACAAAAATTATTATTCCAGTGAGCATCCGTTAGATGCAGCAGTGACTACCGTATCACCATGGGGTCAGCTGTCTGCAAGGCAAAGCAAGGGCTGAGCTGGCCAGCTCTGAGCCTGTGTGGCCATTGCATCATGTGCTGTCCCTCCTTCTGTGGCCCCAGAGTAGAAGGTACGTGGCTATCTGAGCAGAGCATCAAACCCCTGGTGCCAAACCCTTCCTTCTTTCTGGGGTGTTTAAACTCCCAAGGCTGTCTTCTCCCTCCCAACAGCAGGAAGGCTCTGGTCTGCATCCTTGTGGTAGAACAGGTTCAAAACTCACAAATGGATGGCTGTGTTGTGGGTATAATTAGTAGGGTTCAAGCACTCTGCAATATTGCTGGAGATGCCAATTAAATGAACAAATCCTACTAGCAGCACACGCTTGAGAAATAAAACTGAAGTCTGATAGTGCACAGAGTGGAGCTATTGTGGAGCTCAAGTGAGCCTGATCCACCACAGTCCTAAACAGGGCTGGAAACGTGCAGGGACTGTCCTACCGCTTCAGAGTTAGAGCAACAAAGCACACAGGTGGCTGAACGAGCCCTTAAAAATCTCACCAGGGATGTGACCTGAAACAGCATAAGATGTGCTGAGCTTAGTCCCAGTTTTCGCCACATCTCTGTCTCCAGTTTGTTCTGGTGGATCCCTCAACACAAGCATCCCCTCATCCCTGTAGAAATGGGCAAGGAAACCCGAAGACAGCAGTGCCCTGTTGGGATGGAGGCCAGCATGTGGAGAGACCTCACCACTTACCACTCCTTGCTCAGCAGCCTCAGCAGTGGGGAACCCTGCCAGCATGCATCAGAGCGTGCATCGGAGCGTGCATCGGAGCGGCTTGGCCAGCCTAAGGCTATAGGCAGCATCTTCACCTCCCACTTCACTTGCTATTCAATTGTTTGCCTTTTCAGCTAACAACCCATCTAGCACTTGCATGGAGGAAAGCCCAGGGTCTCTCCCCATGGATATCGGCTTGTAGCAGGAAAGCTAGCTCAACCAACACCTGTGTAGCTGCCTGCTAGGAGGCTCACATCTGAACAGTGCTAACTGCGCCTTGCCCACCCCTGAGCCCACCAATGACTGCACCAGCGAACTGTGGAGACAGCTTTCCCCCCCCCAGAGTGATTAAATACACAAGATCTTGTGCAGATTGCTCTTAGTAAAGTGACAGAAGCTTGTCACTGTGTCTAAATCTTCTTATTCTGGGATATCTCTCCTCTCCTTTTGGAGGCATATTCACGCTTGCAGATCAAGCAAGTGTGAAGAGGCAGAGACTGTGAGAGAAAAAGCCCCCTCCCTCCTGCTGCTCCTTACATGCATCCCACATGGATGCGTGCATCCGGACAGGGCCAACAGCTTCAGGATTACTCACCTGAGCAGGGGTTTGCATGCAACAGCCCGAATTAACCTGAGCTGTCAAGTGAATTTGGTGTTCGATATGACATGATTCACAGACGTGGGCTTGGGCTGGAAAACACACCCCTTCCTCAGGCTTTTGTCCACCTGGCTGTTTGGTTTTTTTAAATTCCTCTGACTGTCCTGATCCAAACAAACCACAGCGTGCAAAATACAGATAGGAGCCTGAGCCAGAGGCACAAGAACATGTGAGAAGGAGACCGTATGGCAGGAGTTCACCAGCCTGATGCTGGCAGGCAAAGGCAGATGCCCACACCCTCCCAGCCTTGATGGTCACAGCAGAAAAGATAGGGGGAAAACCATCCCACACTCACAACCCCATGCACTCTCTGCCTGCACCCTGCCAACGCTGGCAGGATGGCAAGGGGAGCCAGGGAGGGCGAGAGGGTGTAGGTGGCTCCCTGGCTGTGATTCTGGTGGGTAGGACAGGAGAGGAATAGTCACTGCTGAGCAGGGCGGTGTGAAGCAGAGGGTGCATGCCAGCAGCTCATAAGCCATCTGTGTCAGCGCACAGGTGACCTGAGCTGCCCCAGCATGTACCTAGTCTCTGTCTGGCAGGGAAGGTGTGTACACGCTTGCTGCCAGCCCTCTGATCCGGCCACAGTGGGAGTCACAGGAAAAAGTGCTGCTGCCATATTCCCCTGCACCTGCTTTCTGCCCAGACCTGCTAGAGACAGGACTGCTGAGAGGGACAGCAAAATGGCTCCTTGCTCTGTGATGCCCCAGCCAAGTTCCCTGCTGAACTTGGCAGGGGCCAGCAGGCAAGGAGCTGAAGTCCCTGTGCCCACAGTGAGCACAGGAATGAGCCAAGGGAAGCCTGGGGAGGCCTGAGCTGCTCTGTCCTCTGCCCAGCATTACACTATTGCAGCATCTTCTGGAGGGAGTTTTTCTAATTTTCTTTTGTCAGCTTCAAAATATCTTGCATATTGTGCAAAAATCTGTCTTGCTGAACACCTGCATTTGCAAACATTGCACATTCATGGTGCTGGCAGAGGGTGAGCTGAGAAGAGGGTTGCTGCTGGCTTTTGGGGTGCTGCAGGAAGGAGCTGGTGACCCTCAGCAACGTTCACAGATTGCAGCTGCCCATGCTACGTGCACTAGGATTTCCTTTTCATAGAGGGAATTGCAGCAAAACAAATGAAGCAACTGAGGGAAAAGGTGGCTGCATGCACCTGGGGTATCAGCCCTGCCCAGAGGTATAAAAAAAAGCAGATAGACGGTAACGGAGTAAAAGAACACCTAGCCCTCCTGTTACACAAATGAGTGGATAAGTGAGACTAAATGATGTTGGAGTGTTATCTCATTTTCTTCAGAATCAGGGGTTAGCAGTGATCTCCCCCTTGGAAAGGAACAGGACGAAGAAATGGATCTTTGTCTCTTTAAGATGAGACGAACTGCCACTCTTAGTCATATATCTTTACTGCACCCTAGGGTTATAAAAACATACATCTTCATTTTGAAAGTCTTTTATTACATCTATAAACATCAGATTGCAGCTGACTGTTCCCTGGATGAGAACGTCCTAGTACTCCAAGTGAGTTTTGACAGGGGGAGGGAATGAAAATAAGATTTTTTTTTTAATTTTTTTTTTTACTGGAACAGTTTTTATAGGGAACTTGTCAGTCTCTGGCATGCTACAGCCACTGTCAGAGAGCTGAGCAGCATTGAAGTGAGAGGACACGGGTTTCTCTGCTTATTTTCACTGTTGGACTCAGGTACCATCCCAGGTGCTGTGCACGGTAAGCTTTCCTCCTGTCTTAAATAGGACGCAGCGTTTGCTTTGTTTCAGCGCTTGGATTTTCAAATGGGATTTGTGAGAAAACTGAAAAATGGGTCTCTGTGAAAAGAACTAATTTCTTCATTTGCTCTGCTAGCCTCTCTGCTGGGAGTTGGATCACAGAAAAAAAATATGAAGAGGGAAATAGATCTGAGACTTTCAGAGCACAGAGTGCTTGTTCCAGTTTAAAGACACAGGGGTAACAGCCAAATTGTTTCGATCAGCAAAGTGAAAGCACTTGACAAGTATTTCTGACATCTTTAATACCTGAGGAATTGCAAATCTTTTCAACAGGTACAAGAGCTATTATTTAGAATTACTCTGTAAATGCTGGGCTGTATTTCTGTGTGATGTGTTTTGCCTGGGTGATTGCACTCGTGAGACATTGTGCTCCCTCAGGCAAGTGCAAAAAGTAGCTTCAGAAATGCCATTGGGGTATTTCTACATAGCATATAAATGGGTGTTCCATAATGTGCGGCATGTATATAAGAGCATGCAACATTTCTACTTCTGGAGCATGAGTAACCAAGAGTGCAACCACATTGCAAGCACAGTGCAGTTTAAATTAACTGGTGAGACAAAGTGGGAACAATCTCAAAACAGCAGCTCGCAGCTCAGCAAAGGTGATTTATGCTTCCCATCTGTGTGAATACAGTGTGGACTGACTGAAAGATGGGAAAATATTGTTATTATACTTCTTCCTTCCTAAAGTGTACTGTCCCTCAAAATCTAGGTTCTTGTTTTAAGGATGCATTTGCTTTTCCCTGTGTTAGTTATTGCAATCCTGTGATGGTCTTGGAAGGGGTTGGTGCTTCACCAGGCTGACTTTCCTGAGCTGGCTGAAGCACCCGAGCACTGGAGTTGGCAGCAGGAGGCAGGGAGCTACTGGAGTGAGCGCTCCCAGTGCAGCCACTGCCACAGCGTCTCAGACATTGATGGGATCCTGACGGGATCCCTATGGTGGCTCTGTCCAAGTTATGTTCTCAAGGGAAGGGGACTGGGAAGCTTATGCACTGCTGTGTCCATCCTGTGAACCAGGAAGGACTCATTCTGCAAGGACAGTCACTTTGAAATCTCACATTTGCCTGAAGTTTATGCATAGCAGTACAATCCTTATGAATTTGCACCAAAAAAAAATTGGTCTCCAGGATAATGTCCCAGTATACATCTGAAAAGAAAACTGGGTTATCTTGTGTTCATAAGCTGTTGCACTGCTCATAGGCACTCCGGCAGTGTGCTGACGGTGTAGAGGCAGCCCTTGTGAGCCAAATGTTTCAAAAGTGGATGGTGATTCTGGGTGTCCTACCCAAGAAATGTGAAAGGGGTCATCTTTTCAGAGAGTGCTGCCTTAAAACAAGTACCTCTCAGAGACCTCACCAACCCCCCTCTAAAAAAACTTCTGAGAAACCTTGACTGTAATCTGCAGGCAGAGAAAGGCAGGTGATATGAGAAGTCATTCCTAAACACTATCGCTGTTCAAAGGACCAGAACTACTTTTTGGCTAAATGCCTCAGCGACAGAGCTGGAAGTCTGGGGATGCCACTTTGCAGGGAGGCTGAGGATGTCTTTTTTGCTCTGTCATTTTCTGTTATGTCCCCCTCCTATTTTCTCAGAGAAAGAAGAATTGTTCCAGAATTTATTGGGACAGATTGCTGAGCAGTTCTCAAGGTAAGAAGCTGAACATCATTATTAATTTAAAATGCTATTTCTTTTATCACCCTAAAGTAATATTTTCACAGGAGGCAGAGGGGCATTTAAGATCTTCAAATCCCACTCTTCCTGACAAATTTACGCCTGGTACACAGCTTATTTCCTGCTGACAGCAATATGGTAGCTTGAACTAAATGTGATTTCAGTGATTATGTTTGATCTAAAAAGGAGATCAAGTTGTAAATATAAATGTTCTTATTGTGCTTCTGCCCTCTTAGGAAGCAAAAGAAATGTTTCTACATTGAGCAGTCAAATCATCTGGTTTGTTTCATTTTTCCCTTTATCACTCAAACATGTCTCTCCCCTGAGAGGATTTATCAACATCTGTATAGCTGCTTATTTTATTCCAGCTGGTTTCAATAAGACAGATCAATCCCACCACAGCTTAGCAAATCACCAGCATAACTCTAAAGGAAGGGGGGCTTCAGAGTGTGCAGACACCAAGATGCTGCTGTTAGGCAAAGCATTATCAACTTAACTTTGCTTCCCTTGGGGGGTACAATAACAAGCCATTGCCAAGAGAGGGGGTGATGAAGTGTTGCAGAGCCACAGTACGTTCCCAGGGTCACAACAAAATCATTAGTTGTTAATTTTTCTGAAAATTAAATGCGAGTGTATTTTCTGCCCAAATTTTAGCATTTCCACAGGAAAATTTCTTTTCCTTATGGCAACCATGGTTGGACAGATCAATCCTTTGAAAAATATAGACGTTTCTAGCAAAAGTCCTTTGTACCTAAGGCAGGTACAGCACTAAATGTATAACATTAATACATGAGGGTTTTCTTTTCAGGGTTTTTAAAATCAATGAGCTGAAAACGGAAGTAGCTAATCACTTGGCAATGCTGGAGAAAAAGGTTGAATGTGAGTGTCCCTTTATTCGTATTGCAGTGGGAACCGGTGTCTCAGAAATTCCCCACCTTCTTGCCCTCATTGAACCCCTCTCTGTCCCACTCCTCACAGCCCCTCTGCTTTCTCTGATCGCTAGCAATGTGGCCAGCCTTGAGCCTGAGAGGCCACAGTCCGTCCCAGGGTGAGGCCCGGGGAAGGTGGGAGCCTGTGGTGGCACCCACCGGCGGGTTGAGGCCGCGGAGGGACGCTCTGTGTTGCAGACACCCAGAGCTCCTCCCGGCCTCCCCGCTGAGGGGCCATCGACCCCTCCGCTGAGCTTCGGGCCCAGGGCCACATCCTCCTGCTACCATGTCCCCACAGAAGAGGGTCTCCACCACACAGCTCCCTATCGCCCACCTCCAAGCCCCTCAGCCTGCCCTCCCATGCCCTCCGACCCATCCCCTGCCCCTCCTCAGCTCCCCTGCACCCAGCAGTGTCCCCCATGCCTCTGCACAGGCATTCCCTGCAAGACGCTGCCCTGGAGCACACCCGGGGCCTAGCGCTCGCTGTTGCGCTTTGTAGTTAATATCAGGAGGGTAACGCAGCTGCCTTCATCCTACTTTAAGTCAGATACTTGCACAGGTCAAACATGTTGCCTTGCAGAGAGGCTTTCTCCTTTCAGAAATGCATTTACTGTGTGTTAAGCAGTCAGGTCAGTCCTCGTCGCTGACAGAGGCCCAGCCCCAGCACTGGGACCTGACTGTGTTTCTTCTGCTCAACGCCATGTTGCCTGCCTCCCCCTGCTGGGAAAGGGCCAGGGGCCGGGGAAAGGCCTGTCCCCACAGCACATGTGGTGCCACGTGTGCGCTACCCATGGGGCACTGACACGGCACCAAAACGTCCATAAACGGGTGGTGTAACATGTGCCATGAGGCAGCCGGAGGGTACATCTCGTGGTCTCGCGAGGGGGTGATTGCTGGGCTGCAAACACGGGGCTTCACCCCTCTCTGGCCATATTGCCTGGCAGAGTTCTAGGCAGCATCGATTGCCTTGTTCAGTGCGTTAACAGCAATGCAACCATGTTCAGCTACTGTGCAACAGCAAAGTTAAGTTCATCTGGTCAAAAGCTCCTTTTCCATTGGGGGGGGGGGGGGGAATTTTTTTCCCCATGCAGCACCTGACTTGTTTTGTTGCTTTTCAGTATATGAGGCAGAACACAGGTCCCAGAAAGGCAGGGAAGGGGAATGAACAGGGCACTGTCACCCAGCACTGTTTTGACACCAAAGGTCACATCCTTGCTGATACGCAACATTTAAGTCAGGAGCACGCAGAGTCTTCCCCAGCACTACAGCTGCAGAAACCACTTTCTCACTAGAGCTGGCTGGAAAAAAAAAAGTTTCTGGTTCATGGAAGAATTTTTGTTGAAACTTCCCCTGACCAGAAGCTGCCTTGACCCTGCAGCTTCTCAATGAGACTGATGCCTTTGTCAGCAGGGAGAGGAAAAATATTCTTATTCAAAGAGCAGCTGCAGGGGACCTTTTCTGTGAGGCCACCCCAGCCACAGGCTCCCGGTGCAGTGGGAGCCCTTTGGTCACACTCATGGAGGGGGCAACCTGCAGCGCACATACTCACAGCACAGATCTCTGCAAGGAGCCCAGGTAGCAATTCCTCCCTGTCTGCTTTTCCCAAGGCTCCGCTGATTTATTCTATGGACCAAAAGAAAAAAAAAAAAAAAAGAAAGAAAAAAAGAAAAATTAGCTCAGTCATTCTGCCTTTTCTGTGAAACTTCTGACCAACTCCAGTCCTCAGGGCTAAGTGCCATGGACTAGAGCAAATGAGGCAAGCATTCCTGTGAGTCTTCCTATCCCCTTGGCAGCCCAGGCAAGCAGCTCTCTCAGCCAGCTAGGGGCTTCTTTTGGCCACCAACTCCCCTGATGACCCCTTGGGTTGGGACCCCTGGCTGCACCCTGCATGCACACTGCCTTTCAGCACCAGCAGCCCCTGGCAGATAATGAAGACTTGCACACCGCTGCAGGAGAGGAATAGTTGTGTGCTTGCACTCTCCAGCACTTTATTGCTGCTTTAGGGAAGGCAGCCTACACAGAGGTGCTGTGCCGTGCAGGTGAACTGAATTCACTGGTCCCCAGACAAGGCTTCTTTCAGTAAGTGGGTCTCACCGCTGATGGAAATAGCAGCTGATGTAGCAATCTGCTGCTATTCTGCCTGAGCGCTTGCAATCCCATCTCCAGCAGCCTCAGCCTGTGGGAAGGAGCTCCCTGGGTTGCCTGTCTACAAGTGCACCCATCTGCTCAGAAATGGACTTCCAGAATTTGCAACAGAGCCAAATCTGCAACATTTTGAAATAATCCCACGCTTTCATGTTTAAAAAGCAAAACTGTGAGAGAAAGGGAGTGTCCAACCTTCCTACTCGAGCTGGACTCCCAGAGGTTGCTTTAAGAGCCATGTTTCAGTGCTGGATTCAGCCCAAGGATTTCTTTAGACAGCACAGGGTCTTTTCAGAAGGTATTTCTTGCTGCAGAATAATATAATGGGCTCTTAATCAGTGCACATGACAAGGCCATTTATCATTTGTGAGCCAAATGCAAAAAGAATTGTGCTTTTGTTTTGCCTTTTCTCCCACCTTCTTCAGAGATCCCTTTTCCACCACTTTGACATGCGATCTCCAGGATTTCTTCCCCAGAAGGGACGTGTGTGGGGATAAGTGCTCATGACAGCACTGCATCTGCACCTCACATAAAATGTTCTCAGCTTCCTTCCCATTACTGTCTAGAGACTTCATCACAAAGATGTGTTTTCAAGGAGCCAAATCTTATAACTGATTTTTAAATCCCATCTAAAGCTTGTGACTTCCCCTTGGAAAATGCATCTATGCAGGGCAAGCACTGGGAATGCTTTGTCCCATAGCTTGACTTACTCTGCTCCAGTGTTTTTACAGCAGCCCACATATCAATAAGGAAGCTGGCAAAAACCCTTTGCAATTTGTAAGCACCTCACATCTACCTTAAGAAAATAATTATGTAAATGCTGTGCTCCCCAGAGAGGTTTTGGAAGAAAACTAAAGAGATGCAATACAGAAAAATGCTCAGGGCTGCCATTTTGCACCAGAACTTCTCTTCTCTCTGCAGTTGCCTGCCCCACTACCCCGTCCATCTGATAACTCCGCTTGGCTCCCACTGCTTCAAATAGGCACCAGCCACCATTTAGACAGCCTGGCAAATGGGTTACCCATGAACTTCTCCTGGATGAATGCACTGGGGTGGTATACAGCAGCATGAGGCTTGCAGGTCAGGTCAGCTGCAGCTGGTGAGTGGCAGTTGAACGGAGTACCCAAAAAAAGTGCAGCCAGATACCCAAAATGAAGATATTGAGCAAGCAAGACAGCATCTTGCCTGTATCATCACATTGTGATCACCCAAAGAAATTGCTTGTAGCAATGCTAGACAAAAAAACACTAATCTGGAAACAGGATATTTAAGTGAAGGGTATCCCTGTAATCAAGCATAAATCAAAAGCTTTTCCCTTTCCTCTCCTAATATATGGCATTTTGGACTCAGTTCATATATCTCTCTTTTTTCCCCCTTTCCCAGATCCAACAGCAATTTTTGTTTTTACGAACATAAAGAAAGCAAAACTGAGGTCTCTGCTTATTTACAGAGTTGTGCCCTCCAAGGCAGTTTTTTGTCACTTACATGCTACTACCCTCCAGATAAGTGTGATTTTGACTATTATTTTCTAAGAAAGTGACCGAATACTGGTTGTATGATTGCACATTCCCTTGAGTTTCCTGAACCACAGCTTGTCCATGCAAACAATGAGTTCAGTAAACAAATGAGCTGTGAAATGATTGCATATGAATGACATGTACTTAATAAATGCTGCTGTATTATGTACTTGAGCATGCTGGTAGTTCAACAAGAGGGAAAGAAAAGGGAGAATTTTCTCATACTTGCACTGCATTAGGTTCTCATAGCTACATGGAATGAAGAGCATTGCTGCATAAACAGGCAATCAAACTTTTTGCCTTGTGGGTCTCATAATTATGTACAGAAGGGAAATAAAGGATTTTTGTGCTGCATGCAGAAATAACCTTTGATTACAAAACTGATTGGCAAAAAGAAGTGACAGATATTCAATACCTAAAAAAAACCCAAATCAATTGCGAGAGCAAAACTTTCAACATATCTCTCCCTCTCCTGCATTCTCACTTTGGTTTTTCTGTACTTAACAATGACTCTCAGAGCTCCTTAATGCTCTGCATGAACTTAAAAATTAAAACCTTTTATCTTAATGGGAATTCTAATCCTACTGGGACACGTTTGCCTAGCTGCGCTTATCATCCCATCGTGGGAGGGTTTTTTCACTCAGGATTTCCTTTGATTTGTGTTCTACAGCAAAGAAGTGAAGGCACCAGAACAGCTGACTGCTGCTAACAATCGTGGAAAAGCTGAGACATTATAGCCATTCTGTGAATTAAAATCCTGTAGCTATTATCTAAAATTGGCAACAGAGAATTCCTATGGGTTTTCAAGATATATTGCTTTGGCAGCACCTGCATATGTGAGAACCAGGGCAGAATGTAAGAGCTTGCTGGCTCACTGGATAACCCCACTGTTAAAGCCCTTTGAAATTTTGCACAATTGTGAAACAAGATCCTTCGACTTTTGCCATGGTAACCCTCCTGTTGTTTTCCTTTGTTGACAGTGGAAGGCCTGAAAGTCGTGGAGATTGAGAAATGCAAGAGCGACATTAAAAAGATGAGGGAGGAAATGGCAGCAAGAAGCAGCAGGTAAGTTCTGCTTTGGACCTAACCAAAGAAATAAGCATCTGGTTTCAAACCCTAATGCAACATTTCTGCAGAATTGTGTTACCTTCTGGGCTTAGAAGTAAAGGAGGAAGAAACTAATAACCATTAAGGACAGTGGCTTTAATTTAACATTTGAAGATCTACAGCAATTCATCAGTTAAAATAGCTCAGGCCATGGGAATAGAGAAAAAGGTCTTGCAACAGAGAGCTATTTTTCACCATACAGAATGGGAATTCTTCATCCAGATTTACTGGGAGAGAGGGAATGGGAGAAGAACTTCTGCATAGAAGTTCTGCACAGTGCAGTGTTTGATTAGGAGCAAGTTATCACTCAAACCAGCTCCAATATATTCTGGGAAAATATAAAATAAACATGTAGCAGCTCTTCTAATTATGATCTCATGCTATTAAAAAAACATTCATTTCAAACTCAACAAGAAACTGGGAATTCACTTTCTAATTCAAGGGCTCACTGTGATTGTGAAGCTTGGTTTTGCTGTAATTAAAACACAGGAAAAAAATTGCATTTGGTATGGTATGCAGCCTAGGCTTGAAAGTCTGCCTCCTGTGTCACTGAAATACCCCATTAGTACAAACAAATCATCACTGTGAGATTATGAATACTTCTGGGAAGGTTGCTGAAGGATATACAGCGTTGCTTAAAGTGCGGGTGAAGGGGATTTTTCTCAGCAAATGTAACTATGCTATCTTGACAGCCTCTCTCATTTTCTTCATTTGAGGTCAAATTCTCTGTCCTTTAATCAAAGCAATTACCTATTGAGGGCAGTGGGAGATTTGCTAAAAGAATTAGACTTTATAATAATTTGCTGTTATGAATTTTGCTACCCAGATATATCAGGTAGCTCAGCATTAATACATTCCTGTTAAGTCTAAGGCCAAATTCAGCTGTCATACCAGCATAAATGCAGAGTAACATTTTTAAACTCAGATCTGCTCCAGCTTTCTAGATTTATAACAGTAAAATGGATAGCAGTCTGCCCTGTGACTTGCAGCATTTCTTGTTCAGGTGTGTGAGGAAACCTTATGTGAGGAGCTCAGACTGGCAGCACATGTGTGCTGATTTGTGCTGAGTGTGATGTGAATAACGTGTGCCTATGCATGCGTCCTTACCTTTCCTCAACTGTTTCAGGGAGCTGGGAGAGCTGCATTTATGAGCATAGTGACACACAGGCAGATAGGGAATTAAAACCAAGAAAAGAAATTAATGGCAGCTTCATGCTCACCCAGTTGCTGCCACACAGATGAGGAAGTACGAGACTGTCCCAGCAGCAGCTATGACTCATTCCTGTTCCAGATCTTGTCACCTTACAATCTCTATTTTTTATTATAAACAGCAACCTGTTAACAAGAAAAACAGGAATGGGCAGTGCTATGTCTGCCCAGTGCAGCCGTCTCCAGCTGAGGTGTAGTCTTCACCACGGGCTTGTTATGAGATATGACAGCTGCCAAAAGCCAGAGTCCAGCATGGAGCAGGATGCTGGCAAGCTGTGGTGAAAGTGGGTGTGGTGCTCAGCAGCAGGTAGTGCTGACACCCAAGCTAGCTTGCTCTGAGCTCACACTGCATAGCTGCTTTCACTGAAGCAGGAGCCTAACTGTCTCTGCTCAGCATCGCTTTGTGCCATATCAACGTGGCAGCTACTTGTCACAGCTCTTCTTGGTTGCCTTGAGCTGGGTCTTCCTCCTCTCAGTTGCACAAAACCTCCTTCTCCTTGCACAAAATTCTGCCCATGATTATCAGTAGCCTAAGGGCTTGGGTCTCAAAGCAGCAGCTAGATGTGTCTAGGTTCAGTGTCTAAATGGGTGTGGCTGCGGGTCACTTCTTTTTGCTGTAAGACCTCATTGGGAGCTGCTGAAGAATGAGCTGTGGTTCTCTATTCCCAAAAGACCATGGCTCTGCAGGACCCATGCCACTAGCCCATGGTGACCTCAGCCTAGGGGTCCTTCATCCCAGAACGGCTCAGCAAGCTCTGTCCCATTGGCATGAGATATGTGCATGCTATGGGAGGAACAGAGACATCCCTGGGTAAGTGGAAATATATTTGCTCTTATTTAGACTTGTCATCCCTTGTGCAATGTCATTTGCTAGATAATGCATTACAGTTGCAATTAGGGATTACATCTAATGTTAATTAATGTACATAAATATATGCGGTGCCTATATTCTTTCAATAATATCACAGTGTACACAGCTGTATTCTTATATGTTTACATATTCATACATTTGCTCTTGTATTAACAAATGTCAGAGTAAGGATTAACAGCTAGGTTTATAAAGTCATCACACAGTGAACTGTGCATCTCCCCTCTTCAGAAGAGCAAAGCAGCCCCACTTGCACCCCCTTAAATTGTGGGGGTTTTGCTAGTCTGCTTTTTGCACTCACCACTGACAGATGCTAATAATGTTATAGTGTAATTTAGAATCATGATCATTTGCAGATACAGTTTTACATTTGTAAAGGTCTGATGCATCCTGGCTCTGGTGTGTTCCCCAGTGTGGCAGGATGAATGCTTCGATGTCTTACTGCAGCTGGGAATTAGAAAGAGTTGGCTGACCCTCAGCTAACCCTGGCAGCCAGCTCCAGTTAGGGCAAGGAATGCCCCAGTCCCACTAATTTTATCCTACTAATACCCCTCACAGTGGAGTTTTGAGGAAACAGCTTTAGAAATTATTATGACAGCTTTTCACCCACTGAGACTCTCCTTAAACAGGGCAAGAAAAGACAGCTGGTTGAAGCCAGCTGACCACCGTGAACTGTAAGATGACATAACTTTTGCAGGATTTAGACAATATCATCAGAAATGTTAGCAGACATCAATATTAAGAGGAGAAAAGACAAGACAGCTGGACCAATTCCCAATGGAGAAGAGAAGCACTAAAAAGAGATGCAATACAGAATATGCAAAATAATTCAAAAGGGACAAACAAAGTTAACGGAATACTTTGGTTGGTTTCTTGAGAGGGTTTTCTTTGAGCTTTATTTAGCAGGAGATTTGAAAAATGAGAAAGGATAATCCAAATGTTAGGACTACAGGGATAAATACAAAATGCTAGTAGATCAGTCTCACATGGGACTAATTAAAGCCCATGTGACCAGCTACCTGGGAAACATGTGTTGAGTTAAAGTATCATGATTGCCATGGGTGACACCTCACAGCTCTTAGTTTTATTGTTCTCCCCATGGCTGTAAGGCAAGGAACTGCTCTCGCGCTACAGTGCAGCAGCTTAGATGTTCTGCAAAGGCTGTAAGGCTAGAGTGTACCTCCCAGCTTGGCTCTTCCACATGCAGAGGAAGGAGGAGCAGATAACTGGCAGTGGGTGCTGGTGTTAATAACACGGCAAGTGTTAATTACCTGTAATTTCTGGCAGTGGCTCGCTTCCCCCTGGGAGCCTAGCAGACTGTGTCTGCTGAGCCTGTGCCTCACTGCTGTTGTCCCACCTGAAGGGCAGCAGACAAGATGGTCATGCCATCAAAATGGATGGTCATACCCAAGATTTTACAAGACCTAGAGCTGGGCTGCAGTGTCATGGGCTCAGTGGGTGCCTACACCAGTAAATAAGCACAGGTATGCCAGCGTCCATACTCAGCATCGCCCCTAGCAGGGCTCTGCCATCCTCAGACGGCAAGGTGCTTGCTGAAAGGAAAGTTACTTGGTTTAAGTAGAAGTGGTTGGGTATCCATGGATACATGCTTGAAGACAGATGCTTCTCACTTGAATTCAAATATATGGAGAAGGGGCAACAGGGGCATTGCACGAGGGGAGAAAATCCGAAAGAGAATCACACTTTTAAAGCATTTGAGCAACACCACATTAGAAAGGGAGAGGCTGGGGAGTGGGGTAATTCTCTGAGTGATGCCTACTGAGAAACAAGAGTACTTCTGGCATTTTTCAAGACACTGTGTTTCTGTTCCCATAATGTTAAAAGCTGAATATTTCATTTCAGGACTAACTGTTCCTGCAAGTACAGCTTTTTGGATGAAAACAAGAGGCCGACTCCCCGGCGAGATGTACCATCCTACCCAAAGGTACCACACAATGCTTGCTCTTCCCAGAATCCTACTACACCCTTGCCATCTTGACAAGCTCTGGTTTACAATGCATGACTCCATAGCCTTCTTAGCCTAGTTATTCTACAGTCTAGGACCTGATCCAAAATCCCTGGAAACTAATGGGAAAAGCTGTCATTGCCAGTGGTGACTTAAAGTTGGATCCTCAGTAGTCTTTTAATACTTGAAAACTCATTAGTGTTTGAAATGTTAATGATCATTTTGCAATCACCAACTTTTAACGCTCTTTTGTCTAGTTATATTTGTTTATTCTCCATGCTCATAGCAGACAATCAAAACTAGCCCGTAATGTTGTACTCTGATTGACAATAGTGTTGCTGTCTGTTTTCTCCTAATGGATTATTTTTTAATTTAAAAAGTAATTTATGGGTATGCTTCACCCAGGGAAACAAAGATAAAATGCGACATTGGATTCTCTGCAGAATGATTCGTTGTCCCTGTGAAAATGAGTTAGTGTATTTGCTAGAGAAAACAGTAATGCTTGAAGAAAAATGTCTATTGGGCAAGTACAAGTGCAAATCCACATTGATGAATGAGGCTGAAACCATGAAGCACACAGGATCTTTGATCCTAGCATTGGCAGTCTTTACCCACAGGAGTTATTCAAAGCTACCAGGTTATGTCTGCTCAGTGCCCAGCTCACACCTTGACAAGACACCAGCTTACACATGTGCAAGTCATAGTTTAACAGTGAGCATTTGTTTGCACACATCAAAGCTGTCTCAGCCACTCTGAAGTTCACATGGTCCCATGTGATGCAGGTGTATGATATGGACGTGCATCTTTGCGTATTTGTCTTCACAGTCTTCCAGAACAATGAGTTGTAAGTTCTGTTGTTTATTCTGCTCTGCCTAGCAAAAGTGACCTCCAGGCCTCTGAGGCAGACATCATGATACTACATTTCTTTCCATTAACTTCTGAGCTAGAGGCTTGTTCTTCTGACACTAGAACATGTTTTCACAAAACATATCGCTTCTAAAGCAGATTTTTGCACTTAATCAGTATATACGTCAAAACAAACTTTGATGTACTGCTATGATATTAGGATCTTGAATTAACAACAAGCACTATGAAAAGTTGTACTGACTGACTGCAGAGTAAACTGGTAGTCTGTATTTCTGTATTATCCCTAGACCAAAGCCCATAAGAGTTTCGTGTTTAAGAGTTTAGGTCCGGCTTGACAAATCTGTGAAATTTGTTATCAGTTGCCAGGTGCCGGGTTTGTCCAATGTCAGTGAGGTTAGGAAGTGATGAGTACACTGAAAGAAGATATCATTTAAACACTGGTATCAAATAAAAAATCTGTATTGCTAACACACAGTTTTCTTTCAGAAAGTCATATTAAATGTACGTTATATAAGCAAATGCAAAAATCATTGCTTCTTAAGGAGGAAAATTAATCTTCAGTGTTATTATTCCTTGGATCAAGTATCAACAATTTGATAGCTTAGAACATTCATTCACCTGTTCACTACAGTAAGCCCAGACTAATTAGAAACAGCCATGGTAAATGGACCAATTGAAGCTACAAGGTTTTTGTGTCCCAGAAAGACTCTGATGAATAGAGTCTTGAAAAGATAAACCAGTACAGTCCAGATCTCCCCTGGTCTTTTAACCCTCCACATTCCTTTTTTAAATTTTGTATATAATTGGTAACTGGATGATGAGCTTGATTTTGTTTTAAGCCTCTGAGCATAATGATAAAATAATCACTTGAGTCTTGCAGGCTGACAACCAATTTGAAAATGTGGGCGTTCTTGAAAAAATACTCAAAATGGGAGCATAAATCATCTGAAAGTAAATATATCATACCCACCAGCTAATTTAACACTGTTGGCATAGACACTTCACATCATCCAGATGTAACTGGCTCCACTGATTATCACTGATGTTCTGCAGGCAGCAGAACCAGTGCAGCCGGGGACAGATCTTTATATCTCTGTGCTGGATTTACTCACAGCCCGGTCCATAACACCTCTGCTCTCCTTCCTTTTCTCCCAAACCCTTCACCTCCTGGCTCCACAAGGATCTCCACCCATCAGTGACCTACCAGCTGGTGCTGTGGCAGGCAGCAAGCTGTCTGAGGGCTTTCTGGTGTGGCCATTCTGGTGTGACCACAAGCAGCTGGTGGGGATGGTGAGAAGGGTTGGGCAGGCAGAGGAAGAGATCAGTTGCTCTCTCTTTGGGAAATATGGCTAAACCCCTCACGAATGGAACCCCGAGAGTCCCAAGGACATGCCAACAGTAGGTCCCTTGCCAGAGTGGGGGACCATTACTTACTCTGACTGCCTTTTTGTCTACAGTACATGCTGTCCCAGGAGACCATTGAAGCACTTCGGAAGCCAACCTTTGATGTCTGGCTGTGGGAGCCCAACGAAGTAAGGATGCCATGTTAGCTGAGTTTGCACTCCTTCTGAGAGCCAACAAGGCCAGAAGAGCCCTTTAAGATGGTCTGCAGGGTTTTTCCCCTTTTCTGCCCCTTACTGTCTATATTTTTTTAATTTTCATATCACACCAGAATACAGTACTTTTTCCTGACAGATGCCAGGTAGATTATACTGAATATTATATCCTGAGTTGTCTTTATTTTTTCTTTAATCTATTCCTAGTAATGTCCCATAACAACCAGTGCACTATCATTACTGCCACATGAGTTCTCTTGTGCCGTTTTATCTGAACAAATCAATCCCTATGAAAGCGTATGCTTAAGCACACCATCAATAACTCCACTCAAATCAATAAAGCAGCGTGCTGCTGCGTGAAGCTGGACAGAGGTGCATGCATTGATTCACACACTTTTAGGCAAGAGGTTTTCTGTAGTGTATTCTGAAGAAGTTGCAAAATTGCGTGCACAGCCTATTAGTGTTTTCTTATTACTTCATTTTCTTATTTTTCTTATTGCTATTAGTATTATTCATTGTTCATCACTTGTATTGCAGAAGGTTCTGGAAGGCCCACATGTAAACCTCTGTAGAAACATGAAGGAAAAGGTTGTTTCTGTAATGGCCAGCTTATAATGTAATGTGAAACTACATTCAGCAAATATGAGCAAATCTCACCTAGGAAAAGTGTAAGGGAGGGTAGGACTAAACCAGGGGGTTTGTGTTGGATTTTCCCCAAGGGAAGGATTGGGTAGCTCTCACAGCACCCCTTAGCAGCAATCACCTTAACTACCATCCCAATCAGATCTTGTGCATACAAGAGTCATTGTGGTTCAGCACCTGTAGGTCAACATCACAAGGAAAAGTACCTCATACAACACCTGCAGGAACAGCATATTCCTTTCAGGATATTTCATCTGGCTGGCAGCATAACAGAAGGACTCTCTGGTGGCTTTAAGTCCAGCTCCCGTTCACAGAGGCTGGCAGAGCTTCCCTTGTGCAGTCCATGCCAAGCTGAGCTTGGTGCTCTGCAGTTACTGCTCCCTCTCCAGCCCCTTTTCTCTCTACCATGGCCATACAACTGCTCAGGCAAAATGGCTTTCCCCCAGCTTCTGAACACCTGTCAGGTCTTTACAGCAAGAGAAAATTATGACCTGCCAGGTGGACCATAACGCTGTTGGCTCACTGTTATTCTGACTATTAAGAAAGAATGGGGAGAGACAAAAACCATTATCCACGGATTCTTGTGTGCTGAGGCATAGTATTTTAGCACAGTAACTCATTCAGAGTACTAGGAAACCCCATATGGTGGCATGAATGAGGCTAACAAGAGGGTGTGGAGATTAGACATGCCCTGCAAGGAGGAGTGCTGCTCAGAAATAAGATACCACACAAGCTCTAGCGAGCCAAGCACCATATGGGTTTATCTCACCCTTGTAGCTCTAGTTTATGTTTACAGAGAATATTTCAATTCTGTCAATGCTTGCTTAGCAATAAGCATTTGCCCACATGCTTAATGTGGGGCAGGCAGGTTATAAACGATATTCTTCTGTAAGCAAATCAACAACGTGCTCTGCATCATCTCAGTAAACAGAGATATGCCACAAACTTGTGTTCTCTTTCTCAAATGCTCCCTCGCTTTCAAGCCTTACAAGAGTCCAATATTCAAATTTTTGCTCTTGACCAAGAAAGCTGAAAATGGAAACTGAGATTCTCATGTGTTCAGGGGCAGGAGCTTTGGGACTCAGAGTCACCCTGCCACTCACCCAAAGATCTCTTGGCAACAGCTGGAGGGAGACAGGCATTTCTGAGGATAATTCAGCCCTTTTGGATCAAGTTTATTGTCTCAGAAAGTCTTTTCTGAAAGTATTGTGAAATGTATATTCTACCTCAAGGGCCAGGAATAAGACAAAGTGGTCTACAGCAAAACGCTGTTCATGTGAGCACAACTCAGCTCAGACATTGTCCCTCAAGTCTTGCAGGAAAGTCTCTTTCTTCCTGTTCGGCTGACTCAAAACCAGCCCCTTTGTTACTGTACAAACTATGCATATTCTCTGGATAAATATAAAGTTTCATTAGATTAAATAATTTTTCTGGAGAGTTTTTAAGAGCCTAAATAACAGAAACCTAACTAAAAATGTCTCCAAGACCATAGTTGTGACATTACATTCATCATGTTAAAACTCCTGGATCAGCCTACAGTCTAAAAACTACAGCTGCTAATATAATACCTACATTTCATCCCCTTCAGATTTTGCCTTCAGAAATGGAAATGCAGATACATAAACTCCTGAACTCCTGGAAGTCTGTCCATTTCTGACTGGTGGCAGCTGTTAAGTGCCCAAACACATCACATTATCAATATCTTTCTTTTCCAATATTTTCAAACCCGGAAGATTAACCAGGAGTAGTAGTGCTAAATTACCTGCATCCCTTCCTACTGCAGAGCAGACATTGTGTCAAAAGAGCAGCCTGTCTTTGCATTTCAGCTGTTAGGATTAATAGTTATAGTTTACAGGAGTGGATGGTCACATACCTGCTGCAGTTTTGTAGAGTTATCTTTTGTTAAACAAGAAATATGAGCTAAGAGAGTGAAGTAAAGAAAGAAGATGTTGACACATATCTAGAATAAATATTTCTCTAAGGTTATTTTATTTTCTGCTGTCATTTTCTATACATCTAGGGCCTGATCCATTTCTGTACAGCTAGGGCCTTTGAAGTCAGTGGTCAAACTCCCACTGATTTCACTGAGCATTAGAACATACCCCAGCTGAATTAGAAAAATGGCAATACTTTTTTGTGAGAAGGAATTGCTATGATATGCATGAATCACAATTACTAAAGAGAGCTGGTGTGATTCAAAGCCCTGCACAAAACCTATGAAGTCAACAGCGGTCTGTCTACTTCAAAAAGCTTTCAGAACCTCTGTCTCCCCTCTTGCACTGCCTTCAATCATGCAATCTTTGAACATCTTTCATCTTAACAAGAGGGCTCTGCAATTATTCAATGCTTGCAAGGAGGAAATTCACTTTGCAATGTATCATAAAGTAAATTGATATTTACCAAACCAATAAACTATCTCTTCCGGGCTGCAGATGCTGAGCTGTTTGGAACATATGTACCATGATCTTGGATTGGTAAAAGACTTCAATATCAATCCTATCACGTTAAAAAGGTGGTTGGTAAGTATTTCAAATTATTGATATTAGCAGTTTTTCAAACTCAAAAATCAATAAACAAGACATTTAGTCAACTCGACTCACATGAGTAATCCCACTGAAGGCAGTCAATCTATACAAATTCTTAAAATTTAAGTATTTCAGCAAATGTTTACATTCTTGTGGTCAATGACTTTTTTTAAAACTGTTTTGCGTTGTCTGCTGAGCTTTCTGTTACTGAAAGCAGCTCATTTCTGACGAATGCTCTTGGTACCTACTGGAAATGGAGACAAGACAGTGTCTTCAGATATGACCAAGAAAAAAATCAGTATGTGCAATAATCCATTAGAGGTACTGAGTCACAGGGACTAAAAGAGCAAGTCAGGAAAGAAAAGGACTTGCTGACAAACTAAACAGCATTTTTTGCTTCAGTCTTTAATGCTGAGAATGTTGCAGAGATGCAAGACTTCAGATAAAGATGAGATCATACCAAAATTAAGATGTCTAAAGAAGAAACATTGGAATATTTAAAAATCAGTAAGTTTTCAGGTCCAAAGGAGACCATAAGAAAGCACTTGCTAAAAACTGAAGAATATATTTGCTTTCTCAGAAAAACCTATCACGTCCCTAGCGAACTGTAGAACAGTATTTTACCCATTGTTCAAAAAGGATCTAGGGGTAGCCTGAAGAATTACAGTTAGTAAAACTTACAACTCTACCTGAAAAAATGATTGAAACAATAATTAAAAACATCATGATGTGAAGTTCATTATACAGACGCTTCATACAATTCCTACAGTGAAGACTTAAATCTCATTAATTTCTTCTAATTACCTGAAGCATATGCACAGAATAGAGGGAACTGTTCTACATGATGGATGTAGACTCCCAAGAAAGGCCTGAACAAATTCCACAAATTCAGAAGGTGGCTAGAAAACACAAAGCAAAGCACTGGATTCATTGTATCATGAAGTACAACAAGAGCAGAAAGCACCTGGGCACCAGCGTACACAGGGGCAGTGACTGTCATTGCTTGGTGCACTGCTGTAGGGTGAATCTAACAAGTCATTGGACTGACCAGAGAATGGAATAAGGCATAAAATGGACCAATGTTATCATGTCACCATAGAAGGCAAAAGGCTTACCTGAGATTTAGGTCTAGCACTGGTTAAACATTTTTAGAAAAACAGTATGACTACATTAAAGGAGATACAAAAAGTAATCAAGACCTAGGAAATCTCTCCCCAAAGGCAGATGAAAAGCTCAGTAATGTTGACCTTAGAAAGCAGCTGAACAGGAGGGGTGGGATGAAACCCAATATAAACAAGGCTAGCACAGAGTAGATAAAACACAAAATTTCCTCCTCCTGTCTCACAGCCTGAAAACATGGGAAACAAGGTGATATGTCAACACACATCAACATGCCACCCACACACATTACTGCAGGCAGCTTCCTGTTAGCATGTATCTCCAATTAATTATTTACCAACAGCATTTCAGACCACCTAGATCTGAACAAGGGGAGTTTATTATGTATTTTCTACAAAGGTAAGACAGGGTAAGATTTCTTTTCCTAAACTCTAGCTTCACAGAAAAACAGATTTAAAAAGAGCCCCAAGGACTCTGCTTCAAACTATGATACTTCCCCAGGCATGCTGTGGGCACCAGTTTGAACTTAAGCGGGTAAGAAAAAGCCACCTCATACGTATGCTTGCTTTCTTGCTCCCATATCCATTGGCTACAGAAATGTTCCAGAAAGGGGAGGAAAGGGCGACTAATACAACCCAGTCACTCCAGCCCTTTAGTGTTCTGAGCCAGGAGTTCCCTGGGATACGCTGGGCTCCAATGTTGGATGTATATGTTACATCCATGCAGTGTTGTACAGTGCCTGGGCATGGCCACGGTTTCCATGTGGAGGCTGTGAGACACTGCCCACCACCTGGAAGCCCTGCTGTCAACCATATAGTTCCATTAGTTATTCATTTTACAATAATGTAATACATTCCTGAAGTCTTGCTGCAGAATAATCTGAACAGCTTTTGCAATGAAGCCCCCAAATATTGAATAAGCATTGAAAATCCACAGTTCTCTTGACCTTGTCCAGAGCTTTGAGGCTTCCTAGAAATCAGGTCCCAGGCTGAAGGGTTTGATCCTGGTGGGGCTTGAGGTTTCTTTAAGTAAATCCACTATTTAGCTGGAGAAGGGGACACAAATTCTGTCCATGTCATTAATTCAGACTCAGTAATGTGTGTAAGGGCTCTCTAGGGTCCAGGCTACAAAGGATTCAGCAGAAGGGGTCCAGCAGCGCTGCTGATGCTTTGCTGTTTTGTGCAGGACAGGATACCCAAGGCTATTCAGTGCATTGGAAGAGTGACTGTGGCATGTGTTAACACAGCTGTGCCAGCTTCACTCAGCTAGCCTGGCTGACAGGAGCAAGGACACATGGAAAGACAAGCTCTAGCTTGTATTTGTAATGAGGGCACACAGTCAGGATCTGTAGAAAGTTAAAACACACAAAAATCAGTTCCACGTGCCTATATGGCTAAATCTCTTCAATGCTGCCTAGAATAGGAAATCCACACAGGTACGCTAGTGTGTGTGCATTCACATCTTTACTTTGCCAGGAAACACATCCCAAAGTGCCACCTCTGAACATTTGCAAATGAAATAACAACTACAGTTCAGCCTGGAAGTTTTCAAAGCTGCAATTTGCATTCAGTGAGACAGGGGAATGAGGATGTACTTTGAGTTCTTTACACATCCCAAAGTCACCATTTAACCACATCACAGTCTGAAATACAAATTCAGGATTAGAGCACAGAGTCCTATCTCAAGATCGAGATGCACTTGCAGCTGTGCTGGGATGTTTACCCATCACTAGCTGGTATGAGAGAGAAATTGCTGTAAGCTTTACCTGCTGACAAATTCTTGAAATGCAGTGTTCTTCATCATTCCCCAGGTGGACAGGGAGTGTCAGAGGGCCTTGTGCTACCACTCTGTCCTAGCAGAAAATTATATTGGGCTCCATAGGACTCTTGTAGAGGTATACAGTGCTTCCAGGGAGGCTGGGAAGTGTACGTAATCATTTTTTTATAAGGAAAGAACTCTCTTGTCTCTGACTGCTTCATTCCCTCTCTCTGCAGCTGTGTATTCACGACAATTACAGAAACAACCCCTTTCATAATTTCCGGCACTGCTTCTGCGTGACCCAGATGATGTACAGCATGATCTCACTCTGCAGCCTCCAGGTATGCCCCCACCTCAACAGTATCACTCAATTTCATTCATGGGGCACATGTTCGTCCACTAAGCACCATGACACCTGTGCCACTTTCCTTGCAACACAGGCCACCAGCTGGCTAGCAAGTGATGAGCTTTGCAGTAGCTGCACTTGTTCAGTCCTTGGGGAGAGGAGGAGAGGTGTTGCATTTCCACCACTGGCTGCCCACTCAGCCATCCCATCCTAGACCCAAAAGCACCTACACAGCTTCCTGGGGTTGCTGGGAAGCTACCTTCACCTCCTGGGTATCTCAGATTTGTACATTGAAGCTCTTGTGACATTGATAGCATGAAACATCTATGAATCAGATCCAAAAGCCTACTGAATTATGGTCTGTGGATATAGTCTTCATCCGTGACACAAAATGTTCCCACAAGAGGTTTTCTCCAAATGTGTGCTTGCATCTGGGTCAGCTACTGCAAATAATACCTTGCATGTACTGTACGCAAGATTCACGTTTGACCTGTACTTTCTCCAAAACTACAGACATAATTTGTTTTCATTGACTGGATAACCTGTGTTTATATATTAATTTAATTTCTGTACAAACCAGATTTTATTCAGTTAAAAAAAAAAAAACTTTTTACTCCATAGTTAAACATCTTGGTTACTGGCCTAAGTCTATTTTCTTGCCAGCAGGAGTATGAAGAAAAACTTGCTTGAATGGGAGTTCATCCTATTCAGAAGCTGTGAGAATGTAACACTTAATTTTTCTTACTCTTCATAACTTTAGTTAATGGAGAATGCAATGGCAACTAAGCTATCTTCCAGCCCTCCCTTAACTAATCAGGATGCTGAAATGACTTGTAAGAGACTGTACTAATGTCTCAGTGCTTTTATATGATCTCTGCAGTGATACCAAGTTTCAAGCAAATTGCCTCCATCGAGCTGCTGTTATTTAATGCAACAAAAGCAAATCTGAGTCATTTTTACTGGAAGGGAAGACAGAATTCTCTTTCTTGACTGAAGTAAATTGATCTGTGGAAAAATACTTCATTTTGCTCAGATTTGCATTTCTCTAAAAAGTAAATGTGGATGTATTTTTTACTTCATTTATGGGGACAGGGGAAGTAGAAATTGTAATACTAGGTTTATGTTTTGTATTTTACAGGAGAAATTTTCCCAAATTGACATCTTGATTCTCATGACTGCAGCAGTATGCCATGACTTGGACCATCCGGGCTATAACAATACGTAAGTCTCTCTTGATTCTATTCCCTTAACATTTATTGGGAAGGTAATACCAGCTGGTATTTTTGGTAGATCAGGTTTTCCTTCTCACAGCTTGAGCTGGTCATGACCTTCCTCAAGGCCCTGATGTTCGCTCGCACATGGGCCAAGGCACAGCTTCATGCAGAAAACTCAGGTCTGGGTTGGGATTGCCAGCTGTCCTTGGCTCTGTAAGGAAAATGCTTTTCCAGATTTCTATTCCAACAGTTCCCCTCACTCCTGAGAAAACAAGGTAAAATGGTTTACAGCTGAGAGAGAGGGCATAAATTATTATAGCTTTATTGACTGAAATGGAGTAATTACACTAAAATGCGAAGGGTGATTTAACTTACACATTATTTCATAATTATAAATAATGACGTGCATATTATTCTATTTATTATCATGTAATGAAATTAGAATTGCTTACTGATGGACACTTGTGTGCATGTATGTGTGTGTGAAAAAGAGAGAGATAATCTACTTTAGTTGCAGACATTCATTAAATAAGAGTAGAACCTAATTCTGACTTAGATTAGTGAGAATCTCTCCATTGACATTAGTGGGGGTTGACTGAAGGTCAGACAGTTCCTTTTGTGTTTGGTCTATGTCATTTTAAGCTACAGAAATGGTAAAATTAAAAAGAAAAACCTACAGGGGAATAGTGCCTGACATGATACTGAAGTAGTATCTATCTTCTCTAAAAATCTGATTTAGTATTAACAATCAAAAAACAAGCTGCAGCTAGCTGAATAAGTATTGAAAAAAATGTAAATAAAAGTAAGGAGCATGGTTTAGAGCAGCTGGTGTGTGTCTGTAGGGGTTTTCATTGTTTTTCTTCACATCAGCTATCAGATAAATGCACGAACCGAGCTTGCGGTACGCTACAATGACATTTCCCCACTGGAGAACCACCACTGTGCTGTGGCTTTCCAGATCATTTCCCAGCCAGAATACAACATTTTCTCCAACGTTGACCAGGACCAATTCAAGCAGATAAGACAGGTACGAATGCTGTACCCATCTGTGTCGTACAAACTGTTCCTGAAGATGTAAGCATGCACAGACTTCCCTGCCGTACAATGCAAGTGAATCATTCTCCCTAGAGGGTGGGCCTGAAAAAGCCCCTCTCACTGGAAGGATCCAAGAGGGATTCTTGGAAAATTTCCACAGCAGCACTCCCTGGCATGTCTTGCTGTGAAATAATGAGTATTTCCTGATGATTAAAGCCTATGACATTTTGGGGGTATTATTGAAGGAGCCAATTAGCTTTAACTGGGAAATGATTAAGCTCTCATGACAGAAGTTTATACTTTAAAAAGAACATTGTATTAATTTTAAGAGGAACTTCAAAATGGAAAAAGATTTACAACAGCAGAGCACTTGCTGGAAGAGGCTTTGGTGGTCTGGGAGTCATCCCAGTTATCTCTGAGACAGTGAGCAATGCTGCAATTCCCATTAGAGCACCAAGGGCCACAATTAGGTCTTAGTTCTCATGTTACACCTTCCTCACACACCAAATGAAAAAGCAGACCAGTGTAAGGCTCAGATACTGGTCTGGTTGGAGTTACTGATTCTGCCAGTGTATGGGAAGCAGGCATAAGTCCAAAATGGATAGATCTGTATGAAACCCCACAACTTTAAATTAACCACGTTTTCCCATCACAAACTCTGCCTAGCAGGAAGATACAGAGCTCCTAACACATTGGCTGCATCTGGGTATTTCAAAGCCGTTATTCCAAGGAGGACAAGCACAGAAGACACCTGTATCTACTGATCTCTGTCTCTTCCTAGGGCCACTAAGAGTCAGCAGCAAAACCCATAGTGCTTTCCAAGGAGCCAAAATTGGATCTTGGCAAACAGAGTGTGGCTTTTAATATCCTGTTGTACAGGGTTTTTTTTTTTCAGAATTAGTCAATCAGAAAGGAAAAACCTCAATGCCTCTGGAATATCACACCAGTGTTACAGATCAATCCAACCATGATCTTCATATACCGTGAACTCTTTATAATCCTCCTCCAGTCTGCTTGGTAGTTTCAAGTTAGAAACTTCCCCTTTCAGTATTAACAGTGTAATGCATCTGAGGCTTTCTGTGTGTAAGAAAGACCCTACTTTGCTATGCAATAGTAGACTTTGTAAAGATTGTCAAATTAATATGTGACCATGTTTTCTTTGCTAGGGGATAATTACATTAATCCTGGCTACAGATATGGCAAGACATGCAGAAATACTGGACTCTTTCAAGGAAAAAATGGAAAATTTTGATTACTCAAATGAAGAACACATGACCTGTGTAAGGAGGTTTTGTGGATTATTATTTTTATGTGCATAGTGTGAAAGCTTGTAGATTAACATTTGTTTGTTTTGAAACCAAGATTCAATATGCATTATCAAAAAAAGAATCCTTCCTACATCCTCTGCCCCACCAAAAAGAATTACGATTTGTAAATGCTCTTTATAAAATAGATTAGTCCAGCTTTAGAAATTTAGAAATAGAGTCCCATTAGGAAAAAAACTATATTTACTCTGTCAGGTTGAAATGGTTATTGCCCACTACTGTGGAGCAAATTATCCACAAGAGTACAGACTCTAGTTTCCTCTACTTACCAACCCAGTCATCTTTGATGTCCAGGGAAGTCTTTCCTCAGCTGCCTCTGAATGCTCCACAAACAACTTAATGGCTATTTGTGGCTGAACTTCTTTGTGCAGTAAATAAGCGTACATCCCGCAGCGACACATCCCAGTGCTGCAGACAGGGAAACCAAGGCAGAGAAGGAATAAGTGACTGAAAGAGTGGAAAAGAATCCAGGTCATTTAAGACCTCCAATTTAATCCTAAAATTGTCCTTTCTGTTTGAAAAGATTGCCAACCACTCCATTGTAAAGACACAGGTTCTGGATAGGAGAAAATATGCTGGCATTAAGACTGCAGTATTAAAGTATTATCATCTTTCAGCTGAAGATGGTACTGATAAAATGCTGTGACATCTCCAATGAAGTCCGCCCAATGGAAGTGGCAGAGCCCTGGGTAGATTGCTTACTAGAGGAATATTTTATGCAGGTAAGAATGAGGGAGAGATGCAATTGCACAAATTACTGATCTTCCTGAATTCCAACTCAGCTACATGTGTCCCGCTATCTGACAGTGCAGTCTAGCCCTAGGATGGAAAGGCTTCTTTTACAGAAAGTCAGAGAAGGATGTCAGGAAGAGAAGCTGTTCGGAAAGCAAGTGAATGCAGCTGGCTACAATTTGCAGATCAAAGACCTAGAAATCCTAATGCTAGCAGACCGGAGCTTGTTCTCTGTAAAGCGGCTGCCTTGCAAGTTTGTTTGATGTATAAATGATTTTTTGAGCCAAAAGGGCAAGAGCAGTGGCAAGGGAAAATAGTTAAGCGAATTATATAAAATATCACATGGGAATTCATTTAGATAATTTTCACTGCATGTGAATAGTCCCCTAAAGAGAAAAAAGAAGACTTGCTGAGGTGTGTCAAGTCAGACTTTAAGCTCCACACACAATTTCTCCTCACTGGATTCCCAGTTGAACACAGATTCTGATTGCTTAAAAAAGGATCCCTGGAAGAGCAGCCCTGTGTTGCCTCCAGCAGACAGGGTCCTGAGTAGTGTGTACACTGCAGCAGTAGGATTTCAACCAACACGTAGCTGCAGTGCTCTGAGGAGAAGATGCCAGAGCCTTCTGGTGTGTTTTGTCTATATTTTGATAAGCTGCACACCAAGGAGGGCATCTCGCAAGAGACAGACATCTCAGATGATGTGTCAGAAAGGCTTCTAGCTCGCTACATCTCCAGCTTCTTACTCAAAATCACACTATCTGTGTGTCTAACTGTTTTGGCCATCCAGCAAAGGCACTATGTCCTGAAACACCCAATAAAGTCTGCTACAGGATACCTTTTTTGCATGCATAGTCTGTGACCTCCTTGCACATGAACCCACATAGAAACAGTGAGTGGTCAAGTACATAGCTTGGTAAACTCTTACTAGTCAACAGAACTATTCTCCATTGACCTGGTTAGCCAGAATTAGTTTTAATCATTAGTAAAGAAGAAGTAGTTGTTTCTGGTTGAATACCCAAAAATCATCACCCTCTGGAGAATGGTAAGGAAATCAAATACCTATTCCTTCTTTTCCAAAGGGTTAAGAGACATTACCACCTTTCTGAATGCTCTGAAATATTTTACGTCACAAGTCCCATGAGTTTGCAAAGGTAATCAGATAGCCTCATTGCCCCATAAGCCTGGAGGTGAACACTTTCATGCCAGTGTTGTACAGAAGTAACTGATCAGAGTTTTCGTTATTCAGATGCTTGCTCTCAACAAAGCAGGATACATTGCCCCAAGGGAAGCATATTGTTATTCTGTGCTATCTTCAGACACTACTGAGATCTGTATCTGAAGGCTACTGCTCTTTAGCTAGTGATCTGCTTGGTACATTACTTTCCTGACAAGCTTCTAGCCAAGATTAATATTCGTTAACTCTGGATTTGTTCCAGAGTGACAGAGAAAAATCTGAGGGGCTTCCAGTGGCACCGTTCATGGACCGTGATAAAGTGACCAAGCCAACAGCACAGATTGGCTTCCTGAAGTTTATTCTCATCCCCATGTTCGAAACAGTAACAAAGGTAAGTCAACCAAGGCCAGAACCCAAAGTGGGGGTGTGTAGAGCTTCAACATTTGCTCCAACAGGTGTTTAGTTAGCCAGGGAAATGAGGATGTACAGTTCACACCCTGTCTTTCACCCCATTTCTAGCATGTACAAGATAATGTATACAAAAGGATATATCAATCTTTTTTCTTTTGTTTTCACTTAGCTATTCCCAGAGGTGGAGGAGGTGATGCTCCAACCCCTTTGGGAATCCAGGGACCACTATGAGGAATTAAAACAGATAGATGATGCTATGAAAGAGGTAAGTGCTAAAAATATCTCTTTGATAAAGTAAACGTTATGGTTGAATAAGTCAAACATTATAATTTAATAGCAGGTTAATTCTGAAATAGTAGGAATGCTTATGGCATAATCATTTTCACAAGAAACTTTCATTATACCTGGCTGGAGAGAAGTGTGTGCCACAAGCACTGAGTGTGCACAAGGCCATGCCCTTGCAGAGTCCACCAGGCACCACGCAAGTACAACTGCAGGAAGGGAGCTGCTTGCAAGAGAGGGACCTCAAGACAAAACCCAGAGATAAGCTCCCAAGGGGAGTGCGTTAGCAAAGCATCTTCCTGGAGGAAGCTGCTTTTCCCCAGAAAGGAGTTAGCCCAGGCTAGACTGCAGCAAAATGTCCTGGGGTTGGACAGTTCAAGGCACTGCACCACCAATGCACAAGTTTATTTTCTGGGAAGAAACTTCCACTCATGTGTCTATCATCAATGATGTGTTTGAAATTTTATGAGGAATTACTCTCTCATACACAGCACCCAGTAAGATTAAACACACAACAATGAAGCCATTTTAAGGCCCAGGCTGAGTGAGGACCTCCATTTACAGAGTGTCTGTCATTGCAAGGCTCTCTTGTGTCTCACAAGTCAGGCTTAGGGGAGGTGGGATATAAATGTGACCACATTTGTTGTCTCCAGCCGTTGTCTGCATTGCCTCAGGAAACTGGCAGGATGGACACCAAGGCCAGGCCCTGGGAGCAGGTGCCCTGTGTCTGCAGGGCAGCAGCCAGCATGCTGGGCCGGCTCCCGCAGCACCCTGCAGCCTGCGACGCTGAGCCTGCACGCCTGCCTTGCATGCCTCTTTGAGCACTTCTTTTCCCTGCCAAGGACGGTGACAAAACCTGTCCAAATGGCATTACAGTTTAGGGGTTTTCTGACATGAACAAATAAATCGTGTAGACAGGATACTATCAGTCACTCTGTCATTAAAATAAACCGGGATGTGCCCTGAAGCACTAGTTGTGCTGATACTGTTTGATATGTGGGAAATGAAGGTTCAGTCACTTGATCATCCTTGGCTGGATGAGCGAAATGGTAGCTTTCTGGGGTAGCTTCCACCTCCTCCCAAGTGCTTTGGAGGAAAAGCCCATCAGCAGCAGAAATACTAAGGTTGGTGAATCAAAGAGCACATGCTCTGAGGGCACAAAGTTATAGAAGAAAAAAAAAGTCTTTTAGGCATTCTTCAGTTTAGAGAGGAGCATTTCTCAAAGAAGGGAAGAAAAATTCAAATATGACTGCCAGACTTTCTGAGTCCTATTAATCTTTGAAATTGAGCTGAGGTTTTACTTCTGGTTTAAAGAAGCTGTCAAAACAGAAGTTTTATACAAACTGATGGAGATTTAATTATGGTGTATTGGCACAAGAGGTCTTAGGAAAATGGGAGCTGCCTGCATTCAGAAATATCCTGAAACAAGAGGAGTTAGTCAATAATCCAAGAGCCTAGCATGGCAAACGATGAGAAAGACTGAGTTCTGTTTACTTAGGACATACATTCAGGGCTGTTTGGATGAAACAGTGCCTGGGATATACCAAGCTGCTGCCTATTATTTCCCAACACATGTTGCACATGCCTTGTGGAGAGATGAGAGTTCAATTCACAGCAGCAGTGGAAAGGGGCACTGTGTGAGTCAGGGGTGTTAATCCTGCTTTGCTTTTCATTTTAGTTGCAGAAAAAGAAAAGTGAAAGTTTGACCACCAGCAGTACTGAAAAGTGAGACGAAAAAGTCTTTGAACAAAACGTAAGCCCTAAGGTTATTCTGTTTTTGAGAAATGCTGTATTTGCCACACAGATGTGGTGGCTACGTCAAAATCCAACTGGGACCATGTACATGGAAATGTGGCAGGTACAGATGCCCTGCCTGCCTCTCTGCCTGCCTGGGCACCTTGTCTGCAGCCTAAAGCCTGCTCACACAGATGCTGCCACCGTTGGGCACCATGGGCTCCCCACGCTCTGGCATGCCCACCACAGCCCCTCTAGCAGGGCTTCCCCTGCGGACATTGCGCCGATTGCAGCATGGCTCAAATCTTCAAATTTGCCTTTTGGTGACCACACTGACCGCAGTCTGTAGAGGCAAAGTGGAGTTTTGCTAAGGAGCCTTTTCTGGAAAATGATCCACTGGCATCCAAAAACAAAATAAAAGAGTTGTTTTAGTCAAGATACTATATATATATGTGTGTACAGCAGTATGCTAATTACAGCATAGTTTAACAGATGCTTATATCCTGACAAGGGCCCTGGCATATATTTTTGTTTGCTTAGTAGGCCCTAATGACACGTTTCTCTGTGTTATTCTCTGAATTTTATAGTGTTCACAGTACCTTCAGAGGTCCACATAGTGGATGCAATTTTTTTTTTTTCTACACTAGAAGAAATCATAAGAAACTTTAGTGAGTATGCAGGTTTGCTTTGTGGCCTGGTACAGCTAGATGTCACAGGATCCTTCAGCACAAGCAAAGAAGGGAGCACAAAGCTGAAACCACTGTACAAACATTTTTTATCCTTGTGGAGGCAAAAAGCAACAACAAGAAAAATCTTCAAAGTTGTACAGATTTTTTTTTTACTTTTAAACTGATCTGCTAAATAATATATTCTTCTACAGAATAAGGTGTTGCACTTGTTTTCTTTTGTGTCTGTGTTCACGTGAGAACTGTCTCTGTTCCTAAAGACAAATGTTTGCATAATGAATACAAGGTAAGGGGCTGTAAAGGAGTGGGGAGGGTTGGTTCTCCTGAAGAGGAGAGGCTTTAGAAACACTTTTTTGTGTGTTATACTTGCATCATAAGAGCAACACCAAAAGAGCTTCACTTCCAGCGATGACTTTATAAAGTCTGGGAGCCAAGCTCTGCCCAGAGTTGCAGTCATGCAAGCGAGCAGCAGACAATGCTGTGACTGACTCCTGCACACTGTCTCACCAAAGAGGAGGCCAGAAGAAATCCCCCTTCATTGTGCCCATGAGAGGCAAGTCACAGCCAGGCTGCTCACCTGCTCCTGGTTTCTCCCACGGGGGAAGGGTTGCACTCCCTGGGGGTTTCAGTTCCTACCACGGCATGGCTGCTGAGACCAGTGGTACGCATGCACCATGGCTTGCTGGCACCCCCCACACTGGCAGCCGTAGGCATACAGCCAGCAAAGTGTAATGCGTGCTGCTTTGGTTCTCCTTGGCTCAGTTCCTAAGGCTGCCCCATCAACTTTGCTAGGTGTGTTAGCAATAAGGGTAACACTAGTGCTATGCCTCTGTAAAATCCAAAGCCACATGTGCTGTCTTAGCTTGTTTTTCAGAAAGAGGTGAGCAGGTGGGGGCCAGTCTTGCCCCTCATGACCCAGGACACACCTTAGGAAGCTTAGCCTCTCTGGCCAGTGTCTAGTACCAAGCTCACCTCTGAACAACAAACTCCGCCTCCTGCTATGGAAATTCGGATTTATTCTCCTGTTGTTTCTGTACATTAATTCCAAGCTTAGCTCTTGTCTCTCCCCCACTGCCATTTCCCATGTTTGGTCACTTTCTTTTGCACAAAACTGTATTACTTCAGCTACTGTCCACTCTCTCAGGGAGATCAATATCACCTGAAACACCTATCCCTCTCACTATTCCTGATTGTGCATTTCCAGAGACCCAAGGCAGATTCACAGCTAATTCTCTCTGCTTGTGCCTCTTTCTGCTCAAGCTGCCTCCTTCTTTAAACAGCTTGGGGTTGGGGGTGGGATTAGGCTTTCTGCTACCACTGGAAAAGGCTTTGATCCCTGGGTTTGAACAGTCCTGGGGGACCCCAAGGGAGATGGGAAGATCCAAGCACAGGGTCAGATCTGAGCTACACAGACATCTTCATGAATGGGTGAGCTAAACCCTAGTTTTGATTAACCTCAAACTTTCGATGCCTGAAAGTTGGATCTGACTTACGTGGTTTGGGCCTTTTTTCTGTACTAAATCTTACAATTCAAAGTACATTGTGACCCGGATAGTTCTGCTGTGGAATTCTTCACTTCTTTTTCCCAAGTAAATCAAATTTACCATCTCCATTCAAGTGGATTTCCGTCACAAATCAGCTCCCAAAGCAGATGAGCTGTGCAGGAGCTATGAACAATTGCTTAGGATATGCCAAGTCCTGCACTGAGCTTGTTACATGAGATGAGAAAACCTGCTGTAGGAACCTGACTGCGCCCTCCTTCCACTAAAACTGTTTAAGAGTTAGATCCTGATATGAAGTTTTCTTTCAGTTAGAAGGATTTTCTCTAATCATAAACCCTCATCTAACAAGTATTAATGCATGTGCTTAACTTCCACAAGCCTAGTCGTGGACCCTGGTGTACAGTAGCTGATTGCATAGTACAGGCTCCTTAGCTTTCTCTAATTGAAGTTCATGGGAGTTGTTTGAGAATTCATGGTCCTTAGTGCTTGGTTTGGCTTGTTTTGGCTCCATCATTTTTAAGAGCAAGAAAACTCTTTACTGGAGAGAGATGATCAGAAGACATTGGTGAAATCCCACTGATTTTACTGGAGCTGCATCAGAAACATGGAGAAGGGAATGCAACCTGTCCTCAGGGCTGCACCAGTGATTGTCATGATGCTATAATGTGCTCTGGGGCTTATTGAAAGAACAGGCAACATCCAGACTGCTATTCACAGACAGCTGAAAAAAAGACCACATGCAATCACCACCAGCTATTGGTATAAACAGGAATACCACAGAATTTTTTAATCTCATTTGCCTTTGTAATATTCTATTTCTAAGAGACAATCCTCTGAACATATGTTTAACCAAGGGGAATGCAAGGCATTCTCTCATAATTCTAGTTTCTTATATTTTTTCCGTAATATTTGCTGATGTGATTCATATGCAAATTAACAGATTTGACAGTCTTGGCAATCAGCCCATTAAAATGTCACACATTTCCAAGGTGACATTTTAAAACTACACTTAGCATGAAAATGAAGTTTGTTGAGGCAGCCAGACAGATGTCTCAAGTGTGATTTAATCTTTTCTCTCCCTAATCCAAGGAATAGGAGTGAATATTGTGTCTCAGTGTTGTTTATGGTAGGTGCCTTACAAAGAACTGTCTGTGATCTGTTTCATGCATCTTTTCAGCATCACAACAGTGCCACATGCATCCCAGCCTTGCCTTACATTGCTAATCCTATACTTGTGACCAAAGATGAACATGAAACAGGCTGTAACTATTCCATGCCATTTAGCTTGTAAAACTAATGATGAGCCCTGGGAGTTTACTTCTTTAAAAAAAAAAACAAACAACTATGAGATCCCACAGCCCCATACTCACTTCATTTTTTAGGATGGCTTTCATAATCAGATCAAACTAAGGCTATAGTACAACTGCATGTCTTGGGAAGGAAACAGCTTTTAAAAAATGTGAATACCCCCACAGCAGCCAATTTGCAATGAAAATTTAGTGTGTGTTAAATACATAGGTTATGTAATGCCAAAGAAGTATCTGTACATGGACATTGTTAATCTCAGTGCTGCCTCTGAGCAGCAATAATAACAGCATCTGTTCCATATGAGAGAGAAGCAGAGTGCTGGTGTGGAATATGAACCCACCAGGAGAAGTACTGTCAAGCAGTATTCAATTTTCCTGTTTAAGCAGTGGGTTTTTACTGCAAACTGCCCCTTCTCTCTGGAAACAACTGAAGAACAAGTCTCACCTTTGTGCCTGGTTTGTTGTGTTAAGAGCGTACACACATTGTATCCTCCTTGTCATATTGTTCTGTTGTGAACGTTTCTGTGAGAAAGCAGACATGGTGGGGCAAATCACCTACTAATGCAAAATCTCCCCATATTTACCTCTTTCCCGCACTATCATCGCCTTGATTTCCCTGTGGCAAGGCAGGGTATAAAACACAGCAACATGCCTGTTAGAGACAAGGAGTACTCAAGCCCCAGCCTGCAGGAAGGATATATGTGAACAGACAGCCTGATGTGGGGTCATCCAGCTGCTGCTTTGACTCCCAGTATAAAAAAAAAAAAAAAAACTACTTTCCAAGAGGTTGCTCTGGAGTCAGGCACATCCCAGCTCCAGGCTGTGGCCCAGAGGACACCATGCAGGCCCTGCCCTCCCGAACCACCCTTCTGTATGCACAACCCTCTGCCATGCAGCACCCTTGCAACCAAGGTTGTTCAGTGCCAGCAAAGTGAAGCAAAGACTTATGAAGTATATTTAAAACAGCTTGGATTCTGCTTTTCTAGGCAACAGTCCAGTGGGCGAGCTCTCCTTTCTCTCAGCTCTGCAGGGGAGTGCCTAGGCAGAGGTAAAGTTTGTACTATGAAAAACTGGTGCATTGGAGTCCTGGCCTGTGTGTGGGTCCTATGATAGCACAAGAAACCAGTAAGTC
The DNA here is from genome assembly GCF_963210335.1 of Falco punctatus. Lineage (NCBI taxonomy): Eukaryota > Metazoa > Chordata > Aves > Falconiformes > Falconidae > Falco > Falco punctatus. The sequence goes on from NC_137581.1 coordinate 79,903,688, forward strand.
TTAATAATAAACCTATATCTGCCACTGGCTTCAAATACCCTCTAAAGCAAGTCATCAGGCCAGGGCTTCCCTCTCCTTTCAAACAAAGGGACCCACCTCTGTAAAGCACCTTGTGGTATTCGGATGTAAAATGCTCCTCACTGCAAGAACCAACAGTTACCATTTCCAGAAAATACAACTTCATGGAAAATTCTGGCCAAAATACTTATTAGATGTCCTCATAAATGAAGAAGCTCTAACCAACAAGTCAAACATCTCTTTCTTCATGATCATGTTGGAGTAGATCTGGCTCTTTGCTAGTGAGAAGTCATACTTTTTACTATCTCACACACACAAAAAAACCTTTCTGACTATTTTGGCACATAATCAGGAATTACAGGTGTACTCAGGCACATGCACACACACAAAATGGCTATCTGTAGACATTTTTGTATTACAGCTCTTGGCTCTTTTGCAAGACAAACTTAGAACCAGGAGGGTTTGGAAAGTGTAAACCACTCTTGTCAGAGCCAACATGTGCTATAATGTCTCTGAGGAAAAATCTCTGTTTTCCAAACTGTGTGGAAGCACATTTACTGCCTGGCTGACAGACCCGGCAGATCCTCTGCCCTAAAGGAAGCTCCAAGGTGACAGGGACTTGGAGCAGCTCTATGTGTTTCTAGACGAAAAGAGCTTGCTGTCAGCCTGCTGATGGTGTTCTGGGCTTAGGACAGCCGGGATGTGCTCCAGGTTGAAAAACACAACAAGAAAATCAACACAAAAACATCCAAATCCTCCTCAAATCTGTGTGCCCAAGCCATGCCTTCTAGCATGCCCAGTTAATAGCTTCTCTGGTTAACCCCTGGAAGCCAGCTTGTCCTGCAGTACTTGTGCTAGCGGAGAGCTGCCAGGCTTTGCAGCCACCCCACAGCACACAAGGATGCTCTAAAGCACTTGTAACTAACAGGCTCATGTATGAACAACTAAGCTATAAACCATTAGATACGCATGCATCTCAGTGGAAAGGCAGATCCAGACCTGCCCCTGGCCTGGCCTAAAGCAGGAGAGCACGGCAAGCCAGAGGGATAGGCAGCCAGCCCACCACATGGTATGGGGACATAACATCCCAGTGTAATTTTTCAGCCTCAGATATTATGGGATTTTTTCTCAGGCTTTCCCAGACAGGTTTAGTGTTTGGGTATGCATGGCTTGCTCCTGACATGGTGTCTCCAGCTGTTTGTGTGCTGCCTGACTGCCCCTGCTCCCCACATCCAAGAAGTGAAAATGTGCCCCCAACAAAGGACTGTTGGCAGTAGAATTGTTGGGCTCTGAGCACCGTAGCTTTTGTGCCCAGCCATGACCACCTCCGTGGCCAGCATCGCCAGGGCTTCAACATAAATGCAAATGACCAGCAAAGTGATGGCCACACAAACGGGACATGGGCTCTGAGGCCCTCCTGCTCCTTCTAGCTTCGTATCAGGGAAGCTGGTTGAGGTTGTTCTTTTTTTTGGGGGGGGGGGATGGGGCGGGGCAGGGGCTGACTGGGGTTTTTTTCTAGCACTTTTCCATCCTGCAGCACTTGGTCTGCTTTTCAAATCAACGTGCTGGAAACAGCAGCCATGTTTGCTTACCACGGCACTGAGTGCCTGGCGATCAGCCGAGCTTTCTGTCACACAAAAGCCGCCTTGTCAGGCCTTCACGTCTGGGGCCATGTAAAATGGCATTGGAGGCTGAAATCCCCTCTTGTAGTTTAAATATAAATGCTGCCTACAAGTGGGCCCGTGGCTCCAGAGGGCACGTGGTGATGCGCTGTGCAGGGAGGGGCGGCAGCCACCCAGAGAGCGCAGGGACGGTGGCAGCGCAGCCCTCGCCATGGGCACCGAGCCCCTGGCAGACTGCAGGGAGCAGGCTGCTGGCCCTGGCCGAGGCCCTGAGCCACCATCAGCGCCAGGGCACCCCCACAGTCCCCAAAGGAGGAAGCGGTGGGGAAAGCGCGGGCAGCCTGCCTCCAGGCCGCCATGGGATTTTTTCGGCTGCTGACCCCAGCCTTCCCTCTCAGCCACATCTGCCCCCCGCTGCCCCACCGTTTTGTGAATGAAGGGAAGGAGGGTGGCGGTGGGGAGAAACCCTCTGCCAACCTCCTCGTGGCTTTGGGAAAGATGTTACAGGTAGGACAGAACAGAAGAGAACAGAACAGAATAGACTATTTCAGTTGGAAGGGACCTACAACAATCATCTAGTCCAACTGCCTGACCACTTCAGGGCTGACCAAAAGTTAAAGCATGTTGTTCACCAAATGCCCCTTAAACACTGACAGGTTTGGGGCACTGACCACCTCTCCAGGAAGGTGCAAAGATATTCCATTTTGATAAGCAAATTTCCCACCCTCAAAAATTTTTCCTGTACTAACTTGAAAGCTTGAAATCTTATTTAACTACAAAAGCTTCAGGTAAATGAAATGAACGCTGACAGCAATGCTTATCTGTTCCTTCATTTTTGAGCTATTATTTCCCTTCCAAAAAACTTTATTAATTAGGTGAAGTTTATTACAGATAATTAGGTGATTATTAGGTGAAGTTATTCTTGAAACAAGCAAGCCCATAACGTCCCTATTAGAAATGTTTTCCACTATGTTTCCCTGCCCAGCTTTGAAACAACCTGCCCAATTTGACTTCAGCCCACAGGCAACACCATAACAGCTTGCAGCCATGGCCAGGAGCCCTCTTCCGCCTGCCTCGGGCCCCGGCGGCAGAGACACTGCAGGTCAGGCCAGGGGAGCTGCGCCTTGTGCACAAGAGGAGGCCGGTGCACCCCAGAAAGCAATGAAGAGCCTGGGGCAGGCACTGGTGTCCTCAAACCATGCTCGCACTGGGAGTATGGCGCCTCCTTCCTCAGCGGCAGCTGTTCTACCACAGCTTCCCAGTGCTGTCCAGGGCATCTGGACTTGCATGGTGCCTCCAGGGCTGGCCAGCAGGGTTTGGCTGCAAGGAGATAGCTGCTTATCTTGGGGAAGAGCTGAAGAAATATGTTCCTAAAGGTTATAGGATAACAAGTCTAAAACACTGTGTGCTTCAGAAAGTTCACCGGGGTGATGTGCCATAAATGACAATTTCATTTCTTCCAGGCTGTATTTTTTTCCCTCATTCAAGACTTTGATCCTCCTCATCATGCTGGCTACTATGTGTGTTGCCAAGGGCAGAGCTCCAGCTGCAGTGACTCATCCCAGCTCCTTTGCTTGCAGAGGACACGCCACTCACTTTAGGAAAGGTGAGCCAAGGCTGCATCATCCAGAGCTGGTGGAAGCTGGCCATGCTTTGCTAGAGAATGGTGGCAAGTTTCACCTCCATCTGGAAGGCAGCCTGTGTCCAGGGAGAACCTGGTTTGTAGGACTTCAGTAGATAAAAAGTACAGGAATCTCCCCTTTATTTCTAGTGTTTCATTTTATCCTGCCAGCTGTTTAATTTATTCAGCCCATATGGTGATTTATTCATTAACCTGTGCCTCATGTTGCCATTTCCACCCATGCAGAAAGCATCAACTGCTGCCAATCGCTACACAGTGCTAAGCACCTTCATGAGAGACTGGGCTATGACAGGTCATCCAGATTCATCCACTGGCAAGTGCACTTAAAAAGCAGTGAAAATGCATTCCTATGCCTACACCTTATTTTATCTATGTATTTATTTAACTATTTTGACTAAGGAGAAAATTGTGAATACTAAGCTAGTGGCACCCACAGTTTTGAACTGCACTGAATTATAAACATTCACATAGCTTCCTTTAGGTGTTCTACAGAATCAAGTTTTAACATGTGTCTTTTGCAGGAAAATACAGAAAATTAAATTCAAAAGGTTGCAAGCTGATTAATATTCAAAGTTTGTACCAGTTAGTACGGTAAAGCTCGCTCTTTCAAACATGAACTATGCAGAGTAAGTCAGGATGCTTACTTTTTTAAAAACTGAGATTAAATGCATTATTTCCAGTGTAATAACCTTATAGTACCTCTGAATTTATCTCTAGGACAAAGGTCTTTTCTCATCCCAGTTGTTAAAATTTAACTAGGAAGACAATAATCATCCTGAAAGACACATTGCACATGGAGAGGGGTTTGGTCGCGTGACTTGCAAGAGGAACTCAAAGTTTGCAGAGAAAGAATAGTGTTTGCAGACTGTAAAAGAGAGTAACAGCCCCTGGGATACTCTTTCAGAAAAGAGGTGAATCCTGTGCTGCACTGCACAGGAAGATTTGTTCCCCATACGGTGGGGTCAAAATCAAAGCCCGTTTGCCACATAGGGTTTGCCTAATTTTTTAAAATTTCTTTTTTGAGATCTGTCTTCTTTAGAACTCAGTAAAAAGTTAGTTTCACCACCATAACTTATATCAGCTTTCACCCCCTGAATGTGCATTTACACAGTGCAGTCTTCCCAAAGCTGTGGGCAGCTGCCTCCAACTAGTTGCCTGGAAAATCAGCTTCTCTGTAAACAAGCCAGATAATCAAGGGCAGATAAAAGTGCCTGGATTAGTCCTCTGTGCGTATGCACACGCTGCCTTTACTCTACTATCCCAACTGTTGCTGTATTTTTACCACCCAGTGACTGGCAGCACAGCCACAGGTGCTCTGTGCTGTGGTGCTCCCCATTCCTCCCTTGCCCAGAGAAGGAAGTACCACAGTGGGCATCAGAGGGTGATCTGCAGCCAAACCCTTTCACCATTTCCCTCAGCGCACAGCAGGAGCCTTTTGGTCTGCAACAAGGGCAGTTCATGTTCCAATCTGCACTCCCAGCAAAGGCAGCCCTCTTAAAGCACCACAGCTGCATAGCTCACATTTTTTGGGGTGGTAGACATGGCAAGGACCAAGGCACGATACCACTAGGGATGTCAACATGGCTGTGACCTTGCTGTCAACACTAACACATAGGGAAGCTGGCAGCTGCCAGGACAAGTTAGCCCCTGCAGTAGGGCTGCAGCTATAGCAAAAAGGAAGAGCAAACCTGCAGCCCTCAAATCCCCATCTCACACACCTAGCTTCACCCCCCACCTTCCTAGAGGGGGAAGGGATCCCAGGTTTGAGGCTGCAGATGTCTGCTCTGCCAGTGCTGCTAAAACCAGAGGGTATCAGGCTTAGGAAGGGCAGTGGAGTCTCTGCTGAGGACCTCCTGTTGCGTGGGGTCCACGCAACACGCACCTCCCACAGCAGCAGAGGAAAGAACTGGCATTGCAAAGCCAGAGGGAGACAGGACATTGGAACCCCTTACCTGGGTTTTGCATGTAAAGAATAAACCTCAGGATTGTGCCGGCCCCAACTAAGGAACAAAGTGCCAGGCGCTACTGCCAAGTAACCAATGCAGAAAATAAGAAGCACTGGTCACCTGAACACAAGAGTTAAATGCCTTTGTGCTGTTGGTGTATTTTTAAAGTTGCAATACAGCATTTGACAAAGTAGGTTTGGCTGTTAGATTTGCATGCAAATTTGCATACTAGCCTCATTAGACAAAATTCCAATTAAACATTCATGCATGCAAGAATGGCAGATGGGCCAGCCTAACAGGTGTACCATTTTACGCTACGTGACAGCTGTAGAGTTTACATCAGACATGATTATGCCCTCTTCTGCTCAATTAGGGGTTAATTAGCCTGCATCAACTCCATCCATCTCCCACACTGTCCAAATATGACACCTTTTATCTTCTCCAGTTTCTCATTTTTTCAGAATTACATTATCTACTCTACTCCATTAAGAACCCCTTTTTAGCCCATCTAAATGTATTCTCATGTACGTAAAAGCAGCATAATAACAAGGAAACATATAGAAACCTGACATTTCTTTTTATGTTGGTACTTACTGTTCAAAATGTCCTAGAAGAATATTAATTATGTCCGCCTTTCCACAGGTGAAAGGCACTGATCATTTGAAAGGACTCTCCATCTTCAGAAGCATGCTGCACCAAGCAGGCCGTTCCATTATCCTTTCACAAAACACATTGAAATCCCTTGTATGACACCCACTCCAGTCTCCTCACTTCCAACTGCACAAGCATTGTGTTAAAGAACTGCCAAAGGAGGATCAGAGAAGAAAATCACGCAGAACTTGTACATTTTCTGATCCTTAAGGATTTAGCAGGATGGGGAGGATAATAGCCACTATTCTCAGTGGTTACATGACGCTGGCAATAAACAACTTTTGTAACTATCAGATGTCTGTAAAAGCCCCTGATCACTACAAACGCCTCTGCCAGGAATATGATTCTGTAAATAATGTGCATCAGCCACCCACAAGGTCCAGCTCTGAGTGGTCCCACAGGCGCAGCCACCAGAAAGACAAGGAAGCTGCATGGCCACTAAAACCAGAACAGTTAAAGATGGAGCCAATGCTTACCCTCCTAACGTTGAGACTACCATGATTTTTTTTCTAGTATTTTCTTCTTCAGTTGGCAATTTTACAGTAATCACAGATCCTAGTGAGGGTTTCCAGTGTGAATCATCCCAAATAGGTTTGGCTCTGTTGCAACCCTGACCTCAAATCTTAGACTATGTCTATCAAATCTAAACACTGTTTCTTTGTTCTAGCTCTAATAAGGACACTTCTACAGTGGTTATCCACATGAGTACGTCAAACAGTAACATTTCACTGGAAGCCTCTCAGTTTAAAATTCATCCAGCTTTCCCCGGGGACAACCATGTTTCACCAGGAAACATCTATAAGCATAAAATGAAAACGGGAGAAGTTGGAGTAGATGCCACTAATTCTCTGTTCACTTCTAATGTCACATGCTACTTTCTGCTGGAAGACTTCATACCACGGTAGCCCCGAATTGCTGGGCAGTCTGCAAATGTTAAGAGAAGCATAGTTTCTACCTCAGTGAGTTGACTGTATAATCTGAAATGGGACATAAATTAACTTACATGGTGCAATACACATCCTAGGATGAGCAAGCAGATGATCGAAGCACTCTGATGATGCTGAATGTTCTGCAGGGACAGCAAACTCCTCCCACCCTCATTCCCAATGTAGCTCTTACTCATTAACCTCTGTGTGAACACAGTGCTGATGCCATCTTTGGTCGCCAAGAGATCTGTGAGAGAAGTCAGGAAATTCATAGGGGTGCAAAACACTAATTACATTTCTCCAAAATGAAGTTGCCAGTGCAAACTCATCTGCATTTTTTCAGCTGAAGTTTCTTTCTTAGCTTGTGACAGCGATGGTTACAGCATGTTTCTTCTACTGTCGTTCAGGAAAGATTTGCTGAGTGCACCAGTCCAACACATGTCTGTGTATGCAGGGGCTGATGCAGCTCCTCTGCCCCTGGACAGAAGCCTGCGAGATAACTCTGTACAGAGGTGATCTGTTTGCTTCTCAGAGGAGCTTGGCTGAAAGGTCAGATCTGGAAAGACTTTCCCTTCTTCCCCTAGATGTTGCTGAGCCTTGTGTTACTCCTGCATGTTCAGCTTATCTGTTGATTTTAAATTAGGATCATTTAGATATGCTTTCCTTCTGAATTACATCGTTTTATTGTAAGTTGATGGGCTGAATTGGGAACACTGTGCTCAGCTCAGCCAAGTGCAGAGAGCCCATTAAATTCACGGGGACAAAGCAAAGCACACTGGGGCAAAAACCAGGCTGCCTTTACCCTTCCCAGGAAAGACTTTTCCTGTAAAAGGGGGTGTACTTGACTAACCAGAGGCATGTGAGCTGGAAATCAGTGACTACTGCTGCCAGAGGAGCAGAGCAGAAATGTCATCGCAGGGCCAAGCTCACGCGCTTTACTGACTTACGCGTTTACTTACTTTACTTACTCCTGGGTGAGTAAGGGCTCGTTGAAGTACCACTGGCTGCAGGGGGGGGGACAGCTGTGTCTCTCCCAAGAGAAGCTGGCTTTCCTCCTGCCAGGGCTAAAAAAAAAAAAAGCAGTTGGTGCTCACAAAGACTAAATTCCCTTTGGTTTGAGGCCCTGAGGGACCTCATTCAGCCACACCAGACTGGGCTGAGTCTACATGATATGTTGCAGGCAGATAAGAGCTTTCTCTGTCCCGACAGGAGCCCTGGGTGTGGGTAGTGGCTGAGCAGCTTTAGATAGCACACTGCTGAGAACTGAATGGACCAGCTCAGGAGCAGCACTGCCAGTAAAGCCTGAGTGCAGACTGACTTTTCTAGCATCTGCTTCTGCCAAAGTCCTCCACGGCTTAGAGGTGGCCAGGGTGGGATCAGCTCCCAGCCTCAGTGACACTATCTGCCTGCCTCCCCTCCCACAGCTCAGGAGCAGGCAACTTGTCAGCATGTCTTGATGTATTTACCTTTGCCAGGCTTACTCCTGCAGGTCTGCTGTTATGAAGTGGAGCTGACCAGCAAGGGCAGTAGATAGCCTTCTCACCACCACCTGGCTCCCCAGGGCAGCAGAAAGGACTGAGTATCTTAGCAAAATATCTTCCCAGTCCTAACATCTCCCACTCAGGAATAAAGTGGCAGCCACACTTGCAGTGCTGCTCATTGCTTACCAGGAAGCATAATTTCCTGACCCTTTCTCCATCTCTTGCAAGTTTGATATGATCTATATTAAAAAAATAAAGAAGTTGTTTTACTAGAAAATACATAAAATTTACTAGAAAATACCAACAGGCTTTGCACATTTTAATTGTCCTCAGGCAAGTAAAATCAGCTGGGTTCTTGAAGATAATTACAGAAAGAGCAAAGATGCACACAAGGTATGCAGGCCTGAGTGCCTGCAAAAGAAAGAGGTGGCATCTCACCTAGTTATGAAGGATGAGTGTGGGAATGGGGAGGTGACTGTACCTCCTGGAAAGCCCTACCAGGGGAGCAACTTCTCCATTTCTCATTAACTGAACTGTTTGGTGCAGGTGCATACCTTGCTCAACAAGACTTATCATGTCAGTGACATCTGCAGGGGGAGCCTGATGACACCTGTTGCTCCTGTCAGTGTGACACAAGCTGTCAGAACAGAGTGGAGCTGGAGCACCAGGTGCTGTGCCAAAGCACAAGCGACATGCATGAAGGGGAATCCAGCAGAGGAGACACATCAGGCCAAAGGGAGAGCTGAAATCAGGGCTCTGATGGCTCACGCAGCCCTGCCTCCCTCAGCTGGCGCACAAGCCTCCTTCCCACACCCAGTAGGTGAGGAGAGCAGGTCTCACTGTGCCGTGCATTCCTAGAAGGGGATGTAGCAAGAAGCCCAGCCACAGACCGAGTCCCCCAACCTCACCCTCTCTACACCAGCATGGGGAAAGACAGGTGCCAGGGCAGGGTGGCACAAGGCATGCAAGGGGCGAGGCAGGGCATTGCCTACACGGTGCCAGTAAAGCCCCACATGAAGTCACAGGGCAGTAAGTGAACTGGGAACCTCCTAAGAATTACAGTAATTGTTATTAATTCATGCATAGACTTCCCCTATGCTATCTAGATAACACTGTTGGACTTCCCAGCAAGCACTAAAAAAACAAAAAAACACACAAACACACAAACACACAAACACACAAACACACAAACACACAAACACACAAACACACAAACACACAAACACACAAACACACAAACACAAACACAAAAAAACAAAAAACAAAAAACACAAAAACAAAAAAACAACAAAAAAACAAAAAAACAAAAAAACAAAAAAAAACAAAAAAACAAAAAAACAAAACAAAAAAAAAAAACCCAAAAAAACCAAAAAAAAACAAAAAAACCAAAAAACCAAAAAAACCAAAAAAAAACAAAAAACCAAAAAAACAAAAAAACAAAAAAACAAAAAAAACAAAAAAAACAAAAAGCAAAGCAGATTGGGTGAAAAAACTTCTTGCTTTTTGATTTATTCAACCCATTTTCAGTGCCTTCCCAAACACACCCTTTGCTTACTAACAGGAAGCAAAATGGCAGCAGCAGCAGCTTTCCCGTGGTGGTACCTGGCACAGCCAAATGGAGCTGTTTTAGACAACTGTTGCCTAAGCTGCTGCATCTGACCAGCGAGCACTCCGAGTTTTAAGCCATTAACCTCTTACGCAGTGGAATCTCCAAGGCTGCACAGGTGGAAGAGTCAGGAGGATTCTTCCCTTTTTATTTTACTGTAGATCATGCCTGTACTAGGTTACAAAACCAAAACCAGCTGAAACTTCCTCCTGGCTGTACCATGAAGAGTAGAGAAGGGACGGAGCCTTGTCTGATATGACTGGTTTTGACATAGTCATATGACAATTATCATATTTTGAAAACTTACATACCTGGCTTTACGCTTAACAGAGGCATCACTGGGGTCTTTTGTACTAATTTGGCTGTGGGGTTTTTGTTTGATTTTGGAGATTTTTTTGTGTGTTTTAAAGAAGTCAGTGGCAAGAGTGGGAAAACGCTGAAAACTCAGTCATGACATAACGACAAAAGTTCCTATGCCTTTGTATTAAAACAGGCAGGTAGTAACTACTCTTCTCTGAAGAAACTATCTTAAGAAATTTCAGGAAAACAGAGAAGTACCGGTTGATTTTTTATTGTTCTTACTAGAAATTCTGCCTTGTTTGCAAAAATAATTTCTTGCTAAAGTATTCCAGAAACACAGTATATGCAAACGTTAAGACAGTGACTAATTATTACAATTATTATTTCCTTGAAGATAAGCCTTCACTTTCTAAGGCTGGTTTATTTGCTGAATACTGTTGGTCTTAGATATGATGATGACTTACTATTTCAGGTAAATCTAAATGTACATAGATAATAATATGAATTATTCTGCAGACTATGAAATAAGGGGAAAAAATCAGATCAATGTTGCTTTTAATTTAAAATAACTGCTGTGTCTCATCCTACCTTTCTTAAGCTTTGGAACATTAGAAAGCAAAGGTAGCACTGCAATGAGAAATACTACAAATATAAAGGGGAAAAAGTCAACAGAGAAATCCAAGATACCCAGCATTGCAGAAACTAAGTAGAATTTATATTCAGTGCTGCCATCTTGACAACATGCTGATGAGAAAATATAGTAACACAGCTCTTATTTAAAAGCACAAAACCCTGGTGGGTTGAAACACAGCAGTAAAGGCAGTTAATCAAAGCCACACGCCTGAACACTTGCACAACTGGAATGCTGAAATGGACGTTTTAGTTGGTGTTTTTCACATTGAATATTGTGTTTCATAATTGCCTTCCCCTGGTAGTCACTTCAGAAAGGATTAACAGCAGCGACAACAGCTACTTGCTTACACTGTACTCTCTTTTCCTTAGCACCAGGCATAGAAAACTCCAAAGTGCCATCATGTCCTGTCCCCTGGCCATCACACAGGGTTTAGGTTGTCCCCTTCTCTTCCCATGGTGGTCGAGCGAGGCGAGGGCCACAAGTACTGTTGTTCTCTTCCCACGTACAAATGAAGTTTAAGCCAAAGGATGACAGCAAGATACAATGCAGGTGACTGTCTCCTTACCTCATGTTAGAAGGCAGTTTGGGTCTCCTACAAATGGTTGGGTTTTTTTGTTTGTTGTGGATTTTTATATATATAATTTTTTATTTATGTATATATATGACTAGGTCTGACAGTCCAAAAATCAAAATTTCCTCTCCAGATGAGACTATTAAATTATTCTTTGTACCCCTATGGGCAACATGCAGAAATACTATATCATGCGTGTAAATGTAAATCTGACAAAAAGCTTTTTTTGTAAATCTATGTACAAAGCTTTTCCATCAAGAGCCTGAGCCTTGCTATTAATAGAAGGAGGGGGGCTCCACAGCTGTGTTACCCATATTTGCTTCTACCTGTATTTGCTTTGTGCTGGTTCCATTCAGCGAGACCTGAATAGGCCAGAGAGTTGGGTGGAGAAGAACCTAATGAAGTTCAACAAAGGCAAGTGTAAGGTCTTACACAAGGGAGGAACAACCCCACGCATCAGCACAGGCCGGAGAAGGACCTGCTGGAAAGCAGCTCTGCAGAGATGGGCCTGGGAGCCCTGGTGGCCATGGCAAGTTGCCCATGAGCCAGCAGTGTGTTCTTGGGGCCAAGGCCAGTGGGGCCCGGGGGTGCATTAGGAGAAGTGTGGCCAGTAGGTCAAGGGAGGTGATCCTCCCCTCTACTCTGTGCCGGTGAGGCCCCATCTAGAGTGCTGTGTCCAGTGCTGGGCTCCCCAGTTCAAGAGAAGCAGAGAACTGCTGGGGGGATCCAGCGGAGGGCTGCAAAGGTGATTAAGGGACTGAAGCACCTCCCTTATGTGGAAAGGCTGAGAGAGCTGGGCCTGTTTAGCCTGGAGAAAACTGTGAGGGGAACTTATCAATGCCTATAAATATCTTAAGGGTAAGTGTCAGGAGGATGGGGCCAGGCTCTTTTCAGTGGTGCCCAGCGATGGACAAGGAGCAATGAGCACAAACTGAAACGCAAGACGTTCCATCTGAATATGAGGAAGAACTTCTTTACCTTGAGAGTGACAGAGCTCTGGAACAGGCTGTCTAGAGATGTTGTGGAGTCTCCTTCTCTGGAGACACTGAAAACCAGCCTGGACGTGACTCTGCAACCTGATCTAGGAGAACCTGTTTAGCGGGGGTTGGACTAGATGCTCTCCAGAGGACCTTTCCAACCCTGACCATTCTGTGATTCTCTGGAGTTAATACATCTACCTAGCTATAACGTACTGTTTGAATTAAAAGTTGAATTACACAACCAACCGTACTTAACTTCCACATCCAATGAGTATCAGTCCCACTGACTCTTAATAAACTTACCAAAAGACTTAAGGCTGTAAGCACCGATTAGAAAATGGGGGGTAGCCACTCCCAGGTGTTCAGGTTATGCACACAGGAACATCCATCTTATGCATATGCAAACACATCCATTATCTCTATTAACAGAAAAGGGTGGGGGCAAAAATATAGTATTAAAAGAAATACATTGCTGATGTGCTTGAACACAAAGCATCAGGTCACACAACTCCTTCTTCACTACTGACAGCTGTGGTCCAGCTCCTAAGGCACCCGTAGCCAGAGTAGCTCGATTTGGAGGTGAGCTCTGATAGATCTTAGCTGCTAATCCCTGTGGGACACAGTGGCCTTGCATCATAGGCTTGCCAAATGCCATGAGCTAAATGAGACTTGCACCACACCACCACTGGTGATGGCACACTTGTCTGCATGCTGGCCATGGCATCCCCAGCGCATGCCACAAGTCACAACACTGCTGCTTGGGGACCTCGGCACCGAAATGGGGCTTGTGTTCAAAGGTGTCCAGGGGAACTGCCATTGCCACAGCCCCTGCTGGGGTGGTTGACTCAGCCTGAAACAAAGGGTGCAGAGCAAAAAGCCTGAGCGTTCTTGTTTTGAGTGCCAGGGGTGGAGACAGTGCAACTGTGGGCTGCTGCCAGGCTGTGTCCTGGGCTCTGCTCCTCTGCTCAAAGCAGACAGGTGCCAGGTCAGTCGGCACTGACCCATGAGAGCTTACTACGCACACATGCATACAGATGTGCCCTCAACTGTGGCGTTCATGTCCAGGTCCCCACCTTATGCAGGGAAGTTTCACCTCCTTGCTGCTCCTTTGCCTTCCAGAGTCACGTTAGTTCCCAGGAGGTGTTTTTCCCCACAGAATTTCTACTCTGTCCTTGACCGGACTGAGGGAAGGCGATGCAGAAGGTCACCAAGTAAAAAAGTGCTGATGTGGGGTATCAAACAATGACCCACTTCAGAAGTGGAAGAGCCTTTACTTCTAGTTCTTGCACGACTTTCCAGAACCTTGCTGCTGACAGGTACACAGTAACTTGTGCAAACACATTAGAAATCGAGATTTGTCAGCCTCTACAGCCATTCAGTTCTCTAGCCCTTTTTCTTTTCAGCCATCCACTTCGTCTACAAGTATTGACAAACCATGTCCAGCCTGTTTTTTCTCATCTGTGAACCACCACATTCGGCTGAGTTATCCTGGCCTCATTCACCACACATCACCAGGACTGATGGCAGCAGGGACATCCAGTAAGTTAAGCCTGTAGGGCTTTTCCTTTTCGGATCAAAGAACTTCATACAAAATATTTCAGCAAAAAGCAAAGCAAGCTGGAGCAAACTTTGGAGTGTATCGAAATTGGCAACAACTTTTGAGGGTAAAGCAACTGTACTGTACGGGGTTTGGGGGTAGGGTTTTTTTTGATAAAGAAAGGAACATTTTTTTTTACAGACACTTAAGGAGTAAATTTGCTTCTGAAGTTTTGTTAAAAATATAAGGACTATTCTAAAAGATGCTGCTGAGCTGTATTTGATGACAATTCCTTCCTGCTGCAACAGACAAAAGGTCACTCTGTTCAACGTGTTGCTGAAAGGGTTTTAGTGAAATCCCAACAACAGGAGCAGGAAACATCTTTCAGTTTAAAATGCTAAGGAAAAGAAACTCATTACTGCTTCAACTTTTTCCTTACCTGCATTTTTAAAGGCTCCTTGGATTGTCAGTGCTCAGGAAAGAAGCAGGGAAGTCGCACAATCACTACAAAAGAAATCTAGCACACTGTAGGGTGAACTTTCGTGGCCTACAAATACCCCTCGCAATGGTCTGAGGGTTCCCAGTTCTGCTGTAGAACTACACCTTAGTTGACCTATCCCCTTTTTGTTAGGCACATTTGCTTCAGTTCAAGTTCATAAAATAAACACAAGCAAGTGACGTAAGGTTTAACCACTAGAAACAGTAGAAATGCCAGGGAGAGGAGTGCTGTCTCACACGGTTGCACTGGTACTCACTCCTTTTATAAGTGATTTGAGGGTATCTAACCATTTTCCATTCAAGGTGTAGGCAACACCACAGCAGAGTTAGACCTTCCAGCAAACTTCCTTTCTCTGATCACTTTTCAGACCCCTTCAAAGCAGTCCACAGGCACACACAGGCTCACAACTTAAGCTCAGTAACTGCTGCATGCAGAAAAGGAAACATGAAAAGGAAGGAAAAACTTGCAGGAAAAAGCAAAAATGCCTGAATCGTCTGTCAGATTTTACATCTCACATCACTCCTACACACCTTGATCTGTCATAAGTTAAAGTGTTGGAAGAAATTTTGTGTTTCTTCCAGGACAGCAGGCAGGGTGAGGATCACAAGAGCATCCCACCCACAGCCAGTGAAGATCACTGCTGAGGTCCATCCTGTGCTGAGAAAGCAGCTGGGGAAGAGCATTCCTCAGGGATAGGAACTGCTGACATGGCAGTCTCTTATCCTTTAGACGCATAACAATACAGACATTCATGCTGAAACTCCATGTAGGACATGCGACCAATGCACTGAAAGCAGTTACCTGTGTTGTCCTCAGAAGATTTTCCTCCCCTGTAATTGGTTTTATGCACAAGGACTCATAACGTTCAACATCAGAGCTGCTAAAAAGAAGGTAGGGCCAGGCAGAAACCTCTGTGGTGACCAGAAAGGTCACAGACAAGAGGTGACCTGTCCTGTCAGCCCCTCCAGAAATGCCTCACGTGCCACAGCCTTCAGCATCCCTGCATCCCTCCCATGCTAAGGTAAGAGCACCAGAGCAATTCTTGGGACCAACCCTCATGAGGTCAGATCCAGCTAAAATAAAACACAAAAAAGACCTGCCTTTAGCACACACCACCACCTCAAAAACAGTATTACGTGACACGCAGAACTGATCCAATAGATTCCTGCTGCAGATTCAAATTTGTTCAAGAATGTTGCAGTTTGCTTTGTAGCAGCAGGCTTCATGCTGGGCAAAGAGAAGAATCATTTCTTCACCAACAATTAGCATAAAAACTAGTTGGAGCTTTTTCCTCCTGTACTGCTTAGTTCACAAGCAGCGTGAGCGCTGGCCTGTTTCTCATAAGATTGTACTGAATGACTGAACTCCTCACCCAAACAATCACAAAGCTATACCCTGTGGCTAGAGTGTCCTTAATTGCTTCCCCAACTGCTTTCCCTAGAGCCCCCTCTTAAATTAAATGAAGTACAACACTTTCATAGCCACCATCATACAGCAGGTATCTCAGTCTCCAAGTCACCATTCCTACCCAATAATATCAAGCATTTCAGCTAGTGATTTCTCATCCTTTCTCGAGGACCAAGACAAACACGCGTCACCAGTGTCATACCAATGCATTTACTGTTCCAGATACAGTCAAAAGACTTCCACCTTACACCTGCAACTGTCCTTCAGAAGACTGATTATAGGGCTTCTTAATCCTAGCTTCTTGTCAGCATGGGATGTGAGGAAACTACCAGGAAATCCACGTACCTGTTGCTGAGCTCCATTACTGACATTCAACATCTTCCACTAGAGAAGGGGAGCCTACGGTCAGCAAACCAAGCAGCTGGGCCTTGCCTGCATTTGAGCTCTGTTTAGGCCTTCTACCACATTCCCAACCTAAATACAGGAAATCATTTGTTCCATTTATGTGACATCACGTATGTACACATACACAATGATGCACTGCAGAAATAATTACTTCTAATACAGCACAGCTAAGGACAGACACCACCTTCCCAGAGCAGGGAGGGCACTGCACGTATGAGAACATGATCCTCACCAGTAAACAGTACAAATAAGAAACTACCCAAGCCAGCTTGTCAGAAACAGCAAGGACTCCATGCAGCACAAGAGCCTCCAGGCACTCAGGGTGCTCAGCCAGCAGCCCTGTTCCAGGGACGTGCCTCCATGCTAGGCCAGTTCTTTGCATGAGAGCCAGTGAGTCACTCCACCAGGCTGGCCTGGTGGTTCAGGCACTCTCCTGAAAGACAGAAAGACATATCAGCTCAAAAGTGTTTCCTCCAGATTATGTAGTCAAGTCTCTCTATCTCAGCAGACTCTCTAATAAAAAGGTTATTGCCCTCGAGAGGGTAAAACTCCTTGCTGAAGCCCAAACATATCCACCACCTTCTCCTTTGTTCAAGGCCCAGTGTAATCCAGGAGCACTCAACTGATTTGGTGATACCCAAACAAGATGCTTCAGATCCCCGGTATGTGGCTATTGGACAGAGGGGGCTGAATTGCTACACAAGATCATCATCTTTTTGGATGTGACACTGCGTTATTACATCATGCAACTGTACACCTAGTAGAAACTACTCCACATTTTATTCGTGCCGAGGCGGCTCCGTCCAGAATGGAGACATTAACCAGAACAGACAATACCATTCTTGACAATTCACAAGTTTTGCCCAAAGAGACCTTTGCCAACCAAGGCAGAAGGTTCTTAAAAGGAATCACTGAAATAAGCTGGACCCAGGAGGTGAAAGACTGGCTCTGTACTAATGCACTCAACACTATCCTTAAGGAGGCACTTCCAAACAGGACTATGAAAATCCACGTGACATCCTACACCTCAAGAAAGACTCATGGCCTCTGGGACACACAAGGACAAGATTGCAATTTTGAACAGATGTAAGCAGCAAGTTCTGCTTCACTGCTGGACACCTGATATTCTCAAAACAAGCTACAGCTCAACAATGTCTTACACATTAGCATAACTAAAACTTGAGTGCAAAATTTTTAAGTATCCAGATACTCCAGAGAGGACAGCTATATAAAGAGACCTAGAGAATTATTCATGGTTCACAGGTTAATTCCGTAATGGATTGTACAGATTTCTACACCTGGTTTTACAAAGTACATTATATCCCATATAGACACAATGCCATCTGGTAGACGAATGCTTATCTTCTGCCCCGCGATGAAGCAACAAGTGATCCCATAAGGCTCTTACTGGTAACTTTTTTCAAAAGGTGTACTTCTTGGCTAACCGCAACATGAAAGAGTTCTTGCTGAAGAAAGCAGAATGCACTCCAATTTTTCCTTATAGACCTCTCAATTTTTACAGAAACACTAGGATCATATTGCAATAAAAGGATCTTCCAGTAACACAAAGTTGACTGACACATTTTACTTTTACTTTCCAATGTATAAAATCTATTTTTGCATTTCCTCTTACAGAAATATGCCACAAGCAAGAAGCAATGGATTGAAAGCTAGGCACAATTCCTACCATATGAACTGAAGGTAAAGGGTAAAAACAAGGATGGCGAAATCTCAGCTAAAATGTTTTATATACAGCAAGGATTTTGCTACATTCCCTCTCCCATAGCCAGAACACTAAGCTAGTTATATTAACTAACAGACCTTTAAAACAAAAACAAAAGAAAAAAACCCAACACATCAACTTCAATCAGTGCACTTCCACCTGAGGAACAAAGCCTGAACATGGTAGGCAAAAAGGAAATTCCGTCTCGAGGAAAACACCATCTCCAATTTTCATATATCATGCATTAGAGATTCCTAGGACTGAACCGCTAATACTTGTATGCAGCTAAAAGCTTAGACATACTGTAAATGCATTATCTGCTGCAAGCAGGATATTGTCATATCAGGCTACTTGAAAACCTGAATCTGAATAGATGTTTAAACCAGCCTTCTTCCATAATCCATTTCGCATTTAAAACCAGTCCACAGTTGGATCAGTTCTTTTCAGCAAGGCAAAAGTTACAAGCTAGCAAATGTCATAGTGATGATTCTTCAGTCTTCATCTTTTTTGTTTGTCCATTTGAGCCGCGTTGCAGATCCTGCCTTTTCTTTTTCTGCTGCTGTAACCTTTCCTCCTTCCTCTGTAAGTAGGCAGCCATGTTATCAAATGAAGCCTTGTAGAGACTGCTGTAGTGGCTCTCTGCACCAACAAAACCTGCAAATGGGCAAAGCGAGAACACAAGACAAGTGTTAATTCCCTTGGGGGTCCCATCAGTTACTTCCTGTACTATAATTACAGACAGTGGAATTTCAACTAATTTACTGTGGTCCTATTCACTTTATTAAATATCAGCATTTACACTGTGATTAGTGCTGGTTAGCACCTGTTTAGCCTTCACACAGCCATGCACAGTCTCCATTTTTAGGCTAAAAACATTCACAGACACAAGCACCTGACACTGAAGCAAAGAGAGCACGCAGCTCTCCTTACATGTTGGACACTTGCAGACTTCAAGGCTTCTGTTTTTAAAATGACTGCTGTCACGACTTCTTGTTAGACATCTTATTCGAGTTGTTCCCCAAGACCTGCAAAGGGTATGCCTAATTGTGACTGGTCTCCTAGAGTATTAACCTAAAAGAAGCTCAAAGAAGTAGACTTCAAATAGCAATGTACTCATTTCTAAGTATTCACTCCAATGGTTTTAACTTTCTGTGAATTCTGCATAATGTTCATCACACCATCTCCAAGACTCCAAGCTTAGACAACTACTATCCCAAAAAACCTGATCAGGTTGTTTCTGTAGAACGACACTAGCTGGCTATGTCCACATTTCTAAAAATTGTTAAGGAGTGATACCTGACAAAGCCAGTTACCTCTAGTTCTTTTTATATTCCTACTTTTCCTGCTATCAAAAATTCTTGATCTTAAAGGGCCAATTTGCTAGGGTTTGGTCCTGAAGTTAGTGTGCTACTCCACAGTAGTGTACATACAGCATCCTCTCGTTTCTTCCAGCAATTTTCCCTTGCTGGCACTGAGCAAAGCATACACGTTTACTTTCAAAGATCTTGCACTCACATAGTAAACAATTTATTGGCCTCTGGCCCTGGGAGAAATTGCATGCTGTCAGTTTGAATACCCATGATAGTCTCTGCTTTATTGGTCTGCACTAAATCTTGATCTATCTTTCTCTGGGATCAGTTACAAGCAGAATGTCAAACTGTTCAACGTCTATTTCAAGATTGACCTACATGTCTTAAAACCTACAGAATCATCAATCAGGTTAAACAAGTTTATAAAGGGACAGCAGGAAGAAATTAAGACTGGGTTTAAACAATGTAATGATCACCTTTTTTAAAAGGAGTAACTACCTTTTCAAGCACTAATTATGCACCGGAATAAGTGCTCATCAAGTGAGCCTCTCCTTACTAATTAACAATAATAGACCCTGTCATCTGAGCAGTCCTCCCTTCCCAGCTGCAGATGCAGCTGGCTACCACATATCACAGTAATTTGTTACAGTGGCTAATTAAGCTCAGAACCTCTTCCCTTGCCTACTCTTTTTACTTCTCTATTGTTCATTTTCACTCACACCTCGTACTTCTAATTATCTGCCTGGCTGTAACTATCAAGTCAGCAACATCTACATGCAAACACTCTCCCTTCCAAAGGAGTACCTGACTTCCTCTTTGATTTCAAAGACTGTACCAGCTTAATGACAATTTAATGAACAACTTAATCACAGCTACACTCTAAGCCATCCAATACTAGACACTAAGAAGACTTTACATTAGACTGCAGATTCCTGCAACATTTCCATCTTTATGTATGGCCACCAAGAACAGACTAAAAGACCAATGGGGACTGTAACAACTTTTTTAAGGAAGGTTCCCAGTTTCCCAGCAAAGTACAGGAGAGAAACTTCAATTAATCAACTCTCAATACACAATGAGATACCCACTGGCATGTGCTGCAATCTTTCTCTGTCCTGCAGCCACCATAATTTCAGCTTCTAAGTAAAGTTGGGTGGTTTTTACTTAAAAAAATCCTAGAAGCATTGGGTGCTTCTGAACTAGTAAACCATGTACTACTTTTCTTTCAGAGACTAGAGGTGGGGCAGGAATCAAGAACAAAATGAACCAGCCCTGACAGCAAACAATTTCATCTGTGATACCATCCAGGGTCACACCCTCCAGCCACAGCAAACTCCACACAATCTGCCTTGCCACGGTGGACCTGAATGGCCCATCTTTACAGCAAAGCTGCTCCTCCCATGGCTATTCCATTCTTACTGTCTCCACTATACTTCTGATAAGAGTATCACTCCCAGTTAAAGAGACTAAACAAACAAACAACAGTATTCAATATCACAGCAGTAAGACAGACTCTGGCAGCTCAATCATAGGGTGTTTAGATACATCCCTGTGATAAGGTGTCTAGTAAAACAGTTAGAATGGTATAATTCAGATCTAAATGCCTACATCATTTTGTGGTAACAGTATCCTGAACACACTTAATGTACTACACTAACTGCCATACCAGATGGAGTGACGAAACTGAGAAAACTGAAAGATGAAGTAACTTCAACAGCCAGCTGAACAGACCTGAACTCTAATTCTGCTCCTAGATTCATGCTTTAGTTATAAAAACTGCATTTCCTGGGCCTTTAGGCCAAATTTCTCTACCTTCAAACACTGTCCAGTTGTCTTGAAGATATTTTGACATCTTCTGTAGTCCTTTGTCATCAGTTACAGCCTGGGAAGAGAAGGAATATTGTTTATTATTTCCAAAATATCATCTAATCTCATGCTTCATGGCACACAAAATTGCAACAGCTCTCAAATGAGTACAGTGAAAGGAGAGTAAGTGTAAGCCCCCCACAACCTCTTTTAGGCTCCTTTTTTCCAGGACTGCTATAGAACCCTGGCCTGAGATCACGTGTTCTGCTGGGGAAGCTTTGCAACTTGAAGGAAAAGAAAACAGATTCCCACTTACTAATCTGTGACGAAAAGGAATATCACAAGAAACACATAAGGGCCACAGAACATACTTGGAAATTTCATTTAAAATCACTTCACAGCTGTACCATAGTTAGCTGGGGACGTAAAAGGATAACAAGTGAGTTTCCAGTTGTTTAACAGGCTATTATAGAGAACTTGATAGCACATTACTCAAATTTGACTCCTGTTGTTCGTGGGAAAAAAAAATCCCCTTAATGCTCCCAGAATGCCTTGTCCCCCAAAGGATCCTTCAGAGGCAGGCACAGCGAAGGCTGTGTGGAAAGCATATCTGAGCAAACCAGAAAGGGATTTTGTTGTTTTGTGGTGTTTTTTTTAAATAATCAAGTGTAGCACAGACAATGGTTTGAAGTACTGAGTGCAACAGCTGACAACCACTCTGCTTGATCCTGCTATGGCAGATGTCAGCTTTACGAGAGAAGAGACTGGTATTCATCATAAGCTCTCAGTAGCTTTGCGTTATACACAGGTGAGAATAGAATGAGATGTGTACCCGTGCCTTCTATGCCATCTCAAGACACAAACAGAGAAATGTGCCATTTAGCTTTCATGGAACATAGTTTACTCATTTTTGCTATGGCCTCAAAGCAACACAAAACATTCAGGATGCTAGTGTAACAAAAGTATCTACCTTCCACTGATCATCACACGGTCTGTACAACTGAAGAGGAGCTTCATTGTCTTCCTGCAAAATCCAGAGATCTCCTGTTTCCTCAAATGCAATGTCCCAACCTTTATGTTTCAAAGAGATTTGCTGTCTGTAAACTAGCTGTTGGGCAATGGCATCAAGCTGAAAGATGTAGACTGTGGGAATACTTTTGAGAGGAAAAACTTAATTACCATTATTACCAAATCCACCTACAGCCATCACTTGCACAGCAAACTACAAACACCCACGCTAATTCCAAACAGAGCCAAAGCAAAGTCATTAGGAATTGCAAAAAATACTCTAGCGTTTCTAGTGCAGTTTGCTTACATGATCTGAGACAGAAGCTGTAAATACGTAACACATCAAACAGCTTTTCAAGTGTTATACGAAAGAAAAAGCGGTCAACACTGCCCTTTCTTTAAAAGAAAAGGTAGCAAATGGAATTTCGTAAGAATTACTAAAGATTTATATAAGGAGTGTTGCATCATAGCACACTGGCCTACAAGGCTTCACTTGATGGAATACGTAGCCAAGCACCAGTCAAAATAAAACAGGAAGGGAATTACATACCAGGGAGGGGAGGAGGGAATAAGAGGGACAGGAAATCTTGACACAGCTGAAGAACGGGACTCTGGCACTGCACTCATCTCCACCTCTCCCATCAGGACTCACTCCTCTAGCAGCCACAGCCTCTACGTGCAGAGCTTCCTAACCTCCCTCAGACAGGTCCCCAGTGTGCCAGGCAGGACACCATGGCTCCCTCCCGAGTGGCCTACCAGGTCCACGTGACAGCACTGTTCAGAAATGCTAGGCTGTGGAGTTAGAAATAAAAGCCTGACGCAGAGCGCAGCATGGCCCCTGGGCTAAGTGACACAGGCACAGCCCTCAGCTGACATGGCTTCTCCTTCCAGGGCCGCTCTGGATGCCCATGCAGAATGCATGACGGGGATCCTTGCTCTGGCCAAGAGCAAGTCCACTGAGGGGACAGATTACAGATTTCACTGTACAGGTAGCTCTGGCAATCTCTCCTTTTCCTGTTGGCAAGCTTTTGTCAGGAAGAACAGCTTCCTTAGCAGGCTTAAGGTGCTGTGGAAAGAGAGGGGAAGAGTGCTTGTCCATCCCCATAAGACATTTCCTTGCCAGCTGGATTTGTAAAGTTTCTCAGTGCTTAGGCCCTTCAGCTCCTGAGCACTCTCTCCTTACACAAACACAATTATCTGAACCTCCAAAATCAACGTAGGCTCTCCACAGTTTTAAACTGAAGCAACGCTGGGGTTTTCAACAGAATGGCCAAACCCATCTACAGGAGCAGAATATGCTAACAGAAGTTTGGCCGTTCTATCACCACAGCACCCTGAACAAAACTGGACCCAAAACACATGGGCGTCAGGCACAGCAATTCTGGGAGACATCCTGAGCACCAAGGAGGGCTCTCACACATCCTCGTCGTGTGTTTCCTCCTGTGATGGAAAGGCTTGCTAAAGTCTGCAAAATTTAACTAAGCCAGTTAACCCTTGCACGCAGACCAAGCACAATAAGGACTCAGAGGCTCCCTGTGAGGCTGCAGGCACACCTGGGACACTTGGAGATCCACAGTACCAAGTACTGCAGGCTAGGGGAAAGTTAGGACAGCCAGCAAGGAAAGCTGCTCTTGCCTTTGCAGGAGCCATGATGATTTTAGCCTTTTTTCCCCATTTACTCTTACCAGTCACATAGAATGGCAACATAACCACCTTGACAGCAGTAGGTTATTCTTGACACAGGGTATTTCTATTAAAAAAAGAAAAAGAAACATCCTTGTAAGTCAAGACCATTTATGGGCAGAAAATTCACATTCCATTTCACATCTCAGCCTTTAAAGTACAGAAGATGTCTTAATTTACAGCAAGTTAAGCAACATAATTACCTTTAAACTGCACCACTGTTTGCTGTTTTATGAAGTTTTCCACACTTCTCCCTTCACAGCCATCCAGAGATCAAATGCAAAGGTTTTAGTGAACTACTCTTAATAGACCAACTAACAGATGAAGGAAAAGTACACCACCTTCAGACATTCTCTCCTGCGATGCTAATGGCAAAAACATCGACATTAAGCCCGCTCAGCCAGGATATCACACTAGCAGCTCAGAGATTATAAACACAAGCCATTAGCTGCTGTTGCTGTTATGTTTGTTAAAAAAAAAAGAAGATAGTGAGGCACAGCTAATATCCTTGCTGTGATGCCTCTGTTTTCAACCTGCGTCTGGGTGAAGCCATACTGCTTAACAGAAAACATGCCTTGAAGAACAAGGCAAGACGGCCAGAGGCCATTTTCCTCATTAAGAAAAAAACCAAACAAAATCCTCGAACAAACTAAAAAAAAAAATTATAATCTCACACCCAACAGCAACAAAAAAACCCTACACAACATTCCCAATTTAGAAGATACATAGTTTTACCTGGGAGAGAATCGGAGAAATACCTTTGCCACACAAAACATACTACTTGAAATATACAAAAACTGATTTGAGGCTCCCTGAGTGGGAAGCGAGAGCTTGGGAGGAGCAGAGAAACTGCAATAAGATGCCCTAGGGTGCTTTTCCAAAAGTATCTGTTATGTAATGTGAAAGATGGAACAGCAAAGGCAAAAGGCTGGTTCTCAAGTATATTTTGTAAGTAGTTATAACACCAGCATTTCTGATTAATAAAAGCCTTCCTACTCGAGTTTTCCCTGGCATAAAGGAGATACTACATCTTCTTGACACCCTGCTGGCAGAACTCAGGTGCATCCTCAAGTCCTCTTTCCTTTTATCTACTTTCCAGCCTTCACCTCTTTCCCTGACATGACACTGGTCACTAGACAAACCATCTGGATCACCAGGTTCAGCTGAATTTGGGAGTAACCATGGGATTTTACCCTCTGAGCTACCAGCTGATGTATAGGCATTGTCAGGGTGCTTGTTTCCGAATTTTGCAATCAACATAGAAAAGCAAAACAAGCTGTACAGCTTCCAAACATTCAAGTCAGCAAGTTTAATACCAGAATTAACTATTTTGTCAGTGGTACATGACGCAACTACTAAAAGATAAACCAACAGTGGGAAAGATATTTAATAGTATAAATACATCTGAAAGCCAGGGTTACATAGTGCATCTCAAGCACATGAGAAAAAAAATTAAATCCGTTGTGTGATACAATCTCATGGAAGGAAGCAAGAACAACAGCATGCGCACACCTTTCACTCACGTATTCAGATGCCTGTATGCAAATATGAACAGAAGAGGAGCACTTTACAAAGAACATTATCAAAACGATGATGTGTTTCAGAGCTGTTGGGAACAGATGGGACTAATCTCTTGCTACTGTGCAGAAATACTAAGTTGTTAGTCCATATTTAGCATTGGGACCCAGGATCCCTGTTTCACACTGACATAAAAAATGCTTGCAGTTCCAAATACTGGGCAGGATGAGTGGGCTGAATCAGAAAGGTCCTCTGTAGCCAATAAATCTAAATGTAGTTATTGCAGTATGGAGCCATTTATACCACAGCTTTAGAGTAGAACTGACAGCTCCTGTTGCAAACCACCAGTGGGTTCTTTAGACATTTAAAGTAACAAGCCAAGATATACAGAAATATATATATAGAAACCCCAAACCTGTGATATTTACTTCTAATAACAAAGCGCTGCTTTTATGCCTGTCTCATGACAAACATGCAGGGCAAGTGCAGCGATGGGAAGTGCCCACCTACCTACACAGGAGTGCTTTGTCAGAGAGACAAAGGGTTCTGTGAACTTGAAGTATGCAGCAGCTCTCCCCGACCCTCACTGTGGGAGGGAGGAGAAGGCTTTTTTGATTTGAACCAAGTGTTATCCACAGCTGGACAGACCAAGAAATTGTATCTTCTTTGCAAGCTCTTTCCTTTACACATGCAGGTAAGTTAACAATCAGCAAAGTGATTACAAGACCTGGAGTAGTATCTTGTTCAAGGACAAGCCTATAAAATCAGTTAATTTAAAGACAAGCTACAGGAGCAGTCTGTGATAAACAGATGTTCAGTTGATACTCTCTGAACTTATTCAGCATTTATATGACACTGTTACCAGCCTGCCAACACCTTAAAATTAACTTTTGATGTCATCTGTGAGAAGAGGTGACCCTATGAAAAATTAATGTACCGGAGCACTGGGGTACAGTTGTGCAATTCTTGTTCTGGACTTTAAACAAGCTTCTGCTGTCAAGAGGATCAGATGAGGCGGAAGCTTTGAAGCAGGAAAAACATTTATATAGCACTATGAAATTAGAGAATTACTCCCATTCTAGTGAAAAAATGAACTGAGGATCTGCAACCCATCAGCTGAAACCAACGCTATACTGCTCAAAAACATTGCTACATTCCCAAAACACATATATTCATTATCTGCCAAGCAAAATAAGCCCATGTTTATGTGCTCACATGACCCATCATTACTGATAATTCCATTATCATTATTGTTATCCATTTTTCCATGCTTCAAGCTGTGTTTCAAGCTTCAGTGCATTCACAGTGGTTATCAATGATAAAAATGTAATGCAGAAGACAAGAAAACACACTTATCGATATCTGATCTTTGGTTGCTGGAGTCATCTGCAGACAGCTGCTAGTTACAACCGACAAAGTGCTGACTCAAGACATTGTTCCCTTAAATTCAGACTGTAAATGTTACAGTAGGTTTTGAAGTTGATCTTTGATACACCTGGATACATAGCATGACTAAAAACTACCACCAAACAACACCTCTGGCATTTCTAGCACTATGATGCCAGCAAAACACAAATCTCCTCCTTTGGTCCTGCTGGCCATTGAGACTGTAACTGTTCTGAAAGAAGCACGTACTGACAGCTGTGTAGCATACAGCACAAAAGTGGCAATGCACTGTATTAAGGTTTAAATCTGTCATTTATCTGTCTGTAATCACTGAGACACTGCCTGATCACCATTCCAAGTGTGCACAAACTCCAGAAGTCAACTGAGTCTTTGGCATCCCTCAAGCATTGTGCAAATTTAGTGTCACTGGAGACAGATTTTTAAAACCCCTGTAAGAGTGGGCAGTGAGCAGAATTTCACAGATTCAAGGAACAGGCCAGCCTGAGGCTTCCAAGACCACCATTAGGAGACACATACGGCAGTGGACAGAAGAACTGCAAAACACTGCAGGAATAGTTTATTAACTGTTGTGTTACATTTATTAACCCACAGTTTATGGATTTTCCCTGTCATTGCTTGCTTACACCGAGGTAAAGAAGCTAAACTGACACTCCTCAGTGAACGGGCACCCCAACTTTCTGCTGAGAGACTCCATCAGCACAGAGTATCCTATGGAAGGGACTTTATCAGGTGTGTGAGGAGGCAAGGCAAGTATTAACTAAACTATGTCCAAAAGCCTTCAAATACATTCTAAGAGAGTTGGAGATTATTTTTAAAATCAATTCTTGCTTGCAGCAACAAGGTTTTTTTCCTCTAACATTTGTTAGTTTATCCAATGCTATGATCAAAGTTTATTATAGCTTCATTTTTTTAAAAAATAATAATAGTTTGTAAGCAATGAAGTTAGAATACAGTGTGAGACCAAGCCCCATTAATTTATAGGCAAGCTATCTTTCTAAATGCTAAGCCAGTCTAAGCAAAAAGTAGCATTTTTAAAATTAATAATAGGATTCCTCACTTCACAGCTAGTTGCTTACTAGTCCTCAATGATCCAGTAAAGCTAGAAGGCAAACTATTTTAAAATAAAACCAATCTTCCCTCCAAAGGAAATGCCTTACAACATTGCTGTGGATGTGGATTTGATGGTTATCAAACCACAGTTTCAACAAAGCACTTGTTTCAACATTAGCTACTTTTGAACACAAAGAGAAAACACCTTAGCTATGAAGCTCCCCAAGCCACTTATTTCCAGAAGACTACATGCAGTAATTTTACAGGTTTGCCTCAGTCTTAATTCTCCTTTCTTCACTCAAATCCTGCTGCACCCAGACTCTAAGAGGATGCCCGCTAGATGGGCTTGTTGCCTAACTTGCTACACCCCTTTTTTGCTTGTGAAAAAAAGAAACAGCAGTAACAACTTCAAAGATTTCAAGTACTAGACTCAGTCTGAAATGAGCCAGGGACCTTGTGAATGTGTACCAGAGGTCTCTGGCTCAGGTGTACTTTCAAGTATACTTTCGAGTTCAGGAGCAGGTTAATATATGGATACTACTCTGAATTCCAAACCCAAGATTTCCAGTATCTAAGCTTTGAATGCTATGATCCAAGTGGCTGCCATCCTGGGCTTACCTACAAAGTTGCAAGTTATTACTCAACACAAAGAACAACTTACTGATGTCTTTCACACAGAAAAAACCTCAAGTTGTTGGGTCTGTACCTAGCAGCTTGGTCCTTCCATCAGTTATGCTCCCAGTTCAGTAACTGGGAATCCCACTAACAAAACAGGCCAGACGTATATGGACATCAAAGAATCTCTGACGGATGCCCGTGAATGGCTCCCGACTGCTGGGAGAGGCCAAGCACAACACACTGACTAACCAAAACCACAACAAAACACAAGGGAAGGGGACTTTCCAATTTAATTTCAGTCTGGATACAAATTCTGCAGTGGATTTGCCTCAAGAGCCATGCACAGCTGCTGGCTTCCCAGTCACCTAACAACTGGGAGGCAGCTGTGGACTTCAGAGAAAGCAGTTTAAAGATTCACATGAAAAACACACCCAGCAGGATGGGTGGTAAAATGAACAGCTCTTAAATGACTCAACGGATTAGCAGCCAGCTTAATATGACATACAAAGTAGGGACAAGTACAAGTGCTGTAACACTGCTATAAGGTCATATGTCAATTCATGTGACAAGAAAGAACAAAACCAGAGATCAAATACTACCAGAACCACTGCTCACGTCAGATTAGCATCCCGTTATCACAGCAGCACCCCAAACACACACATACGACAGCACTCACGTACAGGCTGCAAGCTAAGGAGAGCTGCTGAGGTATTCAGTTTTCATGTAGGACTTGGACATTTTAATTCTGGATACCGCCCAGCTTCAGACAACCCAAGCCCAGTGTTTTGACTCTGTGGGGTAGTACTATTGCAGGTGACTGCTTACAAATGTTACAACACTGCTCTTTGCTCAGATAAATTGCAACTGTAACACTTGAAATTCTAGGTATTTTATAAAAACCGGCGATTTTTTAGTTTTTTTCCAGTGTTACAAGGTATTTTCTGGCACCAAGACTCTCTGGCACCCGTGGTTTTGGTAACATTTTCACATGAAGGCTTTCTCCAGTGTGCAGAACTTGTATTTGGGAAGAATTAACAGTTTCATTTGGTTACTGCTTGGCACATTTATAAATGCACACAAGCACCTTCTATCTTTCCTGAAATCCCAGGCTATTGTAACAGCAACTCACAGGCCTCACATAACTTCTGAACCCACCGACAAAAGGGAAGCACTCCCAACAAAATGCAAACACCACGTTTGGGAGTCACAAGGATCAGGAAGATAGCAAAAGCATTGACACACACACAGGAGTACCTGGTCGGGTTTGGTTGTCTCAGGCCCACAGATGCTACTTAGATGACAGCAGTACACTTCTTCTCCACTTTTGTACTCCCAAAGCCTCAAAGTCAAGTCCTGGACAGAGGGAAGCGGACACAAGTCTATTACTAACAGCACCTCAGGCAAAGAGAAGCCATTCGTGGCCTTCAGCTAAATCCTATTTCCCTGGAGAGCTTCCCACAGAAGCTGCTAAACAGTCATTTAGTTAAGACCTCAAATTGCAGATAAAGCATTTTAATTAACACAATTTTTCCTCTCCATTCTAAATTATTCAATCATACTAACTTTAGTTCTCCTTCTGAAGTGGAAATCGGGTAGCTGGAGGAGGACATTTCAAGCCTAATTTCAAATAGCACAGTAATACATGTGCTCAGCATTTTAATGGCTATTCTTTCAAGTTGCCCTTCTCCACTCCTACTCTTGTTATCACCCAAATTCTTGCTTGCTTTAGTAACCTCCCAGAAAGAAGCTAAACACTTCTCTGGAAAAACAGAGTCATCCAAGAGCTAAGAATGAAATACAGCCACACGCAGCACTAACACTAGAGTTGCTAAGTATTAAAGGAACAAGAGACAAGAGCCTTAGGGAAGGCAAGAGCAGCAGCTGAAACCAAACACTAAGGATTACTATGATCTTCACATCTTCACAGAAAACAATTGTTTCCTATGTAGTTTTGGTAGTCTGGGAAACAAAGAATATTGTTTCCCTTATTATAGGCCAACTCCATCTACTCCCTTTGTACATGTCTGGCATGACAGCAGGATGCCATCAATTTCAGAAAAGGGCTGGGGGGAGGGAATGGATGGAACACTCACTTCTTCAGTCCTCATCCAAGCATTGTGAGGCACTGCACTGCAATCTCTACATAACATGCACTGGACATACTATGAGGACATACAGACAAGGATATAATCCAGAACAAGTCGCCCAGGGGAAAGCAAGTGGGAGGGTGTAGAAGGAACAATTTTCTCATATTAAAAGCTCTAAAAATATCTGTGATTCTAAGGCCATTCATTCTCAAGACACTCATTATCATGGCAGGGTATCATAATACTCATTTGCTTCAAAGTTGTTTAACAGTCCAACGATTAAAGTTTGTCTGTGCTCCAAAGCAAGAATTAACGATGAAGAAATACTGAGGACTTTGTGATTTCTCCATCCCAAAGATCTTAATAAGCAGCTAGCCGTGCTATAAACAGAGTAAATGGCTCTTAAGATTATCTAGTAATAGAATGGTTGAATACTGAAGAGAAAACGGAGAAAGGTGGGGGGGGAGGGAGAGAGAGGGCATGCTGTAAACCATGAGAGATGATGCTAAGTATTCCAAGGAACCTGAGGGAAAGACAAGCAAACAATGGCTTTAAAATCTGTATTTTTGAGAAATACTTTTCTGAAGAAATTGCAATACGTACCCCAGAAGCTGATAACAGTAGGTCAGGACAGTTGGGTATTACAAGTATTTTGTTCACAAACCTAAAGGGAAAGTAGTGAGAAGTTGAACTCTCTTGCATGACACTGGTCTTTAAACACACACAGTAAGAGAAAACACCAATTTTAAAAGTAACTCTAAAATAAACAAACAGATTATCGACATCAAGCTAATTGGGAGGGAGAAAAAAAATATGTCTACAGTACTTCATATATGCTACACAAACTACTTTCTACTTAATAGGAAAAAAATATTTCCCCATCTGCACTCAAGGAATTCTATCGACTTTCTCCCGACTGTGAGCTTTGCCATTTAGACCAAGAAAATACCAATGGAGATAGATTTACTTGGGTAGCACATTGCCCTTTCTCAACTCATGACACACATTTAAAACATAAATCAACAGATGCTTTTAAAACACAGCAACAACAATGAATCAGCTTTCAGAGTACCACATCTCTCCCATCACAGCTGGAGACCATTCAAAAGCAATCTTTACAGATTTTTAAAACAAGAATGTGACAATTTACCACCAGTGTCTACATTCAGCCAGAAACCTTATTTTTCAGAAATATGTAATACTGCTGTGTCTACTGTGACTTGCCTTTGCTGAGTAACAAGGACCTGAACTTCTGGAATTCGTTAATTAACTTAATGCTCAGCAACTTAAAACACAGTGACCTGAGCAGAACATTACCTGAGTGGGACAGTCTTGCTTTAAAATGGGCATAATATTAAGGCCATTAAAAAAATAAAGAGGAAAAATAAATAGAAGGAAGAGATTTGGCCACTGTAATACAAACTTCCATGACAAAGCGGTAATGGCAGATCCAGCAAGAGTCACCACGCACCTCACTGAAAGAAGATCCAGGAGTGTGAAACAAGACAGCAATTACAGCTGCTTTATGTAAACCTTTGCTCATTCATTCCTAATTTAAATATTGCATTTTTAAATATATTTCAATTAATTTACACTAAGTGCCTTTCCACTCTGCAGCCACTAATGAACTCTTTGTGCAGACAAAACAGCCCCCGTTTAGAAGAGTCTTTCTGACGATCAAATTCTATTCATTAGAAAGTACAACTGTGTACACAGTAGGTGGAAACACCAGACACGGCTCTGTAAATATGCTATAGAAACCGGCCTGATCAAAGACTACTTAGATCTTTAACTTCAGTAGTCTCTTGCTTTTATACTATGCCAATTCTCCACAGATTAGACTACCAAATGATGTTTATTAAAATCAGACTGACACTCCAAATTAATCCATGTCCTAAACGCTCCATTGAAACACCTTGGTGGGCAAGTGTAGATAGGTTTGCTACCCATATCTCAAGTTCCCCAGTCAGAGAGTCTTTAACTCCTGTTTCTGATACAGTGAGTTGACTGCACCGTGTTGCATCATCTTATGGAAGAACACGCCTGGAAGGGCATCATTAACCCCAAGTAACTCAAAGACAGACAAGCAGAATTACGTGCATTCTCCACCCTACGCAGGGTCACATCTTCGCTGCTATCTTGTCACTGGGGACTTCAAAATGTAGCAGCAGCCACACAAAAAAAAAACCCCAAACTTGCACAACCCCCCTACCCTACTCAAAAACCCTAATAACCAGCAACAACAAAAAAAACTCCAAAAGTCCACAAAACCATGTGGAGATAGAAGGCAAAGTGAACAGACTTTGAAAATACCACAACTGATAGACATTTCTCTCTACATTTTGCTGCTTTAAAAGTCTTTTAAAAGTCTATTTGCCATCTGAGTCTTTTTCACGGTAAAATGACTGCTGAGAAGTAAAGGGAAAATACAGTCCCCTCCTGTAGGCTGAACAGGAAGTCCAGATCGACTGGCTAGAAAAAAACCTTACTCCTATAGCAAAACAAGTACCTGTCTCCTAGCAAGTCAGAGCACATCTGAACCACATCCACACAGCTAGCAGGCTGATTTGCTGCCCTCTACTCTTCAGATCCCTGGGAATAGAAGGACCTTCACTTCAGGATGGAAGAGAAAGGAAAGGAAGGGAAAGGAAGGAACATCCTTCCTGTTTTTATGCAGAGCGAACCCTGAATTTTACTAGGCTTAGTAACACAGCAGCAACACATTATCTTTCTACAGGGATATCCCCTACAATCCACCTTCTGCAGATCCTTCTACCTACCTAAGTATTCTTCCCCACAGCAATAAAACCAATCTCAAGAAAAACACCAAGTCCCTTTTCTCAGCTACCAGAAAGGCCAGGTAACTACATTAAGAAGCGTGATTCCTTGAATCTATTTTATGCAGCCATTCTGCAGCCTCTAGTTCACTGCAGTCTAATGTCCAGGCAGAAAGAGTGTATCTTACTGATACAGCCAGGTTTCTTTTGTATTACCACAGAGCCTCCAAGTCTGAGCTCTGCATTGAGACGGCATTAGATCAACATCTGCCCATGCTAATCACTAAGACCTCCCTTCCTAAGACTAAGGGGGGCTCCATCTTGAACTAACAATCTCCAGACTCTGCAGTCTCTTGTGGCCAGGAGGTCCAGGGAGGCAATTCTGCCCCTCTACTCTGGTGAGACCCCACCTGCAGTACTATGTCCAGCTTTGAGGTCCTCAGTACAGGAAAGGCATGGACTTGTTGAAGCAGGTCCAGAGTTGGGCCACAAAAATGATCAGAGGGCTGGAGCACCTCTGCTATAAGGACAGGCTGAGACAGCTGAGGTCATTCAGCCTGGAGAAAACTCTGGGGAGACCTTACTGCAGCCCTTCAATACTTAAAGGGGGCTTATTAGAAAGATGGGGACAGACTTTTAAATAGGGTCTGTTGCAATAGGACAAGGGGTAATGGTTTTAAACTAAAAGAGGGTAGATTCAGACTAGAAAGAAGAAAGAATTTTTTTTTTTATAGTGAGGGTGGTGAAACAGTGGAGCAGATTGTCCAGAGAGGTGGTAGATGCCCCATCCCTGGCAACATTCAAGGTCAAGTTGGACAGGGCTCTGAGCAACCTAAACTAGTTTAAGATGTCCCTGCTCATTGCAAGAGGGTTGGACTATATGACTTTTAAAAGTAATTTCCAACTCAACACATTCTACAATTCTAATACAGACTTAGCTGTTAATCTACTATGACTAGAAGAGACAATCATTTCATCCACTGAGACACAGGGAAGAGCTGCACACAATAACTTTTGCACACAACGAACTTACTCTGTGTGTCCCAAACAGTAAGATACAATATTATAAGGAGCCTTTGCCAAGCTGACTCTGATCTTCTCATCTCTGTCTGCAGTTAGGATATACCGGTCATCAGGACTCAGTGCCTGTTGGTAAAGGGAGAGTTTAAGTGCCCGGCGGTTCAATGCTTGTTTTAATATAATTCTTTCTAACCAGGAGAAAAAAAGATAAGCAGTAAACTGTCTGCTGCTCCTGATTCTCAATGACAGGCGCAGCTATTAAGCCATGCTTTTCCACCAAAAACAGAAGCATACATCTTTATGACAGTAACTTTGGCTAAGACAAGCGACACTGACTACCAGGTCCAGTGAAATCCACTGAGCTCCAACACTACAGGCAAACGTCCCACTGAGTGTTAAAAAGAGAAACTTATCACATTGAAGAACCCAACTGACATGACAGACTAGGTGAATTCTCATATACATTCTATCACTAAGTCTTCTGTGACTGTAACATGAAGCCTTCTTAAACACACACACTTCCCCAATAGGAAACCCTTTGGTAAGCTTTTTTCCTTACCAAACTCTGCAGGAAGAAATCCCGACCACGTATTTCATTTATATAAAAAACAGAAATCCCAAACCTAGGACAAGAGCAACAATGAAAGACCCAAACACAAGCAGGAACGCAGGTTTGTACACTAACTACAAGGAGACATGTACTTACAACATCCAACAGCAGAGACAAGTGACCTAGCTCAAGTTTTCCATCTGCTTGGGGTTCAGTTATTGAGTAAGAATAGACATCACCAGACTTGTCTGCAACCAGAATCTTATCTTCTGCAGCTGTAATAACCAGGGAAGTGCATCTCCTGTTCACAGACCTGAAAGAAAAACAGCACAGTTTGAACAGCTCTGGATGGCAGCTTCAGCAAATCTGGATTCAGACCCGGTTAAACAGGCCAACAGACTGGACAAAAAGCTCTCAGACGCAGTATCCTTGAAATGGCAGTAATGAGAATAATGTTAAGGGAAGGTATGGGGCTGAAATAGCACTTTTGAGACCTATTAAAAGACTAAACTATGTAATAGCAAACACCTGGGGGGGTGACAGAAAAAAAAGAGACCATTAAAGCTGCATGCCTGCATTTTGCTTAGGTGCTTTCTCAACTGAGCATTTTACCTAGGCAGCCTGCCAGTACTCTATAAAGAAAGCGAGCAGACTTTTTTGAACTCTCCATAATAAAAATACAAGTTAAACATGCAGAAAAGAGAAGACAAGGTAGGAGTTCTCCTAGTAAAAGCCCTTTGCAACAACACATCTGAAAACTGTGTGGAAACTACTCCTCCATTTACCACTTCTTACTGTAAAAGGAAGCCCTTACTTGTGAACCTCAAGGACTCTTCCTCCTCACAGCCAGAGTCAGAGCACCACAGTCTTAGGGTACCTTGTCCAGGCAAAGCCCTGAACTTGAATTCTGACTGTGCCTCATCATCTGCCAGTATCTTATAGTTCCAGTTGCTATTGCAGCAGGTAACAGTTTTCTTGCACCTTTTCAGATAAATGTAAGGACCATATATGTGAGAAAACCAAGTTTTAGGAAAGGTTTAATCACTTATTCTGGAAAATGCTTCTGCAACTTAACAGCTATTGTTACTGCTGTTATTCTTTTCTTTCCAAACCCCTCTATGTCCTGTGTGTTAACAAACGACTAGGGTCACCAGGGATCATAAGGAATGGACATTTCTATTCACCCGCTCTCAAATTTGGTGATCATCTGGAGGCAAAAGAACAATACACTGTATTTATGGTAGGAATCAGAAAATCTAATATTTTTTAGTGGCTGTTTAAAGGAACACCGTAACAATGGAAAAATGTATAGAACAGAATGCCTACTAACACACTGCAGGCTCAGGCAGCAGAGTTTCAAAATAGGTTACCTTGCCAAGAAGAAAAAGTCGTGGTCCAAGTTCATTGTACTGCCTTTGATCTTACAACACAAAAAGTCAATAGTTCCCCTTGTCTGAAATAAGCTGACTACAAAAGATAGCACCACATGAAAACTTTTATATAGCTTGCCACAGAACACCAGCGCAAGTTACATAGCTCAACTCTAGCATTCTTTTTTTCATGCAGAGGCCCTTTTGCCTGCATTCCCGGTTTCCTAATAGCAGGTAGTGACATTCCCAAAAAATCCAGCTGTGGTCCTACCTGATCTTTTAGCAGAAACATGAAATATCAAACAATTACCCCATGGCATATTATGGGCAAGATATACAGGGATGACAGAATGCAGAATGAACAGAATTCACCATTTCTGGTTTTGTTGGTGATTACTTACTCACGATAACATTGGTTAAAGGTCCATCATGTACCCTACGCACACAGCCAGGCAGACAGAGACTCTATTTTGTTTTGCAACCAGGGCCTCACCATTTGTCAGAGACCACCAGAAACAGAGATGTCATACGCTGAGGTACTTTCTCAGGAAGTCCTTCATGGTACTCTTTTTTTTTTTTTTTTTCTCCACAAACAGTAGTCACAAGCAGCAGCAGCAAACCTGTAACTGGAGGACCTCTGGTGGACAGCTACAGACTGTTTTCTCAAGAGGACCGTACAGCAGAACGGAAACAGTTGGCACCACCTCTAAAGATCTGCTTTTAAGAGAATTCACAAATTCCTCAAAACATCTTCTCCAAATCAAGAGAAGCAGACAGTGCACTCGCTGAACTACTCAGTATTACTCTTGCAAGCCCAACCTTACCATTCCCTAGGAGTAGGTAAAGTTTCAGTTCTTAAGGACATAAATACTATCTTCTGGAATAAGAAAACAGATTATCCTTTCATCAGCCAATGATATAAACAGGAAGCTTAGTGACAACAAATGGCAACATCCCAAGCACTACTATTTTATAGTTCTAAATGAATCAGCCATATCTCCATAACAAAGTGACACACAACATCCTGCTTCCTTACCTGATGCTAACACATTCCCAGGAAGGCTTCGTATGGAACAGAATCAGATGTTTGCTGTCATCTGTCAAGGCAAAATAATCTCCTGATGGGGAGAAGGCAAAAGCCAGGATGTCATCACTTCCTTTACCTGTAAGTTTTCCATCCTGCCTAATAGAGAGAAGGAAAACAACAGTTCACAACCTGAGAGTTCCTGAAATCCTTAAGAAAGATGGCTGTTCTCACACCACCAAGGGGGAGCATGAAGAACAAAGTACAACAATTTGTGTATTTGTGCTTAAAATGCTGAGCCAACTTGAACATTAATGCAAAGAGAAAAGCTAAGAAAAAGGAAACTGATATAAGGTCTAAGTCTGAATTTACCTGCTTAAAAAAAACTACAAAAAACCCAAAAAACGCTAGGGTTTGTGCTAGCAGATCTTGATACAAATTTAGGAGAAAACAGAAAAATTAGCTACAGGTAAAACAATACCCAGTGGTAGAATATAAACTAAGAAAAATACTTTTTCAAGTTTTGAAATCTCATGACTTGGAGAACAGACCTGAAGGAGGAGTTATGTAACTGGTTTATATCTTTTTTTCTGTCTTAGATGACCTAGTAAACAATGCAGCATTCTCTGTAGATGTCTTGACCAAGAAGAGTCCTACAGAATCACTGATTGTACTACTGGTGTTTCTCTAAAAACTTGTAGTCTCCCCTCTGGGACGAAACAGAAAAAAAAAATACATATATATATATATTTATATATATATCCACTAGGGTTAGCAAAACCAAACTAGCCATCACCTGATCAAGAAATCATCCCATGTCTTTCTTTTATTATCGTCATTACCACATAACCTTCGGAGGAGATGCTCCCTCTAGGAAAACAGCAGATTTTCTCACCCTTTATTTCCTAAGGTTGTCTTCTCCACATTGCTGCAATCGTACACGAAGAGACCATCATCACTGTGAATAAAAACCAACGAACTAAAACCACTAGAACGACCATAAGCTTAACTACAAAGAGCTCAACTCCTTTGTAACATGCTATTTCGTGGTCACTTGCAGCACCGCCAAAACCTTGAGGCCCCCCCTGCCAAACGGGCTCCCAAAGCGCCACAGGAGCATCGCAAGTTTACACCTGCCAAACCAAATCGTCACCTGCTGGCAACGTAACCGTGATTTCTGCACATTTTACTCGTCAGACCCGCTGTGCTTGTCACTAGCACTTACCCCGCTGTTCACATACCAGCGGCGCGCACCTGGTGGCGCGCAATGGTGCCAGAACACCGGCAGGACTAGAACGCTGAGGAACGCCATTTCGGTAACGGCGGGTGCCGAAGGGGCGCCTGAAGGCTGCGCTCGGCCGCCACGGCGCTCCCGACAGGCGGGCACAGGCCGGGGCTGCTGCCGCTCCCGCCCCCCGCCCCCGGCCAGCAGCGGGGCAGCCTCTGCCGCTCGGATCGCCCCGGCCCCGCTCGCCCCGGCCCCGCCGGCGAGACAGGCCCCACCCCACAGCCGCGCCGCCCAGCACTGACCCGGGCTCCTTGTACCGCGCCGCCAGGAGCCGCCCGCCGCCGCTGGCGGCCATGAGCGCCCCGCGGAGCGCCAGCGCCGGCCCAGGCCCGGGCCCGGGGCTGCGCCCCCCACCGCCGCCGCCCTCCATGCGTCAACGGCTCCACGTGCCGCCGCGGCGGGCGCAGGGCACGGGCGTCACGGCACGGGGCAATGACGTGTGGCCGTGCTGCGCCTGCGCGGGCGGCTCCGCCAGGGAGCGCCTGTCCCGCTGCGTGACACGGCGGGTGCCCGGGAACACCCCCGGCCTCCGGGAGGTCCCGCATCCCGCGCTGCGCTGGCCGCTCTCTCAGCGGGGCCGCTGAGGGCAGCGGGCGGGGCTCAGCGCAGCCCTCCGCCCCTGAGCGCGCAGCGGGGAACCGGAGCGGCCGGCCGGGGCGCAGCAGCAGCCTTCCTGTGCGCCTCGGGCTTTGGGTGGTCCCGCCCGCCCGGGCCCTTGGCGGGGTTTGATGGGGCCGCGCTTCAGGCGGCAGCTGCGCAGTGTCCCGGTGGCGCGGCCTCAACAGAGAGCACGGCAGGATGAAGCCATTTCCAATAGCCGCGTTTTGCGTTATTGCTCCGTGTACAACTGCAGATAATGGACAATGTAAACGGCCGCTTTTAACTTGAAAGCAGCGATTTTATTTTAAAATACTTGGGAGTTTTCTGCCTTAAGCGTTGGAAGTAACTGACAATGTCCTGGTCATGCCGCTCACGAGCCAGAAGGCTGCGTGTCTCCTCCATACCGCCCTGAGAATGCCCGAGCTCACCTGATCTCGGAAGCTAAGCAGGATCGGGCCCGGTTAGTACCTGGATGGGAGACGGCTAGGGAGCGCCGGTTGCGTAGCCTTGGTTTAGTGGTGGACTTGGCAGTCCTGGGCTAACGGTTGGACTTGATGATCTCAAAGGTGTTTTTCAACCTAAATGATTCTACCGTTCTATACTCGACACTCCCACCGGGCCTCGCCAACGGCGTCCCCGCTGCGGCCACCGGCAGGGGCAGAGCCCCACGGCTCAGGCCCCGCCCACCGGGAGGGCCCGGAGCCGCCCCGGCGTTCGCGCACCGTCCGGGCTCACGTCAAGATGGCGGCCCCCTCGCTGCTGGGCTGCGGCCGGGTGGCGACCCGCAAGGTAAGGGGGAGGGTGGACGCCGGACATGGGGAAAGGGGCAGGGGGTTGTTCCTCGGGCCCCCCTACCCCTGCGCGGTTGCTCGGCTCCCTCTCGGTGGCACGCACCCGGCCGGTGACCTTCCCCTTCCCGGGCCCGTGGCGCAGGTGCCGGTCGAGGGGCGGTGCGCATGCGCGGGCGGAACGGCGGCCCCGCCCACCGAGCGCCCCCCACCGAGGGGCCGGCGGCACCGGCGCGTGTGTGTCCTGGGCCCCGCCGGGGGCGGGGGGGGGACGCGGTTCACCGGGCCGTTGCGGCGGGCGCGCGTCCCGCGTGGCCCGGCGATCGCTTGTGTCCCGCATCGTTCCTTCTTACACGGTGCCTTGCAGGTGTTGCGGCTGGAGGCCCGGGGGCTGCGAGGGGCGGCCCCCAGCGCGGCGCTCTGCACCAGGCCGGCGGGCTCCGGGACGCCGCCGACGAGTAAGATGCTCCTTTCGTCCTCAGCGGTGGTGGGGGGTAAATAAAAGCAAACGGGCATGTAGCTCCTCTTAGGAGAGCCTCCTTTCTTGGTGCTAACCACCTTCCCCTGCTGCCTGCCTGCCTGGGGAGCCTTCTGTGCCCTGAGTGTGGTACCCAGACCATAATAATCAGCGGGTTGGAGCCGGGAGTCCTGAACTGAAGTTCAGGTCCCTCTGTCATTAAATTAGCAAGAAAAGTTTAGAAATGCTCGTGGCCACAACTGCTACTTAAGCCAAGAAAGTAAAAGGTCACTCCCATGTAAACCAAGGATTTCTGTTCCAATGTACTGCATAGTAAGAAAACTGAAAGTAAAGGGCTGGTAGGAATGGGGCTGTGTGGGATATATTTACATTCGTAGGCCATGCTGTGAGCTTGATACTTCTTTCCTGTTCACCTTCACTTTAATGATAGCTGCTGTGATGTTTGACTAGACTTGAGAGCTATCATTACATTTGTCTTAATCTAAAGAAGCTTTGCAAATTGCCTGAAATGTGATGGAAATGAGTGTAGCAAGTTACTTTCTTAAACGAGGTGCAAAATCTGGTTTTGGACTTCAAATGTTCCCCTTTCTCTTTTGAAATGTTTGGGTTGTGAGGTCCAAAAGCATCTCATTCCACAGAAAGAAAGACTTGCAAGATCCAAATACCTACTCCAGGCAATAGTGTCGAGAAACTGCAGAAAACTGCCATGGCCCTGTTGTGTTAAATTTAGTTATAGTGCTTCTTGCCCCATAAGTTTGCAAGCAAGGCAATGCATGGGCCTGGGTTTGGATGCTGCAGTGCATTCAACATTCAGAAGTATTTGAACCCCTTCTGTTCCTTACCAAAGTCAAAACATGAGTACAAACTTCAGAGAGGGATATCTTGTTCAAAATGCTGTTTGTAAATAGGGGCTCACTGAATTCAGTGAGTACAGTTCCCACCCCAGATCAGAGAACCATGTGCTTAAACAGCAAAGCTCCGTGGGACTATACGTAGAATGATCAGACAGCTGTTGAAAATATCACTGGAAGAATAATTGAATGTGGGCTTCTGGCTTCTAATGTTAGCTTCCTAAATGCAAAGGCATATAAAAGTTTTGTTGTTACATTAACAAAGCCTTACAGTATTTTTGGGGGCGTTATTTTAAGTGTATTTGAGATTTACTTTAGCATCAATTTCTAGATT
This sequence comes from Falco punctatus, assembly GCF_963210335.1. NCBI lineage: Eukaryota > Metazoa > Chordata > Aves > Falconiformes > Falconidae > Falco > Falco punctatus. Next base: position 79,945,203 of record NC_137581.1, read on the forward strand.
CATTGTCCTGCAGCTCTGGTTTCAGAAGGTGTCAGGAGACCTTTTAGACCATCTCTTTCACCCAGCTGCTTCCCCTGTAAATGGTTATGGTTAGTTAATGTATATAGGATGCAGCTGTCCTTTTCAGATTTTAGCTGGAACGGGGTGTGCAAAATTTCTTCGATAAAAGTCATGTTTACATACGAAGTCAGTGATGGGGAATAGACCTATAACTTCTGCGTGCCACCTTTCTGAGTGTGAACATGTTTTAAACATGTTCCAATAATGATGCTGATGTTACCAGCATCAGTAAGAATGCATCTGGGAATAATATTCTTGTTACTGATTTGGATGTATTGTTCTTTTGGCAAAGTGATGCAAATACAGATCAGGTGGTACAAAGTTTGAGGTACCCTGATTAAAGTGTGTGTACCAGTTGTATTAGACTTTATGATTAAAAGCTGAAACATATCTTTTTCACATATCCAAATATTACTGTTTAAAGTATTTTTCCAATAACACCTACTGTTAACGGTCAAGTTGAATGTAACGTGCCTTCCTGGTTCCTCAGGATGTCTTAACATTAATACTACTACAACTTTTGCTCAGCTTTCACTTGTCTGTCATCCCTTGGGGCATTCTTGTGTTAGTTTGGCCTTCCTGTACGCTGCTTTGAAGAACTCTTCGATCCTGAGTGGTTTCCTCATGTATTAGTTTCTACAGGCTACTCTGGCTGTGTCAGTCTGGGCAGGGAGTCAGGCTTATTTCAAAGGTGGCTGCCCATCCTCCTACTTCCCCCTGCCTTCCCTACCTGCCCTGCACCTTCTGTCTAGCAGAGACAAATAATGTGCCTGAAATTATTCAAAAGTATTACCTGTGTAGTAAACTGTTATTTTTTTATTTGTACTGAAGAACTCTGTATTTCTTTGTTAAATATTTTGCTTTTAATTTCATGTGTCTGTCTCTTCTATGATGTTTTCACTTGGAAATTGCTAAAGACTTGCTTCTGTTCAGAACTCGTTATACTAACTCTTTAGATTATACAAGGTATTACTGTAAAATACTAGTAAGGGGGAAAACTGTATCTAGTTTATGGTTTTGTAAAGTAGATCTGGGTTTCCAAATTGCAGATAAATCTATGCAATAGAGTGGAACTCTGTTGAATTATGCAACTGGTTGGAAGCAGTGCAACCCATAATGGAGTTGGCTTTGCTATAGCAACTTTCAGTGGTGCTGTATCTTCCTAATGTGCTTCCAGTCTTCTTTGTCCTCCTGTTTTCAGTAACCACAGCAGTATTTGCTGTTGATCAACCTCTCAAGGATATCATTAGCACAAGCATCCAAGGGGGTTTTGGCACTCTCTGAAAGGGCCTGAATGCTGCTGCTTTCTCTTCAACTGTTGGCTCCTTGTCTGGAGAATTTAGCTTAATAAAAGTATCCATGAGGGAGAGGAAATAAAGGCAGGGTAATATGAAGGTCTCCTAAAGCCTCAAAGACTTTACGAAGAGGTCTCAAACGAAAAAGGAAGTAGAGACAGTAAAGACTGGAGGAGGTGAGGTCTTGGGGAAGTAACATTAAACTGTATTAGATACAATTTAGTTGGTAGGTCACATGGACGCATGAATAAGTAATACTTTCGTATATGGCCTCAGGTATCTGTTATTCTGCTACTTTGTCTTTTGGGAGTCATCCCTCTCTATTGCTTTAAAGATAACTACTGCAAGAGGCTAGCTATTGCTATGTCTGTTCACTGTGTCTTCTGTTTCTCTGGCTTGTTCATAGACAAGTGTTACCTCTGTAACAGCATATTTGAAGAGCTTAGCTAACAAGCTGTCTTAATGTTCATCTGAGATAGGAAGGTGGCTGTCAACCACTTTTAGTGGTGCAGAATTGAATCACGGAGAAAAATAGCTCTTGCAAGGACTCTGGAAAAACAAGGAGCAAAAGGCATTGTCTCGTGACTTTCAGCATTGTGGCAGCAAAAATTGTTAAGTGCTAAGTAGAACTCTAGTTTCTTTAACTTAAAATGTCTTAAAACTTTCTGCTTTATAATGCCTGTATTTAGTATAATAACTTCTTTCAATTTGCTTTTTGTGCCAGATTTTCTCAGAAAGTTAAAATTGACTAAGATTACTAATTAACAGTGGTGTCAAATATAATGATGATAATCCTCTTTATGCCATTTCCTAGATGTAGTGGCACCACAGGGAAGCACCAAACTGCTAGCCACCAAGGCACCAGCTGAATTTCCTAAAATGTTATCTTCTAGCGCTCTCCTTTTGTCTGCAAATAAAGGTGAGAGCATATCTAGTACTAACCTCGAGGAAGCTTCAAAACCTTCTGCTGAAGACACGAGGGTGTTCATGTCAAGAAAAACCGTGGTTGCATTTCCTCAGCGAGTTGTTTCTTCCCTTGAGGAGGAAAATGTCACTACACCAGCAACAGAAAGAGGCTTGGGGAAAGAGTTAGTTGAGGAAGAAACTTCATCTTCATCCAGCTCAGATTCAGATTCTAGCTCAGATTCTGGGGAAGAAAATGATGATGATTCAGAAGCTGCCATTAAAACCAAAGTTGAGTTTCCTAGACGGGATTCCATCTTTTCTGAGAACATCGCAGTAAAGGCATCAATGCTAGCAAGAGAGAACTTGTCCCAAAAATCCCACCAAGAATATGTAGCTAAGAAGAAGACATGCAGAACAGAAACTGATGTGTCTCCTGTCAAGCAGGTCACGTTTTCTAAAAGATCAGTCAGCCATGAAAAGCCAAAATCCAAAGCAAGAGACCCCAAAGTAAAATCAACTCCAAAAGAAGCGGATCGGCAGAAGCTGGTCTTAGAACCACACATGACTGAAAGACAAGACCTGATGGATGTCACTCATAAATCTGATTATTTGGAGGAAAAGTCCATTGGAACCCAGGTAGCAGCTATTCAGCTGAAAGCTTCATCAGTGACTCGGGAAGACAAAAAGCAAAAACTGGTATCCAGAAGAGAAGAAAAGCAGGTGAAGGAGGCACAGGAGTCAGAAGCAGAGGTAGTAGCTGCTCGTAAACCAGAAAAGACTTCTGAAAGCACAATATTGGTGATGGGCACTACAGCCAAGGAGGAGACCATTCAGGAAGCAGGAGTCCAGGCTGGAGAAAGAAACACAATAGAGGGTACAACTTTAAATTGTTTGAACTGTATTGATTCATCTGGGCTAGGGCTGAACTTTTTTTAAAGTGTTTCCAAATCTACTCTGTTCATGATTCTCTGATCTTTATACTGAAGCTAACTGTGTAGCAGTGACTTTCTGGAGGATAAATTCTTGTTCATTGCTAATAGTTGTAAGTGCTCAGTAATACTCAGTTTCCAGTTATCCTGTGAAAGGAAGTGGTCTTCATTTCACTGTATTTATATTTTCATAAACCAGTTAATTATAAAATGAAAATGAGATTGTTTCCTCTATGATGAAAATCATGGAGTTTGTATGACAAAAATTGCTTTCCCTCTTGTCTTTTCTCAGAAGGATTTTGTAGCTGCCTTTCTCCTGACCCAAATTTGGTGCCATCTGATTTTTGCTTTAAATCCTGATGTCTTTTTTTTTTTTTAAGTCTTGCAGTGTTTCAGATTTCAGTAGACTTTCCGAAATCATAGTATAATGCCAGAAACAGGTATTGATTCTGAGATTGGTGGGTTGTAAGCAAGTCATGTTGAAGTAGTAGAGCTGACCTTATAACTCAGTTTTTGTAGTGAATTGGAGAGGAGATAGCAATACATTTTTAGGAGAGAGCATCATGCATCATATAATCATCTCCCTAGCTATACTTCCATGTTTAACTCACCCTTTTTATTTACTACCGGTTCTGTTAACTTACCTACTGATCTCATTCCATGTATTTCGATAGCAAATGCCCCTCCATCCTGATCGGTGGTGGCTTACCATTCTTGCCTTTCAACTTAGGCAGCATACCATTTTTAAGACCCCGTGCTTCTGGCTGCTTCTTTGAATGAAAGAGTTTGCCTACTTGGAAGTATAAGTAACATAGTTGTAAAGCTGCTTGGGTATCATCCTTCAAGTGATATCCTGGCAGAAAAGGCCCTGGGGGTCCAGGTGGACAGCAAGCTGACCAGCAGTGTGCCCTTGCAGCAAAGACCACCAATGGTAACCTGGGCTGCGTTAGGAGGAGTGTTGCCAGGAGGCTGCGAAAGGTGATCCTTCCCTGGTGAGATACAGCGGGAGTGCTGTGTTCGGTTTCAGGCTCCCCGATACAAGAGGGATGTGGAGCTACTGGAGATTGTCCAGCTGAGTGCCACTAAGATGGTGAAGGGACTGGAGTATCTCTCCTGTGAGGAAAGGCTGAGAGCACTAGGACTGTTTGGCCCAGAGAAGAGAAGGCTCAGGGAGATCTCATCAATGTGTATAAATAGTTGATGGGAAGGTGCAAAGACAGAGGTAAGACTTTTCAGTGGTACCCAGTGACAGGATAAGAGGCATTGGGTATGAACTGTAACGCAGGGTTTTGCCTGAACATCAAGAAACACCTTTTTGGGTTTTTTTCTTTTTTTTTTTTTACTGTGAGTGCTGGCAGAGGTTGCCCAGAGAGGTGGTGGAGTCCCCATCCTTGGAGACATTCAGAAGGTGTCTGGATGCGGTCCTGGGCAGCCTGCTCTAGCTGACCTTGCTTGAGTGTTTGAGGTTGGACCAGATGACATCCAGAGGTGTCTTCCAGCCTCAGCCATTTTGTGACTGTGAAGTGTCTAAGCAGGTTAAGTGACAAATAATAGCTTTTGTACATGGGTTCCCAGGATACAGTGCTGAGTAAAAGACCAACCTTCTGTTTTAAGGGGTTAATTGGCTCATAATTTCATCGAAGAGCTGGAAGCTAAGCTTGCCTTCTTTCCTGACTAAAACTCAATGGTGAAATACAGCACTGTTTGCAAGTGACATCTTCAGTTACTTGTTCCTCCTTGCAGTCAGCAGTGGATTTCTTAAAAAAAAATAATTGGCAAGGGCTATTCCTATTTATCTACAGAGATGCTTTTCTCCTTATTCATCCATAGTGGAGTTCTAGATGCTAGAGGGTTTTTTTTTTTCCATGTTGAAGCTGATATGAAGACCCAAAAAATCAGTTCAGTTAACTTTGTTAAGTATGAGAGGGAGGACTTAACTTAAAATGTTCTAATGATTCAAGGTGAAGATTATGACACATCAAAGATCTGTGAAGCAACCTCCTCCACTCTGATGCTGTAAATCCAGAATTAAGGTTAAGCCCATGTGACAAACTTCCTGCAGATCTGTATTGATGGGGCAACAGTACCACTGTGCCTCAGACCCATTGTTGTCATCACACAGCAAAAGCCTCCTAGGTAGGATGTGGTTTTGCTGTTGAGCTCCTCTGTGGAGATGGTAAGGCTGCAGCAGCAGGAAAGTTTCTGTTGGGTAGGTGCTAGAGGACTCTGATGCAGTGGCTGTAGGAGAGGTGGGGGTTAGTACAGGCAAGTTCACACCCTTTACTGCTGGTGTAATGTCTTTGGGTGCAGAGGGTACCAGAGAGTCAAATGTAGCTACACCGTGTTTAACAGCATCACTGGTATATCCAGATGTATCTTGTTCTCTTTTCCTTTGGAGGCCTTTGAGAACAGCTACTGCTTTTCCGTGTTTAACGTTCACAGTTAATGATACCTTCTGTGTTCTGTACTTCTGCTCCTGTGTTCTTTTGTTCATCTGCAAACTCTGCAGCAGGCACGCTGAAGATGTAAAAGCAACTTTTCCCATTACAAACCTGGACGTTAAGGTGATGTCATCTGCTTTGTAGAGCAGGTACGCTAAGCAGTCAGCAAAACCTGCTGACTTTAACTGCTAAGCAGCAAAATAGTAGCATGTTAACTCGGAAATATACCTCTTATTCGTTTAGGAAGAACACCCTGTGAAATACTTGCTCTTTAAGAGAGAAAGCATAGATGAAGTCTTAAGTGTGAGGATGATGAACTCAGGGATAAATTTTTTCCTTTGAGAAGCCAAGTACAGTGTATTTCGGCAGGAAAAATGAGGCTCCCATCTGCTTTTCTTCCTGAGCATCTGTCTCTTAATTTGGAACAACTGTCTGTTGCAGGTTGAATGTACGCTTGCCTACGCTTGCCTGTTCTTGGGGCTATTTGCAGCAAAGACTGCATCATCTGGTTTTTGTATCTGTAGTGTTGTCTGCTATGAGCTGTCTCATTTGGCACTGAGCAGTAGGCACAGGGATATTTTCATAGGTTGTGTGTGTTGTTTTGCTGGAACCATGGCTTACAACATTGCATTTGATAAGCAAGTCTTGCTGAATGTTACAGATACATGTTCTTAAACTGATAGTGTTACATTGCAATAATGATGTCATAATTAAGGGGAAATTCTGGTGTTCAGTTGCCTGAGTCCTTGTATGTTTGTTGTAGATGATTGTATGGCAAAGAGCTTAATACGATCTGACCTAAACCACTACATACAAATTTATATGATGAAGGTTTTTGTTAGACTATGCTTATGTCTTTCCTATTGTTAAAACTCTGGGTATATGAGAATAAATTAACATTGGGAGTAAAGTTTTATTTCTTGCAATTTCCTTGGTTGTAAAATCAGCCTGTAACAGGAACCTTTTATGTAAATTTTACTGCCTAAATTTGCATAATATTCTAAAAGTGTAAGAATTAATGTTGGCTTTAATGTGAAGTAAGGAGTTCTGAATAACTTCGTTAGGTTATTCTTTTAGGAAGAAGAGCTGATACAAAGTTTAGAAGATTATATTTAGAAGAAAGGAAATTTATATCAAAGGCTCTTGATATATTACTGTTCAGTATAACCACATTTGAAATTAAACCATGGAGATATCAATAATTCCATCACTTCTCCCCATGGAAAATAATTCAATCTGTAAAGTAGTTCTAATAGCTGTATCTCATGGTCTGACATGATCATAAATCATTTGTACTGCTTCTTTGCCTCTCCTGGCTTGCTAAGAATGTCACCTACTGTTCTGGCTGGTGTGAAAACCAAGGCAACTGTGAAAAAGCCAGGAAATGCAGACATATGTCTTCAAAACATAAATGACATGTTCTGCCCTATCCACCCCCAGTATTAGGTGGTAGCTTGGATTTTAAAACCTCTGCTGTATTAGATGACTTGTACTGATTCCTCTTCCCCTACTGCATGCTGATGTGCTGCTTTAGGATCAGACAAGGTACCAGCAGAACTTAGTAAACTTACCCTTTTGTGATAGTTGCTGACTTTTTTTACTTTTTTTTTTTTTTTAATGTTGGCTGGATGAGGGATCTAACAGTATATGAAGGCTGGCTCAGTAATTAAGAATAATGCCCTTTGATGTGGTATCCTTATAGTCACCAGTTACTGTTTTGTTTTCACAGAGACCACAGCAGCTGCTCAGCCTGCTCCAGAAGAATTCGATAATTCTACCTACAAGAACCTTCAGCATCATGAATATAACATTTATACCTTTGCTGATTCTGTTGCAGTTCTCTCAAAATTCAGGCAGCCTCAGCCATCTTCTGGAAGACCATCACCAAGACACTGAAAGAACCACATTTAAAACAAATGCCCAGACAGAACAAGTTGTTCTGTTTAGTGTTGTTGCTTCATCTGTATTATAAATCAGATAATAAATGCGTAATAAGTTATGCTTTTGAACGTTTCTTTTTAGCTCTTGGAGCCCCTCGCTTCTTGACTTATATGAATGAGCTGCAAATGAATCATCACAGAATAAAAACAGGTTTTTTGCCTTTCACTATATATTATTTGGTGATAGTGTAAAAAAAGTCCCGACTTTGCTCAGTGTCTCCAAACTTTGGAAACTGGCCATTCTTTCAGTACTGTTGTCAAAGAACGCAACAGCCCTCGTGCATGTACCTGTTTAGCATGTGCCATGATTTTAATTATCACTGTAATTGCTGTGCAGGCTGTTCTCCTTGCAAACAAACATGTTCCCAGCTCTGAAGAGGTTATGTTTACTCTGGATTTGAAGTTAAAATCATTGGCTGGAAACAGCCTAAGACATATTTGTCTCCTGTGGCAAGAGTGTATGTTTTGTGTTAGTAGAGGAATGTAAGTTCATGTAATGTGACTGAAACATCTCAAAACCTCTGCTGTTGTAAAGGGAGAATGTACAACTTTATTTAATCTTCTGTTGGGGGTTCTAGCATCCAGGTTCTGCACTAACTGAAAGAATTTAAAATGCACTGAGTGGGCAGTTCCTAATGAACTACTACTTTGATTAAACTCCAAGTGAGAAAATTTATTTCTATGGGTAGAATCACTTGAATGTTATTCTTAAATGTGATTAAAATAGCATTATGGTGAAATCCGCTTGTACTAATTCAGTGGGACTATGTTTCAGTTAACTTTTGCTGTGGAAAAAAAAAAAGGAAGATTGCTGTCCAGCTTTGCTCTTGTGCTACAGAAAATGTGAGAAATGAGGCACTTCTCAATATATGTTATCAGCAGTCACAGTTGGTCTCAGTAAATTTTGTGTTTCCATCCTATTAGTAACAGTCTTCTGCCCTCTGGGAAAACTGCCTTGATGACCACCAGCTGTTGTGGGTTTAGTTCCATTTTGGCTTCTTGTTCATTTGAGGGTTTTTTTGAGTTAATTGGTCTTTGAGCAGTTGTACTTGCAATAGCTCCAGCATTTTCCATCACCTGTCTGTATTCTTTCAAGCAACAGAATATGCAAGATCAAAGGGAAAACAGAGTCTGCTTTAGGAGTCTATCTGGATATTGGACGCAAATCCCTGGGTGCAATTAGTAGAACAGATATTTTATACTCTGACTTGGCAAAAATGTCGTAAGAAGGATCAAGAGGGCTACATCAATCTGCTGTGTAGAATTTGAAGTCAGAAACCCCTGGCAAGCAATTTTATTGTCCTGTAAAAACTAAGAAGTGACTAACTATGAAATTTAAAAATCAGCAAATGTCTAAGTCCATGTGCTTAGGAATAAAGTGCAGAAAGTCACTTTGAGACGCCAGTGGTGCCATGTACACTGGACTTGTAAAAGGGAAAGAATAAAAACATGAAAGAATAAGGAAAAGGGTCTTCTTTATTAAGGGCCCGCCGGAGGGCCCCAGTAAAGCTGCTGTGTTTTCTTATGAACAGAGACTCCATGTAGTAACCTGAACCCTGTAGCTTAGATCTGCATTGGTGCTGAACTATGTTCCTAACTATTTGTTTTGTGATTACAGAAGGCTGTAAATTGTCAGTATCTAAACAGTAAAAGCTAAAGATAACTATTGATATGCATATGTATTTACTAAATCTACCCACAGTAGCTGTGACTGTTAGCTCTTCAGAGCCAGACTCCTTCGTCTAAGGAGGCTTGTCGTTATAAATACTGACAGCTTAGGAGGAATGGGTTGAAACAAAAGTGTGTCTTGCTTTCAGTCAATTCCTACACATTTCTAGCTGAGGAAGTTCTAATCTGTGTTTGGGCTAGGCATTTTGCTACCCTTGTTTCACAATTACAGCAAAAATTAATGGTGAATGCCCTTCCTATCTCTGTAATCCTGGCTCAGTGGCTTCTGATGATCTTTCCTGCACCTCTAAAATCAAGTTGGAAGTCAAATAAATTTGTAACTCTTTTGGTATATATGATGTGTATTGTATATTTGTTCTGTTTAGTGAACCAGTCTGCTCGGGGAGAGGCACATAGTGTGAGGAAGGGCACCAAGACTTTTTCCCACTGCTGAGTTTTGCTGGGCTTCGATGAAAAAGGCTTCATGTTTTTGTACTTGTTTATTATCAGATATTATTGTGTTTGAGTCATATGCTAGCATTTAAATTTCAAGCAGGATGTGATACAATATGCTCAAATTCTGTGACGTTATAACTTTGGTTTGCTGTGCTAGGCACTTGTCAGATACAGTCAGGGACCTTGTTTTAAAGAATGTATAATCCAGGATATTAACATAACTCCTGGAAAACATCAAATGTGAAAGAAATTAAGCCTCATCTTAGTTTTTGTGCAAACCAGCTCTTCAGAACCAGCATAAACTTCAGAAGTGGAGTTTTTGATGTGTTACGGTGGGTCCACACAAAAATGTGGAAAGTGGAATCCACCAACTTCTCATTAAAAAGATGAAGCAACTACTTTCTTTGTCAAAGGGAGTGGCTTTCAAACTTCAGGTCTTAATTTTTTTTTAGTGTAGCAAACTGCTAATAAGGTTGCTTTTCATAATTTTGTTCCGCTTAGATCCCTCACAAGTAACTTAGAAACTGAGAACATCCTGGGCAGCAGTTGAAAACCCACTAATCCAAGGTCCAGAAGTAGTGTAATGCAAGCAGAGTTTGTGGTGATCGCTGTAGTTATTACAAGGTCAGCATGTTTCTGGTCCTCCTGGTGCTTCCTTTGGCATCCAGTTGTAAGCGCTGCAATCTATAAGACTGTCTTCATGATTTATTTTAAATTTGGGGAATGAGACTTTTAACTGGATGCACTTCCAGATCTTCCACAGTATGTCCCCAACTTTAAACACTCAAAACACATTCAGTGCATCTCACTGTTTTCCTGTAAACTCATAAGCCATAAAAACCTGCCCACCACAAGTACACCATCATCTAAGCTACTTGTGCAATTATCTTGAGTCTGCTCTTAACGTGTGTTGAAAAAATGGTGAGAAGTTTTAAGGCTACATCAGGATAACGTGCAGTTCTTCCTTCAGCTACTCGGCAATGAGAACGCGAGCTGAGAACAGTCACCAGACTGTCCAAGTCTGCTGAAGATCCATAGAAGAGCAGGGCTTCTCAGCTTGATGCTGATCAGAATTCCACAGCTTACAAAGCGCTTTGGTGAGATTTTGAGATCTTGTGGCATTTGGGAGGAAGAGTAGGACAAGCTGGTGAGAGCAGCCACTTGTCTGTTCCAGACAGTTTTAGTACCTGGTGCATCCAATCAGTGACTATTGTGCAGTGAGTGAGTGAGTAGAAAGCATGCTCACAGCATTTTAACATCAGAATCATGCAAACTGAGGTTGGAAGGGAAGTTTTGAGGTGATCAGTCCTCTGCTTTCTAGCAGATGCAATTGTCTCAGGTTGTCCTGGACCTTGTCCAGCTGAGATTTGAATGTCTTCAAGGATGGAGATGCTACAGTCTCCCTGGTCACCTTCTCCAGCATTTGAACACCCTCGTGATTTAAAAAAAAACAAACAGCAACAAACAAAAACCACGGCAAGCAAAACCTTTACCTGTTACCTAATCGGAATTTTTGGTTTTCTGACACTTATCCTTACTACGTGCTTCTGACAAGCCTGGCTTTGTCTTGTCTATACCCATCAAGGAAGTAGTTGAAGGTAGTAATAAGGTGCCCCTTACTCTCACCTTCAGACCAGGTAACTTCTGTTCCTTCAGGCACATCTCGTGCAATGTGCTCCAGGCCCATTTGCATCTTTGTGTGGTCACAGTCCACCCCTTAGTGTGTCCTACTCTATCCTATAGTTGCGCAGGTTGCCTAAGTGGTCTCTGACCATCTTCCTCCCACAGCTTATGCTTCATAACATGCTAAAAGGGAGGTTATGTTAATTTTCCTAACTTTTTGTGTGGATTCTCCTGTAGTGATTGGGAAGGGACCTGGGAGACTCCTGTTCGTCATGATGTTATGCAGGGACAGTAGTGTGGGGCAGGTTCAGGTCCTCACTGTCCTGCTGTAAAAACAAAAAATAATAATCTTGGAATTGTTCTCGACCCAAATATTTGCTATCTGCCTGTGATTTACAACCTTCCTACGCTTTACAGAGTTAGACAAAAGGAGCTAATACAATAAGGGTAGTATAAGCACTTTAGTACAGGTCCTTTGAGCGTTCAAGTGATTGAGTTTACGACCATGGTGTTCTTGTATTGTGGCTTTGTTTGTTTATGTGTTTCAATTTTATCCTTTGAGAGAAACTCCTCTAAACTCTGGATGATTTTAATTAAACTCTGAGGACTCTAAACAAAACATCCCGTCGAGTTTCCAGATCATCCTTCTCCTCTCATGTGGTTCTGTTTCGGAGTTATAAATACTTATTTATCTTTTCTATGATTCTATGGTTTTGGTGCTTATATATTATCCTTAAGTGTTCATCTCAGGATGATATCACTCCTAATCCAATCTGCACATATTTTTCAGCTCCCTTTTTTTTCTTTGCCTACACACATTCAATTACATTTGGAAATTGATACTCACCTCTGAGAGTCTTAAGATACGTGGCAGCTCTGGGATAGAAAAGGCTGTGTTAATGCATAATTAGGGACATAAGTTTAAGCATGTGTGTTTATGATAATAAAACATCCCACAGACTTTGAATCAGCATATGGAGTCAGTGGGTCAGCTCTCAAAATTTATTTTGGTCTCCCCTGCACTCTCAACAAACTTTTAACTGGAAAACAATTAACAGGAACATGGTTCTGTAAATCGTAGTATCACAGAATACAGCCTATATGCATGTTAACTTTTAATACAAAACCTATGCCATGTGTCTTAGTTAAAATTAATGCCTAAAATTCTTAGCAGTAGTCATCTTTATTTCTCCAGTCTGACATGTGGCTCAAATGGCAGTACCCCTTTCCAAATCTGAGTGTTTTATCAAGTCTGGATAGATAGTTCCTAAAGCAGTGAATATCCAGTTATGTAAAAAATGACCTAATTAAGATTATTTATGCTTCCTTTTTTTGTTGCTTGAGGTTTTGATTTGTTTTCTGTTTCTGTCTTACCTCTCTCCATGGTTATGAGGTGCTCTTGGTATTTTGTTTGGCACTTCGCACAGTGGAGATACGCTTGCTTTCTAAAATCTGTGACAGAATCTGTCTAGCACCAGAGAGGGAATATGCAAGCCACAACACACCTTGTACTAGGCAGATGCTTATGTCTTGTATCAAAGAAGGGGGCAATAGTTACCTTTCCCTGGAGGCTTGGAAAGGGACTTGAAAGAACCACCTCTTCATGCTTTCATTTCTCATTTTCATGCGCTCCTTTTAAAAAAAGCACTCCTATGCTTAATTTAGTTTAAATTCATGCCAAGCTAGGCCATTCTAAACTGTACTGATGTTTCCCAATCTTTCCTGGGGTACCCCCAAAAGCACCCTATATTCTAGTGTTTGAGGACTGGGGGAAATGTAAGGGGAGCTGGAAAGAAATTCAGGATACAGAAAACAGAAGGATAATGTCATAACTGAGAGCAAGGATGGTCCTTATGACTCAGGTGTTGGACTGGCTATGGATCAGTTGTGAGACCCCTGCCTGCCTGCATAACCTTTGGCAAGTCACATTAATTTCTTTGGTTCTCATCCTCACTTTATAGATGAGAAGTTAGTGGTCCCAACTTTCTCTTTGTACATCACGTCTATTTAGCAAGCAACTCAGAATAAAAACTAGGAAAAAATGGGAAAAAAATCTTCTTACATCTGTGTCAAGCATGCACATCATTTAGAAACTCTGAGCTAGCTGAGGTTCTCCCAGGAGGCGCAACGCTTATTAACAGCATGACAAAAATACACTTCAGATAGTCTGCACAGAAATGCCAGCGATTCTGAAATTGCATTCAGGCAGTGGCAAGGCCGTTTAGATACAAAAAAAGCTTTACAACTGTTCCAAATACTTACTAGTGGAAGACTGTTAACAGGCGGGAAAAAATGGGGAGGTGTCCAAAACCAGCAATCTACCCTGGTGAGAAATCCAGCTGCTGGGAAGTGGAATGGTGCTGGAATTCATACCAGGTTGTTGTCTCTGGACACCAGTCAATGGACTCCATCTTTTATATCACCCTCCCATTAGCCATAAGGATTCAGTGTTTTTCAACTCCTTTTCTCTTGATGGCTGGATATGGAGAAGGAGCTTTTTCTTTCAAGTCCTTGCTGAAGAACCCTTTCAAACCTGTTGCCCGGGGTGGGGGTGAACATCACTATTCTACCCCACTTCTGCCTCCTGGAGGTCGCCGTTGGGCTGCGAAAAATCGACCAGCCTACCCTTCCTCCAGCTGCTCAGCTCCTGCTGTTCGGTTGTTTAGTACTGGGCCCTGAGCTGCTTATCTTCAGTCTTCCTCCCCTCTAAATAACTTCAGGATTTACCTCCAGAACCAATGACTGCTTTCTTCTGTGCAGTCTTAGGAAACCAGCATGTTTGAAAATCTCAAGAAAGATACCTCGTTCCCCCCTTCACCTCCACAAATTTGAGATTACGATAAAAAAAGAGAACTAAAGAAAGAAATAATTGGGAGTTCTTTTCCTTAATGTTAGTTGTACTTTTATGATTGTGTTTTTTGAGATTTTCCAAATAGCCTGGAGGAATGGGGAAGCTATTTTTTTGGACGTTAAGATTTCAGGTAACAACTACAAGATTCCAGCTGCTCGGGCCTCGGGCTTCATGATACTCACCAATTTATGTGTGCTAACGTTAAGAGATTTGGCAGCACTTCAAGCAAGCGAGTGAAAACGTGTTTATTCTAAGCTTCGCTCTTGCCCTTTGACTCAATAGCGGCTGTACAACTGGCCTGGCTGCTCAGCTCCGCTCTGCCGGAGCATGGGAAAAGTAGGAGCAGCAGCAAAGAGACAGCTGGCTAGCTGCTGACTTAGAAAGACATCATTGCGTCACGTCATACTTGGTAAGTTATCTTTGCAATCAGAAGGGCCAGGGTTTCCCCTTTTTTTTTTAGGCGGGAGGTAGGTGCTCCACAAGTTGACCACGGGGATTCATTCGGCCGTGTCGAGTAAAGCGTCCCCATTCATCAGCGGCAAGGTGGCTTTTCAGCCCTGAAATGTAATGCTTTTCTGACCCTTAAAAAAAAGATCTCTGCTGGACGCCTTTCGAGTCCCCTTTAAATGAACTGCTTGTAACCTTATTAGGATTTTCTTTTTCATTTTTAATACGTGGATTGCTTGAATGGAAATATTAAAGCCAGCACAAGCAATAAAGATGGATTGCCAGTAAAATAAACAGTTTGGCCTCTGACTGCACAGAGGAAGCAGATCAAGTCAAGAAAACATTTCCCAAAAATCACTTATTTAACTGTAAGACTATTCTATTAGCTGCTTCTTATTTAAAACCTACACTATTTGTAGATTACTAATCCACACATTTAACTCTGTGTGGAAGTGCAAGTTAATTGACATTCTGCTTCCAAAGCGATACTGATATGAAGGGCATTAAACTGATACAGGAAACACAGAGTAAAAGTGAATGGGAAGCAACAGAGATGTGTTTCTGAGAATCCAAAAAGAGTTTGCAAATGATAGATAATGAACAAACATGAAATAATATTTACATGCATGCTAGTAAAATCCTGGATCTGGATGAATCTCATGGAAAAATTAAGACAGATTTCTGTCATACCAGACTTTCACCTTGTCTCTTTAAAACTCTTATGGTGAAACTCATAGGGAGGTATGTCTTGCCCAGTTCGCATTTACTGTTGTAAAAGTATACATATGTAGAAGACTCATTGGTAAGGAATCACATATGGGACTCTATCCTTGAAGTCACTAAGCCGGTGAGTGTATTTTACACCTATTTATGTTGAGCGGGCTCAGCAGCTTGCATGAGGAATGTAATGTCCTGAAGGGCTGACTTCATAATTTGCGGCTGTGTATATATTTCCTTCATGAAACCACATTTATGTTTCTTTATTGTTGTTATTATTTTAAAGGTTTTTAACTACTCACAACTCCCGTTTCTTTTTCCATAAGCCTTGCTACCCTGTCTCCAGTATTCTGACTTTTTAGATTTAAAATCTTGGCTATGCTGTTGAGAGTCAGGTTGCCGGCTGGAGACATCTGGATGGGTTTGAGATCTGTGCGTATCATAACCAAATCTCTTAACTATGTTTTCAGTCCATGTTTTCATTCTTCCTCTGTATTTCTCATTGTTTTGTATACTCTCTATTTGTATGAGTGTATGCAGCCTCCTACGATTATATTAAAATGGTTTCCTTATGCATGGTATTAATTTTTATAGCTTTACATTCACTTTCTTTCTTTCTTTCTTTGCATCATCCCATTTCATGTTTAAATAGGTAGAATAAGTTAGGTAATATGTACACAGGGACTGCTCCACCATGGACTGCAGCTCTAAGTATCTATGTTAACACATACTGTAGCCAAAGAAGTTTACGGCATGCAGAGGGAAAAGGTTATTGTCAGTGTAACTGAATAAGTATTAGGGTTAATATATAATGTATAGGTCTATGTAATGGATAGTTTTTATTCATCATAAAATGTTCAAATGACTTGCAGATGTATGACTGCTGCAGCTGTTGCAGACCTTGTAATGGCATTAGGCTCTGACTCAGAAAGCAGCTCATTTGCCAAGAGATTCTGGCAGTGGCCACAGCTGTGATATTCCCATTGAAAAAAGTATTGTCAGCAGTGGAGGTGGTGATACAGAACTGAACTGGAGTATGAGAAAGGGGCAAGACTGTGTCTAGGTATGACAGGAAAATTGGGGTTCTGAAAGCTTTCATTTTTTGCATGTTTAACTGTATCAGTAGTGTCCTACTGCTACATGGTCTACTAGGGGAGCAGCTGGAATTTATAGTCACCACAGATTCTGGCTATGTTGTACTTGTACACACATATAAGTACAACTTATACATAAGTACTTATATACTATGCAGTTTATGTTGTACTAATTGGGGGAAAAACACAAAACACCAAACCTTTGCTAATGTAAAACTTTGCTCCTGAGTATTAAAAAGAAAAAGCAAGCTACGGGCCCTACAAGCAGATAGAGTTGAATCTCACTGTGCAAACGCACTCTGTGCACAAACTGTGCAGCATGGGAACTCGGCTGCTTGCTGCCTGTGGAGACTGTGCAATCAGGGAATATGCTTACTGAGCAGCCAAAGGAATGCCATCATCCTATGGATGCATGCAGTACTCTGAAACAGTACTGAGGAAGAAAAAAACAAATCCCCTGCATGTTTTGTGATTGTTTTCCTAGGTCTGATTAAAGTAAAGAAAATAATGAAGATTGACATCCAAAATAGGCACACATTTTACACATGGGATGTCATACTGAGATAAACATGCCAGGTTTGATATAGCTTTTTAATTCCTGTGTGACTGGAAAAGCAGAAGCATCATCATTTCTAGAAGAGAACTGGAAAAGGCAGTGCAAAACAAAAGCACAATTTTGACAGGATTCGGTGATAATACTCAGAAAGTAGGATTAAGGGAAGGAGACCCTAGAGACAGCTGAACAGTAAATCTCTGAAACAGTGAGGGAGCATAACGAGCCACCTCACAACGAAGAGTGGATTTTGTTGCTGCCTTTTCTGATGCTTTAAACTACTTATGGAGTGTATAGGTTAGTTATGAAATGAACTGCAATGCTGACTCTTGCTTTATATGAACAGCTACAAAGCCATAAGCAGTATTGTTTCTGGCACTTTTTGAAGGGCCTCTGCTGATTCCAGTGTGTTCTTTCTGACCCCGTTCAATGCCATATTTATGAAAGTAAAGCTACCTAAACATACAGATTATTAGAAAAGAAATGTAATCTGCATGAACTTCACTTAGTAGATTTTAAAAAAAAAAGTAAGTTCCAACCCTTACTGATGTGACTTATGCTTTAAGTGGAGTAAAAGGGAATGTGTTGCTAATAGCTCTCTTCTCCGGGGCTCAGAATTCCTTGGATAAGAGAAAAAAAGCCAGCCAGCATGATTGTGTTGGCTGTTGGTTGGTGCTGTGAGCTGGGACCTAGGTCTGCCCTCTGCCTGGTAAGTGTGCTGCTCACTAGACCAGGGTTACTTGTTTAGTCTGGAGAAGACTTGGTCAGCAGACCAAGGTGTGCTGGAGACTTTACCAAGGTCCCATCAGTGGGAAGCAGTGTGTGACAGCAGCGGGCTGTTGAGGACACCAAGCAAGTCACCCAGCGTCAGGGGCTGCACTTCAGCTCCTTCCTAAGAGCATGATGTGATGTATGGGGCTTTCTGATTGATGCAGGATGCAATTCAGCTTGAGAGCATGAGAGCAAACAAGGCATGTTATAGGGAAAATTTTAGTTCCAATCTGGTTCTGGATCAAATGTGCTTAAATAATCCTAGAGAGCATCGTTCCATCATTGTCTGTGCTGGTCAACAAATACTGTATGCAATGCGGTAGAATCTCAGTAATGGATGGGTGCAGCTCCCATCCCAGGAGACCCTATAGCAATGGTATGAGGCATGGGGTCTGCAGATCTGTGGGAATTCATACACCCCTTCTATGGGAGGAAGCTTAAGTCTCTCCCTGGGAATCTGCACTTGCTCTGGGAAATAAACAGAATGCTGCAAACTGAGAAGAGCTGAAAAGTCGCTGTCTTGCAGCTTCCAGGTTAGATGGTCCACCAGGGAGGTGGGTCTGTATCCTCAGGCATTGCAAAGCTTTGGGAACATTCCTCTCAGGATGTGCCAGTGTGGCACAATGCATCTCTATGATGCAGATCCCCAACCCAGGTCTGAGTGGGCCAGTCATTCTTGGAGGAAGGAGCAGACCTTGGCAGGGATACAAGCTCAGATCTCAGAAGCAGTATTGCTTTGCTAGCATAGCGTTCAGCCTCAAGCTAATTTGCCTAGACTCTCAGCCCACCAACTAACCTGGACACAGCATGAGGTTGGTATTACTTCTGCTGCTTCCAGATCCAAAGCTATTTCATGCAGAGCCAGTATAGGGATCTCTGTACCTTATTGCTCTGCGAGATGTTGACAGACCCTTTCTCTCCTAGAATGTTTTCTCATCAATAAATCTTAGAAAAAATATCCGGAAAGCCTCCTGTATCTCTACTTTCTTGTGAGGAAAGGCTGACTTAGGTAGTCTAACTCCAGGACAGACTCACTGGCAGGCAAATGGGCATTACAGAATTGCAATCTGTAAAATGGGTTCAAAGAAGGGACTAAAGGAATTAATGGAGAAGTCTGCCAGTGGCCATTGAATATGATGGTCTGATTCCAACTGCTGATTCAGATATGTGCTACATTGTTGACCCCAGGAGGTCCTAAGATACACCAGAGGAAGGCTGACCCAGTAGTTTTCATGTTTCTTGCATTCTTTCACTAAGCAGTTACTACTAGTCACTGTTGGACTCAAGGTAGTTTGACCCACATGTACATGTGGAAGGAACGGATTGCTCTGCATTTAAGAACTGGTTGCCAGCTAGGTCCATCCAGGCTGTCGCGCATGCATGTGTTAGCTTCATACTCAGATGATAACAGCCCTTCATGGTGAGGAAGAGCCTGAAAGCGTTAATGGGAATGCAAACATCAACCATCAGCTGATCCAGAGCCTGGTCCAGATGCCTGAGTGCTCCAAAGAGGAAGGGCTTCAGCTAGATGTGGTGGTAGGAATGTATGTCACATCTGGAATGATAGTGTGGATGTTGGCCTGGAGGATACGCTTCTAAGTACTGCAGTGTAGACCATCAGAGACAGGCTTGTCTACTTTCAGCCCAGGGGTGGGTGTGCATGGTAGTTTCCACAAATCCCAACTTGGCGGAGACGAGAAGGGGAATGTTTGTGGAACGCTTCTGCCCTTGGCATTTCCTATTTGCTTTTAGCTCAGTGCAGACGTCTGTGTGGAGCTCAGCTTTTCTCTTGCTTTGTGCTCGGAGCTCAGGTGCCTGGCTAGACAGTTGCATTAGGCAGCAAAGCACCTAATCCTTGCTGAAGGCCACCTAATCCTCTCAGTTTAATGGCCTTCTACTCCTTCAGATAGTCCCTTCTTTATTTTTGCTCTATTTACTCAGCAATTGAATTCTTTCCTCTTCCATCTGCAAAACAGTGTCGGGAGCAGGCCGGCTGGCCAGCCATTCTCATTCCCTGTTACCAACGCCTTTGGTTCTTCTAGGCTCCAAAATGCAGAAACCTATAAAAGCAGCTGGAAGTAAATGAGTAATGGAGAGGAAAGAAAAGTCTCTATGGACTGAAGAAAGTGCTCTGTAGACCAGTGTTTGAGAACCTCTCATTAATGCTTTCTGGTTATTCTTTCTGCATTTCACTTTGCCGAATCCAAATCCTGCTCAAGCCGGTGGGAATTGTTCCACCGAGTTCTGCGAGAGTTGGATCTAGCCTTGGTCTGGAAGGTAAAACTAGTCTCACTGGTTTTCTTTTATTTCATTTGTTTCACTTTCTCCTTCTCAACTCCCAGAATAACATGAATGCATTCCTAGTCCTCCATGGTGAGATTCATACAAAATTTTTATGTTTTTCATAAAATAAAAATCAAGATATGTATTAGCAATTCCACTTCTGGTCTTTCCTTCTGACTCTGCTTTTCTGCCCCTCTGCCCTGTTTTTTGCCCTCTCTCCACGATGAGGTAAATAAAAATGTCTTTTTAATATAGCACATTTTTGAAGAAACTTTGCAGTCAAAAAGATACCCTCAACTTTTGGCATCATTAAAAGCAGAGAGTTTGCCTTCAGAAGGTAATCTGCTTATAGTATCTCAAGTGGAAAAAAGATGCCTTGGATTGTGAAAGATGTTTGTTCCATCACCATGGAACTCCTTGCACAGTTCCCAGGGCAAGGCATTGCACGTGGGGAGGTGACAGGATTTCTACATCACAGCTCAATCTTCAGCTCTTAAGGGGAAGCTGTACTTTTATGATAAGCTCTTTTTTCTAAAACAGCAGTTTGTTCAAATTAACATCTCTGATAGCAGAAAGGGAGCAATGTTAGAGTATGGTACTACACAACATACAGGAGGGAACATTATCTTAGAGAGCTTTGGGGTTTTATCCTGCAGATTGCCCCAAATTCTTTCCAAGTAATGTGTTAAGATACTGGTAATGCAGTGACTCAACCATATAAACAGATGGAGTGAGTAGTATGCAGCCAGTGATTCAGCTAATGTACAGCTCTGGAAATTCGAATTTGATTTAACAAGAGGAGAAACGTTGAATAAGGCATTTATAATTTTTCCTTTTTTGAAGGAGGCTTTAAGGACGTTGGTTTTTCTACTGAACAGCAAGTGTGGAAAAACATAGGATGATAACAACTCATCAAAAGGATGATCAAAAAGGCATCTTGATCCCCACACAGAACCTCCTTGCAGCAGTACTGTACTGCAGTGCCAGCTCTTGGTCCAAGCCCAAGTCCTGCTGTGGGACATGAGCTCTTAATTTCTCCAGAGGGAGTGTTCCCAGATCTCCATGATCTAGTTTGAGCAAAGCTTGACATTTATTTAGACTGAGTTAACTCATTAATTTCAGCTTTAAAATCTTAAAAGCCATATCCATTATAAATTGTCACACATTTTTCCCAGGCTCCTCCTATACCACGTAATGTTGTGGCTGCAGATGTGGATGTGCTGTGCCTGCAAACAGGGAGCATAGAGGTTGCTTTTTGGAATGCTCTCCAAACAGCCAGAGGACAACTAAGTCATTGACGTGTCTTATTACATACGTTTTTCCCTTGGAGTGACGAAAGAAGAAACTGGTTTGCTGCAGAGGCCTCCCAGTGTTAAGAGATCAGCACTTAAAATCTCACCTGATTTTAATGAGAATCCGGGGAAAACCCTGCTCTGTTTAGATTATTCCAGTCTTATCACTGCAATTACACTCTTTATTCAGTAAGTTATGAGTATAGATTACTGCCACCTGCGTGGAAGCCCATCCCTTCACCTCTATGTAAATATTTCCTTTGAAAGCTTACATATGAAAAAGTTGC
This sequence comes from Falco punctatus, assembly GCF_963210335.1. Taxonomy (NCBI): domain Eukaryota; kingdom Metazoa; phylum Chordata; class Aves; order Falconiformes; family Falconidae; genus Falco; species Falco punctatus. The sequence goes on from NC_137581.1 coordinate 79,966,816, forward strand.
AAAGCACACAATCAAGAGCTATGAAAAGTCTCCTTTTTCTGAAGAGGTTAAATGCATATGAATGTTATATTATGCACACAGTTGTAATATTTAGAACTTGGAAATTGCTAAAGGGTGTCAGAGTAAGCCTAATTCGTCTAGCAACGTATGTAAGATACAATTTTGCACTCTAATACCTTTCCACAATCCTGCTATCACTAAACTGCAATTGAAAGTGCATTTCAGAGTACAGTTTGGGAGAGTGTTTTTTTTTCTCATTTGGTGAGACAGAACCTTCAGAGCTTAGTGTTTGCAAATATTTGGTCCAACTGTGAAGAATGCTGTTACATATCTGGGACTGTTCTCAGTAACCAAGTAAGGTCCTGACCCTACAAACATATCTGTGCATGCTTTAAGTAATGAGCTATACCTAATAAGCTTTTTTAATACTTGCAATGTGAAGAAAGTATCTAGAAGTCTGAGAATCTGAGTTTTGTGTTATTTGCAGTTACAAGCCTAAATATTACAGAACCTCACTTTTATGTACTTGTAATTAGCAATTGCAAAACATTAAAATGGCATTTCATTCACTTTGGCATGTAGCTTTTTGCTTTTTTAGAAAAAAAAGCAGCCCTCTCACCATTGCATTTAAATAAGTAACCCATACCAATGGAAGTTCATGGCTTAAAACTGCATCAGTTGCGTAATAATCCTTGTAAAAAGTGTAGTATGGAGAATTGCTGCCTTCTGTCCTATGTATTGGACCCTTGTCCATTTTCAGAACTGGTAAGCAACAACAGAGTTTGTTTGGACAACTAGAAACAAAGAAAGAAAAGGGTACCTATGTTTTCCATTTTTGTTTGGGTTTTTTTGTTTGTTGGGGTTTTTGTTTGCCTTTGAATCACTCATCTCAGTTACTTCATTCCTCTCCCCTGCTGCTCCTCTCTTTCCAGCTCCTTCTATTTTCCTAATGTTGCAGGCTTCTCCCAAAAGCCTTGTAATTTTTAGTGCTTTTCTTAAATCTTCATCTCCTGGAGTCACTGCAGCTGTGATATTTTAAAAATTAAGCTTAGCTTTCAAGCCTTAAGAGGCTTTATCAGAGAGAACTAAAGATAAAATGAAAAGCAGGCACCTCTCGACAGTGGTTGGCAACAGTGAGTTTAGAGATGGGCAGCTGGAAGGCACAAGTTAGATCAAGCATGATTTATAGGTTACTTTCTTATGGGAGTGAGGTTTATATGATCATGTCATGTAGGTACAGATATATTCCGGAGCGTATCCATGTTGTTTAATAACATTTGAACCTAGCGACTTACTTCAGATAGGATTAAAGTTGTCAGAATAATTTAGTTCCTGTAACTTTCATGAAAATAAGGTGTGGAGCAGGAAAGATGTATCATGTCCTCCCTGAATGACAGAAAGTCTGCAGCAAGAGCTTTTAGGTAACATCTACTGACAAAAGAGAGAGCTTAAGTACCCCACAATTTTGGAAGAGATTTCCATTAAAGCTTTCACCTTAGAACTTAAAAGTTAACAAACCATGAGGCACAAAAGAGTGGGGAACCAGACTTTCTTAATTCTAATGCTTGGGAAGTCACGTGCTTTAAGATCGAGGGAGTTAGAACCACAAAAAGTGTAAGAGGCTGAGAGGAGTAAAGGGTAGAGTAATCTTAATTACAAAGGAGACCCAAGAGATGGGATTACTGAGGTAAGGGGAAGACAGCAGACAAGGAATTTCTACACCTCTCATGTGAGGGCAGAGCTGGGGAAGAGAAAGTGGCAGACAGGAAGGGAAGGAAAAGCAAAGGGAAGCAGGAGGAGAAAGGAAAATTCTGGCTGGGAAAGGCATCGAGAAAGGCTTTGAAGATCACTGGGAGAAGAGATTAAACAGAAACTAAATTAGTTTGAATTTAATCTCTACTTTCTCAGAAGAAATGGGTGAACTCCTATCCAAAGAAGTGCAGGCAAGGCAGAAGGAGAACAAAGGGTTTGCAGGGAGAATCAAATTTGAAGAAGAGGCAGGTTTGGGCATGGGAACCAGTTAATTTTAAGCACTGTTTAGTGAATGTGTCACTAATGAATGTGTCAGGGATAATGAGAGGTGAAACTTGCGGCAGAAGGCAGCAGCCTGGCCACAGGAACTCTGCTGGAGGTGGTGGTACACGATGCAAGAGCAGAAATAGAGAAAGAGGCTCTTCTGAATAAGACAAACTAAGAATTGTATTTTTTAAAATCTTATTTATATGTCATTCACATGAACTTTGAGACCTGATTCACACATCTGAGCACTCTGGGTTAGCTTAGTTCATTTTCTTTCCCACTCTCTCTGCTAGGTGTATAAGTTCTTTCTCTGTTCACCAGCCTGATGGCCACATGGTTCTGACTGTACAGGGAGAAACGGCTCAAAAATGAACTCCTGTAAAGGCTCCAGGCGGTCTAGCGAGAGGATGAAACGACTGTTTTGTTAGCAGACAAATGGTGGCAGTGTGCACAGAGTGACTAGATGCCTGAAGACCGAGAGCAACTGTGTTGTTGGCTGAGCAGGGTCTTGACACAGCAGTTAGGCTCAGAGGACTGTAGGCAGACCTGGCTTGCAGGAACATTAGAGTAGCTGTTTCTATTGCCAGACTATTAGCCAGATCTTCTTTAAGTGGCCTGGCCCAGGAAAGCCATATGAAACATATATGAAACAAACTAGGTGGCTCGCTACTGTTAAACCAACAGGAACAGTGGCATTGACCTTGAAAAAATGCAGAGCATTCCCAGTTTACGGGGGTACAGGATAATCAAGGAGATTTCCAGCTGCTGTTCTGCAGAGGGACTACAAAACCTGAAACTAAACCTCCTTTGGTTTTGAGCTGAGCTTCCCAAGATGAGATTTGCTCTGTGTGTATCAGCTTCTTCCCTTCCTCGATAACCTTTGCCCTCAAAGAGAGAGGTTGCTATGATCTTTCAGACATCTTAAGAATGAGGAGCAAGGCAGGGAGGACAGATCATCTCAGTGACTCGACTGAAAGGTACACATTCAAGCCCTTTTGCACAGCAGAGAATCTACAAGAGAGAAACTTTTAAAATATCCCACCAGCTAAAGGGCTAAGCCACAAGGCACACGTGTCTGAAACTGCATTTCGTCTACTCTCCTGCCCCTTACTTGAGAAGTTTAGGGCAACAGGGCATATTTAACGGTGGTAAAACATGAGGAAAGAGCTGCGATAATGATGTTTTCCAAGCGGAGAAACGAAGCAGAGTTTCAGGAAAAGACATTTGTACCCAGCACCTTTATTTTGGGTCACGGCAGGACCTCGGGGGATCCTGGGGATATTTGGTGGCTGCAGTGTGGCGTCTGCCCTCACTCAGAGGCTTAGTGGGACCGGGCTTTGAAGAAAGACAGGAGCAGGTTTGGGGAAGGAAGCGTCACAGCATGGCCAAGGACCTGCCGAGCAGTTTCAGCAGGCAGTTCCACCACACACGGTGGAAAAGAAAGAAGTTCCCCCGGAGTTTCTGGAACATGGGCCTGTACAGCCTTTGCGGAGTCCTCCAGTAAGACCCCCAGCTGCCTCCATCCAGTCTCTCTGATTCGGGGCTTCTCAGGGCCGAGGACAGCCGGCCGAGGCAGGGGACTCCCACAGGCCCCCGCCCGGGCCGTGCCAGGCGGGCCAACACCCCCCAGCCCTGAGGCGGCCCCAGGGAAAGCAGCGGACCCCGGCTGAGGAGAAACGGCGGGAAACTGCCGAGGAGAGGGCGACCCCCTCCCCCCGTGGAGGAGTCACTTGGTATCTCCCTCCTGCCCCCCCCCCCGCCCCCCCGCCACCGCGAGGAGGTGGTTTCATCTCCCCCCCACCCCGTTCGACAAGGGGAGGGGCGTGGCCGGGTTGGCTGGGGTTTCCCCGCCTCCTTCGTCCATATTCATGAGCGCGAGCCGGGAGGTGCCGGCGTAGGGAGGCGGTGCGCGGAAGCCCCGCCCCGCCGCCACAGCGGCGGGGCGGGGCTTCCGCGCGCCACCTCCCTACGCCGGCGCGTGCCCCGCCCCCCGCGGTGAATATTGATGAGGCGTGATGCGCGGCGTAGTGTCGTCTCGGGCGGCGCGGCCGGCGATTGGCCAGGTGCGTGTGTGCGCGGTGACGCGTGTCGCGGCGGTGCGGGTCCCGATTGCTGCAGCCGCTTGTCAGTGTGACGAAGATTGGCACCCAGGTAAGCGCTGTCACTCAAACCCGCTCCCAGCCAGCCAGCCAGCCATCCATCACGGCGCGCCCGCCGCCGCCGCCGCCGGCCGGGCCCAGGCGTACCACCAGACCGGGGGGGTGGTTGGGGAAGGAGCGGGGGGGGCGAGCCCGGCACGCGGAACAGCGGGGAGGGGGCACCCGCACTCCGCAACTCGCCCAGAGGGGGGTTAGGGGCGGTGGCGGACAGGCGCGGGGAGGGGAGGGGGGTGGGGGTGGGGGGGAGCGAGGAAAATTCTGGAACGGCCGCCGATGTAACCGTTGTCTCTTGTGGGCGCGCGCCGGCGGGGGCGCGCAGGCGCCGCGCGCGGGGAGGGGAGGGGAGGGAAGGGGCGAGAGGGAGCGCGGGCCGCTGCTCGGAGCCGCGCGGAGGAGACGCGGCGGCCGGAGGGGGGGGAGGCGGAGGAGGAGGAGGAGGGAGAGGGGGCGCCGGGAGGAGGGGGGGGAGGCGACGTGATACTTAAAGGGCCAGCGCTGCGCTGGCAGGCGTTCCTTGGGGGGGGGAGGGGGGCAGGGCAAGGCTGAACGGAGCGCCCGGCAGGGGCTCTCCGGGGTCCCCCTCGCCCCCGCCTCCCCTCGCTGCCGTGCCAGGCCCCGTCGACCCGGCCCACCCCGAGCCAGCCCGAGGAGCCCTCGCCCGTGGCGGGGATCAGACCGCCGCGGCAGCTGCCTCCCCTCCGCACCTGCCCAGGCCCGGCCGGGTGCGGCCCCAGCCCCGGCGCCCGCGGCGTGGGGCGGGGGGGGAGGGGGCTGGCGGCGTCAGTTGGCTGCGCGCGGGACCCGTGCTGGCGGGACGGGTGGTGACCCCCGGCCCTGGGGCCGCGGTGGTGGCGGCGCGTTCCGGCGGAGCCCGGCCCGGCCCCCGGGAGCGCGGGGGCTGGCGCGCCTTGGGCTGTGCCCCCCGCCTCCCCTCCAGTTCATAGAAAGCAGATTCTGTCAGCGGCTGGCACTTGGGGCAGTGTGCGCCGCTCTGGCGTGAGGCGGTTTCTGCCTCTCTTTTTTTGCGTTTTGTTTTGGTTTGGTTTTTTTTGTGATGTGACCTCATTGTCTCTTGGTTATGTGTAGAGGCTTCTTGACACCTAGACCGAGGCATCCTGAGTGTTTACACAGCCGCAATTAGGAGCTGAAACTTGACATTGCCCAGAGGCCCTGCATATGATGTGTGTAAACAATAATAAATCAAGTGCTGGTTTTATCCTGAAATATTGCCTCAATTAGCCACATGTCCCGGGTCTCCCTGGAGTAGTCGATGGCTTTCCCTCATTCCCACAACACCAGCTGTATGGCGCAGAGTTCATTGCTTAACAACATAAGTAGTTAACACGCCTGTGTGATACTTCTCTGTATAGCTTGTAACTACCTGTTTTTATTATTTCTTAAATATTTTCTGTTGTCCCAAATGGGAACATACAATGTAACTTTAGAGACACAGTCACAGTATTCTTATTTTTTTTTATTTGCTGCTGCAGTTTGTGACCCCTTTTTGTCAGTTATGTCTAACTAGATCACTAGTGTGGTTTTGGGAGGGAGAATGAGACTCTAGATCTGGTATGATGCCCTTATAGGTGAATTTTTATGCCACATAATGATTTAAGGTGTTTTTTGGTTTTTTTTTTGTTTGTTTGTTTGTTCATTTTTTTGAGTGTGTTGGTTTTTTTTTTTTTTGGTTTTGTCACATGCAGTTAAGAGCTATCCAGGCAAGATCAGTTTTTGTCCTTGCCCCATGTTGGAATATGATGTGTGCGTTCCGTTAAATAGATCACAGGAATAGAGAGTGTGCACAATATGTTCTGATCTGTGGATGGTGGAAAACGCTTGAGCCAGCATCTTACGGAGGATAGCAGGAGCGTGTAGATCATTTTCAATGTATGCTAAATGTCTCATCATACTGTTATAAAAAAGCTAAAAGAAGATTCTTTCTTAGTCTTTACCAAAATATGCATGTATCGTTGGTTCCTGATACTGTTCGTAATTTCATTCTAGAGCATGCGCTGGGCAAAGTTTCACCAGTGCAGATTGTTTGATTAGGGGAATTGTAACAACTGTAGCTTAAGAAATTTATGCACCTTGCTATTTTCTATACCATGGATACACTTACAGGTTGTTCCCTTTCCTCTGTGGGATATAAACTGTTTATGGTCTGCCTGTGCTATGGGGTTATATCCCTTTAGTTACATATGTGCAGTTAAAGTAATATAGCTTTTGCAGCTGGGTAAGCGCTGAAGTCTTGTTTAAGAATGAGATCTGGTTAGTGCCTGTTAGCTGCATGTACCAATTTCATGGATTATACTGAACCAGGAAACAAACTGTTGTGATTGTATCAGGAATCTTCTGATGTATTTCCAGACTGTGTCACTGCTAGAGTAATCGAGCAACAGCAAATGCATTTTGAGTGCATTTTCTAAATTGCTCTGTAAAATAAAATTGCCAAATTATCCTTTTTTGAGTCTGTGTGTAGCCATATATAATCATTACACTTAAGTTTTCAAAAACTTGTGAGGGGAAAAAACTCAAAATATTTCACATTTATTCAGTGTGAAGAAACAGTCTCACACTTCTTGGTATGACATTATTTTTAATCTATCCAAAACAAATAATTAGGATTTTTTTTAAATTGTGTGTTTTATCTTCAGTTTATCTTACAAAGTGTATAGTATGTTTTTACTGTTGACTGTTACCACTTTACATATTTTCTTGTCATCTTAGGTTCAAAGTATCCATAGGAAAACTTCAGTGTAGGTTTCACTATATTTTCTTAATGTAAGCTTCAGTTAAGTAGTGAAAGGCATACCTGCATTTATTTCATTTGCAGGGTAAAGATAGGTAGCATGGAGGCTATTGTGCTGCACTGAGACTTTGACGACTGATACTGTTCATTCTTATCGATCTCCCCAGTGATTCTGGGGCGTGCATTTTTTTTATCTGTGCATGTGTATTCTCTACGTAAAGTGAATACTAATACCTTTCTCATACCTGAAGTGGGTCTTATTATCATGTAGTTCAAGTGCTTTGCTGGACTGGAATTTGTCATTAACGTTTCCTGTGTACTAATAGTAAAACAGAATTCTTCAGATTTTGTGTATGTTATTGTTACAGTTGGTGAGGTTTCTTTCATATTTGGAAATTTCACTTTGGCATGTAAAAAGTTAAAGTAAGTTACAGCCTTGATTTTTTTCAGATTGTCTTTTGGATATAAAATAACATTTTAAAACTAAATCCTTGCAGTCTTCCATTAGTGCAGCTGAAAGGAGTTCAGAATGGGTGCAATACATGTGTTTATTCTGAAAACTTCAGTCTTATAAAATGGATGTGTCTTCTAGAAGCTGTACTTCCTTTTTCAGAATTTTGCTTTCCGAGTGTATTTTTCTCATACCTTTTCCTGTACTGTAAATGCAGTGCTGTAATAAAGTCATCAAAATTCTGATTCCTACCACAGCAAGTTTAGAAGTGTTTAGGAGCAATTCAGTTTCCTGGAAAAGAATAGCTCTCTTGATGTTTTTAAGCCATGTGCTAACGGCCAGGGGTGAATGATCCACAGAGCCACTACTGCAATAGTGGAGCTGCTTGTTCTAATGGCTGTGTTAATGTCCTGAGTGAAGAAAGATGTAGTCCAAATTGTATTTCAGAATATTATGTAGTGGTCTGGGAATCAAATGTTACCTCTGCAAAACTGGTACACATGTGAAAGCTTACAATAAAGCAGCTGAATATTTTATTTTGGTGTAAGTAAGACTGAATTGGGTTTTTTGGTGTGTAATTTGAAATGCTACAAATGTTACTTCTCTTTTGCAGCAGCTGGTTGCTTGACTCTCAGTGTTTAAAAGTGTCTGTAGGCTTACAAGTGAGTCTCAGGGTGGGGATGTGTGTTTTACCACAGCTCAATATTGTACAAAGTGTAAAACAACTTCTCTTCTAAGTGAGAGGATTCCAAGAGCAAGGAAAAAACCTGCTGGTAGAGTTCTTTTCTTTGCTTAACTTGGTGCCAGATGTTACTGAAGTATTGTAGCCAGACCATTGTTGCTCTCCCCGAGGTAATGGAATGCCGAAGTATTCACCTTTGTTAGCAGGTTCTTCACTTTGCTCTGTAAGATTGTTCCATGTTGTAACTGTGGTACACGGGTATCATCACACGGAACATCCCACGAATCTGGGAACACCAGTCTTTGTTTACAGAGCAGCATCTTTTTATGAAGTTGGTAAAGGGCAGTAACTTGGTTCCCCTGCCAGCAGCCTGAGGATACAAAGTCGTGTGTGTTACTGAAAGACAAAAAGGAAGCTGATGTTAGAAGTGGAAATAAAACTTAGATCTACTTGTCATCACATGCTAGCTTATCATCCTTCATATGAACACACTTGTTTATTTTTAATATAGCAGCTACTTCAGGCCATGATACTCTCATTTTTTCTACATAGGTGTGTAAAAGAGGTATTTGCTGATAAATGGAAGGCCATTTCAGTGCTTAGTCAAACGGTGATTTTTGAAAATGGGAGCTAACTGACTGTGATAATCACATACTGCCCCTTAGCCTGCTATACCTGTGGATCTCTGTGATCTTCTGCAGCTAACAGTAAATTCACGCAAAAAAGTAGAATATGGTAGCTTACTGCTACTAAAAGAGGGATCCATTTTTTTCTTTTTAAACCACCAAATTCCAATTAATATTTTATTTGTGAGCTTTTGGAACTGGCTGTTTTTTTTCTTGAGGACAGGAAGTTAGGAAATGTGGCTATACTTCACATCCTGCTTAGCTATTTTTCAAATTACATAGAGAACAAAACAAAGGGAAAAGGATATTATAATACTTATTACTGAAAAATGAAGGCCAAGTCTTTAATACTTAAAGGAAACTGAGACAATTTTGAAATGGGAATTGGAGCTTTACACATGTTTAACATGCCTAGAGAACAGGGGAACAAAAATGCGTGTGCTGTTTTATGTTTTTATAACTAAAGATCTTGAACTCCAAGGTCAGTCTATGATCACTTAATTTATATGTGTTCTAGCCCGTTTTTATGTGTTACAGGCCATGATAGTAGCAATGCCAGGAGCAAGGTGACCTGGTTATTCTATTTTTTGTTTGGAGATGGTGTTTTCAGTGGCTTATTTGTTACTCATACTGAAATTTGCCATGATGGATGCGTTTGAGCAGGGTTATTCCGGAAACTTTAAGCTAAAATGACTTGGCGTTTTGAAAACTACTTTAAGAGAAAGTAAATACGTTAATTTAAGGGGGGGAAGGGATATGCTTGTTAGTCTGCCTTATTTAAGAGCATACCAACGTTTCAGTTCTAGAATTTAGCATTGTAGAGCATAAGCATTCAGATGGAGCATACAGCTGTTCCTTGAGAAACTTCAACAAATCATAAAACTTTGGAAAACCTGGTTCATGCATGGTAACTTGGCAAATATTTATTAACTAAATTATCTGAATAATCCATGTAACTTGGGTATCTTCCTGTCTGTTGGTCCTTGCATGTCACCTGACTGTGCAGTCATCATCTGGACCAAGTATTTAAGCATGATGCATCCCACTGCAGTAGGTGATGGGTGAATTTAATCCTGAATAGTCTTTCTTTATCTGTGCTTTTCCCCCAACCCCAGAATGCATAGACAGCAGCTGTACTCATGGAGAGGTGAAGGCTCGTCGGTATTTGGGGAGAGGTGGGGAACAGAGATGGAAGTTTGGTGGCAATACAGGTCCAAGAACCTGAAAAGCAAAAATGACACATGGTCAGAAGTGGGGGGGAAAAGAGAGGGCAAGAACTGAGAAGGAGGAGAAGCGGTACATGGGTGTGGAAGGAATAATGGGGAAGGGTAGTATGAGGCTGAAGAGCAGAAAGGACATGGATAGAAAAGAAAGGGAACATGAAGATCATTGGCGGGAGGAACAGAAGAGGCTAGAACATGTCTGACTTGCAAAAACTAGTTGAACTGATGGCTTCTGGTCCACCATTGCTAAAGAGTTGTGATGAAGTGGAGCAGGAAAGGAAGAATTCTTATTTAATCACCATTTTTAAAATAAAATTACAGTTCATTTTATGGCCTACACTTAGTAGCAAAGCGAAGATGTTCTTGTTTAACCAAATGTTACAGTCAAAAGAGGGAAGAAGATTATGGAAAAGTTACTGACCAGTTGGAACTGGATTTCACAGAGGGTTGCAGGACCAGGATTTTGTGTCACTTTAGTGTATTCAGTGAGTCCAAGTTAACACTTGGTTCATTGACAGGCTCATTATTTCTGAAATCATGAAGGACATAAAAATTAAATAATTGATGATGGAGCGCCTTGATGAAGTGTTTTAAGGCTAAAACTGTGTAGAGGCATAAAAATGAAATAATTGCCAATGGAACACCTTAATCTTCATGAAGTGTTTAAATGCCAAAAATGTGTAGAGGGGATTTTCTTATGCATTCAACATCTTAAGTGCATTTTAAATGGAGTTACTAGTTTAAAAACCGTCTTCATCCTTTAACTGTACTTCAGCAGCATTAGGAATTCAGTCTTTCATAGAAGGACTCATTAGAAACTTTTATGGTTTTCTAATAAAAATGTCAGAGAAGTTACGTGTGCTTACATAAACTGCTTGCTAACATTGTATTCAATAGCAATAAAGGCATACTGAGATTGGTGGTTATTCTGTGTCTTCTTTATGAAACTGCAAAGAATAAACACAAAACAAGATTAATTTCAGTCATAGTTTATTGGGTGCTGATTCAAATCATTAAAATAGGATTTCCTGTTGCTTTGATTTAATTTGCCTAGAAGGATATGATAAAATGAGTGTCTCCAGAAGCAAGAGATTCACTACATACTTGCGTAGATATTCCACGGGCTTCAATGGCAAAGGAATGGAGTTGGGTTTAGCACGTATGCAGACCTGTTTTTCATCCATGTGGGGAACACTGTCCTTGTTTGTTTGTTTCGGGGGGTTGGTTTGGGTGTTTTGGGGAGGGATTTGGTTTTTTTGGGGGTGTGTGTATGTTATTATTTTATTTTAAAATTGTGCTTTAAAAAGTTGTTAAATATCATTAAGTAGGAAAGTTTTACCAGAATTTGTTCCAGCTATGGAATTGCCGATACGTCCTCTGGTATGTAAGGTGGTTTTGGTAGTCTTTTCTAACGCAGTCCTCTTGCCACCATAGCAGCCAGGCAGATACTACACTACCTTCTTGATCTTGGGTCTACAATGTTATGATGACAGCACTCTGGGTAAATACCGAGGGGGGGAAAAAATACTTCTCTGTCCTGTGACAAGCAGATACGTGTGAGGATTCATGATGTGTATGCTAGGATTCACAAGTGAGAACCATACAAAGTCCTGTTTGCAGTGTTAAGAATACAGAAAAAATGTAAAAACTGAAGGAGTCTTCATTTCCTATGTGAATATTGGGGATGGATGAGGGAGTAATGGGAAATATTTTTGCTCCCTCATATCCTAATCCTTTGGGAGTCTTGGAGCAATTAAAGAAGGGAGGCTTTCTTTCCCTAAAGTTTTATTTTCCTTTTACCAAAGTTTCTATTTAGTCCTCTTAATTCCTTACTTTATGGAGCTAATAAAGCAGGGTCAAATTACAGCGTGAAATGGGTAGGAGAAACTGAGATGCTGCAGGAATTATCTTGAATTTGAGAATCTCTTAATAGTTAGAAGAATGAAGTTTTCATTTGGCAGAATGTAGGAGAGCAACCTGAGGATTTCCTTCTGCAATGCTAAGAGCTACCTGGAGGCAAGATACCTAGCATACTGAGGCGACATTATTTTATGACTAGACTTGATAGGATTTCTCATCTTTCTCTTTCTTATTGTTAAGCACTTTGGTAAGTTGGTGATATGTGAACCATGGTTATGTGTGCTTCCCAAGAAATATGCTGCTGTAAACCCAAAGGGTGTATGCAGAATTAAGGAAATTAAGTTCTTTAGAAGACCCAGATGCCCTTAATTCTGCTTTTGTTGTTGTGCCTTGAGAAACTTAAATTATTTTATGCATCTTTAATATCCATTTTATCAGTTACTGCATATGCAATTTTAACTTGTGAAGCAGTATGGGGGTTTATAATACTTTTTTTCATATTTGGTATCTGCAAATAGGGGATTTTCCGCAACGACTTTGAAATACTGAAAACAGAGTTTACACAAAGAGTGAATTGCTAAAGTAATGCAAGTTGTTTCATGAGGTGGTTCGTCATATGTTATGCTGTGTGACATTGTGTGGTGGTGCTTGGAATATAGTCTCTGATATAAATACTTTGTATGGCTTGTTAAATTCTGAAATGAGGTTATATGAAAGTAGGATGCTATGAACGATTAATGGGACAGCAAATCGGTATATGTAATGTTGGAGAGGTCTTGCTGAATAAAGCCAGTGTTACATAGTATCTATGTTCAAAATCCTACAGGCAAAGAAAGGTGGATGATATGAGTGTAGCCTGTATTTCTGAAGAAATTTAATGGTGGATTCTCATTTATTTTTAGTTTTCAGTTTATTAAAGTATAATATGCATTTGTTTTTTAATGTAATCTCATATTTATCATGATTAATATAGAAATAACTTTATTGCACCACCAAACGATAAAGGGAAAAAAGTGACACAAAGTAAATTTCATTTTACTGCAGCTGAAAATTGGTTTCTTGGCTTTTTAGGGCTTGTCTCACAGGGAAATCAACAGCATAGCTGTTGTCTAATAACTGTTTAGCTGTATCTACGTAGCACAACTCCCTGAGGCTGGTATTATATTCCCGAGTAGTAACATTGTTTTTCTAAAAGTATAATTTTCTAAATAATGACTATATTTTGTAAGTATATAAGATAGAGGAAATGGAAGCCACCTTGCTGGTGAATGAGGAGTACGTTCTCATTGAGCAGTTTTAATAAACTTGTATGCATCAACTTCATATTGATTTGTTTGTCTTAATTTTACTGAGTGTCTCTTTGTAGGCGGGTTGATGGAGAGAGAACCACTGCAGCAAAAGTAGAATGAATCCCTGATAGCATGATCATATGTACTGTACATACTGCTTAATTATTGTTACTTAAATCTAGACAAATATAAATGTATTTTGATCTCAATGTTGGCTAATATTTGCATATGTGAATGTATGCACAGGTCTTTGTTTCTTACTAGCTGATGTGCAAAATGAGAGATTGACTGAAAAGAGAGTACTTCTACACTTGAATGAGCAAGGTCATATTTTCGTAGTAAAAATCTTCAATGGTGATATGCCTTTTAATTGACAAAGCAAGTTGCTCTTGGTTTTGGTTTCATAGTTAAGCATCTTTATTATGATAAATGACTTTAAAACTTGTCTGCAAGAGAAATAAAAGGAAAAAATTGGCACTAGCAATTCCAAGTTTAGGCACCATAGTGCCTTGATGTTGTCTCTGTCCTTTAACAGGTGTATCTGCTCCTTGTTCTTGCTCCCACATGTGAGAGGATATAACATGCAAGCTCAGATCTCTCATTTTCTTGTCTGGTGTGTTTTAGGCTAGACTCTAGTCTTCATTGCTGTCAAGTGTCTCGTGGAAGAAGGCAATATGACTGCAATGACCTCTGGCTTCTTCTCAGCCAAACCTTTTCCTCTGCAGCATCTTTCACCTGGGCTGGCATTTTTTTTCAGTACCTCTTTCTTTCTGCCCTTGGTATCTCATATTCTGTCTAGAAACTTGCCTATTTCCAGAGTTTTAGCTGAAGACTTTGCAGGCAAGGGCTACTTCTTCATACATGAAATATTTTTGATTGACCAATTCTGGCACAGTGGCACAATCTGTTCTTTGCTGCAGTTGTTTCTGATTGAAGGGAACAAGTTTTCTAGACCTGCAATGGTGAAGTAGTCATCCTTTATGTCTGAGCAAGAGACAAGGAACAGATAATACCAATTTATCTGACCTCCATTCAGAAGATGTTACAGCGAGAAGTCCTCTTGCTATAGTGAATAGTTCTCTATTTCAAAGTAGCCCAGTAAGTTGAGGTGGGTGAAAATGAATACCAAAAATATGGAAGGTAAATAGTGTGTGAAGAAGGGACTAAGAGGGTACTCTGTCTTCTCAGAACAGAAATGAGTTTCAAAAATGAGAGAAGCCCATTCTTTGGGGACGTAAGTCTTTGACAGTTCAAGAGAAACTGGTAAGAACGTCTAATGTCATCTTCCCCTTGAGGCTTCAAGACCAGGCGTATCAGTTCAGACTGAAACTCCCTCTAGCTCAGTACTTAATCTCTAACCATGTCTGAAACTTATACTGCCTTATAACTCCTCAGAGTATCTTCTCCCTTCTCTTCTAGAGCCAGGTTTCATGAACCGAGATGGCATCTATATTGACTAACCCTTAGCATCTTGTTTTTTTCTGTGAACTTGTCTGAAAAACATTATTTCTACAGTATGTGTGGATGAATTTTGCTTCTCAAAATCCAAATACCAACTTCATCTCACTTTCAAAAATGTTGGGAGTTACTTTCATTCCAGTTCTTACGCAGTTGGCAAAACTGGGTATGTAGTTCCCAGCCTTGTCTATGTGAGAAACAGAAATAATCTGAATCAAGATCTCATCTGTGTGTTTAGCCATTGTATCATTTCAGATGGCCTTTGTGCAACATTAGTGTCTGGAACTTGCCCCGAGATAGTTTTGAAGGCTTTTTGATGCTTTTCAGCAGTTGTGTGTTCTAAACACATTTTCACAATCTTTGCTACTTTGCTTTCACAGTCATTACTACTCTTTTAAAATAGCTTTAATATATCAAACAGGTGCTATTAAATATAATTAAAGTAATTTTAAGTGGTAATTTTTTGAAAGCTTTTTAAAATTGCTGAATAATCTTGTAGGAGAACCTGTCTTCACAGAACATGTGATCCTGACAGTGGCTGGTGCCCTTTCCTATAGTCTGTAAGTTTCTATCATGTAGTAGATTACTTGGTCATACCCATAATTAGAATACATTCCATGGTAAACTCAAAGCATGATTGTGCAGGAGTTAAACTTGAAGAAAGGTGAAAGCCTTTTTTTTGTTTTGTTCTGTTTTTTGTTTCATGCTTAATTTTTACAACACTGCTGAGTTATTCCTATTTGCATTTTGTAGTTTTGTTTTTGGGATGTGTCTTGTCTAGTCTAAGCAGACAGACACTGAGCCAGAGAGTAAAATATGAAGGTTGAACACCAAGTGAGTTAGCAGTCCAAATGTAGTCTTCTTTTAAAAGTGTCAGCAAAGACAAAGGTAATTATGGAGAATGAATGGAATAACATGCGAGAAAGTTGAAGTAATAGCATGGGATAGTGGGTATGATCAGAAATTATTAAAAATAAAAAAAAAATTGCAAAACATGAAAAACCTGTCAGTTTATTGAAACTTGGGGAGGGGACCACATAATAAAGCAAAACATCTTCTGTAATCATATTTAGTTTCAGGAAATATGTTCTCTGTTGTTGTCTCCTTCTGAATATTTCTCTTGGTTTTTAGGTTTCTGTCCCCTACATCGTACATCAGTGGGATCACTCTGCTGGAACAAAATAATGTCATCTTCAACCCATTGAAGGAAAGGGGTGAGCAGCTTTCTCATGGCCAGTATTTTACCTCCTTTAGAAAGCAGCGTGCCCTGGAAGCAAATATCATCATCTATTTTGATGAAGAGTGAAGCCAGTTCTAGATGCTTTCCATGCATCAAACAGGCTTGCCGTTTTGTTTTTTGTTTCTTTTTAACTTTGTGTGTGAATATAAGAATCTATATTGTATAGAGCAAGTGCCAGGACTGAAGTTAAATAATGAACAAATAGCCGTGCTGAATCTGCCAGTCGTCAGTTTCTCTCTGAAGGACTTCAAAGGAACGTGTGTAGGGGAAAGTTAGAAGGAACGAACTTGTTAACAAGTCTGTTGGGTAGTTTCTTCACAACTCTGAGACAGTTAGTGGTTAGTTTATAGCCTGAAGCATAACTATTTATATCTCTTACAAACATCTGTTGTAGCTTGTATATGTTAAAAGTGATATTACTGAACTCCAACAGCTTACTTGCACCCTATGTTAACGTTACTGGGTGGTCCCTTTGCTCTTAATTATGAAGAAATAGAGCAAGTGAGGAGTGATGTGTGTTAACTGATGACTTTGTGTACAAGTTTCAGCTCACCTTTAATCTATTCTCTTAGATGCTCCTTACCTTGCACAAAGTCTCCACATTTCTAATTATGATTACTCCTCTTAATTTAGCTTCCTTTCTACTCTACTTTTTACCTGCATACTTATTTTTATTAAAGGCTTGAGGTTTTTTTCCTTTTTGCTTTGTTTTGCAGAATGCAATGCATCTATGAATTCCCTTTCGCCACAAATATCAATGGAGTTTCTGATTGCAGTTCATGCATCAGCTTCCACTTTACATGACCTTAAACATTTCCTTGGGTTTTCCTCACGCTGTGTTTTCAAAATAAATAGAATGAGAGTTAATTCTGTTCTGCATGAAGCAGACTGGCTGACTCTCTCACCCCCAGCTTATTTTTGTTACTTGTAACTCTTTGAATGTAACACAAATGCACAGTTTTCCTTCTACTCTCGGTTTCTTAAACAAAGATTAATTGGCATTTTTAAAGCTAAGTTGTCCAAAAGTCATAGGTTTGTACGCTCGTTTCAGATACCTTAGGTCATATAGTGTTGGGTATAGCTGTGCTGGTTAAAGATGGTCCTGCTGTGAGTTGATAATCACCGCATATGAGCCAGAAATTACCATGCTAATAGGTCAACCGAGAGCTGGGATTGTATGAGTGCACAGCAGTGTACTTAAGACAAAGTCAGCTGGTTTACATCATAGCCACCTTTAACAGTGGGTTGAACTAGCCTAACTGACTTAATGTAAAAAGGATGAGAAATCATTTGCGTGTTCTGTGAGCTCAGTGGTAGAGCTGTGGAAGTAATTAGCTCTGGCAGGGTGGCAGTGGTAAACATCTGGGAGCGATACCAGCTTCATCTAGCATCGTTTGCAGAATGAACATCTGCTTAGGCTGTGTATCTGCTAACTAGAACTGGATGCTTTACCCTAAATTAGGTTATAAAAGCCAAATGTGTAAATACCTTTTCAGTTATTTTTCTTAAAGTTTAACATAGTTTGTTTCTTACCACTACTGTGTAATGAGGAGATGGTTCTCTTTAGTGAACCAAAGTAATTCCTCAGTTAATTGCCTCAATTTAAGTGTGTGATTAGCTCAATTTGTTCTTCTTGATTTGCAATAGTTGTCTTCACTAAATCTCATCAGTTGCTATCTTGCCTAATAGCTTAATCTTCTTCTACTGTAATTATAAGTCAGAGGGGAAGCTCTTACGGGAAATAAATGATATACCCATGTAGAATTCTTTCCAGCTGTTCCCCTGGGAGAGAATAGGGCAAAAGTCCTTCTTGATGAAATAATCTATGGATCTAGCTCAAAGCTGTGCACCTCTTTCTTCCTTAGTGTGGCCTGAGGGATTTAGATGTGGAATGGCTCTTCTTTATGGAAATCTGGAAGGAAGGGTTGGTCCAGCTTGTCTGATTCTTCAGAAATTCTTGCCATATCCTATTGTCTTTACCAGTTTACATGTGTTATCTCTGTTGCTTCCCTCTCCACGTTGTTCTTTGTGTCACTAATATGATCTTGCATCCTTGCTAACTGTAAAGCATTCTTCTTTTTATGTGACTGTTTTACCTCTTATTTCCTCACTTCTCGCTGAGAACTTCATCTTTATCCCACGGCTAAACAATTTATTTTAACAGCATTTTGTGAGGAACTTCTTCAGCCTCTAAAAGATTAAATAGTGTTTACTCTTTCTTTGTTAATCTGTTCAACTGTTCTGCTTTTATTTTGAGGGTAGCCTGGTCTGTGCTTCGGATGTCATGGTCAGGAATTAGATGCATGTCTTTTGAGAAGGAAGAAAAGCAGCATTTTGTATGTGCCTGTTCACTCTAAATACTGAAAGACACTAATGCCCTTGCTGGTGTTTTAGAATGTGTCCCCTTAAAGTATTTTGAAAGATATCTCACTTTGTTGTTGTAGTAAATGCTGTTTTAATTTTAACGTTAAATGATTCGCAACTTTTAAAAAAAATAAAAACTAAGCACTCCTATTGGTGAGTGCATTGTGTCGTTCCTGGTTTTTTTTATTTTGGTGGGGAAATCAATAATGTATTTGGGGTTTCAAAGAAAGAGATACTGATTTTAAAAAGACAGATAGACAAGCTAGAACCAGAAAATACATTCATTAAAGCTATTAGACAACCTCTAAATGCAGTTTTTACTCTTTTCCTCTGTAAATTGTATTCTTAAGAAAAATACACTTCATCATAGGAGTCCCCAAACCGTAGCATACCTTTTAGCTAGTATTCCACAAGCTACTTAAGATGATATGTGCATGTTGTCTACAAATAGAAGCTTGTTCAGCTCTGCAAGCACATGATCCAATGCCAGAACCAAGATCTGCTCTGTCTGCTCATATTTGTGGTTCCCAAGATGCTTTTGCGTGCATAAAATGGCACAGATTCCCTAAGAGTAACAGCTCCATTTAAGCACGAGTGAGTGAAAGTCAATAACCTAGTTTGTAAGTGAAGTCATGCTTATGTCATCCTGGTGAACTACTTTGGTCTTTAAAACTGGGAAAAAAAATAAATAATGCAGTAATGCTTAGGAATCATACTTTGAGTAGAACCTGATGCAAAGTAAGACCTGAAGTTTGTCTCTATGCCTGAAGCTGTTAAGTAAACAATGAAGGGAATCTTGAAATGTATCCTGTTTTTCCTAAATTAGACATGTACTCGAGACTGTTATAATCTGTAGGGGAAAATATCCAGAAATGTAAAAATTGCTCTTCAAAATAGTCATATACTGTAGCAGTATGCAATGGTGAAGAGACGATTTAAAAATAGCTGAAAAAATGTGTAGTGGTTGAACACATTACAAAGAAAAAAGGCTCTGTTTCAGAACTTAAACCAATAAAAATTCTAAAACTTAGTTGTTTGATATTGACCTAAGTGGAAGAAAGCAGAAAAGCTGGAATTAATACCTGGATGTAATCTTTTTCAAGACTTGAGCTCTATCTTCTTTTCTAATATTAGTATTTTTTATAGTCGTTAAAAATTAGGTTTCCTTATGTGTCAAGGAAAATTGAGTTTTGTGGTAGTTTTTAATGGTAATAGCTTAATGATTTGTGTGATTTCAGTTATAATGGCTGCTAATCTGACAAGAAAATGAAACATGAATTAGTAATTTGATGGAAAAACTATCTGGTGTTGATATTATGCTACTTTTTTTTTTAAATCGCTGAATGTCTAACTTTAAAAAAAAATAAATGCTGAACTCATCTGGGCACCAAGCTCCAGCTAATGCTTAGAGGGAATAACATACATAAATTTACTTGTATTATAAATCCAATTAACATTATTATTTCCCAAAGTAGAGAAGGTCTATGAAAATGAGACTTGTGAATTCTTAG
The DNA here is from genome assembly GCF_963210335.1 of Falco punctatus. Classification (NCBI taxonomy): domain Eukaryota; kingdom Metazoa; phylum Chordata; class Aves; order Falconiformes; family Falconidae; genus Falco; species Falco punctatus. The sequence continues at coordinate 79,986,447 of NC_137581.1, forward strand.
GTTGCTTTTGAAACTATATATTCACATAGGCCTAGTTGTTTAACAGTTGCTAGATATTGTTCCATTCTTTGTTGAGCCTTAATGAGTTGGACTGTAGATTCCTGATGTCAGAAGTGATTTGAATATTTGGTTTCTAAAAGTAATTTCAGGCCATTACTTTACAATATGGGATTCATACTCATAAGAGATGAGGAATTCTTAACAACTTTTACATTTGGGTCATTAGTTGTAAACTACTGTTATTTGAGTTATAGTAATGACTTTTCAAAACAGAAACATAAATCTTTGCTTGTTTCTAGATTTTATGTATTACCTTAGAATAAGTAGTGCAAAAATAAATGCTAAAGTTTATTTGAAGTTTATGCATGTAAAAGAACCTCAACTTCTTATGAAAAATTTAAATTTAAAATACAAAATGATGATTTTTTTGCTGATGAAATCTGTTGTGTTTTCCAACTTTTTTTCTGAGAATATGTATGTAACTACCATTGTCAGTAAACTTGCTGATTTTTTTTTACAAGGGGAGGTATACATAAATCTTAATCTTTTACAACTGAATTCTAAGTGGTCACTTTTGTAACTGACTTTTTTTTTTTTTTAAGAATATTTGTTCATACTTATGATGATTTGACATAATTAACGTTTTATTAACCATGATGGCAACACAGACATTAAGTATAGACAACTATCAAGATGGACAACAGGTGGGTGTGGTTTTCTTTCTCTACAAACTAAATACAGTTAGCAAGAGAAAAAAAGGTAGTGGTTTTTTTCCTTAAAGTCTGCTTTGTCATTGTTTAACTATCTGTTCTTGTTTGTAAACCAAAATCTTTAAAGTGATAAGCTGCTATTCTTTAATACTTAGATACTTATTAAAGACTTAGCATGACTTTGCTGAACTTGTGCAACAATGGTTAGGTAAGGGATTTTCTTCTGAATCTGCTCTAGGTGATTTGTGTGCTGTAATGTTCCTATTTTTAGGAAAGTCAAATGGATATCTGTAATATTTTGTGTATATGATGCGTCTGTGTTCTTATGTGCTTGCAGTTACAGTAGGCAGATGATGTTTATGCAGTCATAGACTTGCTGGTCTTGCTTAAGTGAAGGATAAATCAAGTTATCTAGAATTATATGCTACTTTGACAACATATAAATTGATGCAATTATGCTGCAGGCTGAAAACTGGTTAAAACACTTGAATTAATTTTAACGAGTTTATTGATTAGAATTACTAACTTCAAAGCTGGTCAGTGGGATTCCAGTTTCTTATTTCTGTTAACAAACAGCTAGAATAATGAAAAATACTGAGGTATGTCTGGTCATGATATTTCTTTTTTGTACAACAGGCTGTATATTGCAACAATTTGAATTGCTAAATTAAAATACTGTTAACTGGAGACAAGTCATGCAGTGGCCTGTACTCTGAAGACACATTTTTACATTACTATGTGTCAGCCCTAAGCAGTAAAAACAAGTACTTCTGTCAGCAGATGGCAACAGTGGCGAACAGTCAGAAGAAAAACAGCAACTTTTCCCATCTCTTAGAAGATGTGTATCTGAATGCAATCTGGGATTATTGATTTTTGTTGTTGTTTGCTTCTTTTATTGCAAATCTTAATTTCTCTGTGTCCTCTCACCTACCTTAGATCTTTTACTATGTACCCCCAGCAAATACGTGCCATCCTATGACACATCAGTGAAAGTAATACATGTTTTTGTAAAGAACAGAGTGGGAGAGAGCCTTTTCTTTCTATTTTGTATTTTAACCTCTCGGTGACCAAGATAGGTCATTTGGCAGCTTGTAGCTTTTGTAGTTTGGAAATGGCCCACAGAAAGTAGTTTGCAGTTTTAAGTGAGCTGTTTTCTCCTCCTAGTGAGATAGAGCCCTAACTGAACATGCTCTCTCCCTTCAGACTCTGCAGATGTGTAGCTCAACATTTATAATCAATTGTATGAGTCATCCTCTTTTATTTTGCTCCGCCTTCTTGTCCTTAGCCACGGCGAGTCCATTAGTTGCATCTTTTCTGCAAACATTCTGTTTTAAAAATCATCTGCGCTTGCTGAGGAAGCTTTTGCAAGGCATGCTGCTCTGTTGGGTAGGATACGCTGGCATTTTCTCAGCTTCTGATTTTGCTTAGGAGATGGCCCGACAAGTAATAAAGCACAAACCTTTCAGTTATCCCAGACTTCTTGTTCAGAATAGTATAAATTATTTTGCTACTGTTGTGTGAAAATAGATTACATTCTCTCAGAGTCAGGTTCTCTACTAGTTTCTGGAAGCCAGCTCTCTTCTTGGAGGTTTTCTGTGAGCGATGTGATACGTACATCTCACAGGAAAAGAGGGCAGAGGATTGCATTCTGTACACTTCCTTTCTGGAGGTGTCAGTTCTGGCTGCCTGGTGATACCTAGAACAATGTCTGTCCTCTAGTCAAGATAGATGTCGTTAGGTTTAAAATAGAAAAGAAAGATTGCAGTAATTTCTTGTCTTCTTACAGATGGTTCCTAGTGCTCAAAGGAGAGAAGACAAAGAAGTTTGGATTGGGGGGTGGAAACTGACTTTCACAGGTCAGGTTCCTTTAAGAAAAGAGATTTAGCTGGAGGTGATGGGACAACCACATTTGACACCTTCAAAGCACCTCAAAGGCATTACCAGCCACCTAGTGCAGTTTAGGAGGTGTTCAGTAGAAGCTGTGTCTCCGTGGTGTTTTTCCAGCAGTGGCAGGTTTTGAAACTGTGTTAAATGGATTTGTAGAAGCAGTTACTGCTCTTTTCTCCAACAGGTCAATATTCCTGAAATAATTGGTTATTACAATACATAAATTTGAGTGGGAAAGGTCAGGGGAGGTTATGCACCTGATAACTCAAAGATTGGAAGGACATAGAATATTTCAATTCTTTCTAAGAAAATGCATGTTTCAATGGGCAAGAAAAACTTCAGGATCCCTTTTGTTCAGTATCCTAATAAAATGTACAGTAAGAAATAAGAGAACTTATGACTAGAAACTTTCCTTTCTATTTTCATCCTAAAGGATTTTTCTGCAGACATCCCCATATTTTTTTTGGAGCAATGTACTGTAGCGTATTCCAAAAATTCAGAGACAAAATGCTTTAAGAATTTACTAATATTTGTCATTCCCATTTTACAGCTGAGTGCTGAAACTTGAAGTGACCTTTACATTACCCATTAAAAAAGGGGTTTTGTAACTGCTCTGGCTTTTTGGGTAACTGCTACGTCATACCAACTTTCTGGCAATTTAGTAGCCCTTTCCATTGCTGTTTCATTGGAAAACAGTACGCTTATTTTACATCAAGCATACAGATTTACTTATCTTTTTCTACAGATGCAAGTAGTAACAGAGTTAAAAACTGAACAAGATCCCAGCTGCTCTGAAACTGATGCAGAAGGAGTGAGTCCTGCCCCTGTGGAATCTCAAACTCCAATGGATGCAGACAAGCAAGCCATTTACAGGTAGTAATGGACTTGTGTTCTGTCTTTGAAGGGTAAAGAATAGAGGATTTTACATTTTTTCATTAATAATAAGTAGCCTAAAAAGCAAATGATCTCTTGGCTAACTGTCTTAGTAGCTTGCAGGGACAGAATGAGATCAAATTAGTTTCACTGTTAGTCTTCAGCCAAGAAAAAAACACTTCCCTTTATTGTGGGATTCTTCAGTTTCAGCATAGTTTTAAAGAATGTTCTAAGCGGGACTGCCTTTAAAGCAGAAGTGAAATTTAGCAAGCTACTCAGACTGTTGAACTATGGTCACTATTTGTTATACTGCAGTTTTTATCTTTAATGTGAGATTTTATTTTTATTGTAATTAGGTTGATCTTTACTCCCTTTTCTTTAGGGATAACAATCTATTGCCCAGTAATTAGCTCAAACTGGATTAAATGTTGATGTATAAACATACTCATTTGAGGTTTTTCTGGTGTTAAGTGCTTTGCTGAGCGGTATGCTCAGTTTTTATGAGGTTAAGTGTTCTTTCACTTTAAGTGCTTTGTAAATACATAATTATTATGAGTTTGCAGGTAAAAAAACCCAAAAAACAAAAAAACCAAAAATCAAACAACCCAACCCCCCAAAAAACCCCAAACCAAACCCAAAAGGATGTATCCACTCATTTGCAGACTTGTGCTAACAAATTCATCTTCTGCTCTGAGCATGATTTCGTAGGAGGCCTCTGAGTACAGTCTGGATACTATTCTCAGTTCTGTAAAGTTTTGTGATGTATAAACTTGACCCACATTGAAGTAAAGTCTGATAAAAATAATTTATTCTTCATAATTTAGATCTGCATTCATCCTATTTGTAAATCCTAATCCTCATTCCTAATGCACTGTATTGATGTATCTCTTGCCACTCAATGACATTGAATGAAATAGTATGCCATAGCTTTGTAGATTGTGATTATTCTCTTTATTTAAATATGCATATTTAATGTTTTACTTGCCTCTAGGTTGTGTGATAGATCAAAATGAAAACAACCCCAAACTTTCATCTTTTGCTGTAGCCAGTGGCTTCAGTCTCTTCCAAGATTTATCTCTTTCTCACATGAGCAACTGTTAACCTTACATTAGCTAGATGTTTTACTTTTCAGTGGTGTACAATGTGTAATATGTGAAAATATTTACTTATTTTAACTTTTATTCTAGGCACCCACTATTTCCCTTGTTAGCACTATTATTTGAAAAATGTGAACAATCTACACAAGGCTCAGAAGGCACAACTTCTGCCAGTTTTGATGTAGATATTGAAAATTTTGTAAGGAAGCAGGAGAAAGAAGGAAAACCCTTTTTCTGTGAAGATCCAGAAACTGATAATTTGGTAAGTATAAGCTGTTTCTTTTATTTCTGAAACAATCGACACATTTGCCACCTCTAAATTCTGATCTCAACTGGTGCATATAGTTTCTCCTCACATTTTTCTTCCTGTAAGAGATTTTTTTTTTATGTTAATGCTGATAAACACTTTTTTTCTGACCCCTTTTTTTCCCTCTTATCTTTAAACTTACATTGAGCCCTTCACAGTTGTCTCCTATTCTAAACTGGCTGAGATCAGTGTATTAGAGATGAACAGAAACGTATGTTTGCCATAGCCAAGTTGACTGCAAATCAGTTTTGGAGTGTTAACTTAAAAATCAATTTATCAAAAACATGTATTCGATGTAAATCTTTTCCAACTGTGTTTTTTAATGAGGGTTCATCTACTTGGTGTGAGTGAAGGGCTGTTTTAAGACGAGCTTTAGAAACTCTTCAACATCTACAAATTTTTTCTTATGTGTCATTGTCTCCTTTAGGACTTTCTGAAAGTCCCTCCTGTGTCCCCCAGTGCTTCAGTCTCTCTTGAATCTCATCTATAGAGAATACCTCCCTTGGCGTACTAGTATCTAATGCCTGCCTTCCTCTCTTTTGAGTCATGTTGCAACTAGATGTTATCATATTCAAGAGTGTTAGAATTATAGAGGTCATGTGTTTTGTTTAACTCTTTTAAAAACCTGTTCTTTTAAGGGGACTGTGTAATAAAACAAGTCTTTTTCCTTGAGTTTACCTTGTAGAAGAAAAGGCTATTTAAAATATGGATGTTTACAAATAGAACTAAATTGATGAGAGATTGTGAACAACAGAAATGGTTATGTTTTAAAGCTGATAGCTAGAAAGACTTATGTGGGCAAACAGTATCCTTGTGGGAGGCTAAGATGATGTACCTGGCAAAATCTCTTAACCTAAACCAACACTTAAACAAGAAGTAAGTCTGAGATGCTGTTTAGAATTGGCAGGAGTGTTGCAGTGAGCAATGTGTTAGGAGGGGCACGTACTACAGCAAAAAAGAGGTCAATTTTGCCTGCTTTTGCAATCAGGCCAAATAGTCATTTTGCGTAACTTGATTTCTTTCTAAACACTTTATGACCAATCATTAGTGTACTTAAGTTCTGAGAAGATAGTATTTAAACAGTGTCATGAAAAATAAAGCTACAAGAGTCTGTATGTATAATTAGACCAGTGTGAGAGTAAAGAAGGTAGAAGACAGTCTGTTCTAGAATGAGACAAGCTTTTACAGTTTTAGCTAAAGAGATGTAAAAAGTTACTTTCTTGGCTACTTGTTATATCCTTTTACCTGTAGGTTACAGTGACCAGGACAGAAGTATCTTAATACATCAATGTAAATATAAAGACATCTTAGATTAAATCTTCTTGAAGGATGGATCAAGTTAACATAATTCACTTTGAACTAATCCGCCTGCTTTCCAAAAGGTCTCTTACAGCTTTGGGTATGGAGCTGTTTGTCTTACAGATTTCATTTTCAGTTTGGAAACATTTTAAGGCTCAAAAAAGGTTTTTGTGTTAGAAGGTGACCCAAAACAATGCCCTTCAGAATGATGGAAAATCAGCTAAAGGAGGATGCATAACATGATACATAATGATACTCTCAGTATTAGTGTAAAGATTCTCAGTTTATAAATGAAGAACTGAAGAACAAGTGTTGGGTACTTTGACCAAAGTTACAACTAGAACAGAGTTGAACCCCCAAAATTTCAATATCTTAATCATCATATTTGTGTGGGCAAATTTTGATGCAGCTCACCTGAGAAATATTTATTGATACAGAAAGTGACTTGGTTTTCTAAGTAGAAAGAAGCATTGACATACCTACTAAAACAGTTCCATGAATAAGACCTGTAGAATGACTGTTGTTGCTGTAGAAATTAAAAATATACTACAAAAGAAGAAAAATAAAAGCAGGAGGGGAAAAAATGAACAATAATTACCTTCTTTAGTTACTGCCCCAGTGTGAGCAGCAGTGGTGTGTGGGGTGCTTTGCTTTTTAAATATTTTTTTTTATTTGAAATGTGAGTGGTGTAATAATACATTTATACTTGTAGCGCAATATAATGATTGTCTTATCTTTGTAAGCAGAGATATGTACTTCAGCACAGTTATAATGAGATGGTTTGTCTGTGAAAAGTTATGTTGGTTCTGTTGGGCTGCAGTAATCCTTGAAGACTGAGGGCCACTGGTACCATAATTTTAGATCTTTCTTGAACAGGAAAGCATTCGGGCAAATTTGGAGGGGAGTGTAATGTCAAGGGAAAAGGAGATAAATACTCTAAAGAGCTATTAGTTTCTGAGCAGGTCTAAATGCAGGCTAAAAACTGCAATTCATCATGGATGCTAATTTGTATATGTACAAAATCTTATACCTTTTGGTTGTTAAAGAGTGAATTACACATAGAATTCACCCAAAAACTTCCCAGCTTCAGGATCTTGTGGTTTGACCCAAGTACCTAGAAAGTTGACTACCAGGAGTGCTTATAATTTTTTAATTGCTTCTTTCTTTATCTCTTTAACTCTGTAATATGTTTGGGATTTTGTTACTGCTATCGAGTGACATCTCCAGAGTGCTGATTGTGCATTAGCTGTGAATTTGAAGACACCAACAATTTTTTCCATGGCTCTTTCTTCAAAGACTTTTTAAAATATACTTGTCTCCAATGCTTTACTCAAAAAATGAGAGTTAGTTCTGTTCTGCATGAAGCAGGTCTGATGACTTGCTAAGCCTCAGATTAATTTCTTCATTTGTAACTCTGATTTCAATGAAAATACACGTTTCCCTTATAGTTCAACTCCCAGTCCTTTGTTTTCAGAAACATATCTGAAATCTAATAGTTGGAATGTTGTAGTTCTGATTCAGTGGTTGAGGAAGGAGCAATGGATGTGGTTTATCTTGACTTTAGTAAGGCTTTTGACATTGTCTACTATAATGTTCTTATAGAGAAACCGATAAAATATGGACTAGACAAATGAACAGTGAGATGGACTGAAAACTAGGTGAACTTCTAGGCTCAAAGGGTTGCAGTCAGCAGCATAAAGTCCAGTTGATGGCTACTCATAAGCTTAACATCTTATTAATGACACTGACGATGGGACAGAGCAATAACCTCAGCGAGTTTGCAGAACTTGCTTAACTAGGAGTGAGTGGGTGATGACCGTATCACTATGCCACTGTTGAGAGTTATTGTTGTATTTGGAGAAGCTGGCAAATGGGGATCTCATGGAGTTCAACAAAGGGAAATGCCATAGTCCTGTACCTTGGGAGGAATAACCTCATGCACCAGTACACTCTGGGGCCCAACCAGCTGGAAAGCAGGCTTGCAGGAAAGGATCTGGCAATCTCGGTGGAGTCAAGCCAAATACGAGACAGCAGTTCATCCTTGCAGCAAAGAAGTTCTACATACTTGGGCTGTGTTAGGAGGAACATTGTCACCAGGTCAAGGGGTGTGATCCTCTCCCTCTGCTTGGTACTGGTGAGACACATCTGGAATGCTGGGTATGGTTCTGAGCTTCCCACTACTAGACATCTACATACTGGAGTGAAGCCAGCAAAGGACCAAAAAGTTGATTAAGGCACTACGAAGAGAGGCTCAGCAAGCTGGGACTGCTTAGCCTGCAGCAGTGGTGGTTTGGGGGGGAGGATATTATCAATGTATCTAAATACCTAATGATGGAATAAAGAAGACAGACTCTCTGACTCTTCTCAGTGGTGTCCAGTGGAAGGGCAAGAGGAAGCAGATTTAAATTGAAACAGGGAAGTTCCATTAAAGCATAGGGACACCTCCCCGCCCACTCATTTTTACTGTAAGGGTGATTGAATACTGGAGCAGGTGGCCCAGAGAGGTTGTGGAGTCTCCATCCTTGGAGACAGTCAAAACCCAACTGGAAGTGGCCCTGAGTAACCTGCCCTAGTTGACCTTGCTTTGAGCAGGGAGGTTGGATTAAACAATCTCCAGAGGTCTCTTCCAACCTCAGCTATCCCAAGGTTTCTGTGAGCCTTCAGAGATCCATTTCCCAAAGATCCTGCATGCCTTGGCCTATTTAACATGCTTTTGGTTGTACACAAGCATTCCCTCGGGTCTAGCTTGCTTTGGTTGTAGATGGGCTTGCTGTGTTCAAATAGTCCTTCCTGCTGATTGACCTGTTTGTGACTTAAGTGGTGACAAAAGTCTCTTGGTTTATGTGGTATTCACTTTGTTGATGGGCTGCACAAATCTGGCTGATTTTGCTTGAGATGGATGAGGAAGTAACTGTTCATATCTTGTGTTCTGTGGCTACTGAGGTCAGTACTGTCTTAAACTAGAACCACACTGCAAAATCAAAAATCTTTGGCATTTGAACTCCTGTTCTGTAGTTGTATTGTTAGCTATGATTTTCTGTTACTGGATACCAAATGAAATCTGAGCATGACTTGTCCTCTGCCTGTCCTGAAGGCTGGGGACTCTGAACAGCTGACATTCTGACAGGCTATTCATTTTGTCAGGGGCAATGAGCAGAAGAGTTTCTGTCAAGTTGTGAAATAGCTACTATGGTTTTCATCTCTTCTTCAGCTTGAAATATTGGTGCTTGCACAGACAAGGCTGTAGCTGGGCATTTTTTCTGCCTTATGTCACATTAATCTGGAAAAAAATGTATATATTTAGAATCTCTTTTTAGTAGAGAGGGTTTCTAATATTGTGCACCCTTGTTGTATCTTCTGTTCTTGCTGTCCCTCCCTTTTTAACTGCACAGTTCAATCCACCATTCACTTGAAAGGAGAAGCTAGTGAAGACTGCTAATTAGAACGAGCCAGAAGGGTGGAGTAGGTAGGCAGGACACCTACTTGCTTTTATCTGACCCCAGCAGAGTCGAACAAATAAGGTGTAAATGCTTGCTCCGTAGCAGTCATTCAACTTGAAGCCAGAGCTAAACTAAGATGAATAGAACCATTATAGAACTATATAGAGCCAATTTCAAGTCCAATCTGAAAAGAGTGGCAGGCCTGCCAACAGTAAGGAAATTGGCCACTAATTCAGCTTTTTCTGGTTTTTTCCTTCTTTTGGAAGGGGCAGGTACAACTCAACTACACTGCACAGTGTATTTGACGGAGATTGAACTAATGGTTCCAAAACAGCAGAATATCATTTCAGGCTCTGTACTGCCTATAGGCTAATTAACTAGATAACAGAAATTGTCAAGATACTGATTGTAGGGCCTCTTAACAAGCCTGGCAACGTTTCACATCCTGCACTCACTTGAAATGCCTTGAATATTCCAAAGGAAAAGTTTGGTTTTCATCCAGGGGACCATGGAATGTTAATCTGGGTGGCATAGGCATTAGATCAGTTTGACCAGAAAGGAAGTCGTTAAGAGCAATATACTAACTTGAGTAGCTCTTAGTAAGCTGCAGTATACATTACCTTGTTACTTTGATACTCTGGTTCCCATTCTAAACTAGTTGGTGGTTTCCTGCATTAGTATTATGAAGGATTTCAGCACAGGGAAATATAGGTATTTTGAGGATATCTGTATCTTAAGCTGGCCTGTAAACCAAGTTTCAGTCCTTTTTTATTATCTAGGTGGAGGGATTCCACTTTTTCTAGTTAACTGCTCCAGCAGTGCGAGTTGGTGGTTTTGAAGTGGCATGGCAGAGGGTTGTAGTCAACACAGAAATAGTGTCACTAGGCCTTCTGCTTTGGCGTTGTCTTTCCCAAGTCTGACTTTGTCAGGTGCATTGTCAAAACAGGGTGTTTGCAGTGAAATGGATGAGAACATTTCTGTAAATATTGATGGTTTCTGGATTGGGTGAGAACTTTGGTATTAGGCTTCAGCATATTTAGAAGAGTGAGAATTCCTCAAAAGAGATTGTAACAATTTGGAAACAGGGTAGAAAAACTGGCACTTCCCTATGGAAGGTTTTTTTCCTTAAAGTAATTTTTAAGGTACGCTGTGAAATGACCTGAATTAAGCATGTTTTTTATTTGATTTATTGTTATGTTCCTGATCTTTTTTTGTATGTGCATTCCTATAACAAAGTCAGCAAGTGTTTGTGTTCAAAACCTGTTGCACTAAAAAACCCACAAAATTGTGTTATGGCTTCCCTGATGATGTTGTCTCTTCCTGTAAGAGGTGTACAAGGTGCCTCTTTTCCTTCCAAGGAAGAGCATATTGCAAAAGAACGCAAAGTTCAATTCTGAAATATGTTGAAAGAAAACTGAGAAGCTTCAGTGCTAGCTTCTGAGCAGATTTTATCAGCTCCCTCTGAGATGTAGGAAGTCTCGACATTCTGGGTATGTCTTTACTTCTAATGCAGAATCATCTTCCAGTTAGAAGAGGTAGCTGTCTTGGGACTGAAATTTTCCCAGGAGTTCCAGTCTATCCCTAATTAATACCTACAAACACAAAGAAAGTAGCTTTTCTGTGGTAGGTAATGTTTGCTCTTCAAGAACTATTGGCTGAAAACAGAACTATGAATTTTTTTCCTTCCAGTGTCACTGACTGACCATATAGGTTAGACTATTCAGGAAGATAAAAAAAGAGAGGTACAGGTTTATGATTTTGTGCAGTATTTAGCTCTCACAGGTATGCATGGCACAGTATATTATTGGAGCCAGAATTATTCTCTGTCTTGGAATGTCTTCTACAGGTCTATTCTATTCTTCAGCAGTTTTGTCTGTTCTGATTCTTGGTCCCTCACACTGTCTGTTTCCATTGTTCTTCTCTGAACTTGATGTAAGTGCTGATTAGCTGTAATAAGTGTTGCAGACCTTCCCTTTTCAGATCCTGATCCTTGTGGGAAGGAAGTGGAAGCTGAAGGCTGTGCACATTTTACTTGCTAGACTGAAAGTGTGCTTTCTTTCCCAGAGCTTTAACTTCCTCTCTATTTTTTTATTGTTACTTCTCATCCACTTTAGTCCTTCTGTCAAGCATCATTACCAGAAGAGGTGTGTTCGCTGTTAAGAACCAGATCTTGGTGGTCTGCATTGCTAGCTGTAGGTTCTTAAATGCATGTGCTTCTTTCTGGAAGCGCGCTCAGCTGTATCCACATAACATGGAGCATCATCTGTTGGAGCTCCTTACCCTTTGCCATCTCTATCTCATTTTCACAGATAAAACAAATCTTGAAATGAAGCAATGAACCAACTTCTCCTTGTTCTCCACTAGTACCTTTTTGTGCTTAGGACTTAACATGGACGTTTTCCTACGTGTCTTAAGAAGTTTTTCAACATGGGTGTTTCCAGATAATTTTTAGGGTTTTCACAGATTATATTGTATCTTTACACATTCAGTACTTCATAACTTCTGTTGCTTACTGTTAACCCAACGACTGCAGAAACATCATGTTGCTTCAGGATGGTTCCTACCTCTTGTATTGCTTCTGTTCAAAGTAAACTCTTCCCATATATGGGTGGCTTTTTTAATTTCTCCACATTCATAGGACCCTAGGATGATTCAGGTTGGATTACAAGCTCAAGAGGTCTGTAGTCCAATCCCCTGCACAAAGGAGGGTCAGCTGTGAAGTCAGAGCAGGTTACTTATGGCTTTATCAAGTCTAGAAACAATACAAAACAATGAGTGTTAAATACACTCTCACTTTCGTATTTGAACAGGACACTACCTTTTTTAAAGACCTCTGAGTTTTTTGTTTTGTTTGGGGTAAGGATTTTTGATCGGTACCCTCTTCTCAAAGATGATCCTATTGAATTTTTAGTTGTATCAGGAAAGGTTGTGGTGGTGAAGCCTGCTGATTTCATTCGAATATTCTTGACTGGACAAGTCATGCTTTTGTGTTTCTGAAAAGTGTTCTTGCTATTGTAATATGAAGAACTGTCTTGTAAACCTCTAGTCATCCCTTTCCTAGCTGTGTCTCCTAGCTGGGAACTCAAAATAGGCGAGAGATTATCAAATCAAAATAAATGAAAGCAAAATACCCTCTCTCCCGGAGTTTGTGTTCTTTCCTTGGAGACCTAAATTTCCCCAGAAGGATTTGCTCAGGAGGGTAGGTGAGCTGTGAATGTATGTATTTTAACTCTTTTTGCAAATCAGAAGTCATTTGAGTGCAAATGTTACTGGTCAGTATATGAAGATTCTTTCCTGTATGTTGTGCACATATGTATTTGCTATATGCTTATGTTATGTGCCCTGAAATCTGTAAAAAATCATGTGTATATGTTTCAGATAAACAAAGGTGAGCTGGGGATTATGACTAAGGTGGTGCATAGTGTGGTCTGTGCCCTTTGCACCACATGCTGGAGGCACTGAAAAGATGGGACGCAGGCACAATCTAAAGCATTTTTAGGGCTAAAGATGTCTCCAAATTTAATATATGATATTGTTATATATGAATAAGCTCTGGATAGCAGTTTTAGCAAGAACTGGAAATTTTCCAATAATCTTTCTTTGCTTAATAGGTTACCATTATTTTTATTTACAACAGTTTCAGTAGTGTACGTATATCTCATGGTTACTCCTATCTTTGTACATACCTCTGAAGTGATGCTCCAGGCTTATTTCTACAGCTGAAAAGACTGAATCAATTGGGTTATAAAAATTCATTGTTCTGTGGCATATTCTACTCAGCAGCTCTAAAGAACAAAACCATGGTTGTAGATTTTTAAGGTGTGCCTTTTAAGAACATAGGAATGAAATATTACTGTTGCTGTGATCTGTCTGAAAACATTTCTCTGTATTACCTTTGTTCAACGTGAGTTATTTTTCTCAGGAGTTCTTGATTTTTTTAAAATATTTTTTTTATTTAGTTTCAAGGGAAACCTGAACTTCTGATAACAAATGTAAGTTTGGTCCACCCGTGTTGCAAGAGAGCAGGAGCCATGTGGCCACAATTAGTGTAGTTGTAAATGAGTAAGTCCTGGTGACAGGTGTGGTGTATTTACAAAGTTTTGTTTCCCTTCCTAACAACAGTAGCCCAGATTCCTGTAAGAGTAGTGTGACTGTGTGTGGCTCTGCAGAAGCCTGCACAGTGTTACTAATTCTTGGTTTATAGTTAATTTTTACTTTAATTCAACTTCACTTCAAGTATCAACCATCAGTTTGAAACTAGATCTAAGCTGAAGAAAGGACTTCAATTTTTCTTCCAAACAAATGCTGATAAATAAATAAATAATATAAATATGAGTAATAGTTTAAGAAAAAAAAAACCCTCCTGATGGAGCAAAACTAATCACAAATACAGTCAAATATTATGTGCCCAAAGTTATGTTACCTCAATTTTGGCTGAGTGTTTAAGGCACTCACCAACATATGTGCTTTGCCACACATGAAGAATTTTGTAACTTAAACTTTTTTTTTTGTCTCTGAAACAGTGACAGAATATCTTTATACATAGATGACGTTTGTTCTGTGTTTAAAATCTAGTTAAATTTGCATAATTTAACTTGGTTGTGTTTAAAGGTACTTAAACACAGTTTAAACAGCAACCACTGCTGAGGACTGTTTTATATACCTCAGTGCTGGGCCATTTCACTTATTTCAAAAGGCTTTTGGTGTCATAAGGTCAAAAGAGTTACCAGATACCAAGTCTACAGCTCAGATTTTTCTGCAGCTGTGCTTTTAAAGATACAGGTTGGGGTTGGTTTTCTTTTTAGCCCTGAGAAGGGATAAGATTTCTTCTTACCGCTTCATTTTTTTCCTCTTACTTATTTTAACGTACAAGTGCCTGCATTAGGTGAGTGTCACTCGTGTGCAATACCTTCTACTGAAAAAGCAGGGCAAATGTCTGTCACAATGAAAGCTAAAGTGGTGATGGTGGAGAAGGGAGCACACACCTAGAAGTTTGCCTGTGTTGATCTCCTTCAGGGGCTTTGAACAAAGGCAACTTCAGCTCCCGGTTGGCTTCTTTAGTTAGAATAAGTGGATTACTTTTGTGTGTGTATATATATATATATACACTATACAGGATAAGTAAGCTATAATTTCTGGTCATTGGATTCAGTGCTCTGGCCAGGTAAATGAGCCTTCATGTAGGACAATTTTTTCCAAATAATGCTAAAATCAAGCTCTGCACTATGTTTCAAAATTATAATTATTCAGTTTCATAGAAGGATATTTTTCTTGGAGATCTAGTATAGCAAGTAAATGGGGATGGCGCGCTGTATAACAAGTAAGTTAACTAATTACTTTGCCAATATGTTATGTATATATTTGAATGTCCTGGATTTCCTACTGCTTGATGAAAATTTAGACCATCTCAATTTGGTTTCAGCTTTTGGTCTTCTGCCATGACCCTTACAATCACCTAAGCTATTTTTATGCAGTATGTAATACCGTTAGCTATCCAAGCTTACAAGTCTTTTCCTTGCAGTAAGCATGTTAAGTATTCTCATGACATACATATCTCCTGCACTTCAATTTTTGTTTAAACATGGATTTTTTACTGGGTTTAGTGCCCTGTATTTAATGGTTTATATTTCAGAAACAGTCTCCTCACCTGAAAGTTCTTACAAGATGTTACCCCAGAGTTTTTAATCTTTTGACTTAAAATTGCAGAGGAAGTTCAAAGCTCTCAGGCTGAAGTGTTTGGTTACTTTTAAGCTTTTTGAACAGTGTGACAAGTTTGGCACCTCTCTAATTCTAAGCTATTGTATTTTTGTTACAGGTGAGATGGCAGGCCACCTCCTGTACCTTTCAGCCTCCCTAGCAATCTGTGTGACAAATTTATGCTAAGTCATAGAAGGGTCTTCTCAATATATCTCTAATTCACCTGTACACTTTTGGTTTTCTTGGGTCAGGGTTAATGTGGAACCGAACCTGATTTTTCTGATACATAGCTCAAGATGACTATTGCTTACCAAGCGTGTTGCAACCATTCTTTCCAAATAGTATGTGTGGATGGAATTACTTTCCTTCACATTTGGTCTTGCATGGTGTATGGTCCAGATTTGCTTGATGGGGATAAAGATCACATGGACATACAGGCTCATCCTGTGCTCCATGTACACCTTAACTATTCGCTTTTTCCTCATGTGTCACATGTGACAAAGATTATATTGTTGTTGTGTTTCATTTCACCTGTATGGTAGTTTACTTATGTAGTAGAAGGGTACAGGTTTGGTATGTAAACATGTTCCTTTCACATTTTGGGAGCATAATGGTCAGAGCTAGAAAACTCCAGTCAGCACTTAGTAACTCTGCTTTAGTTGGATGGTCTTTGTTATTGGCAAGTAGTGTTTGTTTAAATCTCTCACTAAGTATTCTTAAACTAAGTTACTTTGTTTATAAATATTTTTTCCTCAACTCTCCGTAGATGGTAAAAGCAATCCAAGTTCTACGTATCCATCTGCTTGAGCTAGAAAAGGTTAATGAACTCTGCAAGGATTTCTGTAGTCGTTACATTGCCTGCCTGAAAACAAAAATGAACAGTGAAACTCTATTAAGTGGAGAACCTGGAAGTCCTTATTCACCTGTGCAATCTCAGGTATGTTTCAAACACAGTTAGGTTTTGCTTAGGAAGTTATAACTACGGTTCTATTAGTTTGCAAACAGAGTTTCTGCCGTTTCTTGTACTTTCTCAAAACTCGTTAAGAGTAGAAAGAGCTGTATTTTTGGTGCACACCTGTGTGCCACTGCCTGATGGACAAATTTGTTGAAATGTGCTAGAACACATTTTGGTTTATATGTCCCTGACACTACCTAAATGCAATAGCCAGTTGTATTTTTTGTAGTAAATTGACAACAGTTAATTAACAACAGTTAGTATATTATGGTTGATGCTTCTGCCGTTAGGTGCTGGAAAGCAAGCTCTGCTGTCCGAGTACCTACTAGATATGTAGTCTTAGGGTGTGGCCCTTGTCTGCGTTACTAATGTGTTTGATGGTACGTATTCTGAAAAGCCTCAATTACTTTTAAACTTCACTGTCTGGACTCCTTACTGAGGTTTTGGTATCTGGAAGTGTGGAAAGGAAAGTCTAAAATTAGACAAAAGCAACTTTTAAAAGATTATTTTTGCATGTCTGTAGAGACAGGAGGGACTGAATTTTGCATTTGGTAACAACGAGATTATTCGTACATACTAAGAAATTTATAAGAGTTCGCATGGTAGAGGTTGAGTAAGAACTATCCTGAGCAGATTAAAACATTCTGGGCATCTTGAATTCTTATGCTTAATACATTTTTTTTGAAATTGAAGGAATTAAGGTAATAACTAAAATTCTAAAGCTTTGAAGTTTGTAATAAGAGCATCAAGGGTATATTCAGTTTGTCCTTTTTGCCTTGTGACTTTGGAAACTGTTTCTTTTAGTTTTTATATACCTAGAATAATTTCTCTTCTAAAATTTCTCAAGGTAGTTTTACATCTTTTCTAACAGTTGCTTTCATGAGGGTTTTCAAAGGTGTAATGGTTGGTGATAATGAGAAACTTAATGTAGGTAATGATGAACCTCTAATGAAGTCTCTTTCTCTTTGAAAGTTAATCCTGTGATTGAATTACAAATGCGTTTTTAGAGCCAAAATTACACAAGCATGCTTTATCTCTTTTTAAAAAAAAATATGCAAGCAACTAATTGTTTTATTTTTCTAGCAAATTCCAAGTGCCATTGCAGGCACACTCAGTCCCCAAGGGATTATGGTGCCAGCATCAGCATTGCAGCAGGGAAATGTAACTATGGCAACAGTAGCAGGTATGACATAGTAAAGAAAAACTGGCACCTTGCTCTTCATTTCTGTTTCTTTTATGACTGTTACAAAAAATACACAAATGCTTTAAAAATTTAACTCTAATACCTGCAAAGTTGTTATAATACAGTAAAGTGCCTTATTGGTTTCCGAATGTTTAATTTATATGTGTACCAAGTATGCATGTGTGAGTGGAGGTTACATATATATATATATAAAAAAAATACTAAGAGATTTTTCTGTGCAACACTACTTTTTTTGAAAGACATTTCGGTGACTGAGGTGTTTTACTTCCCCCCCCCCTTTTTTTTTCTTCTTCAAAAAAAGGCTAGCTTGACATGTGTTACCTACAATACTGCACTTGTTAGCTGTCTCATGCTCTATAGAATTTGGAAACTAGAGTCTGTGAAATCCTTGATGGTCCAAGTTGTTCTGCTATTGTAGGGAGATGACATTTGAAGTGAAATGTTTTATCTTCTAAACAAGGTTTTAAAACAAACAGGGAAAAAAAAACCCCTTGACTACAAATGCAACAAAGCGATGCAGTCTGCTCTTACGGCATGTACTTGCAGAGAGGCTGTCCTGAGACACAGCGTGTGCTTTGTGGCTTTGGTGCCCGGGATCCCCAGTGCATTCACTGAGATTGTCACCTTAGTTGACCTGAACATGTAGGTGTCACTCAGCTGACTGCCGTAACCACACAACACACATGGGTGTGGTTTTGGTGTTGCAAGCCTGGTTGGCTGTAGTTAGCTCAGTTAAAACAAAATCATGAGTTATTTTATAGCCTGATAGTCATAGCATTTTCCTTTTGAAAATAGATTTAAAATGCCTAAAATACAGGGAAATGTAATAAAATTTCATACAGATTTTTGTGGACAGAAAAATTTCTAGTGTAGCAAGGAGCACATCTTGCATGCTTACTAAAAAAGAATAGTTGATACATCATCAAAACTCTTGTATTGTCTGCAGTTCTGATGTATTTGTGTGTTTAAAGAGAATAATATGTGAAGGGCTTTTACTTACCTATGATCTTTGTTTTGTTTTAAGGGGGGACAGTGTATCAGCCAGTCACTGTGGTCACGCCACAAGGTCAAGTGGTGACACAAGCACTGTCACCTGGAACTATTCGGATCCAGAACTCTCAGGTTTGTTTCATGGGCTTCACAGAATAGTATTCTGGGTTCAAATAAATATCATTTTTTAAGAGTTTTGGTTTAAATTTAACACACTGTCAGAATAAGCTCTGTGTTCGTACAGATAGTAACTAATGTAAAATTAATGGAAGCATTGCTATAGGAGTTACAAGTTGTATGATGTGGCATAAGGTCCCAGGTAGATTTTTCCATGCCACAACAGGTTATCATAGTCCCTACTTCTTAAATATCTTTTTTTACTGGTGGCAGAACAGTATAGGTACAGGGATTTTAAAAAAACAAAAGTCAATCAACCAAACAAAAACCAACAAAAAAACCCAAACCCAACAAACAAAAAAAAAAAAAACCCACCAAACCAAAAAAAGTCTGAATTATACAATTCAGTTTCAATTATTAAAACATTCCTAATTGTTGAACTAGATTTATGGCTAGATAGACTTACGATATTGCATTATGGTGCCACAATGCTGCTGTCAGAAACTTTACTTTTTATCATGATGGCAACCACTAGTACTGTGAAACTGTATATATTTCAGAATTTATGTATGTTGAGAAGCATTTTGCCATAAACCCTTCAAAATACCCAGCTGAGGCTATGGGAGATCCTCACATTGGGCTCATTATACCCTCAAAGATAATAGCCAGCACCCTTTTTTGGGGAGGCTTGTAAAAGTTGCATTTGGAGAGCTCAAAGAAACAACTAAAGAAAAGGAACATGAAAACTAGACCATCTTCAGTTACGGAAAACCTTGACAAGTGGTAAATCAAATCATTTAGGAATCTGGAGTCAATTAAAAATGTGAATGAGGAGCTACCATCTCCACAGTATAAGATCTGTTGGTAATCACTGACTAACTGTCTTCTCTTCTTCCCCTTCTTCTGACTTCCAACTGAAAAAATATGCTTATTCTTACCTTCTTTTTATTTGCTGTAGCATATATGTACTTGCCCATACTCTTCTTTAGAATCCATGCAGTTCTGTCCTCAGATATCTTTCAGAAAGAAATGTGTAATGTTACTCTTCTAGACTGAAGTGGGTTTGAAGAAAAACGTGTTTTATAATTCTGACAAAAAAAAAAATACTGAGTGGAAAATAACACCTGTAGTCTATAAACAAAAAAAAGGACCTTCTATTTGTATTTGTGGCTACTCTTCATGTTAGTAGGAATCCCCAAACCCACATCTGTATGGGTTTGGATTTGTATCCTTGTCACCCATAGGAAATCCTTCTTAGAATTCTTATTCCAGTGCTTCAGAATGCTGTGGAGGTAGGGGAAAAATGCTGGGGGCCAGCTGTTCAAAGTTCATTATAAAGCCTCTATATACAAGCAGATGATTTGAAATGTAAAACATTATTTTGAAAACAAAGGTATCCTCCAAATATGTATTTGTTGTAATTTGATAATCTCATATGCAATTTATATGCTGTTTCTTCTTATTTCTGCATAAGCATGTAACAATGTATCCCCTAATGTTCAGATAACCCATGTGCAAATGATTTGATGTATCCACAGGCAGTGAAAAAGAAAGCAAAAGTGAGAAAGAAATATGAACCTTTAGGGAAACAGTAGGAGTGTTATGAAATGAATTAATGGTTCTAACATATGTATCTTCTTGCTCTTTGAGAATTTGGATCCATTTATTTAGCAGGATCCTTAGCGTCTTTGTTTGCAGCTGTAGCATAATAATTAATTTTACTTTTGGTCCTTCGTTTAAGTCTTAAATCAGTACTGGTTTGCAGCTTCCATAGTTGTTTATGTTTGCACACAGTGAGTATATTCGGCATTGTATTTTTCAATTGCTCTTCACATGTGCAAACGACTGCATAGGGTGGCAAGGCTATCAGATCCCTAGGGTAGTGTAGATGAGTACAGGGGATCATTAACCTGACATGTACTACATAAGTGGATTTTATTCTAAATTATAGTAAATCAGCATTTGGCTGTTGTCACAATATCACATATACAGCCTGATAACAGCTGTAATTCTTAAAACTGAAGTTACATAAAATGTGAAAACTATAGAAGTCTGATACAGCATTTTCCCTGGATAAAGACATTTTGGAATGCTATTGTAGGAGAACTGCTATTGTCTTTCCTAGCAAATAAAGTAGTTTTTTTAATCAGCATGCCTCAAGCCTAATTTCTTTTCATTCCTTATTCATACATTGATACAGAATACTGCTATTACTATGTTAACTGCCTTATTTCTTCTAAAATTATATGTGCAGCTTCAGTTGCAATTAAACCAAGATCTAGGCATCTTGCATCAAGATGATGGCTCATCAAAAAATAAAAGAGGAGTTCTTCCCAAGCACGCTACAAATGTGATGAGATCTTGGCTTTTTCAGCACATAGGGGTAAGGACTGAACATGATCAGGAGTCACAGGTTTTTATGTAACTCTTTTATGTGATGTCTTATGATTTTGCTTCATGAAGAAGGTGAATTTATTCTGTTGTTATTTGTGTAATCTCAGTTTGGTTTTCCCTGAAGTAATTTGGAGTAGTTCCACAGTCTAATGTCAGTTGATCTTATTATTATTTTAATAAGTATGTTACATTTGTACCTCATGAGCTCAGTAAACGTTGTTCAAAGGGATCTTTCTTCATTTCATTGTGTTGAGAACTTAATGCTTTCTATACGTTCATTCATGGCACAAGGAAGAATACTTCTATCTGTGTTCTGTGGGATTTTCTGTAGAGGAGAATTTCAAATTTTCTGACTTTATCTTCTTTCTGACAATCCTTCTAATGTGTACCAAGTGTGATACTATCTTATTGTGCTTTCAGTAGAATGTCTTTCCTTTGCGTAAATACTTACCCTGAAAGGATAAATGGGTCTCAAGTTATATCGCGATGTTTAGCTGATTGGTACTTTTCACTTGTATCATTTGGCTGTTGTAAAATAGTTGTAGGGAGACTGCATGTATGCTTCTAATGTTGCATACACTCTCTTCATCTATTTAGTTCAGAGTAGCTTTATTTAACTAGAAAATGCTTGTCAGTACTCATATGACATTGCCTTCAGAGAGCATAACTAATCAGACCTTATCATATGCCGTGTTGCCCAGGGATCACGCTGTTTAATAAAGACTGTCAGCCATGAGAGGCTTTTTCTTCTGAATTACACATCAGCAGTTTAATGATATCGTATAACTTTCCTGGATAAAACCAGTTTTGTGTAGTAAAGCTCTCTTTGTTAAATTATTTTTACCTATAAAAGTTTGTGAGGTTTCTAAAGTTCATTTTTTAATGAGTCAGATGGTCTTAATCTAGCAGCTTTAATCAGTTGTAATAAAGGAATCCTTATTTTTGATGAGGAGATGAAACATTTATGCCTTTTTTTTTTTTGCTTTTTTGTCCTGTTTAGCATCCATATCCAACAGAGGATGAGAAGAAACAGATTGCAGCGCAAACAAATCTGACACTACTCCAGGTTAACAACTGGTAAGAGCAAAAACTTACTTAATGTCTGTCTCTATATGCTTACAAGATAGAGAAATAGTTAAGAGTATAATTTGGACATCTGGAGTTGAACTTACTGGTCTGCATATGTTACAAAATACATATAAAACCACAAGAATTATGCACTGATACACAAGCATATTATTCTAATAGTAAGGTATAATAATACCTGCGCCATTTAGATTATATAAGGGCTCCAGAAAACTTCGCAGCATTAAGGAATTACATTCTGTTCTATTGCTGAAAGAGACGGAAGTACTCATGTGTCTCTTCTGCCAGTGAAGAAATTGAAGTTTAAAGGCATTTAGTGACCTGAAGCTCTGAAAAGTGTTCTCTGGTAATCATGGTTGCAAATGTTGTAAGAAGTTACCAACAGCAGATACTATTCAGCTTTTGTACCAAAGGATGCTGTCTTCTGAGTGTGGCGTCCAAATGGAGAGTGTCAGTACCTTAACTACTGTAGTTCATGGTTCAACATGTTTTAGCATGTCTTGTCTTCACTAGAGGCTTAAGATAATACCCCTGCCCCGGGAGAGTAGAGGAGTGAGGATGCTGACATGCATCCTGTTCTGCTTGTGGTATCGGTTCCTAAAATTATCGCAGCTAAGTCCAACGGGGATCTTCCTCAGATGTCAAAGATGATGCTGGCTGCACAGCTGCAGAGGGGACCAGTGGGGAAATACCTAAGACAGTGGCAGTACACTGGTTCCAAAAAGTAGAACAGTATAACAATGCCTGTGTGACACAGTACTAACAGAGCTCTGTGGTGTACTGGGATCCAACTAATGTCTCTGCAAAGCATTGCATTCCACCACGTGGACTGCCAGCTACACCCTGCTTCCTTCCATTGCAGGTGGAGATGGGTCCTGGATGTGTTTGTCAGTTTAGCAAGGGGTGCTATCCTCAATCACAGCACCTTGCCACAGCTAGCTGTGTTGACGTTCAGTTAACTGGTGGCAGTTAATTAAGATGTAGTTTAAGTATTTTTTTGTTCACTAGCAGAAAGGGGAAGGGCAACAATTAGTATGCTAAAGTAAACAAGTGAAAATAGAGGAACCAAAAGGAATTGGGAAAGAGCTGAAAAATGTGTTTGCTATTGTCTCCTGGATCAGGAACCAGACGCTGGAAAGCCAGAGAGCCTATAAAATAAGTAATACGGGAGCTTAAGGAAGTAAGTGAAATTAGACCAAACAAACTAGGTTAGGCAGGGGCTAGGTTTTAGGTGAACCTTACTGAGAGGGGAGTATCAGCTTTCTGGACTGTGCTGTCAGCAAATTATGTGGTGCTTAGTTTTTAATAAGATCTTGAAATGTACATCTGTCATACTGTCTGGAGAATTTCTCCTTCTGAGGTGGGGGAAAAAATGCTACTAGCAGCAAAATGATAGAAGTACTTTCTTGGCTAGTTTGCCAAAATCAAAGAATGCCAGTGTTCCAGGAGCGGTATTGCACGTTAATAAGTGTGTCAAACCAAGCTGGTAGGGAGAAGATTTTATATTATGAATTTTTTCTTCCCCACTGCGTGCTTTGTAAATCTGAGAGAGAATTTACACCCAACTGGTCATAAGCATTTCTTACCTTTGATTGTGTTCAGGTTTATCAATGCTAGAAGGCGAATTCTTCAGCCGATGCTGGATTCCAGTTGTTCTGAAACTCCAAAAACGAAGAAGAAAACAGCTCAGAACCGACCAGTTCAGAGGTTCTGGCCTGACTCCATTGCCTCAGGAGTTGCTCAGCAGCAATCTAATGAGCTTACAATGTCAGATGGTAAGGAGAGCCCACTAAACCACAGATAAAAAAGTTAATTCCTCTGCAACAGGGAAATGAAGGGTTTGATGCCTTTGGAGGGAGGAGAACTTCTTGGTATTTCAGTGTAGATTTTAAATCTGGAAAAATATAACAGAAATGTATCAATTTTTCCCTCTAATTTTTTTCCTGTGTTTGCGGGGGTAGGGGGGGGGTATTTTATTGGAATTTATGTTGGGAGACTGTTTTATTTCAAAAGTTAGGAAACCACAGAGCAAAGGTTAGATGTACAACTAAGTTCTCTCAGTATGTGTATGCATGTCAGTAGCGTTCCATTTGATTGGCAGTATTGGACTGACGTTTCAGTTTTCTGACTCCCCATTCTGTTCACATTCCTTTCACTATTGTTAGAGAGACTGAGCATCTGCAATTCTATGTATGCCTCATGTTTCAACTTGAACATTGAGAAGCAGAGAAATGTAATAGAGCTGCTAAAGACTTTGGCGCAACTTCCTTAGCATCAGGTCAAACAAATAGACTCAATTTAAGAAAGATAAATAATTGCTTTAATCTCAAACCCATCCTTTCTGTCCTGCTGCCTGCTGCTTTATTCCTTTGCAGTTTGTATGAACTTGTCACTCAGTCTCCACTGGATTTGACAACAGCTTTATCCATTTAAGTCACCTTGAATCTCAGTGAACACTCCCATTGTTTTTTTCTGCAATGGATTAAGCTGAAATACTTTGCAGAAACGGTCCTGTGATGACTTGATTGGAGAATTGCTCTAATGGGTGTTCATGACACAGCTAAGTTTAAGATTCCTGGCCAACTTAATTTTGTCATTTTCTGATATTTAAGTGTTTGCCAACCTGTATAGCTTTTATTTTAATTTAGTTCTTTAGGCTTTCTTCCTGTCGATTAGAAGTAAATTCTCTTATATATAAAAATGTATAACTTAAAATTAGAAACCAAGGAAGATGCTAAAATACTATGATTGTGCTTCTCCAGGTGCTGTTGTAACAATTACAGCTCCAGTCAACATGAATGTAGACAGCCTCCAGTCTTTGTCATCTGATGGTGCTACTTTGGCTGTTCAGCAAGTTATGATGGCAGGGCAAAGTGAGGATGAGTCTGTAGACAGCGGTGAAGATGATGGAGGAGATCTCTCAACAACGAATATCAGTGGGCTGGTCTTGGATAACAGCGATTCTCTGCAGTAGGAAGCAAGAGAGTGTGACAAAATGTTTAGGAAAAAGAATGGACTGACTGACTGACTTTTTATAGTTTGCACAGCAAACATTTTACACAAGTTTTATTTCTAATATGTTTTATATGTAGATATAGAAGGGTGCACTTTTTTGTATTTCATAGTAAGCTTAAAGAGTGTTTTTGCAGGTGCAGCAACTTCTTTCAAATGTGTTTTTTAATTTCTTTTCCTTATTTCAGAAAATTATATCTAGTAATATAAAAGACCACATGGGCACCCATTTGTTCTATGAATTGGAAGTGCTGCAATTTCTAAAGAATTACACAGTTTCATTTAGTGCTGTTATTTAACAGCTTTTGATGGGGAGGTGATGTAAATTTAAAGCATGTGACACTAGTGTGTGAAACTTGATCGTTAAGTTAGATGCATATATTTGAAAGATGCTTCTGCACCTTAAAAACTGCTAGTCTGAGGTGGACAGCAACACACATAAAAAGAAAATGTTAATGTGTGATTAAGTAGCGAATGTATGGCAATTTAAATAAGTTTAGTTTCTCTCATAGTCCGTGAGCCTGTTTATCATTTGCTATAAAAACTCCTATTTTTACCTTGCCGGGGTTATTGGATAAAAAATATTTTTATAAATTCACTAGGAATTGGGATGACGACTGTATTAAGCAGGAGGGGAAAAAAAAAAAAAAGAATTTCCAGAGGGGAAAAAATAAATGTTTAGTATTCCTATTTGGAAGGTCTGAAAACTGACCAAATTTAATAAACAAGCCTACACTAGCATTCTATGATTCTCAGCTATCCCACAGTGATATACTATATTTGATAATAGCATAAGAAGGGCCCACTGTTTGATGGGATTTTGATATTGTCAAACATTGATTTATAATATGTGTAAACTACTATTCAATTTACATTAACTCTGTATCTAGACTTGTATCTGAAGATATTTGCTAAATGAATATTCAGGTAAGTAAATTCAAATACCCACAACTTTTCCAGTTGTTAGAGAAATTTAACAGTTTATAGTTTGTACAGCTGAACCTGAAAAATTAAGAGTTGCCTACTATACAGTCATGAATTCTGCTATCACTTTGCTATTTTATTGCATTTGAAATACTTTCCCCTAATACAAAAAGAAATATAACTTCAGGATTTATATAAAATTTCTTCAAATCTGAACGTCACTACCAGAGTATACAGCAGGCTTTATTAGAGTAGAAAATCAGTGTGTGTCATTTAAAAACTAGGAGCTAGTGATGAAAACGCTTCTTTTTTTTTTTTTTTTTTTTTTTTTCGTGATAACAGGTTTTTTGTTTGTTTTTTTGGTTTTTTTTTTTACCCCAAGAGTTTGGAATCTGTGTTTGTCTATCTATGAACAGTTACTTTTGGAACTTTCTGTTTCCCATCATTAACTACAAGTAAGACTCCAAGAGTTTCACGGTATGATCAACATCCTCTTTTCCCCCTGTCCATTTGTCACAATGTTGGGCTAGATCAAAGCCAGAACTTCCTTCTGATTTAGACTGAATCTAGTGGCATTTCTAATGTGACTGGGAAGAAGATGTTAGCTTTTAGAATCTTTAGACATTGTATTTGAAGAAAGCCCTTTGACAGATGCAAATATTTAATTGAATTCTTAATTTCTGCTTAGGTCCCGTTGATTTCAGTAGAATTAACGCATGTACTTTTTGACATGCTTAAATGGTTGGATTGTCTTCCAAAGCAAGTGTAAGTTGGTATGAAGAAAAACTTCAGAAATAGATGTCGGTAGCATTGGTGTACATACATTGAGAATAATACTAGCTTTCAGTGACTAGTAGGTATTCTGAAAAATTGGCATTGGGTTTTACTCAACACAAGTGGTGTTTCTGCTATGGCTTTTGCTTATTCCTGGCTGAGGATCCTGCTTCTTAGTTCAAATGCTGTAATGATCCACTCCAGCTGGAGTGGTAATTTCTAAAGAATTTGTTTTCTTCTAACTTACCTGTTTTGCCACTAACGTGCCATGTTTGTTAAAGAGCATAGTAAATCAATAATGACAGATTGAATTTGGCAGGCTTTGACATAGCATAACTATCTCGAAGGCTATTGTCAAATTCACTTTGACCCCAAAATATTTTAAAAGGCAAACGTCATGTACAAATGATGCTCCTTTCGAAACATTCAACCCACTGTCTCCTATAAAAGATACCTGAGATGACTAGAACAGAGACAGATTCTGTATTTTTCTTCTTAGTTGTTTTGGTTTTGATTTAACTCCCTAAGTGCTTTATCACCCCCCTCAGCCTCCATTATATAGTAGGTTATATTGGTTGATCTGGGGGTTTTATTCAGCTAGCCTTGTTCGTGTTTAATAGTACGTTAATCTTGTACATGACTCTGTGCAACCTGCTCTAGGAGAACCTGCTTTAGCAGGGGGTTGGACTAGATGATCTCCAGAGGTCCCTTCCAACCCCAACCATTCTGTGATTCTATCATGTAGGCAGGTAATAGTCTGCTTCTCAGTGTGTGCAGGCCTGTGAACAAGTGTATGCTTTTCAAAATCAACATACACTGGAAGAACAGGCCATTTCTCACTATCTCCTTTCCCTCCTTTGACCAGTTGCTGCTGCCTCAGATCTGGCAGCAGAGCCTTCCCCAGCCTGCGTTGAGCTGGTCGTGGAAGCAGCTGAGCAGAGCTGTTGGGGTAGCAAGTGGCCAGCAGTGAAGGGCAGGGTGGTCTGGAGGTAGCGTGGCAATGGACAATTGCCCACACTTCAAAACTGAGAACTGAGATCCTGAAAAATAGAGAGGGTATTAAAATAACTTAATATCTATACAGCTGGGCTGGAAAGAAGGTTCAGGAATATGTAGTTTATGTGCCACTTGGAACTCAATTGGAAACAACCAGGCATCAGGGTTTGCCAACTTCTGAAAGTTTATTTTTCAGAAAAAAACTTTTATCTGGTTAGCTGCTTTTTTATTCCCCCACCTTACATGCAGCAGCAGTTTTATTCTTCTGAATCATTTGTGACTTTGCCTTCAGCAAGTTTATTAGTACCTGGCAAGTGAAGTTGACCAAATTTACTGTGAAAGGGGGAATATGGAACAGTTGTACTGTCAGATTAGAAACATAAACCGGTAGGGATTCAAATTCCTAAAACTGAAAAGGGTTTACCAGTGTAACAAAGGTATTGTTTAATATATGGAACTCAAATCTTGTCTTTTAATTCAGTGAGAATTCTGTAGTGAGTATGAACTGCACAGACGGGCTTGTTTGTTCCACGATTTTTAAAAAAAGAAGAAAAAAAAAAAGTAGCATCCTTAATTTTTTGCTGTCTAAGAAAGATTGCTGGTTTAAGCAAAGCATCACTATTCAGGAAAGGTACATGTTTACATTAGTTAAAAAGACTTTGTAGGGGACCTAACTTTAAACCCATGTATAATTCCTCCCTTACCCCTAATTAAAGTCATATTCATATGCAATAGAATTAATTTGTTTTTTAAATCAGTGTAATTCTTCTGCAGTTATGATCATCGAAACTTTTAATTTTTCTTCCATGTAATCAAGTTCATTAACCCAAAATGGGGTTCTCAGTCCAGTTTTTTCCAAGATTTCTGTAACAGGCAAGAGAATTTCCTGTTATTCTTTAACTTTAGAAACACTGCATTTTAGTAGAACAGTTCTGAGTCAATGAGGATATATTTTTAAATGACTGTTCCAAAGAAATAATCGCATTGGAAAACATTTAGAATTGGCAGGCATGGCTCTGGCTCTGCAGAGAGTTTCCTAGATCTGGATGTTGGGTCAAAGTGGAGTCCTGCTGACCTCAGGGAAACTCCTTAAGGCTGCACCTCAGGCTGCATTTACCTGTAAGAGAATTGGTTCCTTGTTCTGGTGCCTGATCACTGTTAGGAACTTCTTAGAGAGCACTCCAGCTTCCTCTTGCCTGCATACCTAGGTTTTCTTTCAGTGGAAACCAGGGTATGGACAAAGGGTTTAGAAGGGCAGGAATTCATGTTGACCTGGTGTTCACCATGTACCGTTTTGATGTTCAGAATACAGCCAGGAGGCAGACCTACACTGAGGAATTAAGAGTTCCCAGTCCCTGTGTTTTAAAAGTAGCTTCAGGTATGTGGATGTTCTAGTGGAGTGTGGCCACAAAGACTTAATGCATGAATAATGTATTTATTTGTTTCTGAAATAATTGGAAGGCAGTTCAGCTTCCTGACTTGATGAACTTGACAGCCCAGAGGATACAGCAAAGCCTTTTCAAAGGATGATAGTTTCATAAAACCGTTAGGCTTGTAGCACTTAAACAAAAAACCAGAACACCCTGGTATTTTGAAAAATTGGAACACATGCATCTAATTGTAATTAAAGTCAGTTTAAGATTTCTTTTCTGAAGTTGAGTTGTCTTGGGAGAAAAAAATGAGTATTTGTCTATGCAAGACACAACTGTCAAAAATGTGTGAATTACCCATTTTTAGGTGCTGTGTTGTTACTGTCTTTCTGACTTCTGTTACTTTGATTAGTCCTTTAAACCTTTCAGCCTTATATTCGGCTTACTTTTTAGAGCTGAAGAGGCAAAATGTAGTTTTGAAATCCTGTTGGAAATGTAACTAACCTTCATTCCCTCATGAAAATCTCGCATGTTAAACAATTAAGTGAAATGTTTTGGTTTCCTAATAATAAATTCAGACTCTCGCCACCTCCTAAAAACAGTACATATCCATGAAAATGCACGTTTAATTGTAGTGTGCAAACAGTCAAATCATCAGCCTTGTGCTGGATACACTTTGCTCTTTACTGTTCAGCGTAGCTGAAGAGTAAAGCAGGTTCATTTTGCCAAACTCAAACTCGGTGTGGATTCCTTCCCACCCCTGCCCTTGGCTTGCTAAGCTCCTTCAAATGGGTTTTGGGTTGTTTGGGTTTTAAGTCCTAAACTAACTTCATCATCCAGTGTAAAGTGTAATGAAATTGGCACTAATGTGCTTTTAAGTGATTGCCCAAATCATGTTGTTTGTTCATTCTTGTCACCTGGAAATATAAAATCTGTTCCTTTTCTGTGACTTAGTTCTTTAGGACCTGCTGAGTGATCACAGCTGGTTTTGCCAGAGAAAAGCAAGGTGCGAGAAAGCAGTGAAATGCCTTACCAACCTTGCAGGCTACTATAAAGATACTTACTTCATGTTAATAGAATCCAGTGCTTTCAGGTTGTGGCAGAAATAGCTCGTAAATCTTTCATGGGTTAGCAACACTTGGTCTGTACAACTGGGAATCTTTAAAATGTGAACCCTAGAACTTTTTCTTCCTTGGTTGTTAAGGGATCTTGAAGCAACTGATCTATCAAAGGAGACATTAAAAATGAGAATATGCTTCATGGATGATGTATTTTTACACTACTGTTCCCTATGAACAGAAAAAGCACATTTGTAAAGCAAAGCATTTGCATTACTTTTTAGCAGTATTGTTTGGCTGAAAGACACAAAAAAATGTGTTTTCAAGAAATCTTGAGCACAGTTTCAAACTAGTTAACCAGTTCTTGGTCAAGGACAATCCTTGGCCTTGTTATTTGTTTGGGTTTCCTTGTTTATGCAAATGAAAAAAAAATGTTTACTAGTCCTTACCAGTATGGGGATTTTTATTACTCTTTTGTAACACAGGAGCAGTTTCAATGAAAGAAAGAATTAGCACATAAATAGTCCATAATGTGTGTGACTTTGGGTTTGGTTTGGGGTTTTTGGTTTTTTTTTTTGTTGTTGTTTCAAAATTGTTAATTAAAATTATATGGACATCAAACTTTCAGTAATGGTTCCAAGCATATATGGCAGCGACTTAACTTGAAAAGACTTCCTCTGTGCAAGTCCCGTGTGTGAACTTGTTTAGCCAGATAGATTGTAATGCATTTCTAAAATTACCATGTTCTCCCAGATCAGAAATCTTCAGGAAATGAACAGCCTTTTTATTACAAGATAGCAGTTCCTCTAGGAAGAAGCTCCAAACTCATCCAGTGCATGTGAGTCTTCCTCACAAAGATGAAGACAGTCATGGGGGCTCTGAAGAGAAGTGCTACTTCTGCTTAGCACCGAAGGGTAATTTATTCCTACTCTTGCTTCCCCAGCATCTGGCGTGGTGACATCCAAGTGTGATTCCCAAACAAAACAGCCCAGAGCCCAGTACACCTGGCTGAAGGGGTTGTGTGTGACTGTCCTGGCTAGAGCTGGTACAGGCTCCTGGTGCCTTGCCTTGCTTGGCAGACATGTCCCCTTGAGTAACAGCTGGGTGGGTGTCATGGTGGGGTGTCGGTACCTTCCTTTAAATTTCATGGGCTATGAAACAGTCAAAACTGTTAGGTTACCAGGTCTCTGTCAGCTTTCAGACTGACTGTGTGACAGAGTTCCGCTTACCCTGAAGAACATGCAGTTCTAAGCATAATTGACCATTTTCTCAGAAAACTACCTTTTTATAGCTATTTACTTACTCCAGAACTGTCCCCAAGAGTTTTGGATCGCACGTTGGTTTTAAAGGGTTAATCTGTGCTTAGCCGAGTAGTGGAGTATTTCGAAGAGCGCCTGAGAGCAGCTCAAGTAACTCCTGGTGGTATCATTGGAAATATTAACTCCACTGCTGGCAGGAAGCATTCTTTTTTTCCTTAATCTGAAGAGAAGAAAAAATGAACCAACCAATCTGTAAAGCAGATTATTTCACCTAAATTATGTCAAATATAGTGTATTCCTAGTCAGTTTGTTTCAGATTCCCCTGAAAGATTAATTCCATGTTCAGGAAAGCATTACAGGAATTGGAAGCACAGTCATAAGTAAACGATGGTTTACTTTTGTGGAGCACCTGTTTACAAAACAGTAATCATTTAGTATGCAGTTCAGGGCTTTTTCTAAAAACCCCACACTGTAGAAAACAAGAGCAATATCCTCAGTGCTAAAATGAGGGGAAAAACCATAAGCAGTGTAAAAGGAGGATTCTGCAAAAAGTAACAGATAAGGCTGGGACACATACTGCATACTGTATTATTTATTTAAAATCCATGTTTAAATTCATGCAAGTCTAGAGTCTGCAGGGTATGCAGGATTAAGCCTGTGGTGTATTTTAAAAACAAAACAAAAACCACACTCTAGATACCCTACTAAAACCTGAAAGCCGTGTCACCTTTGTAGGTCGGGTTTGGTTTGTCTTCCTGATGCAGCTAAGATGTGATCTAGACCTTACGAAGTAACAGGGGAAGATCTATGGATATTTATCCTCTCTGCTCGTCTTTGGGCTTTTGTGTCACTACTTAGCACAAGTCAGAAGATTAGGCCGTTGGACCTGCTCCTGACAATTGTTCCTAGCTTTTTCTTGAGGTGATCACTGAATCCTAAATATAAACTGATGGATATACTAAATGTGAATTTGATAATAAAATTTAATTTAGAGACCTTTTGTTAAGATCCAGGCATTTTTAAACTAAGATTTTTAACAGTCATGAAAATAGGCAGTACTTAAGAAACCAGTGATTGATTTAAATGCTGTTTTTGCTGTACCCCTGCCCCCCTGCATCCTTTCACTATGAGCTACAAATTGCAGAGACTCCTCAATCTCTTAACGTTCATCGCATTATGTTTCCTATGGATTTCTGCAGAGCTCAGGTTATAACCTTATTTGGTCTTTAGAATTTAGACCACTTTCAGCAGAGGCTTGCACACAGAAAAGACAAGGGAACTGACTTACCTGTGCAATTGCATAAGCAGAATAATTACTGCACAGGTACTGATTGTTTTTTTTCCTAAGATACTTGGGAGTATGCATGGCTCCGTGGGTGAGATTCAGATCAAGGCCAGGAAGGAGAAAGAGTATTTCTGTTGCTGGTATTTGACTGTATTTTTATATTGAAACAAGGTGATTTTTTTTTTATTTGGTTGGGGTTTTTTACACAGAGGAGGACTGCTTTGTGCAGCTGATTCCGATTAACTTTGTTAACTCAGTACTATAGCTGGATTGAGATCCCTGAAAATTTTAAGAAGCATCATCAAATGAAACTCAGAATTGCAAAACTGCCAAGATTCTGAGGAACTGGGTTGGCAGTTGTTAGATAATACCTGTGCTGCCTTTTCAACTTGTCAGGTAGTGGGGGAAACAATACCCCTGTCTCACCTGTAAATGCAGTGACACTTTAAGCAGCTACAGAAATAATAACTTTCCTCTAAGATGCTCCATTCTGCTTTCAAACAACTGTTTCCGTATTCCTGACTTTTTTTTTTTTTTTTTTTACTGTCCTCCTTCCTTTATTTGAAAGCTGACAACAGTTAATCCTTGATTACATACCCTGGACTTTTTCTGTGTTTCTTGAACTTTTAACTGTGAGTAGTGTTGAATAATGACTCTGTAAATCCTTCGCAAGATTCAAATCCAGCTTGGCTGGAGAAAGCCCAACAACCTTACAGAACAGAGTTGTGGATCCCGCTCTGAATGCAGTATTGGAATGGTAACTAAAAATAAGCTGTCCTTAGCATAGGTGCACAATGTTAAAGCTAAATCACTTTAGGCCTAAAACAATTTGTACATTATTTTCCCAAATGAATGTGTGTCATTTTTGTCACGTACATGTTTTTTTATAATGTTTGTGGTTGCTCCAGTAAAAGGTCTTAGGCACAGAAATGCATATTTTAATACTCTGTGTCACAAAGTATGCACATTGGGAAACATGCAAACCCCCTCCCTAGTAAATCATGCAAATCCTTAATTTAAAGAAATTACACTTAATAAATGGTCAGAAAAATCCATTTCTGTTTAAAATTTTAGAAGGAAAATATATACTGCATCAATTGTGCATATATTGGGTTTGTCCTGAAACTCCTGACCAGTAAATCCTCTTCCTTATGCAGCCCCTTGCTTGCTGTTCCGTGGTTTTGACTAAGAGAACTGAAGTGTCAGCCTCTCTGCTTTTCCCAGAGGACATCTGTTTTAAATGTCAAATCTACTTCCCCCCGGCCCCGGGAAGAAGGAAAGGCTGCTGTTTGTAACACAGAGAACATCTAACAATCGGGACTTTTAATGTCATGCAATATTGTTTGCAATTTCTTCTAAAATACCTCTGGGATTTTTCACTGTGATATTGAACCAAAGGGATAGGGAAGGAGTGTGATTTAAGAAATCTGCTTTAGCTCAGTGTCCTGGTGTAGGTCAGCTTCTACTTTATAATATTTTTCTTTTTATGTTGACCCAGTCACATTTGTGTGTGTGAGTTTAGTTCTCATCCTCGTGCTGTTTGCTGGTTAGTAAGTTGCATCATTAGCACGACAGCAGGCATGTCAGGCCCACTGTACAGGCTTAAAATTTCTAAGGAACACATTTGAAAGATAGTGTTAAATGTTACCTCTCTTCCTGCCCTCAGATTTTTAAAAAAAGTATTTCTGAAGGGATGTAGTCAGTCCGTTACCAACCAGTTTAGTTAAATTAGGGGATCCTGTAGGAAACCTCTGTCATGTTGCTGTCATCCTGATCAGCAATCACAAGTGCAGAACCTGCCACAGCATCAGGGTTTCTAATAATTTAAGAGCATAATGCCTAGACAAAAAGGCAGCCATCCCCTACACCCAGGCTTTGCAGATGCAGGCTGGGGGAGCAGAGCAGCAGCTTCCACCCAGAAGGAATTCACTTCTGACAGGTTGTCAGGAAAAGCAGAAGGACTTGGCCAGACACCTTGACTTCTTGGTACTGGGTATAGTCATGCCGAAAGGTCACCTCCTAATGGGCTTTCACCTGTGAATATTTTACCATAATATCTTACAGCCTCATGAGGCAGGAACTGAGAGGGTGTGTTGAAAAGGACTGATGCCCAAAACATGGTTCTCTTTAAATCAATGATTAAATCATTAATAAAATGAAGAAAGGCCCTATTGGTTCCACAAATAACTGAGCAGCAGTAATGATCTTTTACAAAGTTATGGGACACTGAAGAACACACCCCCCCACCCCCAAACTTTATTGTGCTATATGTAAAATTCGTTCTTTTTAGGAGTTGCAAATTTCAGTTGACTCAATTTTCAGGGCTGGTTTAGGGGTGCACAAGCATTTGTGTGCTGCTTTGCACTTAAGAAACACGTTTGGCTCCTTACCTGCAAATACCTTCCTGGCTGTGATGCGAAGTAACAGTGACCATGCAAATGAGTAGTTGTAGAACTACACCTGACAGACCATGAGGAAAATCTGACCTGGAAAAACAGGAATAAAAATACCAGCAATACTCTGTCCAAAATGTAGACAAGCACATGGGTGATTAATATTGGAGAATCCAGAACAACAGCCATTCAAATAAAGCATGCTAAAACCCAAGACGTTAAATGAATAAATTCTGACAACTGAGTGGTGCCTCATCTTTGAACAGGGTTGGGTTTTTTTCTTCCTGTGCTGGTGCTGTTTATGGAAAAAGTAGCAAAATGCAGCAGCTTATTTCAACATGATGAAATACAGACAGAGATCCTGTGAGGCTTCCAGGCAGAGAGGCTAGAGATGCAAGCCATCCTCAAATCAGAGATGGTGGCAGAGCAAAGAAGCTGTTCACCACCTCCAGAAGATGGCTTGCAAAGGAACCAGTGCGGACTCTTTGCTCAGATGATTTGAAGAATAATGTCTCGTTGTTCCTGTGCTGGCCCTGTATAAAGAGCATTCACACAAACCCAATATTCAGGGACTGCGGTCTTGTTCTGTCCTGTTCAAAGGTTATCAGTCACACAAGACAGGGAAGCAGTGTGACAGATAAGGTGGGTGACAAAGGATAAACAACCCCAGCAGACCACCACCCTCCCCAGGCGGCAAGGAGTCTGTCCAAATCACTGGTGACTTTCCAACAATTGTTGTGCTTGCAAAACCCATCACTACGCGGGCTAACCCGTTCTGATTTCCTTAAATGCTTGGCAGGCACAAAAGAGAACTAACCCCATGGACTGAAATACACCTTGCAAGCGTGTACAGGATGTGAATTCATTCAGCTATTTGTAAATACCTGGACAGCATGTAATTAAAAACCTGTAATGGGAAGAATTTGTTACGCTGCTGCCTTCAACACCAGCATGGGATGTCTGGTGACTGGTCTGGAAGGTGACAATTTCAAGAACTAAGTTTTTCCAACCAAATGGAGAAGAGCAGAGGGGGAAGGGGTGCTGGGTAAAGCCCCCTTCCCCATGACAGGAACATGTCCTGTGGGAATGAGCAGGGACGTGTGTGAGGCCAGGGTCTGGTGTGGCTCGGCTTGTGCTGGAGCTGGGGAGTCCTCGCTGGTGGCTGGACCCGGAGCACAGGCAGGCGTGGGCACCCTGGCTGGCTGGGGAGGGCAGTTTCTGGCCCCCTCATGGAATCAGCAGCGGCAGAGGTGTGCGTTCACCGTCGCACGCTCAGTGTTCGCTTGCACCCGCAGTCACCGCCTGCCTTCTCTCGTACCACCTACCTCAGAAAACCAGGGGAGAGTAAGAGGTGTCGTTCCCTGACCTTGTCAGTTGTCACCCAGCGACATTTCTCAGCCCTGAGCTGCAGAGATTGCTGGTGGCCCGCAGGTGACTTGCCGCGGTGCCGCCTGCAGCTTTGGATGCCAGGTGGGAAGGGAGTGTGCGGTAGTGTTGCAGGGCCGTGCCACATGTGAGGCCATGCCATATGCGAGGCCGTGCCACATGTGAGGCTGTGCCACATGTCGGTGGCATCGAGCGCTCCGCCTCACCCGGGCCGGCCCTCCACTGCGCTGCGGTTTTCTGCACATTGTGCAGGCAGGAGGCAAAACTGCGGAGCGCTTGGGCTCTGCCGGTGGCGGTGGCCGCAAGGGTCGGCCCATCCCCGCAGGGGAGCTTGCCAGGTGTGGGTCGGGTGCCTGGGGAGGGACGTTTTCCCTGTTGAAGGTGCCCTTCTCCTCTCCTGCTTCCCCGTCCCTGCAGCAGCTGATGCAGGATCCGAGCAGGAGGGTATCCCGGCTGCCCTGGCTCCACGCAGCGCGCATCCCCTTGTGTCCCCAGCACAGTCCCTTCCTGTGCTCTCAGTCTGCCCGCTGCAAGGCCCCAGACCAGTGCAGCATTGTTAATCCCCTAGAGCCCTCCAGCCACGGGAAAAGTCCAGGTTGGGGGTCCCATCCCACAGGCACCAGCTAAGGGCCATTGGTGGAGTGGCCGTGCCGAGGGGGACAGTGCAGTCACTCGGATGCCCTTAAGCCCCAAGCCCAGCTGCGAGGTGCAGTGTTTCTTCAGACGTGCTGAGCTCGCACATCTCTGGCCGAGGCTCAGCAGAGCCCTGGGCAGGGTCAGCCTCTGACAGCCCCGTTTGACAGGGCCCCTTGTTTCATCTTGAAAGGCAAATTCACCTGCTTCCTCCAAGCGTTTGCTAACCCTTCACCCGAGTCTCATCCACTCACTGTTGTTTTGCAGTCAAACAGCATCAGAGAGAGCAGTAGAGAGGAATGGGAAAACATCGGGGGGGGGGGGGGGGGTGTGTGTGTGTGTGTGTGCACTTTTAATGTCTCCAGGTATACCTGAGGCCACGGTGGCTGGAGAAAGGCTTGTCTGGCCCCTGGCCCAAGTAACACCGGATTAACACATGAGGAAAGTATATGCATACTTATCAGTAAAGTTTTCAAACGCTTTTTGGTAAAATTGATTTTATTCAACCTCTTGAAGGAACGCAACTAACACTTGTTAGCATCTCAGCCTGATGAAGCTGTGTTTTTCTATTAAAGTATCCCTGCATATATATATATATATGTGTCTCTGTATATCTATATACATCAAAGTGTTCAGAAGACACAGCTCTGCTGTATCCTCTGTCTGTCTCCAGCAGTGGTAAGAGGAGAGCACAAGTGAGGGGACAGTCACTGACACACAGTTTGGGGTATTCCTGCGGAACTGGCACTGACAGGGGTCATCCCTGGGCAACTGCTCCATCCAGGTGGCTGTGAAGCACTGACCCTTGGCTGCCAACATCCTCACATGGGTCTTCAAAGCTTTGCTTTAGAGGATGGAGGCACGAGAGGGGTTTGTCTTCTAAGAACACGGCCATGTGCTAACCCACCTACTCTTCCCACGTAAGAAAAGCCTGGAGAGGGGGATGTCAGCCAATCTTCTCATTTGTGTCCCGCCGCTTTCAACTTGATGGCATTACAGGAAGCAAAAACCTGGCTCCTGGGAGGAAGTTTATCCAGCGAGCTTATATAAAGAGACTATTAAACATAAATACATACAAAAGCACAGTCATCTTACAAATAAATAAGTAACTACATTTGTTCCAGTTACATGCTAGCAGCAGTCAGTCTAAGCTCTCACAG
The DNA here is from genome assembly GCF_963210335.1 of Falco punctatus. Lineage (NCBI taxonomy): Eukaryota > Metazoa > Chordata > Aves > Falconiformes > Falconidae > Falco > Falco punctatus. The sequence continues at coordinate 80,024,753 of NC_137581.1, forward strand.
TCCACTGCCATGGAACAAACCTTGCAACAAAGAAAGCTCACCCGCGACACACACTTTGCCCTGGCGTATAAATGACAGACAATGCAGCATCTCTCTAGCACTCTGCGGCATGGCCATAATAATTGCCAAGTTCTCTAGGACAGATTGAAGCGCTTAATGCTTTCAGCGAGAATGCCCCACGGTGCAGCAAGCCTTCTGCTGCCAGAGAGGCTCCCCTGTCCTCTGCCTTTGACTGGCGGAGGGGAGAGGTTCACTCCTTGCTCTCATGGTCTCTGCACTGCAGCTGGCCCCCCTTGGTGGGGCAGGTGCAAATCTGGCCCCCCCGGGTGGTGATGGTGCCGGCAGGCACTGCCATCTCCTCCTCATCGTAGCAGACACAGCGAGGGCAGCCATCGGCCACAGGGCTGCCCACAGCCTGGCAGGTGGCGGGCAGGCGGGGGCACAGTGGGGTGCAGGTGATGTCCCCGCTGGGGTGGCAGGTGCACAGCTTGCGGGCGAAGTCGATGTAGAAGGAGCGGCCAGTGGGGACATGGCCACTGGCAAAGCCTTGCATCTCGCAATCGCTCTCCAGGTAGGGGGGGCAGGTGCAGGGTGGGGGGCAGGGGGGGCAGCAGCCCCCAGCTGTGGTGGTGGCCAGCTCTTCCACATCCCTCTCAGGGCACGGCGTGCAAGTCCTGGGGTCGCACATGGGTTTTGGAGCCACGCCGCAGAGAAGGAGGCAGATGAGCAAGAGGTGAAAAGCACCAGCAAGAGCCATGATTCTGGGGAGAGAAAGGGGGAGATGGGTGCAGGCATCACACTTGGCACAGGCATACCAAAACCCAAAGGACCCACCCCACCCCCACCCGCACCGACCTGAGGTTTGAAGCGAGTGGGATACAGCCGCCACTCCCTGACATGCTTTGGTTTGTAGCTTTGTAGTTTGTGGCTTTGGTTATCTGCAGATTCCTGGGACTAGGATGGTTTGCTCTAAAACATAAAATCTTGTGCCTGAACAGTCATCCTGGCTTGACCAAGGTGTCCTCCACCCACCAGCTGTTCAGATGGCTGCAACATCACTGGGTCAGCAAAGTCCACATTGCAGCACACACTGAGCTTTGGCACAGCTGCCCTGGCTGGCAAACGGCACTTGTTCACCCCTATATAGATGCTAAAGTTTACGTTTCAGTGACTAAATGCTCCTGGCAGGCATTTGGCCACAGACACATGAAGGGCTCAGAGAAGCACTGTCTGCTTTGGTGGCTCACCCTGTGGCTATTACTGCAGTTGGGACCCTGCTCCTCCACAGACTGGGTCTGGGTGTCCTGCCTCTCCTGCCTGCCTCTCCCAGCTGCCTCAGTCCCTCACGGGAAGCCAAGCGGGTCACCTCAGGCTTGTTTCAGCTTGTGAAGCTTCTGCTTCATAAGCAAGATGCTTCTGATGTTGGGCACTCCTGTGTGCCTCTGCTCTTTGCCTCCTTCAGTTTTTTTTGGCCAGCCCGTTTTTAAGTGGAGAGTTGTTCATGGACATGAAATCCCCTGGACATGTGCCCCTAGGAGGCACAGCACTGCCTGGCAGCCTACGCTGACTCCCTTCTTTGTTTTATGGCTAAGGACCCTTTTTTTAGACTTCCACCTTTTCAAGACCCAACATTTTCCCTAAATGGTGTATTTGATAACCCCGATTTCCTACTCTTGCAGACATGCAACTACTTGCAATTACTTCTTAACGTTTCTTTTAAACAAGAATATTTCCAAATTGCATAACTATAAAGAAAAAGCTTGAAAGCATGAACTCCATCCATCTTCAATTTGAAGAACTATGGACTTTAAAGCTTTCCTCTTTTTAAAGCAAACTCTTTGTTTGTTGAGAGTTCCTGGTAGCTGCTTGATTCATCCTTGTTGTAAGTTACTGTTCTGCCCCTTTGTTTCATTCACACATTTTAATCTACTATTACTTTACCACCGTTCCCAGCAGGCTGGTCGCTGTGCCGAGCAGCACGGAGCCCAGACCCGCTCCTGGTGGAAAGCCTGTGCTGTGCGAGGATGCCCCTTCCGCAGCCCCCCGAGGGCTCCCTCCCGGCTGCCCCAGCTTCAGCTGCCGGGTCCCTCTGGGCTTCGCACACAGACAGCGCAGGGCACCACTGCCAGGCACCATGAAGTCAAAGGTTTTGCACACCTGAACCTCTGTCCAGCCCTGGTGGCCCCACTCACCGCCGAAACCCCTGACCCCCACCTAGCAATGAAATCAGGCTTCTTCAGCAGAGCCCATTTCCAGCAAAGCCACAACGCGGAGTTTGATGTTTAGCAGCTGCAGTGGCAACAGCCTCCTGCTTGCGCCAGGCCACTTTTCCTGGTGAAATGTTCGCCCTCCCCCTCAGCTCTGGAGAGCCAGGCTGCAGGCTGCCCACGGCGCTCCCCTCCTGCCCCACGCCAGGTCCCGGCCGTGGCCGTGGCTCGAGGCGCGGCACAGCGCTGGTTACCTGCAGGGTGGCCGGGCAGCTGGCGTGGGTGCTGGCGTGCGGAGCAGGACCCAGCGTGGCGTCTTCGGTCTTCACCCTACAGACTGCCCGAGCCCTCTATTTATCTACTGCTGGTGGTGCGGTGCGGCTCCACCAGATGAAACACTGGCGGGGGTGGGCGGGGGGGGGGGGGTAGGAGGTGGAGGGGGTGGAGGGGGTGGAGGCGGGGAAGCCTCCCTAACACAAAAGGTGGCTGGGCAGGGCCAGCAAGATGCTTATCTTGCTAGGGTTGTTGCATTGGTCTGTCTGACCGAAGACTAATCCGGCATCTCCCAGCCGTCTGCAGGTCTGGCATCTCCCCACACACCCTTCTTTGCAGACTTCAGCCAGGGTTTCTGAAACATCAGGTTCTCCCTGAGCTTTGCAGACTCAGGGGGACATGGAAGCTAGTGTCCAGAAGGAAAACAAAATTAGATAAAAGCTCTAGCACGGTAGCACAGGTGGAAGGACAGCCAGCTCTGGGGTAGTGCACCCCACAGTGCTCCCCCTCAAGATCCAGAGGTTGGCATGGACCTCCTCAGAGCACACATTTTATCCTTGTCTCCATGCAGCTTCCCAGGGCAGGGCAGCCCTCACACACCGCTTGACACACACTGTTTAAAGCACTTTGGGCCCTGCCTGGCTGTTCTCCTCTGGATTAAGCTGCGGGGAGCCAAGGCCAATGTATCTTAGCGGGGGAGCTAACATGTGAGCATAACCCCTGTGCCCTGACTGTCGTGGTCAGCCCGAGCTCCCCTGGGGCCATTTGCTCCCTGGTATGATAATGTCTTAGCCTGAAGTACTAATTGAGCTTGTTGGAAATGTGCCCCTCAGTCTTGCAGAACAATGGGATGAAAAGCAAAGACATCTTGCAGCAGATGGGACTGTGGGGAGCAGCAAGAATTTTGGAAACATGCACTCCCCCATATACGCGCGCACACATGCGTACCCCTCAGAGCAGGGGGTGTCTGGGAGAAGAGCGTGGGCTGATGCTGCAGGACTGGGCTCCATCTCCTGCACCAGAGCTGGGCACTGCTGCCCGGCCCCTGGCCTCCTCCTGTGGCACCACCCCCCCATGCCCCCTCCCCCCCCAGCTCCTTAAGCCTGAAAATCCCCATTCCTCTAGTAGGTATGTCGGAGCCCCGTACCCCACAGAGCCCAAGAGCACTGAGTTGGGTGGCCGCCTCTCCCTGGACACATGAAATACTGATATGGCCTTGGTATAGCCTGGATAGCACCAGCTGTCCCTCCTGCCACCCCGAATGCTCGACTCAGCACCCCGGGGTGCCAGTGGGGCAGTGCTCTGTCCTGCTGAGTGCTGCAGGCTGCATTTGCATCCTCAGGGTCACAGCTTATGGCAAACTACAGCAGATACCATTCTGACATCCCTGGCCAGGGCAATGCCACCACCATCAGATGTGCCTGCTGGAGGCAGCCCCCAGGGTCAGGGGCTGGAGGGCCTTGGGAGTGCACCCTGGTGAGCCTGGCTCCAGCCCAGGTGGTGCAGAAATGTCCTGAGCTCACACTCAACTTTATTAGTTGCCAGTTCATAGATAACATACAGAATCTATTGTAAATATTCATAGTTAATATTCAGCAGTTACTTCACCCCTGCTGGGATGCAGCTGCCTGTCCCGTAGCCTGCCTGCAGCTAGCAGCCACTGCCCCACATGCTGCTGCTGCTGCTGCTGCTGCTGCTGCTGCTGCTGCTGCTGGGAACACTGGGGTTTGGGCTGAGCCGTAGGGGCCACGCAGACTGCAAAGAGGTTGAGAGCTGCAGAAGCCTGGGCTGTCATTACATGCTGCTGGCCTGTCTGCCATCTGGGGTTTCAGCTGGCTGTTTTTTGAGAGCTGCTGGATTTTGCCCACCTGGGTAAAAGCACAGCCCCACACACTACATGCTCAGCGCGCCGGGCAGCAGCCTGCTCTGCAAGCAAACATTCAGCTCAGATGCATCAAATACTGTATTCGTTCCTGTTCAAACTCACAGTAATGGAACATCTTTTGCATAAACATATGCAGTTTCTGAGAGGACAGCCCATTAGCATGGCTAGTCCCCCACAGTCTTGGGTACTTCCAGACCACTGAGAGAGCTGTCTTAGGCTCTGGTTTGCACACACATGCACATGCAGCAGCAGCAGCCTGGAGCTCTCATTCCAGCTGCAAAGCTCTCCGGTGTGACCCCAGGCACCCTAAAGCTTCCCTAACCCCCTGGGAGAGACCTGCTGTGCATGCAGGGACTTATTTCTGTGTGCACTTAGAGCAGCCTGTTCAGGGGCAGGGTGGCAGCAGTCTCCAGGCGCAGGCAGGTCACCCTCTTTGAAGGTGCCCATGTGTCTGGAGCAGCCCACAGACCTGTGTCACACCTAACCTTAAAACTCATGAGCTGCCTTCGGGGCAAGAGCTATCAGATTGGGGTGCTTGCTTAGGAGGTGGGGGATCTGGGAGATGGAGAGGAGCTCCCAACCCCCAGTGACAGGGAGGTCCCTGTGGAGAGATGTGCCCTTGACTGTCGGGTGTAGGCAAATCTTCTCTGTCAGTCAGGTCTACTGCATATTACAATCAGGGTTGTCAGGAAGGGTCTGGCATGTCCTGGGCTTCAAAGTGGTCCAGATTCAGACTCAGTTCTACTCTTCATGGGGCACTTCAAGACTTCTTCATGTGAGTTTGGAATACCTGCAGGGACTAATATCCTTCAGTTTGCAACAGAGTTGCTAAAAGAAATACAATATAATGAGGTTGAGCTAATCCGTTTTTACTTTTTCTGGGCAAATGTGATTATTACTCAAGCAAAAACTTGCAGGTGGTCTGATACAGCTTGTGTCACTCAGGAAACAAAAGACAGCAGAGACACTCTTCCTAAAAATAAATACTTCAGCATTCTATAACCTAGTAACAGTCTCATACAAACTAGATTAGATGGAAAGTACGGACTAGGCACTTAACAGCAAGCCAACACTGAGATTGGTTGTTGCAACCTTGGAGCAGCTCCTGAGACTTAAGGAAAGACTGCAAAGCTCTTCACATCCTTTGAGAGCAACTCCCCCAAACCAGGTCTCAATGGCACTTCAGTTTGGTCCCACAGGCTGCCTTTCACATTTGCTTTCATTTATGTTTTTACACAGCCATGGCAAATTGCTCTTCTGACCTTCATTATCACTCCTGAGACATAATACCCTGACAGCAAAATTAAGATCAGCCCTGCCTTCCCCTCAGCCCCTCCATAATGAGCTCTCAGGATGCATGGTCATGAGATGACTGTTCCAGGGTGCAGGGATGAAGCCATATCCCCTTCCCCAGTCACCATGTTGCGAGAATGAGTCTTCACTTCTTGAACGGGTTTGGTTCATTGTCACCTCCTGTGGGACTGTGGGTGAGGCACCTGGTGCCACCAGCTCCCCCAGAGATGAGGAAGGTGCTTCCCAAAGGCCAGTTGCCACTGCAGGAGCGGTCATCCCACACCGGCTCAGCACCTCATTTCCCTGCCCATCACAGCCCTCAGCTGTCCCTTCCCATCCCTCCTGCCCAGCTCCCCACCTTTTGCATACTGGGGCGCTGCATCCCACCCGTTCCCTGCTCCTCATCACTCCCCCAAGGTCCTGCCTCTCCTGCTGCCTCTCTGGCCCCCAGAGCCAGAGGTGAGGAGGAGGGTCTCCTGGGGGTGTCTGCTGAACTTGGGGCCTCCAAAACCCACCGTGTGTAAACGAGGGGTGAACTGGGGCAGGCACGTGCAGCTGTGATGTAGCTTGTCCCTAGCCCTGCTTCTCTCAGGGCAGAGTCAGGCTCTGGCCCTGGTTGGACCAGAGAGGCTCATGGCACCTGCAACACCAGCAGGGCATAGGAACTACTGCTAGCAAGCACACCAACCCTGCCCCTGCTAAAATCTGAGCAATAACATCCCCCCCCCTCCCCCACGCATGCACACACACAGACACACACACAGACACACACACACACACTTTCTCTCTCTCTCTCCCTCTCCAGCCCTGGGAAGCTCCACATAACCACATATGGCTATTAAACGCAATTTCTTTAGTTATCTTCTCTTTAGTGATATTCTGGGTGGCATATAGCAGACAAATGGTTATTACATTACAATTTTCACCTAGTCATTTTGAGAAACTCTCAGCTGGATGAGCCCAGAAGGCGCCCTGGGCCAGGGGGCTGGAGCTGGGGGCAGCTGCCTGTGCCGGGGGGTGGGGGGAGGTGGGTGCAGCCAAGCTACTGCGCTACTTCTTGTCATTTCTGCTGACAAAGGTGAGGAGGTCCATCGCTGTGACCACACCAAACACCATCTGCTTCATGAAGGAACTGCCATTTCCATTGACTGCAAGCACAGAAAATGCCAGTTTAGTGGGGGAAAAAAAAGAATACACACACCACCCCCCACCAGCTGTGCAGAGGTTGCTGTTGGTTTATTAAAAGAAAACCTTAACGGGGACAGCAGCTGGCTCCACTCTGCCTCAACAGAAATGACTGATGCAGCCTTGGGTGTGTTGCTGGGATCACGTAAGGGAGGTTTTAGCTGCAAAAATTGCACATTTACCAGAGCAGAAAACTTAATTTCCCAGTTGTTTTCATCAAATCTCTGTTCCAGTCCTGCTTCTATCACCACAAAATTTTTCAGGCCAGACTAATGAGACTCTTTAAGAGCAGCAGTGAGACCCTTTCTACACTGTTCTTATCCTACACCATCATTAATAAAACAGCATTGCAACAATTGCTTTAACTATCTGATAAATGTTTTCTTAAATAAAAGTAAAACTAGCCACCAGAGTCCAAACACGAGATAAAATGCAAGCTCCAGAGGTATGGGAAGAAAACTACAAATAAGTGGGTAACTGTGACAGTGTTAAGACAGCAGCTCTGGAAAAGAAAATGAGTGTTGTGTGAACAACAGAGCAAGAAGCACTGCATACAGCTGGCTGATAGTTTTTGGTGGGTATCATTTAATTTGAGCCTACTATTTATTTTATATTGAAATGTGACACAAAACAGATTTTCATTATTTTATGGCAGCATGGCTGAGAAAGGGAATTCTGCCTAGCATTATTTTTGTGAGACAATTGGAAATGGACATCAAAGGCAGTTTTGAATGACAGACTTTTGTCTGCAACATTTTGTGGGAACGTGGCTGGGCTTGCAAGCCAGCTTTAGAGTTGATGGAGCTTCAGGGCAGCAGGCCACGGAGATACAAGCAGAGGGGCCGGTCTGTTTACACACGGTGGATTTCAGACACCCCGAGTTCAGCAGGCAGCCCTTTGATGGCAGTCAATACAGCGCAATATTGTATGCTGCTTACCATAGGAATGCTTTGCATGTTCAATGCATAATCCCATACAATCAGTATAATTACACCCTTCAGCTCTAATTTAGAAGAACTAAGCATGGGTCTTCTGACTGCTTTTTTTTTTTAATGTTGCTAACATCTTAAACAAAGCAACTCCCTCAAGATAAGGCCAAATTTGTACCTCTAGAAGTTCTACAGTATAATGGTACTGGAAAGGTGTGTTAGGTCAGATTTGCAGAACAGTGTCTTCCACCATACCTGTTTTGGTCAGAGGAGCAACAAGGCGTGATCCCTGCTGCCATGGATGTGTCAGCAACCCTCACGCTAATGCGGTCCTACTGCACGTGACTGTGACTCTACTGGGTCGGTTTGCTTCACAGAGGAGGGGGTGGCTGTACAGTGGTTTGAGAATAAGGCAAAGCTGCTGGTACGGCTGCTTTATTGGACTAGCCTAACGGTGCTCCCGAATTGGCAGAGCATTCATATACCCAGTCGGGGTCCAGGTAAGGCTCAAACACAGATGCCCCAGGCTGCGTGCATCAGCGAGCATTGTGCCTCCCGACTCATGCCCCTGCCACAAGGCTTGCTTAGGATCCCACACATTTGTTCTCAGCTTTCTCAACTTACCCTGGGCCTCCAGGGTAGGTGTCTGATAGCACCCAGCACGAAAGGTCCCTTAGCATATCAATTTACCCAGACCCCTTGGGGCACACAGGCATAAGGACAGCTCTTGGCTGCATCTCCAGGGGTGGCGGGTGGGAATAGGGGCATTCAGAGGAGATGGCGCAGCCTCTGGGCATGCACAGCAGGTCTTTAAGCAGTCAGATAAAGACTGTGTTGTCTGTTCCCTTACATTTTCATGCCTGAATTCCACCTAGGCATGATGTAATGTGCCCAAATGCTCCTTTTGACCTTGCCCTTGGGATACTAAGTCTATGAAGGTCCCAAACTTCCCCCTTGTTTCCTCTGTTGCCCACAACCAGCAAGGCACTGATTTGAATTCAAGGTCAAGAGATTAAACAAGTATTGGAGGCCTGAGCCTACAGCTGCACAGCAAAGGAACTGCACCCCAAGCTGCTTCCAGTCCACCTTGGCTGTCAGAGGGGACGAGATGAATTCCCACACTGAAAACATTCCCATCCCCAAAGGTGGGTTTCCACGGGAAACTATGAGGTGAGGGGAAGGGATGGAGCTGATGGGTGCTTCAGCATCACCCCTGCATGGGGGGACAGCACAGATCCCATGGCCATGATCTGGGAAGTACTCCTGCAGGACACACATCCGGAAGCGTGCTGGTCCCCGGCTCCTGTGGCTAAGGCTTCCTCCCTCTCCCCTCATCCCTGTGGTGTCAGGAAAGGAAGCGGGTGAAAAGCCAGCAGTTCCTGGGCTTTGCAGGGCCACGGGGCAGAAATCCTTCCTGCAAAGGCTCAGGGGCTGCACGTGTGGAGCAGCTGCACTGATACCTGCCAAGCTCAGTTTGAGAATTTCCCTTTCCACTCTCAAACATTCGTACAAAGCCTGTACAGTGCTTCTGCAGATACCTACACTGCATTTGCTCGTGTACAACGATAGCAAAATGATCATTCTCCAGGATGCAGGAAAGCTTTCCAAGGCTGTCCTCCAGGCCAATCTAAGCAGGATAAAAAGAGATTTTATGTTTCACTTCACATTTAGAGGACAGTGGTGCGAAGCCTGACTCCTGCCTCTGACTGTAGCAGCGAGCGGGCAGAGCGGCACCCGACTGGACCATGATCAGGTGTGCCTCACTCATCCGTGCTATTGCTGGGGAGATGGGAGGGGATGCAAACCCAGCTTTGCTGTAGCTGAAATACAGCACTGTCTGCCTCCAGCCCAAAGGGCCTCCACGGGCCAACAGGAGGTGATGGCTCCAGCTCCCCTAAACCACCATTCATTTACCTCACTCCTTCTCTGGACAGGCACCCCTCCCCTGCGCGCCCACAGGACCTGCTCAGTGTCCTGTCAGTCCATGCCTGTTGCCCCAGCCCTGCTGAGCACTGGCAATGGCTGGGCTCTGATTTCAGAGGGTGTCAGTTCCCCAGCTGGATGAAATCCTCTGGCAATGTAAGATAGGGAGTGGACGGTCACACACTTTGCTCCTGGCAGGAAAACTCCCACCTCTGAACGCCACAGGCTCAGCAGCATTTTTGCAGGTGCCTGTCCTTATTCTCATTTCCATGATGTCACCACCACCTTCCCACCTCTCTCTCCCTTCACCTCTGTCTTTTCATTGACCTCTTCTCCCAGCTGCTGTCACACCTCAGGGTGGTGGTGCACCTCTCCCCCTCTCCCCATCCCTGGACAGTGGTTGTCACCAGCCACAGCCTTAGCGGTACCTTTGAGAACTGGTCATAGATGACCTTCGTAACAGGGTCTGAGAACTGTGCGTTTCCAGCCAGCACTGAGGTGAGGGTGTTGCTGAGGGTCACCATTCCCAAAATAAGTCTGTAAGGGAACAGGGAGTTTTCCAAAAGGTCAGACCTAAGCTAGGGCACATGTTTTATGTAGGGGCTGAACTGCTCCCCTTGAAGTCAATGACTAAATTGCTGCTGCCATCAGCAGGAGGCACCAGATTTCTCCTCATCTGAGCAGGACAGGAAGATCATTGTCCTGACCAAACTGTTGGTTTGACAGTAGTTAAAGTCTGGCATTGTAGTCCAGGGCTCAGCAGCCGGGAGAAAGAAAAGTTGTGGGGTCTCCAGCTGCTTATTTGTATGGGTTTCCCACCCAGGCTTCACCTTTCCTCTGACCTCCTCTTGCCTGTGCACTGATCCAACCTCTGCTGAGTCTGATGGGCACTGGATTTGTCTTTCACTTTAACTAGCTCATTTACAGGGAGTTTTCTTAATGAATATTCACAAGGAAGCAGATGATATCTTAAAAATATGTGTTGCAGAATCCAATGCAAGAGCCCTGTTAATGGATCAGTAAACGGGACTTTCTCTTTAGCTTCATCATAGCTGCTTTGTCTATGTGAATGGCCATCTCTGTAATGAGTAAAAATAGTTACCCTGATTCAGCAACAACAGGAGCTTGGTCATATCCCTTCTCCTGGAGGATCTCGATTGCCTTTTGACAGCTGACTTCTGGGAGGAGAATGAGAGGGGCTGAGAGATTCAGTTTCTGCACCTTGATGTTCCACCACCTGTTGAAAGACAAATGTCAGCACTAAGCTGTTAACTTGCCGTGCTCAGGGAGGCAAGGCCAGGAGGGATGAGATCAACCACGCAGAGATATTCCGCCTGCCTGCAAAGCTCACCCCACTCCTCTCCCCAAAGCAGTAATGCTACAAGTCCATCATGGCCAGGTCTTGTTGAAGCCAAGCTCTTTCCCTACACCCAGTGTTCATGCAGCTCCAGCGGTGGGACTGAGGCCAGAAGCTGGCCAGGTGCTGAGCTGTCCTGAATCCAAGCAAGTTGCTGAGGGCTTCATTTTGCAAGCCTGTGAGTGGGGCGGCCTACCAGTTCTGCCTCTTTGGTTTGCATCCTTGGTTCTCAAAATGCAGCATTTGCAGCTCCTCCAGGAAACGGCCTGGCAGAGATGCTCATGTGACTTATGAGGGACAAGCTATGCTTGTTTGCTGGGGACGATGGGCAATTCCCAACTCATCTCAGCCCTTCATCCTTGCAGAAAAGGCAGGGCAACGCTACAGGCTGGAAGGGCCAAGAGCAATTCTAGCTGGGAACAAGAGGCCTTGGAAATGAAGTTTTTTAGGAAATATTTTGGAATAACCATTGGTTATATTAACCCAAAGGACCAGTGACATCAGTAATACATGCTGTTTTTAAGGTGAGCCTAGGTGCTTTCTAAACAACTGGCATCAGCAGTTTCCCTGCCTTGAAGGGACTCTTCCCATGGCATCCAAAAGATAGCTGAGTTGGTCATCTTTCCTGGCCCGCAGCTCTGGAAAATGAAAATCTACTGTTCCCTGTCCCTGGAAAGACCTCCAGACCTGTTTGAATGAGTGTTTGCTACATGAGGGACCCATCTCCCCACTGTCCTGATGTTCCTTTGCACATCAGCTGTGGAGTAGAGAGAGGAGGTTGTGAGTGGAGCTAGGTGTCCACCTTATCTGTTCTTCTCTGCAGGGTTTAGGTGGCCTGGACAGTAACTGCTATGTGGGAGCAGACTGGCAACTTTAGGATGGAGACTTGTCCTTTATAGACTTTGATTGGAGAATGGAGATACCTAACTACTCAAAAGAGAGGAGCTGCTATTGCAGCCTCCCCAGAGGAATCTGGACTTAATGGTGTTTTTTCTAAATACTGAAAGATCATACTTTCCTTTGAAGATAATAATTTCCAGACGCAGAAAGCTGATCCCCTTAGCACAGTTTATACCAGTGGAAGTTGTCTTACCAAGGCTTGTGCTCCTGGACGTCATTCAGGAAACCATTTTTTGTCATCCACTTATCATTCAAAAATTTGGACCTAGAAATCACCAACAAAGAGCGAGTCTGTGAGCCTTCCAGAAGAAGTCGTGCTTTGTTTCATGTACTAGACCACAGCACTGCCCTGGGGCTCCCATGATTTTTGCAGCTGGCTGCTCTTAGCCCCTTTTAAGGTCAATGGGAGCTGCGGGTGCTCAGTAACTCTTAGAAGCATGCCAGCTATTTGCCTTCCTAATTTTAGGCATGCAAGTTCAAAAACTGTAGCTTGACTGATTCCTGCTCCGTGCAGCAAGTCAGTGACAAGAGGAAATAAAACCCAAGTGTCCCAACACCCAGCCCTTGATGTTTGCCGTAGTGGTATGAGATTTCTCCCTTTTGTTTTGGGTTTTTTTTTTTTTTTAATTCTTGTAAGCTGCTCAAGGGAGGCTCCCAGCTCTGGGCTCAGTCTGGGCACCATGGTACCAGAATTATCAGGGTGGTTCTCCAGCAGCCCACATCACCTGGGTTCAGCAGTGCTAAGCTCATGCCACTAAAAGACCCCATGGCCTCGACCCAGGTCATATGCAGAGAGTGAGGGGGAGGGCTATGGGAGCTCCCGTCATGATGCTGGAAAGCAGGCGAGGAAGCGAGAAACTCACATGTAGTTCCTGACAGAGTCGGGCAGGATGACGACACAACGCTGACCTTCCTTCAGGTCCTTGGCAGCCCGCACGGCAACCGACATGGCACTGCCCGAGCTGCCACCTGGGTGGATACGAAGAAGAGATAGAAAAGCGTAGGGGCTGCCCAGGGTGTAGGGCCACGGTCCTGACGTGTGGGGCACAGAGCTGCCCTGGCTAACGGCACAGGGGTGCCCAGGCAAAGCAGTAGCGGAGGTGGCACCTTGTACACCAGGGCAGCTCAAGACACTGGGAGGGGGAGGACAATCAGCTCCACTGCCTTGTAGGCTTTAGGGTCAGGAAGATGCAGGGACTGAAGGGACGTGCTCATATGGTGGCTCTTGGCGATGGGCCTTTGAGGCGGTGTAAGAGTGACCTTATGAGCTTCATGAACCACTTCTTGTGGTGGCTCTGCAGACTGGCTAAGGGCCATTCAACACAGGGACATTCATACCACTGCTGCCCATGCCGCACCCTTCCTCTGGGTGAGGAGGAGACCATGCCAAATCTGGAGCTTCTGGCTGACATATTTGACAATAAAAGATTGGCTTTAAATGCATTGTAAAGACTGAAAAAAACATAAACATTACATTCATGCTTGGAATACCAGGCCAACGTGATGGGAAGACTTAAACACTCCCTGTGTCTGTGTGCACGCATGTGGTTTGCTGCACGTAGGGAAAGCAGGTCCCTGCTTTACAGAGGCAATTCTTCCACCAGTAGTTTGAGTACTGGAAGTCAAACACATTCCACTATCTGTGTGCCAATTACACACTGCATTCAAGGCAGCACGTATTTTACAGCAGGTTAATTAGCACCAGGTCACATTTTTCAAACAAATGAGGAAAGGCCCTGAAAAATGCAGTTCAGGGAACATGAAGCTATTCACGAATCATAGTTGAGTTCAGCAAGTGGTTTCTGTTGAAACACAGTGACGCTGTGCCTGCGAGGTTAAATCAATGTTTAAGCATTTCATTACAAATGACCAGATCTTTTTCAAAACTCCTTCGATGTGAGTGCTTGGGACTTTTATCAGCTGTAACCACAAGCCTACATATTGTCTGGTCCTGGATGCAAACCTATAGCTATCTGCCTGGTGGCAGGGAAGGCTGAAAAAGTGCCGATGCTCTATAGAGGTTCTTAGGGTACAGGCAGGGCTTGTCTGAGGGCACCTGTTCATTTTGGAAAGTTGGTGGGATCCCTTACAGCTTGTTGTCACAGGGAGAAATACCCAGTAAGAACACCTTACACTTTCTTTACTTTCAAACCTTCCTGGTCCAAACCTGGCACCTCTAGTGTGGCAACCGTTTAACAACAGAGTATAGCTTCACGGTGTTGTTAACAGAATGACAGTTTTAGCCCACCCGTCCTGCCCTGAGTCCCATTAATCCTCCCTTTAGCCTGTGTAACACTACACTGCCAAGAAGAGGTCTTCGGCCTGAAGATCCAGTTCCATGTGCAAAAGTGCTCCAGTAAGAGGAGAGTTATTGCTTCTATAATTATTGTGGCCGATGAGTCAGATCCCAGACCACACGCTTACTGCCACACCTCTGAAGTCTATAGTGACCTACACGCCAGCCTGAGGTTCGGCTACCCAGCCCTGTTAACTTAGCAGACACAAAATGCAGAGAGCACCTACCCTGAAGTGTTTTGATCCCAAAAAGATGAGGTTCAGAAAGTTTAAGAGAAGCAACTGTTGTCATTGGTACTTACCACACAACAATCCCTCCTCTCTGATCAGCCTGCGAGACATGAGGAACGAGTCTCTGTCATTGCATTTATACCACTGATCAACCACCTGAAGAGAAAGCAGGAAGGTAGGTTCTTGGCGATGTTATTTCAGGCTGTCCCGACCCTCTGAGGCATGCTGTGGTGCTGACGCCTATCACATCTGGCAGCTTTGAGCTGCTTTCCACACTTGTTGAAAGCAAATATATTTGTCAGGGCATCCTTGGTCTGGAGGATGCCTCCTTGCTTGCAGGCACCCACTCTAGCTTTTCCAGCCAGCGCTCTTTCCTTGGAGAGTTAGGGATGTCTGACAGGTCCAGAGTCAGGATGAGGAGAGGGAATGGTGTTCATGATGTTCCGGGCTAAGCTACATCAATGGGCAAGATTTTGCCAGACAAAATCAGATCCAACTACAGAAAGAGTCTGGGGTTATTACAGGCCACAGCTCTAAAGCCACATGCCAACAGCAGAGGTGCAGTTAACATCTGAAAGCAAAATGAGTCTGGGGTCTGAGATTGTGGGGAACCTTTCTAACAATGAGGCCAGGGGAAACAGGCAGCTTGAATTAGGGCTTTAAAGCTCTGTGCCTGGTGGCAAGTGATACAATGAGAAGAAATTTGTCAAGAAGTGGTGTGAGGTTCATTGTCTTATGCAGCTTGCATCTTGTCTTCCAGCCCATAAATGGCACAAGGTTTCTATGGTGTGCATGTGGTGCCTGCAACAGCGAAGGCTCGGGAAATGCTAGCGTGATGAAGAGCAGCCTCAGCACTGACCGATTCTGTCTTCTGTGTTAGCACAGTGAAAAAGGTGCGCTCCGAGCGTTGGCGAGGCTGAGCTGAGGAGGCTGGTACTCTGACATACTCCTTGCTTGCCCCTGTATTTGCCTTCTCCTTTTAGATCAGCTATACCCAGATCTACTCGGAGAGATGCTTTACTGCCAGTGTCCCAATCCCCCCCCTCCAACAAGCTTATTCTGCACTAGCAAGGTTTACAAGTAGCCTTAGGGCTGGGCCACAGCTGGGTGCCAGAGCTGGTACCTCTGAACCTGGGAGTAGGCTGTATGCGAAGCTAAAGATGGGAGAGAGGCCACTCACCACACAGCTACTTACTGATCTGTCGAGGACAGTAGGGATGAAGTCATGCCCAATGCCCTCCACTTCGATGGTTGTGGTGTTTGTCCTATTCATCTCACTGGGCAGAGCAACGATGGAGCCATCGGGATCTACACCGATGATCTTTGATGGAAGGAATTTTTGTTAAACCACAAAGGGAGTTCAGAAATAGTCAAACACACAAGTCAAAGCAAAAATTACCCACACCCTTATCACCAATGTTTTTCTTCCCGTGATACTCATTGATATTCCTATCCACTGGCAGTATGGAGAGCTTCCAGGATAAAAGGGTACGGTTCCCCATTGGTTTTTCAGATAGATCCTAGGTAGTGCTCAGCTGCCGAAGAAGTGACCGGTGGCTTAAAATGTTATCACTCTCAAGGTGTTTGTCAGTGCCTCTTTGTCATCTGCTACTTCCAAACCTCAGCCCTTAGGACAGCGTGAGTGCTCCTTAATCCGCTCCAGTGCAAAGCCAGCCAGCTAGCTCAAACCTGTGGAAACTGGTGGCTACAGGCAAACTTTTGAATCTAGTTCTGCTGGCTGACAGTGACACCTCCCTGGTTGCTTATAACTTTATGTCTGGGCTGAGATTGCTTCCCTCAGCACACAGCTTAAGAAGGGGTGGTGAAGCTGCCCTAGACAAAGCTTCAGCAGTCAGCGAGGTAATCCAATGCCCAGGTCCACACCATCTCGATTTGTGTCTGGTGGATCAGGGATCACTCGCACACTGGCTACACCAGAGAAGTGGTAACTGTCAGGTCTCCAGTCTGCCTCAAAGCACAAGCTCTGCAGAATGAGCATCTATGACTGGTGTCAACCATGAAGCATGGAGGTTCTTGCGACAGCAGATGAGGAGCACTTGCACAGTCTGCACTCTTCCCTTCAGAGCTGCCAGAGTGGAAACTTTCAGCAGGTGGATTAACTGGGAGCAGTAATGCTGTCACCTGGGCCAGCCACTTCTGCAGTGGATATCAGCAAAGACCACCAGGCAGGTGGGATCATTAATGGGGCTGTGGAGCCTTTGACTTCTAAGGAACTCAGATGGATCTAGGTCAAGCTGAGCGTAACACCAAATTGCTTCCAACAAAAGCCAAGCTTGCTGTGAAAAAACAAACAGGTGGAGACAACAACTGCTAGCTCAGGTGAGCCATGGGGTTAGGATTGATCAAAAGCACAGGCAGGAAAACCCAGCGGGACCATGGCTCCCAGTGGGCAGCCCTGCCTCCCAGCTTACCTTGCATTCTGGGCATTTCTCCTTCAGCTTCCTGGCCACGCCAGTGACAGTGCCTCCTGTGCCAGAACCAATCACCACCATGTGGACCTTGCCTGCAGGTCAGGGAAGAGAGAAGCTTGCAGGGACCCAGCATGGCCTCCAGCACAGTCTCCCCTTTATTCAGGGCCCCCATGTCCCTCAGCTGCTAGAACCCCATGTGCAGGAAGGACAGGCAGAGGTTCTGCTAGCGGCCAAAGCATGGTCCTGCGGAGAAGCTCAGATAAGCTTGCAGGATCTGACCACAGTTAATCCTGCCTCAGCACAGAGGGCTGAAGGTGGCCTGCAAATCTTCCACTGGTGTCCATGATTTTCACATCTTTAGCATCTACTGGTGTAAGGGGGAGGGAGTATCTCAGCACTTCCAGCCTTTTCGAACCACGCCACACTAAAGCAAACACACATGTGAATAGCAGCACCTATTAACAGGCACGAGTTTTCAGCTAGTGTTAACATTCACAGTGGAGAGATGGCAGAGCTCTGCCCCGGCACCTGTGCCGGTCAGATGTAGCCCCACTGGCAGCAACAAAATTATACTGATTTAGGACTGGTAGGAACAGAATCAGTCAGGCCTTCAGAGCCTTATGCTGCAACTGCATTGGGAAAAGGGGACTTGTAATTCACAGCTGGCAGCCAGTAGGAGCAAGTCTAAACACACTAGTGGAGGGAACACTGGGACTCTTTTGCTCCTGTTGCTACCCGACTGCTTTAGTGTTATGATAACTGTTCTCCAGTTAAAACCCCCAAGTCTTGTTTACATTTTGCAGTGCTCCCAGTACTGGCAGCAGATTTCACTTCTATCAGCACAGACGTGGACTGGGATAGTCCTTTATCCTCCCCCAGCCATCACATCAAATGTCATTAGTCTGTGAAGTTTCAGTCTATTCTGATTTGCAAATGAGTGTGCTGGATCAGACACAGCCTGCCAGGCCCTGATGGATTTATATTCCCCCGTGAGGTCTCTTGGGCAATCTTGTGTTCTCAGCTGACAGGCTGCAGAGATGTTGTAGCCACCAAGAGACCTCATTCTTCCTCCTTGGGTAGAAACTGTATTTGTTAAGCCTCTGGTGTCCTCCCTCAGGCTTTTGAAATGGGAGGCTATAGCAGGGAAGCCCTGCAGGCTCAGGTGTGTCTGGAGTGGATTATGAGAGGTTGTAACACTCCGTGTGTCAACATTATTAAGGGCACCTTCACCTACAGAAGCCTTTTTGGCTGTTTTTCTAGACATTTAGGTCAATAAATGATGTCCAATGAGCCTCTGAGAGAGAGCTGTAGCCCTCTGCACATCCTCAGCACGTAGCAGCAACAGCGCAGACAGTACCTTCACACTGCTCCAGGATCTCCTCAGCTGTGGTGTCGTAATGAGCCAGGGGGTTGCTTGGATTTCGGTACTGTTTATTTCAACAGAGAACAGCATGAGTTACTGTGTGAAGCATAGGACAAATACCAAACTAGCAATAGCTCCCGATGAGCTTTACCCAAAGCATGCAACTTCCCCCTCCTCTCCCTGGCAAGGGGTGGACTGCAACCCAGCCAGGCCAGGTCACAGGTATTCCTCCTGGTTGTCACTTCGAGGCAGATTTCCAAGGACATTTGGGATTTGACCACACTGGAAGATTAAATGTGCCCACAAACACTTGCTGTCTGGCACTTGGTGTCAATTCAGCATGAGAATGGTGCGGCTGTCCCATACGCTGCATTGCCAGGTTTTGTGGGATCTGGTTATTTTGTTAAAGCCCTAGCTGCCAGAGGGAAGAAAGCTACTTGGTATTTTAGCTATTGCTTAGCTAGAAGCATTTTGACCTTTACTGGTGCATTGGAAAAGTTGAAAACACAACCTCACAATACTCCTAAAACCAAAAAAAAAATCCCTTCTCAAAAGCCATATTAGAAAACTTTTTTCAAGTATCCTATCTATTCCCATTTTTGAGAGCTGCTTTGACACTTAGGGGCATTTGTAGCTGGCAGTGCAGCAAGTCAGGTGGCTGGGAACTGTGGGCCAGAGCAGTTGTCCTACCTGTGCAGAGGGATTTACCACAGAAGGTACACAAGCACAGCACTGAAATGTGTGCAGCCCCATATTCACACCCATAGACCAGGCTGCTTCTGAAAAGCATATTCAGACACTGAGCTCCCTTTTTCTTAAAAGGAAGGAACTTCACTGACTTTTCTGCACTACCGGGGCTGCCTACCTGCCATAGGGATGCCTTCCTGCAGCAGGGTGAGACCCAGGGAGGAGGTGCCCTCCTGCACAAGACCCAGTGCTGCAAGAACCACTGGTGTGAATCAGCAGTGTTTGCCTTTTACAGAATGAGGCTTGTTTGTGAGGCAGGACAGAGGTTGCTAGCCAGGCATAAAAAAAATGATTTTTTTTTCAGGTCAAAGTTAAATCTGAAGCAATTTGAGTTTTGAATTGTGCAAGAAAACCCAGCCTCACCCACATCCAGCTTTGGCAGAAACATTACAGGTTTGGAAGTGACCCTTATTTTGTTTCTGCCACTCCGTGCCTGACAGAAGTGTGCTTAAGTTTCAAACATCATAAAACACTGACAAAACCTGTCTCCGTCTCCAGTTTAAACAAAGCCCCCAAAGACTCGCTCGGAGCACATGCCACAAACTGTGTTTGGAGAGTCAGTGGAGGATTGGCATTTTACCTGGTCCAGGATGTGAGAGCTTGGGATTTCACTTTTCAGCTTCCAGGCAACACGAATGTTAGACTCTGGGGCATCAAAACGAGTGCATGGGGTCCTCACAATTTCAACACCCAGCGCCTTCAGAATATCGACCTTTGGGAGGGAAGAAAGTAGATGTAACACAACCAATCCCACACAGAGATGGTAATCCAAACCTGCAGGCACAAGGCAGCGTCAGATGCCAGAGGAGCTTTGCATGCAGGAGACATTTGGCATTTGGAGATACAATGTCTGATTCTCAGTTATACTATCTCTGACATCGTCCTGGCACCCAGGGCCTCCTGCCTGAAGCTGACACACAGACTCAAACCTGGCCACGTGCCCTGTCCTACTCAGAGGGCAGGCTGGGGACACAGCAGAGGTTAACACTGTGCTGCTCCTTGGTGCACGGAGAAAGGGGCAGAGGGAACTGTAGGGAGGAGCAGCATCTCCTGTGTGCTATGGTCTGAGCCCCTGCGTGCAAGGAGGAGGTCTTAAAGCTGTCTTTGCCCTATGTCCCTTCTCTCCCCTCACCAAGCACAGGGAAGGAGCAACTGCAAATCGTCCCCAGAGTATTAATCTGCTGGGAGATGCGGCTGTCAGAGGGAGAGAGGGTCAAAAGAGAAGGGTGGGTGAGTGTTGGGGTGCCTGGAGATGAAGCCCATGGCAGCTGGAGGTGGCATCTGATCCAGACCGGGCTTAAGTGAAATTTAGATTGAAATGAGGGTGGCGCTTTGGAGAAGGGCTCAGCTCTGAGCCAAGTCAGGGTCCAGGTCTGGCTTTACTGGCATGAGTTCAGCTGAGCAGCTTGTGAGGCTTCTGGCTCCTCAAGGTGGAGATTTCTGCCATCTCCAGTATAGCAGTTTCATCTGGTCATCAGCTGTCGTGCAAGTGACTTGACTCCACCATCTCAAGAAAGCGGCTCAGACAACTATAAGTGTCTCCAGGTTAAAGACAACTGCAGAGACACAGAGACACCAAATGACATGTGAAATGTCAGAGGGGAAGTCAGCAGGACCAGCAACTGAGCCCTGGCACCTGCCTGCCTCTTCTGTGCTCCATCCAGCCCTTGCCCTCACAGACAGCAGGTATTGCTCCATTTCTCTGCACCCGTGCACCATGCTTGGCTAACGTGTGAGCCCAGCTGCACTGCTGACGCTAGATGATCAGCCAGGCCATCACAGTGTGCTTTTTTTCATCAAGAGGAAGTCTTCTGAATAACTGCAAAGCTATGTCTGTGTGCTTGGCAAGGCTCATTACCCTTTAAAGGAGGGGGCACTCCATCTCTAGAAAGGGAAAGTCAGAGAGAGACAAGGAAGGAGATGTTCCCCGGCTGTGGGGCAATACCGTGCAGAGCACTGACCTTCTCCATGCTCATTTTCTCCGGCAAGACAATGATGCAGCGGTAACCTTTCACTGCAGCTACCAGTGCCAGCCCGATTCCTAGGCGGTGAGGAGGAAAGGGAATTGGTTGACAACAGCATTTGGCAAGGCCAACCGACGTGGGTTGTTTCCTACATTCCACTCTCCTGCCAGCGAACATAACCTAGAAATGTTCACCGATGAGCTATAGGTGAGGGCATCCTCTGCAAGCCTCTTGGGATGTGCCAAGGGAGCGTGGGAGGATGCACTAACAGGCGAGCCAAGCTGAAGTATCCCTCTTGCTTGCAGGAGTCTGTTAGCGTGGCACAGAGCAAATGGCAAGGCTGGGGAGTGCTTTCTTCCCCTCACTGAGGCTCAGACCTCTTCCTTTGTTTTCCAAAACAGGAGAGAGGTGATTTTGCTCAGGAGTGCCTTCCCCTCCCGCTCAAATGCTCGCAGCTGGGGGGATGCACACGCGAAGCTGCACATGTCACCCTGTGGTGAGCAAGCGAAGGGGACCTCTGCTCCAGTTTCACTGGGGATGATGGATGGAGCCAGCTGCTCCCCAGCTAGACAGGGAAGGTGAGGCTGGAGCAGCGTGTCCCCTCAAGTGGCTGTAGGGAGCGTGGTGCTGCCCAGCTGCCCCGGGTGGGCAGGGAGCCAGCACAAGCCACCTGGGGAACAGCCCTGGGGGCACACAGGTCCCCTCGCTCCAGTGTCTGGGGGGGGTGGGGGTGAAGGGGGGGTGGCCAGGGCAAGAGGGGCTGTCTTTGGAGTTCCTGCAGCAACAAGCCAGTAAGGAGCAAAATTCCTAGAGACGAGTCCTGTTCTTCATGACTAGTGGGGGGGAGGCAGGGAGCACAGCGAGGGACACTGCCTCAACTCCATCCAGAGTGCCTTGACAGCCTCCGATGGGCCTTTTTGCAGGAAATCATGCTATGCACACATCCCTGCTGGGGCAGGGGTGCTGGTGAAGGGAGCAGCAAACAGATGTGGAAACTTGCTTCCGTGGTCCTGTGCAGGCTGCAAAATAGGGGGGGGAGGCTTCTCTTTTTTCCCTCCTCATCTCATACCCCATACTAGACATACATTGTCTAGTGCTTGAGCAGGATGACAAGGAAAAAAAATAGATTATTTATCTTCTAGCCCGTCAGGGAAACTGTCTCTGGGAACCTCTGAATATTCAAGAGCTTTCCAGCCTGAAAACGCCTGGGGTTGCCCCAGCTCCTCCAGCTGAAGCTGTTTGTCTTGCCACAAGGTAACCCGCTGGGCATGCCTGTGCAGGCATGGGACCCTTGCAGACCCTTGGGAATTTCAGCAATGAGGCACCTCAGCACCCCAGGATGCCCATGGCCACTATGAGGGGAGCCAAGGGGAGGATGGAGCCAGAGCCGCAGGGCCCCAAGTTGGCCTTGTAATTCCAAGTGCAAGAGCTCTTTGAATCCCTGCCCCTCCTGCAGCCCCTCAGAAATGCCACCCTGCCCAGTACCCAGGCAGAGAGAGCATCCCTGTACTTCCCACCTGTATTTCCTGAAGTGGGTTCAATCAGTGTGTCTCCTGGTTTTATAATCCCAGCTCTCTCTGCATCTTCCACCATCCTCAGGCTGATGCGGTCCTTCACACTGCCCCCCGCATTGAAGTACTCACATTTTGCCACTGGAAATTAAAAGGGGAACCTCTGTCAGGGACGAGCTGCACCCCGGGGGAGCATCAGCTCCTTGCTCCCCCAGCCGTTGCTGCAGTTATTTGAGGACACACATTCCTGCCCTGCAGGATGGTCCTTTGTTTCAGGGCAGCCCATTCACCATCTGCTTACAGGGTGCCACCACTCGTCATGGTATTACCCATCATCATACCTGCCCATAGTCCATCTTTCCCCCACGTTTCGTCTACCTGCAGCACCCTGAAGGCAGCGGGCAGGCCTGGTAAATCCCGGGTGGGTTTAAAGTCAACTGGACATACAGTGATTGCTAGGTGGAAGGTCCCACACCGGTATGATACACCTTGCTGCCCTGCTTTGAGGACTCTTCTCTGAGCAAGGCACTGTCAGGTTAACAGCAAGGTCTCAGCCTTTCCTGGGGCATGGCAGTTACTGGTAGGCAGCTAAAAAGGTGCCCTTCTGTAGGGATGATCTGTAGTCCTGGATGGGGTGCCATAAAGAAAAACTGCAAGCCACACCTCGGCTCCTAACCAGGCCCTCCACACCGCTAACACCCGGGGCAGGACTCCTCTTACCAAGGTTTTGATGAGCAGCTACACCTGAACTGACGGTACTGAGCTCTGTTTTATGGGCAATAGGGAGAAATTACTAGTTTCAGGGTGTCTGTCACTTAATTCTAGCAAAGACAGCTACTTGAAGCTGAGAAATCAACCCAGTACATGAGCAGCCAGAACAGGGAAAAAAATCTTGTGCTCATCATTACATTCTGTAATGGGAAGTGCCAAAACTTCAGCTACACAGAGATCCCTGGAGGCAAAGAGATTAGAAAGTAATCACATCTAACCGTAACTGCTTCCTTGATGCAGCAGCGCTGCAAGCGTTTGTGTATTTGCTTGGTAAGAGGCTCTGTGCTGATCTGCAGCTCAGAGAGGGCCCTGCAGCTGCTGCCTGCCCTGCTCTCCTTCCCCTCCCGCACCAGGGGAGGGAGGCACCACCCCAGCGAACAGGGTCTCTTCGGCTTCCCCGCAGCTGTTTGCACCAAACCCTCCCATGCCCCTAAGGTGCCTGCCCCAGCAAGACATCCTCCAAGGGACAGCCTGCTTCAGAGGTGGACCAGACATTGCAGACCTGTCCTCCTGCTTCTGCCACTTCTGTTCCACCGTCCCCTACGGTCCCCCGAGGTCTCGTTCAGGGAAGTGAGAAGCGGTGCAATGCAAGAGGTTGCAGGGTTAGGGGCCCAAAGATCCCAGATCCCACAAAGGGATCTGGTTGAAGGGCACAGCACGCTTCATGTGGCCGTGCGCCCGGGGGAGGCTGGCTGCCGTTTGGATCCCCAGCTGCCAAACAGGACCACCAAGTCCCTCCTCCCTACCCGGCTATGCGACACTCGTGAATCTTACTGCCTCTGAGACACCCGTCTTCCTGCCTATTTTGGCTGAAATTAATTAATAGGGTTAAAAGTTATAGGAAAGGAGACTGAAAAGTCCATATGCACAGAGGCAGCTTCATCTTGTCATCCTCGTGTCTGTGGGGAACCAGGCTAAACCCAGCCCTTACACAAGACAGCACCAGCGCTGCGCTAACACTCCCTTGGAGGAGGACTTGGGTCCTGCTGGAAAACCTGGCCCTGCAGCCAGCGCCTTGGCCTGGCTTTTTAGCACCAGGGCCCAACACACATGTCTTTAATAAACCCAGCTGTCTGCAGCCCTTGCTGCTCTAACCGGGGCTGTGTTTTGGGAAGGTCCTCAAGGGAAGTTGTCTGTTCCCCCCGGGACAGTGGCGCAGCAGACAGCAGTCCCTGGCCCAGCTCCAGCTGACCTGGCAGAGACGATGCCACAGCAGAGCAGAGTCCCCTCACGTGGGAGCTCTGCCTGGCATCTAGGGGCCACGGTGGTGTGTCCCTCCTGCAGCCTGAACTGCTCCCTCTGCCCGGGCAGGCTTTGGGAAGGATCCTACCATCCTCTTTGCCCTGTCCCAGACACCATGTTTCGGTAAGACTGGGCCAGTCTCTCCTGTGCATGCCGCATGCTACCACGGGTGCTGCAGCATCCCTGCTCATCACCCATCCCTAAATTTAGCCCAGCTCTGCTCTGAGTTTGTGCTGCAGTTATCTGGGAGGAGAGATGCCTCCACTACCATTAGCCCCCTGCTCATTGCAGCTTGAAACCACCTGTTTGGCCTGACAAATGACTGTCGTGTAACCCAATGAGTGGGAGCATTCAGCATGGGCTACATCTGGCCCTCCCCATCTGTGATTGCTCTCCACAAAGCCTCTTCTGAAGCTCCCCTCCAACACCGCCCCTCACCCTCACCTCATGGTATGGAAAAACCTGGTGGAAAGGGGACACTCACAGAGCTCACACTTGAGCCCATAGGACTTCCCAATCTTGTTGACTCGGACCATTGGGGTGCAGCCAATTTTCTTCAGGATGTTGGGCAAGATCTTCGTTTCTTCTGGCCTGAAATAATGCAAGGGGAAAAAAAGACAAAGTCACATCAAAGCAACTGTTGTGCAAAACGGACCAAGATAAAATGAGTGAGGTTTCAGCAACTTTAGAAAGGCTACCAAGAGACACCCCAACTCCAAGAGAAAAACTCCCTATGAACAATTAACAGCAACAGGAGCTAGTTATGGTTTTCTATCACTCTTACAATGACTTATTAATTCTTTTGCATAAAAAATAATGTAATTAATTTTCAGGGCTGTTCTGAAATATCTTGTTCTCCAAGACCCTAGGCAAGGCCTGTAACTGAGTGAAGTGAGAAGAACTGACAAGCCTCGGGATGTTATGTAGTGGGTGAGAAAACCATAAGGCCGTGCACAACACAAAGCTCCTCCTCTTTCCTCTGTCCTACCCAGCACCACCTCCACTTTTCACATTTTCAGCTATCTCTGGGCCAACCGCTGCTTGCCTGGCCAAGATTCTCACACTTGCAAGGATGGCTCCAAGCAATCAGAAAAGCTCAAGCCACAGAGGACTCTGGAGTTTTTTTTGCAAATAATTAAACTGAGCTCTTGGATCAGTGCAATTCAGCCTCCTGGTTTTGCTAGTGTCTGGTAGACTCTGGCAGAAGCCAAGAACCAAGTCACAGAAATTGCAACCAGAATGAAAAAGACTTGCTCATCCAACACACAAGCAAACGCATCTGGCCATGCAGCCAGGCAACTCATGTCCTTGAACTTTTTAGAAGACAGAAGAAAAGATCGATAAGGGTTATGTTTATTGGGGCCACAAATGCCTTGCATTGACAGCCAGCATGTCTCTCTCTGAGTGGGGTGACAAAGCCACACTCCCTCAATACTCAGCCCTCCTTTGCACAGCTCTCACTTACTATCATCCTCCGAACCTTGAACCCAAGTTATCCTTGTCTGCTATCACAGCCAGGCAGATGGCTGTCTGCTGACAGAAAGTTCATATGGTACAGTGATGACACACTGATTTACTTAGAGAGAGACACACACACATCTCCCCCTGGGTTTTGCAAGCATGATATAAACACTTGTTGCTTTGCAAGGGTACAGGGATAGTGGTTTAGTGTAGGTCTTTACTACCAAAAGCAGCCAGCCTCCTTATATCTCAAGCTCAGAAATGATGGAGCTTTATACGCATGCTGTTCCCTCTCCCTCCCTGGGAAGTGTTACCGTGCACACCACAAGCTCTGTTGAGTGCTGGTAAATGTGAGGCAATAACTCAATGAATGAGCTTTCTGCACAGCTGCAGCCATTTTCCATCTGCTCTAAAAGCCACCAAAATGCCCAGGGATTTCAGTGGGGCTGAGCCATGGCACAAGGAGGCTGCAGCTGCAGCTGAGGCATTTAACTAGAGCCTGGCTTTCAAGTGAGCAACCTGCATATTACATCTAGATTGCAGAAAGTCAGCTCAGGAGAAGCAAGCAAGGCCATTTATTTACCTGCAGCTCATAATTGTGGTAAATGAGATGCTACCATGCCCTTTGAACCTCAGCAGGGCATGATGCGGTGTGGTGAGGTGCTGCGCAGCCCCGGGGTCTGCAGCGGTGGAGCCTGGCGAGGGGAAGGGTGAGGCAGCCTGTGCTGCCCTGCATGCTGGGATGAGCCTTGCTGGGAGGGCAAAGGTGGGAACCAGAAACCAGACTGCTCTTTTGCATTGCTACCAGCTAGCATCCCCTAAAAAGATTAGCCTTTCTCTCACTCTGGGGCAAATTTTCTGCAGTTCCTATCAAATTCCTTACCTAATCACTACCATATTTTACTACAAAACCAACAGTAATATGGTCAGCCTCCATCCCCAGCTGGTGCCTGTGCCTGAGGGCAGCAGGTCTGTGGGGAATACAAGGTTTTGTGCAAAATGCCTTTGGTGCTCCTAAAGGATGTGGTGGGGACACTTTAGTCCTACAGCTGCTGGTGTCAGTTCAAGATGGCAGTAAACAAGGATGTTTGCTCTCCAGGATTCCTGTTTTTACTCATGGTATGTTATTCTGTAAGATGTCCAGGGGAAAACCAGTCCTCGCAAACCAAGTGATTCTTGCTGAGGTTATGGTGGGTCACAATTGGCTCAAGGGATATCAGAACTAGTCTACCTCTGTATCTTTGGAAAGATTTAAATAGTTAATATTCTTAATTAAAATAACATCTTGTTTTCTCCCTCTGCCCCCATCCTCTGCTTCTACCCCCAAAACCCAATCAAGGTTTCACATGAGAATCTCAGAGAGTCCAGAGATTTTTGCTTCGTTGGCTGCCAGCTGTGGTTTACCCAGAACAAGGAAACCAACAAGCCCTTCCATGCACTGCTGCAAAGTCAGAGAAACGCCGTGATGTTTCCCAGTGTACTTTCTTCACTGCTGTACAGTGGGTTATGTTTCAATCCCAGTCCCAGCGATGTTGCATAGGCCCCTTCAGCCAGAGCCCCTCGCCAGGGAGCTGCCTTGTGCCCAGGTCTGGGGCTGCCTCAATGCCCCCCTCAGCTGCCCATCTGGCTGCAGGGTAGGATGGGTCCTGGCACTTGCTCTGCCTTGCTGCCCTGTGGCACCCCGATGCTAAACTGCTAAAAAACAATAGAAACCTGCTCAGCAATAACTGAGAAAAAACCCAAAACGGTTTGACTGAATAGAGCTGACCCTCTCCTTGGGCGCTCGCTGCAGGGATTGCACTGGGTGGACACCTGGATGCACATTTGCTGGATCAGCTCTGAGGCTGTGGAGACCACTCCTCCTTCCTTCACGGGTCAGGCCCAGAGGCAGTTCTGGGCTTCACACATGCCAGCTGGTGGCTGTGCTCTGGCCATGTCCTGCCTGGCATGCCATCTGAAGCTCCCTCAGCCACTCCTGGTTAGCAGGCGTCCACGCAGAGCAGTGCTGCACCTCCTGTGGGTTCCACTGCCTCACATGCCAAGCTCAGTTCACATTTTACATCTTTGGCACAGCCTGGGCTTGGCCTCAGTTCCCCTGATATTTATAGGACAGCCTCACCTTTAATAGCTTGCCTGGGTCTGGTTTGCTGGGCCGTTAAAGCACCTCCTGTTGAGTCTAGTCTGGGAACTTTAGCAGCTTACCTCACCCTGGGAGGACACCCATGGGTGTGAGGACAGGAACCACCCACAGCAACCACTTCGCTTTGCACTGAGCTCTTGGGCCGCTTATAGAGAGGGGCCAACCTCTGTGTGAGCCATTTTCTGCTTATTTAAAAGCCCAGGCACTGGTAATCTCTTTTCATTAAGGTCTCTTACCCATTGGTAAAGACGTTGTTAGTACTTTGAAATGTCCTTACACACAGCTTCCAACTGCTTGAATGAACAAGGGCAGCCAAGCTGCAGCCCTTCGACTGGTGACCGCACGGCTCTCACTGACTGTGCTGTACAATGGGATGGGTGCAACAACTCTGGGATGTACGCAAGCATTCTGCTACAGGCAGGAGAGCCATTGCTGCATCTCTGCAAGTGCCTCGCTGTTGGGAGTGCCTTCACTTCTGCTGTGCAGCACCACATCTCATGGAGTCCGTTTTGCAGAAGTGTACAAGTCCCTCGTTGAAATGTACCTCTGAAATATGTTCACCTTAATTCTTCTAAAATAAGATGCCCCAAACTAGCAGATGCTTATAAATCTGTGCTGGAAAACACAGAGCTGAGTCTTGAGCCAGCTACATCTTTCTGCAAGATTAAAGGGAGTGAGAAAGTTCTTCCTGGAAAGGAGATACTAGATGAGTGTTGCCTTCTGGAAGATAAACCATCATTAACATAACGTGTTGTCTAACTACTGACTTCTGGTCATAACCATCCTGGTGTAACAATAGTCCCTCATCTTCAGGAAAAGATACCGAGCTGTCTGCACGCTGAAATAACCAGCATGAAAGAATTACTTACAAGGGCATACAGGAGTGTGGAGACTTGGTGGCAGGCGTTGCAGCTGTCCACGTGCACTTACTGGGCAAGTTGGGAAGAATCCATGTGCTGTCAGCTTTGCTTTCCTGACTTCCCACACAACTGCCATTCACAAGCAGGCACGTCTTGGTCAGCTCCTGTGTTGTGGAAACAGAGACTCAGCCTCCTGGTAGGAAAAGCGGGCGGGCAGGCATCTGGGCAATGATTGTCAAAGGCAAGAAAGGATGTTTGTGGGTGAAAGCAGGGCAGCCAGCCTGCATGGGGCACCCCTACCAGCATGTCAAAAATTCTGTTCTAACAGAAAGAGCATAAAATTGCTCTTTCAGAGTGGTACACTAGACCATGTACATGGTAGACCATCATCTGGCCACCACCTCTGGTAAATCTTCCCCTGCTCTAATGTACATTGAAGCATCCCCTCCACTAGAAAATTTGGTGCGCTGTATTTAATTGTTTGGTCAAGAGCAGTATTTTCCACCCTAGCAGTGAAGAAACTGCAGATGAGTCTGCCCAGCAATAATTTGAGAATATTTGTACGGTGGTAGTGGGCCTTAAAGGGCCAGAGGATACCTCTACTCTGGCATCCAAGTGTATTAAAAATGAAAAAAAAAAAATTGATAAAAACAAAACATCAGGGAAAGGCAGCAAAGGTGCTCAGAGGTACAGAGCAAGTTCCACAGTAAAACAGCTTAAATGGAGGAAAATTCATCAGACTGGAAATGAGACAGATAGATGGCTGGTGGTGAGAGTGGGCTGTAAATCCTGGGGGATCTGGTGAAGGTGACTGACACACACTTTGTATCTCAGCATCAAATAGTATGACAAAATGAAATTATCAGGAACAACTATAGGAGCAGAGCAGGAAAAAGTGGAACCAGAAAAGGGTTAAACAGGTCTTCAATGGTTGAGTTCATTAGTGGCTTTCAAACACACTGGCCCTAATGGTACCTATGCTCTGTGAACATGGCAGTGTGCTGAGCTGGTTTCTCTGTATTGCTGGTGCATATACAGAGAAAAAGAGGAGTCTGGTTTTATAGTCTCTTCTTGGCATCTGCTACTGACCAACAGCAGAAACAAGGGTTACATGGAGCTTTGGTGTCACCCTCTCTGCAATTCACCAGCCACCCTTTGGCACCAAGGAAACCAGCTGCATGGACAAAAGACACATGATTTTGGTAAATGGAAGTTTCCTTTCTGGCTTATTCACAGAATTAATTTGCTTCAATTTGGACTTTGTGGAATTAAAGGGACCTTGCAGCTAAGTAGAATCGTGGTTGGAGACCTGTGTCTGTCTTTGGTTGGTGAAGAAAGTTGATGTTAACCTGCTTGTTGTAGCATAGCCCGCCCTACCTTCCCGCACTACTGCAGTGGTGTGTTCTGCAATTACAGCAAGTGTAATGCTCTCATTAACGTTACTGTACTAGAAATTCTCAAGGGCACGGTGTTGGACCGTCCTTCTACATTTAAGTTCAAAGACATAATTTTGAAATTTGACAGAACCAAACCAGTGACACAAATGCAGAGGGCTGCCTGCAGAAGGGCAGGGGATGTGGGAAGCCCACTCTAGCTACTGCCCCGGGGCGGGAATCCAGGCCGATGACCGGAGGAGGCTGGAGCCGACATGCGCAGCACAGATAGTGGCGGCCGACGTGTCTGCAGAGCACCACCTTCATCCCAGGCTATACAGCCACCGCTCCACCTGCCCCAGACACCGGGCTGCCGGCAGCGCCTGCGAAGCCCAGCTGACTCACAGCGACCAGGCAAGCAGCCAGCACACTGTTATGGCTGGGTCCTGATAATCTAATTAATTTGTGGCTCAACATGTGAGCCCAATGGCAACCTTAATTACCATTTCTGCCATCCTCCTGCTTGCTTGCTCGTTTCACCCACTCGTTGGGAGCTTCTCTGAAGCAGCGCGGCAGGACTACCCGAGATCAGCGCCGTGCTTCCCTGGTGCTTTCCCCACTAGCTGGGAGGATGGGGCTGCGGTTTGCTCCCTGAAACACAAAAATACACCACACCATTATTCTAGCAACGGCAGAGTGCTGAAATAGCCCGTGGTGTGCAGCCAAGCTTTCTTCTCAGCCAGAGGCCCTAGGGCATCTCTGAAGATGGAGGTCAACAGCCTTGTGTGGCTGCCTGGCCCTGTGACCGAGGCTTGAGGCAGCAGGGCAGGCAGGGGACAGCGAGCTGCCCCCGCATTAGGCACTGAGCTGCCTTTTCCTCCTCCGGAGACGCCAACCCCAGCCTCACAAATCAGCGAGAGACCACGAGGGTGCAGGGCGGTCCTGCCAACATGGCTCCAGCCCTGCAGTTGACAAAAACTCTCCTGGCAGACTTTGCCTCCCAGTGCCCTTGCCCATCACCGCCAAATCTGTTGCTTCTTGGAAGGGATTAAAGGAAAAAAAAAAAAATACATTTCCTTGCAAGCCAGGATTTGTGTTGGCCTTGAGTGTATCTTCCCAAGCAAATCCCTGTTTACCTAATGAATTAACTGGGAAGGAGCAAAAGTCACTTGTGGATAAAGAAGAGATAAGCCACAGCATATCAGAGGCAATTAGCATGCTTTCACAACTGAGGTCACCGTTTGGTAACCAAAATGCTGGCAAACTAGATTTTACGAGTATTTTTTTTTTTCCTTTTTTTCTGGTGATCCCCATCTCAACCATTTTGTGGTGGGCTGGAGAGACAGGAGAGGGCTGAAATTATTAGGGCTGCTTTTGCCAGTCTTTTCCCTCTTTGCTGGCACGTGGCTCCCTGCCTGGTGGGTGCCAGCCCCGAGAGAGGCCGGCATTGGCTGCCGGGCCCCGTGCAAGCCCCCTCTCGCCCCCAGCCCCTGCTGCATGGGCAGGCTGCCTGTGCCCAGTCTTTCCCTGTGGAGGCAGCTTGGCAGAGCTGCAGGAATCGATGGAGAGGGGCCGGTGCCACTGGCCAACCTCCAGGCGGGGGTTTGCACCCCCACTTTAGGGCAGAGGGCCCAGAGCCACTTCACATTTCAGTTAAGCAGAGGGAGAACCCACACCACGTGTCTGGCTGCAGGGACAGCCACCTGCCAAGACCTGGGTGAAGGTGGATGACCTCCCCAGGGGCTCAGGAGCAGCCTGATGCCCTCAGGCACCCACCTGGGAACAGCAGGCTCCAAGCACCTCCCTTGCCACCACTGAGAAGTGCCACAGCCCCAGCATCACCCCCGCCAGGAGCAGCCAACCCTGCCTGAAAGCCAAGGGTGGGAGGCAGTGTGTGCCATGCTGAGGTGGCTGGTACAGGAGGACTTCATGGAAGGAAGAGCATTACTGGCTTTCCACCTTCTCAAATACGGTTGCATTCTGCTCATTGTGTTCAGTTCCCTTAACATCTGATACAAAAAAATGGCAAGAATGGGGTTTTCATTTGTTCACTCATTTAAATGGATACAGGTTTATTTTCTAGATGCCCAGAGAACAAAGAAACAAGATCTGGCCCTTGACTAGGTCAGCATCTACATTCATCTCTGCTGGAGGATTTTTCATGTATCTCCTCAAGGGTTGGTTAAGTCTTGGCATGGTGCCTGCAGAACTGCACAGATGTCCCTCTGGTTATGAATCACTAAAATCTCTGCATCGCTATGCCCATGGTCTGGATCCATATTTAAATTAAGGTATGTCTAAAACCACAGTAGTTCTGAAGGTAACCTTAAAAATCGCCTGAAGTATAGGAACCCCAATAGTGTCTACGTGAGGGGGCAGATGACCTGAAATAGTACCAAAGGCTGGGAGGAATCTGACCTTCCCGTATCTTTCAGAAGCCTTGACACAACACCCGCAAGCTGCTCCCCTGCTGACAGTCTGCACGGTCACATCCCTTGAACACACAGGCTGGATGGGAAGTGCGGGCAGAAAGGGACATGGGGCCACTGTGGACAGTCTGACTGCAGCCAAAGATGGCTGGGAGGAGCAATGTCCAGTGCAAACTTCTCCCCGTGCTGCCTCCAGTGCAGTTTTAAGTCACCTTATATCACAAAATGAAGATACATCCTCTTTTAGTTACCAAACCCCTTACCTTGTGCCGGGACTGCTCCCCAAGCCCTGCCTGAAGCTGCAACTATCATCTGATCAGCTGGTGAATAC
This sequence comes from Falco punctatus, assembly GCF_963210335.1. Lineage (NCBI taxonomy): Eukaryota > Metazoa > Chordata > Aves > Falconiformes > Falconidae > Falco > Falco punctatus. The sequence goes on from NC_137581.1 coordinate 80,057,855, forward strand.
ACCTGACCTGTTGCAGGTGTCCTGCAACGGTCCCGTTACTCTCTTCTAAATAGAGAAGCTCGAGACGGCACAAGGCCGGACAAAGGATAAATGGCAATATCCTCTGGAGCTGGGAGGCAAGCCAAGGGACCGGGCATGCTAACATGCAGTTCTGCAGCTGCTGCCACTTACAGAAAACATATGACAAAGATCATAGGCCAACATTTATAGAGTACTTTGCAGGTAGATTACCGTTATTAGGTTATCAGACTGCACTGATAGGGAAGGGAAGAAGATCAAGACGCTCATTAAGTAGACCGAGAGAAAAGAAGATTAATTCAGCAGGGCAGAGTTACATGTGAACTTGCCAGTTCAAAGCAAAGTGCCATTTGTTTTTGCTTTATTTAAAAAAAAAAAAATGGTATTTCTGTCACTAAACAAGACAAATGCAGTATCAGTTTAACAGAATCACAGAGTGACCCAGGCTGGAAGGGGCCTCGGGAGGTCCCCAGTCCAGCCTCTTGCTCAAAGCCGGGTCAGCACCATGTTCAGCCTGGGCTGCTCAGGGCTTTGTCCTCCTGGGTCTTGAAAGCCTCCAAGGATGGAGAATGCACAAGCTCTCCAGACAACCCGCTCCACCGCCCAGCTGACCTCGTAGCATAAAGCCAGAACCTCCCCAGTTTTTGGATTTATTCAGATCCTGCCAGAAGTGCAGACACTCCCCAGATCAGAGTCAGCCTGTGAACAGGCTGAGCAGCAGGCACTACCAGATTCCTCCTCTTTTCAAGCCTCTCCATGACAACAAAGTTACCTGGTTAGCAGGCATGGCTCCCACGCAGTCTGCCATTAGAAAAGCAGCACGTTTGGTAATAGATAAGCCATACTTACCACCTTCAGCTTTTCAGCTGGGTGCCTTGGCTTGTGCTCCAGTGCTGAGCTTTATATGTGCCTGGTGGCAGGGGACACCAATGAGCAGCAGCAAGCGCTCCGTGGAGGGACGCTGATTGGGTCCTGCCCCACACCTAATTATGCCCAGCACCTGATCGCTCTCCAAGCGTAAATGAGTGGGGTATAAAAAAAGATAAGCAATTTATTGTTTGCTTTAATCCATACTTTCTTCACAAGTGCTCTCGACCCATCCCCCAGTGATTTTGTGGTGATTTTAGAATTTTGTTTCTGATCTGATTCTGTGTATCTTACTTAACCCGCTACTTAAACCGGCTGGTCTGTGACAGCATGTGCCTTGCTGAATCAGGCAAAAGCAATGAGAGAAATGACATATTTTGTTAGGTGCTGTCTGATATGGACTCTCAGTGTCCTCTGGGAACCTAAGGTTAGTCTCCGTATCGCATCCAGCCCTAAACCTCTTTCTCATGAGGGCTCCAGCTCCTCATGCAGCTGCTTTACTATCAAATCAGCCAAGAGCAGTGAACAGCTTCTGCTTTGTGGTGATTCTCATTCCCAAACACCAGCTGGGCAATTAGCAAATTATCTGGGTGCAGATTTACTGGAAGAGGAAGAGCCCACGGGAATTTTGGTCTCTCCTTTCCCTGCTCCTTCACACAGCCAGGGCAGTGCACAGAGATGCCTGGCCCAGGCTGGGGCTGTGCTCCCCCAAAACACGGTCGGCAAAGGAGACTTCATCGCTATTCAGATGATCAGGGGAGAATAAGGCTGATTGGAGCACTTATTTTGGAATTAAATCTTTCAAAGATCTGACTGGTGTAGGTATTAGCACAGGAATTACATTACCTTTGGTCTTTTTGCAATAAATGAACTCTCTGGAAAACATTGCCAGAGGTAATCCATCGTAGAAAAATCTTGCGGGCTATCTGATGTGACGCAGAGCATGCAGGTCTTTTGTAAAGAGGCTGCAAATAACCCTAACCACAGCAAGAATTGTGTTTTCTGGGCATTGCAGTTACAGAGTAACCCAGCCACCCATTTCCGGCTGCCTCCTAAAGCAGCATGTGCTCGAAGTGAAGCCACATAAAAAAATGAGATTCTTCCCTTTCAGTGAGCAAACTGGAAGAAAGGAGGATTTTTTCCAACCTAAAAGGAAACTGAGATTTAGATGGGTCTTGGAGAGACAGAAGATAATTTTGAAATAAAATAATTTGCTTAGAGATATTTTTATCTTTTTTTTAAAATGAAATATGTTCTTGAGGAAAGTTCTAAAGGTTAAGTTTGGGGCCATTGAAAAAAAATCCTCCCCCCCATGTCCCCTTTTTTAGGGCAAGGTAAAAGCTGTTAGCTATACCTGATCAGAATGCTTAAGTAATTTGCCCACCACAGCTGTGCCCAGAGCTGCTGTGCCCAGAGCTGCTGTGCTGTCTGACTGTCCGGCACCGCCAGCCGTACAGGCACGCACACAACTGGGATTGCCCCCGGCAGGTGAGGATGGCAGGCATTTTGCCCTGGGTTTTCCTGCTTTGCCTGTGCTAGGTTCAGAGCAGAGGAGGAGCTGGGCTGCGGCAGGCTGGCTGGAGGCTGCACTGCCGTCCTTGCTGTGCTTCCACTCCACACAGGTGCACCAGGCACATCACAGCCTGTGCACGCAGCAAAACCGCGTCCCATGGGTACCCAACCCTACCTTGCCATTCTGCAGTGCTTGTGTTTAAGCGTTATGAAGTTGAGAATGACACGCGAGCGCATCGCACAGCTGTTTATCCCACAGCTGGCTTGCACTGCCCTGTCCTTCAGCTGAACAGTTACGGTGCAGCTTTTACCCTGCAGGTCCCACTGACTGAACGGCAGCGTCCTCAGGCCAGGCAGCAACAACCGGAGCGAACCGGCCAGCCGGCCATAAAAACTGAGAGGTACAGGGAGTGACAGAGGTGGCCAAGAACACTGGGATGGCTCCTTGCTCTCACAAGGTGTGACAGGAGAGTTCGTGCCCATGTGCAGGGAGAGGGCCTCTGCTTTTACAGCACCGTTGAAAAGCCTCTCTGCAGAGGTAGTTCCATGGATCTCACCTCAGCGGGGTCAGACGGGACACAGCGCTCGGCTTTTACTTCTGGGCTCTTGGGAGGAGAGCTCTTTCGTGACCACAGAGCCACCCCCGCAGTGAATTTTTCTCCTAGAGGAGACAATCGGGTTTTAACATGTTCCTGATTCTGCTGTACCAAGTGGGAAGAAACCCACATCTTCCTCTCCCATGTAATGTAATGTAATAATCAAAATGGCTTTCTCAAAGCAGTTGAAGCTCCATAGTAGGGCTTGATAGGATGTCAGGAGAAGAGTTAGCAATGTGCTGGGAGGGCCCAGCAGGTAATTCAGGGCAGAACAGGCTTCCCTTGGCTCTTGACTTATCATCAGCTGTCAGAGAAAGCCATTTTCCTGTGAGTTTAACATGGCGTTAAAACTACTACTGGTCAAGCTGGGTGGGACTGTGAGTTGGAATACCAGTGATAATACCCACTATCTGAATTGTGTGGGTAAACTGGGAAAAAAGGTGGATGCTACTTGCTGTTAAACACATTTTGCACCTGTTCAATACACTTGGTGTAAAAGCCTTATTTTATTGCAGAACTATTCCCACTGAAACACGGCATGTGCCCTCTGTCCAAAATACAGATTTTATGCAGCCCTCCTCGCCATAATTTAAGTCTTACCAAGAACAGATGAAGAATGTAATTGCTCATGGCTAGACCCCATTGACCCTTCTGAGCAGCGCTGCGTTTCGTGACTAGCCCCACCTCAGCAGGGAAGCATACGACAGAGCGAGGTACTTGGTGTAAGGTGCACTAGCCCAAGCCTGTCACAGTCCAAGGCAGAAATGGGTCAGAAAAGTTGTATTTTTGTTACTGCGTTGAAGAAGCCATTCACACGCAGGAGTGTGAACCATTGAGTGAAGAAGCCATTCACGCGCATTCACATTTCAGGAGAGGTCAGAATGTGCCCATGCAACCCACAGATGTTTTCAACGCATCCGATGTGCTTCCTTTGATGGTGTATCTGCTGCTGGTGGCTGTAGGGAGAGCTACGCTCCAGAGACAGGCAGGGGAAGAGCAGACCCGCTAGCTTTTGTTAGGAGGACACTGGAAGGAACCCAAGGCACAAGCAGCTCCAAACACGCTGGGTTTCCCACCCTTCACGGGTCAGACATGCTGCGCTTGCCCCATGGGGCCATCAGCACGTTCCCGTATCCTGATGGGTCCAAAAGGCAGAGGTCTCACTGTGACTCAGCACATTGCCTTCACTCCCGTTTCCCCATGGACACAAAGTGTCTGTTACATACCACACTGCGCAGGGAACACAGGGGCGGTTTGTGCATGCGGGCCACTTGCCCTGTTTCTTTGGGCACACAAATCCAGCTGGTTACCACTAGAAGAGGCAGCGACTTTTCAAAGCCTGAGAGTTGGCAGGTGTGAAAGAAGAAGGTGCATTTGTTTGAAGAAGCTATAGCATATTTTTAGCTACCGAAAGAAAATGCAACCTGCAGCGTAAACAGCACTTGGCTTTTCCCCTAAATAGAGGTAGATTTTTTTCTCAAAACTAAGGCAAGGGTGCACAGGTGGTGGCCAGGGAGTTGCCTGTTCTTCTTACTGCTACACCACAGGTCAGGTCCTCCAGGCTCTCCCCTCGCTCACCACCTTCCAGCACTGCAGCCACCAGGTGACTCCCGGCATTTGGCACCTAACAAAGCAGTGGGTGCACACAACCATGATGATGTGGCTCACCATCATTCCCCTGACCTTGAGGAAGGCATGGGGATGGTTCAGCTTTGCAGGAGCCGCTGTTCGATGCAGCAGCCATGCCCAGCTCTGCAACATTTGCCTGCAGTCCTCCTTTCCACCCCCCTTCAGCCATCCCTCTCATGCATTGCCCTCTCCATTACAGACACCTAGAAAAACAAACCAGAAAACTGGTTTCAGTGGTGAGGTAATGTGGCGTGGTGGGAAAGCTGCAGTTCAGCTGGATGTGGTCTGCAGTGCAGTTCACTAGGCAGAGCTGGGGCAGCGCTGAGGCCAACGTGGGGCCCTGGCAGGCAAGACAGCAGTGTAGCTGGCTGGGTGCAAGGCTGGGCACAGGCACGGCTGCAGCACAGCTTCGGCAGGGGCTGAGGGAGAGGGCCCGGGCTCTGCAGGACCCACATGCACACAGAGTACGCGTCCCTGCCGTATGCATTTAACCCCACAGCAAGCGGGGCCAGCACCCTGGTGCAGGCTGGGCTCCTTGTGCCTTGGCAGGGGCTGTGCCTCCACATGCCCATGCACAGCCACTTCCCTCTCCAAGGCTCTGCTTCCAATAAACACATAAAGAATACCTTCCAGAATATTTCACAAGAAAACCTCAAACACATCTGCCTTTAACTTGGGAGTGCCAAAAGGTAGCGGCGCTTCCACCAGCACCACAAGTGAGGCTTGGTGTGTTTTTCTCTTTTCCCCCCCAAAGGGCATTTATTGCTCTTGTAAGGTAGCTTTCTGGACTGAAGTCCTCTGTTTATCTCCAGAGCCAGTACAGCAGATTGTACCCAGTAATTTTCCCTGTATTGGTGACCCACGAGGATGAACACCTCCACCACTGGGGCCAGTTCAGTCCTAGCAGTTCCATCGGGCAGCACCTTGGCTGTCAGGAAAGGTCTTGTTTCCTTCTGCAAAAATGGGACGTGCGCAGTGCCTGCTCACAGCACTGAAAGCCTGGGGGCTGCTGCTAACGGGATGCCCTTGGGGCATGCCAAGGAGCCCTCAATATTTCTCTCAATAGCTGCACTGGCTAAACCCACTCCTGATCGACCTGGCTAGGGTATTTTTTAACTGGTCCTGCTCCTTGATTGGGACGGTGGCTGCAGCCCGGTGGGAGAGGCAGCAGCACAGAGCAGGGGCCGCAGCTGGGGCAGGCATGCCCTCAGCCTGCTCGCAGGTGGAACTTGATCCTGCACGCTGCCGCTGCCCTCCGTGCCTGGTAGGTTAGACTTTGGCCTTTCTGCTGGAAGGCTCTTTCCCTGCAAGGGTGAGCCTAGGAGCAACATCAGCCTGCTGCGTGTCAGACTGCAGTATCAGGAATGCTTTTGCCTCCAAGTAGAACACCAAAAGGTAAGTGACAATTGATTGGCAATTGCTGCTGGCAACAACATTTCAACTGTAACATGAAGAAGTGGTTTAAGGCAAAGAAAGCTTAGCATATTGTCTGCCTGTGTGTCAGTCAGCCCACGCTGCTGGAGAGCAAACTGGATCAGAAGAAAAATAAAGCTGAGGACAGAGCACTCTGCGTGCGTGAGGAGGTAGATGAACACCTTGGATGCAGGTGAGTGAGCAAGCAAGGAGTTCCTGCCATGCGTCCACAGGACTAGCTCCAGCACCCAAGGCAGGCAGAGGAAGCCCCCCTGCACCCCTCTACCCACTGGCCTTTCCCCATGTTTCTGAGATGGCCACTCACTGGAATGTTGTTCCAACAGGGTCCTAAGCTATTTAGACAGGGCTGAGCAAGGAGTGACTGCGTAAGAAAACAGAGACAAAAAAAAAAAAAAAAATCAAAGGATGAGGGGTTTACACACTTGCCTAGCAGATATAAACCACCTTCACTGTGGTTTAACTTGAGCAATTGACCAAGATGCTGAGTGACAACACAAACTCATAGCTCTGAAATAACACAGCCAGCCCCTTTGGTTTCTCCCAGCCACTCCTTATCCACTGACCAACACCCATGCACCTCATGATACTGCCTTCCCACAGAAACACAGCCTGGCCTGTTCCCCTTGCATTAATGCAGAAGCATCTGTCCAACTGACCACACAGGCACCTGTTGCTGTAGGAACTTCAACAGAGGCATCCGAGCCCCAGCTCTCCATCCCTCCTCTCCTACCCTGTACAGAAACACCAGGGCTGTACTAGAGCCAGGCATGAGCAGCAGATGGTGGGCTGGCTCATCAACAGCTGCTGTACCAGCAGCTCTGGAGACAGAAGAGCTGCAGTGTCTTGCAGTCCACACATTGAAACAGAGAGGTCTTCTGCAGCCAACAGGAATTTCTCACAGGCTACAGTCTAATACACTTTCAATTTTTCAAATTTTGTCAATTTCAACAGCCGTTAAAAAACACCCGGGTCATTTTGCAATCAAACAGCTTTTATTCAACTCTTTATATTGTACATTTGTGAACATTTGTGCAACAAATACAGCACATAGTATTGATTTTCCCCAGCTCCATAAAGCATAAGAAGTCTTCCCTTTGTCATGCTAGCGTGTTGACACCACACAGTAAGAAAGGCTGTTGGATGACAGTGGCAATGCTAGGCAACTCCTGACAGTGAGCACGTTGTGTGAAATTCATAGCAGCGAACAGAAGTTTTCAGAAACCATTTAGCAACAAGCTTAGTGGGCAGATGAGACTGGTCTGGCTGCTTAGAGGAACCTCAGCTAGACAGAGTTCCGGAGTCAGCCACAACTTGTGTGAGAGGTGGGAAATAACACTGGACGGGATGACTTCAAAATGATCCTTAAGTTATTACCGGACAACTGCTTGCAAAACATTATACACATTTTATTGGATAATTGTCTTCAGGTGCAAAAATAAGCAGTATTTTTGCAGACCCAACATTAGAGCAAAAAGACTGATATTCTCTTACAGCAACAAACAAATACAGCATAAATTGTTGATATAAATACCCATGTGCAAAATAGTTTTCAGGCTTAGTCAGCACTTGCATAATGAGCACAGGTAAACAGAAGATGCAGGCACTTGTTCAGAAAAAAACCCAGTTTCATTCAAGCTCTGGACTTGAACTTCAGGTTAAAGACCAAACAAACTACAATGTCTTCTTGGTCCTCACAGTATTTGGAACAGAGAGACGAGTCCAGCATTATACAGCCCTACTGCTACTAAATAGGGCCAGGCTAGAAACAACATTCTCACACACACAAAAAAGCATTACACTCACAAGCTTTGAATCGGAGGAACATTAACCCTGCAGGATTCCCTGCCCCCTTCTTCTGCTGCCTTCATCCCTATTATGGGAAAGAGCTCTGGAAAGTTTTTCAGTGATTCAACAACTCCATTTATTTACCCAATTCCTCTGGTCAAATAGGGTTGCTACTGTAGAAAAGAGAGCATCTGGTGGTCAGCATTTCCTCCTTGTGCCAGTGCAGAACAGGAGACAGCTCCTGCTCTTAAACTGCACAGGAAGGGTGGCACAGGTGGATTTCTTTGGATACTTTTCTCCTTATTTGGATTGCTTTAGATTCACATTCCCTCTTCCCTACCAGCTCTAACCACTTCTTCTTTCATAGCCAGCAACACCGCCTGTTTTCATGACACTAACAGAGATTAACATATGACCAGTAAACTGAAAAAAAAACCCAACCTGAAATCTTTACACTTTTCTCTATGCCACAGGTAAACCTACCCACTAAACTGCTGCCCCAACTAACTTCTCTCTTGTACTGCTGTTCTGAAAAGAAGTTTGGAAACCTCCTACCCTCCTCATACTTCTTCCTGAATGCAGTTAGGCTGGAGCCTAATTGAATGAAGCCTCATATAAGGCTTTTACATGCACAAAAAGAAAACTGAAAAAACCCAACTACTTAAGCACCCCTCTCCCTGCCACTGTCAGCAAGGGTCAGATGGAAAATGGGGAAAAAAAAGAAATCAGATAAAAATAAAGTACATTTTCGAAATCAACAGTAATGCCAAAATTTAGCAGCAGTGATGGCTATGATTGCAGCAAACACTTCAGTTTGTAGCATCTAGTGAAGTACACATTTTAGAAGTGTGGGCATTAAAGGAGGCAGTGAAAATATAAGAAATCAAAGAAGTCTCTCTCAGCCTTCCCCGTAAACTAAGAATAGATATGAAAATACATCTGACAGCACTATTTGAAATAATTCAGAAAGGAGTTCAGAAGCTCGGCTGAAATACTGATGTCTCAAGAGGTACAACTGACTGTTCACACTCTCTGCACTAAGAAACGTCAAGGATGTTAGAAGTGGTAAGATCAAAGATTGTGCCTTTAACTGTGCAAAGTTATTTATGACCCTTTGGGAAGTAGCTCAAAAAATACGGTTTGAAAGATGAGTTATTAGGCTCTGCCAAGCAGCAGCAAACCTAAGCCAGAGCTGTTCAGCCTAGAAAAGCTAATACAGATTTGAAGACAGTGTCTTTAACACACAGATACATGCATCTGATACACTAGCTCAGCTTTCCACTAGTCAGAGCACTCAAGCTGGGGTTGCTACTACAGCAAGGGGCAACAGTGAGAAAGGAAGCACTGCACATCATAAGGGTAACAAAAAAAAGTATTTAAAAATTCAACCATCGTTTAGAACAAAAGTTGCACATTTTTAGGCTTTATAGTAGTTTATTCCAGAGACCTAGGGAAAGTTGTCTTGGATCTTAAAGAACTATATGAACTTAATGGTTAAACCATAGCTTAATGTAAGCAGGGGTCACATAACTTCAGTAATAGCCCTAATCTGAAGGGACAGCCAATGTCTGAAGAAATAAACCAAACAAGGGCAGAATAAACTTAGCATTCATCAGCATGGCATTAAAGAGTTAATAAAAAGCCTCAGACTGATTTTTGATATTAGAACAAAGTTCTTAACATTCACAAGTCTAAGGTGAGAGAGAAGCAGCTAGAAAACAAACGGGGCTGTCACACTGCTGGCTGGCAGGCAGGCATGATCTCTGCTGTCATTCCTTTGTTTTCTGAGCTCTTACACTGACATGGGACAGGACAGCTTCCACCACCGCTCTCCTCTGAGCATGCATTTCCAAAACGTACAGCAAATCCCACTGCCACGGGGAGGCCAACAAGGTAGAAAGAAATCTATACACAGGAGGTAGTAATTCTGATTTTTAAATAACCCCTTTGTTTTCTCTTAGCTGACTTGCAACTCCCTTCAGCTTTTCTTTTTTTCTAAAAACAAACAAAACCCAAGAACACTAACAAAACAAGTCAAAGCCAACAACTTTGCTATCCTACCAGCAACAGCCCCAGTCCAAATAGTATTTTTCTACTTCATTGGAGAGACAAGCTAAGAAAAAAATGTCACTCTTGCTGATCAAAAACTATTCTTGGCAAAAGGCCAGTCAGAAGACAGAGCAGTCTTTTATAAAAAAAAGATGAAGAACAACTATTTTTCTCCTGTAGCTATATCCTCATTCCACTCATTACCACCAACAGCAGCCAGTAGCATGAGCACAGCAGTGTACAGATGAGGCCGCTAGTGCCAACGGTGCCACGGCTATGCAAGTCGAACATTACTAAGAATCCACAGCTACAGATGTGGTGAAAAGCTGTAGCTGCACACACCTACTGCGCATTACTCTTACCTTCTCTTGAAAGTACCAGTCCACACCTTATGGCCAGTTACTTCTAAACTTGGCTACAGTGAATTCAGTTAACAGTAGGGTTTTTCTCCTGGACTAAGATGCTATAGTGTAAGCAGCATGAACAGGATTTGAAAGAGTTTACAGCTCTTCACAGCTCACCTTTGGCTCTTCTAAAACAGGCATAAAAAGAAGCATTTTAAGATTAGTAAGAGGGTGGGGAGGTAAAGGGAAGGTACTAGATGAAAGAGCATGATTTTCAAAAACCTTCAGGCAAAGAGCTTGATCTCACCTTTTAATCTTTTCACTTGTGCTTAGTTATCAGGGTACAATTGGAAAAAAGAAATTAGGTCTGTCTTCACAGCAAAAGCTGGTGCACTGCATAAAACAAAGTCACTAATTTGCGTTTGTTACTTCACTGTCAGACTTCCACTTAAGTCAGTTTTTCCTCAGAGCAGCTGGCTGAAATAAGCCTCAACTCCAACTGTCAGTATTTCCTCTCATTCTACTCTGATGCCACCAAAAAGCAAACCCCCTTTCTTCTCTTCATGCCCCTGTCCCACTTTTGTCTCCAAACAAATATTAGCTAACTTAACACCCTTGCATGGGAAACAAAAAAAAACAAAACCAAACAACAAAACACCCAAACAAAAAAACCCCAAAAATCCAAAAACTTTCCAGAACTCTTTTGGGCCTCCACTTCAGTAACTCTTTATTTCAACACATTTTATGAATCTGAAACAATGTTTTGGAAATCTAGACCTTGGACATAACAAGCAATGAACATACCAGTTAATTTAGGCAGTATTTTTCACACATACATATATATATAGTTAAAAAAATAAATTGTCTTGATAAGAAATATTGTGTAACCTGATTAAGAAACAAGTCCCCAGAAGCTGTGCAGTACAGCAAAATGCATTGGTTGTGTAGCTGACACCAGGATAGCTAACTGCTTATTTTCAGAATTTTAAAAATAAACAACCTTAAAGACAGACCAATCTACCTAAGCAATGAACCTGATTCTTTGTTGGAGATTGCAAAGTGTTGTTGAATAGGCTCCACTTTGTTACTTGATTTTAGTTGGAATTTCTTTCCCGTTCTCGTGCAGTCACGAAGTTAAGCAGGTCGATGGCTGTAACGATGCCGAATACCATTTGCCGCTTACTGGAGGAACCATCAGTGTGATCTACGCAGAAACAAAGAGGGCATTCTGGCTTTAGGCGGCTCAGAGATACACCATCCCACTTGGCTTTAACGGCAGTGCTTGTAAGGCAGATGCCAAGCCATTCCAGCTCCATGTGTCAGGGCCTGTTGGCGGAGCTGGTTATCCCCACTGACCCTTGTTGTACATTGAGGGGGAACCCAAACAGCACCTTGACCAGTAGTCACACAGGAAGTGGCAAGGACTTTAATTTCTGAAAAGCTCCTCAATAAGAGGTATATATAAACTCAAACATTATGGAAGGAAGGATAAGGGTCCATCAGATTTGTTTGGGGTTTTTTTACATGAAGATTCAAACCAAATCCTGTTACAAAGCGCATGTTCCTCATGCATTAGTTTATGTGGCTCTGCTTGAAACAGCTGCAAATTGATATCACCCCATCTGAACCAGGGGCCACTAGAGGACAACATGTGACACTACCATCTTCCTACATCGCTGTCAAATACAGAGTTAGTATAAAACCCACAATTGAACATTTTCTCATTTATATCAAAAACACTTATTAACTATGTAATCATTGCTGCACTGAGAGCACAGATTCAAGTGATTTTTCGTTGTGAGTATAAGCCTTTGACCTGGGAACCAAGAGGCCAAGTGACCTCTGGCCCTTTATCTATGGTCTAAGTTCCCTGTTCCTAAAGCCTGGCTGTACTGAGATGTTTAGCCTACCTATACACTCAGTTTGTTCAGCCAGCTAGATTATCCTGGACTTTTCATTTACCCAATCTCTGTTCCATTGCAAGCTTCCAGTGAGAGTCTATGTTTATATAGTTAGTCATCACAGACTCAAGAGCACATCCTTATGGAGATTATCAGGAACAAGCCCCAATTTGACAACTATTCTTCATTTACTTATAATTGAGATAGCTGTCAGATAAATTTATTTGGTGAGTCTTAATATTGCCTTTAGTCTAGTTTCTCAGTGTTCGTGATTTTGCAAGTTGCTTGCTATAAGGAAGGTAAAACAAGGGGGGAAAAAAGTATTACTCATGTATAACAGTGACATCCCCTAGCTCTGAAGATTTGTTCAGTCATTTCCAGTTCATAAGGAAGGCAGTGTAAAGGGTTGAGAAGAAAGAAAAGTAGAGTTTGGAGGAAAAACACGAAGCAAGTGGGAGTAATTTAAACAAAATGAACAGGAAAAAGAAACATTAAGCTGTCTTGAGACAGTGATGTCAGTGTTGACATCTAGATCTTACTAAGCTTTACAAAGTCATAATAAAGGCTTTGCTTTAGAAAGGCAAAAAAATTAAGTGCAGTTAACCCGAGAGGCTCACTGTAATGGAATCTGATTACTGCTACTAACAAAGGCACACTACATCATACTCACACTGAATTTGTTCATGAACCACTAGAGCAAAGTGGTCTATTTCCAGGATATGAGAGAGTTTCCCCAAGTTGTCTTTCAGGTTAATCTGAGGAAAGAGTTACAAAACTTAAATAAACACAGTCCTTTATATGTTTAGTGGTCAATAATCCCCATATACTTCATGCAGTATTAAAACCAGTATATCAGCATTTATATACTGCTCCCATCTGAAGCATTGTAAAACACTAACAAATCAAGGCCAACTGCAGAGTTTTCTTTGTTTCTAATTTCCAACAAAACAGAACAAAAAAAAAATAATGAAGCACTACATGAAGTTATTCATTCTGTAAACATAATGAATACACTGAAAAATGTGAATAATTGAAGAAGGTCAAGTGTTCCATGTGTCTAACAAGAAGTTACCATGAAAGTCATTACACTTTGTGATTTTACTCTAGCAAGACTGGGAAAAAGTGTACGAATCAGGCTGCAAATCACTGTGGAAGTGAATACAATCTGCAAGGGCAGCAGGGGAACAGAATAGCCCAAACAAGCAAAAAAAAAGCCACCAAAGGTGAAGATTGCTCGGCTAATGTTGTATTCAGGTGCATATCAAGGAACTGAGATTAAGAATTAATTTTTAGTGAAGTTCAACTTTGCTATGACTAAACAAGAAAGCACCCTGTGTTGACTCCCCAGAAAGAATAAAGATCCTTGTGAAACACTTAGCTAATCACCTGCTGGAACCATCTGAAAGAATGCATAAAACTGTTCTTCCTACATGCTTTAACATATTGAGCAGCAGCAACAGGTCCATCACCTAGGTGACTCTCCCCAGGTAACAGCAGCACCCACCATCTGACATAGTTTCATTAAAGGGGATTAAATGAATTTACAGGAAAGCAGAGTCTTGCACTGCAGGTTAAAAAAGCCTTTATCCTGCAGTGAGCTCAGCTTGTGACTGAGAAATAAATGAATAAATGCCACAGCATAACAGTTGGGCTGCACTGGAACACAGAGCTCTCATCTCCATACTGTGAATTACAAGAGATCAAAAGTATTCCCAGCAGCCTGTGTTTAAGGGACCAGCAGGCTACAGTGCCTACTGAAGCATCAATCTTTAAACCTGTGAGCCAGGCAAGGGGTGGGGGGAAATCTGGACCTACTGCCACATCGAGTCAGCGATCGGTCACCACCACTGACAAGCAGTTTTGTGCAAATGTACGTGCAAAGCCTAACTTTTGAACCTAAGTTCAAAGCTCACTGAAGGGGTAGAGCCCCTTGCCATCTGATTGTGTACAATCCATGGACTTGTTTTCAGGGACTGGGTAGGCTAAAGATAACCAGGAAAAGCAGCCCACAGGCAGCATTGGGACAACTGTGAAGACATAAACATGTTTTGAAACGCTTAATAGAAATTTAACAGAACTCCCATGGAGTTTTCACCTGTCTCACTACTGCTCGTTCAAGCCCCCTAAAAATTTTGCCCATGAGTTTTCCCACATTCAGGTTGGGGTTTTTTTTGAAACCTCTTAAGGCAATTAGCCTATGCACAAGTTGCTACACTACACATGACTGTGCCTACTTGACTGGCACTAAGGGCAAATGACACCGCTCAGGTGATCAGTTTTCCCAATTTCACCAGTAAACAAGCCAAATAAGCTTGAACTGAAGTGGTAAGTGCAGCAAAATCCACCATACTTCTGAGCTTATACGCATTTACCTGTGTTTCTCTGTTAAATCATCAATTCAAATGGAAAATAACCAATGAATGATGCTTTTAGTTAGCATGTTAGCAACACCAGCACTTTTGTGTCACTCCCCTTCCATCCTCCACCAAGAAAAGTCAGAACTAAAGAGAAAAAAAATGGTTAAGCTGTTCTTTACTGAAGAAGCATGAGAAACTTAAAGCTGCCCATGGGAAAAAGCCACAACCTCTAAAGCACAGAGAATTAGCTACTACCACTAACACCAGTGTAGCTACAGAAACGATTGCACACCACCAGCCCCAGAAACTCTTAAGGTGTCTAAGTGAGGGAGAACATGAACTAAACAGTTTTGTTACGCACCACATTTCCACCTGATGCTCGATTATCTGTCTGGGAAGGAAAAAGTATATTTACATGTGTCCATAAAGAACTAGCATCCTTTCCCAACCTCAAAGACTTGGTAGTTTGTAGATCAAACGGAAGCATTACATATACTTCTAGAATACACCCCCTCATCTACTATAAGACACTATTGAAACTAAAAGTCTGATGAAAACTAGGTGAAGCATTCCATGTTTTCTTGCAAGAGAAGCAAAGCAACAGCAACAACACTCATTTTAGAGGAGTGCCCATACAGCTGGGAAGTTGTGGTATCTTGGCACGCTACATTGGATAGACAGATGAAAGTGGCTAACATCAAAATTCACCTATCTTGAGAACATAAGGGGATGGCTGCTGAAAGCTGATATCAGCAAGGCCTCTCATACAAAAAGCAAACAGTTGCTTGCTTTTAGCAGATATAGAAATTATTTTTTTAGAAGAGCTGCTTCAACATGTCCTTGTTTCTTCCCCTGGTTAGTTACATTGCCCAGATTTGTGCCAGGGTTTTGAGGGAAGGAGGAAATGACAAGTATACTAGAAGAAAGCCCGCTGAAGTAACAGAACAGCACAATATACAGCCACAACACAAACCTGGGAGCTATTCAGTGACCTAAGACAGTTTAGAGCATGCCTGTGCTCAGTAACAGCTGCTCTGTACAGTCCCAGGCAAACCTTACCCAACCTGATGCCATTGTAGTATTAGTACACCTACAGCAGTACTTTAAACCAGAGAACTAGGAGTTGTAGAATGTACCTGCTTACCTGTTTAAATTGCTTGTAGATTACTTTTCTGACTTCATCAGAAGGCTGAACTTTTCCAGCAAGCAGTGAAGAAAGCATATTACCCAGGGTAACCATGCCCAAAATCACCCTGAGGAGGGAGAGAACATAGGACTAAACACCACAAAAGACTCTCAGCCAGCCTGGAAAAGTCAGTTCAACTGCTTCACGGTATAAAGCCCCATTATTGATGGTATACTTAGATTCTGTGTCTCTGCAGGAAACAGAATCCAGTTTCCAGAACTTCTGGAGACTCACACAGAAGTTAAGAGGTGCTGTGTGTGCCTGGCCCTTCTAAGCATCAGGCTCTTCGTATCTCTAGTCCTGGCAACTGGAGAGCTTCTTACTATCTGAAAGAGCTTTTAAAGCACTTCATTGTTTTATGCCCTCATCTGTCCTTTTGAAAAGCCTGACATGCTCACCTCAGTTTTGCTCATTCCCCTTCTCCCTACAAGGATTGGCAAAAATTAATCCCGAGTTAGCACTGTAACTGCAGAGTAACTGAGCAACTCTTCATTATCTAGCCTGTCCTACAGGGGACCTACAGGGTAATAAAGCATACCAGCTCGCTGGGGACACCCTGTCCATAGGGGTTACTACAACACTGCACTATAATGCAGTGTTCTAAAGAAACTGGGTGAAAGCTGTGGTGCAGATGGGTTTGGGGGTTTTTGTTTGAAATAATGAATTTTTGCTTTAAGTTAAACAATGAAATTATCCTGCAGAGACTCATTAAGTATATCATAATAATCATTAGAAGCCGAATATGTGAAGGGTGGGACAGTCCTGGTGTGACAACATACTAAGTCCAGCATCGGTGTGTTTCAATATAACATTTCTGAACTGTATTATAGCTGCAGAAAGATGAGTGAGAGGATATTACACTTCTAGTAAGCATTTAGAAGACATCCCTTGGGACCTGGTGAGGGAAGTGATACATATGGATGAATAGTGATATATACATATGTGGACATACCCAGATTCATCAACAACTGGTACCTGGTCGAATCCCTTCTCCCGGAGAATTTCAACAGTTTTTGCACAGGTAACAGTTGGAAGCACAGTCAGGGGAGCAGAGAGGCTTAGTTCCTGAACGCTGATGTTCCACCACCTGGGGGTGAAATGAAAAGCAAACCCATGCAAGTCTTACAGAGAGAACAGAACCAGTTGTTCAGGTACAGTGGCCTTCAACACTACAGGAATGACAAAAGGCTGCAAGGAAGAGTCAGGGTTCAGAGTCAGTGAAGCTTCAAGGCTTTCGAGCTTTCTCTCTAGTATCAGAAAGTTACTGAAGTGCAAGGCGGCTTTAAGTCCAAAACTCTTTTCCTTATTTCACCTACTTTCTAGGATTACAGATATTTAGTGGAGGGTACTAACCTCCCCGATTTCATTGCTTGTATCTTACACAGAAAATTTTGTGCTCCTACCTAAAGAGCCAGCCATATTTACAGTCATTACAAGTAGCAATTTTGGGAAGATCCCTTCCACCTATGTAGACTTGCAGCGCTTGCACTCAAGAACTCTGATCTCAGAAGGGTTCTCTGCATACTACCTTCTCATTTCAGAAACAACCCTTTTCATTAAAAATAAGAAAATTCCATCATTAAATATCAAGTTTTCTTCTGCTGCCATGCAAGCTGAAGGACAAACTAACTTAAGTAGATTGGATGAACAGCTGCAATTATACATCAACACAATAGCATGAAAGATTAGCTAAATCAAAGTACTGTAAATTGAAGTGATCTTTAAATTAGCAGCTGCCATAAAGACAATTAAATAGACTCACGAAAATCCAAATGGATCTGACATGCTTACCAAGGCTTTTTGACAAGGTCATCATCTTCTTTCATGAACCCTTTCTGAATCATCCATTTGTCGCTCAAGAACTTGGACCTGGAAAGCATCAGGAAATGAAAAGTTTGTTAGCAGGCTGAACATCTGAAAGCAAACTTAACAGCACAGGGGCAACTGTTTACAGCTCACTACCCCTATTGAAAGTATACTGCCATTTGCCACCCAAGCCTACCAGCCAGGGACACTGACAAGAAATATTCACAGGACGAAAAAAGAACCCCATAGAAAACAAAGTTTCAACTACATCAGTCCCTTGCAATATGATAGCAACACAGCCTGGAATGGAGGAGTGCCAACGGGTACTCAGGCAAGGTCTGTCTGCAGTTTCTAGTTGTCATGTATTGTGTTGCACAACAGAAGTCAGGAAAACATAGCTGAAAACACCATGGTTTGGGATATGTTTTAGTGTGGCTGGAGGGCAAGAACTTCTCAGCACAGCTCAAAGGCCTCAGGCTTCCACCTGTAAACTCACCCCAACACTGGCTGCTGCTACAGTAGTGCTGTGTTCTGCTGCGGACAAACGCAGAGGGAGCAAACAGCCTTACAGGGACCCCTCCAGGAATGGGATATCAATGGTCCCCAACAAAACAGTGAAAGTAAGTCTTCTGTGAAAGTGCTAACCAGTGACAGTTATATACTGAAGTCTGACACAAGGAGGAGCTCAGCATTCAGAGAGCTGAGCTCCTTTCTACTCCATGTCAGACCCTTTCTAGATAGATACCTCAGAAGTTGTGCTCCAAACACATCTTGCTTTGGTAACTGGGTGCTACAACAAATATGTATTCAACTTGCCACTGCTGTAAAGGAGGTTTGAGGGACTGCCTCACACCCTTTTCCCGGAGAGAAAACAAGCAGGTTCTTACATGTAGTTCCTGATAGAGTCAGGGAGGATAACAACACAGCGCTGACCTTCCTTCAGTTCTTTGGCTGCCTTCAGAGCTACAGACATGGCACTGCCTGAGCTGCCACCTGCCAAAATGCAGATCAGAGGCAAGACTGTGAAACTGTAAGTGAAATAAGAAAGAATGAAATAGGGAAGGAGAGACTGTAGAGGAGCCCAGGCTGAGGAAGACAGCTCCTGAAGTGGAAGGTCTCCCACATATTATTGAGAGAAACCCACAGGATTCACATCTGCTCTTACCACACAGCAGTCCTTCCTCTCGGATCAGCATGCGTGCTAAAGCAAATGACTCCTCATCATTGCTCTTGTACCACTGGTCAACTGCCTGGGAAGGGGCAGGAAGACAGAAAGAAGGGTCTATTTAAATGAATCGGGCTAGAGAAGCTACACAACTAGTGTGAATTCAACCTCTGAGGTAACAGCTGCCCTGCTGTGCCACGTGCCTGGGTTTCTATACTCCAAATGCCAAGTGGGGTTTTTTTTGCCAAGAGAAGACGATCACATTAGCACAACAGGCTCCTTATTGAAACCTTGGTGTAAGAACAGGCTGTTGTGAGACTACAACAGAGGGCATCAGTGTCCTCTCCTCTTGGAGGGCTTCCTAGGGACACAGGTTCTGCTCAGGACATAGTCATACCACTTTTGGCCAGGATGGGTTGGGGTGCTTTGTTGGGTTTGAATTTTGGTTTGTTTTGTGGGACCCCACTAATCAACCAGAGTACTGTGCTCTAGGAGAAAGTTCCTTCTTCACAGCATTTTGACCTAGCATTGTAAAACAAATGTAGTCAGTGCAGGAGCCTTCCAAGGACTGCTTTTGCTGATGGAAAGAACAGGAACAGTTCTGTCTGCTAGCCTTCCCCTTTCAGCTCAAAGAAATACTTCCCCAAGTTTTTCTTCCACCTTTCACCTCACTTCAGCATTGCAACAGAGGGCAAAGAGCAGTAAACCAAGAAGTGTGACTTACAGATCTATCCAACACTGTGGGGACAAAATCATATCCAATTCCTTCCACTTCATACATTGTTTTGTCAGTCTTGTTCAGTTCTTCCGGCACAGCAAGGATGGAGCCTTCAGGATCAACACCTATAATCTGGAGAAGCAGTTTCCACTTTGGCTACCACAACACACTGCTTTTGAGAACACAGCTATTTATTCATGAGTGCTGGCCTTATTACAGCTGTTAGTGTCACACTGGCTGCACATACAGCCAAGCTAACAGCAAGCTAGCCTCCTATTCACTTCTTCCTGGCAACATTCAACTCCCCTGTGAGCAAACTCCCCTTTGCTGCTCTGGGCCTCTTGGCAACCCATTCTGTCTCTTCAGGCTGCGGACACTAGGTGAGGGGCACCCCCCGTCCTATATGGGTTTTGCTTGGTTTAAACAGAACACAGGGTTTCCCCTTTCTGTGAGGCAAGATTGTCCTCATTCACATGACAGGCATCATTACAGCCAATACATTTTGTACCAAGCGTAAGCAGCTAAGTTTTATTTTGTTTACCCCTCCCTGACTACATAGGAAAATATTCACAATTGAAACATGATACCAGCTTCTGTGAGGAAATCTAACACAGCACACTGGTAGGCACACAGGTTGGTGTGTGCAGAGAGAATTTTCACGGAGTAAAACCTCAGCAGCTCAAAAAAAAAAAAAAAAATATCAGTGAAAGCACAGTCAGAGAAGAAACACAAGGCTGCAGTACACATCAGAGAAAGAAGTTTCTCAGACATCCCTTGAAGGGACTTGAGGGCCAGTTTTCATTTGCTGAGCCAAACCTGAACTCTGGTCACCAGTGGGAACAAAGCACGATGGCTTCAGTCTGAAAACGTTTGCTGCTCAGAACTACCTTCTAACTGAGAACATCCAAGAGCTTCCCATAGAGAAACAGGACAGGCTTGCAAGGAATGGGATGTGCCAAGTGGAGCAGTTTGAGGTTCACCCTGCTAAAGAGAAATGCTTTAGGCTTGCCACTTACTTTGCAACCTGGACACTTTTCCTTTAGCTTTCTGGAGATGCCGGTGATAGTACCTCCAGTGCCAGCCGCAGCCACCAGCATGTCTATTTTTCCTGTTTAAGGGTAAGGGATAGAAGGAAGCTGTGAAATCTCCCCCCTAAAGGTGGATTAAAAACCCACTTACACTTAAGTATGGCCTTTCTTCAACAAAAAGGCTGGAAGTGGCAGAAAAGGGTAAGATTAGGCTCTTCACTTCCCAAGAGCTGTTACAAGACTTACCTTGAGACCACCTTGCTCAATCCTCATTTACTTCAACAATGGTTTTGAAATGTCTATCCAGTAGCCTGGCAAGGCACCAATTTGTGGTACTTTGGACACAGCTGGAGGCTGCCCATATTGCTGACACCTGCAGTTTCCTGTTACAGACTAATTCATTCTCTAACTTAAAATGAGCAGCCAATTATATTAGTTAATTTACTAAATGAATGCCAAGAGCATGGGATAGGCATCCATTGAGAAAACTGTTAGCACAGCTACTCTCTCATTTTCATGTGAAAAAGACTGTTTTGGGTCACAAGCACTCAGAGTGAGTGCAGGTGCGATAGTTCATCCTTCTGTCACCACTTACAGTTTCCCTGGTGCATCCACCTGACAGCATTGTTAATTAAAAAGATTTTTAAAAGGTCACTGATTCACAAAAGCAAATGCTTACCAGTCAAAAGAATAGCTAACACCTCACCAAGCCGGGGTAACTGAATATTGCCTGGCCTATAAGACAAAGTAAATACAAACAAGAAGCCTGAAGCTAGAACTCATCTAGATTCTCAGCTTACAGGATGGCAGCTTGTTAAAGTATTCTTATTTTAACTCAAACCTAAATAAAGTTTCCCACAGAAAGACGAGCCAAATCCTGTGAACAGCTAGAGTTACTTTTGCAGGGGGAGGAGGAGGGGAACCCTTCACCTTACCTCAATAAGAAAGAAAATCAGCTATTGAATTCCTATTAGAGGGTCCCCTTATTAGACTTCTGTTTTAATAAGGCAGGTCAGTAGTTTCTTGACTTCCTCCTACCACCAGTGGCAAATGCCTTAGGCTGCCACATCCCACTGAATGCCTCCAACAGCTCTGAAGCCAGCTCCAGCTGGGTGAGTTAGCCCAGCTAAAACTCTCTGCTGCCACAGCTCAGCCACTTCTGGTACTCCAACTCAGCTGCCTAAGCAAACCCTGCAGAGTGAAAACGTCTTACTAGTGACAATTGCAACACAGAGCAGTTTGTACTCCTGAGGACTCCTGAGTGAAGAAGCTGCCAGTGTATTGGAGTATTTGTTCTGAGAATGTAAGAATACCTAGTTCTATACTTGTGATCAGAGAAAAGTGACCCTATTCTTCCATGCCATTTACCTATGGCTTTTTTTTAAAAAAGCTAACAAGCATCACTGCTTTTTCCATCTGATCAAAAGCAGAGAAGTCTAAAAACTAAAGCATCCTTCTTTAATGGAAAAAAAACCCATTACTACAACTACTGAAATAAGGTAATTCTCTAATGACACACAGCATACGTATGGGATTTGCTGCATCAAAATCCATGTGTTTCTCATTTACCTCAGGCCCCATTCTCAAAGTACTAAAATAAGAGACTACTAGGGACTCACTGAAGGGGGGTTAGCAGTAGAGCAAACTTACCGTCACATTGCTGCAGGATCTCCTCAGCTGTGGTGTCATAGTGCGTCAGGGGGTTGCTGGCATTACGGTACTATGTTGAGACAGAATAGCCATTAAGTAGACCAGAAAGACAAAATTCACATTGTAAGGCATTTCAAGAACATGACAAACATTCTCCAAGCCCCACGACAGCTACATATGCTCTTTTCAGACTGTTTCCTTATCTATTACATGGACCTAGGCAGAATGCCCAACGGAAGATCAATCAGGTCACTTAGGAAGGTTGTAAGAGTGGTTCTAAGGCGTCATCACCCTCCAATGCCAAAAATCAGTCCCGTCTGTGGGACAGTTTCTTTCAGGGACATGACCCTTGTACTCAGTCTTCCACCCAGGAGTGCCAACTCAGTGGAAAAAGCCACCCACGTGCTGCAGTTGCTGCAAACAGGCTCGTTGCTGCCGTCTAGTGACTACAAAAACTTGCTACCCTACAGCAGGTGATCACTCAACTACAGTTCCACACCTGGGACAACTTTTCCTCCAGAGACACATCTAGGGTGTTGAACAGTCAATCAAAGACACTAAGGAACAAGGCTGCAGTACCTCTTCTCATGCTACGCCTGCACCTCTGACACCTTGGCTCTTACCTGGTCTAATATGTGTGCATTGGGGATTTCATTTTTCAGTCTCCATGCTACTCCCACATGAGATTCAGGAGAATCAAATCTGGCAGTAGTTGGTGTCCTCACGATCTCAGCACCCAGAGCTCTCAGAACATCCACCTGCAGCAAATAAAGTTGGTCACAAAACCCCAAAACGCACTGCCAGCACAGAGACTTCATTGGGATGCAGGGAAATAAAAAAGTCTTCACTTTCACCTGGTCTGCAATAGCCTCCTTGATGGTTCTCCAAAACCCCAGCCTCACATCATCACTGACCCAAATCCCTAATGACATGTGGTCTTAACTGAGTTTTACTTGGGAGCTAGACTCAAATTCCAGTTTCTATTCTAGGCTTCCAGGGACTATTACTACACTAAGAAACCTCATTCAGGCAAAACACCATCTCTTCTCACACCAGTCACGTATGTTCTGTGCTCCAACAGTGCTATAGAGCACTGTTTTATGTTTAAGTGCAAATTATGTATGTTTACCACCTCCTGTGGACACAGGCAGCAAAAGAGATCCACCGAGGCCCTATGCACCATTCAACTGCTACAAGGGCAAGAAAGTTTGACACTGAGCTAAGGCAAAGCCTGTCTTCAAAGGGGAGGGGGAGGCCTTTGGTGCTGTGTGGCACATGGCAATGGCCATGCAGTTCCTCTTCCTCCACAAGAGGCTACAGCAAACAACGGGTATAGGCCTTCAGAGGACATGGGTTTTATTTGTGCCACTGCCTTTCAGCTGGAACACTGAAGAGTTTGAACTGGAGTAAGCAGTTTTGCTGACAGCAATTTGTTGCCTTTGTGAAACAAAGAGGGGATCTCTTCTTTTGGCTGGAGGTACGGCACCACAGGGCAGGGCTTGCTCTAGACCTAGATGTTTTGTGCTTTCCGCAGTGAAGGTAAGTGGATATTACCCAGGTGGCTTTTCCTTCTCCTGCGTTGTGGTGACACAACTCAGATCCCTGCCAGTACTCCCCAGCGTAACTCAAGCAGCTCAGCAGGCTCCCTCACAGCCTTGCTCAGCCCAGTGCAGAACAGGATATTCAAAGCTTCAGCTTCGCCTTCCTTTGTCCTCCTCTGCTCAGTGAGGGACAGGCAGTCACTTCAATATGCTAGTTGAATCTCAAGTTCCCTTGACACTTGTATTTAAAACAGTTATGACAGTTTTCCAAGTGAATGCTGTGGGGATGGGCCTTGAAGACCTCTTCTGCCCATGTCTAGCCAGCCCAAATTTCTCTGGGCACTGGCAACAGCCCCTCAGCACAGATCTGCCTGGCCAATGACTTGGAGACCAAGAGCCTACCACCTTCATTCCTAAAGCCACAGCACTCATCTGCACCAGGAGCTCTGCAAGTGTGAACATGCTCATTTGTAAATTCTGGAAAATAAAAGCAGATCTGACCTTCTCCATGCTCATTTTCTCTGGCATCACGATGATACAGCGGTAACCCTTCACTGCTGCAGCCAAGGCCAACCCAATTCCTGGAAGCAAGCAAAGGCATGTAGAGCATACAGTGAGCAGCAACAAAGAACAAAACCCACAATGCTAGCTTTGGCATGCCTTGGCTTTAATCAGCTTTTCACCAGAGGCTTCAGTAGAGTGTCTCTAAAGGGGTGGCAAAGGGAACATTTCTGGCTACTGGGGAGAACTGCATTTACAGATGCTGCCAGTTCTTTGAGAATCACAGCTAACAAAGTTTAGCCAAGGGTGGGGAAACATAGCATGTGCCAACTGCTACCTTTACCACATGCACATCAACCTTCCTCCTGTCCCACCCGCTTCATTTTAAAAGTAGTAATTTGGGAAAGGAACAAGACTACAGCAATCATTTTGATACTGTCAGAAGAGCTTTACATCCTCTGTTGACTCACTTCTGCATTAAAGCCCTACTTTGTAATATGCTGAAACTAAGCCCTTTCTAAAAAGGCTGATTTTAGAAGATGTTTGCGACTGAGGTTCTAATGCACTATGTCACCTTGCTACCACAGTGAAATACCTTGACTGTTAGAGACAGACACCTCATTTCTACACTAAAAATCTGTACCTCCAGCCCAATTTCTGCCTTCCAGCTCATCACTGTCTGCCCGCCTGAGGAGTTAAGCTCAGAAGTGCCTTCCCTATAGAAGAGAAGCTTTCACCTATTATCAAATCACTTCTCTGCTGGATAAGCTAAACAGATCAAGTTAGTGCCTGAGGTCAGACTGCATGGCAGCTCCCCTGCTGTTTTGGGTACCAGGCACAGTACCAGCACATGCCCATAACAATGCCTCACAGGCAGTTTACCCTATACAGACACTTGCTTGTTCAAAGTTGGCTGTTTCTACATGGTGCTGGATTGTGTAGGGGTAGGAAAAAAAAATTTAAAAAAGATATCTTTAACTGTTTCTGTAAGAAAAGCATAGCTCATACCTCAGGTAATTCAAGTAGTATTTAAGCATTGGGGGGCAACAAAAACTTTTCCCAGTACTACCGATAAACAGGATGCCCAACTAAAATAATAATAAATAAAAATACAAAGATGACAACAAAGGCCTCACTAAGGCTAAAGGCTGAAGGGAAGCCATCCAGCACTCTCCCTTATGGTCTGTGATAAAGAAAGCATTTTGAGACCTGAACTCTTAACACTTTGTACTTACTGCTGCTAACCTGGAAACACATCAAACACCAAAACAGGGTGTTTGCTGAGGGAGAAGCGGGATGCAGAGAGGACAAAAATGTAACACATTAGCTCTCATATTTAACACACTCAGCAATTCTCTCAGGTTACTGTCTGCCCTGGTCTTTGCTTTTACGTGGAGAAAGAGATCTTTCTGAAGTAATTGTCCAGTATCTCCTTCGGTTCTGCCTTCTTTCTATCTTTCGGATTCTGTGGCAAGGAGGATCATTTATCAGATGCTGACCCAGAAAGCAGGATGTCATAGTATGACTTCATATACTGGAGGAATGCAATACATAGGTGTTTTCCACTACATGCCACTGTTCACACAAGAGGCATAGCCACAGTCACAAGGGCTTCAGTTTTCCCCCACACACACAGAGCAGCTGCTGAGCAAACGGCAACAGATAAAACTTCCCAGTTTTCTGCTGAAAGCAGGGGAACTGGTCACAGATCACCTTATAATCCCAGCCCTTCCATTAAACAAGGCTAGACGGGATCAGAAGAACAGAAGATCTGCCTGGCCCGCATCTATCACACAGCAACAGCAGATAAATGCCCAGGAAAGAGTTAAAGAACAGGACAAGACATCTCTGCAGAATACATCAGGCAGCAGAGTAGCTTCTAACTCAGCTCAGGAACCTCCTCAGAGGTGGCAGTATATTTTATATTTAGCTAGCTCAAGGGGGAGCATTCCAGGTATGTTTACTCCCCACCAGTAGAGCAGCTTAACAGAAGTACGACAGCTCTGACAGAGGAGCCCAGAGTCAACTCCAGTCTGCTCAGATCATCAGGTGCTCTGCCCTGGCCCCTGACTAGCAGGACTGTTCCTTTCTTCAGCCCTTCAAGGAAGAGATGCTGGCCTAAGTGGAGTCTGTCAAAAATCTAGGTGTGCAAAGGCTATGTCAGCAGAGTGCTGTAGGGATGCAGCTCATCTCCCATCTCAACTGCACCAACATGGGAAAGGCTGTTTCTCAAACCAGGCCCACCTCACCTGACAGAGGGACCATGGGACTTCCCAAACAGGAGGGGAAGATCCAGATTCACACCAGTCTTCTGGGGCTTTCCCCCCACCCCAATAATTTCAGTCAGACTTTAATTCCTGAATAGGACCTAAAGATCCTAGTGAAACTGGCCTAACACTTCTCCTCTTTTAAAGCAAAGAGCCCCTGCAAATTTAGCAGACCCCTTCCCCAGCTGTTCTGGCTGGCATAGGACACTGTAGAATTGTTCCTTGCGTGAGGCAGAAGAGGCACTGCTCCCTAAACCATGCGGGCAGGAAGAGATCCCCTTTCTTCCTTGCATAGGCAGCCTCCATGCTCCAGTCTCAAGACTGCCTCTTCCAGGAAAACCACCACAGCATTTTCCTCCCACACTTTGCTAGGGTCTTCCCATCCCCTACCTGTGTTGCCAGAAGTTGGCTCTATAATTGTGTCCCCAGGCTTCAAGATCCCAGCCTTCTCAGCATCCTCTACCATCCTCAGGCTGATGCGGTCCTTCACACTGCCTCCAGCATTGAAGAACTCACATTTTGCCACTGCAAACAAAGAAACCAAGCAGTGTTCTTAAAGAGCAGTCATTTGCCAAACAGGCTGCTAGCGTATTTGCTAATGTATCTGCAAGAGCAACTCTATTAAAGTGTCTTCCCAATTCACCTCCCTATTTTACAACACCAGAAATGGGTATTCAGCTCACAACAATCTCCACTATTACAGATCACAATAACATAGCAACAGAAGCCATACTCTATCCATCTCCTCAAAATGTTACCTCTCCCTCCATCTTTCCTCTTCATTAAAGCCCAGTCATTCAGATAAAAAGCCCCAGGACTCTTCCAGTGCAAGAGCATGGGGGGAAAGAATTTACCAACACGTCTTGCCTCTTCCCTGCTACATTCTCCAGCCAAAGAGTTTCTGATCAAACTGGAAGTTTCTCCCCCTTGTTCAGCCTATGCTTTTATTTCAGTACTCCCAGCATTAATCCCTTCAGTGGTGCTAAAACTTTCAGGACTCTGATCAGAGCCTCCAGATATCTCCAGTATGGTTGGGTTTAAAACAAACAAAATTCACTGATTACAATTAACCATTTTCAGTGGTCTCTAGTGGTAACTGCGGATCTGCATTTTACACACACCGATGAATACCCTGAATGTGAGAAGCAGTCAAAAAAATTATGTAAACTTAAGTTTTAAAAATATTTTCTATGAAAAAAGTTTTACTTTTTCTACAAAAACAGAGAAGTGGCAGGAAATATGCTCAGGAAGTAAAAATTGAAAGATGTTTTAGATGACTAAATTCTAAAAAACTGGAAATCTGCTAAAGAAAGAGGAACTTTTCCTCACCATTTTCTGCAGGGCACCTGCACTCCTACAACCAGGTTACATGATACTACTAACCAGGACTACCCAAGTTTCTGAAACATCTTTTTCAATTTTTTCTTATTTTCAATGTTTTCTTATTTCAATTTTCTTCCTGCAGCAGTACTCACAGAGTTCACACTTCAGCCCATACTGCTTCCCAATCTTGTTGATTCGCACCAAAGGTGTATCGCCAACTTTATCCAGGATGCTTGGCAGGATTTTCAGAGGCTCTGGCCTGGTACACATACAAACAAAGTCAATTATTGACAGAAGGGGCCACAGGCAGGTCATACAAAAGCAACACAGTACTTCTGATGCTTTTTAATTCAATCAGCTTTCTCCCTCCCCTTTATCAGGCTAAAATATTTTAAAGTAATCAGGCTAAAAGAATGCACATCAGATACAAATTCACAAAACATCAAGTCCTTGATCCAAAACAAGGATTAAGGAGATATCAACCCAAAGACTGAGGCAAGAATTAAGTGTTCTGCACTTCCTTCTGACGTGAAGTAGCTTAGCACTGCTCAAAGTCAGCTATTTTGCAAGCAAAAAGCATTAATAGTGTAATCTTTCATCTAGTCAGGGAACTGCTTGCCAGGTTACATGAACTTAGTTCCAGCCATGTAGTTTCACATTTTTGGTGCAAGGCCCCCGCATGTTTAATCTGGATTCTTAGCTTTGCTTATGCGTGGAAACTAAGAACCGTCAGCACATCTACAGCATCAATTTAGATTGGTCATCTTTTGTTAAATCTACATGGCTCTGAGGAAACCTGGATTAGTACTGTACTTAAAATCAGCAAATAAAAGAAATACTTACAGAGTGGTATGACGATGAGGGGAGGCAGAGAGGGGTTTCCCAAGCTTCCATGTGCATCTGCTAGGTGTATCAGGACGGATCCACTCCCTTTCCTTTTCATTACCCTTGCAGTTCTCATTGTCCACCCCACCAGGGAGAAAATATTTGCCAGGTGCATGAGGGCATGAGTTCATATCTGGTTTCTGGGAAGGAAGTGTAGGCATTCCATCCTTGGGAGAGGGGGAAAGAAAAGAAAAAAAGGAAAAAAGGTGGCAGGGAGAGACAGTGTGCTTTGTATGCCCCTCTAACAGGATCAGACCATCTTTTGACACTCAAGTTCTGCACTGCATCAGCCATTCATGTCACTGCTCCCCGGTAAAACAGCTAAAAAACATGTTACTAATAAAGAGCCCTTATTCTCTTATGGAGAATAAGGGACAGAGACATGTTGGTGAAGGGATAAATAGATATGTGTGTCTATTTCCAGTCTACAGTTTCAGCACACAGTTTTTCTGAGGGAAGATGAACACCAACTACCCTGGTGGCAATTTTCAGGAAAGCAGTATTGCCCATAAGCTAAAAGCTGCAATTGCAACAAGTAGCTTTTAACACCCAAGAACAGGTTCTGCCACTGACTACAAGAGACCCAGGTGTTACAAGAGAAAGCATAGCCTCTCTCTGTTAAATGAATCCCATCCTCAAATGTCCCAGTCTTGTTTTTCCCTTTATATGAAAAAGGTCACAACACATGGATGTTTTAACAGTCAGTTGATGTTTCCATAGTACTGTGAAGATGGGAAAGCAGTTCAACATAATTTTGATTTGCTAAATCCTTATCACCAAGGTAAGAACCTTGCATTGCAATGCTGAGTGCAAAGACTCAATACAGTGCCCTACACAAAGATAATTTAAAACATACTGAAGCATGTGCTTATTATAACTAGCCTCCATAAATATAAAGAATACAGGGCTAGTCTCATGGGAGACACCCACACACCCCCAAAAAACTTCTCTCTGAAATGAAACCTCCCCATTCCAAGCAGAACAACAGAGTAAGACTACTTGCTGGCTAATTAGGAAATGGTACCAAAAGACTCTGCATTACTACTTGTGGTCATGATGGAGAATTCTTCCAGAAAGGCCACTGGTTTCAATAGCACCTACCTCTACAGCATTTCAGAAAAAAAAAAAAAAAAAAAAATCCCCCTAAAAGCAGATGGGGCTCTCCCAAATTCTGGTGACAGAAAGAAGGAAATTGGTCCCCAAAGACCAATGAGTACCTTAGACACAGAAACAGGCCCTTCTAATATCAATTTCTCCATGCTCTTTGGTGAAGGTGACAGCACAGTAGACTGGACTTTCTTCAGGAGACCAAGTACTATGGGTCACGAGACTGGGACAGCCTTCAAAGCTGCAGATTGTGCAAGTTAGGAAAAAAAAAAACCAAAAACAAAACTATCAGGAAACAGTCTCTTGTAGGGGCAAAACACAAATCCCATGATCACAGGTAAAAAAAGAAGCTGCAAAACAAAGTGAAGATGACTTGTATAAACAGGATTAAAACCAAAAATAATAACGCGGCAGAGATATTGTGCAAGATCAATGGAAGGTCTCCTGAATCTGTTCTTCCCTCCACAACTCAGATCCAATAAAGCAAGCAGAAAACATCTCTATTGTGCTGTCTGTAAATCTGTAAGCTTGAAAGCCACACAAAGTAGTATGAAATACTCAGTTTTTCACAGGATATATACTTCTAGAGACACTGAGATGAAAGGGCTTCATGGTGCCATCACCAAAAGACCCTGCACACAACTTGGAAAAAGGCTTTATACAGGAACATTTGCAGAAGCCTCTTGACCCTTGAGGAGACAAAAATCTCACAAGTTCCAGCCCAAACTGAATTAGTGTTGCATACACAACTATAGTGATGCTTGATATGCAGCAAACACTTCAACCACAAGGAAGCAACGAAGCCGTCTAGGAGACTTTTTGTTTCAGAAATAAGTATAAAACTGAAACCATAGTTCTCTTCTCCTACTCCAGCCAGGTGTTCATAGAGCCTGCCTGCTTCCTTCCCACTTGAGACAAAAATCTGGGTTGGTTGGGGTTTTCCCCCCCTAGTATTTGTTTTTCTCATCACCATTTTGTAGCAAGATTCAGCTCATTCCACTACTGAGTTGTGCTAGGCACAGAAAGGGTCCCTGGCCTCATCCTCCTCCTTCTGACAAATGCACACAGAACAGATACAGCTTAGTTCAGGCAGAATTAATGGTCTGGTGACACACTGGAAGAAAATCTGAATCACAGGATCAGTGAACTTTAACATTTGATCCTGCAGGTTAACATGCACCACAAACCACTACTGCCTTGCACACAGCAAGCAATTCTTTTCTTGCATGCTGTTTCAAAGCAAACGCCTAATGCATTTAAACTGCTGTCCTTTAGGAAAAAAAGCCTCTGAAAGCACCAGCTGTCCAGACTAAGGCTTAAAATAATTCTCCTTCTGGATATAAAGACTTCCATGCTACCAAAATGATATGACTCTACTTTATTTAGGTTAATACATGCAAAAGAGCCAAGATGGACTACATCCCATCCTAGACTAATGACCAGGACTAGACTGAGAGACAGCAGTCCAAGAAAGCTAACATTCCATAAACATATACAATCTAACACCAACTAGTTTTTGTTACTAGAAATTAGCATACTTCCAGTTCCAGAGTGAAACCCAGCCTTTATTTCTATTTCTGGAAGGTGCCGTTCAGAGTATCAGCACTTTAAAAAAAAAAAAAACAAAAACAAAAACAAAAACTGAAGAAGTTTCAAGGTTTCCCATAAGCCACATCCACATGCTCCTTCAGACAGCTGGCAGGCAATACTGGACATAGACACCAACTGCCTCTGCTCAGAGGTAACTGACAATATTTACAATGTCCATCTAATAAGAGTACCTTGCTGCCAAAAGATTAAACCATTTCAGCATGCAGGAAGAAAGCAGCAAGGGGCTATAGACAGGAAACAGGTTTTGTTCAGCTGCTAGGCTCTCATAGAACAGGAGTGCAAAAGCTTTAAATCATCAATTCTCAGTGTTCTTCAAGAAGGTGCTAAAATTGAGGAGAACGGGAGAAAAATTTTTGGCAATAAGTTTCAGAGGTTAAAAAAAATAAGTATTGTTCTTTGTATTAACAGCAGGAAAGAAATTAATGTGGCTCTCTGAAAGCTGCTTTTTGGAAGATTCCCTCTAAATTGGGCAAGACAATCTCACTTCCTCCACTGTAAGGCAAATGAAATCTACCAATGCACTTACAGCAACACCCATCACCTCTTGAACTATAAACAGCAGAAACTGAGGAAAAAAGCTGTACTTATTGCCTTCAATTAAGCTGTGAGGTTCTCTCATGTGTTTAGAATGGCAATACTCTGCTGTTTGATCAAGTCTTCGATAATGGGGCTAGAACTCTGAAAAACAAGGAGAGAGAAAGAAAAAAGCTAAATCACAAGCACTGCCAACAAAAATCCTGTTGCCAAATACTAACCTTAAGCAACATCTCTCATTGGAAGGAACACAAGCTCCAGTTCATAAGTCCCTTCAAATCATTTTGTTAGGCATTATTTTACATAACCCCATACCCACCCAGCCTAAAGTAAATAGATATGCATATATACAGTCAAATTCTAATCATGCTAGTAGTAGAGAATCAGTCCCAGCTATGGTCAACCTAGTATCTTAGCGTTTTGAAGAAGGACAAAATCCTAGGATGGACTTGGTTGTCCTCCAATGGCAATTCTTACTACACACTCAACAGAGACATAAAAGCAGCTGTGATGTCTTACAGTTATACCTAAGAAACAGGTCAAGGGCCTACAAGTGACTTGTCATGTTCAGAACCAACAGAAACACCTCAGATCTACAAGCTCCTTCAGTGATACTGATTATCTTCCTGACACACCACCCAGAACATCCAATCAATGCTTACAGCCCTAGATCATGCATCTTCAGCAAAATAGGGGGCAGAGGTGGTCAGTTTAGGACACCCCCATGATCCCACCTACAAGCCCAAATCAGGCTTCAGGAAGCTGGTACATCTTTCTACTGGCAAGATCTCTGGGGAACAAAGGAAAGGGGGTGAGCAGAAAATGACCAAAACAGAGGATGACAGCAACTTCTTTGCCAACCTGACCCCATTCTCAAGTCTTTCTTCTAGGAATGCAGGCTAGGGAGACAGGACAGGAGAATGGCAACTCTGCTTCTCTAACTGCAACTGAACACTGCTCGGAAGAGTCTGAGGGAGATAAGTAATAGGAAGAGTTGCCCATCTTCAAGAAAGGAATTCTGGTAGCTTGAATGTATGTTTGCTGTAAAAGGAAACACTCCCATAACTAGCTGGGGGTGTGGGTAGAGTCTAACTAGAAAAGCCTAACTTCTGTCATTATACTTGCAGAGCACGAGGCAGAAAATTCAGAAACAATTTTCAAGTCACTTAAACCTAAGACACAAAGGGGACTGGGACACAGACAGAGGTACGAGATCCAGAAAGCCTCACAAGCAAGGCTCACATCTCTAGATCAACCTCCACAGGGAACCCAAGACCTAAACTATTTCTCAACTCCTACAGAACAGGACTGAAGGCCAGTGAGTGAAATTAATCCCCAGACAGCCTGAGCTGAACTCATTCCATAGATATGTTAGAAGCTACAGTTTCTAAGGCCGTTTACAGTATGTGTCAGCACTCATGTAGATATTTAAAGAGTATCATG
This sequence comes from Falco punctatus, assembly GCF_963210335.1. NCBI lineage: Eukaryota > Metazoa > Chordata > Aves > Falconiformes > Falconidae > Falco > Falco punctatus. Next base: position 80,091,112 of record NC_137581.1, read on the forward strand.
CATGCAAGAATCTAATTAACTTGAGTCTTGTCTGAAGCAGAAATGAAGCTAAAAGGCAGGTGTGAGGTGGATCAGAGAGAGATGCCCCAAGGGCTGACTACTCAGCAAGAGCTGAGATACAGGATACCATTACGCTGCAGCCCGAGAATGGAAAATTTTGATGTTAATCAGGTACTTTACTCTGTGAACAAGTAAACTACCACAAACCAGCTGTCCTGCTCACTCTGAGAATACACAGGGTCTTAGAGAGCTTTAGGATCTTTACAGGTTACCAGATGCAGCAGTACCCATCCAGTCTTTGGAAGCTGTTTGGAAACACCACGGCTGTAAGTGATTCAGGAGACCGACAGCCATCTGCGTTTGGGGTAGGTGTGTGTCCCCTTGCTACTTCTTCAATAGCGGACAGCCACCACTCCTGTATCAGGAGACATCAAATGACCTGAAGTAACTGGAGTATGAGTTAACTGTGGCTCTAGCAAGAGATCCTTTAAGAAACGAAAGTCTCATTTCCATTTTCTTCTACGGAACAGATGAGCACATGCGCGTCCCCTCAATGATCACTCGTTCTTTCAAGGCCAGACTGGCATACTCATAACCTTCCCGATAGGAAATGGGTAGTTCTTTAATGCCCCCATCTTTGTAACATTGCAATGATATTAAAACTTCAACAGCAAAGCAGATCAGCCAGTGAAAACATGAAAGTGTTCAGTCTGCCTTCCACCCACAGAAGGGAAGCTGTGCGTGCAGCCCTGTGGCAGCTGTCTTCTGACATCTCCATTTCCTGAGTTCACTCCAATCCTGTCTGGATTCACCTAGTAAGTCTTCTGACCAAGGGCTGATGTCTTCAAGGAGCTCAACAGCATAAAAGAAAAGACTGGAGAATGCCCTATCTGCATTTTTACCTGCTGCGGTCAGAAGCTTTCATTACCTCTTTCCCTGCTGCTAGTTCCCCCTCCTTAGTGCACAAAGATGGACCAACACTACAGCCTTAACAATGCTCTTGATCTGCCAAACCCACCAAGTACAGGGAGAGCAACATTACAGGTACAGTAACAGAGGCTCAGAGATTAAGCAAATTGCCCAGCACGACAAAAAGAGGGAGTTAAGAGCTCTGCTCTCAGTTTCTGAGCAGGTCTGTAGAACAGGGAGAAGCACAGCTCCCCTTCCCCAGTATCATACAATCATAGAATCATTTAGGTTGGAAAAGACTTTTAAAATGACCCAAGTCCAACTGTTAATGCAGCACTGCCAAGTCCACCACTACACCATGCCCTTAAGTGCCACATCTACATGTCTTTTAAATACCTCCAGGGATGGTGACTCAATTACTTCCTTGGGCAGCCTGTTCCGGTGCTTGACAACCTTATGGTGCCACCCTGAAAGGCATCACATCTTTTGTTTGACCACGGATCTCTTATAAAGGCTGGCAGAGAACCCCTGGTCACCACTGCCTGGGCAGGAAGACAGCTTTTTGGCTGATGCGTGTTTTGTGAGAAAGACCAGCTGCCACCTACTTTCGGTACACCAACAGAGCTTTTGGCAGGCATCCACAGTGCAACCGTGATCATGGTACATCCTGATGTCTACCTAGTTCCTATGGATCTCATATACAGACAGCATGACACCTGCCAATAGCCACAGGCCAGCCCATCCCAGCCATCCTGGCAGCCTGCTATGCTGCCAGTGCCAGATTAGTGATGTACTTGAAGCAGCAAGCAAGCTCCAGGATACATCCGTCCCCCCCCCCGTGATTCTGGCTACCAACCACAATTTTTTGAAGTACTGGTCTGGCTTCAGGAAAACAGGCTGGTTAACTCCCATGCAGAGTATCATAATAGGATGCTAAAGAGCCACCAACTACTATAGAAAAGGATGACTTGTCCAAACAATCCAAGCACTGGGCCTAACCTAGCACCTAAACTGTAATTCATCAGTAGTGATCTCACTACAGCCATTCTCCTGCCAAGAAATAGCAGGTTCTGCACAGGTCTCAGTTTCTTAGAGGAAAGTGTCCTTTCCTCTCAGACATAAAATCCCCAGATTTCACCTATCTCCATACTCAAGTTTTGCTTCTTTTCTGCAGCACAAGTTTAGCAGAACACAGAGTTCTCATGCCTCAAATTAGTAAACAGACTCATTGAAAGGGTAAACAGTCTAAGCAACTTTGCTGGAACAGGGCCCTGCACTCCAGAAACCTCCATGGTCAAAGGCTTCATGATTAGAGAGATACGCAGACTCCAGACAATCAAACAGGAACAGAAGAAGAACAGCTTGTCTTTCAAGTAGCGTGCCAACAGCATTGCTAGCACTGAAGTAACTCCGTCAGGTTTTAGTCAAGTTCAGACCCTTCCCAAGAGGGGAAGGGCAACGTATGAAATAAAATATAAGAAAAGAAGCTTCTCAGTACATACACTGCGTTAGCCATACTTGCTGAAAAACACTAGCACGAGAACAACGGATGGCGCGCCAAGAACGGCTACAGAGCCGGTGCCATACCCAGAGAGAAAAACAAAAGGCACAACCTCATCTTGCAAGCCTGTGTAAAAAGCAGAAAGCCCGTCTCCCTTCCTCCGGTTCCCTGCTCGGAGAGGGCTCCTCACTGGCACCCTCCGGCCCGCCCACAGCATCCCCAGCAGCCGGCAGCCCCCCCCCCCCGCCCGCCGGCACCGGCGCCAGGGCTGGCTCCCGGCCTCCACTCGCCCAGCACAGCCCTAAGCTACCCGTCCTCTTCTACCATCTTAATTACAACGAGAAAATCGAAGCCCGACGGCGCAGCACAAACGTTCGCCCACCAGCCCTCCATCCCTCCCCGCCGGCCAGGGCCACAGCGCGAGGGACGCCCCTGACGCAGCCCCCACCCCCCACAACGACCGTTTAACGGCCGCCCCCGCTGAGGCGACGCCCGGCGCGTTCCCTTCCCCCCCCCCCCCCCCCCCGCCAGAAGTGTGAAAAGGGCGGGCACGGCTACCCCCGGCCCTCCTCCCCCACCCCACGGCCGCGGATGATGCAACGGGCGGCAAGGAGCACGCGGCCGCCACCTCACCCGCGCGAGCCGGGCGCTGCCCAGGACACCGAACGCCGCGCGCAGGGAGCGGCGCGGCGGCGGTTAAGAACAGCCCGCGAGCCGCGTGGCCCCGCCCCATCCGCCCTCCCGAGGGGCGGGAGCGGGGGCGCGCGCGGCGATTGGGCGCCACGGGGGCGGTGGCGAGTCAGAGGCTCGGGGGATACCGAACGGAACGGGGAGAGCGCGGCGGCCGCAGCCGGGGGACGGCCCGGCGGGGCGGGGTGGGGCGGCCGCGGGGGCCCGGCGCTGCCCGGCCGGTGCTGTGAGGGAAAGCGGTGGCCAAGGGCCGGCTTTCTCCACGTGGCCCGCGCGCAGCCCGGGGCGAGGCCTGTGTCGGGGCCGCGGGCCGGAGGGGGCGTGACCAGGCCCCGGCCTTCGGAGGCGACGTTTAGCGGTGCGCTAGCGGGCACCGCCCGGGGGGATGCGACTCACACAGGCGGCTAGTAGTAACGGCCAAGCGCTGCATGTGCGGCTGGCTGCTTGTCTAATTTGGGGGGGGGGAATAACAAAAAACCCCACCCACCGCATCAGAGAGGGCTGCTGTGAGGGAGTTTCGCGGCTGGGCCTGCAGCCAGGCGCTCCCTGGCACCTGGAACCCCTGGAAAGGCTTCGGGTTGTGCTGTGTCAGGGCAGCCGGCCTCATGGCATGGCGGGCTGCCCTGGCTTGCCCAGATAGACATGGGGGGGTGAGGGAGAGGGCCCAGGCATCTCTCGGTCTGGTGTCAAAGCCTGGAAGTACCCAGCCAGGGGCAGGGAGGGGCTGGTGAATCCCTCAGCTGGGAGCCACAGGCTGGAAATGGTGCTGCAGAAAGCAAGCACAAGCATCTCGCTGGAACTAACTCACACGGGTCATTTCAGTAGAAAAGCTGGACCACAAGTCAGGAAATGGGTTTATCCCAAAAGGTGCCAAGCCCTAAGCATGACTCTGGAAAACACCTGAACACTTCACCTGTTTGAAGCTCCTGAGCTGCCTACAATTTGGCACTCGCCTGTCCATTGGTGCACTTGCTGGCTCAGAGGCAAGCTGTGTGCTGCTTGTGAGAAGCAGCCATCTCATGGGAGGCCATGTCCTAGCCAGATTGGCTTTGTCTCCCTAAGTTCTTACGGCACCAATGCAATGGGTAGTTATTACGCTTTGATGTAATTATTACTCTTCTGATGGTGTCTGAGAACGTGACAATGAGATATTTGCCTGGGAAGTTTCTCAGTGCCACAATGTCTGCATCTGCACTGTTGTGAATGGAGCTTTATAATGTATAACACAGAGTGCAGGTGAATTTAATCTACTCAGTGCAAATTGTCTCATAATAATTCTTGACAACCACAAGGTGCTCCAGATTATTCAGAAAGTTAAAAAATAAAAGACCAATCCTTTCGTGAAAGTATGAGCTACTGGAAAGGCTTACCAGAATGAAACAGTCTCAAGAACATAGCTTATGGCTGGAGAAAGTCCAAGCAGCAATTTCTTCTGTATCTTTAAAAAATACCAATAACGAGAAAAACAATTCAAGGTAGCTTTATTTTAGAACATGATTCACCCTGAAGCGTTCCATGTGTTTTAGGTAATCCAAGGAGTGGAGACAATGGTATGTCTCCATCTGTACATAGAGATACTATGTAGTATAGCTATTTAGAGGGTATCGCATACTGTATAAAAATAAAATATAAGGAACAGGATGTTTTGATCAAGTCGTAAAAAATACAGGAGAGACTTTACAACTGGATGTGACTGGTCTGAAGCTGAATGACTAGTCTTAGTTCCAAAGCCAAGGGTCTCTCTAGTACAAAAATGGACCATGACTAGAATGTGGAGTGAAATTTATGAAAAAACACAGGAAAAACAAACCAAGAGAAGAGCCAGGTATTTTATATTTGCCTTAAATAAATAGACACTGAGGCAGCTGTTTCATTACATATGCTAAAAATCCATAAAAATTACAGGGGAAAATTCATGTTGATGACAAATTACATTGCTTTTTCCCTGCCCCTTTCTGGACCAATGTAGATATAAACCTACTTTGAATCCCACATTGATATTCTCATTTTCCTAAGGAAAGATTTACTAGAAAATCCTGCTGTTAAACATGACAATAATTTACTTTAAATCACAGCTTGCCTCACTAATTATGTCTGAAATATGCATATAAAATGAGGTTTGCACAAGTAACCATTAACCCCACTGGAAAAACATCAATTGGAAAAGCAGGTGGGATCAGATTCTAGCTTGCCTTTCGTGCAGCTAAATTACAGAATAGCATAAGAGGAATGCAGTGTGAAAATGGTGATGTTAATTACAGCTGGCTTTTGAAATGGGTATCAGAAAAACCGTAAGATACCAGGGCACACGTGAGGCCCAGCCGCAAAGCACAGTGAAACAAAAATACATGAATATTTGGAACAGGGTGCAAGGGTTTGAAAACTGCAGTCGTGCCCAGAGAGGATAGATAAGGAGGCATAACCATACCTTTTGTGCCTTCCAGAAGGGACTGAGGGAAGAGGCACTGAGTCAGCTGTTCTGTCTGAAGAAGTGCCAGCCTTGCAGCAACCACTGCAACTTCAGGCAGATGGGTGTCAAGATATGAAATCGGCAGCACAGATGGATTTGCCAGATCCTGTAAAATGTAAAACAGATACCTCTGAGGAGACTTGTACGACCAAGTAGCAGCACTAGGCGTGTTGGAAACTATCCAAACGTAATGTGTGAGGCTAATGAGAGGGATTGCACCACAGCTCTGCACTCGAAATTCAGCCTCCTTCACCATGGCAGCAGCCAGGTGAAGGTAAACTGGCAACACTTGCATGAAAATGGCAGTTTTGATGTAAAGAAAAACCCCTGCCTTAAAAGATATCCACAGCCACACCGACCCACACTGTGCCATTGGCATTAATTATTATTAAAATCGGTCATAGTGGCTGGGAATGAATACACAAACCTCTTCTCCACCCCACGATTAGATCCATTATGGCTGAGCCCAGTCAGTGGGACACTGGGGCACTTAGATTGATCTTCAACCCAGCCTTGTGAATAACTCCCATAAATCAGCACATCACTACCAATTGCATAAGTGGAGCCACTTTATCTATTTCCTGTGATCTGACAATGTTTAAGATTATTTTTCACCCAAGGAACAAGAGGAGTTGCAGTGAAGGTTGGTATACAATAAAAATTATTTGATCATTGTAGTGGCAATGTGACGCTGAGTGGAATATTAGCACAGAAATAAACAGCATGTTTAAGATCAGCAAGCAGAGAATGTTGTTTATTGTATCCGTGATGACTAGACATGCTGAACACTGAAAGGTCGAGGAGTGAGATCCCTTGGACAAGTGCAATCACTGATCAAAGGGAGGGAGAAAAAAAGTAAATGCTGTTGTAGGATCTCTGAAGCAGGAACATCAGGTGGAGGAGGCTTTTTGTGTGCAACTAATGAAGTTGCCCAAAGAACCAATGGTGCTTTGGTGGCAGCCAGAGCCCTTTTGGGAAGGGAGAGCACAAGGCTATGGCACAAACTCCCAAGGCAGAAAAAGCAGCCCAAGAAGAGCCACTCCATATTTTAATTGCATGGCAGAGACTGCAAACAATTTGGAGGACAGAATCATAGTTCAGAATGATCTTTGACAGACTGGAGAAATAAGGAAGTAAAATAGGAAGCTGGTCAATAAGGACATGCAAAATTTTACAGCCAGGCAGGCGCAGTTCACTGGTCGAGTAGCCACTACCTGGACAGCAGTTGTGTAGAGTGGAAGGTATGACTATAGTGCCGTGCAAACTCAGTGTGAGTCAACAAGGCCCTGCTGTTGTGAAAAAAGCAAACATCGTACAGGGTCATGCAAACAGGAATACAGCCTGCAGGACACATGGCACTCTTGGCACTGGTGCACTTTTTTGAGGTACCACATCCCATCTGGAATGCTGTATTTCAAAAAAGATGTGGCCCACGTGGGACACGGCCTGAGTAGTACAAGAAGGTGTAGAGAGAAACATGGCCCAGGAGTAAAGACTGAAAGAAGTGGAGTTTTTTGGAGAAGAGAAAACTGAAAAAAGGCAGAACTCTCTTCATTTAGCTGAAGGGCAGTGAAGAAGGGGATAAACCATTTTTCATGTTCCTTTAGAGAAGGAGAAAGTGGAAAAGGTCAAAGTTACAGCAATGAGGATTTAGGCTAAACATCTACACCACAATATTGCTCAGGCTGGAAGGGACCTTGGGACATCTGCAGCCCAGTCTCCTGCTCAAAGCAGCGTTCACCTAGAGGTCAGCCCAGGTTGCTCAGGCCTTGTCCAGTCAGGTCTCCAGGAAGGCCTCCCAGGAGACAGACTGTGCAGCTAGTCCAGTGCCTGACTATCCTCAAAGGGAAAATGTTTTCCCTAGACCCAGCTGGAACTTCACCTCTTTCAGTTTATGACCTGAGTAAAGATCCTGACTTTTCCTCTTGCTGACCTCCCTGTAGGCACAGGGAGGTGTCTATTAGATTCCCCCAAAGTCACCCCTCTCCCAGGCTAAGCAAGCCCTCCTCACCTGGCTTGTCCTCACAGGGCCACCACTCCAGCCCCTGACTGTCTTGGAGGCCCTCTGCCGCACCCTGAGCTCACTTCCAACTTCCCAATGTCTTTTCCATACTGGGGGCCCAGAACAATAGCCAGTATTGGATGTGATCTAATGGGTGCCAAGTAGAGGAGGATAATCACTTCCCTCAGTGTGTTCATTGTCCCTGCTCATCCCACCAAGGATGCAGTTGGCCCTCCTTGCTCCCAGGATACTTTGTGGCCTCATGTCCAACATGCTGCCCACCATGACTCCCAGGGCCTTACCTGCAGAGCTACTCCCCTACCTCGCAGTCCCCAGCCCATGCCCTGCCAAGGGTTGGTCCACCCAAGAAGCAGGACTTTGTCCTTGCTGAATTTCATGATGTTCCTTCTGGCCCATCTCTCCAGCTTGTCCAGGTCATTGTGGATGACTATCTCACCCTCTTGTGTGTCAGGTGCACCACCCCAGTTTAGCATCATCCACAAACTTGAGGAGGACACACTCGTTTTCTCCTCTAAGTCATTGATAAAAATATTAAAACAGGACAGATACCAGCACAGACCCATATGGTACTCCCAGCTGGTCTCCAGGAAGGGTATGAACCGTCTGCCCTCTTAAGCCCAGTGGTCACTGCCCTCTTAAGCCCAGTGATGCAGGCAGTTTTTCTTCCATCTGACAAGCCACCTATGCAGACTGTAATAACCCAGCTTGGATACCAGGGTGGAGTGAGAGACTGTCAGAAATCTTGCTTGAGTCATCTACTAGTACTACAAGGAGGATGTAATCTGCTGCTCCCTCTTCACTACAGATCTATTCCCTTTGCTGAAGATATTTTTTCCTGTAAGGTGTTACAGCTAACACCACACATGTTTAAGAATCACAGAATTCTCCCAAAGACCATAGGCTTGCCTCCTTGGAGGCAGATCAACAAGGGCAATTAAATGTCTCTGTTGTGGTCAACATGGTCACATGAAAGGATCAAAAATAATGAGTCAAACCCCTCTGAAATGACAAGACTAGCCCAGGCATTAATGAGACTATTACTTGGTCAGATTTTGGCCTCTCTTAGACTTTGGAATTTCCCTCGCCCATCCCCAGTCCCGCAATGCAACAATTAATGTTGCATGCAATCCCAAAATCAGTAAGGCAATCTGCTCACTTTCCACTTGTGCTTTAGCCAGAAATCAGTTCTTTGTGTCCTGCCTCAGAGTTCCTTTATCAAGTCTCTTCCTCCTACTGCTCCAGGACTTGCCTCCACAACACAAGAAGCAGTAGAGAGGAAGCATCCTTTGTGATCACTAGAGAGGAAAGAAATGATGGAAGATGCAGGACTGTTTTGATCCGTGAAGCTTTCTCTCATCTTTCCCTTGGCATGAGCAGTATTAGCTCTCAAGGGAAATGGGTGGGTAGAAAAGGGAGGAGCGGTTGCTCCCGCTGGCTCTTCCCAAAAGCTCTCAGCCCAGGAGGCAGACTGGTGCACAGGCAGCTCCCTCCCTCCCTCTGCCTGGCAGGAATCCCAGACAGCTCCAGAAAGATCTGAAACACGTCCAATGTTCAGCTGCATAGGTAGCAAGACTTGAAATCAAGCCAGGTTCTGGCAAAAGCACAGCAGGCCCAAGCCTGGTAGACTACAGGCTTCCCTGTGAAAAACAAAGAGGCAGGAAAACCATCTTGATCGCTGTCTGCTGCCTTTCTCCCAACTTTATCTTGCAGCTCGCTGAAACCAGAGCAGAAACTATTTCCCACCACCACCACCCTCCAGACCTAACCAACATGCAATTTTGGAAACCAAGAGCTGGAAGTGGCCTACAGCACACTGATTTCACAGTGCTCAGGAAAAAAAAGTGCTGTACATACCTTTGTCAAAAATGCATGGGTTTGTCCCAAATGGAACACCTGAATCGTATTAATTTTCTCTTCCTAGCGGGAACAACTTGTATAGCTCTGAATATTTTTAAGGTACTGGATCAAATGGGCAACCATACTCACGCAAGCTGCTACAGGGCTCCGGCTCACCCAAGAAGTTGCTGCCCCCTGCCTCACTTGCATCCCACCATTTCATCAGGAGTTACCGCCTTTCTGCTCTGCTGATGTATGAATGCAAGCAACTTGCCTTTGGTCCTGTCAAAACAATCTGTCAGAAAGCAAACACCAACACTGAAATTATGAAAAAGTAGTGAACCTGGTGGCTATCAGAGCACTGCTAAGCAGCAGGCATTTGCATCTCTAACAGATACACGCAAACTGGGAAGGGGAAGGGTGTGCTTATGTTGAAATGAAGCCACTAGCTACTGGAGCTGGTCTGTTGGCAGGTCTGGTTTCTTACATTCCATTATTCAACCCGATTCCACAAATCCAATTTACAGTTGAAACTTTAGATCAATTAAATTAACACTTTTTTTTGGCAGTAACCTCCAGCAGGAGAACAGGAGCCTTCTGAAGTGGTTCTGCCACTGCTGCTGACATACTACAGGGACTGTGGTATAGGCTCTTCTTGCTGAAGGTTATAATTTTGTAAGGAATAAAACATGAAATACATTAACAGGGGATTAGATGTTTGTGACTGATAAGCACATCGCTGACAAGAAAGGACTGTCCACAGAGTTCAGGAGACACGCTCCATTTTGCATTCATGTGGATTTAACAAAATGAGTATCGCAAAAAGTAAAATAATTTGGAGACATTTGTGAAAAAAGTTACATTGGCTGATTGGATGAATTCAGAAATACCTGTGCATAGTTTTAGAATGCATCATGGGGTGGTGGGTTTTTTTTAGTTGAAGACTTACTCCACCAGCTCTAAATATACAGAAGGCAAGGAATCACTCCCAAAATAGCTCAAGACAAGAGCTAAGAATTTGAAATTCGCAGTCTACATCCTCATTAGTCATTTAGAAAAACAGCATCCCATCTAAAGGAAAGGGATAATTTTTGTCAGATTCTTATAAAAAAAGGCTTTATTTTGAACAAGTTTTCTCCATTTGGTTTTACAGTCTCAACATACATCATATTAATGGACAAGCAGCATTTTCACAGAATAAGAGCCTAATACAAAGAAGAGGAAGCCACTTGGGATTAACAGTTTCAACCAAATTGACTCAGACTTCAGAAAATACTGTATGCTGTCACTTATTTGAGGTAAAGGAATTCCATAAATTAAGATCCACTGTTTAACAGAAGAGTCAACGATGAAATATTTGTGAGAAGTAGGTACCTTGGGGAGGAGGGGAAAAAAACTCAAACCTTACTCTTAAGACATCGTGAGCAACAGAAGGGGGAGGTAGGATTTTTCACGTGGTTTGTATCAGTCACCCAATACAGTTGACTACCATGTTTAAATGTTCAACCAAGTTTGTGCAGTTTAAATTTCAAATTTGATGAATTTTACTGCTAGTATACAGTCTTAAAAGGTGGACCTAACTGAAGATATGTCATGAGCTTAGTTTATATGCTGAATGCTGTCACTAAGTAATCATTACACAATCAGGCAACGATCAATGCACGAGTTTTTTCCTTCAATGATCCAGTAAAATCCATTACTTTCAGTGCCCATTATGACATATTCCAGTTACATGGTTAATTTTTGTGCAGCTGTGCAATCAGACCACAAGATGATGCATGTGGTGGAATTCAAGGGTGCTTTCTTAAGAAAAATTGCACTGGGGGGAGGGGGGAAATCAACATTCTGCTATGTGTTCACACAAAACTATACCTGCAGTTTAAGAGGGTTTAGATAAAACAGATGAAAGCTATTACAGGGACACATTTATACTAGTTTAAAACTGACTTGTTTATAGAACGTATCAGTTTGTGTCATTAATCTGTAAAAATGATCTTAAACCTTTTAAAACAGCATCCACATTGTACTAGATCCCTTTTTAAAAAAAAAAAAAAACGGGAAGACTAGCCTCACCTTTTTTGATCTAGAGCTTGAAATTAGCTCACTAACAATCCTAAATCTCACTGAAGAGGAAATGGAGCTGGATTAATACCCTGTAAACTGCAAGAACTAAATAATCAATGTTAAATTCCTAATGCCTAGCAGAAATACCACAGGTTTCAATTCAGCCATTTATTGCCACGCACTGCTCAATTTCTTCCAGTGAAAAAAAAGCATACTTTGATTTATGTACTTGCAACAAAACCTAAGCAGTGAAGCCACCTTCACATAGAGTGATGCATTTTTTCAAAAAGCTTACTGGCAAAGTTCCACAGTCTGGTTGGCTAAACCATCCAGTGCCATTGAATTGGTGCAAGAATTTAGTTGTAAGAAGCAAAGCAGACTCATTTAGAAAAGCTAATTTTTCAGTGCTGTTTGCCCACTCCAAGTTCCAGTGAGCAAAATGGTTTTACACTTATTTTGGAGGCAGAGAAGCTGGTTTGTTAATCTAGGTATGTAATGCTTCCATATTCTTTTCTATTTCTTTCTTTTTTTTTTTTTTTAATAATAGAGATTTAAATAATCACATTTATCATTTAGCAAGTTACCCAACTTGGAACTAAAAAAGCAATAGTGAATTCTCTCCCCCATTGGAAAGCTATATAGTATTATGTAGCTCACATACATGAAGTTGTATCTTGCAGAAATACAACCACTGACCAAAATTTCTTACAGCTACACTTTAAATAAAAGCAGACATGAATGAAGTTAAACTGCAAGTCAGCCATTGTACAGATTGCCTCTCAAGATGTTCTAGCAATGCTTCAATTAGAGCTTTAACTCCTTAAGGGATGCACAACCTACGATACATAGCTATCGTGCAATTAACTCAGACAAAAAAATATAGTTTATGAAGAAATTGCCATCTATCCATGAGCTTTTATCGCACAACAGACTATCAAAAAGCAAGTAAAGGTGGGAAAAAAATTATTTTCCACTAGCATCTGATTAGTTTCCTATGACCTTGAACACTAACAAAATGCTTTTCAATAAATGACAGCTAAGATAACATGGGGTAGAGGGTAGGAAATCAGTCTGTTAAGAAATTTGGTCCTTGTATTTAGGACCTTGCATTTCCTTCAATAGATCCTATGTATCATGTTGCACAGGGCATAAGGTTTCTTTAAAAAACTCACTTGCCTATTATGAATTGCAATAAAAATACTACTTTTTTTCCACACTGCAATAGGCAACTTTCTTTCCAGCCAAAGACAAGAAATTTAGTCAACAATCATAAAAAAAAAAAATTGAACTATCAACTCTGGCACAGCCAGGAGTAGCAATTCAACTACTCCAGAGTGCTTAGAAAAAAGGCTTTAGATTTTACACCAAGAAATTGGATTTATTGTAAATGCCACAGTCACATTGATAGACAGAGCACAGACTTCTGGTAACAAACAAACATACATTTTTGTAACTAAGCGTTTCTACTTGGTAAATAAATGCATTTTGCACAGCCTTCCTTTTAAATGTGCCTAAACTAACCTAAATAAGCAGACAGCATAGCAGAAAAGGGAAACTTATGTGAGTAACTGTTTCTTAAGCAGTATATTATTTTTACTATGTATATAATATTTTATATTATATACACACACATTTTCATCAACAGTTCAAATTATACCCGAATAAAAGAAAAAAACCAAAAACAAAACCAAAACTGGCGCTCCTCCAATACATTTACCACCTTTCCCTCAGGCATAGTTAATCCAGGTATTTGTCAAGGTAGAGGAATGACAGTTAAAAAGACTCCCCCCACAAGAAACAAGTTACACAAAGAATACTGTATCACTACAAATTTTTTATTCAGAAGCCCATCTTTAAAAAAAATCTCATTATGAACTTGTTTGGTCAAACTACAACACTTTCTAGCAGACATACAGTAAAAATGGCATGGCTCAGAATCGACCAGATCTTTCACGATCTCTTGACCGCCTCCTATCACGTTCACGTCCTCCTCCTCCTCCACCACCTCCACGACCACGATCTCTGGATCTAGATCGACGTTCACGGGACCTCGACCTGGATCTATGCCTTCAAAGAAAGTTTGAACATTTTATTGTTTCATTACACTCCGCAATTTACTTGTAGTACCACACAGTGGAACTCTTAAGCACATAAGTAATGAGGGAGAAGAAAGACAACGTGGCATTAGAAGGATTGGCAGATTGGTACTCAGGCTGCAAAACCAGGTATTTACAAACTGAACAAACTTGGTACTGGGGAGTCAACACATGCTGTTAAAAGGCTCCACTATTCACTGCCAGTCACCCATTACAACGGATGTGCGAAACTCAAGGAAAGGCATGTAGAGGAACCAAATGCAATGTTACACAGCTGTTAAAGAAGCAAGAGAAGGGGACACCTGCTTTTGCAATTATGACTAGCTCTTAACAACACACAGCAAAATCCTACAGCTGTTTGTAAGTCCACTCCTATTAAATCAACTGCATTAATTCGTAATTGCAACTCAGTTATCTTTCTTCTCTATTTTTTTTCCTATCTCTCCCCCCTTCCAGGAGCCATCAGCATTTGTAAATAATCTTCCCTGCCACTGAGGTCAATGACTTAAATTCGGGAAGAAAGCTAAAACCACCGAGAACATACTGCTAACACAGCTACTATGCATTTACTGCTTATACAGCACTTGCCAAGGAAAAGAGTGGTTTGAACATTTTTAAGCATTTTAGAAAAGTCAATTCTATAAAACAGGTAAACAGTACAGTTTTAAATAGGTGTAGAAATTACAAGAGAGCTAAAAAGCTCATGGAAACAAATGCCACAATTTTTGCAGAATACTGTTCCACGGCAAGATGTCTTGGGGTTGGAGTGTGTGTGGCAACAAATTTTACTGTAACAAGAGACACATACGTAACTCTTGCATACCACTGAGCTGTCCAGAATTACTAGATTAACCTATTGCTCAAAAATTCTGGTTTACCCTCCTTTTTTCTACTCAAAAGACTACGATGTATTTCATTCTGTGTAGAAATACTTTCAGCTCAGTCTGGTTTATACAATCTACTTTTAAAACCCCACTGACATGAGAACTGAATATTATTTTTTTTTATACCAAGCCCTACTGCTAACCTGTGACAGCTTTAGCTGCACGAAGAGTTTAAACAGGGCCAATAAACACAGAATGGATGGAGGATTCAGCTATTTTATTTGTGTTACCACAGACTGAAATTGGACTATGAGTAAAACAATCATAGTCCAAAGCCAAACACACAAGTCTGATCTTTCTTGCAGTAAAAGGTAGTAACTTTTAATTAGCGTTAATAAGTCAGATATCCAGATTCAGATTCATAAAAATGATGAAAAGGCTAATACAAGAGCATACTTTGTCTTTTTCATAAATCATTCAGACATCTTAAAAGCTTACATTTAAGTTTAAATTAATATTAATTGGGATATTTTAGGAAAGTATTTAGGCACAAATACATGTGCCTAAGCAACACAATCTGTATTTTCCCAAGTTCAGTTCATCCTCACAAATTCTAAGACACTGCCAATTAGAGACATTTGTAGGAAAAACACGTTCATAATCTCAGGCTCCTTCTGTGATGGGAAGAAACCTACAAAATTATGCTCTATATAAAAGAAAGCTCAAAAATGTTATATGCCTAGCCTGAATAGCAAGGTCCTAAAAGCAAGCAGATTGAATCCAGCTCAAAGTGGCCCATCCACAAGAGAGGTATCACAGTAACAACAATATAAGCCCTTCTACAAGGTACCTTAATAAATGTAAAATAAATACATAATAAAATGTATTTATCACAATCTTTTTTTGCCATTAAGCAAAATTACTATTCCTTTGCCCTAGTAAGAATTCCTATCAAGGGTCACATTGTGAGGCTAGTGTTAATAAAAAGTGAGCTCAATACAGTGACTGCCTGTTACTAAGGAATGAATACAGGCTAGAAAAATCAGCTATTAACTGTTAAAAACAAGTAAGGTTGGGTCTTGAATATAATCTACAGATACGCTTGATTGTGCATAATATGCTGGAAGTGGCCAATCTGATCCTGCCAAAATGCCGAATAGCCAAGTACCCTGCTTCTAAGAGAGGCCATAAGCAAATACATTTAGAAGAGAATAAAACAGAGAAGAGGCGTAAAGCAGTACTTCTCCCACATAATGGCCACCTGTAACAGTTTGCAGCTTGGAGATTTGAACCACAGGTAGGTCCTATGCACTTAGTAACTCAGTGAATATTCTTCTTGAACCCTGCCTTCTCTTAAAGCCACATCAACTTTCAGCATACACAGCGCTGCACAGCAAGAATCACTGTAACTTTTTTTTAAACAAAGACCTATTCCTTTGTTCTAAACTGGCCACCTCCTAGCTTTACTTGATGCCTTTTCATTGGTGTGTCAGAACTGCATTAGAAAAAACAAGAGAGGACTTTGGTTTAAAGATTTGCCTTCAGAATTTTCACCAATTAATCCTCAATTTTCCTGTTTCAATTTTACTTAAAAGCAAACTTACTTTTTACGACGACGTCCATACAACTCACGCCTTAACTCTCGAGAAATGGGCTTCAAATGCATAAAGTTGCAGAAACCTCCTCGTGTACACTCTCTGCAACAGAATTAAAGACGCACAGTTAAAATTCTGAGCTCTACACTCTGTCCTAAGCCCTAGTGAACCTCTAGCCATCTAAAAGTTAATCACCTCTAACATTAAAACCAGTATACTGGTACTGACTCATTTCTAGATCAAAATCCTAAATAGATGGCAGAAGTAGAGAGGGTCACTGCAGGCCCTCCATATTAACATTACCTGAAGTGGTTTTCTTCTCACACTAAGCTACACATAAAAGCCACACCTAAGCAACCACACGGTCTGTGCAAACATGTCAAAGATACTGTCATAGGCAAAAAGGAAGCCACTTTTTACCCCATTTCATATTGACGGCAACAGGCCTCTCTGAAGTCAGTCACAGGTGAAAGCTCAGCATGAATGGGCTGTCCATTAAACCAGCGATTGTTCAGGTCAATCACAGCCTTTTCCGCATCTTCTTCACGGCGAAACTAAAAGCAAAATTAACATTTTCTCATGTTACAGAGAAGCAACAGAAGGAGATTGAAGATTCCCATCAAATCAGTTGTGTGGCATATAATCAAGCTAGAAGCTACTTCAGAGTTCCTAGGACAGTCTATCAAAGCAAGGAAAAAAGTGCCAGCTTTTCATTAATCAAGACTCTGAGCTAATCAAAACATTGCTATTTTCTCTTCAGAGAAAGACCTATTTGGTCTTCCAGGTTAGAAAGTTAGTCAATAGAAGACACTGTGTTTTCTTAGTACAGCTGTAAAAGAATGCTTAAGAGTACTTTCTAGAACACTAATGCTCCAGATTAATGGATTTTTTCAAAAATTTGAAAGAAATCTGCAGGAGAACTGAAGCTCTCACTCATTTAGATTAGAATTCACAAAAACCTGATCCTGTTTTATGATGAATGTAAAACTTAAATTTGAAATTCCTTTTCACAGCCAACAACTTGAAAATTTTTAAAAACAACTTTTATCTCTGATTATGACATTACAGTTGAGAATTTTAGTGTAAAAAATATACTTTCCAGTTAAGGGAATGTAGAGGAAAAATATTCATATGCTCTCACATCACAACACTGTGTACACGCAACAAAATTTCTGCAGGTGACAACTCTGTACTCGTTATTCAAGAGATACCAATGACTTAAGAGCTAAACCTAAGTGTTCCAGTTTGTACCTTACACCATCCAGCTAATGCTAGAAGTAACTTGGTTACAAGATGTTCTGTTTAGCTGTGAAGTTAGAAAATAAATGCACCTAATGAAAATAAACACACCTGTTGCAAATAAACCTCTACTCATAACAATGTGTTTAAAAGGAATTGTGATGGGAAGGCAGATCCCAAATTAATCCTGGTAAACAAAAGAGTCCAGGAGTGCTGACTGTTTATAAGACTGTACAAACCCGAAGTGCTAATCTTTTAAAAAACGACACAGATTTTGACTATCAAGAAAGCTTATATTCTCTTAAAATTTCTTTCAGACTCCATTCACATTCACATAATACTTTGTATTATGAAGTTTGATAGAAGTTTATATCCTGAAGAGCTACTCTTGCAAAAAATCTACAAGCATAGTAGCTTTTGAAGTTACAAATCAACAAACACCATCCCTACTGTTTATACAAACAGGTGTCTATCCTACCTTTACATATACATTTCCAACTAGATGATCTCCAAGGTTATCACAAACGTTCATCTCCTCAACTTCACCGTATTTTTCTTCCATTTCTGTGAAGACCTCCTAAGCACAAAGCAACCAAATAAAAGTTTGCAGCACGTTAGTTATAAGTACAAGTACTGCATTTAGCTGTAAGCACAAAAGAAGGCTTTCCTTAAAAAAAGGAAAACAAAAACCCTTTTACAGTTTTGATTTTAAGATTAGTACTTGCTTGGCCTGTACTGTGTCCATCTGCAAGGACAGCACTAACAGGATACCATAAAAAGCTATGGGAAACATACAGTATTATAGAATACATAGAATACATAAGATGCACTGAAAACACTACAAGTAAGCCTTGATGCTATAGTTTCACTTAATTTGCTTCTATACAAGTAATAAAGTGTATTTTAAATTTACAGAAATGAAGATAATTATGGAATCAAAATGCTACATCACTTAGGTTGTTGATTTAAGTCTATTATAAACAGTAAAGTTAAAGCTGAACTAACCACAGGTTATACCAGAAAATATTTAGCACTGAAAGTTTTTAGTTTTATATGAACACCTGAGGAAAAAAGCGCTTTTCTCTGAATCCATCTAATTGTGCTATATACTGAATCCACTTAACTCATTTGAGCTGACAAATCCATGAACACTTTAATGCATTTTTACATACCTCAAAGAATTCATCATAATGTTCCTGCATCTCAACATCGCTCACAGCACCTGTAAAAAAAATAATCAAGAGTCATGTCGATTAGAGCCTACAAATAAGGAAGAAAAGATTTTGATCATACTAAAAAATAATCTAGAGAGGCCACCTGGAGCGTAAAAGACACCATATAGCATGGAGCTAACTAATAGGAATATTAAAAATAAGTATGTGTGAAGAGCTTTGAATCCCCAAAGTATATGTCAAAACGTTATATTGACACGATCAAATCAAAGCAAGTTTTAATCAGAGCCAAACTTGTATGAGACAAATTTAAAGGAAGGGGGAAGGAATTACTTTGAAATATCACTTAAATTTAATGTACAGTCCCACCCTACATCTACTAAAACTTTTACCTAAACAGAAGGCAAGTGCTTTGTTACATTTTCATTATTTTAAAGCATGATTACAATTTAGTGTTCCTCTTCCTACAGGCAGAATTTAATTTTTACAGGTCCACCTCTCCAGCATATACACTAAAATTTGAAAGTTCACAATGTAGCATAGCTCAGAACTATTCTTTTTTAAAAATTTTCTTGAAATAGTTATTAAAATGACAGTTTTCTCAGTGCCCTCAAAGAAGGGTACCATAATGCTTTGCAATAGAGAGCAAATTTCTAGCTTAATTTTGAGTATCACTTCATTTTTTATGTAGTCCTGCAGAACGCTTTTAGTGCAAGACAAGCCAGCCTTATTTTCAGGTTGGATCATTTTCATGCTCCAAGTTGGACTCTACAAATGAGCGCTGCTTGCCTGCTGCTATAAAAAACAACGTTAAGTTTGGTTGATTTTTCAAAGCATTGAGAATATAAAAAAGAATTTCATTTATTTCTTCCAGTCTACAGCATTTTTAAACTACATTAAGCTGTATACATTAAAGCCTAATGCATCAGCTCTTTAGCAGTTAGAGTGGTTTATTAAGATCAAATGGAAGAGTTTTAAAATAAACCCTGCATTTTACGCTGGAAAAATATTCTAGCCTTCAAATTACAAACACTACTGTTTTAGTTCACAGAATGTGAAAGACCAGAAACTGAGCCAACAAAGCTGAGTTTATTCACTTCAGGCTGCTATGAAAAAAGACACTCTTTGGGCTCAGCCATTTTTGGCTAGTATTACCATTTGGATGAACTTTTAAGTTTTTCTTCAAAGGCTCTATACACTTTCTGGAACTATCATTACTTTTCTTCCACCCAGCTCACCTCCTGAAGAAGGCTAAGGGGCTTACATATATTATAACTTACATTATAATATTATAAATATAATATAATTTATATTATAGTTAGGCTAACAATGCTTCTGCATTTGAAACATGTTTGCTTTTAAGAACTTTCTTCCCCATGGTTATATAGCAAATTAAGGAATATCAAACATTAAACCGGTATTTCTAGACAGTTTAATACTTAACTGTATTCCCACAGTTCTGCCAACACCACTGATAACAGCTTACTACCTAAGGATATTTTTTTTTTTTTTAAAAGATAAGACAGGGGCTCAGTGAGCCACACTGGAATAACTACTTTTTACCAGATGGACAAGTGCTAAAAACTTATAAGGAGTTCCATTGTCAAATCAGATCACAAGTAACAGTTAATGACTACTTGATTGTCCTTCTAAAGTGGGAAACATACATATGCATACACTTTACAAGCATTCATATTTCAGGGCTACTGGTATCTGAACCTTGAGAAGCCCATTTACTAATTAAAATACTCAAGAAAACTAGTGCTGTTCAAAACTAAGGTTAATCCTCTACGACGGCAATAGAAAGGAAGACAGTTAAGCAACAACAACAAAAGCATTAAATAGCTACCCAAGTTACCCATTTAAAATACATGCAGTACTTAAGTAGGGACAAGTATCAAAAAACCAGGGAGCCAGGAGTTTCAGCAAACCTACTGATAACAGAGCTCCAGCTCTACCACAGCAGGTACAGTTAGGCTCTGTTAAATAGCTACCCACTTGTCAAGACAAACTAGAGTTGGATACCAGCATTTAGAACACTACAGAATCTGTTCCACTCTTGCAGCTGTACAATCTAAACAGCTCCACAGACCAAACTGCTGTAACTCTGTGCAAATTAGTTACCAGCGCATTGAGAATTTAGGGACAGAGCAGAAATACCCAACAGCAAATTTTTTTGGTTTACTGAAACAGTGTTAACTACTAAGCATCTGCAACAAGAAAGCCTACAAACCAATAGATCCATTTAAGCATCCAGACAAACTTACACAGCTCATTATGTATCTAGCTTGATTGTGTGACAAAACTCTCAAGTTACTTAATTGGGCCATTATTACTTTTAGAAGCAAAAAAGACAATGTTGACTTTTAAGTTAGTGGCTGATTTCACAAAGCATGTCTAATCAAATGCTGGTAACTAATCTGAACTAGTCTATAATCCAACAGTCAAAAAAAAGGAACAGCCAGACAAAGCTTTATTACCACACAGTCAATATCCACTTCAACAAGAAATATTAGTGAGAAAATAACACCGATCCTTTTTGGTTCTAGAACTTTTTTTTTTTTAAATTGTATTCTAATATTGATGATTCAATCATATTGATATATCAGTAATCGCCGATCATCAATCCTGGTCATTTAACTTCTGCCAGTCTCACAGTAGGTGTGTTTTCTTATGCCCATTCCTACCTCATGAGGAGTCATTAAATTAGTTCATGACCATACCCAAATGCCTTCCCCCTCTCAAAGTACTTTTAAAAATGTGTTTTCCTACGTAAGTATGCAACTTGCTTTTGGAATTTGAATTTTCAAAGCATGGAAAGAATTTTAGGCATGCATCTGTCCAAAAAAGGACAGCTGCCAGAACGGAAAAGTTTGTCAGTGTATTCTTCCAATGTACACTCTAAATGGAAGCTGCATTAACCTAGGACAAATTTCTGCATGCAAAATGAAAAGTTTCCAATTCAAGTTCTCTTAAAATTTACAGAGCAGGAGATTTGTTCTGGATGAAGTCAATGTGTCATTATCCTGCTCTTTTAGACAGCGGACCCTAACTGATAGCACAAAACATACAGAAAAGCATTCCTAGGATGCAGGCAACTGGCAGGGAGAAAGGCAGAGGGAAGACAGCAGTGCAACCAAGACTGCTTTACAGGGGAAGTACAATTTCAACTCTTTTTGATTTGATAGATGGTATTCAGATTCCCCTCATAGTTTTGGGAGTAGGGAGGAAGGTGAGTGGGACAAAAAAAGGGATTTCTTTTTGTTTGCGGTTGGGTTTTTTTTGTGTGTGTGTTTGTTTTGGACACATTTAATGAAACGTGGTCAGTTTGATCTGTTAAACTAAAATGGTAGACCAGCTTAAGTCGACACTGAGCTCTGACAATCAAGCCCAGGGAACCAGTGAAGGAACTTGTATGAACTTACAGCGCAAACCGTCAGCAGACTGGGAAGAGTTTTGAGGGTTACGGTAAATGTTCAAGAGGGCAATGGTCTGAAATACAAAACGCAACAACTTTATATTATGGAAAATAATTTTAACAAGAAACCGGTTTCCTTTAGGGTCGCTTTAGCCGAGTCTGTGCTGAAAGAGAGGTGGTTATTCTCTCCCAAGAAGGAGAACTTAGCTGGTGACCTTTCTGAATCAACCTAACACTGTAAAGTAATAGAGATCTCATGATACTGCATTATTGTATTTTTATTTATTTTACTCACCAATATTACTACAGAGGGGTTTCACATGATTTCAGGCAGATGTGTTAACAGATGGCATCCAAACACAGTATGCAAATTACAAGCATAATAATTTGTTTGAATTTGGTTTTACCAAATGTTTTTTTAGTAGCAAAATCCCAGGAAAGGAAGTAATACAATAATTACAGCATGACATGAAATCTCCATTTTCCTAAAAAAGTTAAGATGAAAGAAAACCCAGTTTTGGGAAACTTACCGTGTTATCACATATATACCTATTCTTATTGTTATTTTTTTGTTAAATCAAGAATTTGAGAAATGTCTGCAGTTTAACCCTTTAAGAATGCAGTGTTACTGAGCAATCAAGTTCCACTTTGCACTGCCAAAGAGAACCTGCATCAAGTCCAATTTATGCAGTCAATTTGCATTCTGAATTGCACACATTTGACAAGTTCTTGATCTATGCGCAAGAAGAGTTCCGTCACTTGTCCTGTTTGCAACAGCTTTATGTCAGCAGCTCAGAAGCCAACATTATTTTCTCATAATTAGGAGTGGGCTCTTTAACACCATTCTTTAAAAAAATTTCTCCAACTGTGGGACTTACAGTGTGAGCCGTCAGCCGTCTGTGCACTGTTTTGGGGGTTACGATAGATGTTTTGAATCAAGATGGTCTGCGGGGAAAAAAAATAAAAAGGGGAATTCTACTGGCTGCTGTGCATATAATAGACAATTGCAAAGAGACAACTTGTTTGCAAACAGCTAAAAGTAATATCTTATTTTTAAGACTTTCTTTTGTATTTGCAGAGTATCTTCCAAAATTGCATCCAGACCATCATATTATGAAAACAGTTTTAATTAACCACCAAGAAAGAGCTGCATTTGTCTCAACAGCTATCCTCAAAATGGGAGTTGTCAGGCACGGTAACCTAAAGCATCAAACTACATGATATTATGGAGATGCCTAGCTTTCAAGACCAGATTCATTATTTAAGTCTAGGGAGGTGGGGTGGGGGGGGAAAAAGTTATGTGCACAGCATATAATACATAATGTCACAGAGTCTAAAATGTTACACCAGACAGTAAGGTTTAGGCAAGAGCTATGTCTCATTTTGTGCATCAGGAATTTCTTGGTGGAATTTCTGTTTAAATAATATAATAGCATCATAGGTTCACATGTTTCCGATCCTTCAAATAAGGACAATATCCTTTTAGCCCTTCTGCTTTTTACTTGAAGAATTAGCCCAGGCAGACTTGAAACCTTACATTTGTACCGTTCTTCTTAAAATCAAGTTGTCTGAAAAAACAAACCATGTTTAAGTTAGTAAACTAATATTACAAAAAAATTCCAAACGTCCATATCACTGTAAGCAGCTCAAAAATTGAAATCTGATTACTTAAAATACAAGCTCAATGTTAGTATGAATCGCAATCCCCAAATAATTTTAGCTTACACATTATTATTAGTCACAGTAAGAATTCAGAGTTTAAAGAAGTCACAGGATCAGCAATGTCATACCTACATATGCTGCCCACTTAACGTGTAAAAAAAAAAGCCAACTGTAACATCACATTTAAAAATCACACATTTGTTTTATAATGGATATGGTCATACCAACCAAGGCTTTGTGCTTCCGTGGCCCAGGTTTAAAATAACTATGTTTTAGCCTACAATTGGAGAGAGCCAGAAACATGCATATAGTTACAGTGTTTCTGCTGATTTGCGGTAATTTGATCACCCTGGATTGCACGACCTTTCCTAACACAGCTCTTCCATAAAGTAGCTGTACCAGCAATAGCACACAAGATAAAAATATTGTGCTAGTTACTTCCCATTAGGATGATATCTGCTCTATTTTCTATCACAGCTGATTATCAATCTGCATACAAATAGTTTTCTGTAGCAAACCCTACACATCTGCCAGGCATGTCAGAGAAGTTACAATGCAGCACGTCTACCAGGTGCAATGCTACAGCAGCCCCAGACACAACCAGATGAATCTGATATGCCCTGCTGACCTGCTTCAGCAGGCTTTGCTAATCACGGTTTCTAATGCAAAGCTACAGGCTGCACTGACAGAGGAAGCCATTGCTGCACACCAAGTTTTTTTGTAAAACAAAGCAAACAAAAAAGTAGAGGTTTATTGTTTTGGTGGGTTTTTTTCTTTTTTTTTTCTTTTTTATTTTTTTAAAAGACAGCTACTGTGAAGTTGTTCAATTTAGAAATATTTTCTAGTAGCCAACGACCTAAATTCAGGTCTCTAGGTAAGCAAGTACATTTCAGCATGCTCTCCATGTAGGTCAGTAACACGGCAGTAGTTTTGAAGATGAACGATATTATTTTTGAGATACAATATTTACATTAAAAATTATTATATTCCCAGAGGCAGAAAACTTTTTATAGATGAAGTACCAGGAGTGGTTCCTATTGCTCAGTAACCTAGACAGTCCTCCCTAGAGCTCCCCCTGCCCACTCACACACTTGCAAAGTTTAACTTCACAAGAACCATCACTGAACTCCAGTCACGTGGCTAGTACTTCCCTCCCTAATTCTCCCCAAATCAACACCAGCCCACCATACTCATCAATTCTGCTCCAAGTCAGCTAAAATGAACCTGCAGAGGACTCCACCGCTACGTGAACTTTACCTTTGTGAGTAAAAGTGCTGATAATGCAAGAACTTTCATGGGCAGTACTTATCATATACAGTACTCCCAAAGAGATCTGTTTACCTGTATACCTTGACAATCAGCAGTGATAGAAAGAGGCAAAGCGTACAGTTTTCCAGGACTTTAATTTCTAAAACCTATAAAGGTTATAATAATAATTAACCTATCACCCACTGGATCTTTTCTTTTTTTCTCTCCTCTCTTTCTGGCAGACATACACACATCATGTCTCTAACAATATTCACATAGCCAAAGATTAAATATCTGTCAAGTCATCTGACATATATATACACCCTCAGCAACCAGGCAAGTTGTTTTCAAGAAAGTCTTTCACATTCAAAGGAAGTACACAAGTTACTCTTGAAACTTAAGAGCCTGGGTCAGAGAGCAAATGTAATGACAGAGGAGTCACTTGTATTTATTAATTAGTTTTCTTCTATTATATGCATGAAAGACTTAAGTTCACACCTTTGAGACAGGTGGAACATGCTGCCATTGTCTGTGATTAAAAAAAAACTGGGATCGTTTAAGTGCCTAAACACCACTGAGAAGGCACACTCACCTGAAAGTTAGCACTGGTTGGTCTCTACTACAGGCAAGCTTACAACAGCATCGCTTCCTGCAGCCATTAAGGGTGACAGGAGATAATTAGAAATGCTGGGAGAAGTAAATGGAATACCCCCAAAAAGAAAAAAACCCATATAAACTGGGGCCAAAAGTGAACTAGTTAATCTGGAGCTCGGTAATTATTCACTTGTATCTGAGAATCTATTGTAATTATTCACTTGTATCTGAGAATTTTAAAGAAGCTAAAATATACTTCTACAAGAATGCGAAAACAAAAGGAAAACAAACCTGGCTAAATGTTGGTTTGTTGTGCAACCGAGAACATCTGTCTCCATGACGACAAGCTCCAATTTTGAAATAAAATGAACAGTTGACTCTGCAAGTAAAAAAACCCAAGCAGTTACATATTGGCAGAGAAAACATTAATATGCAATTCCTATAAAACATATACCCTAAATGCCTTTATCTTGATGTGGAAAAGTAACATAGGGGAAAAAATCAAAACAGTATTATAACAAACCTGTTTACATTCATTCCTCTTTACCCCTAATTTACAGTAAGTAACCTAATCACTTTCACCCACCACTCACACCCAAAGTGCATTCATGACACCACCACGGACAGAAGCGATCACTACCGTTTTACCCTTCTGGTTCTCCATTCATTCTAGCCTTTTTATGAGTTTCACTGATCATGGGAAATAGCGTGAGAAACAGCCTGAAAAGCTACACCATGAGCTATATGGTTGTATCTTAGTTCATGCAACTACCTAGTTTAGGCAACATAACCTGGCTTTAAAGCTGACACAATTGCACCTACCTAATGTTTATTAACCACCTGTTTAAAGTTATACTGTAAGGATAACTCAGACTGCTGCCAACACAGTACTTTTAAAAATTCAGGTAAGATAAAAACCACGTTACAGAAAGAATACACATAAGCAAATCAAATTCATTTATTTAAGCCATTTCCATGAATGTAATTAATAATTTAAAAAGAAGCATTTATTTTTTCCTTTAAACCACAAGCTTTTCTTAAATTATCATCTCATGACACCTTTGAAACTGTGCTGGTTTAAAAACGCCAGTAAGATTCTCACATAGAAGTGTAATTCACATGGAACGATGAAATAAAACCATAAGGAGTTTAGTTACCTTGACTGGGAAAACAATGCAAATTCTGAAGGGCAACAAAACTATTATGGGCTATATACGGGTAAGTGAAATGTAAGAATTCTCCTGGAAGAAAGATTATTATTCCCATGCTCATAGTTAACAACAATTCTTTCCATAATCCTTTGTAATCAACGTCAACTCATAGAAGGGAGAAATATTAAAGTACTAAAGCACATCCGATCACTAGCAAAAAACCCCACATTCTGATGTAAAACTGTTACATGCTTACTCTTCATCATGTTTTTGGAAATATATACTTAGCATTACAATATACTTACTGTATTTTTTGAACTTTGCCCTGAAACAAAAAAAATACCTAACTAAAATTTCCAATAGCGCCTCCAACTTCACACTTTCTGGAGAGTTCTGCTTGCTTTTTCAATAGAAAATAAGGCCAGTACAAAAAATTCACGCCTGCTCTATTGGCATATACTAGTACTATTAAATTGCAATGCATCACATCAGGAAGGACGCTACAGTAACAGAGCTCAAGAGAGGCTGCCGATATTGCTTTTCTGACAGATGAGCGAATTGGAACTGGCACGTAGCGCTACAAAGTAGAAGGAAAACAGAAGCCTCACGGCCAGGGGATGACAAGAGTAATTTAGTCCAGCAGCACATCGATGCCCCCTTTCATTTTTACGAGTGGAAAAACACGCTGGTTTGGTCAGGCCGACGGTGACCAAATTTTCGTTAGGAGGGCTTTGTAAGTACGCTTCCAACAACCAAACTAGAGGCGTTCCCGACGCGTGGAAGGCTGCAGGCAGAAGCCTGAGGATCAGGATGCAGCAGTCGGGCAAATCCTCCGCACCCTGGGGAGGGGGGAGAAATAACCAGTCGCTGTCCTTGCAGCAGAGCGGAAGCGCCGGGGCTGCTGCGAGGCGCAGGGACGCGAACAAAAGGGGAAGCAGAGGCCCTCCATGGCAGGCGGCGGCGGGAAGCTCGGCACCCGGCGGCCCGGCCGCTCCCGGCCGCCGCCAGAACGGCGCTGCCGCCGGGGGGAGGGCGGACGGGGACGGCCACGCGCCACGAGGCGCCGGCACACCCGCGGGGCGGGGGGAGTCCCCGAGGAGCGCAGTCCCGGCCCGGGGCGGGGGGGGGGGGGGGGCGGGGGAGGGGAAGCGCATGGGCGGGGCCGGCTGCGCGGGCACGCGCAGGCCCCACGCGGCGAGAGGCGCGCGCGCCCCCTCCCTGTCCCTGGCGGCGCGCGCACGCGCGCTCCAGCGAAGGGGGGGAGGGGAACAGGGCCGCTGCCGCGGGCCTGGGGGAGGCGGGGTGGGGGTGGGGGTGAGGGAGCGCGCCCGCCTCGCTTCCTCTTCCCTCCGCGGCCGCGCGCCGCCACGTTCCAGCGCGCGGCGGGGGAGGGGATCTCCCGGGCGCGCGCTCCGGCCCCGGGGGTGCCGCAGGCCCCTAAGGCGTGAGTGGAAGAAACGGGCCGGGTCCCCTCGCGGGGGAGGGAGGAAGGGCTGACCGCCACGGCCGGGACAGGCCACCCGGGCGGGCGCCGCGCGTCCCCGCGCCCCGCGGAACCCGCTACCGGCCTCCGGCCTCCCTCGAGCTCCCCCCCCAGGGCGCCGAGGTCGCGGGAGCGGCGCGGGAAGGGGGGATGGGCCACTCACTTGTCTTTCTCTGTTCCGAAGATGGAGGCCAGATACTCCGCCATCTCCCACCGCCCGCCCGCCCGCCGGACAGCCCGGCGCCGATCGCGGACGTCACAGCCGCCGCGCCGGAAACACTTCTACCGAGCCCAGCGGGCGGGGGTGGGGGGCACGGCCCTGTGCGCCTGCGCGCGGCGCCGCCGGCCCCTCATTGGGGGAGCGGCGTGGGCCTCTGCCCCTCGCCCCCTCCGGCAGGGCGGGCCGGGCGCGCGGGGCCCGCTAGCGCCACGCGGTGCCGCTGCTGCTGCGCATGCGCGGGGCCCGCCGCAGTGGCGGCGGGGCGGGCTCGAACGCGGCACGAGCCCCGGGCCCGGCCCCCGGGCGCGAGCCCGGCCTCGAGCCCTGCCTCGGCCGGGGCCGGGGGCGGAGCGGTGCCCCTCGCCCTCCGGCGGGCGCCCGCCGGCGGCTGAGCGGCCTGCGGCGGGACGGGGGCAGCCCTGGCGGCCGCAGGCCTCGGCAGCGGCTGGCGTGTGTCTCGTCAGGAGCGTCGCGTCAGGCATAACGCACGTTGTGCTGCCAGCGGCTCAGCTGGGGGGGGGGGTGCTGAAGCGTGCTGTGCCTCCCTGTGTGCCCAGGTGGCCTGTTCGCCCACACCCATCCCGTTCTGCAGTGTGGTGTGGCCATCGAGGTGTTGTACCCCAACTTCTGAGCCAGTCTGAGCGCTGCCAGAGTTCGCTCAGAGCGGAAGAAAGGCGGCTTAAGCACTGGCTTGAGGAAGTTGAGAAGCCTCTGACTGTTACTGAAGCACGTGGCCGAAGGCTGTGACAACTGAAGAGATGGCAGTCTGAGAAAAAAAAATAATGATCGAACATGGGGAGGAAGGGCTTGCCGGGGTGCTGCGTTAAGAGAAGTTTGTATGACACTAGAGGAGATAAGGATCCTGCTTAGAAGCTAGAGAGTCTTCCTGCAATTAGTCATCAGTATAAACGATGCTGACAAGAAACCTGAATTAGACCTCTGTTACCATGTTTTCAAGTGCTGGAATAAAACTAATTCCTCAAAGGCAGGATGGTGCAGGTTTTGAATGAGTTTAAATAAAAGCTGGATAAGCTGCAAAGAAAAACGTACATTTTAATTAAAAGCAGAGTGGAGGGTAGGACCAAATTGTTTCTCATTGTTTTGGGAATTATGGGCCAAAACCTGTAAATTTGAACAAAGCAAACTAACATTTTTGAAATGGAATAGTAATGCATGGAGAAGGCTGCTGCTATACAGCCAGATCAACATTTGCAACAAAAAAGGTGTTCCAGTCTGAAAACAATGGCAGGAAAGCTAACTTACTCATTTTGTTGATGCAGAAAACAAGATGAACACTTGGTGTACTACAAGTAACATTTGTCTCTTAGATGTTTTGGAATTCCCTGAAACATTTACAGACATGCTTTATTTCACATAATGTTCATAGCCCCAGCTGTAGTCTATAGGACTGTTTGCAAGCACAAGTACTTGCTGTGTTGTGCCCTAACACAATACAATCGAAACTTAACAGCAAGTCCAGTTCTGAGGAAGTAAGCTGAATGTTTATTTTTCTGTCAGATTCTAAAAGATTTTTAAAATGCATGTGTTTTAAGAATGGAATGATAATTTTAGTAACGTTTCACTACTTTTGACAATAGTTATACCCAATGAAGGGAGTCTAGTTGCTTTCTATGATACCCTGGGATTCCTCAGTTGGTCTGAGCTGATTAAAAGGTGCTGTGACCTGTCACAGGACAGGGACAGTCCTCTTGGCACGGCTGTATGTCCTGCCATGTTCTTTCCATATGTATTCTGCTCTCCACTGCTCCTTACTGAGATGACAAAAACTTTCTGCTAGAACTTCTGCCACATACAGATTAACTTCACTCCTTCTTCCTGCACTCCCTGACTTCACTTCAAATTCACAACTGTGATCCAGGTGTTAGAAGCAAAAATTCCTGGCAAGTCATAAGGTCTTGTTACCACAGAACAGGCGCTGCTGCTTAGCTTTGCCTTGCATTGTATGTGTTGTGTTAGAGGATGCACTTTCTTTGCCCCAGTTGCTCACTGATTGTCTGCCTCCCACTTAGGCTTACCACTGCGGTTTAAACTCAGTAAACCAGCAGAAGCCAAACGCTGCGAATAAAAGTGATTTGCTGCTCATCTCGTGAACTCAACTGGCTCACTGAGCAGTTCGATGAGTGCCAGAGGTAGCATGAGGGAAGATCAGGACTGCTGTAGCTTGGAGCAAGGCTGATGAAGGAATGGGACAGCCCCTTTCAATAGCAGCATGCTGCTGGATCAGCTCAGTCACCTGGTGGGAACTTGCTGTGAGTCTTGACCTATCCCAAGTCATCAAGGGAATGAACAGCTGCGCTGAAGTCTGCTGGTCTTGGGATCCATGGTTCACAGACAATAAGTTGACCTGGAGATGCTAATTAGAAAATTATCAGAAAACCAAAACAGTTGCCTCCATGTTGGAAACACACCTTTGTATGTGCCAAGCAGAAATCTTATGATGCCTCCAGTGGAAGTAGATGCCTAAACTCGCTAGGAGTACAAGCTGAAAGAGAAAATTGCATGTAGCTCTGCTTTGTGGCTTCTGTAATCATTACGGTGCTGGTAATGGTTGGCTGGGTAAAAAGTGCTTGACTAACAGTATCTTTTCTCAGTTTTGTG
Organism: Falco punctatus; assembly: GCF_963210335.1. NCBI lineage: Eukaryota > Metazoa > Chordata > Aves > Falconiformes > Falconidae > Falco > Falco punctatus. The sequence continues at coordinate 80,121,926 of NC_137581.1, forward strand.
AGACAGTAGCCCTAGGACCAGGTCTACACCTTACAGGTCATGGAACTACTGAAAAATAAACCCACTCATATTTTGCTTTTCATTTTCTATGCAGTTTTCTGTACTGGGGGGGGGGGGGGGGCGGGGGGCTTACACTGAGGACAGTGGACTCCATCCCCACCAGAACTTTATAATCCTCTGCCTGGCTGTGCATGTGCCGACAAGACTGTCACCTCAGCTCACCAGAGCAGGAGGGTGCTGAGCCTGCACGGTACCTGCAGTGTGTCAGGGGGAGGGATCTCTGTGCTTTGCATAGTAATAGCAGCCAGTCTTTTCACACATTTTTCCTTCCAGGTATCTAAGAATGAATGGAGAAATGAAACAAAACGTCTTTGTGTGTGTGAGTTCATGAGGCGTCAATGAGCTTGTAATTAATCCAGCGTCAAAGAGGGGTTAGCAGATTGTGGCTGATTATCTGAGAAGTGTGATATCTTCCCCTTGTGTCAATGTAACCAAACCATTGTTGGAAGAAAGAGATGCTGCAGTGCATCTGCCTAAGGGAAGGGCAGCAGGGTGGACAGAGCCTACAGACCCTGGAGACAGCATCCTGTGGACATGTCACGGTGAGGATAAAAGGCTCCTTCTCAGCTTCCTTACATACAGGGCCAAGCTCAGAAGAAAGGGACCTGGGACAGAAACTGGGGACTGTGAGAAGAGAGGGAAGAAGACCCATTGAAATTAATCTTGACAACACAGTTAGAAAAGCGGGAGGGAAGACAGGAACCAGCCAAGTAAAGGAAACAAGAAGGAAGGGTCTCCAGAGAAAAGCAGGAATCAAATACAGAGTTCCATGTAACTAATTATTACTGCATATTTTATTTTCCCCAAATCTAGTTGAGGACACTTGCAGGACTCAGGAGTGAGAAACGCAGCCTGGATACACTCCTGGGCTTTACACACACTCTGCCACTACAGGTTACTCCTCCACCCCAACTTGCTTAGATCTATTGGGTCAAGTACTGCCACAAACCCTCTTCTATTTTGGTCTGCCTCTTAAGCCCAGTGTTATCACTGGATACCAGCTAACACATGGTGAGGAGAAAATGGTGCCACCCTGATTTGGTTTGGTGATAAAGAGGTGAGAGAAAAAATAGGGTGGTAGGGAAGCAGCAAGTTTTAAGAGAGGCAGAGCAAGGAGGAAAGGGGAAGAAAAATTGGTTCTGAAACAAAAGAGAGCAATGCTTGGATATGGAAAAAAGAGATTAAAACAAACAGAAACATCCTGGGGGTCAGTACATAAAGTGCTTAATGCATTCAATGGAAAATAGCACTCTCTTGTTTGCTTGTGTTAATTAAAGAAGTACTTGGAGTTCCAGGCCAGTGCACAGGTCTTGGTTTCTCAGGTTAAAGGTTTCTCAGGTATTTTGCTAACAGCGCGTGTGTAGGAATAATTAGTAACGCACAGCCTGCAAGCCCTTTGAACAATTTTACCAGCTCTCTGCTTGACACCTCTTGGAACAAGACGCAACTGTGAGGAAAGAGAACGAATTTAAGATGTAACATCAAAATATTAATCAGAAAAGGCAACTCATGTACATTAGAACAGAGCTGCAGCTAGTAATCTCATCTAATCTACTTCCATGCCTATATTTCACTAATCACCATGGTTATGTAAGCAGATCTTATCAAAGATCCTTAATTGTAGCAACCCCAGTGAACTGCTACACAGTACAGCAGAGAAAGGCGAGGTCTTCATAGCCGTATTCTCCATATGGGTCTGGGGGAGGAGTGCATCTGGTGTGAACTGGCTTTGGCTTTGGTGCATCTGTTGGGGTGACATACACAGGCATGAAGGACCCTGCCCCTGAGTGCGTGTGGACAGACTCTCTCAGGCCTCCAGGTCACTCACAGTTGAGCGCTGATCACCATCAGTGATGTGAGGGTGCTGCTTTGATGCTGTGAGTGAAGGTAACTTTAAGTAGTCTGGTATGAGGGGCAGTCAGTGGGGTAGGGTGAGTGGCAAGAGGAGAGGAAATGCTGAGTTGAGGAACGATATTAGAGAAGCAACGGTGCGGGGACTACAGAGCATGATGAGAGATTTGGGTCTTATGGAAGCTTTTCCTTGGAGCATTTTTGAAACCCAACCCCTTATTAGAAGCACTGCTGATTTGTTAGCTATTGCTATTAGGGAATGTCTTACAATTGAAAAACAGGAAAATTAATAAAGCTGTAGGACTTTTAAGTTCAACACATTTTTGATGTTGTGTTTAGCACTTTGGTCCAGCAAGCTGCTGTGCTGTCTGGGGTCAAGACCCTAATTATGCTGGTTCTTTAGTATAAAGGGCCCTCTCTCCCTGCCCAGAGGAGCTTACAAGCTAGACAAAAATGCCACCCTCCTTCCTTTACAGAGGAGGTATAGAAATCAGGTGATTTTCCAAACAGCAAGATGGACAGGAGATGTTCAGGAGTCAGGATAAGAATTTAGGAACAGCCTTGGAGGTCCAGATGGAGGGTCCACCAAGGTCAGGCTCACAGGGAGGGAGGTTTTACATCCAGCCCCTCCATCTCCAAAGGGTGCTGTGAAGGCACTCTCCACACTCACGCTGCACTCACTCTGTCTCCTCACTCACACACAGAGCGGCAAGACCTCTTAGATGGCAGTGAGGGTGAAGTACCCTGGCAAGGGGCACAGACCTGACCCCACCGGCTAGGGGCAAAGGGGGGAACATTCTGCACACAGCGGTGAGCACCGGTGTGTTTGTGGCCGCCCTCATTCATCCAAGAGGGAGACCTCAGCACACAAATACATCCAGTGCCCAAGGCTGCTGCCTCACCTCTGGCTCCTCCAGAGTGATGTACCCCACCGTTTACACTCTCCTTATCTGCATGCAAACCACTTGGTTTCTCCCTGTTTTCTTTCCCCATAGCCCTCTAGCCCCACCCCCCACCCTCCCTAGGCGGGGATTCATGGTTTTTTCAGGTGTCCTAGCCTGACCCTGAAGAGAAGTCAATAGAGACAGTAGCAGTACTGACCTGGCAGGAGAGCTCTGCGGCCAGGAGGGTGGTTTTTCCAGGGTGAGCCTTATCCCTTGTGCTCTCGCTGCACTGGCTCCCATGCTTTCCCCAAGAAAAAGGAGTAGAGAAACTTTTCTCTTCCACTTTCAGTGCCTGCCCCTGTAAGTGTAATCCTGGCTCACACCTCTTTTCCCAACTTTGTGAAGTGCTGCCCCAGGGATGTCCCTGATCCACTCGCCCCTTTCACACACTCCAAGGGCCAAAAGGATTGCCTAGAAAGTAATCAAAATCCACCTGACAAGCAAATCCAGCTGCCCCTTTGAGGGAAATTCATCTCTGTGCTTTCCTGGGCAGTTTGGATGGAGCATTTTGTAGAAGAAGCTGATCTCTTTGGAGTACTCTTGGAAAACCTCTCCAGGTATTGCTTGCTTGATGCCCTAAGTACTTTGCAGCAGTCAGAGGACTGGGAGGACAGCAAGGCAGTGAAAGCAGAGTTTGGTGGAAACCTTGGCAAATTTGGAGGGAGCCCAGCCAGTCATGCTGCTTGATCTGTGGTGGGGAGCCCACCACAACAGTTGGCTGATCTGGCCTTGGCTGGAGCACTGGGGGCCCTACTAGCTGCCTGGCTGTTGGAAGCAGTCCATTGAGGTGACGCACTTGGGTGTGCAGCACGAGCTTGCCGATAAGGCCTTGGGGACTGACGTGTACATGTTCAGAGGCTGCTTCCAGCTCAGTGCGGGTGCCTGTGCTGCCAGCAGCAGCAGAGAAATGTCTGCTGGTCCTCCTGCCAGTAGCTGTTGCAGTGTGGTGTCTGGTGCGTGCTCTTCTGTGGCTGCATGGTTATCAGGAGGGATAGGTCAGTCTGCTTTGAAAATGGTCAGAATCCCTTCCCTGTCTGGAGGAGGACGTGCTGCCTTCTGGCGGGAGGGAGCAGATCACTAGGGAGTGTGTCTGCCCAGTGAAGGAAAAGGCATATCCAGGAGAAAGAGGAAGAGCAGGGTATGCATATATGAGCTGCCCTGTCTCCCCAGGTACATTCCCAGCACCAACTTTTTTTCAGCTCAAGGGACCTCCTGAGCCTTTAGGGGGTCAGTTTAGCACCCGTTACTATGTCTCTCCTCCAAGGACTTGTCTAGGGCCTCTTGAGCCTATGCAAGTTCCTTGCATACGCTGTCCTCTGGGAAGCAGCTTGCAGATCTGCTATCCCCATTGCATCATTTTGTTTGTTTTCAGCCTGGCTCCAGCTGGCTTCGTTTGATTATGGTTTCCTGATACAGCAGGAGCTTAGCTAACATTAGCTCAGCCACAGTGTGAGGGGCAGGTTTCCCTCCACCCCTCCCAGTGCTTGTTTTGTCATTGCATCTCTCATACTTGCCTAACTGCATGGTGAGCGGATTGAACTCGCTCAAATGGCTGGGTTAATAAGCTGAATCGTTTTATCTTGCAGTCAGAATTTGCAAGGGGAAATGAGGCTGCATTGCACAGATGGGAGCGCAAGGTGGGAGGAGGGAAGGACAGCAGGAAGGATAGGGTAGAAGGAAGAAGACAGCGTGTAAGGCTTCTCCCTTTCTGTAGCAGCAAAGTTGTTCAGCTCATGTCTGTCATGGGACTGTACCCGCACAGTGGAGCTTTTTTATCAGCAAACACTAGACCTAAAAATAGCAGGTATTTCTGCTAGTGAACTAGAGCAGGAATATCAGAGCAAGCTGTTGTAGGTGTGAGGGGGGGAACCTCCTGCACATTCCCTTTGCTATCTGCAGCTCAACTCTGCTCACGGCTCCACATTCACAAAAAAAGGAGTGTGCCTGATTTACCCTGAAATACATTTATGGAAGATGTTTTGTTTAGGAAAAGAGACCAGTCATAACAGCCTGCAGAAAGGCAAAGCACTGTACACCTACAACAAGCTTCATGCTGCTTCCTTGAGTCAGACAAACCTCCCACAAAATCCAGTGGGAGTTGGGAGTTCTCCTGGGCCACACGTGGGTAAGAAGTGCAGGTGAACAGGCTGTTCCCATTACCCTGTGGTACATGTACTCATGGGTGCTCTAGGGTTTCTGCGCCACCGTGCCCTGTGGTCTAGTAAAGAAGCAGACTGATGTGTGGTGATGGACACCTCCTGACAGCAGACGAGATGTTCTCCGTTTGCTTTCTGTGACACGCCTCCCGCCCCCCCCCCCTAAAAAAAAAATTTAAAAAAATCCTCTGAGTTCGAAGGGCCTGGAGATGACCTGGTGAAAGCCGCGGCTCTAGGTGATGGGTGCAGAAGCTCCTGCGAGCCTTCATTTGCTTTGCTGGGGCTCCCTCCGGTGGCCTTCAGCTAGAAGAGTTCACCCCACCCGGCGCCGCAGACCCTCGGCAGAGGTTGAGCTGGATGTAATCCAGGGCAGTGTTTCCCACGAAGACCCTGCGGACGGCATGGCTCGGGATGGGCGTCGAGGGGCCGGCAGAGCATGTCACTTGGCCCAGCGCAGGTTGGCGAGTGACCCTTGCGCGCCAGATGCAGGAGAGTTGCTTCAACCAGGTGGTGGGCCCAGGGTCCCCTCCTGCAAGCCCCAGCAGCCTGGGCAGGAGACCCAGGCAGCCCCAGCACTACCACAATAAGCATGCAGGTTGTTGGAAGAAGGGTTCGCCGGAGTCAAGGTCCACTTCTGCCTCTTTAACGCCCTCCCCTCTCTTAAGGAGGATGCCAGTTAACAGTTTAATTGCCGCGTCTAATTCCATCAGGGTCTTCTCAGAGCTCTCCCCTTTCACAGAAAGGATATCAGCACGGAGAAGCCCTGCCACGATTTACTCGTCATGGCCTTCCGTAGTGCCCCCCCGCCTCCTCTCACAGAGTGGAATTTAGCGTAGAGTCCTGCCGCGATTTACTCTACGCGGTCTTACCACCAGCGGGGGTGCGATCTGCAGCTCCACACCGAACTCTGGACTCCCCTTTTCGCCAGCAGCTGGGGGGATCCGTGGCAGTGGGTGGGCGGGCGAGCGGGGGGAGCCGCGGGGCACGGCACGGCACGCTGGTGGGGCGCGGGGAACTGTGCTGGTGTAAGAAGCAATCTGGCTAGTGAAGTACAGTCACTGGGTGTCGTGATTTCAGAGTCAAATAAGTCAACAAGTGTTTGACTGGTTCAGATTGTAATCCATATCGTGTCACGGCTTGTCGCAGCTGCTGCATAAATTTCCAATCAAAAGGTTTCCACACAGCGGCTGCTGAACCAGCAGGTAAAGCAGTAGTCCGCACTGGACAAGCAACAGCAGAAGCAGCTTCCCACTCTCCCTCCAATATAGCGTCTCTTACAACCCCAGACCAACGACTTTGGGGAGCGGCAGGGTGGAGGATAACACCTTCCCGGGTCAGGATCTGAACATCACGACCGGCAGTAGGCAGATGGCATTCAGTCAATTGCTGCTGCAAGCAGTTTAGGGTCTGGTCGGAGGGTTTGGTTCAGGGATGGGGGATCGGGGCAGGTGCAGGTGGGGTGGGTTCATTTTCTTTATCAGACTCCGCGTTCTCATTCAGAGGCGCACTCGGACCCGCCGTAGTACCCTCGTCCTCATCTAACGGGGGGGTGGCTCTCGGTAGCTGTCAGGGCAGCGTGGAGCACCCATTGTGGTGGCACCCTCCGGCGGGTGTAATAGCTCTGTCGCAGATTTTTTAATGGGAACAATTATGCCTTTTGCAGACGGAGCGCCGAGACCAAATAATCGGGTAGACTGCGACTCGGTTTCCCGACCGAGGAGGTCTGAGGCAGCCATAGCCATTTTTTTCTCCGCAACCAGGGATCGTAAATGGTTTATGACCTCCCGGCAGGCAGTCCCCAAGTCCTTGCCCGACTTGCTGCCGCTAAGGATCGCATCGCAAAGGGAATCCCCGACCTCTCGCCACTCAGTCACACTAAACAGCAACTGCGGGTTTTTTAAGTGTCTGTTTTCAGCCACGCACCTACAGAGCTCATGGAGCTTCTTAGTGCTCACGCTAGCCTCTCGCTTAGCAAGAATATCAGTTAATAGCGTAAGTGCTGCTTCTCTTTCCATCATCGAGGAAAAAATGTTCTTACCGGTGCAGGTCCGCGCACGACGTCAATGACGGATTCAGACGCCTTTATTCCTTACGGACACCTTCCTGCTTGAACTCTTCACAGCAACTCTCAATTTTGCAAAGCCCACCGTTGCGATGCAAAGGCAGAGTTTTTCCAGCAATTACCAGCTTTCCCATCATTTGGGCGCCAATTGTTGGAAGAAGGGTTCGCTGGAGTCAAGAAGACGCTCAATATGAGTTATGCATCTTGCTCAACTTTATTAGTTTCTAACGCTACTTATATAGAACCGATACACATGCATATTTGTAAAGCAGAAATATAATTGGTTAGTAGTCTCTAAACGCGCGCGGTTCTCACACCCCTAATTATCATGACTAAAATGAGCATTCTATCCATGTAGCTAGTTGTGTTGCTGTGCTTCAGCCTTGTAGTTTGTTACTCCCTATTTTCCCATACCTGTCCCTATGTTTCTTGGCCCTGCACCTGCTTTCCCAGCAGCTGTATCTCGTTACAGCCACGGCCTGTTGGCACAACATAATTACTTGGTCTCAGGATTCAAGAATAGCTGAAGGCCACCTTTCTTGTTAACTCCATCACAGCAACTTCAGCACAATTCTGATTACAGGCCTATTCTAATACCAGGCCTGGATTGTGCAGATCTTCAGAGATTCTAAGGCCACGCTTCTGCAGCCATTCTTCTACTGCAGGTCACTGCTTTGGAGGCTGCTTCTCCCTCTCCTGCAGCGTGGCCTCTCCCCAGTGTGGCTGCAATGCTGGTGCTGCTGCCCTGTCCCCACCTGGGACACTGAGCGGCCGGGAGCCCCCAGCAATGTGTGGCACACGGCAGAGGTTACCTTACCTTACCTTACCTTACCTTACCTTACCTTACCTTACCTTACCTTACCTTACCTTACTGTCCCAGCTCTGCTGATGTGTGAAACAAGGTGCCAAGGGCTGTGTCGCCTGTATTCACCTGAGTACATAGTTGCAGGGTGATGGCAGGGGAGCCTGATGTATCATTTGGGAGGCGTGGAGATCTTGGGGGAACAGAAAGATGCCTGTGAGGGGACTCAAATGTGGGATCCGCTTTGGGAGAGAGAGGGGTAATTGGGAAAGGCTGCCTGATGTTACAGCGGCATGGGAGGACTTAGGAAAATGTTACTGGACCAGCTTGACTTGTGAGGTGACATCTCTGGGGAAGCTGTTGGTGCAGAGAGAGGGGCAGGACATTGCAGGGAGGCCTTGAGAAGGGCTGCAGATGTGACACCTGAGGAGCTCATGGGAGAAAAACAGGAGCCCCTTGCCTTGTGCAGTGTGCCTGGCCAAAAGAGGCTGTGGTGTGTGAGCTCTGCTTGCCCAGCTCCCTGCAGAGTCTTGCGGCAGCAGGCAGCCCCCCCAGAGGCCAGTGGACTGCAATGAGCCTGCTTGCAACCCCTCTTGCCTCCCCAGGGGGCCAGAGCTGGGCAAGGGAGGCTGCGGGTTTGCCATGAGGTTTTGCTCAGCTCCCAGGGGTTTGCTTTGCCCTACACAGCTGCACTGTCCGGGTATCCATGCTGTGGTGTGCCCATCCTGCCTTCACACAAATTGTTGCCTGATGTGAGCCAGAGGTGGAAGCCAACCCTGGTCAGTCTGTCCCTGTCTGAAGTGAATGTGTGGGTATGTCATGTGGAAGGCAGACAAGCCTGCATGTGGGGCTGTGTTTGTGGCCTTCATCAGAGAGCCCTAATTACTATAGGTGAAGAGGCACAGGAGGAGAAACACCCTGCAAAAGCAATTGCAGCAGAAACCTGCCAGCCAGCAGGTTCAGAGGTGCAGTGTGAAGTGAAGCCTGAGCCCAAACTGTCATTTCTCCACTGCCACCATCACCCTTCAGAGGCCAGGTAAGCTGCCACGGGTCTGATGACCTGTGCTGAAATTGGGCTCTGCTTTTTGCATCATATAGGTGCCTTGGAAAATTTTACACAAAGCCAAGCTGCTTATTTTCAAAGCAAGAAGCTCTAATCCTGTGAAAATATTATTTTCCGATTATGACTTGCAGAATGGCTGATGCAGATCTAATCGATCTGTTTAATCAGTCCTGTGAAAGCACAAGCATCAAAGCTGCTGGCTTTGATGCAGCTGAAGAGCTGTGTTGCCTGGTGTGAATTCTTCTCATTGTTGTTTTAGCCCTTAATTTCAGGGCAGTAACTGCAACAGCAGACTTCTTTGCTACCACCTGACTAAGGAACCAATGAGGTTTAGAAAAAAAGGTCAGTATTGTTAATGCAAAGCTATATGCTCTTAAAGAATTTCCCTGGAGCTTAGCAAGAAATAGATGTTCACAACATCCAGCAGAACTGGATTTTTTCAGGCCAGGATCGATAGTATTTACAGTGCTACTTTTAGCACTGTAAAGTGGCTTTAGCTGAAAAAACACTAGCTCAGTTGCACTGGGGGTATACATCTGCTGCAGGAAAGCTATGTAACACTGGATAGCTGTTGGAAGGTCCTTTGGCTTTAGCACAACCAGAATCATGGAAAGGACCCACCTTCTCTTCTTGGATTAGCAAAAGACAAAGGGAGCTTCCCAGGAGGCCAGGTTTAGAGATAATTTTCAGAGCTGAGCGATACTGAATGCTGGAGTAATACTAGACAACTATTTTCCCACAATATTAAAATCTATTTAAAACAACCACAGCAAGAACATCAGTTTTTGCTAACTTTGTTGGTACGGGCTAGTAAAGAGAGCTGGGAGGTGACAGTGTCATGACCTCTGCTAGGACAGGGCAGCTGAAGCTATGGTATAGCTCAGTAGCTCCTCAACTGGCACAAGGCTACTCAGGCATTTAGCTGATCTTAAATTAAAGAGGCTTCCCTATCCCTTCACTGATGCTGCTGAAAAGTTTTTTACCAGTGCACCTCCTGTCACCTGGAACAGCTTCCCTGCAGTCCCTGGCATTTGTTAGGCTCAGATGTATGCTGCTACTTTCAGTTCTCTAGCCCGTATTGCCTCTTGTCCTGAAGAGCTAAAAGCCTCCCTGTGGACCTGGCAGAGGAGCCCGGGCAGCTGCTGGCGGTGGACTGGCAGCTGCAAAGGGACCTTGGGGGTCCCTCACCTCAGCCACCCATGCCTTGCTGCCCCCAGCTTCCAATCTGCCCATACCCTCCAGCCTGATCTCAGAGAGACTGCAGAGGTGGGCCAGGAGCACACTGCAGCCCTCAGGAGACTTTACAGCCATGGTGTTGCAGTCTCAATGAGCTGGTCTCACAGGCCCCGGTGATTTTCCGGGTCTCACCTGCTACAAAAAAGACCTGAATTATATTCCTTTACTCTGCTTAAGAAAACAAGAGAAAAAAATCACTGTTCATACTTGAAGATGTCCCTAGATTGGAGGGAGCCTACAGCAAGGGGCTCACAGGCTCCACCTGACTCCTTGGCTCTGCCTGGGACCCCTCTGTGGGCCTGATGCACCTCTAGGGAAGAGGTTATTATCCAGAGGTTGAAAGTGGTTGGCTGTAACCCAACCTGACGTGGGACATTTGAAATTATTTGAAAATGGCTGAATTGTTGGCCCAAGAAGTGCACACACTTGCTACAGTTTTTGAAATAACAGTGTGAAAAAAGTTATTTATTTTGAAGCAAATGGCATTTGTGGTGTGTAATCAGGGTGTTCACCACCTTGAAGTGGATGTTGAGGGAGGCATCTCCATGAGATGAAGACGGATTACTAGTCTACCTTTGTAACAGTCATTTAAATGGACCACTTCCATCTTTGCAGTGCCCGAAAGGCAGCAGATACCCATCCAAGCCCATCTCTGTGCACTTTTTCATGCATGCTCTCTCTGCCCTTTGTCTCTCCCAACGAATCAGCAGCTACAATGAGCACCCTAAGGCAAGATACATGGCACTTTAATCAGCATGCCAATGCCTACAAAAGAGCCTGCTTGTGTTTTTCCCCCTATAAACTGCTTTCCTAAGCAGTTGTCTTCACTGGAATGTCATGGGAATTTTGCTGCACTGTGTTTCTAGACCAGAAATGGTTTTAAAGTCACAGCTGTAAAAAATGTCCTGTTAGCAGTGCTTGCTTATTGAGCAGGTATATAGATGCAGGCTCAATAACAGCTGCTACTGACTTCTACGTTCTACTAAATAGCTGGATTAGCAAGGTCAAATCATACAGCTGTCATTCTTCACTCTGTTTTGATGTGGTAGATATTGAGCACTCCTACAGTCCAGCTAAAGTTGGGGAAGAAAATAGAAATTGCTTCTCAGTTCGTCTTTCCTGGTGATTCCCCATCCTCAGTCTATCACTAACCGCGACAAGTCAAGCACAGAGTGCCATCTCCAGCATGTGTCACTGGGTGGGGGTGGAGCAGACTTGCCAATATAGGTCTCTTATTAGGGGTTTTTCTGATTATGGTATGCCAGTCCCTCTTCCAGCACCGAGTCCCTGGCGCATTGCCCAAAAGTGCACTCCTTGCCTGTAGACAGTAGAAGTCTGTGCAGCAATGAAGAGCTGATGCAGCCCCCTTCATGCAAAGGCACGATGCTGGATACAGCACGGGGCACGTGTGCTACTTCTGGGCTAGCGGAGGACTTGGTGCAAAGGTCAGGAGATGCCACATGAGAGGCCAGGAGAACAGGAGCCTCCCTGGCCGTGGATGCAGCAGCTGTGCCTGGAGAGCTGAGGAGGGCTCAAGCTACACACTTCAGCTCTGGATTTTATACAACGTAGGGCCTTTATACTGAGGGCCACATAACATGGCCTTGCTCTGGTGTCAAGCTTCCCTTTGCAGTTGGAAGGGTTTCTCTTTGGCTGTTTGGGCCAGGGAAATACACTCAGCTTGAGAAGGAGGTATGCAGGGGCAAGTGCTTACCTCCAAAGACTACTGTTATCTGGAAGATAGCAAGCTAAAGAGGTGTGAAACTAGGCAGCAGCAGCTGTGAAGCCTCAGCAATTTCCTTTGCACCTTCTTTTGTCTGGCTGGTAACACCACTTCCCTCCTCTTGCCTATCTGTGTAGGCCAGATATTAGTTGAATATGACACACTGCCTAGGGGCTGCTTGGGAAAATCTAGTTTTCTGTGGCCCAGAATGAGCTGGAGAAAACTTTGAAAATGAACTTTAAAAATCAGATCCTGGTTTAAGGGTGAAAATGAAAGCTAATCTCATTTGAAAATGAGCATCTCTGTCTGTTGTTAGAGCAAGCTGATGGGATGGATGAGATTCCTGACTCAGGTAATCTTGTAGGCAGTTTGGGTGTTGGTACTTTTCAGAGGTTCAAAAAAGTCTTTTACATGTGGCTGGGAACAGTAACAATGACCCTGTTCAACCCCTTCCAGAGTTGCTCAAATTTTCAGACCCTAGAGCATGTTTTTGCCGAAGTGCTTTGTAAAGGAAAAGCCAACCTTGCAGTGTGGCAACCTATGGGAATAGATGTTAAATGGATGTAGGCACATTGTGATCTCAACTGAAGACTGTGCATTGCTTCAGATATGCTGTGAAGACACTGGAAAAATTCCCAGCGCTATAGTTTATGGAGATGAAAAGCACTTGCCAACTACAGCAAGCCACAGAGCGGCCACGTCAAAACCCTTGCAGTAACATTCACTGAAGAAGGGCAGTTTTTTTCAGGGCAAAGTCTCTTCTGCTTTGTATGAAGACATTTATTACATGGTGTTACAAGGCCTGCACTTTTACTTAACATGGCCTGAAATTCTTGGGCTCTGGGAATCCCAAAGAGGAGGAGCAGTTTTCAGGAAAGCTGTCCTCATTTTCTCATATATATATGCCAATCTTTTTTCATGCCTTTATTGATTACAGCAGGTAGTCTCTTTTCTGATTGTTTACTTCTTCAACCAAGCTGGGTCCTTGCAGGTCAAGATAATCCAGCCCCCTGGATCAGGGCAGGGGGGTTGAAACGAAGTGGCGCAACCGCAGCAGTGCGCAGTGGCTGAAGGACTGGCCTGTTCACAGCTGCAGCCTCTTGAAACTCTTGTCTTCAGGAAAAAGAAATGCCCACATTCCAGAAGAAGGTAGTGCAAGGGAGGAGGAGCAGAGTGCACAGGGACTGGCATGATGGCTGGTGTAGTGGTATGAGTTGGAAGAACAGGGGGAAGGGTGCTATGTGCCAGGCTCTTGGAAACACTTTTCCCTGAAGGGAACATCCCTTTGCCTTCTGTGGATACTTTCTTTACACCCATTCGGGGGTGGGGGTGGAGGGGAGCACAGTGGGCCGTAAGCAGGTCCAGTCCTATAGCCAATGTGGTTGTGCGTGGTTCCCCATTTTCCCTTTCCAGGGTAATTAGTGCTGATATCTGCATGTCTCTTTGCAGGTAAGGCCCTCCCAGCTGGGAAGTATGGCCCATCCTAGACAGGAGCAAGCTGATGGAGCCCCCAGGACCACATTTTGTCACCACAGAGATTTAGTGTCTGCCTCTTGCTTTTATCCCTCTTATCCTCAGGTCATCCCTGGGCTGGGAGCAAGCTTCCAACCATAGGCTGGGACACTGAAAGAGGAATGGCCACAATAGGGCTGTAAAAGCACTCAGATCCTCATGCCCTTCAGAGGATGATGGCCTGCTTTTTGCTGAGGTGTTGTGAAAAGCAAGCAGCTCTTTGGAAGTAACAACTTTTTTAGGTACCCTGGAACAAGACTGTAAAGCAACACAGATCCAGAGGAAGACTGAACATCCTTGACAGAAGGTTGTAATCACTCAGCAGCACAGGAATACACAGAGGTATCCTGATGAATAAAACTGGGGAGTCAGAGAGGAAAGCTGGACAAGACTTCAGAGTGAGAAGGAAAGGTTGGATGCACTCAGTCAGCGGCAAAACAGCACGTAGCACTGGAAGAGGCACTTTTCAGGTAGCTCAGAGAAGTTAGAAAGCATTCCTCTTGTCATGCAGTAGGTGGGGAAAGAACACCAAGTGTTGGGCAGCATTACTTAGTGCTAATTTCTATTTCTTCATCTGCCCGAATGCTATCAGAAGCCTCCAGAACTGCTCTCCTACATCCACAGCTTCTCATAAAGGGCATTATTAAACATTTATGGCTGAGAGCACCCTCACTGGGTCACAGAAAAGCTCCTCTGTGATCTACAGGTCATTGTGTCACCCTTGTAAGTGAGAAATGTTATGCAAGGACTTCTGTGTTTGCATGCTGTGAGTTTAGATTTGAGGCCCTGCATTGAAAAATTATTGCTCTAAATTTCCCTCCTATTATTGCAGCCACAGCTGCAGCTCCCCTTCTCTGCACCACTCTTCCCAGCTGTAACATGCAAAATTCTGCATTTCTTTTACTCAACAGCTGCAGCAAGGATTTTTCTGTTTGCTTGTTTTCCCTCACTGTATTCGGTCCCCTAGCTATGAACTTTTGGCAAAATATGAAGAGAAAAAGAAGAAAGGGAAAAGAGGAGTTGTTTTAGGCTGGAGATGCTGTGACAGATCTTTGTCATTTAACCTTAATTATACACAGCAGAGCCACTGTTGTCAGTGTTGCATCAACTATCTGAAGTCTTACCCCATCTGCTGCACCTGAGCTTAACACTTTGCTATGGGCTAAAGTCTGGGAAATGCGATGCTCTTCAGCTTGATTATCCCTTAGTTTGTGGTCTTCTCCCCAAGTGTGTGCTCTAGTCCCCAGCCTGTGTGCTCTATTTACCTTGCAAGATAAGAGACATCAAGGGGATGGCTGGCTCACACTGCCTCCTTCCCCTCCTCTGGTGATGCAAAGCAGCCATAAACCTGCGTGCGTAACAGCAGAGAAGAACTGCTGAGAGCAGGCCCTGGCGTTGTTAGTGCGTACACACAGTGACGCACGCAGAGCCAGTCTCAGCATTTTGTTCGCCAGCCTATTGCGCTAATCTTTTTGCCGCTAACCTCCACCACCCTCATACTAATGCTCATCCTCACATGAGTGCACATAAACCCAGCAAGAGGATTTGGGAGCAGCTTAGACAAATGGTTTATTAGGGTCTTTCTCTGCCAAGTGATGTTTTTTCCTAAGGTTCCCATCACCAAGCTACTGTAAAAATAAATTCTCCAAGTCACCAGACAGCTGCCACCGTAACAGACTCGTCTGGCATCCGGGCGTAAGGGACAGGGACCATTATCCCATCAAGAGCTAGCTTTTTTTCTCTCAGTGAGGCTGCTGGATGAACAGAGTGGATCCTTTTGAGCCAGATGAAAGCTGTGATTATTTTGTGTTTCTCCTCAGCACAGGGAGATTTGTAGGTCCTGTGGTGCTGCACAGGTACTTCTGAGCCCAGTGGAGGTTCAGAGAGGTTCACCCCCGTGGTTGCCAGTTGAAGGACGGGCTCCCTGCAGTAGTATCTGGATGCTGTTTGTGTTGTGCAGTTGCGGTAGGCTATCTAGGTTAAATTTAAATAACCTAATTGTACAGGTAGCCTGTGTACACACAGTACCTGTTGGGGAATTGTGCTTGTTTCAGCCTCTGCAGTACCAACAGGTCTCTCAATGCCTCTTACTCTGTAAACTGAATCGATAATGTGACTTGTCTGCCCAAACCCCCTCTCATCAGTGTCCCTTTTACATCTGATACTGCCTTCTTGTCCTGTCAACCTCCTGTCTTCTCCGTGAGCCAACCTCCACGGTCGCTCTAACACCAACAAAAAACTCAATTCCCAGTGCCGTGTTACACCTGAGCACTAAACAACTACTGCAGCATCACCTGCAATTAGGCACTTTTCTGAGCTTTCCTGGGTGGTTTAACAATTCATGCAATGACATATCTGCCTTCAGTGTCTAGTGTTTTCTCCCCAAGCCCTGCTCAGACAGCGAGAGGCAGACTCAAACCAGGACTGTGTACTTCACTGCAGAATTACCAAGTGGCTGCAGGGTTTGTAAATGCCCTTTACAGAGCTGCTTGTCCTGATCAGACCACCTTCCTTCCATGATATCATCTTTTCTCTGCTTGTTTTCTTCCAGTGCTCCTACAGACCTCCTCCTCCTGCCTCTCCTTCCCCGCTACATCAGCACCGCTCGTTCAGTTTCCCTCTTTCCCTGGACCAGCTGATAAAGCCACTTTTCTTCCTGGCTAACCCCTCTTGCAATCACTTTTCCCCTCTCCAGACTCTGCCCCTAGTCTTGTCTGCTCCCCAAGCCTTCCACATTGCCTGTTTGCAAAGTGAATATCCATGGTAGAGCATTCCCCATGCTACCCCTGCTCCTCCCGCTGTTCCATACCTTCCCAGTGCAGAGGCTGGGTATCAGTCCTCTGGAGGAAAAAAAAAAAAATCTACAGGGTCATTCTGCTATAGGCTCTGTAGGATGATCTGCCCAATGCAGGAATGCTCATGTTGGCCATGCAGAAATAACTCGCATCTAAACTGTCAAGAGTAAAAAATTGTATATAGTCAAAGAACCATATAGCAAGATTTTATTTTATTTTTTTAAAAAAGGTCTCAATCTGAAGATATCTCTTATTTATTTATTTATTTATTTATTTATTTATTTATTTATTTGGTAGAAGTTCATACCAAAAAGCAATGGACATAATTTCTCCTTTTCTCTGAAAAGTAGTCAAGGTTTTAATTCCTCAAACTGTTATAGCGCTTAGCATAATTATTTGTTTTAGATGAGTAAATATCATGTCACAAAACAACTCTACCCTCTCAAATTCTCTGGTCTGAAAAAAATGGGTGTAATTTCCAGAGCAAAGGGAATATTTTATACTGCAGGAAGAGGGGCCAATGGAAAGCCCACGGAGATGAGATCTGATTGCAAAGTAGCGGGACTCTCAGCAGCAAGCTCTGTGGAGTTGCGAGAGAAGGGGTTTTATTCACAGAAAAGGCTAGGGGAGTGAAAAGGGCTTAAATTGCACCTCTGCCTTTCTGGGTGAGAGGTTATTTTACTTGTTCCCAGTCACCATGATGATACCTACCTCCTCTGGAAAGTGCTCTGAGATCTACAGATGGGGAGAAGCATCATTGCTGTAAATTTCCAAACCTGCTCCTCTTCTAGTTCTCCCGCTCTCCAGGCGTGCTAGATGCTCTCCTCGCATCTCCCACTCTCTGGGCGTGCTGCTGCAGACTGGGAAGCAGAGAGCATCTCTCATTCCCTATGCAAATCCATTGATGAATACATAAAATGCATTGTGCTGCTAAAACTTGCTGAGCTTGTTTGAAAAAATGCCAAGGATTAACAGCACGTAAATTCACCATTGATTTGACAACAATGATGTTATGTGCCCTAAACACTGATGGGATTTGTTCAGTGTTTAGGATGTGGGCTCTGAGGTGGAAAAAAGGGATTGCTAGTAATTTTTTAAGCCTCTTTGGCTGCACCAAGGCAGACTGTTGGTATTATATAAATACTTTAGATAAAATAAATATCAGTGTTTGTATGAGGAGAGTGGATATTTAACTTTTCCAGTATACAGCTGAATAATAAATCTGACTGTGGATCGCTATAAGCCAAGAAATAAAAATTGCCCCATCCCTCTAAAACAGGGAGGAAGGAGATGTTGGAGTGGAAAAAGAATCCCAAAGGCCAGCAGTAGAACAGAGGGGTGTGCCTTAAAAGCAATGGGACACAGAGTTATTTTTAGGTAGAAAACATCACCTCCACAACTTGTTCTGTCTGTGATTGCTCTCTCCCTGCCTCTGGTGTTCTGCAACATTACAACCACGGTCCCTGTGAGACAAAAAAACGTTGTGACCAAAAGTGGGGGCCACCTGGGACAAAACTTGTGGTACAGGGATTGACCATTCATTAAGCAAGAGTTGCAGAGACGAGGGAAGAGACTGTGTGATGACTTACACCAGGAAAGGCTCAGTCCCTCACTCTCCAAGCCAGGCTGTTGGGAGTTGCATTGGCTCACCTGCTCCCAGCTGGGCAGGTGATGGCTGTTTGGGAGGCACGGGAATTTGCATAATTCTGTAGGGGCATGCTGACCTCTCTTTAAAAGAAAAGCAAACCAAGTTGGTGTGGGTTGTGGGGGTTTTTTTGATACACTTGCTGTAAGTTAGGCTCCCAGATCTATATTTAAACTTGTTAATACATGGCCTGATTTTCAAAGGTGCTCAGCATGTATCAACCCTCCCACTAACAGGCTTCCTTCTTGCTATGAACTATCCTCAAAGAGGGGTTTTCAAGTGTTTTCTTTGCTTTTAACAAGAAACACTTATTAATCTAATAAAAAAAATATAATATCTGCCTTCTTTCATGTCAGCCCTCCCACAGCGTTAGCCCTGCAGCCCCAACCACAGTTAAGCCTGGTGTGCAAATGGCGCTGGTCCTCACCTCCCATGCATGATAAACTTTAGCAAGATATCAACAGCATTCAAAATCGGCAGAAATCACTACTTTAGTGCCTCCTGTGATGTTCGGTGGGCGTTGAGTGCAGAACAAAATGCTTCTAGCTGCAGTTATAATCAGTTGCTCCTTCCGCCATCAGAATCCCAGACATGGTGGAAAGGTTTGGAGCTCCTGGCCATGGCACTGCCCTGGGTGGTTTTGCTGTTTGAGGAACAGATAATGAGTCTTCTGAAGAAAAGACTCTGCCCTTAAAAGGAAAGAAATAAGTGGTCTGTGTTCATTTCTCGGGAGAGCTTTTAGTAAGTGCTTAGCAGCTCAGGAGCCAAAACTGATAATGCTGGCTCCCCAGTGAGCCTGCCCTTTTAGCTTGACTGCTTGCGTACTGTGTCGACTTCTTTCGTCCTTTCCAAAGCTAGGTCTGTGTGAGATTAGGAAAAGCAGGGTCGTTTTTTCTCCCTCACCAGTTTCCTCACATACGTTACTTGCTATTTTCCACCACAGCAAGGCTGATAGGAAGAAAACTTGCAACAAAATCATGTTATTACCTGTCCTGGCTCTGTGCGACTGTCATAAACTTTTTGTACCTCATAGAAATGTCCCTCAAATGAAGCCTTAGTCTGATTAGCATGCTGCAATAATTTTATTATTAAATGTTGGAAGAGATTATTCCTTCCCTTATGTTTGCACTAAATAGTTTACATCTAAATGCAGAGGACCATCTAAATGAGTACAGTTGTACATTTTTTGGGTTGACAGGTCTAGTGGAAAGAAAAAGCACCAGAACTCATTCCTGTTTTCTGTAAGAACTCTCCGAAGAGTTGCACCCTCTGCCCATTAACAGAGACCACCTGGCTCCAGAGACATGCAGACCAGAGCAGAGAGGCTGCCTTTCTTGGCTCTCCTGGGGCTGCGACACAGTAATCCCACTTACAATAGCCCTTCAGAATCCTACACTAACAGTTATACCTGACCACTGGAACACTTGCTTTTCTCTTTACATTGGGCTTGTACATAGCTTGGCAGGGGGGTTAGAAACAGTGCTGGACTCGCCTGGAAATTGGCAGGTGAGAGTCATTCCTGTGAACAGAGTAGCAGCTAAGTACAGGCAAGGGCTGTGCTTGATCACTGGTGCCCGCTTGACTCGGAAACATGGTCTGGGATTTATGCAGCTTGTTCTGGGTGACATCCTTCACTAAATGTCTCATGTGCTGGCAATTGTGCATGACAGTTTAGGAAAGGGGCTCTTTCAAAGGTAAGCTAGACAGCAGATCCTACTGGAAGGCCTTTTGGGTTGGACTTGCATTCTAAATTTGCAGTGAGGCACTGGGAAAACCTGCCTGGATTCATTGCTTATGGGTGTGCTCGTGAGCATGTGCACTAATTTTTCTTCCTTTTGTAGGAATACCAACATATCTCACTGCTTCTGCCCAGTAGGTGATAATGATGCCCAAATGTTGTGCATCCAGTGAGAAGTCTGGTCCCCTGAACTGGTGCAAAATGATTGCTTTCTCCTCTCGTACTGATATCCCACTGTATGGGATTCATCTCACCAGCTCTGCTTGTCCAGAAGGAGGTTAGAATTAGAATTGCCTCCCTTAAGGCAGCTGTTCAGGCTCCCTCCTTAGTCAGTCAAGGTGTAGGTACTGCTGAAAGGGGTCTCATTTCACCTTTCCTACCCACCTACATTATAACGTGAGCCATCTGGAGGCATCTGTCTCCCCCCACTGACTGGACAGGGAGTCTGGACAACTCATTTGGACTGGACAGCTAAATTTTAGACTGTTGGAAATCAGATGTGATGACTCTCAGGAGACTGTTTGTTGCCCAGAGGCATGCAGGCAGTGTGAAGTCTGTATCAGAAAAAACCCTTCTGTAAATAGAATTTACATTTCAGTGAAATATTTTGCCCATAAAAGACAAAAATTTCTTCTGTCACAGATAAAATGGTTATGAATAATTTTAGGGAGAGCCATGAAAATGTGAGTCCAGAAGAAACTAAAGTATAAAACCATAAAGTCAGCTGCCACTTTTCAAGTATTTGAATGTGTGTAACTATACATTATTTTAGATTAATTTCAGATGGAGGCATATTTGTTGTTTTTCTCTCAGCAGCCCATTCCCACCATGCCACTGAACATACAGGGTGCTCTGATCACATGTTGAACACAGACATGCTTGGATCTGGGAGCAAGCTTCAGGCTGTGGGGAGATAATGGATTTTGTTGGGCTTCCCTGTGAGAGAAGTGGTGGGTGTGTGGGCAAGCGTCTGCTTTCCTGGTGCCTAACTAAGAGCATCTATGTGCTGCTGGTCAGTGTAGCTGAGAGAGGTATGACCCACCTGGGATCTTTTCTTCCTCCTCACCCCAATAATCCACTCCCATTCCTGCACAGGGAACACGTTGGAGGTCAGAGCTCAAGGATTTGGCAGTTTCTTACAGACTGAAAGATGCCCAGAGAGGTGCCTGCCATTGTGTGCATTGCTCCCTGAGCTCCTGGCATAACCCTTGGCTTGGGAAACAGGAAGGGGATGTTCCCAACACACTGCAGGGATTGCATCCACCCCTCATGCATGGCTGGGGCCCAAACGGTATGTCAGACCCCCAAATCTGTCTCGCACTCCGTGTCAGGGCACAGTTCCCATCTGCTCCTCTACCAGCCAAATAGTTTGCTTTATGTGCTCCAGCGAGTGGCTTGGGATTTGAACCTGTTCTTGTATCTCTCCTTTTTTGTTCTCCATGTGTCAGGTCACTGCTGCCATCTGGTTAAATACAGGTTAGCAGGTCTCTGGTACCGGGTGGCTGAAGAGACATTTTCTTCTGTCCTGGGGCAAAGACCCAAATTTCATAGAGCTCTTGAAAAAATATCTTTGAGTTCTTTATGACTTTTGTTTGCTTCCCCTTCATTTTCTCAAGCAGAGATGACAGATTTAGGAAAAATGACAGATTTAGGACAGTGGGACTGAGTTGGGGGTTAGATCTGTTGTGCTTTTCCCCTCCACGTCTTCAGGAGGGATTGATCTCATTTTGGCAGCCGGTTTTAAAAAAGCCTTCATGCTGGAGAGCCATGGCCAGACCACAGGGCCTTTTATTGCTGGAATTAGCTGAGGTTGAACCTAAACTCCTGTCTGTCTTCTTTGTGGTCTCTGCTGCCTTTCTGGGTGTTTTTCTGCTCAACCTTTTGCTTTCCATGAAGGAAAGTCTCTGGAATGGTTCCCTTTTTTCCTTCCCTGCCTCCATGCAGTGTGGGGAGGAGTCATGTGTGGGAGTCAAGGCCAAGGATTTTCCAAGACCACGTAGCACCTAGATGGCAGGTGATGTTCAGCTGAATGTCAGTTTGCCTCAGTGCTTTTCTTTTTCCCTCTGGCCTGGACTGATCCCATTTCTCCCAAAGCATGGATGCCAGAATCTCAGCCACCCTCGGTTTATTTAATCCCTGGCACCATGAGAGGATAATTCAGCCCCTCAGCTCTGAAGTGCCTTTTGGAGGTGCCCTCTCCTCTCTCTCCCTCACTCTGCTGACTGCAGAAGGTGCTGAGATGCACAAGACTCCTGATGTAGGTGCTTCTGCTGGCCAGAAGGCCCCTAGAAAGCAGTCCATGCATCACCGGCTCCAGTGGAACTGGGGTTTTGGCTGTCACCGCAGCCTTGTGCCGAGCCTTGCTGTGGAGCTGGGCAGCCTCACTGCCCTTTTGCCGCCCAGTGCCCTCAGGTCCCTAGCAGAGTTTGCTGTCCACGTGCCCCTTCCCCAGTCTGTCCAGGCTGGCAGATGACCCCTAAAAAGTGGCTTTAAGTCAAACAGAAATGCAAAACAGCTGTAACCATAAATGCATGTTATGCAGGATCTGTGTCATGACACCGGGAAATAAATGAATCTCCCATAACACGCCTAAATCAAAACAGGGACACGCTCAAGAGCAGCTTTGGGACTGCTGTTACAGTCAGTGATCAAACTTATTTTTTCTTCTTTCTTTTGGCAAAGTATTTGTTTGTTAAAAACATTTGTTTTGTCAAACCCATGTTCATGCTCTGCATCATGCGTTAGTCCTGCTTCCCTGCCAGTCCCGCCAGGATCCCTGTGCCCGGGGTGTCAGGCCCCTCTCAAGTGGTGGAGACACTTTACAGCATGTCACAAAAAAGGCATCCCTTTCTTCAACCTGAATCAAACTCTTTTTTCCTCACTTGGAAGAAGGCTGTTCCATTTATTTGGAAGAGATTTTGTGTCTCTGTTTCAAGGAGAGGCAGAAACAGAAGCAAATTATCAAAAAGCCAAGGGCGGGTTACAAAGACCCACAGAGCAGACCTCCTTCACAGGCATCCTTGAGATGCTCAGTGGGGTGTCCTGTTGAGCCATCTTGACCCCGTTGAAGATCTGCCAGTACCACTGGGCACCCTGTGCCTCACAGCCTGCAGCCTGGCATTGTCCCTCTGGGAGATCTGGCACCAATTCCAACCAGACTGTCATTTCCAGGTCAGTCTCCGCATTTCTGCTGACCACGTTGCCTCCATCATGAGATCATGTCTTTCCAGAGAAATCCCGCTAATGCCTTCATTCTGCGAGACCAGTATATATAGGGGGAGCTTCCCTGGGGCTGCACTGCGCAGTCCAGCCAAGGCATCGCTGTCTTCCCAGCGACTGCACTGTCCCCACTGCTCTCCCCTTGCAGCCACAGGTCGCAGCAGCAGCAAGCATGGACATTACCATCCAGCACCCCTGGTTCAAGCGTGCTCTGGGACCCCTCATTCCAAGCCGTTTGTTTGACCAGTTTTTTGGAGAGGGTCTCCTTGAGTATGATCTCCTGCCTTTGTTCTCTTCCACTATCAGCCCCTACTACAGGCAGTCCCTCTTCCGCAGCGTGCTGGAGTCGGGCATTTCAGAGGTAAGGGACCTTTGGCTTCCTTTCTTATCCTTCCTCTCCCTCCTTACACCTCCACCTGCTCCTCCCCACCCACAGCTCGCTGGTGGGGGCTGGTGGCTGTAGCCCCATGCTGGGGTGCAAGGAGGACCTCCAACCCACTGCCGAGCACAGACCGTCTGCCTCTTCTTGAGCATGGAGGGAAACCCTCACTAAGGAGGAGGCTTCCCTTTGAGAAACGGAAACCATTCTGGCTCCTGACGGTTGTTGCTGACACGTAAAAGGCTGCCTTTGCTGCCCTTGCACCCGCTGGCCATATGGCAAGGGAAGAGCTAGGGCTGCTCTTGGAGCCAGAGCCTGAGAGGGCAGCTCGGCGCGGGAGAGGACCCCGGTGAGCGGGAGCTTCCTCTGGCCCCCTCTTCTGCCTCGGGAGCTTGGTGGGTTTTGCAAGTCCGCACTGGAGGACCCAGGAGCAGTTCTGTGAAGGCAGTGTGTAGGAAGAGTGCATAGCCATGGGAGTTGTGGTCCAAATTCAGGGACCGGTGTTTTCTCTAGCCCTCTCTTAGTGGCTTCCTCCCAGAGCTGAGACCACAAAAAAAACCCATAAATTGCTGAAAGGACAAAACGTGTGCTGTCAGAGAATATCATACTGGTTTCCATCCCCTCTGGCTGCTGAGTATAAATGCCCGGTGCATCTGGCAGATTGCTGAGTGCAAAGGGGTCCCCAGCACAAGAGTGGCGGTGAGAAGTGATGCCTCAGAGCAGTAGCAATGGTGCAGACATCTACCGTGGTCTCCCGGTGTCCCTGGGTCCCTGTGACTGGGAAGAAGACCCCAGCTGAGGCCCATAGTCACAGAAGGAGAAACTGTGCCACTGCTAGGCCACCCCGTCTCCGGCTTTTAAGCTGCCTTGATGCTGGTGCTGCCTCCACGCTTAGAGCTTGGGTCTTACTGTCTAACAATGCTTGTTTCAGGTGAGGTCTGACCGGGACAAGTTTACAATCATGCTGGATGTAAAACACTTCTCTCCCGAAGACCTGAGTGTGAAGATTATCGATGACTTTGTGGAAATCCATGGCAAGCACAGTGAAAGACAGGTAAGTGGAAGTGATGGTGAAGCAACTGGGGAGTCGAGCTCTATTTTCTTTCTTTCCAATGGTCCTCAGCTGAAGGAAAAAAAAAAAAAAAGAATATATCAGAAGAAGGGGTTATTTATCGATTGTCATTATTGGCATGGCCTGTTCCCATAGAGCCTCAACCTGCTATCTGACAATGAGCTAATCCAGTCGTCTTTTGCTTATTTTCAATCATCATCTTCCATAACCATCAGATGACGATGTCCATTGTTCACTAATAACACTGGACCAGACAAAGAACATCATCTGGCGCTGCCGAAGCATGGCTGAGTTTTCATAAGCCAGAATTGTTAGTGAAAACAGAGTTTTCATATGCTGATCTGGGAGAGAAAAGCAAGAGCAAACAAAACAAAAGAAAACCAACTGAGTGCCTTAGGCTTGGAAACTTTTAATGCATATGTCATGGAAATATCTGTGGGGGTCAAAAAGTGAATTATACCAGCAGGGGTTTAATTCTTCTCATACACTTTTTTGGCCAGACAAAGCTCTAGCCTGGAAGCAGTATGTATTTTTTAATATAGCTATTTTATCCAGAGGAAGAAAGCAGCCGTTTTCATGGCTGACTTAAAAAAAAAATAATTGTGTTTCTCATTCTTTTGGCCAAAAAATAAGGGGGCCAGGTTTGTGTACTTTGGCTGACACGGCATCGCTGCCTAGTAAGGGAATACATGGGTGCACACACACACATTGCTTATACCTTCGCAGAACCCCAGACTTTCTTTCCAAGCATCCTTTGAAATTGGAAGCTGAGGCAGGGCACCCGTCCAAATCAGTTCCCAATGTATAATACAGCCAAAATCACACCCTGCTGCTCTGCTTAGCTCTTGCAGCCTCAGGGGCATTGTGGGGGGACACCTGCCCCTACAAATCTGTAAAATAGAATAAAAAAGCAGAGATGCACCTGGCCATACTGGCAGCACAGTGTCACGATAAGCCAGGGGGAATGTCGACCCCACTCCAACGGATCCGGGGGATCACGTGGAGGGAGGCATAGCGTGGTGCCAGGGGAGTTCTGACGGGCCTTCTCCCCTTTCCCCACTGCCTCTCAGGATGACCACGGCTACATCTCCCGTGAATTTCACCGCCGGTACCGTCTGCCTGCCAATGTGGACCAGGCTGCCATCACCTGCTCCCTATCCAATGACGGCATGCTGACCTTCTCAGGCCCCAAGGTCCCCTCCAACATGGACGCCGGCCACAGCGAGCGGCCCATCCCAGTGTCCCGGGAGGAGAAGCCCACCTCTGCGCCTTCCTCCTAAGCCCGCCTGCTGCTGCAGTATGCGGGCTGCCACCGTCTGCAGGTCTCATTCCCAGAGCCATTGCATAGATATCACTGAATATCTAGAGGGGTTTATTTTGTTGGTTCCCCCCCCTCCCCACCCTTTGTTTCTCTTTTTTTCCCTTTTCCCTTGGATGGGACGAAGGGGCTGGGTGAGCAGCTGGTGGACTCTGAAGCTTAAACCTGTGAGCTGTGCTGTGGGGATGGCATGGATGGCACACGCTGCCATGCCGTTGTACTTGCTGAAAGTGTCTTTGCCTGCTGCTGTAGTCCATAGCCACCATCAGGCAGGAGGGAGTGCACAAGTAACACTGGCTCCTAGTGCACCAAGTCTTGAGGCCAGGCTTGGAGCAGGGGAAAAGCCCTGCAGACTTGCTCTACCCCACTCCGAGTTAAACTGGTTACTCTTAAAAAAAAGCAACAGGGCCAAGCCCCACGCCTGAGACCCTGCATATGTGTGATGAGTGTGCCATGAATTTCTTGCAGCCTAGGAGAAATAACAATATCTTACCTTCGGGGGTTGCAACATATATTTTTTTTCAGCAAAGTGTTTAAGTGTCTCTGTTCACACCACTACCCTGTCATTTCCCTTAGGGACAACTGACACAAGGGCAAGCACGTCTTTCCACTGTCTTAGTAGGCCCTCGGGGGAGAGAAGGGGGCTCACCGCTGTGCAGAGGCTTCACATCCCCAGCCAGCTCTCCCCAGCCTGTGTGTAACGCACCGTCTCCCTTGCTCTCGCTGTAATTGTAGGGTAGCTCCACCTCTTCCACTGGTATCTGGCACTCAACCTGAGAATGTGGTCAGTGGCGGTCAATAAAGAGATATAGGAAACACGCAATTGGCTTTGGGGGTTTCATTTGTTCCTTTCTAAAGCTTTTGAAGTTGGAAGATTAGCGCGGTGCGTCTCACCGCCTGGAGGACACAGTTTCCACCGCTGGAAGTACATCTTGTGATGATGATTTGTCCTTTCTTTCACATTCCTGTTATCCTTCATGCAAGCAAAACAAAAGGATTGAAAAAGAACAAAATTCAACAGCCCAACTACCACACCATTTCTTAAGCTTGTTGCGTCAGTACCGACAGCGATGCAGACCTCATTTGTGTGATACGATGTGAAGGATTTAATCTGAAACGAATGATTAAAGCTGTTTGATGGCAGGGTGGGTAGGGCGTAGGTACTAGCTGTCCCTGCAGCTGCCACACATGAAATCCATGTCTTCCAAGCCTGTGTAGATGTGAGCACTCAAGACTGAAGGTTTCAGCACTCATGCTTAACTCAAGTAGTTTTCCACACAGATGGAAATCCAGGGTGTTCAGCAAAAGGATAGCGCCACTGATAACCCCACATCCCCATAATTAACCCCATAGGTAAAATCAGCTTGGACAGTGAGTGCTTTTCCTCTTGGTAGAGATCTTCATATCCAAGACCTGCAGTTGTGAGTTGGAGCTTCTGAGGTCCACCTTGGGTCTTAAGTAGAGAAGCTCTCTGCTTCCCCAGAAGCAGACTTAAGTTTGTCTCAATCAACATGTCTCTGGATGCTCCCAGGTCATGCCTACAAAACAAGGCAGGGTGACAACAAAACAAGCGCATCCTTCCCAGGAAAGAGCACAGATCTGTGCCCTCATTGCGGGGTGAGGACAGTGGGAGAAAGAGTGTTTGCTCTGCCAAAAAGATAAGTGCATATCCCTTTGCTGCTGATTAGCTGTGAAAAAGTGAAAAAATATATGCAGGGGTTTTTTTTCTCATGGCATGGGTTTAAATATTAATATGAACCGTAAACACAGAAGCTCTAGGCCTATTTAAAATTAAAAAGCACTTTCTTCAGCCACATCTAGGCCAAACCCCAGGGAGGCTTGGCAGTTAGGAGCAAGGACATGGCCCCTTATCTGGAGAAAGCATGTGCCCCAGGGCTCAGCCCTGTCCCCAGCCTGACCCCCCTGAGGCCAGGGGGGCTGGGAGTTACTGGGACCAACATCGCAGGGTCTGCAAAGGAGCCTGTGGGTACAGGGTGGCTGGGGGAGAGCCAGGGAGATAGATGGGCAAGGGTGCAGGAGGGGGGGAGTGCTGCAGGAGCAGGGGTGAGAGGGAAAGGAAGGAAATTACTCTCTGGTAATTAGAAAGCAAGGAATCCCCTCAGCACCTGACACTATTTTAAACCTATTTTGTACTGAGATTAATTATTGGGCAATCCCAAAGCTTTCTACCAAAAAATGTGCAGCCTGTTGCATTTTCATCTCCAGGGGAAAGGAGTGAATGAGTGTGTTTGGGGAAAGGGCAATTCCGTACCAGGAGGGAGCTGTTACTACAGGCATGGAAAGGGCATTTTGACAGAGGCTGTCTCTTGCTGCTTTGCCTGGCGCTAACAGGCCCCTGGCCTCTGCCCCTTTCCCCTTGGAGGCATCTCTTCGCTGGAGCCTAGTCGCCTCCCCACCATGTGCTGACATCTCTCCTGACACAAACCCGGCAAAGCCAGGAGGAAAAAAAAAAAAAAACAAAAGGAAAAAAAAAAAAACCAAAAAACCAGCCCCAAACATTCAGCCCCTGTTCAAACCTCTTAGAGATTTGAAAACAGGGAAACAGATTTTGAGCGTGATCTATGTGAAGATGTTACCTGCAGGTGTTGGAGCAGTGTGTGTTCCTGTCTGTCCCATGAAATGACAGGTGAACCATTTTTGGGCCCCTTTTCCTGTCTGGATGGCAGAAAGTGGAAGTTTTAATGATAGAAAATCAGGGCAAGTTTGGGGTAAGCCAGGAGCCATGCTGAGGGGGCAGCAGCTCTTGCAGCAGCTTTGGTGCTGCAATGCAGCAGGTGCCGAAGGACCCCACAGCCCCTTTCTTCTGGGGCAAATTCTCGGGACACCAGACCTTGACAGTCTTGCTGCCCTGAGAAGGGCTGATTTTAAAAGTCCTTTGCAATCCATCAGCTAATTGAAAACATAAGCTGCTGCTAAAAGCCTCTGCGTGAGGACACGCCGGGCAGCTGGTGGTGTTTTGTGTGTGAGAGGGAACGTGTTGCTGAAGGCTTCCCTGCCTGTCCCCGGCCCCAGAGACACCCTGGCCCCGGGGGTTTTATCGAGCTTAAGCATGGGCAATCACCCACCCTGCTTATCGGTGTCTATGTGTCACTCAAAATATTTCACATTTTTCACCCTGAAGTCTTCCTAGTCACATTGCTCTGGGATACTCCTCCTCTTCTGTGCGCTTGGCTCTGCAAAAATTGTTTCCCTTTGCTGAGGTTAATTTTCATTTAAAGAAAGCCTTGTAATTCATAGCCTGTGATCACAGCTTCAAGAAGGAGCTCTTCACCACAGCTTTCTGCACAAATTCACCTGTTAATAAGGTCCTGTTAACATTCTTCAAGGATTAAAAAAATTTCTTGGATGTCTTTTGGTTAGCATCTCGGTCGATTTTATCGTGGAGAGAGGTCCCTGCCCACAGGGCACTGATGGTACTTCCAGCGTCTGGGCAGTTTGTGACCAGGGGGTTTTGCTCAGGCTGACTATTCACCCTTCTTGCACTGTGTTTTTATTACCTGCTGTCTGTTTTCACTCAGAGTGCTAACCTTGCTTGCCTACAGCAAAGCAGAAATTACTTTAGCTTCCCCTCTGGGGAAATTGTTAAAGGGTTCTGAGGGGGATGCATCAGATGGTGGTCCAGGGACATGCATCCTTCTGAGGCACTACAAGTCCCAGTGACTGTGGTGGTGGCAGCAACATGGGGGATACCGTCAGCTCCTGGTGCTGTACCTGCCCCCTCCTGTCCTCAGCACTGCACTGCTCGGGCAGGGTATGTCACCTCTGCTGGGATCCCATTTCCTCCAAGAAAAAGCTGGGAGCAAAGTCTGGCAGGATCTGACCTGCAGGCCACCAGCCGGGAAGCTGTTCCTGAGCATCTTGGGCCAGGGATGTCCCCTTGTCAACTCGTGGCAGGTGGATAAAGAGGACCCTCCTCATCCTTTTCAGGAAAAGGCACACGGAGTTCACACAGCCCTTGCTGCAAGGGCTCAGGCAATCAGCAGATGCCACGTTCCCCTCTCTCAACCCCAGTTTATCCATTAGTTTTGGACTTTTGTCCCCTGGCTTCTGGCAGAAGGATAGCCCGAAACAGGGGGAGGAATTTCCCAGCAAAGCCATGTCCCCATAGGGCCTTTCCTGCCCTCTGGCACACCAAAGGACTCCCTTCCCCCGCAGCTGAGTTTTGGCATCTCCCCAGGGAGATGGGAACCCAGGGCACAAGGCAAGCAGGCACATGGACCCAGTGCGGATTGCACAACTCCAGCATTTCTTGCCTTCTGATGAATTTGCAAGTTAGCCAGCATTACAAAAAGATTGGGAGTAGTCTGAAAGTTTATTAGCAATTCCCCCTTTTTTTTTCTTAAAGCAAATTCTGTTATGTGCAACCACTATAACCCCTCATCTCCCTGGCATCATCATCATCATCAAGATCTGGGCTCTGTCACAGAGGTCTCTTATGATCTCAGGCTAAAAAAAGCAGTAACTGCTCCTGTTGGCAACAAAACAGGCTCCAAACACATCCAACCCCCCCCCCCCTATTCTCTCAAAAGTGTGTAGCACTGGTGCAGTGGGCACACCTCTGCAGTTTATCACTGCTGTGTCAGGCACATAGATTTGGGAGACAGAGGAGACTGCGATGACATGGGCTTTGCTCCCCCATAACCCAGCATTTGTGTCCCTGGTGTGACCTCTTGTCAGGACTGGCTTAGAAAACCACCAACTCGCATGAGAAGAGCAGGTAACTGCCAAGTCCCTCACTTCCCATCCTGATCCAGCTGTGGGGCTTCTCCCAGGGGAAGCGCAGTCGGGTTTGTACACAGCCCACACAGCAGGGCTGGAGCTGGGTTGCGTGGCTGGCACTTAGCTTGTAATTAACTAGCACTTTTAAGGACAAATGTGAGGCTGGGATATGGCACAGATGTTTGTGGTATATCTCAGAGCGCAGCACAAGTGGGGTAAAAATGAAATCTCAGTCAGAGGCTGAGGCAAGATGATGGAGTGATGTAAGTTGACCAAAACTCAGAGGACTTGTCTCTGTCTCAAAGGCCATCTTCCAGCTACCTTGCAGAGACCTACCACGTGCCATCAGGGCCTCAGCAGAGGTGCTGGCGGCTGGGCAGGGTCTCGGCAAAACCTGGTGCTGCTGGGGAATCCCTGCCAGCCGCCACGCGTCGCCCCGTGGCTCTGCCTGACGCCTTGCTCAGCTTGCCCTTTTGCAGCCCACATTCACCCGGATCGCTGCGGGGATGGGGTGCCAGCAGTGCCTGGGAGCCTGTAAATCGGGGCAGTGCCACTGCGGGAGGGGGCAGGCTGGGGGACACACACCACCCACCAGCTCAAGGCCACTGGGAGAACCGTTGGCCACTTCCTACAGATGTCTGGCATGCCTGCTGGGGTGGCTGCCACCTCCAGCGTGCTGTGGAGCACACAGCTATAGGAGATGTATCTCCTTGGCCAGGCAGGCGCAGAAATTGAGGGAGGCTTTAGCACAGGAGCAATTTGAGATCTGACACAAAGGAGCAGTGCTTCCTGCTGTGCCCATTCCTCGCTCTCAAACCACAGCGTGCAATGAGGTGGTCTGCCCAAACTGCAGTGACAGTAATGATGCGATCCGTGGGCTAGTGCATGTCAGGCGGCTGCTCTGGGGCCATGGGAGAGACACAGCTAGCCTCGGGGCACAGGCAGAGGCTGATCTGCAAGGCCCTGGGGACAAGTGCAGGGACTGTCCTCCTTGCAAAGCACTCATTGCTTCGAGTGTGCTGCCATATCTTGCTGGGGCTATTTTGGGATGGTTACTCAGCCTGTGTAAGGGCCCAGAGGCAGGGAGGCTGTGGGTGTGGGGTAGGTTCAGCACGCAACCTCTTGAGGGGCTCATGCACAGCATGCCATTGCCTGGGGTGGACTGGTATGTCCCAGGGGGGCCAGTGGCCCAGCTGGCAGTTGGCTCCCTGTTGGGAAAAGGGGAATTTCATGCTTTGCTTGCAGTGCTTTCCCTGGGAGGAGTTCATAGCTGATCCATCATTTCATTAGGGTCTCATCAGGGAAAAAAACATGCAGCTTAATTCGGAGTCTCTGCTCTGCCTTTAAGGACATCAATGTAGTAAAGATCAAAACACGTATGTATATCAGCATACACAAAACTTTGCATACCTACCATAACATTTGCACACAGACCGTTTTATGTCCTTGACACTTCGAAGGCTGTGCTCAGAGGTGCCATACCAAAGGGTTTGCACATACTCATCCAACCATCCCTGCTCGCTTTCAAAAAACCGGCGCTGGCCTCGCATCTCGGCCCTTCCTCGGCGGGCTGATGCTCTCCCTCCCTCTCGGTACCGGGCCCCGCTCCGCGCCCCGGCGCGCCGGGAGGTGGCAGCAGCCCCTCGGCTGTGGGACCGAGCGTGTCCCCCCGGGAACACCCAGACGAACGGTCACGCTCGGTGTTCTGCTGAGCGTCTCCTGTATGTTCCTCCAGAGATTTCTTTTTTTCTTTTTCTTTTTCTCTCCCCCCCTATCCCAGCAGTAATTATTTCAGTTTTCTTTTTCCTTTTTTCTTTGACAATGAGCTCAAAAGGAAGCAAAGCAGCACCGTTGTCCACGCTGTCTCGGTTTTCCACCCACTCAAGCTGATGTCAGCCCCTCACCACAGGACTTAATGCACCACTGTCTGCCCTCCAAATTGCTAATTGCAACGCGGGTTGTTTTTTTTTTTTTGGTTTGGTTTTTTTTTTTTTTGTTTTTTGGTTTTTTTTTGAGAAGTTGCTTAGAGCCGAAGTCCTGCTGCCACCTTTAACAGTCCTTTTCCTCCCTGTGCCGAGCCATGCCAGCTCCTGGAGGATGGGGTGGCCCTGCCACCGAGCCACCAGTGTGGAAACAAGGGGGAGCCAAGGGGAAAAATGCCCCCCAAAGTGTTTTGCTCTTCCCCCCCAAACGTTTTGGAGGCCATCGGGGGTCCCTGGTCAAAAGGGTCCCTTTCAGTCCACCCTTGTCCCTTGCATGAGCCCGGGATGCCTGGCTGAGGTCTCACACCAGAGCGGCGTTTGGCACTGATGGTGTTTATGTTGAGATAACTCACTAGGCGTCTGTCGCCAGAGCTCAGAGCTGGGCTATAAAGACCTTCGAAAGAAGCCTGCTTCATAGTTTTCTCTGCTGAGTAAGGAAGGTCTGGTGTTTAATTTCCTGCTTTTTTTGTTGTTGTTTGTTTTTACTTAAGGAGAAATATTTGGGATGGCTAGCCTTGTCTTCGCTGGTTTTGCTGGAAGGCTCCTTGGGTGTTTCAGAGGATTTGTATGTTGAACTCTCTCTCACTGTAAACAAAGCGTGTCAAATCCTTCCCAAAGATGCTGATTTTCCAAAGCAGTCATTAAGAGCCTGACCTTTCTTCTGCAATAATTTATGAACTACTTCCAAATGGTCCACAAAACAGTAATGCAAAATGCCTGACTTATTTATGTGCTTCAGCAGGCCATAGGGGTAAGAAAAGCTATACATAGCTTTGTTTCAGTCTCTGGATATGTCATTATTTCCTTTGCGAGGTTCACGACTCCAGAATATATGACCCTGTCCAGGGGACTGAAACCAGGAAGCCCAACAAGCTGATGCAGCCTCTGTAGCATTTTGGCTTCCCCTGATGATTTCTGCTTCTCAATGTTTTTCAGCATCAGCTCAAAGTTTCACCTGAATTTAATGCAAAACAAATACCCTGTCATATCAACACAGAGAAAGTGGAATACGATGAACTTAATTAACAATGGCAGGTTGATTCAGTGGAGCCTGGGAAAGGACTTTGTAAAGAAAAGCGATGGTTCACAATTTTTTGTTAGGCGGTAGTTTATCTAGCAGTACACACCAGAGATGACTTGTAAGCCTGCCAGACTGGCTTTTGTCTTCCAGGCACTACTAATTCCCTGTCATTTTAACTTATTAAGAAAGTGAGCATGGAGTAAGAAAAGTATAGATTGGGATGCATGGAAGACCCAAACAAGAAATGGTACTGATGAGTGAACCGGTGAAGTTAGCTGTAACAAAGATTTCGATCTTCCTTGGAAACAGCAGCTCAGCCACACTCTGGCTTCTTCCCTGGGGAGCAGGCTGGTAACTCAGAGGAAAAGTCTCTGGCTAAAGTACTAAGTATAGATCAACTCATTTATGGTTCAGTAACACAAACTTTTTAAAAAAACAGAACCACAACACAGGCTATATACGCATTTTTCATCTGGTTCCTCCTTTGATAGGATAAAGTGCAGGAGCCACCCCAGCATCTGAAATACTTGTAAATGGTCTCCAGCAGAGTACAGCAGAAATCAGAGGCAAGTTGCAGAAGGGAGCTTGACCATGCAACTTGCATATTTAGATCATTAACCAAGCAGCTGAAAATTTAACTGAGAGATTAAAAACTCCAAAACCCCCAAACCAAAACATAAAACCAAGACAGCAGAGTCTGACAGCATTTTACCTGTAAATTTAGGAGTAAGACAGCGTGAATGGAAGGAAAACTCCATATCCATAGCATCTGTGTTTCTTTTGCACTGGCCTTTCATCACCAGCCCTTGCAGGAGAGGTTTGTATGCAGGGATGCTTTGGCAGGGGGGAGTCAATCTGAGCTGAGCAGTTACTGTGGCAAAACCCCCTCTCCCTGTGACCCCCACAGCACTCAGGGCACCGAGGAGTTACTCACCATGTGTTTACACCAAAGGCTAAACTCCCCCAATAAATTAGATGTGAACTCACGTTTCTCTAGTTTTTGAGGTGAAATGCTCTCTTTACCTTGGAAGAGAACCAGACACCAAGATCTCCAGCATATTTTGCTGTAGCTGCAATGTCTCAGGATACAGCCAGGTCAAAGGGTTGTAGACAGAGGGAATATTTTTCATTATATCCGCTAGCAGAGCTGGAAAAATTACAGGAGGTTTTGGGCACTATAGCCGATCAATAAGCCAGTGAAGGCTTTGAGAGATAAGTCTTGACCACGGTTGTTACAGTGGATTAGGCATTACCCCTTTCCGCTGTTGCACCCTCTGGCCTGCAGCACTTGCCTCTGCAGAGGGCAGAGTGGCACGTGGAGGGACAGCCACAGCAGTGAGATTTGCCAGGCTATCTGCCAAAATTTTCCTGTGCAATGCCTACACTCCAGCTCTTCCATGGTTTCAGAAGCACTGTCGTCACTCAGGTAACACAGGGTAAACTCCACCAGTAAAGGGGAGCAGAATTCGAAGGCGGTGCACCAGTAGCAAAAATCTGGTTGAATATCTTCTTCTTTGATAAGCTCACTTCTCTGACAAATCTTAAGGAAAGAGAAGATGTAAGTCTGGAGAATACAGAGGGGAAAAAACCACTGCTATGATACACTTAAACTGCATTATTTCTTATCATAAGGTAAGCATGAAAATTAGGTGTCATTTTTCATATTAAAAAGTGCTTTGTAGATGTACAGTATACAGGTGCTGGAGAGGAAATTCTTCTTGTACATGAGGTTGCTTTAAGCCTGAGTGCTCTGGGTACAGAAACTGCATGAAGTGCTTCTGCTCAGGTGGCTCTGGTCAGAGAGATTAGAGGAGTTCAGGCAGCTGCAAGGCAGGGGCGAGCTGGGGAGAGGGGATTATTGAGCCCCTTGACAGCAGGGACCAAAGCTTAAGCGCGACAAGATTTAACAAGCCAGTGGAGGGGTGGAAGAGGAGTTGCATGAACAAGAACATGGGAAGTGCAGGGGCTCCTGGCAGCTGCGTTTTCTTTTACAGGGCCAATCTGCGAGTTAGCTCTTGCCAAGGGCACCCAGTGTCCAGGAAGGTACCAGAGATGGGAAACAGTGATTTGGTTACCAGGACCCAGGAGGATATTAAGGAAAAAGACCAACTGCGCTGAAGTTCCTCCAATTACCTTCATTAGCACCACCAGCAGCTGGCAATGCTTGCAGGGGTTTGCTGTGCCTACATGAGCCAGGCACATCTGTGCCCGGAGGATGGCTTTCATGGTGTTTTGGACCTGGTGGGTGAGTGCCCCGGGTGAAAGTGTGGGTGTTGTTACTCCCGTTACAGTTAGCCTTTTGGCAGCATCTGCTCACACAACGTGGGAAAAATACAGACATGTCCTGATGAGGAGAAAAAGTTCCCAGAGAAAGTCCCTGTGGCCAGCAATTCAGACGCTCCCTGGGAAAACCCCAAACTATCCCTAGCGTGAGGCGGTGGTGAAGACGCCTCAGGGGAGAAGGCAAAGTTGTGCATTGGTGGAAACCCCCCTACCCACCCCAAGGGAAGGGCCCAGGGCCTGACTTGGGGCTGGGTTTGCAGGTGAGGGTACAGTGATGCTACCTGGGGCATCTCTGGGGCATTAGCTGGGCTCCGCTAGAGAGAGCACAAAGAGAGGGAACAACAGCCACTTTTTTATTATTATGTGCTGTGTGCTCCATAACAAAGCACCAACTTCACCTGCTCCAGAGACGCTCAGAGGGTTTTTTTACTGGGTTCCCTTTGAACCTTTCTACTGGCCAGTGTCTTCCCCCTAAGGGACACTGCCTTATGATCCGCTCACCAGTCCCTGGTACTGCCCTGCACCCAGACCGGTGCAGCCTTTCTGACTCCAGCTCTCACTCTGCCTCCGCATCACCTCCCTTCTTGCAGCCAGCTCCCAGCTGCTCTCCAGCAGCTCACTCCTCCTCACCTGGTGGTATTAATTCCTGATGTTGCACCCCTGGGGCGACTGCTCCACAGGATGAATTCAACAGCAGTGCTTTCAGAAAACTAGAGCCTTTCCTTCTGAGCTGGGAAGGAAAGATGGCAAGCAATGAACAGACACATCTGCTGTGTATAATGGAAGGCACTAATCTGTATGTTGTACACATGCAGTGGGGAGGCTACAGAAGTCACAGAAATAGCATGAATGTACCTACATGTGTATGCAATACATTTCCATTCTACACTGGTGGCCATCAGGGTTGCATCTCCAGGGGAAACCCATGGTCTTGCCTCCCTCTGGCCCGCCAAGGACTCACATTCTGCCCGGCCATGATTGCTTTGTGCCTATGCAGCAGATCACTTATAAATCACTGCCAGGTCCAGGAGGCAAGGCTAGCTTTAGCCATGTATTTGTCCTTCTGCAGAGCCCTGCCCAGCCCTAGTTTCTCCAGGCATTCCTTGCAATGCCTTTGCAGGTCCCCTGAGCACCTCTGTCAGACCAGAGCTCACACAAAAAGCCTGCCTGCAAGTGCAGCCAGGGCTCCAGCTCTCTGCACGTGGGGTTAACACAGTACCCATGGTGGGACCACCCTGCCAGGACAGAGGCACACACTGATGGGGTGGAGGAGTACAGAAGCGATGCAAAATAGGAGGATGGTGAGTAGCAGCAGGCCTCGTGTTAATCCAAACTGAGTCAAGGCAAGAAAACAGACCTGCAGACAGTGTGGTTTATTAAAGGCTCCAATATAGAAGAAATTCTTTCAGGTTGCAAATGGAAACTAAGAAACATGTCCCCTCTAGGAAGAAGAGTGATACGGTGGTCTTTTAGAGGGCCATTTTGATATGCCTGTCAGATTAAAATCTTGCTTGCTGTTGGCCATTAACCATACAAGGCATCCAGCTCTTGCTTTTCCTTGCACCTTAGAGACAGTATCTCTCTGTCAAACCAATAAGGAGTTTTCCCCCCCGTTTCTTTCCTCTCCCCAAGTCACTGGGCTCAGCGGGTTCTCAGGATGCATCCCTGCCGACTGTGGAAGAACAACAAAGCTGTATTGTATTTCAGCTGAGGAAAGAGCAAAGACTGCACCTACACCAAGTGCCAGACTGCTGACATTCATCAAGCTATCACTTTACCCTTGTTTGTGTGGACGTAGTGACACTACCATGCCGGGAGGACTGTGGGAACCAGCAGGCATGGGCAATTCAGCTAAGCCTTGCAAATGCCAGAGCCTCTGTTCAGAGTTCCCCCTTTTCAGCTAAAATCCACTGCTGAAAATAACCCTCCCTTCCAAAGGGTGGCCCTGTTTGAGTACTTGGTGTGCCCATGGTGCATGACAAGGGGGTTATTTATTGCCAGCATGCTGAGAATAGGAGTTTACAGGAAGAGGGAGGGTGGCAACGCCTATTCCTGAGCGAGCTGGGACTTTTTAACACCTGTTACTGAGGTAACCGTTGCATACATGTGCAGCAGAGATGTCCGGAGTCATCAAGGTCTTTTGTAACACTTGCAAGCAGCATCCTTCCCATCTGCCACCGACACACTGGCTGGCATTTAGTGCTCCCCTTGGACCCTGGCTGTATATTTATTCTGCTTGCAGTCCGTTCTTGCTTGCAACAAAGCTCCCCCATGCTTAGAGGAGGCCATCAGTAACATGAAATTTCCCTTGCTTGTCCTTTAAGAATCAAAGCCAGAGGCAAAACCCAGGAGTTAGTTGCATGCCAATAGGGCAGGTAAACTGGAGGTTGCCAAGATGCTGACCTGTCCTACTGGTGCACTAAGGAATGTTGGTGGGGAAGTGACCACCTGGGTCACCCCATCCAGTCCCCTGCTGTTACAAGCAGCCACATAAAAGCCTGTCCTGCCCAGCACAATTCACAAAACATTTTCTTCCCATGCCACAATGTACCGTAGACCACGAAGCACTTTCCGACCATCCTTCAGCCAACTTAGATGAATATGGCAAAAGATCAAAAGCCACAAACTCTGCTGCACTACAGGGGGATGACAGGCAAACTTAAAGGCCTTGCCAGCATCCCAGCATCTTGGCAGGAGAGGGATGCTTATGAGATGAGAACGCAGGGAGGAGTCTGCAGAGGAAGAATCCTGGGAAACTTGCTTTCAGCTTGCTCACTCTTTTAGGAGGTCTGTAGGAAGTGTGGAGAAGCTCGGACGGCATGTGCAATACACAGCTGAGAAAGGGCTTGGGGTCAGGTTGTGAATGGGAAGCCCTGCCACCCATCCAATTCCCAACGCTATTGCTTGCTCTTCTTTAAGCTGCAGGGATAGGATTCAGCTCACCTAACTTCAGAGGCCTGTCTACAGAGCAGACATCTCAGTCTGAGCTCATTGTCCTTTTCTCCCTGGGTAGACAATGGAAAGAAACAGACTCCATGGGCACATGCCATCTAATTCATCTCCATCAGAGAGGTATTGCTGTCAGAATGAGCTGTGTCCATTGGCTGAGCAAGCTCAGAAGAAGACATGTAATTTTAAGTGTCTACGTCTAAGCAGATGAATCTTATTCAAAACACCCGCCTTGTGCTTGGGAAGGACTGAGTTTAGAAGACCTGCTAGAGGACTGGGCTGGAGCATACTTTGCTGAACCCCTTGATCCCTTCCTGTGGATTGAGGGAGAGCTGGGCTCTCCCTTTCATCCCTTAGCATCCTGGAGCTCAGCCAAAAAGTGTATCCAAACATAGCCTCATGTGGAGCCCATGTGACGGTAGACAAAGTTGTGATAGAAATGTGGAGACTGCTATGAAAGGAGAATGAATGGGAATATAGGTATGCAAAACTCCAAAAGGAGTAACTGACAGGAGGGGGACAGGAGGGATGGCAGCTGTTGGCACCACCTGGGCTAGCAGGTCTTTGAGAAGTTCACCTAAGGCGCAGCTTCCCAGAACACCCAGATAAGGAGACAAAGGACTTAGCAGACAAAATCCTGATGACTCACTGAGAGGTGTGGCAGGATGGAGAGACTCATCATTGTCAGCTCTGAGTAAGTAAAAAATAGCATATCTGAACCTGGACAGTGTCACTCAGGAGACTTAGTGGGGACTGGGTAGCCAGTGTTCTTGGTCCCCTGTACCAGCATGAAGAATCCTGGCCAGATCAGGAGGATACACACTTCTCAGTGCTCAGGGTTATGTGGGTATGACAGTATGAGGGAGTGACATTTTGTTTTAAAATAAATCATTCTTCTTCTTTTATCAGGTCTGGTATTGAACTTTGATGCATTTTTATTCATATTGCAGCACTATTTCCTACAGCAGAGAAACAAGTCTGGACTTGGAAATGGTGTGGGACACATTCTTCTGGTCTTGAAAGGGTCTCAAAGCAACCTGGTGGATTTGGACTCATAATGCCTCTTTTGTTAGCTCTATTGGAGTCTAAGGTTACCCTGCAGTGAAAGGCATTGGCTCAGGTTTGCTTGAGACTTGGCCTTGGCTTGACTGAAAGATCTGTGAACCTCCACAAACCATCAGTTTTGACTCACTCATTTTATAGGCTTATGATGAAGTACAAGATATTCACTGCTGCATTGATGTGCATGCTCATGTATGCCAGCACAGTTGTTGCAAGAGTGGATTTCCAATGCTTGGGCTGTTGTGGAAGTATTGTGCAGCCCATTTGTCTGTGATGCCCGTCCCTATGGAGAGCCTGGCTCTGAGTTTCCAGTTTTTACTTGAATCTCTTTTTCCTTGAGAGTTTAAAGCACAAATTTCCATAGGAAAGTTGCCTGCCTTCTTTGATCTGAAGCTGGCTCAACTTTTTCTATGTGATGACCTGGACACAAACCCACAGTTTCCCAAGGTAGAAAAGAGAGGAGAACTGTGGGAAACTGGATTAGACCAACTACAGTTCTCTTCAAGGAAGCAAAGAGCAGATTGGAAGCTGAGGGCAATGCAGCTGAACACACAGCTGGGACCCTGTGTCCATGGAGAATTTGTTCAGGGGAGGATGGGAGACATTTGTACTTTTGAGGGGAGCTCTGGATCCTGCCACCACAGGACAACTCAGAGTAACTCCTGCGTTTGCAGTCAATGCCAGGGCACAGGAATTAGTTTCTCCCAGGGGATATACTTAACCAGCATGTCCTTGACCAGGAGTGCTCATTTTCAAAGTCCTGCCGAAGGGCATCCTGTAAAAGTTTCAGATGTTCTTGGCTTATTGATATTGCCAGGGTCTCTGCAAGATGGGATGAACAAGCCGGTGTAATTTATGCTCAGTATGTACTCCATGGCTGAAGTTTCTGTTTCAGTGGTCTATTAAAATCCTGCCCAATTAGTTGCACACCTTTATTATTAACAGTGTTGCCATGTTTTAAACAGCATTCTCCATATGGGGTTATAAGAAACCTCTAAGTTTCTGAGTATTCCCCAAGCGTTTCTCAATTTTTTAACACACATGCATTTTAAAAGTGGAGAAAAGAGGCCCAGAGTGATCAGACCTAGACCGGCTGCACCACTTAGGCATTCAGTTCAACACAACCTTTATGTG
This sequence comes from Falco punctatus, assembly GCF_963210335.1. Classification (NCBI taxonomy): domain Eukaryota; kingdom Metazoa; phylum Chordata; class Aves; order Falconiformes; family Falconidae; genus Falco; species Falco punctatus. Next base: position 80,162,672 of record NC_137581.1, read on the forward strand.
CAAAGACCAGGCACAAAGACGGGTTTGCAAAAATCTTATCAAACAAAACCTCAAAGCAGTAGGATTAGTTTCCAGACTTTGTTCTTGCTTGTTCACCTCACCTGCCACATGGTGCAAGGTTCAAAGACTTTTGATATATCTCAGTCATACCTGGAAACAGGCTTAAAGGGTGGTGAGTCTTGGTTCTTGTAAAGCCTGAAAACCAGAGGGCTCTTTGATCAGGGCTCTTTTCACCCAACTGCTGGCAAGATCCAGGAGGAGGCAGGTGGACTCTTTGGCCCACTTGCAGGTGTGGTGAGGAACATTGTGTCTTCGTGCCTCCCACAGAGGCCAGAAAGACCTCCTGAGACGTTGCATTAATTCCCTCAAATGGCTTTGGCAGACAGGGGTCAAATGACTTAAAATGAGGTGCCTCCAAATAAATGAGGCAGGATGCCATCCCTACAGAGCTGCATTTAAATGGTGGGCAGCCCAAATGTGGCGAAGAACCAACACGTAAGTGGGGAAAGAGAAATGTGGGTTAGACTGGTTTAAAGGAGCACAATCTAGGCTTAATATATCTTTGTACACACATGGGAAGAATCTGTATCGCTGTTAAAATAGGAATTGCTGCTTTGTCAAGACATTATCACATTGGCTCTGGAGAGGTGAGGTGCATGCTGTAATAGACTTGGGAGGTTTATTCCATGGCTTGCAGATGAGGGACTACTGACACAAACCTAGAATTGGTACCTCTTTTAGAAAATTGCCATTATGAGAAGACTCATCAGAGATAATATTCTCATTCCCTTTCTGGCAGCAGTCTGCTAACTAAAATAAACAGTAGGATGCTTTTCAGTGATAGGAGGAGATCTATTCCTGTTTTGCAATCTAAAGGGGTAAAATAGATTCATTTTTCAAAGCAGCACAGGTAATTTATCTGCATTGTGGCTTTAGCATAGGCAAGATTGTATTTAGCGTGTTTCCACAGCACAGCCTTAGGTCTTGATGGGAGTCTTTGAGTGGACAGGCTGAAGCTTTTGTTTCGGTTTTGAGCCATGGTCTGCAAGAGTCCCCAAGTTTCAGGTCTACTTACTAACCCTGGCGTCCCTTAGCCTTACCAAAGGGTTGGCACATAAAGGTTAAGTAAGCCTGAGGTGAGAATCACATAAGTCTGGGCCAAGTTCAAGAAAACTCTCTGGTTCTTAGGAAAGCAATATTACCTTGGGTCAAGCCAGGCAAAAGGTCCATAACTGTTTCTGACCGAGACAAAGTGAACTGCGAGGGACCTGTGCCAAGTCACAATGCCCGTTGCCTGTGTTTTGTACAGCTTTGGTTGCTGCAGTCCATCTCAAAATGAGAATGTTTACTTCTCAATGGTGTAACTCAGCTTTGCCAATGGGATTTTGGAGAGACTTTAGAGGACTAAAGCTTCTCCCTTGGCCAGCAATCCCTTCAGCCTGGCTTTGGCCCAGGACAACTCTTTTCTTGTCCCAGTTAGAAAATTGCTTTGCCCTAAGGGGAGAGATGCTTTCATTGCTTTCCTTGGGCTGCGGTGCCCTGAGAGCGCAGGTAATGAGATAACATTGTGTTCACATTAAAAAAATGCCCCTAACTCCTGGTGCTGCAAATTTGTGACAACTCACCAGCGAGCATGTGCTCTTTGGAAAAGAAAACAGCACTGACCCTGGCTCCGGAGCAGGAGCCCAGCTCCTGTCACCAGCCATTGAAAGCTGGGAGTAGCTAGCACTTCTTGAGTTGCCCATGCAAGCAGGACCTGGGTCCCTGGGGACCCACCACCGGCTGTTTCCACCCCTGGTCATCCAGGCTTGGCACTGCTGAGGTCTGCTAGTGTGGCCATGGGTGGCTGCCTGTTGAATACCACCTCCTTGCCTGGGAAGGGCAGCAGTATGTGGTCACGGGTGAGTACTGAGCAAACCACGTTGCTGTCATTTTGTGTTTGACATGGGTCACTTAATCCAGGTGTTTATGGGCACAAATATCACATGGGCCAGCCTGGAGGTTCCTCTGGCTCAAGGTCACGGGCAAGGTCAGCTCAGTTAAGGTCAGTGAGTTTAAGCACACCAAAAGCAGAGCTTGCCTTTTCTCTGAAGGACCGAAGTTGCAGCAAGACAATTTTTGGAGAAGGAAGGCAGCCCCTGCTCGCCGTGCTCTCTCATGTCTGTTGGACTGGGTGACAGTAGGTCTGGCTGAAGCAACCAAGAAAAAATATTTCCAGCTTAAAAACACCTGTGCTCAGAAATGCGCAGGCTCCTTATTCCCCACCAAAATCAAAGCAGGAAAAATACGTGCATCTGGGGCTTCCCAACTGAAATGTTTGGAGCCTCACCCCACCCTAAGCACATGTACAAGTGCAAGTGGAGGCTGGTAGCTCCCCGTATAAAGGCAAGGTGCCTTACACTGTGAGCCGCCTGGCTCTGGAGGTGCTGTGTGGGCTCAGTGCTTGCACGCTGCTGGAGTGGGGCTGGAGCCCCAAGCCCCAGGATGCTGCCACGTCTTCTGCCTACCCTTTGCTAAGGCAAAACTTTCAAGATAATGTGGGGAAGAAGTTTTGCCCAGGTGGAGGTAAAAGTCCTCGGGATTTTTCTTCCTTGAGAGAGAGATTCCTACCCAGGATCCTTTTCTTTGTTTAAAGAAGGTATTTGAAACAAATGAGGGTTCCTGCTTTGCTTCATCTAGCTGACACATCTCATCCTCTCTCATCCTCCCCAGGGAACCATGCTGGCCCTCCTGTAGTGAGCTTGGCTGTGGCCTCCTTCCCAGCCGTGCTTTTAACTGGGGCCACAACTCGCTGGAAGCCTTTATAAGGATTCCCATGAAGAATAAATCAAAACAACAGAACTGAACTGAAAATTAATTGCTTTTCCATCTGCTGAAAGTTAAAAAACCCTCAGCATCCCCTTTCATTAATCAGTCTGTTTTCTATCTGCTTTGACTCTCACCTGGTTTATTTAAAAATAAAATACAGGCAAGTGTTTTGATTATCTATTGTTGAGAAACTATTAATTCAAGGAAATGTTTGCAGTGGAAGGAAATTTATGTCAAGTAAGATTTAATCTTGGAATAGTGCTGGGAGCCGTGGGAGCATCTGCAGGGCTGGCGGCACAGGACATGATGGCCATGACACCCTCCTCTGCTTGTGGGGTGAGCTACACCCTGGTCCAACATGCCACAGGAGGTGGCGGGAGGGGAACGAGTTGCCTGTGAAATACCCAGTTATCCCTGCTCACCATCGAGCCAGAAATCCGGTGGGAAAAGTTCCCTTTCTGGCTGATTTGGGGTTGTTGCTCAGGTCCAAAAGAGAACAAGGAGTGACCCGCTGCTCCACACCTTTATACAGGGTAGAAGCATTTTCTGATTTGCAAAGCGGTTTTATCATGAGCCGTGTTTCCCTAGTGGGGGTCTGAAAGCAACTGATTCTTCAGATTTTCTCTGCTAATGTCTGATATATGGTGCTAGTAGATCCAGATGGCAAATACGGCAGTGCAAGGTAGGATCGGAGTCCAGGTTTTTGATCCACCTCAACAGTATTATAATGACAGAGGTCATCTGGTTAACTCAAGCCTGAGCCAGATGCCACCACAGTCATCAATGGTCAAGGATATTCATATCCACACAACAGGCCCATCTTCAAAATTCATGCCCATGTCTTGAGACAGGCCCCTCCCTCCCAACAACCAGAGTCCTAGCTCTGTAGCGCCTGGGGTGACAAAAAGCAGAGAGAAGTTATCCTCAAATGCTTTCTCAACTCATAATCTGGCATAGATGGATTAAAATAATAGTGACAGTAACTATAAATAATGGTGTAAACAACAACAATGATAATAGACATGAGGGGGAAAATCCTATCTTTTTAACCTGATAAAGGCAGTTTCTGCCTAGAGCAATCTGAAGTCTTGCTTATGGAAAACTACTGCAAGGTATCTGTTAGTTTAAGTGCTCCAACACCAACAGGAACCGAGTGAGAAAAGCAAGCAGGAGAGAAGGCAGAGCAGGAGCTGATGTGACAGCAAAGATTGAACTGATTTTAATTTACCTAGACAGTCCTGACATCCCTGCCTGTCCAAAGGATGCTGTTACTAATGGGTTGGGTGGCGCACTGCAGCAGGTCCTGAACATGGGCTCTCAGCCTAGGGAAGCAGCATGCATCCCTCCCCTGGGAGAAACTCCACGTCCGCCCCAGAACGTGGGTCATGCATCTGCGGGGCTGAACAGCTCAGCGGGGTAAATGGGAAGGGGGAGTGGAATGAGGTGGAGGGCAAGAAGGGACCAGGTGCTCCCAGGCTGGAGGAAGCTGAGGAACAGTGCTGGCCTGCCCACCCTCACGTGCTAGAAGCTCCTTTAAGACCTATATGGTGCAGGTTAGAGTTTTAAGGAGGTAAGCAACAATGGCTATGGGGCCCAGGAGAAACATGCATCTGCAGGACTGCAGATGCCAAACTCCGAGTGGTAACTTTCCCTGCTCTTCTGTCACTGGCCCTATTCATCTGTGTGCTCTCCAAAGGCAGGAGGAGACAAGGACCAGCCACCCTCTATTCCTCCTGGAAACATCTCCTTTCCTGAGCACAGCCCTGGGGGAGATGCTCAGCCTGAGTTGAGGTGCAGGTACCCTCTGTTCAAAGGTTTTCAGAAAAAGCAAATGCCACAGCCTTCCTACTAGCCTGTTTTACTCACTCAGGTTCCCTCCTTCCCCACTCTCCCAGCTATAATTAGTGCTGAGCGCAGACACGGGAAGATACTCCAAAAAAATTCTGCAATCCAAAAATCTCTACCTGGGCTGATTGCTCAAGTTGCCTTATTAGCATCACACCTGCTTTAAGCACCAACGCTGCCAAATTAGATGGAAAAACATGCAAATGCTGTGTAGCTTTCTGGCAGATTAGCATGTTAGCTGCACAAAGGTGAAGATTACTTGGAAGGGGAGAAGTACTAACATCATTTGGTTAATTATTGAAGCAAGCAAATTAGGAGAAAGGATGACTAAAAAAAATGTATAAGTATCAATCCAATCATATAGGCTAACTGCCATAAGGATGACACAAAAAGTAGCTCTTCTGTATGGCCACTGGTATCAGTGAGGAGGCTACTTACATCCCAGCTGGCTAATGAGACTGTTTTAGTTTTCTGCTTTAATATACAGAAGGGAAGCTTTGGCTGTTCCTGGTGGAAAGGGAGACATGAGATTCCAGGGATAGGCACAAAAATGGTGTTAAGAGAAAAGTGACAGCATCAGCAATGTGAATAGTGGGACATGCCACATCTACGCTTTCCTGTGTGACCACAAAGTTTAGCCCTTTGAGTATGTATTCTAAACATTTAAAGATGGGTAAAAATTTTAGGTACTCATAGAAATAAGCCTGTTTCATAAAGTGCACATAGAAGGAGGCTGTGCAGGCAGCCTTCACCCTGCCTACCTTCAGAGTAGTCGGTTTTGCAATCTAAACAACATTTTTTTCATTGTTATTTGACTGAAAATTCCCAAGGTTTCTCTTGCTCTTTTTTTCCTTAAGGTAAAGTTACAGCTTGTTAGAAGGAGCACCAGGGGGAGAAGAGAAACAGCAACTTTTGAGCAGTGGCTGTCTCAGCGAAACCCGACAAGGCTTGCTGCAGCACTGGGGATCTCCTGCTACTCTCCCAAATGAATGGCACACCAAGCCCCATTGGCTTTCAGGGTGCCCCATCCCTCTGGGACCAGCATCTTTCAGCTCTCCAGCCTCTGAGGGCATCTCTTCTGTCCCCAGTGGCATCACGTGCCCCATAAATGCATAGGGCCATCTTCTCCCCCCCTGCTGCATCTTCAAAGGAGGCTCTCATCTGAAAACTTAGATACCCTTCTTAGAAAGCCACAGCTGGTTACCTTCAAACCATCTGATTACTTTAAACAAATGGAGACATTTAGTTCTGCTAGAAACTGAGCATTGCAGGGTCCTAGCCATTTCCTCTGTTATCTTTCAGGGGCATCCCAATGAGCTTCTGCCTGGGGAGCTGGCTACACTGCCTTGCCCTGCGCCCTTCCCGCAGCTCCTGCTGCACGCCTCTGCTGAGACCACCAGAAATGGCAGAGTGAGTGTGCAAGAAGCAATGGGCATCGTTCCTTGAGGAAGTGCGTCCTGAGCTTACACGAGTTGAGAAATATATGCGCCTAACTTCTGGGGCCAAACATACAGACCTCCTTCTCCCTTCAAGAAGAATTTTGTCCTATCTGGAAGTGGAGAGTGCTGGCCAAAAGAACTACACAATATACTTACTTAGAAATGACTACCTGTCTGCTCCCTTTATTCAGGATGAAATGGTCTGACTTTTATCACCGAGTAATACTGCATTCTGCTGTCTGAAAATGCTCCCCTTTCTTTGGGATGGCCTCAATTTTCATGCCTGCTTGCTGGAGCCTTAAAAGCTTGTTTTCAGTTGCTTTTGCTTGCAAAGTGCAATTAGCACTTTGCACATATTTGATCAGGTGCTAATTTAACTCAGGGGACAATTTACCTTCCTAAATATGCGCTAATAGTTCTCTTCAAGAGAAAAAAGAGAAAAAAAGGGGGGAGAGGGGAGGGGCAGAATAGAGAGAGCACCAGACAAATTATTTTTAACTGCATGGAAATGATGAGATTCATTTTCCTACTCATACCTGGCTGAGTCATGCAAATCATGAACAGGAGGATATGCAGCAAGGACAGCAGCAAGCAGCCTGGAGAAAGCCGAGCTGGAGGAGCACCCTGGGATCTGCATGTCCTCGGGTGGCCGCCCTCTCTGGGCAGAGCCCTGCGCCTCCCAAGCCCTTCCTTCCTTCCCCACTGCTGAGCACCCAGTGGGTTGGCCATGGCATGGGCTCGTGGGGCAGGTGTCACACGGCATGACCTAACCCCAAAATACAAAATTCTCTGGGGCATTTATACATGTTTCTTCTAACCGAGGGCATTCAATGGACATGCAAACTGTTGCACTGGGGCAACTGAAGGTCAATAATGTGCCCTTGGTTTGGACAAGTGGGACATAACAGCATCTCTTATACCAGCCTTGCCAGGGAGGTGTTGTAACCAGCAATGCAGCCTCATCCTTTTCTCAGATGGCTTTATTTATTTATTTATTTTTACAAAAGCTGTGGTCAGGGCTTGGCAATTAGCTGCTGAACCCTTGGTGCCCAATATCTAGCACATGGAGGGACTTGTTTCTCACAGGTCTGCTGTAATTGAGAAAATAAACTCAAGTTTCTAGAAAAAGGGTTCTTGGAAGGAAGCCCCCCCAAACCTGAGGAGTGTGAACATCATCGGTCAATTTCAAAAGCTTTTGCCACTATTGTAACTCCCATTGCCAAGCACAGTAGAGCCCCTGCTGAGCTTGGGATTTATAGAAACTCCATAAAAAAGTCAAGGTCTTTTTTTCCATCCTCATTTTGTATGACTTAGGTTGTAGCAATTCCATCACTGCCTCAAATGATTATTCAACAACTGAAAAATTTCCCTGCCAGAGATATTTCCAATCCAATAACATATTTCACATCACCTTTTGTTCTGTGCAGGATTAAAAAAAAAAAAAAAAAAAAAAAGCTTTATGAGCATTGAGATTGAGTTTAGCAGTTCCCCTTCCATTTTTCCCTCTGTGATGCCATCCTTCAGAAACTCTCCTTTACCCCTACTAACCAATTTACTCTCTGTGGTGGGGGAGGGGGGAGTAATAAAACCTGCCAGATTATCACTGTAACGCAGGGTGAAAGGGCAACAGGATCTACATAATTCTCCTCGGAACAGCAAAATGCTTTCATTCCTGTGGTCCAGGGGCCATGTGGGATGCCAGCAAGTACGTGCTCTGGCGCTTAATGTTAGCAAACCAAAGAGAGAGCTTCACGGCGCCGATGGTGGTGCGATGCTCTCTCTTTGGTTTGCTAACATTAAAGTCACTTTAGTCAAGGTTACCAGGGGGTCCGAATTTCTGTTGGGCCCTGGGCTGGGAAGACAGGCTCAAGGCTAGTAGTTTTCATGGGTTTTTCCTTCCTCTGATTTTAGTTTGGTATAGCTCAAGTATTCGTGGCTTCATAATTTCCTTGAAAATGGCGGGGTTATCTGGGGTAGGTGACAGGGACTGTATGCACAACATGGAGAGTGAAATGAAGAGTGGTGCCAGGCAGCGAGATGCCTGTGGCAGTGCAGGGAGCATCCTGGGATCTGTGGGGAATGGTGAGCCCTGCCAGAGAGTGGGAAGTGTGGCGGGGCCAGGTCACCTCTCACTGGGTGATGGCACCCTTTGGAGGCTGCGGGACTCTGCTCAGGTCGGAGTACCTCTGCAGTTGCCATTTCCGAGGGCAGCAGTGGAAAAGCGAGTGTATGCTCCTTTTGCGTAACTTCTAGCCATCCCACAAATGCATTCTTTTACATACTTTATCTAGCTTTCCATAACTATTTCCACATATTTTCCTTACTCTGTTCAAATTGCTTTTACACTGTGTCTAATACCCCACAGGTCCCTTCAATTCACAGCTGCTGTTATTTAGTGAAATGTTTTCCCTAGGTCAACAGACTTTCATTTCAGGGTAGATAATCCTCAGTATATCCCCTGCGGGAGGTAGGGTTCTGCTCTGCAACTGAGAGACTCTTTGTCAGGGTAATAAACTCAAAGCAGGATTTAGAAGAAATTACCTAGAAATGGAGTCCTTTGCTATAGCTTTTTATTCCTTCTTCAAGTTATGTTTTCCTAAAGGCTCTTCAAAAATAGGGATCAGGAATATGTATTATTTTTGCAGAACCAAACAAAGGCAGCAGACAGATTAGTCTGCTGGCCATGAAGGAAGGTTGGTAGAGAAGAATATACGTGCAAAGACCACCACAAAGACAAGGAAGGTTCTACCTCTAAGTAAAGGTGAAAGAGTTATGTTGGGAGTTTGTTGTCTTTCATATCAAAATGTGCACTTGAAAGCATGGTTTATTTGTCTGGTTTTTTAATTTCCACATGGCTTTCCTAGAAAAATAAAGTTCTCTAATATAGAATCACCATAGAAAAATATGATTCATTACCTTGCTTAGCTTGTGACAGCAATGGATTTGAGTTTGAGTGTCTTTCCTTAAAAGGCCATTCTTGGCTTAGTAGTACTGACCTCTAGTTTTCTCGTTGCTCTCTCGTTTCAAAGGCAGGCATTTTAAGCAATGACAAAGTGTCTGATTTCCGTCTTCCCCATTCACACACTCTCTTTAAAAAGTAAGGTAGTTCTCCTGGTCTCTTTTTCCCTTCTACACCATTATGGCACTTGCTAGTGTCTGGTTCTCTCTTACAAAGAGAGCAAACCCAGTTCTTAGGCAAAATATGACCACTCAGCAAGGTCATTTCTGTTTGTGAAAATAGCTATGAATCAAGGAAGCTCTTCCCTGACAGTCAATCCAGAAATGCTGAGGCTCTGCAAAGATGAATGACCTTTGACTCTTATGGGTTTTGCTGCCTTCTGTTGACTGAACCCAGAACACAACATCCTTCTGAAAAACCTCAGCAGTGCAAAGCTTTTAAGACCACGCATTGTGGGCACTAAGCAGAATTTAATAATGGATTAACAAGTATTTTTACAGGCTCTGAGGACCATCATGATTTTGCATGTCAGAGGCACATACAAAGCACAGAGGTGAAAGGAACTCCTGGGTCACTAATTCATGCCCCTGCGGCGGCACATAGCCAAGTTGTATAAGCCTATACATAAATTTACCATCTTGCAGCCTACAGATGCTGGGGGGCATGTGTGTGCACCTGTGTCTTACTGCCTCTCTTGCACTTTGGAAAATGTTCTAGGACCTCCTCAGTCTTCAAAACTAGCTTCTAGCTTACATGTTTTTCTGATTATCTTAACTCGTTCACTTCAGAAAATAAGGCTGACACATGGAGATCTTTTTTTCCTTTGTATTCAGTGTGAAGATGTAGAAAAAGCCACGAGCTCAGGTCTTTCAGTCTCCTCCTGTGAGTAGGTTGCTGTAAAAGTCTGTTGTGTGCCGTTGCCAGAGTTGTCACTTCACTGGAAGACTGGCAGCAAGCCCTGTATGTTCCTGTTGAACTCTGAGAAGTGACTGGTACAACAGCACTGGCTGTTTTGCCTTCCTGTAACGGAAATGTCATTTTAGGATAGGCCTAAAAACATTTTAAGATCAGTTAATTCTGTGACAGATGGAGGTTAGCTTGATCCTGTGGATGACTGTCAGCTGACCCATGTATCTTCTTTTTTTACTACCATGTATCTACTTTTTTTACTGTTTTTCTGAAACAATTACTCTGAGCCCATGTGTAACTGAGATCAGTTTAATGCACCTGTAATTTCCCCGTTCTTGTCCCTGTCTTTACTATGCAAGCCATTATCCAGCATCTCTACAACATGTATTACACGAGCTATTCCCCAATGATCTCCGTCTACAGGCTGGTCAGTCTCACCTCAGTGCTCAGTAAGATCATGGAGCAGATTCTCCTGGAAACTATGCTAAGGCACATGCAAAATAAGGAGGCAATTGGTGACAGCCAACATGGTTTCACTAAGGGCAAATTGTGCCTGACAAATCTGGTGGTCTTCTACGAGGAATTACAGCATTGATGGATGAGGGAAGAGCAACTGACGTCATCTTCCTGGACTTGTGCAAAGCTTTTGACACTGTCCCATGTTATATCCTTGTCTCTAAACTGGAGAGACATGGATTTGACAGAGGGGCCACTTGGTGGATAAGGAATTGACTGGATGGTCACACTCAAAGAGTGGTGTTCAACGACTCGATGTCTGAGTGGAATATGGCAATGAGTGGTGTTCCTCAGGGTTCTGTACTGGGAATGGTGCAGTTCAACATCTTTGTTGGTGACATGGACAGTGAGATTGAATGCACCCTCAGCAACTTTGTCAACGACACCAAGCTGAGTGGTGCGGGTGACACAGTGGAGGAAAGGGATGCCATCCAGAGGGACATTGACAGGCTTGAGAGGTGGGCCTGTGAGAACCTCATAAAATTCAGCAAAGCCAAATTCAAAGTTCTGCACCTGGATCATGGCAACCCCCAGTAGCAATACAGTCTGGGTGGAGAATGGATTGAGAGCAGCCCTGTGGAGAAGGATTTGGGGGTGCTGGTGAATGCAAAGATCAGCATGGCTTAGCAATGTGTGCTTGCAGCCCAGAAACCCAACGGAATCCTGGGCTGCATCAGAAGAAGTGTGGCCAGCAGGTCGAGGGAGGTGATTCCCTCTACTCTGCTCTTGTGAGACCCCACCTGGAGTACTGTGGTCAGCTCTGGGAGCCCCAACATAAAAAAGACATGGACCTGATGGAACGACTCCAGAGGAGGGCCACAAAAATGATCAGAGGGCTGGAGCATCTCTCCTGTGAGGACAGGTTGAGAATGTTGGGGTTGTTCAGCCTGGAGAAAAGAGGGCTTTGGGAAGACTTTATAGCAGCCTTTCAGTACTTAAAGAGGTCTTATAAGAAAGATGGAGACAGATTTTCTGGTAGGGCCTGTAGTGGTAGGACAAAAGGTAATGGTTTTGAACTAAAAGAGGGTAGATTTAGATGAAATATTAGGAAGAAATTCTTCACTACTAGTAGGGTAAGACACTGGAACAGGTTGCCCAGAGCAGCTGTGGATGCCACATCCCTGACAGTGTTCAAGGCCAGGCTGGATGGGGCTTGGAGCAACCTGGTCAAGTGGAAGGTGTCCCTGCCCATTGCAGGGAGGTTGGAACTAGATGTTATTTAAGGTCCCTTCCAACCCAAGCCATTATATGATGCCATGATTCTATGATCCATGTGATGCTGGTCTTTGATGAAGAACACGCCTTGCCTGGTGGGTTTCAGTTCTTTGCTGGAGTGCCTTTGCGTTACTTTGATAGAGGGAGTCAGGCACGATGCTGTGCACTTGACATGCCATCGTTAACACACATATTCACTGGCAGCTGTGGTTTTTTAATGCTATATATAATTTCCCAGAAGTCAGGCGACACAAGCTGAAGTAAGTGTTTAACAATATTTATGTTTCATGCCCACCATCTGATTTGTCTTCCTGTCAGTCTTGCCTCTGCCAACATCATCTGAAGATAATTTTCCATTTCGGTGAGAAGCTAATCTGTGAAAAGGAAGGGAGGAGGAGACCGGGAGAACTGGAGTCTCTAGACAAGAGCTGTCTCAGTGAAAACGCAGGCAGTGATTTCTTACCTGTTATCATAATGAGAAAACGAAAGTCAGTACAAAGCAGGGGAAAGTCAAATGTTGTGAGATTGCCTGCATGTTTCTCAGTCAATAGCCAAACCTTTCACCTTTGATATTTCACCCGAGGCAATAGCTGTTTGGATGCTGCCTGCCGGCCTGCTCCAAGGCCAGGTATGAGTCAGAGCTGATGGCTGCCAAGACTTGGGCTTGGCAATGGGGCAGGAGGGGAGCGAGGGGGCAGGGGGGGGAGCCTCACACCCTACTGAGCCCACCGCTCCCATGAGTTATTAGATAAAATTTATTAGATAAAAGGAACATTGTTATCTGCAAAATAAGGAGATTAAGTGAGAAAGAGACTGCTACTGGAACAAGATGAATCAAACCTCAAGAAAATTCATGGGATGGTCAAGAAAATTGTGGGTAACTATCCTGAGCACAGACATATTGCTGCCCTTGGCTGGTTGAAGTGGGGGGAGCAGCAAAGGGCTCCCTTAAACATTGTGCTACCTGGCACAGCCCTCTCCACCCTTGTGCCAGTGGTGTCATGAGCCCCAAAAGCAGTATCTGGAGTTGCATTCAGCTTTCACGAGGGTGATCAACTCCCTTCCTGAAGAGACATTGCGAAGGATTTCCCCATGGCCTTGTCCCCAGCTCCCAAAGAGTTTCCAAGAGCAAAGGGCCTCTTGTGAAAGTCCAGAACGACCTTGGCTTCATCTGGATCAACCTGTCAGGACTTTCCCTGCTCTATTTGGGAAGCTGGACCCACAGTGAGCGTAGCTTTCACCACCAGGACTGGGGTACATTTAGGTGCTGGTTGTTCCCATTGATCATCCTCTTCTGCATGGTTCCCACATTCTACTGGCCAGTTTATCAGAACATGGGTGTTTCCAGCCACCTTTTTGCACAAACTTGTCTCAGACAGGAGACTTGACTTGTTCCTTACTTCACAGACACAGTGATCTTCCCAGCTGGCAAGGGAACAAGAGGAATGAACAAGACTGCGGCAGTGTCACTGGCAAGTGGGGACAGGCCACATGGAAAGTCATGTCAGAGGTGTGTAAGAAACAAGTCTAAACCCTGAGAGGCCTCAGCTGAACCTGATCCATTAAACTTCTTATTCTGGTGGTGCTGATATTCATTTGTTCTGTGAGAGCTGCCTTAGCTCTTGAGTCTCGGTTCAGTTTGCTGTCAAAATACCAGTTCTTAGAGGAAATTTACGGTGCTCAAGACCACCACTGGTTGGAAGTCTCCACAGGTAAAATTGATGTAGTTCCAAGCATGGTGTGTGGCCACCTTGACAGGAACATAGAGTATGTAGGGGAGCAGGGAGAGAAGTGCTTTTGTCCTTGCTCTCTCCCAGGACCTGGTGCTTGTCCTGCTGGGTCCCTGCTAGCAGCCCTCCAGGGGCAGGACACTGCTCTGAGAGAAAGGCTAGAGCCAGTCAGGTGGGGAGATGCTATGCACGGATTGGATTCCCTCAGCATGGCATTTTGTCCTTCCTGTCATGCTGCTACCAAGGCCCAAAACGTTGGGCTACGGGGTACACCTCTGCCACGCTACTGCAAAACTGGATGTCAGGGCACCTTGAGGATGAAGGTGACCCCACACACACACACTCAGCAACATCACCCAACTTTCATGTGGCATTGTGCAGCTCCTCTCTGCCCTGCTCATGAGGAGCATGAGAGCTTCTTGCCTTTGCTTTTGAAAGAGCAGCTCCCCATGCTTCTCTGGAGGCCTCCTGCAGTGCAGTGAAAACTATCTGTAGGGAAGTTTTAATGTTTGAATTTTTTTAAATGAAACAATTTTTCCAATCCCACCTCCTGCAAAGCCATCTGACTTAGTCATCCTGGGTTCCAAATGTGCATGGCTTACTGGGCGATGGCAGCCATCATACAAGTGCTATAAAATGAATTACACACTACAGCAGCCTCTGACATCTTTGGTCCTCCTGAGGCCAAAAGTGAGTGCCAGGTCCTTATGCTGAGATATTTCCCTTTCCAGCAGTACAAAGTTCCCAGGTCACACCTGCTGATACAACATGGGGTAAAGCCACACTGAAGTCAATGATAAAATTCCCACAGATTGTGGTGCAGACCTGGACTATACCAAGGAGTTTTGTTTAGCCCTGCTGTTTATCTTACGGGTCTTGTCCTTTTGCATATGCATATGTGCACATCCAGATATGGACACACAGAGTATAAAATAGAGTTATTTTATTACCTGTTTATGTTATAACAGAAGAGGCAGACTCCAAATCAAGAATCCTTTATTTTCAGGTTCCTAGCTAGTTTTACTGGGGTGTGGGGTTCCTTACCTTTTGCCAGATACGCTGACACATGAGTTATCACTAACATTTCTGATAACAGATTACAGGCAGAAATATTTTCTTTACTCTCAGTCTGATAAATAAGGAGGGAGAAACTGCGTGCCTGTGAGGAGAAAATGAACAGCTGGGCATTTTTGCTCCATTGGGGCATGCAGAAAACTCATGTCTTCACTTTGTTCACTTTGGATGTGGCACTCAAAAAAAAGTGCAACTGTGCACATGGTGGGCAGGGTGCCAGTGGCCACATGTCACCTGCATTTCTAGGCTGCTGCCCCTGAGACCCCAGCACTTACATGGGCACAAGGCACCCAGTCCCTTGCCTAAATGCTCAAAAGTATGGAAAGTTTGGCCACAGAATTTCTCCTCACCCTCAGCAACTGTGCACGGAGCATACCAAGAGCACACAAACAGCTCTCAAACAGCTGCTTGCAGCCAATGGTAATGACCCACCGATACCAACAGCCAAGCATCAATCACGTGTGGCTGTCCTTGCGGTGACACAGAACCAGGGGTATTAATGCTGCAGCCAAGGCATTTCAATACATAGTTTTATATGGGCTTCATACCTCCCCTTTGGCTTATCATCAAAGAAACAGCAGTCATTTTGTGCCTGACTGCTGCAAGTCCCCAGAGGATAACATTGTCCCAGCCAGCCAGGGAAAAACCTTACCACGTGCCCAGCCCTTGGAGGAAAGCCTGGGTAGGCAGCAAGTGAGTGGAGGTCAAGTGAGACGTCCACTAAAAACATTCAAGCCCTGATGGTAGAGTGGCGTCTCTCACTCCTCCAGCCAGCTGTCCAACGAGGCAGCAAGGAGATACTGCTAGCTCCAGTAGAAGAGGTGGGACGTGAGGCTTGGAAATACTTCTAAATGAGTTTTCTTCTGGTAGTGATATCATGAAATAAATCAGGATGGAGCATCTCATTCTTGAATCACTGTGGAGCCCACCTGTGACATGACTCATGGCCTTGATGACTTATTTAGAATGACTGAACCCCATGAGGGCCCGGTGATTAAGCAGCCACCAGTGCTTGTGAAGTGCCCTGACTTGTCAGAGCCCCAAATATAGAAGGTTTTGGTCGGGCCAGAGGAAAGTTTTGACGAATAAAGATTTCCATGGGAGTCCACGTTCACCAACAGCAGGAAGAACAGTGATTTTTTGAAGTGATGCTCCCAGGCCAAATTGGGCCCTAATTTAGCTAGAAGGAAGATAATCTAAGCACTTGCAGCATGAGTGCTGATGTAAACACCCTCACCATCTGTTTCATTTGCACGCACGCACACACACACTCTCAGTTTATGGAATGCCAGTTCCCCCTGATGCTTTTGCAAGTTGCACATCCCACTGCAATGGGAGAAGCAGAGCAGCTGGGGCCAGGGCTGTCCCAGGCACAGGTCCTGGCCTGGACCTGACTGCAGGTGTCCTGTTCCCGTGCTGCATCAGGTGCCAGGATGCCACCTGCTCTCTGCTTTCACTGGGGAAACCACGGTTTGATGAACTGGGGTGTGAGGCAGTGCTGGCTGCGTGCCCCCCATCCCTGCCCTGACCTCCAAGGGTGTTCTCAGACCCGCTCTCTGCCCTGGCCATCAGGGTTGAACTGGGGGGAGCCAGCGCAAGCAGGTGACACTCCCAGGTGGCTCTGGCTGTTTCTGCAGTGCCAGATCCTGGCATGGCCAGGAGTCACGCTGGGATGTCCCAGCCCCAAGCCCTGCTCCAGCTCCAAGCTTCCACCAGCCCATGTGCTGGAGGGATTAAGATGCACTTCACACATATTTCAGCGTGACTGCAGAAAGCGGTGTCCTTTAGCAAATGGTAAATAATTGACACTTTACTCTGCTGGCAGCCAGCATCTCCACAGGCAGCTGGGTTTGTCATTTTGCATCCCCTTGGTGGCTCTAATTTCAAATTTGCAGTAACATATGCCCCGAGAGCTGCCGGCCTTCTCCCAGCATCACAAATGCTTACTCCCTGCTGCCCTGCACTGTGATGGGTGAGGAGTGAGTGACATCTCCACTTCTGCCACAGGTCTTCTCTTGACCTCCTGTGGTGGCAGAACAGAACCTTTTTGTTCCTTCTCCTCTGTTTGCTTTTTGGTTTTTTTTTTTTATATATTATTATTTAGACTGGGCAGCTGGGGACCAGGGTATTTCCAGCATGCTTATTTAGCTGCATGACTCCCATTAATGTAAATGACAATTGCACAGCTAAAACTGTGCAGATCCTGTTGAAGATTTACCCCCAGGGTTATCATTTTACAGAGATTTCCCCCTCCCCCTTGCAGAGCCTTTGCTGCAATCATTGCGTGGAAAGAAAATTGGAAGTCTCTGCACAAGACAAATGAGCGGCTCGCTTAGGAAATGGAAATTTGCATCAGGCAAGTGTTATGGAGGGACAGGCAGTGAGGGGAGGGAGGAGCCTGACTTCCCCTCTCCAGTCTCGCTGTACCATCCCAAGGTGTATGACATTTGCTGAGATGCTGCAGATCCTTGTGCTGTGAAAGTATTAAAACAGGATTGGCAGAAGACTTTTTTTTTTAAAAACCTCATTTGCAAAACAAAATCTGCCTAAAAGATAAGCAGAACATTTATCATCCCTTTCCTTCTGACAACTCATGTTCCTGGTTTCAACAAGGGCTTTGGGTCACGTAGGACTCTCTCCCTCTGTAAGCCTGGAGATGGGGGCTGTGTCCCCATGTTGCTACCCAGCACAGCGTCAGCAGCCGCCATGCTTCTGCTGTGCTGCCACGCAGGACAGACGGGGACATCCGGGCAGCATTTCTGCCATGCTCTCCTTGATGATGGCCATGCCCCAGGAGCTCTCTCTCTCCAGCAGTGCTTGCTGGAGGAGTTATTTGTCCCTCTGACACCAGCCATAAATTTCAAGGCCAGAAGGAGCCATTACGGTTGGCTAGCATGACCCCTGATATAACACAGAGCATGATTTGTGCGTCAAGCCCAGGACTTTATTTGGAGATCTAATAAATCTTTGGGAAAGGCAGTCAGTCCTGATTTAAAGGCTGCAGGCCATTGTGCCGTGTCCCTGGGTAAGCTGTTGAAGTTGTTAATTATCCTCACGGTGTGAATGCATGCCTTTATGCCTGATCTGAGCTGGCCTGCCCGGGCACTTGGGCACATGCGCACCCAGAGCATCGCACTGTGCCTCTTCTCGCCAGAGCGATGGATCCGCTGGGCACACAGCTCTTCCTGGGGGGGTTGTCAGCTATGGTCAAGCCACCTCCTGACTTTCCTTCTGACAAGCCAAACAAATTTAATTTCTCTAGACTGATTGATCAGCTCACTTCTGAGAGGCGTAATGCAGCTACAAGGATTTTTTTTTTCCCATGCAGTGTGTCTCCTGCATCAGAATGTCTGAGTCTAATGTAAAGTGGAAGCGGGATCAGGAGCTTTGCCAGTCACCCTGTGCCAGCACTCATGTTCTCAGGTGGGTGCCCAAGCCCACCTGCAATTGTCTGTGAATTAAATGCACTCCCCACGGGCAGAAGAGAAGCATTCCCTCTGGTTAACTTTCTGGCCCAAGCAGGGAGAGCAGAGAGTATTTCTGAAAATCACAGCTGGGAGGGCAGGCCGCGTAATGGGCAAAGGATAAAAGACCCTCTGGCAGATCGCTCTTTCCCAGATAAAACACATGAAAAAGGTTAAAGCCTCTTCGATGGCTGCATGAGCTAAATGACCCCCACCCTGGCTGCAGGGATGGGGCTCCTGCCCCAGAGGTGGGTGCTCATGGCCTGGGAAGGATCTGGCACCCATCCTGTGCAGATTAACAGTGAAACCCAAGGCACCCTCCAGGCAACACAAGCTGGGACACAGAGAGCACGGCACATTCCCCTCTGTCCCTGGCAGGTCTGGATGGACTGGGGCACTTCATCTCTCATCTTGGAGAAGCTGTGTCACACGCTGATGCTGACGTCTGATGGCTTTGCAGGAGCATCTGCATAGCTTTGGTTTTGGTAGGCAGGGGGCTGGATCTCCCACACATCTTGCCTTCTGCTTGCCACCCCGAAGCTCCCCTAGGGCAAAAGGCACTGCCCGAGTTTTTGGTCCACCCTGTTACTGCCACCCAGCTCCTCTCTGCCTTGCTGGCCAGAGCTCAGGATGAACAAAACAGGGTGTGCTGGGCTGGGGAGAGCCAGAGCCCAGATCAGCCTCTCCTCCTCGGCAGCTTTCCTTTGCTTAGGACATGAGGCAACAAAGTTTGTGTCCCTGCTCAGATGCGGGTCCAGACACCGGTGTCCCACATGTCAGGCAGAAGCTCTCAGCAGGGGACCACCAGCCTTTCTGAGAGATGGCCAAAGCCTATCTGGACTAAAAAACCCCAGTATAGTCTCAACCAGTGAATACCCTTCACTGGAAAGCCGCAGACCTGGCAAGCTGGCATTTGCTGCATGCCATATCACAATTTCCAGGTTCTCCTGGTGTGAGCAAGGGGCCGGCTCTGAGATCCACAGCCCAGTCACCCCTGGGAAAGCAGAGTGACCCTGGCCCATTCCCCAAACCAGCCCACCCCAAGCTGTGCAAGTCCTTCTGCCATGGGAGGAGAGGAGCTGGCTACCAAGGAAGTTATTGCTTCCTCCAGCCGGGGTAGCGGGGCCAGAGCCTGTCAACAGTTTATTCAGAACCGCTCTCATTTCCTGAGCGAGGATCAAGGGGTTTGATTTTCTTTTGTTTGGCGGAAGATAAACTTCTGAAGAGAGTGTTACTTCAGTCTGCCAGGCTGATCTGCCAGGAGCCAGAGGAGTCTGCCTTGCACTGGGGAGGGCAGGAGGTGAACTTAAGTGGGGGATTCTCACAGGACCGGTGCTTTAAAAGCAATCTAGAAACCAGAGTGAATTGGCTGCTAAATTTTAGATTGATGCTTCCACTCTTGAGGGAAAAAACCCAAATTCCTCTAAAAGGGTCAAAGATAGTGGAGTTAGTCTGCATCTTTTCACTGGAGGTCATCATTGCATCTTCCCAGCTGCCATAGGATGAAGTGCCGTGGGTACTTCAGCAGCTGATGCTTCATCACCCACACTTCAGGTTTAATGCTAGACAGAGGGTCTAAGAAGTTCTCCTGCCTCTTGTTCCTGTACTCCAGTCTGACCTGCCCCCTGCAGTGAGTCAACAAGGAAAAAAGATTGCCAGGGTGGGTACATCTTACAGTGGTGGGCTGTCACATCAGCAAGCACCCCTCAAAGAACGAGACATGGTAGGAGAGGGAAAGGATCAGTGAGGAATTTAACCAGATGCCTGGTCTCGCTCCCCTGGAGAAAAAAGGCTTGGGGAACTGGAGGTCTGCTCAGACAAGTCCCCAATGCCACTTGGTCCCTGAAAAGAGGGACTGGTGGCTTTGTCAGCCTGTGCAATGAGGATGGGCCTGAGGGTGGTAGGTCTCTGCAGAGGAGGTGTCAGTGCAGCCTGGGTCTGCAGTGCCGGGGAGATAGAGCATCTATACACACACCTTTGCTGTCGGGTATCGTGAGACAGGGTACAGAGAATAACTGCAGCAGGGCTGGGTGATCTGCGATGTGACAGTATGGAGGGAGGGAATCAGGTGGGGGATTATTTAGCATTACTTTTGGTCTTATGCCACACTCTACAGCTGAAGTACTCAGAGCAGCACTGCTGCGTGCATACAGGAGGCTTCAGGGGCGCCCAATGCTCTTTCTGTCAAGCCCAGGTTTCCATACCTCTGCAGACAAAAAGAAGTGTAGATCTTGGTGTGACTGAAAAGTCATTCTTTGTAGGGGCCTTAATGTTCTACAGCATAGAGACCCAAGGCATCCGTGAACCCATGATGTGCTTTCATGCCAAAAGCTCTATTTGCTGTTAACTCCAGAGAGTACCTAAGAGACAGGAGTAAAATGCAGTCCCCAGGAAAAAGGTGATCATCTCCTGCATGTTATTTCCTGAATTACTCTCCATTTATTCTTCCTTCTGATGGCCCTCTTGTCACTGTCAGGCTAAAAAACTAAATCACTTATTTGTCGGAGGACAGATAAAGCTTTCTAAAATTCAATATGCATCACAGAAAAAGTCAACAGCTATTTTCAGTGCAATCCCAAATCCCAGGATTTCTCCTATGCAGGTCCCCAGCATCCCCTCATGTTTGTCCTCCTGGTCTTCTGTACAGGTCATCTTGACCATCAGGACACCCTTGGGGAAGGTGAGGTGCAGGAGGGAACTGAGGGAAGAAGGTCCCCTCTCAGTACCTTCTACCCTTTGACATTTGTGCTATGGATGAAGCAAATGACAGAGGCGGGAGGAGCCTTTTTAAATTAAACAAAATGAACAAAAGAGGTAGCAAGTCCCAGCCCTAACAGTACAGTGAAGGTGAAAGGAAATCTCCTTCTTGGCCTAAGCCACCCTCTAAACATACTGTCACATGCAAGCCTGAAGGATGCTGTGACCCCTGTGGTGAAGACATCTGCTCTGTAACTATAGGTATTACCAACATCCTCTAGGGATGTCAGTGCCTATGCTGCAGCCTGGAGACCCTATACCTTTACACAAATCTTATTCTGATACCTTTAGTATTCCAACCCTTTTTTCAGGTGGCCATTTCCCTTATCTGTACACATGCCAAAGGTGCCAATGGCATCCCACACAGCATCAAAAATGGCCCTTGCTGCTCTCTGGCTTACCTTGATCCCATTCTGCCCCAAAAACTCCAACCCTGGTGATAGCACCATAGTTCTTGAGATGTTCCCC